>NC_141695.1:949640661-951078161 GCF_964263255.1 Lissotriton vulgaris | reverse complement strand
TGAAGCTCAAGCCTGACAGAAGAAACATCTCCCAGTAGGAAATTCAGTTGGGTAAATAGACCAATATGCTTGAGGCGTTTTTGGAATTGTGGGGAAGGGTAGGAGCCCTGGCAATGACAAATCTAAATTGTATTTTCGTGTGTACTAGTTACAGACAACACCATAGCTTTTAAATTCAGAAGCCCTGATGAGAGCCCCGTACTCATTGCCCAGGACACGAAACACGGTAGCAATTTTTAAAACTTAGAGGGATTGTGAATTCAATTGCTTTCTTGACCGAGGTTTTTTTACCCTAGTCGTGGATATTAAAGTGTTCCCTGTGTTTTTCCTTGACACCTTTTATTGACATTTCAGGGATGTTCAAGATTAGAAAATGTATCACACCACTTAAATTAGTGCAACAAAAGTCTATGTTGTTTTTTGTTTGTTTTTGTGCTTTGTTCATTGTGATATGCTGCACTGTATATGTAATTTGTAATTGTATTGCAAGCATTCATTGCTGTACGAAAATTTGATATGATTCTACTGTGTTCTTTTTCACATATTTTGAATATCTAAAACTGTTTTGAATCTTTATAAAGGAAAAAGGATAATAAAAATATCTGATCAAACAAAAGAATAATGTGTTTGATCTTCACGTGAACTGAATAACCGAGGTCTTGATCTTTGGTAAAGATCAAAACAGTTGGTCCAATGAATGGTGGCCTCCTTCTCTCGGAGCCTGTCCCGTACCGTCAAATTCCGCCCGGAATCTTGGCGTGATCTTCGATACTTCTCTGGACATGTCACTACAGGTCAATAGAAGTGTTTCTACCTGTTGGGGAGTTATTAAGGTTCTTAGAAAAATCACCCACTATCTCTCCCCTCAAGCTCGCAAACAGACCGTGGTGGCCTTAGTTACATCACAGCTGGATTATTGTAACGCCCTTTATGCAGGCATCAATAAAGGCCTCATCCAACGCCTCCAGACCATCCAGAACGCGGCTGCCAGATTTGTTCTGGACGTCCCTAGCACTGCTTCTGTTTCTCTTGCTAGGAAGAGTCTTCACTGGCTCCCGATCCAGTCCAGAGTCTCTTTTAAAATCCTATGCCTAGTTTTCAGTGCCCTATCCGGCGGCTGCTCTGAGGCCATAAGCTCCCTTCTGAGTCTCTACACCCCTAGCAGAAACTTTCGCTCTGCCAATAAGAACCTTCTCACAGTCCCTCGGACAAACAAGGTCAGATGGGGCGGAAGAGCCTTTTCATCTGTGGCCCCTAAACTATGGAATGCCCTCCCCTCTGAGATCAAATCCCAACCCACCATGGCTCTTTTTAAGAAAGCTCTAAAGACATGGTGTTTCACCAAGGCCTACCAGTAATCATGCTCTTTGACCTCATCATTTTATTTGGCTAGGCGCCTTGACGCCCTCTGGGGCTAAGTTGCGCAAAAACAAAAAAAAGAATAATGTACACAAATGACCCAAGCACGTACACCCCCCTCGATTTTACGAGTATATGGCCCTACCTGATCCTTGTTCCTTTTGGGCCTAACTCCCCTGTTGAAAGTCTTTTAGAAAGTTGGCATTTTCCTACCATAGTCACTTTGTGCCTGTAGCCTGTTTCTGGTCACATGACTGGGTGTAGCTGACAGGCCCTGTGTATTCCTCCTAGACAGCCACACACAATAGAGGGCTTAAGTGTGCCTCTGTGGGCCATCATTGGCAGTATGGGAGGTGGAGCCAGACCCAGCCCTACTTATACTTGGATAGGCGGTGTCCTGCCTTCATACAAAGAGCTGCATGCCCCCTGTAGTACGTCTGGAGACAGGTTAGAGAAGGCAGGATGCCTGGGGACTTCAAAGGTAAACCTCTAGAAGCTTCTCCTCCACTTCAAAGGCACAACTGGGTATAAATACTAGACCTCAGAAGCAAACTCTTCAGTAAACTTCTGGGCCTGTGGATACTCTGCCAGGAAGGACTGCTGTGCTGCTGAAAGACTGCCGCTCTGCTGGATTGCTACCTTGCTGTGCTGCTACATTGCTGTGCTGATTTGCTGCCCTTTTTGTCATGAGTGAGAAGGACTGGACATGCATCTCTTGAACCCAGAACCCCAGAGTGACTCCAAGGGCTAGTTGTCTGGCCTCCTTGCTTCAGCCTCAGGGACAGAAGGCTACAACAGTCTTAACTCTGCACCTGGATTCTACCAACTGTGACTCTATTCTGCCACCTCAGTCCAGGACCCTTGAAAATGGGTCTAATGTGCTCCACCAGCCTCTCTGAACCCAGCTGAACTGACTCGTCTCCCCTGCGGAGTAGCACAACCTGAGCAGAACCACCTCATTGCCGCTACTGCATGGATCAGAACGGCCGGAAAGACCCGCATCGCATTGCAGCTAGTCACCACTGCATGACTAACCTCAGCATAGGGTCCCCCCACCTCAACCCTCGTTGACGGCAGCCTCGACGAAGATGCCAGACTCTGCATTTTAGACTCACAGGTCCTCGGAACCAACCCATCACTCTGACTAAATGGCACATCCTTGACTACAAACTTCACATCACAAGCCCTGGTAATCTGGATCCTCAATGATGACACAGGACCTCACACCACAGCCTCTCCTCATCTCAGAACCGACACATCGCTTCGGCTGTGTGACATATCTTTGAACTGAATCCTCGCACTGCCCTGCAAAGGTACTGTGTTTGGTGGACCTAACTGGATTCCTGTAGCAGTCCCACTTTTCATCATGTTCGGCCTGAACCAGATACCCACAGATGGAGTTTTAGGCCTCAAAGTGCTATCTTTAAAATTGAATATCTCTAATTCTACTGATTAGAGTTTTGTCATTTTGGTCTTGTTTTATTTATTAGAAATTATTCTATTTTTCTAACTCTGTTTTGGGATCCTTTTGTGATGTGTTTTCACTTTGTTCCTGTTTGAAGTGTTGCACAAATACTTTAAAAACTCAAAAGGTGATGTGAGGCTGCCTGCAATAAGTCTAAATATTGGTAATCACAATTATTAGCTAAACTTGCTGCAAAGACATTGATAAGGTAACTAAATGGTGAGCTGTGCTAATTTTGGTGGTGTTCTTAAACATCCTCATTCGGACACTGATGTCACAGTGTTGATTGAATCAATCTTCATTTCTTTCCTCAAGTAAGAGGGTGCCAGATCATGATTGTTTTTTGTTCGGTGGTTTGCATCTAGGACGTCTTCAAAGTCCTGTAAGGGAAGGGGGTGGGGAAAGAAGGGTGAAGGGAAGAAGAAAGGGAGGGGAAAGGTGTGGTGTAAATGTGTGGGGTAAAGGGGTCATACGGTGGGAGAAAAGAGGAAACTTACTAGCAGAACACGTTGTCAGGAGAAAGTATAGACCTATACACATGTTGGATGAGGTGTATGTGAAGTAAAAGCTGCGATTGGCCGTTAAAGGAAATAAGAACCATTAAGCCTTAAGGACAGTGTGAGAGACACATGTAAATATGTGCTTCCTAAGAAACTTCCCTCACTCCCGGTTGATCACACTAAGATCCTGCAACTTAATTTTGTTCTGTCAATAACTGAGCTAAAGACATGAACGAAAACAAAGCATGTTGAACTAGCTGTTAGCCTAGCCAGCCTGTCGGTCATTTCAGAAATAATATCGGAATTCAATTTTTGTTACTAAGAAAAGGTTTCTTCATCTTTAGTTGAGAATGCAGATAATCAAACCTCTAAAAATGTTTTAAGCTGGCAAGCTCTGAATGTGCATACAGCAACACCTTACTAAAACAAGGTCATATAAATGACCTTCAGGAATTGCCCTACAGCAACATTGTAGACTGCATGAACTTACTAAAAAGATATGGAGGTCAGGTAGATAGTTCAAAAACCTGTGCTGCTATCCCACGATTCAAGACATCCTTTCAGCAACTGTCACTCAAATAAATGAAGTGATTTAGTCTCTAAGGGGTTTTCTGCCTCTTCCACGTGGTTACCGCCTGGTAGCCTTCATGAAAGCATGTACCCATCTCAAGGTGGGTTCTCTACATTGAAACTTACGTTATTGCAGATAAAGGGGGGGGTAGTGTTAATTGATACCACAGACTATGAAACTCGTGCAATGAAACTTCTTTCAGTGGAAGAACATTATCTGAAGGTTCTGAAGAGGTGATTAAATGCCCTAAAACACAGATGTCTCAGATTTACTCGAGCAGACAAAGAACAATGATTGGATCTGTGAGGAGAAATGCAGATTCCTCACAAACAACAATCCCATAACTGCAGCTGTTTATGGATGACCCAAGGTCCGTAAATCGAGGAGGACCCCCTCCTTAGACCTATTGTGAGCTGATTGGGTCCCTATTAGACCTTTAAGTAAGTATGCTGATTTGCTATCTGAGACCCTTAGTAAGTAAACAAACTTCATATGTTAAAGGATATAGGCCTACAGGCAGTTCCCAAGGACTTCACAGTAAAATGAGTATCTGTGGTATTGAAAAATAATATCTTTCTTTTGAAATTGATGATTTGTTCCCCTAATTGAAAGGGACCAGCATGGGAGTCACATGTGCCCCGAGACTGGCCTGCCTTTTAAGTGGGGGATTTTGAGAATAGACATATTTACAACGGATTAGGTAAAATGTACCAGATAATATATGTGTCTCAGTAGACTGCTTTGCAGGTACATCAGCCCCTATTACTCTGAGTATGTCAGATGAGTACAAAAACTAAAGTACATTAGGGGGTAAATGTCTTACTGGCTTAAACTGGTATTACTGTAATCATTAGAATAGTTAATACAGGTTCTATCATCCTTGAGAACTACAGTGAAACTAGTATATTGTAATCACCGTTAAGATAATAGCCCCTGGTTAATTTTGTTTACTCTACACCATCAGAAGAAGCCTGCTATGTTATACAGCCCACTATAGGGATTGTCTACAGAATAGATCTAAAACATTTCTAGACGGCACCCATATGTTTAGGTAGATTGTTGTATCGGTCTACACGTGGGCACGTGATTTCTTTTTGTCCTTTATTATTCACAATCTACCCTCATTAACACCTTGGCTGCGGCGCGAATTCTGCCGCGGTGCTGGACATTCCATTTTTGGGCGTGGTTCGGACAGCCCCCGGCCGTCGTGCACACACGCCCACTGTGACGCTTAACGGCCGGTGGCTGTCATGAGCACGGAAGGGGTTAATGATAAGATTGTTTTCACATCATTTATTTACATCCTTTATTATTTCCAATCTACCCTCATTAATGATAACATATTGTTTTTATAAAAGGGTGGTAATGCTTTGGTTAGATAGATGCAGGTTACAACAACTACATGAGTAACATTTAGATGTAACCCTTGCACTGTGACTCAGTTGAAAAATGGTCATGAGCCATTGGTCTAGTGCATGGTTTATGCACACATGGGAAGTATTTAAGCACCTTTGGTGGTAACTGAAATTCGAGAATGGGGGCGACCATACCGATCCTAAATGAATAAGGTGAGAATGTAGACAGTAGTAGTGTGGCTCAATGGTTAGAGCGGCAGACCCTGATGCAGAGGTCTGGCCCGGGACCAGAGTTCAATTCCCCGCCACGGCGGGTCTTGGGCTCAAAAGTCCACGGACCTGATAATTCTCGCCTCGGTGCCTATTCCAATCATGGAGTCCCACTCTGCAACTCTGGGCAATAGCTTGCTTAATCTCCACAACGGCCCCCACAACGCTAAGGATGCCTGGCCTCCACCTTGGGGGTGCCCAGAAGTGGACGCCTCACAGGGAAAGCCAGGATGGGTTCCACAGCGGTATTCGCACAAGCGCCTTGAGACCCTTTCGGGTGAGTAATGCGCTATACAAGTATCAATTTATTTACATTTAACTGCTATGTGAATTTGACAGCATGGGCCGCATTGGAGCCATTATTTCCTACCCGCACAGTATATGGGATGTGCACTGCATATAATGTGTACAACAGACCTTATTGAAGTCTAGATAGTCTTTACTGCTAATTAAATGGGGGTAGACAACTGGCAATAGATCCACAGGCAGAGGCACTATCCACTCAGCTAGGAGACAGTATCCCTTTAGGAGAAAGTACACATCAAGTGTCACTTTATGCAGATGATCTTCTCATTTGCATCAGAGACATTGAGAGGGTCCCTAGGCAGCTGACACAAATTCTACAAGACTTTGCAGCGCTCTCGAGACTTAAAGTCAATGTGGACAAGTCTTGCCTATACTCGTTTGGAGAGGGGAAATCGCGACCGGGCCTAATTATTAACAACAAAAGGGTTCCGTGGAAGGAAGACACTTTCCGCTACCTAGGTGTCCGCTTCTCTCGCCAACCGAAAGCTCTGTTCGACAGGAACTTGGGTGGATCATTGACGGCTATTAGATCTTATGTGGAATTCTCGGACACTCTCCCCCTCACTGTACCGGGTATAGTAGCACATACCAAAATGGTAATCCGTCCGACACTTTTATACTACTTTACAAACATGCCTTTGTACATTCCTGCTTCCTTTTTTGCCACGCTAGAAAGATTGGAAAGAGACTTTATATGGGGCAATGCCAGGCATAGACTAGCATTGAGGAAGCTATATTTGCCCACGGACAAGGGAGGGCTGGCAGCTCCATGCTTTGAGCACTATTATTTAGCCGCTGAACTACAGTGGATAGCTCGGAGGCTATCGGACCGATCTCGTGAAGACATCGCAACCACCCTACTAATTGGGGAAGATTATCAGGCTCTTCCACCCGGGCACAAAGGCGAGGCCTCCAGAGACCCTGATACTTGCTGTTGCATACAAATGCTTTTGCAGGAGCCTATACATAACCCAGGCATTATTCAGTACGCACCAGCAATACCCATAGAAGGGTCTCCCAGGGGCCAGACGACAGTCACGGCAGCCGCAATCTGGGAATGGCATGAGGCGGGAATCCACACACTTGGGGACCTGTACAGAGAGGGGACACTCATTTGCATCCTTGGTAGAAGAAGAGGGACTACCACCAGGGCATTTCCTAATACCGTATTTTCTGGCGTATTAGACAACTTTTTAACCCTTGAAAATCTTTTCAAAAGTTGGGGGTCGTCTTATACGCTGGGGTCATTTTATAAGCTAGCGAATATAGCCCAAACCCTATATTTTAAAAGGAAAAGTTGGGGGTCGTCTTATGTGCCCAGTCGTCTTATACGCCACAAAATACGGTACATCGTTCCCTGTTAGCCACGCTCACAGTTAAGTGGGGCGACATTAACACAGAGCCTCAATCACACCTCACCATGCAGTACCTGCATGTCATGGGGTAGGGCAGATAACTTACGCGATAGCCTCATTTCGAACACACGCAGCATTGGACCTCGATCCACTCCGCCGCATATGGGAACAAGACCTGGGCTGCCCACTTTCTAATATGGAGTGGGCTCGGGCACAGTAAAGCCCAATGTGCATCCCCAGAAACAAGCGGTTCAGACAGATTCAGTTCTACATAATTCAAAGGGCATATCTTACGTCGGCCAAAATTAACCTGTACTTTGTTCGGGAGGATGCTGCATGCTCGAGATGTGCTGAGGTGGGGGCTGATCTGGTACACATGCCTTCGGGCTGCACTGGACTTGGCAGATACTGGAGGGAGGTGGCCAATATCCTACTCTGCACACGAAAAACCCTTTGAGTGGCCGACATACCTTCTAAACAGATTCCATTGATCACCCAATACCAAAGTAACTTCCAGATTCCTGGATTTAGGTATGGTAACAGCTAAGAGGCTAATCACCAAGAGGTGGAAAGCACCAGATCCCACGCATACACAGGCTTGGCGTAATTCATTACTGGCATGGGCCAAGGCGGAAAGTCTCACTATTAGACACGAGGAAACCATGGGCTTACGCTAAACCCCCATTGCAGCACACTGAGATGCAATCCTAGCTGAGTTGCAGCGACATACGAGGGGAAACCTCTGTGGAGCAGTACCATATGTGGGCATTACACATGTGCGCTATACTTTCGAGCATGCCGCTGCACATGGATAATAGTCACACATTGGTTAAAGATGATGGTATATTCTAATGTCAAGGTGGGAAGACAACAGGCGGGCAACCGACACGGAAGCAATAAACCGTTTCTACATAGGGAGCTGGGTGAGATGCCACAGTATCGGCGAATGGCTTGAAGGTTTTCCCCTTGTTTTTCCTTTTTCCTGTTCATACCACAGTTTTAGTAAAGTTACGCTGTTACTCACAAAGATCTGTGTAAATACTGCATGCACCATATGGAATGTAATAGCAAACCTGGTCTACTTGATAGTAACACGTTCACACTTGCAAAGGCCATTATGTTATATCATGCATGTGTATGATACTTTATGCTCCAAAACTGTCTGAGAGGCAGCCAACAATGTATGTATAATTGAGCAGTACATATATGAAATATCCAATGTAATTTTTTAACAAAATTATGAATTGAAAGCACATGTATTAACAAAATTGCAAGGATTAATAAAAACAGATTTTACACACAAAAAAAATAAATGGGGGTAGACAACAATATAGGAGCCATACTCATGTGTTGTCTCTCTCTCTTTGCATACCCCTTTGCAGTATGATGTTAGAGTCTGGGTATGTCAAGCTAGGTTTACAAAGGGACCCACTCTTATTCCAGGCTGTACCATTTTGTTATCGTCGATGGATGCTATTAGTAGTCAACTAATCTTAGCCTTGAATCAGATCTGCTCTAATATAATGGGAGCATTTGTTTATTTAAAAAAAAAATCTATTGGATAATAGGGCTCTAGTGCACACCCAGAGGTTGCCCTATACTTGAAATAAGACAATCATTAATAACGAGTGCAGTTGTGCCTTAATTTCTGTAATAGTGTCAGGATGGGTTTAGAACCCATATATTGCATTACACATATTAAACGATGATAGCCACCATGGTATATTAATAGGTATCATATAAATATAATTCCTTCAGGGACGAGGAACCCTCAAGTCTGTCAACCTAATAAATAGGCTGACCGCCAACAACAATATATCAAATCCTCAAACACAAGGTATTTATTTATTTTGAAGCTTGTAAAGCGCACGGCTACCCCCAACGGGGGTGTCCCAGCGCTATAGACCGCAGACTTGGAAAGAAGAAGCACTTTAAGAGGTGGTGAACAGCCAAGTTTTCAGTTTGCTCCAGAATAGTGATTCAGAGGAAGTAAACCTAAGATCTAATGGGAGGCTTTTCCAGAGTTTTGCTGTCATTACACCAAACGCTCTGCCACCCATTCTGGAAAGGCGAAAGCGAGGGACAACCAGGAGACGCAAGTTGTTTGACCTCAAAGATCTGACCGATTGTGACAATAAAAGTCTCTTTCTCAAGTATCCTTGGCCCAGCCCCTTGAGGGTCCGAAAAGCAAGAGTCAGAGCCTTGAACTGAATGCGACGGGCAATGGGAAGCCAATGTAGCTTCTTACGATAGGATGCGACAGAATGTCGGTAAGGGATGTTGCCAATTAGTCTCGCTGCCGCATTTTGAACGATCTGCATGCGTTCAATTTGGTACAAGGGGGCACCGACATAGAGACTGTTGGCGTAATCCAAGTGTGAGGTGATCAGGGCATGGATGATAGTTCTACGGGCATCCAGCGGGAGGTATGGGAAGATCTTCCTAGAGGTACAAGGAACCTACAGGCTTTTTCAATAATCAAACAGACCTACCTGCTAAAACCTCGAATTAGAGGTTAGAAATAGGGTGTGCTATAAAAGCACTACAAGAGGCATGAAAAAAATCAACTTGTGTATATATACCTAGAATGGGGTTTTATTAATATAAAAAATATCCCTTCCCTACATTGTAGGGGGTTCATTTTAGCCGTGGTTGACGGTACACATACTGAGGTACCAATCCTGGTGAATGAACTGGATTCCTTGGAAGACTGATCATATAAAAAAGGTATTTCCACTGGCGGTATCCTTGAAATGTTCAGACCATGATTCTGGGATCCGTTGATCCAGTCCGGACACTAGATACTGAGGTGGACTCTAAACATTAATATCACAGTAGATAAGGTGGGGATGCATAATGGACAGGTGTGAATGTACAACAAAGTATGTATAGGTGGATTATGAGTAGCTGATGAACAAAGGCCAGCTATAGGCCATGGAATCAATTCATGGAATCACACCAAATGCATTCGGACAGTATGGAGTGTAGCATAAACACTTTATGAGCAAAACAAATGTTATGGCTGGGTATCCACGGTTGTGTGAGGTGTTGAAGACAATTCTGGTTGGGTAGGAACATTTTAACTGATTATTTCAATACGTTTTTCTCTCATTGTAGTAATCTTGGGATTTTTTAATGCAGGTTTTTAATTTGTCTCTATGTATGTAGCGATGGGAGATAACTTTTTGTTCTGAGGAAGGTGGTCGAATCTTCTGTTATCCACTGAAACGCTTTGACATACACTATAAACTAAATCAGATGAACTTTGAGATGCATTAGAAAAAAAAGAAAATTCATGTGTCGTAAACAATGATTCAAAGCGATTGGTAGCAAAAGAGACATATGTTGTTGTCATATGTATTTCTCCCATGGTATGCTTTTTTTCATTTGTCTGTTTCTTTTAAGACCAACTTGCATGATTTTTAGAAATAAATATTTTTAAGTATCTGCGCCGTAACTTGCTAATGTTTTTAAACTGTGTTAGATAACATTGTTAAATTCACCAACTGATATGAAGATGAGTTAAGTTATGTAACCCTGTGGTCATATAGAGTTATATGTATTTTATCAAGATATTAAAGCTCTTCATAATCTGGTACTCCTGTACTACCAAATTATATCCGACTGGGTATGATAATAACAGTGTGTTGGTTGTAAGTAGCGTATGATTGAATGACTGCTTCTGTGCATTCTGTAGTGTGCAATATTGAGTCTCCAAAGGCTAATTGTTTGACTTTACAGTTTGAAGGTAAGTCTTGCTTCAATGGGAAGCCACTTGAGTTTGGTGTGGATGTTGGTGATGTGGTCCGAAATTCTTGTTCCCGAGACCAGGCAAGCAGCAGAGTTGAGGGCTGCCTTCAAGATGGGGGCGAGGTGGATTTTAGGAATTCCAGTTATTATAGAATTGCTGTAGTCCAGTTTAGAGATGCCCACCAATTGCACTACCGTTTTGATTTCACCAGCAGGGATTAGTGGTTTTGTTCCTTTGGGAAGCTTGAGTTGGAACTGGGCACGCTTTGCTACAGTATTGATATGAGCGTGTACGTTTAGACTGGTGTCAAGTGTATAGCCTATAGATGTTTCCTTATCTGTAAGTAGAGGGTTGGACCAAGAAGATTTGAGGAGGTTATCCGGGACTTATTTGGTATGCTGCAGTGTGTAGGATACAACAGGAGGAATAATGTCTTTGTGGGTTTGAGTTTCAGATGGTGGACCTATTCAGATGGATTATTACTTGCTCTTTCGACTGAAACTCCATTCCCGAGCATTGAAGATGAGATTGGCACTGTTTTTTTTTTGTTTTGTTTTTTAAGTTCAAGAAAATTTTATTGATATTAATAAGAGAGAAAGCCAGGTGTCAAAACAAAGTACAATATGATATCAAGTTAAAAACTCTGAGCAGAACAATACAATCATACAAATGCAAGCATTATAATAAAAGAAATCCGAGTACAGGATGAGAGAAAAGGAAAAGGTAAAGAGAAAACACATTAAGCATAAAATATGAAAATCATGACAACATCGGAAAGAATTAAAAGAAAAATGGTACAATGGAGGATAAGTGGAATGTATCAAGCGTTTAAGGAGGTTTAGGGACTTCCTGTTGCGGAGGCGTAGGGTGAAACAAGCGTTTACTGCATGAGTCCAGATAAAGTGTGACGGGAGTCCATAAGTCCAAGCGTTTAGTAGCCATACTTGCCGGGAAGACATGAGCAGTATCGAGTCTATGGTTATGGCACACATTAAACCACCACGCCTTGAAGGAAATTTTGGAGAAGTCTTTCCAGTTGACCGTTATTTGTTGGAAGGCAGCGGCAAGTAATAGGTTAACAATCTGAGGTTTTAAATCAACGTCATCCCAGCAAGGGGAGAGGCTACCCATAAAAATATGTGTGTGAGAAAATGGAATAGAAGTGTGGAAGATTAAATTAAGTTGAGCCCATACCTGTAGCCAAAAATTACGAACAGGAGTGCATAAAAATAACATATGAAACAAATCAGCTTGTGGTGACGAACAGGACCAGCATGTGTGGGGAGTATTGGGAAAGCGTTTGTGAAGGTTAGAGGGTGTGAAGAGAAGTCTATTGTAAATGAAAAACAAAGTCTGAGTGAGGGTTGCTGCTCTGGAGGATTTGCGAAGTTTGGTCCAGATTTTGTCCCAGAAGGAGACCGACCAAGAGACAGACAAATCATGCTCCCAAGACTCTTCCACTTTAGATTTAGGCCTCGGAGTCTCACCTGCGTGAAGGTATTTGTAAATGGCAGTAGCTTTTGGTGTAGTGCACAAAAAGGAATGAAGTGTGGAGGTGGGAGTGGAGGAAGCGGGAGAAGGGCAGGGCTGAGAGAGGTCATTGTATTTCGTTAGAACTGCGTTTTAAGCAGTTGGTATTTGCGTGCAAAGGAAGTGGGTAAGTCATAGAGGGAGCGAAGGGTGTCAAAAGATAAGAAAGAGGAGTGAGAAAAAAGTTGGGAGATCCATTGCAGACCTTGAGTATGCCAAGTGTTCCCAAAAAAGGGTCTGTCACGGATGAGTAAGGATGTGTTATGCCATATGGGGGAGGAGAGGAAATCAGCAGTGGTGGTAGGAGGCGAGTGAGTGGAAGAGAGGAGTAATTTAGTGGTAAACTTATGAATCGGAGTAGAGATAGAGGCGGGTTTGCGAGAGAAGGAGAGGTACTCAGCAAAGGAAAAGGGAGAAAGAAGGAGGCGTTCAAATTTGGCCCATAGAGGAGATGGGGCGTCAGGGTCTTGTAGCCAAAAAGAGGCTTGTCTCAATTGGAACGCCTTGTGGTACGCAGGGAAGTCAGGAAAGTTAGCCCCACCTTCTGATTTAGGACGAATCAGACGTGCTAGAGACATTCGTGGCTTCTTTTTATTCCAAAGAAAGGACATTAGAATAGAGTTGATCTTTTTGTAAAATTTGGAGGGGACAGGGACCGGAATATTGGAGAGGGTATAGAGAACAATGGGAGACAACATCATTTTAATAGTGTCAAGGCGACCCCACCATGATAGATAAAGTGGATGCCACTTGGATGTGAGATCTGTTAATTTTTGAATGCATTTGGATAGACACAGGGAAACAGTGTCTGGGATGGTAGGGGTAATATGCATTCCAAGGTACTTGATATTGGAAGGTTTCCACGTGAAGTTAGAGGCGGCAAAATCGGGCTTGAATGTGAATTTAGTCAAGGGGAGGATCTCACATTTATCGTTATTGAGTTTATAGCCAGATATTTGGGAATAAGCATGGACTTCAGTGAGAAAGGCGGGAATGGAAACGGAGGGGTTGGAGACAAATAGCAAAATGTCATCCGCATAAGCGGCTAGTTTGATGTGGGAATCTGACAACTGGAAACCATGGATGGAGGGATTTTGACGGAGCTTGGAGAGGAAGGGTTCTAAGGCCAGATTAAAGAGAAAGGGAGATAAGGGACAGCCTTAGCAAACACCTCTTTTTAAATCAAAAAAGGAAGATATTTGACCGTTGGCACAAACCGCTGCGCGGGGGTTGGAATAAAGTAGTGAAATCGAGGATATAAAAACAGGACCGAAACCAAACCAACGGAGGGTGTGAAATAGATAAGTCCATTCAACCCTATCAAATGCCTTTTCGGCATCCAAGGCAATGGCCGCAAGGGAATGGGGTAAAAGGCGAGATTTAGAAAGAATGTTGAAGAGGAGTCTGGTGTTATCGGTGATAAAACAACCTTTGACAAAACCCGACTGTTCCGCACCCAGGAGGTCTGGAAGAAGAAGGTCGAGACGTGCCGCAAGAGACTTTGCAAAAATTTTATAATCAATATTGACCAGAGAAATTGGTCTGTAGTTTTTGCAGTGTTGAGGGTCTTTCCCCTCCTTGGGTATGAGGCAGATATGAGCGTCTGAAAAAGAGCCTGATGAGGAACACAAGGAAAGGAAGGAGCCAATAAGGGAATGGAGTCTGGGGATAAGGAGCTTTGAAAAGTGGAGAAAAAATTCTACTGTGAAGCCGTCCGGCCCAGGGGCCTTGTCTTTTTGGAGGGTGTGAAGCGCTTTGAGTAGTTCTTGCTGGGATATATCAAGTTCTAAGTGAGAGAGGTCAAGTGGGATGTGCGATGGTTTTTGAATGGAGGAGAAAAATGTGTTTAGAGAATGGGAAGAAGGCTGAGTTTCAGAAGAGTATAAGGTCTTGTAGAAGGTAGAGAATTCAGTGAGGATATCTGCATCTGTGTGTTTGAGATTTGAATTGGCGTCGTAGATTGATTCAATGTTTAATTTATTGTGTTTCACCTTGAGATAATTGGCTAAGATCTTGCCAGCCTTATTTTTGCCTCCATAGAACTTGGCACTAGATTTTAATAAGTACAAAGATGCATCGTCCGTAGATTTTTTGTTAAATCTCATCTTAGCGCTAACCAGGGCGGTTAGAGTGTGCTGTGAGCGAGAAGTAAAATAAGAATGCTCCAATTTCTTAATATCCAGAAGAATAGCCTTAGTAAAATCGCGAGCAGCTCTGCGTTTTTTAGCAACAAAGCCAATGATGAAATCTCTTGCTGCCGCTTTAAAGGCATCCCAAATGGTGTGTTTGGGGACAGGGGAGCTGTCATTTAGGGAGAAAAATTCATGGGAGAAGGAAGTGAAGGAAGTAGTAAATTTAGGGTCTAGGAGGAGAGAATTGTTGAAACGCCAACGTTTAGGGCCAATTGATTTGGGTAAGACGTCCAATTGAACTGATGTGGGGGCATGGTCAGAAAGTAAAATTGGGCCAATTTCCGCGTGAGTGAGAGTTTGGGCAATGTTGTGGGTAACAAAAATGTAATCAATTCGGGATTGGGAATGGTGACATGGAGAATAGAAAGTAAATTCCTGAAGTTCTGGGTTACAAAGGTGCCAAGCATCAGTGAGTTTGTGTTGGGAAATAGCTTGAGAGAAGGATTTATGAGATTTGTTAGGGATGAAGTGTGCTTTGGAGTTCCTATCTAGAAAGGGATCTAGGGGCTGATTGCAGTCTCCTGCCAGTATAAAATTGTCGTCAATGAATCTGGTGATGTGCTGGGAAAAAGAGTGCCAGAAGGTGGGATCACCAGTGGTAGGGGCATAGACGTTCAGGAGAGAAATTGGAACATTCTTAATAGAAAGTTTGGCATATATCCATTGGCCTTCAGCATCCGATTCCTGAGCAAGCAGGGAGTGAGAAAGAGCTTTGTGACATAAAATAGCAACGCCATTACGTTTACCATCCCCAGGAGAATAATAAACATCACCCACCCAGCTTCTTTTCAATTTGACAGATTCTTCAGCAGATAAATTGGTTTCTTGTAAAAAAGCAATGTCCACATTCAAACGTGAAAGATGAGATAAAATTCTTTGACGTTTGATAGGGGAGTTGACGCCCTTAACATTCCATGTAATTACCTTTAGAGACATATCATATCAGAGAAGAGGAAGAAAACAGAGAAAGAGAAAGAGGTGCAAAGGAGACCCAGAAGAGTAAAAAAACCATGGAGAATAAGAAAGTCGATGAAAGTCAGAGCAGTATAATAATGAGTAAAAGAATGAGGAAAGAGAAAATAGGGTGAGGAAAAAGAAAATAGAAGCAATCGATGTGGAAAAGATGAGAAGGTAGTCCAGGAAATAGCTAGAATAATAGGAAGAAGATGGTAATAGAAGAGTAGTCGAGAAACAAGAGAGAGAGACACCAGTGAACCAAAGGAAATTGGTGAACTTAAAAGTGAAAAAGATACAAGAAGGGAAGTGAACATCCGGAAGGAAAAGGAAAACATACTTACGAAGGGTAGAGATGGGGAGGGTCGATCACCAGGGGGAGGATACGCGAGGAAATGGATGAGGGGGGAGCGCCAGGCAAAGGAAGCAAGCGTCCAATGCAAACGAACCAACAGGTCGGGGGAGAGACGCCATACATAATGTAAAAACCTGCAAGGAAAAGGGAGGAAAACCAATAATGAGCGAGACGAATGAAAGAAGATGAGAACAAAACAACAGTAAATGACAAGAAGGTGTGTGAAGAAATAATAGTGAACAATACTAAGTAACGAACTGGGGTACAAGAAAAATGACGGAGGGTGAGGGGGAGAGCAGGAAAAGTAGAGTCTCTGGAAAACATGGCATAAACAAACAGTAACACATTCAACAGTGCACGATAAGCATGCAAATTAATTAAAACTTCAATGCTGCGTCACGTTGGAATCATGGCGGGAAAGCTGACGAAGAGCTGGAAAAGTCCATGTCAGGTGCTTGGGTTGCGTTCAAAAAGCTGCGAAGACGAACAGGATCCTCATATGTCATAGTTCTGTTGTTGTAGGTCACTCTGAATAGGCAAGGGTGGAAAAGGCCATATCTAGCTCCAATGGCACGAAGTTCTGGTCGCATATCCAAGAAGGCCTTGCGGCGACTAGCTGTGGCTTTTGCATAATCCTGCGCTAAGAAAAGATTGGAGCCCGACCATTGTAAGCGAGGTGAGGCACGAGCTGCTGAGATAACTTTGAGGAGGTCAGTATATTCTAAGAAGTACATGATGACACCTCTTGGTCGTGAAGAAGGAGAGGAAGTAGAAGGGAGACGACCCAGTCTATGTGCACGCTGGATGTTAAGCGTAGTACCCTCAGGCAGATGAAGAAGCTTGGGCAAAAATGATTTGAAGAAGGCAATGGGATCAGTCCCCTCACAATTCTCCGCCAGGCCGTAGAGACGAAGATTGTTGCCCCTGTTTCGGTTCTCCAATTCTTCAACTTGCTTTTGAAGAGAGGAAATTTGAGACTGCATGTGTGGTACCTTGGAGGATGACTCTTGGAGAGAAGTTGGAGAGTGTTCCACTGTAGTCACTCTGGCATCCATCTGAGACCAGTTGTCAGTAAGAACCTGCAACTTAGAGTTGGTTTCTTCCATGAAGGGCTTGAGAGCCCGGATCTCTTCCAATAACAGCTCCATAGATACAGCCGATGTGGACCCCGTTGGCGATGGAGGATCTTTTTTAGGGCGTTTCGTCGTGACTTTCCCTGGAGGCTGGATAGGCCGCTCCGCGTTTGACTGCGACATTTGAGTAACGAGGGCCTGAGAGGCCTCGAGGTGTGCCAGTGCAGAGAAGACTCTTGAGTTTTTAATGAAGACACGACGTGGAGTTTTGGGGGTCCGAGGGAATGCCTTCCTTTCCATAAAAATGAAGTAGGAAAGAATTGTTGGTGAGGAGAAAATAAAGAAAAAGTCCAATAATATTCACTGCTTGTCCAAAGGCAGCAAAGAGTTTGCGTTGAAATTCTTGACTAGAAAACTGCACAGGATGCAAGAGTGCCAGAGAGTCAGAAAGATGGGTGGAGCAGCGACCAATTCGCTATTTGGAGGAGTTAGCGTATTGACGATGAGAACAAAGAACCTCCATGGCGATGAAATATAGATAAGTGGCACGTTGTGGAGCAGAGAAGGTCCGTTAGGTGGAGGATATCATAAAGACAGGGAGAGTAGGTAAGGAGAGCGTACAAAAACCATGCTCAAAACTGCCCCAAGTTGTAGATAATGTCAAATATAGGAGCATGAGAGAAAGCAGCGCTTTTAGCAAAGAATTGATTTAGTTTGAGTGTATTGGCAGGGTATTTGAAGAAAGAGAAGTCCACTTGCTCAAAATGGCCACCAAGGACATGCAGAACGCGAGTTAAACTCGCTAAACTTCATTGAAGAGCAGCTTATGTGATACTTATGCAGCGGTGAAGCATAGATGCAAAAAAAAAAACCTCACCAGGAAGAGTTGGTGATGCGTAGGTCTCTGAGGCAGACTCGCATGGTCGGGAAACGGGAGCGCCGCAGTTCGCGCTGACAGGAAACAAAATGGCGGGCGCAGCTATCACTCAGCCGCGTCCGCTGCAATGTCGGCAAAAACGACCATTCCGCTGCTTAACGGAGCTCGTATCTGGAACCGCTTTGTGAGCTGCAGTCTCCGATCTGGAAAAACCTGGTTTGCAGGCGGAAATGATGCGGTGAAAGCGGCGGAATCCCCGAGCGACCGGGAGCGCTCACATCTGCGCTGCCGTCCTCGCCGGGCGCCAAGCCACGCCCCCCGAGATTGGCACTGTTGAAGATGAAAATCAGCATGCAATGCTATTGTTTTTTAATTTGTCAGCTACCTTTAAAACAATTGACAACAAAATCATGTTAGGTCACCTCCTGCAATCACTGGGGGTTGCGTTAATTCATGTAGGTTGTCTCTGTAGGGTTTTGATCTATTAGGAGGGATAGAAGACGGGAAGTACCACAGATGGCTATTGCTCATTTGCAGTCCAATTACAACTGGCCTTCTCTTGGATTTGTCTATCGATCCTCTCTTCTTTAACATATTTGTTGCCTCTATTTATACACCATGATCCTCTTTCTATCCATAGCTCACAGCTTCTGTTATCTTATAGGAAAGGTGGATACGGTATTTGGATGAGGCAACCAGAAAATCACAAATTATCCACCTCTTCTGGGAAAACAGGATTTTCTACGGTCTCTGTCTAATGCAGAAGTAGTGTCCCAACTCTCGGTGACAATTGGTGGAAGAGAGCACACTGCACAAGCTTGATCAGCTTTATTGGCTTTCCCCTATATTTCTATATCGTGTGGGATGTTCCTCCATAGAACAGCCTCCAAATTTTCCAGCAATAAAATGTTGTGATGTACTTAGGCAGTTCCAGCTACTCTGGGGCTGCAGTTCTTTGTGATGTACATAGATTCCAGTATGATGTCATGGGTTTCAGCAGGGACGGTTGGTGGACCAGCTGTATCTGGGGCAGCTGTGTTGTAGGGTTTACCTCTGACTTAATAAATCTACTTGGTGAAGGAAACGGAGTCTGAGTATTGAAAATGTCATAATATAAAATAAGAGTCCCTTCACTCACAATATTGTTTAAATAGTGGGCAGCTCTGCAGAGCTCCACAACAAACACTTTGAAACATGCTTACTGGTGGTAACGGCCAGGGCACCACCTTTTCTTTGACAAGAGAGTAAAACCCCACTTCTGATCTTGTGCCAGCTTCTTTTCAGTCGAGGAGCCCTTGAATTGTGTTCAATTTGTGGCTCTGACGTAGCTTAAATGTTCCAGAACTCCGAGGCCACATTACTGACACCAGTGCTCTGCATATATACATCTTAATCTCTGGTCATGCTGCACACCGAGTCTAACGCAGCACTATTCACTGAGCGGCAATCCTCCCGGTGTGCTGTACTCAGGGTCGGATTGGGATCACAATTCGGCCCGGGCACTGACGAAAAAAGTGGCCCACATTCAAGAGGCGTGGCCCATATTTAAGGGGCGTGGCCCACATTCAAGGGACGTGCCCTTTCATGAAACACTATTTGCACAGACAAGGAATGAAAGTGGGAGGATACTGTTCTTGCACAGGACACAGGGCCAAGGTGACAATGGCCTACATGCTGAGCAACTAAAAAAAATAGCAAGGCCCCTTTCTGTCACAAAATTATTCCAGCCCTCCAGCACAGGAGTACCTGAAAAGCAGCAAAGCCCCTGCTATTACTAACCTACTTAGCCCTCCCCAGACCTTCAGCTCAGGAGCACATGAACAGGTAAGGCCCCTGCAATTAGTAAATTAATCAGCCCTCCAGGCCTTGCGAAAATGTCCTGGCAGGGGAGCACAAAACACAGCTTTCTGGGTCATCCAAGGTAGCCAGGTAGCCGGGGGAGGCTGAGGTGAAGCTGGTGCATGGGAAGTGCCTTCCCAGTGTGTTCTGGCAGTTTGAGTGTTTACCATTTACTGTAGTATTACCCTTGTACCTGTGTATGGTACCCTTTTGTAACTTGCACACGTCACTTTTCTCTGGTATCACACTGTATGCTACCTCTCACTTTTGTTTGCTTTAGATACTTGCGCAAGTGCCACCATTGCCTACGTAACATTTGTTCTTGTGCTGGAGTGTCTGCCATTTATTGCAGTATTATACCTCTACTTGTACTTTGTACGCTTTTGTAACCTGCACACATATCACTTTTTCCTCCTGTAATGTACCAATTGCTACCTCATGTATTTTGGTTGCTCACTATTGTCACTTTTGATTCATGCAACTTAACGTTTGCTTTTGTAATTTGTCCACTTGTAATTCTTCTCCTCATGTATTATTGCTGTTCCTTGTGTGAAGCGCTCTGACACCTTCGGGTAAAGTCCGCGCTATATAAAATCGCATAAATAAATAAATAAAAAAATTCAAAACATCACCTGGCCCCCACAGCAAGACCCATTCTTCCTCGCCCACTATGCCCTGAATGTGAAGGGCTGTGGGCGAGGTGTTGAGACTAACACCGTTTCTGGGCTGCATGGGCCCCAGGGGGGGCCGAGGTGCAAATGGCTCAAAGGCCTGAGAAACACCTGGCCCCCAGGGAGGCCGATTATTGCAAACAATCACCCCTCCCCAGCCCAGACTCAGCTTGATTGCTTGGCAGGGTAGGGGTGAAGGAGAGCCCACAGCTGACAATCGCTGTCTGGCCGCACAGCGAGGCTGCTTTCATTTTCTCAGTCTCTGTCTCCGTGCACTCTGTGGGCCGTTTTTTTTTCTCCCCTTTCCTAGTCCACTCTCTGTGGACTGGGACAGGGGAGAAAAAAAACGGCCCACAGAGGGCACTGAGGTACCGGCCCTTCGGCCCATTTCAGAATGCCCGCCTTGCCAATCCGCCCCTGGCTGTACTTACTTTTACCACTGCACTTGCAACAAACCTGCTGCTGCGCCTTTCAACACACTCTAGCGCGCGCTGCCCAGTAGGCCTTTTCCCACAGTTGTGCTTTACGTCTTTAGCCAGATCCTTCCACAATGCCGCCTGGCGCTAGCGCACCGCAGTGATCCGTTGTAGAGCTGTTCTTGGAACTCCTAATAAAAGGGACACGTTGTGAAACCCGAAGGCACAGTAGCCGCTTTCTTTTTTCCTAAATCTCCTCAAATTATGAGATTGTAATGAGAACATAGGCTCATTGTTAGGGCAAAATGCTAATTTGTGTTAATTCTTCAGGCTGCATATTGGCGAAATGAGTCCTGAACAGCTGGGAACGAAAACTCCTAATGACAACGCCGCATTTCTGGGAAGCGTTCCCGCCAGCAGGCTCCTCTATTTCAATATACTCCCATAGATGGCTCTTGACAATAATGTAGATTTTACTATAACTTGGCTTCATTATAGCACTGTTATCCAAAGCGCTTTAGATGATAGGTTTTGTGAGCTTTTATCATCATCTGGTCAAAAGCTGAGCTGCCTCGTCGGGGATACGAATTCGTGATTTTAATGTCTGAAAGATTTAACAGCCGCTGCAGGAATAAACTGGACCGTCCCCACTCGATATTTGCAGGCACCCCGAAGAAAGTCATTAATTACTCTTCCACTCAGTCTGAGCATTCCCCACCGGTGCGCAGATGACGCATCTGAAAATAGTTGCGACCTTCTCATGAGCCAAATGGGATCACTTTTATAGGTCTGGTGTTAGCCACGACCTTTTCATTCTATTACAATTGCATGTATAATATATTTTCTTGTACCAGCTTTCATTTAACCCTCCTCATTCATTTGTCTATTATTGTGCCATTCACTTTTTAATTCAGCTCACTACAGCATGGGGCAGTGAGCCAGCCCGCTCCATCCCCTGGATAACTCCACTGAGTGCTGGCACTCTGCCCCTTCAAGAGGAGCACATCCGCACACATAGTAGTTCCTAATGCCAATGTTTCTTTTTTTAGATTGACTGGATGACAAAACCCACATTGACAATACCATTGGCTTTGCCAATGTTTGATTACTATTGTGAGGCAGTAGTAACAAAAGAACGTCATTTTGCTTAAAGTGTGGGTTTTATTCTTCTTAGACGTTTTTCCAAGGTGGAATTCTGCTTCGATGGTCTCATGGAGCATTTTTGAAACTGTTTGTATTCCGCCTCTCATCCAAGGGCTTAGCTTTCATTGGTTCAACAGGTGCAGTGGCACCGGGGACCAGAGGCCTGATCGGGTCCACCTATTATTGCTGTATTTCACAGTTCCAGGGGCGGCTGCCCTATTAGGGTGCTGGACAGTAGCGGTCGGTGGTGGGAGTAGGTGCCGGACGGTGACATGGGGAGGGGAGGGGCAGGCAGGGTGGGGGGTAGTAATCTATGGATTACAGAGGATTACAGGTAAGTAAACATATAAATAAATAAAACAAATTTTGTTGCGCGCACTGAATCCCCAAATGCGACGCAGCGCACGCAACAAAATTTGTTTTATTTATTTATATGTTTACTTTCCTGTAATCATCCGTAATCCAACCAGCCCCTCCCCACGTCACCGCCCGGCAGCTACTCCCACCACCGACCGCTACTGGTGCTGGAGCGTTGCCCCACTGCATTTGTTGCCCCTTCGGCTCCAGTACTAAATCAATCAATCACGATTGATTTAGTTTAAGTTGTTTTTTCCCCGGCAAGGTGCGGGCCGCGATATTTTTATTCCAGTGCAGGGGTCACTGCAGATCAAAATGAGTGAGAGGGCAGGCAGACATGGGTGGGGCTTCAAAGCCGACTTGTTTTAAAGTAAAGTGCACATGTTGGGTGTCTTCCCGCGTCCAACCTGACATGCGCACTTGAGGCTTTTGCTATGTGCATTGGTAGAGAGCCGGCGGGGGGGGGGATGCAGCTGCAGCTCCTCAGTCTCTTAAAGACCGCTCTGGGTTTTCCTGCTCAAGTCAATCCTGACGCTGCTTTCATGCTATAACATAAAAACCAAGGAAGCAGTGTCCGGATTGGCTCAGGAGACGCAGGCAGGTGGTAAAACAGGATGAATTTATACTGCAAAGGAAAGTTGACTTTGAAAATAAAACGGCCACGTTGGAATTTAGCGGTGATAGTAAATTATGGCCTCAGTGCTGTGTGGGTGCTGGAGAAGGTCAAGGGGTTACATCTGTTGGATTGTTGCTGTCCTGCACTGGATTTCACCAAAACCAATGCGTTCACTGCAGCTTTGGTGGCTGGGGAGGAGCTAGGCTTCCTTTGGACCCTTTATCTATCTGGGTATCCAGACTACATCTCCACGGGACCGCAGGTTCGGTACACTGGAGGAGCTGGTGTGTGCATGTACAGCTAGTGCTGTTCCATCCACCATCTCCGGAAAAATATCCCGGGGGAGAACACAACCCCTTAACCCATTTTATAGCAGTCGTGGTCACTTGTTACGCTCGCTCACCACAGGCCACTCATCCCGTACTTTTATGCCCCACCGCTTTCAAATGTCACCAGTCACCTAGCGACCATAGGACTCATTTCCTTCCTTGCATTTGGGTCCCCAACACCCTGGCCCACATAGAAATGTTTTGATGAGCCAGTGCCCATGAATGACCTGTGTTTTGTCTGTTGAGATGCTAACCCTCTTTCCATACCCTGCCACCGTTACTGAGCATGAAAACATTGTACAATGGGAACAGGACTAGTAACTTACCCTCCATGAATATTTTGTTATATTTCTAAAACTCGTATTTTCAGGGGAAGCATAGAAATAATTGAATCAACTGTTCTGGTACAATTTGCAAATAGCGTTACTGAATGTGTTGGTGACTTGAACAGTTATAGAAAATGTAGCTATTGATTGTAGAGGAAAGCTGAAATATAAATTATTTGTTTGAGGTTTGAAAGCTTCCTTTGCAGTGTCTAGCGTAGCTCAACAGCGCCATCCTCAATACAGTGGTGCCATTTTTCCACTACAGCTTGTCAGTCACAGACGTGTTCCTGTTACTTTATCATGCAAAAAGCTCTCTGAGATCTGAATATTCCCTGGGCATAAGAATTTTTAAACCACATTTGCATTGCAATCGGTCTCGCATTTGGAAAGTTAGAGCTAGTGGCGTTGTAAATGACACTGTCTTTTATTAAGGTTAATTGTTTGCAGTGGAGTGAATATTTAAATTTAAAAAGTGCACGCTAAACCATATTACATAAGCTTTTACAGCAACTGTACAGTAAAGCTATGGCTATGTAAATGCAAACTAACTGGGCAAAGTAAAAGATGTGCTCAACAGTAGATCCATGCAGCTCTTACATTCGGCCCAGTAGAACTAACTTTGTAACTATATATAGGATTAAATTTGCCTAAGAGTCCAACATTATGTGTTAAAAAATAAAACATTAACGTGAGGCATCCGTGTTCCGTGCAGCCGGGCGGTCTGTTGATTTTTAGTATTTAGTTTAAAATGTGTACGGTTGGTTGGATGATTTATTTATATGGTTTGCGCGCACATTTATTAAAATTATATAGTGCTTGAATTTACTTCTGTACAGAAAAATTATTATACTGAACACAAATGAAACATGGCCCCTAAAACTAAACTTCGGTGTGTTCTTTACACTTTACTTTCATATGTATTATATCGCTATTAGAAGGGCTGTCGCGTTAACGTCCTCTTCTCAAAGTAAAGATACTGTATCAATCGCTATATAACGCTGAAGTAGAGAATAATTTAAGTATGATTGCATAATACTGTAATAAAAAAGTTAAACGGGCCTCATAAGCGCTTTTTAAATCGGCTAAGGGGAAACGAATATATGAAGGCACATTGTGGTCCGAAAGAAAACAAAACAGTTTGGACTGGCTGCTACAGATTCAAACTATATACGCACACGCGCATGCGCATGCGCACACATTTAACCATGTAGTTTTAAACGTTAAAGAACTATACCCAACCTTTATCATTTATTGAAACGTGGCAGATGCGTATATGATTTTCCTCGCTTTAACTGTGCAACTAAAGAGGTCAATTTATTTCACAATAATAATTAGCAGCTTAAATGTGAATTCGAAAATATACTTTCCATTTAATTAAATGAGTTCGTGGGAATTGTTATGCCATGAACATAGCAAAATAACAGGGAACACCATTAATAGCAAAGTGTGCATTTGAATGATAGATGTTAAGAACATTCGGATATTTTCAAATTTTCAATACCAATATTTTGACAGCCTCAGAAGTAAAGTTAGAGGAACATACGTGATTTTATTAAGCATTTTTCTTTTCTAAAATAGTTCCAATGGTGGGACGTAGTGGTACGGCTATTTAGAAAGGGTTTTTCTTTGCAGAAGGCAACTGCTGTGTAGTAATGCGTTGTCTGAACACAAGACCACACTGAAGATTGGCTGCAGCCACTGAAGCACACTACAAGTTTTCACACAACAAAATACTATATTTAAGTTTACACAGATTACTTAACTTAATCTGGCGGTTCAATTTAAATATGCTCCGGTGAGGGACCGGTACCACTCCCTCACTCTGAAGAAAAGAACAGCGTCAGGCTTCTATTGTTGAAGATAAACTGTGTTGTGCCATGCTGCTTAAAAAAAAAATCATTAAAAAAGAGCGGCGCATGGCTGCCATTGTTAAAGATGAATGCAAAAACAACAGTTGATGGACAGAATGCAGAACAATGTCATACATTCACCCCAGTACAGATGGCCATGTCTGAACTGGGGTGGTGTGGAGTGCAAAAAAACGATGGATTTATGCCCAGATTTCTGTACTGGGGTGAATGTATGACATTGCTCTGCATTCTGTCCATCAACTATTGTTTTTGCATTTGTCACCCCGAGTGGGACGGGTATACTCAGACTTGAGTCCCGTGCTCTCCACACCACTGGAATCAAGCTATCCTGGCTGATGACGGCTGATAGCCAGAAACCGGTCCTAGGATGCTTGATTCCAGTCCAGGGAAGACAAAGCTTGGCAGTTTGGGATGGACTGTTTCCATCAGGCAAAGAGTCAAGACTGATGTGCATATGGCCATGTCTGAACTGGGGTGGTGTGGAGTGCAAAAAAACGATGGATTTAGGCCCAGATCTCTGTACTGGGGTGAATGTATGACATTGCTCTGCATTCTGTCCATCAACTGTTGTTTTTGCAATTGTTAAAGATGAAGCGTCTGGCACTCTGCGCTGCTTAAAAAAAATTATATTGAAAAAATTTAGTTGGGCAAGCCACGTAGAAGAAAAGACAGGCGCGTGGCCACCATTGTTAAAGATGAAGCGCCTGGCACGCCGCACTGCTTTAAAAGAAACATAGAAAGGTACCACATACACGCTGACCGTGGAACGAGGAGGGGAGGGAGTGCTTTTAAAAGATAAAGCGCAATGTCAATGATTGGGCGCTGCGCTGAGCCAGGAAAATACCTGGACTCTGCTTTGCGGAAGCGGGAGAGCATGTTGGGCCTGCAACAGAAGCTAGGAGAAAGTTTTTATGAAAATAGTGCTCACCAACTGTAAATAAAACATACTGAGTAACAACACATGTAACAGGGGAAAGTCCTTATGGGAGGTTACAACAGGAGAAAAGGAGGTACTAAGGAGGGACTACTAAACAAATGAAGCAATACAAAAAATAATTCTAAAAGCCAGTCCAAGAGGCCAATTAAATATATGGACAGCAAAATGGGCTGAGCTTAAAGCCCATATCCAGAATACAACATGTCTTGAAGAGGCAGTACAAGGGTTGCCTATGCGAAACCTAAAAATTGTCCCAAAAAGCATAAATATTAAACGGAAGGTGGGTATAGGGTGTTCACTTTTTATTATCACTTCTCAGGATATTTTGCATGCAGCATCAGAAAATATTTAAAAGGCTCTTTGAGTCACTGAACACATTATTGTCCTTTAAATTAATAACCTTTCTTCTAAATCAGGCACTTTTAAAACGTATATCTCGGTTGAATATTGCTGATCGAGTTGATGTTTGTGTCGTACTGTATTTGTCTATCTCTGTTGTTTATCTCTGTGTTGGTTCCATCTCTTTACCACCTCCTAGTCCAAGCCTTGGCCGCTTCTTATTGAGACAAGTTTACAATATGCGCAACTCTGTAATCCAATTGGAATTAAATAGTCTTAACACCTGAAACGTCAATGGTAAATAGCCTCCAGGTGTACTGCACAGTAACCACCAACTGCCCTAGGACCTAAACAAAAGGTCGCACTATCTACTTCTTTTTTTTCCTTTCAATTAAAATATTGGATTCATTATGTTCACTGTCTGCTACACAGTGCTCGAGAGACCCTTTTAATAAGAAGTTGAACGTGTTTTATAGAAGAAGTTAGGTGTTGTAAGATTTCTATTATTTGTGATGTGTTGGATGACATTTTAAATACACAGGACCTATTTTGTAGCTTCCTGTTTCCAACAGCTCACAAAATCCTAGGATTTCTTCCCTCTCCCCTACTGTGACTTTATCATTTCTGGTAGTGTAGTGTAAGCCCCTGGGACACATGTAGGTTTGAGTCAACCCCCCTTTCCTATAACCTGACAGAGTTTCACATGGCCATTATTGAGGTATGGAGCAATCTATAATTACTACAAATATTCCTACATAGGGTGGGTCTTTTACGACTCGTCTTCCATGGCCACCAATACTGTAGTACTCCAGGTGGATACCCACATCACTTCACGTGAGCACCTCCCACTGCGGGGAGGGCAGTGATGCAATCAAGGCTTACTCTAGGCAGCGACATGGGTTAAAACTCAAACACACCATGACACAATGAGTAATACACCATAAACACACTGTCTAGTAAGTGATATCACTCCTCAGAAGACAAATACTTTTTAGGTCTCGCCTACGCATGCGTTGCTTTGGAGTGACCTCTTGGAATCGCTCAAGGCTTTTGTTGAAACTTGTGCATGTTTTGCACTGTTTCCTTTAAGTACTAGTGCATGAATGGCGTTTACCTTGCGGGAGCGAGCAGCTGTGCCATCTGTTAGCAATTATCGCGCCTGCCGCTGCTCGCTCCTGCAAGGTAAACGCTGTACATGCCCTTTGCTTACTCCCGCATCGCTTTAACTTTCATGGCTGCGTACATGCCCTCTGTTTGCTCCTGCGTCGCTTTAACCCCTTCGATGCTTGTGACGGAACGGTTCCGTCACAAGCGCCGGTTGGGCTGTGCTTATGACGGAACCGTTCCGTCACTGCCACGCCCGTTTCTTAGAACCTTCAGCACAGCGCGAAAATTCGCGCAGCGCTGAAGGTGTTAACTTTCGTGACTGCGGGCCGCAGTTGTCTTTCAGCGCTTGTTATTTATCAGGCTTTCCACATTTGGCAGGTTGGAATGCCACTCATACCCACACAGAAACAATAGCAATGTCACACAAAAGCCATTAGAAAACCTGTCAGCTATGAGAATATCAATAGGCAATGCAACTGCACTGCTTTACAGTATTGCAAAAAATAAGAAATAAACAACTAGCATTAATTGCTATTAAGCGGTATCACAAAGCTGAACTCCCTCTGGAAGCACTAGTGATTTCTTTCTGCTACTGTGTTTTCCTCCTGAAAGCCCCTCTGAAAACCCCAGGAACCGGATATGCCCAGTGACTCCACTTTAAATAAACCCCTAACCCCCACATTCAGAGCATCTCCATGACTCACCTAGAAAGCTCCTCTTAAAGTTTTGTATGTGCTCAGTGCTGGTAAACTAAACAGAGCGCATCGCGGCGGCCATCTTCGAATGGGCGGAAGTGAAGTTTTCAGCACATCTGAGGCAGTCCATACTCATAGCAAGACGGTGAGTATAGAGCAGTCAGAGGGCTACCCACTTGCATGCATCAGTCATTAGCTATTGGCAGGTAGTGACTCCTTTTACACACACTCCCCACCGCCAATTCCATGATGGCCACCATTAAACATCCATATTCATTCTTCGTTCACATTAGAGTTTTTTCTGTGGCGGCAACTATCCGGCGCTTCTATATAGAACCTCTGTGTAAACCTTCGTTTTCTCCGTGTTTACGGCTCCGTGTTGCTTGCCGCTTGGATTACAGTCCGTAGCCTGTCTTCTGTTTCGCTGACAGCAGTGCAGACACCACCAAGTTGGCGGATAATCTGCGCCCTGACGTTGAATCGATTGATAACATAGTGTCAATAGAGTAGTCAGTAGGGCTTCAGCTGGATGAGGCTGCGCGGGGGTGGAAGGGGACACCTCCCGGAACATCAAGGGTCCCGGCGCCTACTGTACCATTCATTTAGTCTGACAGACTACTGGGGCGAGCTGAAGCTAAACCCATACCTGGTATAATGTGAATGACCTCCAGATAGCACCCAGCTTCTGAAATGGCAATATAACAGTGCAGATGTTTATTATCTCTGAACATCTGGGGCGAGCTGAAGCTAAACCCATACCTGGTATAATGTGAATGACCTCCAGATAGCACCCAGCTTCTGAAATGGCAATATAACAGTGCAGATGTTTATTATCTCTGAACATCTGTATGCTCCTGAGCTGTGCCTGTGCTCTCCCATTAAATGGGTTGCACACCTGATGACAATTGATACTCTAACACTTGGGTTAGAGTTGTGTATCACCTGCCCATTTAAAGTACTGCAGCAGATAGCAAAACAGTAATCAGCAAAGCCAATAGGTATCACTCTTTGGACCTATAGGATTTGCCAATGCTGTGTAGCATTGACAAAAAGAAATACATTTTTTGCATATGCTTCTTAGCATTGGCAGAAGAAAACAAGCAATGGCATAGCCAATAGGTCTCGCCTTTAGGACCGTATAAGTATTTAGACATGCAACAGTTGATGTTGTTGCACCAGGGATAGTGCGCTGCATAATTAAATACTTATAAGGTCCCAAAGGCAGGACCTATTGTCTATGCCAATGCTTGTTAAAAAATAAATGAAATGGACAGGTAACGTTACGATAGATATAAAAAAAGTTACAAGATGGTGCCTTCTCAGGCTATGATATGCCCTCAAATTATGTATATCATGTATACGTTAGGCACTAGATTTTTCACTGGCATTGAGCCCTAGGCAAGTAGTATTATCCTGTAGGAAAGTAGCCCGTATTATCAGGATTCTGGGCCAGAAAACCGGGTTTGTAAATGTAAACCAATCTTCATGGCAGGTCAGGGGCAGTGCAGACTCAACACGGATTTTCGGTCTAAAAGTGTCTTTCATTTTCTCAACCTCTTTTTATCCTCTGTCTGGAACTTATTGCCAGCTTGGTGTCCGGGCTTCTGTTCGACCTGGTGTATTGAGACACCCTCACTGCCGATAAGCCAATGTCACATCCTAGTGGTTCCACCTTCGTCTCCAACCCGAGTGGAAGAGGTACTCAGAAGGCTGTCTTTCATTTTAATGTGCTCCATCTTGTATGCTGTTCCATTGAGATACTTGCCTGCCGCCTTCTGACAGGCATGGCTGAGATAATGCTGCTGCTTCTGCGAGGACCTGCTCCTTTCTTGAGGATGCATGTTGCGCAGGACTTCTTGGTCCCTTCCGCATAGGCTGTAGTAGCTTAAAACCGACAGAACCGCCAAAACAGGTAAGTGCTTCCTGCACTTAGTGCTTAATTTGAGCTGGTGATTTCCGGTGCTACACAGGCACTTAATTGTCAAAACCGGTGCTCGTAACAATCTGCCACAAGGTGGCGCTGTCTGGCTAATTTAGAGATGACCTCAAAAACTGTTTATTTGTAAGTCAATATACACAAAAAGACTATTACCTGCTGCCTAAGACACTCCTATAGCTTGGAAGCCTGAAATAGTTGAAACTTCACATTTGTAGTTATATGATGGTTAATTGTTGTGTTTTTACTATCATTGGCAGCATGGCAGGGGCAATGTGTGATGCAAGCTACAGTGTCCTCCTGGAGAGAGCCCCAGTACTTCTTTCTTTACAAATTAAGCACGGCCTGCACAGTGTCCTCCTACCCAACCATCTACAGAATACATTTCACTCTGCCAGGAAGCTCCTCAGTTGCACAAAGGTGTCTTCCGGAAATGCCCCGACAGTGCTGCAAAAGGACTACAAATGAACACACAAACACTTCCAGTCAGAATTCATTTTCCTGCACTGAGGCTGGTCTTTTGTCATATATATTGTGTGACTATCTATTCGGTGCGTTGGTTTAATGGAAATTAATTTTGATAGAAGGTATATATGATTTCCATGTTTTGGGTTATGGATTCAAGCGAGCAACCTCACCCATATTATTAGATGTTGGGTTAACTATACATGGGAAGCAACACTAACCATATGGAATCAGTATTTAATAACCAAGGTCAGTGTGGCAGTTGTGAATTCAGCATACTGCCTAAGTTGGAGGGAGGCCAGATAAGTTACTTCAAGGTTTTTGTCAAATGCTCAACAACAAGAAGTCAATATAATTAATATTTTTGGGATGGTGATCAAAGCTTCTTGCTTCTGTGCTGAGTGGCACCACTGTGGGCAGGGTGGTACCAGCCTGTCTCACAGTGCCTTAAAGAACTTACAATATGTTTGTCTCCCTGAAGACTTCTGACTGTAGGACAACTGAGCCCTTTCTGGTTTGGTAATATATGTAATTGCTTTTACTGATGTGTTAAGGGGCTTGAGTTGCTGTTTAATTTTCTTTAAGTCAGGGCATGCTGGTGATGTCAACAGAGCGCTCTGCCGTCCCTTATTTTACCTTTGTGCTTTTTCTAGGAAGGCTTTCTGTGTCAGCTTACTTTAACATGTGATACTACACGAATAGACTTGCCTCAAAGTTCATAACAATGGTGCTGGAACAATTTTCAGAGTGGTGGTGCTGCTCTCAATGCTATATCACAGAAGTCATAGGGATTGTGAAATATCCAAGTTTCACACCAAGAGCAAGTGTAGCACACGAACCACGGCCATTCAGTAGTAGAGTGATATGGGTGCAGTGTGTGTCCAGTGGTGAATTTTGGAGTACACTGTCTCAAATATATTACTAGACCATGCTGTGGTAGCACCGTGTTATTTCCAGGGAGCACATTTCCTTTGTTTTTGTCCACTAAATTTGCACAGACATACACTTTTACTCATAAAAATATATAGTGCACAAATGATATGTTGAAAAAGAGTTTCAGTGAATATTTATCATTTGCATATCACCAAATAAAGTGTCATAATTCATTTCGATCCCACTAAAATCTTCAGTCTTCGGAATTAAAATATGTCTATCATTTGTCCTTTCATAGCTGCTGATTTAGTTCAAAATGCTTGTCCAGTGCGTTTATTGGTATTTAAATGTTGTGAAATCTTACTGCCTTTACTTTCGCAGATCCTGTATTTTAGCAAGATGGTCACATAGCTCACTTTACAACCTTTTCTCATGTTGATGTTGAAAGAAAAGTTTCACCAACATGTCTTTTAAAAGAATAAGCAGCAATTTGTAAGACACAGCCTGACATTTGACCAATATCTTTGAACCTCAGCAAATGTGATAAGATAGAAGCAACATGTAAAGGCATATTTATTGCTCAATTATTTTTAGAACTCCAACATGGTTATTTATGGGGTGCTGCAGCACCTTCACACCTCTACTTTCAGCGCCTATGGTTCACACATGGCATGGCATTCAGTGCAGACTGACAAACGTGCTTTATGAATGTTTCAAAGTCTGTGTTTTCAAACAATCACTTCAAATAGGTGTCACTGAATTAATAAACGCAAACTAATGTGCTAAATTGGAATACTTCTAAATGTTAAAGCACACGTTTTACTTTTTGAAACCATTATCATAGTTGTACACGATTGTGTGATTTACATACCAAATACGTTGATGGTACAGGCTCTGCCCCATCGACCCCTGGCTTGGCTCAGGTTCGGCTCACCTTATTCATTCTCTGGCTTGCCCCACCTGCAGGGCACCAGTATCACAGCTGTGTCCCCGATGTGCTTTGGACATGGCACAGACACGGTGGCCGGGCCAAGTAAACCAAGGTGGCACATAGGGAGAGAAGCTGTGTTTCTCAAACAGGAGTGAATAGCTAAGGATTTTGCTTCCAGCATTTATGGTGGGGGTGGGGGTGGGGGTATAATTGTTGGTAATTGACAGCGATGCCCAGGGTCTCAACTGAAGGAAGCACAGAAGATGCTTCGTCTGTGTAAATCCCTCTCGGTACGGGGCTCCTGGCCTGAGGAGATGGTACCAGACATTTCTAAATTAAGAGGTAATGATGTGCCCTAGGTCTATAGGTGATGTGTGGTAGAGCATGCCAGAGGCAGGTCAGGTATACACCTGGGAGCTACTGCAGCGCTGCAAGAAATAACAAGCTCACCTCGGACACATACTGTCTCACCCCAAGCAATGTGATCCATTTTTATGTTTTGGCTAAGCCACATATGCGCCGTCTAGCTGAGACATGTTTACAGTCTTACCCACAGGCTTACCATTTGATAGCTGCAGCATCCTTCATTGTGGTTTGTCATTGCATGCATGATGCCTCTTCTTGTGTTTGGCCCTCCTCTCGAGCATGGACCAAGTATCTGTGTCCACCCATTGCTCCCGTTTTTGGAGCAATTTTTTTTATTGTGATTACGAACAGCATCTGAGTGCTTCTGTTTACACTCACTCCTATCCCCATTCATGTATTTTTTGTGTCACACCTCTGCCTCCCGTCTGTTTTTTCTTTACCTCCTCCACTCCCGCTGCCCTTTAATTCTACTTAAGCACTCCATACAAGTGCTTGCTACTTAGGTTCAGTTCCCATTAGAGCGGAACAGCACTTCATCCTAATATTAGTCCCACTCCCGCATGGCACCGTTGCCCCTCCCTCTTCAACGCACTTCTGCTCCTACATCTTCATGTCACCGCTTTTCCCTGTCTCCCACTTGGTACTGCTTTCCTTCTTCATTGCATTGCGTTCCACCTCACTCCAATCCACCCTGCTCCACTGCACTTCAATCTGCCCCAGTTTACCCCACTCCAATATACTTCTCCCAATCTATCCCAGTCCAATCTACCCCACCCAATCTACCTCATTCCAGTCTACCCCATTTAACAAATTCCATTTTACTCCAATCTACACCACTTCAATTTACACCAATCTATACCACTCCAATTTAATACAATCTACCCTACTCCAAACTACCTCACCCCACTCCAATTTAGCCCACTCCAATCTACCCTCATCTACCCCTCACTCCCCCACTCCAATTTACTCCTCTCTACCCTACTCCAGTCTGCCCCACTCCAATGTACCCCATTCCAATGTACCCGAACCTACCCCACTCCACTCTGCTACAGTTTGACCCAATCTACCCCGTAAAACTCTCCCCCACCCATCCTACCCACACCAATCTATCCCAAACTGCCCCACTTTGCCCCACCCCAATCTATCCGACTCCCATCTACCCCTCCCTACCCCACTCCAAACTATGCCTCTCTACCCCACTCATTCTACCCCGTTCAGTGTACCCCTATCTACCCCACTCCAATCTACCTCAAACTACCCAATCCAATCTGCCTCACTCAATCTACACCACCAATTTTACCACAATCTACCCCACCCCAATCTACCACTCTCCAATCTACCCCACCCTACCCCAATCTCCTTCACCCCAGTATACTCCAATCTACCTCTCCCCAATTTAGCCCTCCTCATCTACCATACCTAACCTATCTCAATCTATCCCACTTCAGTCTACCCCACTGCAATCTGCCCAGTTCCAATCTACAGCACACAACCTACCTCAGTTTATCCCACTCCAATCTATCCAACTCCAGTCTACCCCATATATCCCACTCTAATCTACTCCACTGCGCTGTCTACCGGCATCTTTCAAACCTATCGCTAGTGCGAGAAAATGACAAAAAAGGAGGAAGAAGCTTAAACCGACAATTAGAGCCCATGGCATTATGGGCACGCAAATGAACCCTATGAGACTTTCTCGACATAGCAGACTAGTAAGAAATAACGCTTCTATCCCGTGAAACAGAATTTGACAATATTGCAGTTGTTCATCTGGAGCAACACAAATGTTAAGCAAAGACAAAATATTGCACCAAATAAATGTTTTATTAACAAAATCCCTACAATTAAAACCACTCCCAAGCACTTGAAATTGGATAGTTGGGGATTTATATGTGTACCTGCAAAGAGATAACTGTGTCCTGAATCAGAATAGCCTTATTTTCACCTTTCCAAATAAATTGCCTACACAGTTATCAATAATAGAGAGGAACTGTACTTCATCCTAATAATGCTCCCACTTGCTCAAGGCACGGCTGAGTCTCCCTCTTCATTGCAGTACTGCTCCTCCATATTTCTGGCACTGCTTTCTCCTTTCCCCTATGTGCTACTGCTCCCCTTCTTCATTGAATCGTGCTGCACCCCACTCCAATCTACCCTGATCCACCCCATTTAATCTGCACCAATCTACCCTACTCCAATCTACTTCACCCAACATATCCCAATCTATCCCACTCCAATCTACCCCACTCCAATGTAAACCACTCCAGTCTGCGCCCATTTACCCTACTCCAATTTTATCCAATATACCCCACTCCAATCAACCCCAATCTACCCCACTAAAATCTACACCACTTCAAACTATACCAATCTACCCCACTCTAATTTACCCCAATCTACACCTCCCTACCTCATTCCAATTTGATCTTCACAACATTACTCCAATATACCCCACTCCAATCTACCCCATTCCAATGTACCCCACTAATTCTACCTCAATCTGATCCAATCGACCCACACCAATCTATCTCAACCTGTCCAATGTGCCTGAATCTGTCCCACCCATATCCATCTCACTCCAATCTACCTCACTCCAATGTATCTCTCGCTACCCCACTCCAAACTACCTCTCTTTAACCCTCTCCAATCTACGCCATTCCAATCTACCAGACTCCAATATGCCCCAACCAAATCTTCCCCAACCTACCCAAGCCCAATCTACCCCACTGCAATCTACGAATCTACCTCACTTTAGGCTTCCAATCTACCCCATCCCAATCAACCCCAATCTACCTCACCCTAATCTACCCCATGCCATTTTACCACACATAGCCTACCTCAATCTTCCCACTCTGATCTACCCCACTCCAGTCTACCCTTTATACCACACTGCAATTTACCCAACTCCAGTATACCCAGCTGCAATCTGCCACATTCAACCTACCTCAATCTACCCCACTCCAGGCTACCACACTGTAATGACCAGATTCTCAGACCAGATAGAACCAGCTCACTGAGCAACACCAACCTGGCCAAAACGTAACCACCTCCCTCCTCAGGACCATCTATCCAGGCACCTGGGTACCTACCTGAGGATGGGGAACTCGCTATATACAAGCTCATATTATCAGAGACACCACTAAATCTATAGGGATACTAAGAATACTTACTGATTACTAAGGACATCCATGCCCTACACCACACTCATACCTTATAGTCTCGCGACCACATGGGTCCAGACTAATCTACCCTGGGGCAGTTCTGATTATCTACCATTACACACCAGTATCCTCCCTGGTGTTCTCATTACACACATGGGTCTGCAGCCCCAGTGCTCTCATTTATATCTGGTCTACAATCCGGCAGACCTACACACCTCTCTACCTTAGGTGCTCTCACTTACACACGGCCCGCAATCCGGCAGGCCTCCACAACGTCTCCTTCCGGTGCTCTCACTTAACACAAGCCACAATCCTGTGGGTATACACACTGACCACAATCAGTGCTCTCACTAACGCCACTTACCAATGACGACCACTTTCCTATGAATACCTTCAGTTTTCTCTCTATATGTTGGGAAGTCTCTCTCACTATTCACTAAGGGCTTGCTACTACAATATTAGGAGTTAGCCAATTACTAATATGTGCCTTCTGCTCCTGGCATCAAATGTTCCCTATCTCCCTACTTATTCAGTCACTCCTTACCTGACCGGGATTCACATCCGTTCATGCAAACAACGCCTGACTAGGAGAACTAGATTACTTATGATTGAACAAGAATACAAGGCACATGTCAGTTCACTAAGAACAGGGCTCTCTGTGTTTATTTTAACAATGATAAAATGCACATACACAAATCTATAGGGTCTCTTGATTACAAAACGCTGAAAGAAAAGGATTAGACATACAATTTATCTGCGGGGTAACAGGAACTTTCAACACAACGCTGGAAGGGAAAAGATTAGACAACCTAAAGTCTAGGGAATAAGAACAAGATTGAGGTGTAATTATGAAGGGGATTAGTTCAGACTACCTCACCTATTAGAAGGAAGATTTCTCTCTGACTCTGGTGGTATCAGGGCTCTCTCTGTCTCTCCCTCCGTCACCACATCACCACGCCTCTGGTTCAATTGCTCCAGCTGACAGCCTTCTTTGATGCTCTCTGCACTGCTCTCTCTCCTCATCTTCAGCAATCATCTGCCTTCTTTCTCCATTCCAGAACTGCACTCTATTCTGCAGCTCCAGCAGACATCCTGTTCTCTCCTCTGCAAGAACCACTCTGCTCTGACTCCAAGCTGAGCTGACCTCCAAGCTGAGCTGCACACAAGCTGGACTGAACACTCCTCCTCTCCTGTAGCTCGCTAATATGGAAGCTTGTCCTTTCATGGAAAGTTACGGCCAGTAACCTGCCGCCCACCAAATTCTTGTACCTCCCCGTACCAAGGACACGTTCCCAGCTGGCCAGCCTGAAGTTGTGTCTTCGGAGTGGAGAAAAATACATTCCTTCGATAAGGGCCAGCCTGAGCCGGTTCTCTCCAAGCGAACAACAGCTTTAACTATAAACTTTAACTTTACCCCTGCAAGCCTCTCAGCTCCATCAAGATGGAGTATCTCTAGTTCTGGGCCTGTACGCCTGAGAAGGATGAAATACCCCTTAGCTTTGTCAGAGTACCTACATAAACCATACCAATGTGTAATATAAAGTCAGGACCACAGGATCCAACCTCTACTATAAGCAAGTATGTCAAAGCCAATAGGCAATAGACAGATTAGAGTCAAGAATAAGGGATCTATCATCATATTAAGCAGCTATCCTCTTCTAGGTCTGGAAAAAGGGCATAAAAGGGCCAACACAAGCTAAGAATACCTATCCTAGATGTGAGCAAGATTAAAGTCTATACTACTGCCCACTAGGGCCAAAAACCCTGTCAACACACACACTAAATGCTACCCCATTCCAACCTACCTAACTCCAATCTACCTTATTCCAACCCACTATAATCTACCCTACTCCAATGTATCCCTCTCCATTTTAACCCAGTCTACCCCTCCCTTCCACACTCCATTCTACCGTTCTCTACCTTATTCCAATCTACCCCATTCTAATGTACTCCAATCTATCCCACTCTATTCTACCCCAATCTACCCCACTTCAATCTACCCTATTCCAATGTACCCCGCCCACCCTACCCCAGTCTACCTCAATTTGCTCCAATCTAACTCACCCAATCTACCTCACTCAATCACTCCACCCAATCTATCCCACTCCCAATCTTCCCACCCTAATCTACCCCAACCCAATCAACCCCACTCCAGACTGCTTCACCCTACATGATTCCAACATATCCCACTCCAATCTACCCCATTCCAGTGTACCCCACTCCATTCGACCCCAATGTGATCCAATCTACCCCACTCAAATTACCACAATGTACCCCACCCCAATCTACCCACGCCAATCTATCCCAATCTGCCCAATTTGCCCCACTCTGTCCCACCCCAATATACCTCACTCCATTCCACCACGATCTACCTCACTCCAATCTGCTCTTCCCTACCCCACTCCAATCTACCCTGCTATAACCCCACTCCAATCTACCCCACTCCTTTTTACCCCATTCCAGTGTATCTGCATCTACCCCACTCCAAACTACCCAAATCTACCCCACTCCAATCAACCCCAATCTACTCCAACTTCAATCTACCTCAAACTACCCCACCCCAATCTACCCACCCATCCACCCCTTCCCAATCTACTCCACCCCAATCTACCCCACTCCAATATAGCCCAGCAAATTCTAGCCCAAATAACACCATGCTAATCTACCCCACCCCAATCTACCTCATTCCACCCCACCACAATCCATCATACCCAACCTTCCTCAATCTACCCCACTCCAGTCTACCAAACTCCAATCTGCCCAATTATACCCCACTTCAACCTATCCCATTTCAATCTACCCCAATCTGCTAACTACCAATCCACTCCAATCTATCTCTCCCTACGCCACTCCAGTCTACCCCAATCTACCTCTCTCTACCCACTCCAGTCTACCACTCTCTTCACCCCACTCCAACCTATCCCATTCTAATGTACCCCAATCCACCCCACTCCATTCTATTCCAATCTTCCCCACTCTTCCCCTTCCTACCTGCCACAATCTACCAAACTCCAATCTACCCCACTCCAATCTCCTCACCCATCCTATCCCAATCTACCCCACCCCAATCCACACAAATCTGCCTCAATTTACCACAGCCCAATCAGCCCACCCTAGCATACCCCTTCCAAATTTTCCAAACCCCAGTCTACCCCACTTCAGTCCACTACAATCTACTCCAAACCTATATACCCCTCACTACCCCATTCCAATCTACCCCTCTCTGTCCCACTCCAATCTACTGCACTCTAATCTGCCCCATTTGGATGTACCCCACTCTTTCCCATTTTAACATTCCAATCTACCCAGCTCGAATGTACCCCACTCCAATCTGCCCCAATTTCCCCAATCTACCCCACCCCATCTACCTTTCCCCAATCTACCCCACCCCAATCTACCACAGCCTCACTACCTCAGTCTAACCCAGCTACCTCACCCCAATATACCGCACTACCCCAACCAACCAGCCCCAATATACCCCACTCCAATCTACCCCAATCTACCACACTCTAGCCCACTCCAATCTACTCCATGACAATCTACCCCAATTCAATGTACTTCTATCTACCCCACTCCAACTACTCCACTGCAATCTACTCCTATCTACCCCATTCCAGTGTACCCCACTCAATTCGGCCCCAATGTGATCCAATCTACCCCACTCAAATTACCACAATGTCACCCACCCATTCTACCCCAATCTACCCTCACCAATCTATCCCAATCTGCCCAATTTGCCCCACTCTGTCCCAACAAAATATACCTCACTCCATTCCAACATGATTTACCACACCCCAATCTACTCTTCCCTAACCCACTCCAATCTACCCTGCTATACTTCCACTCCAATCTACCCCACTCCTTTCTACCCCATTCCAATGTATATGCATCTACCCCACTCCAAACTACCCAAATCTACTCCAGCTTCAATCTACCTCAAACTCCCCACTCCAATCTACCCCACCCCAATCTACCCACCCATCCACCCCTTCCCAATCTACTCCACCCCAATTTACCCAACTCCAATATATCGCAGCCCATTCTAGCCCAAATAACACCATGTCAATCTACCCCACCTCAATCTACCTCACCCCAATCTACCCCATTTCACCCCACCACAATCTATCATACCCAACCTTTCTCAATCTACCCCACTCCAGTCTACCAAACTCCAATCTGCCCAATTATACCCCACTTCAACCTATCCCATTTCTATCTACCCCAATCTGCTAACTACCAATCCACTCCAATCTACCCCACTCAAATTCAACTCAATCTACCCCACTCCAATCTACCTCTCCCTATGCCACTCCAGTCTACCCCAATCTACCTCTCTACCACTCCTGTCTACCCCTCTCTTCACCCCACTCCAATCTATCCCATTCTAATGTACCCCAATCCACCCCACTCCATTCTATTCCAAACTTCCCCACTCTTCCCCCTCCTACCTGCCACAATCTACCCCACTCCAATCTCCCCACCCATCCTATCCCAATCTACCCCACCCCAATCTACACAAATCTGCCTCAATTTACCACAGCCCAATCAGCCCACCCTAGCATACCCCTTCCAAATTTTCCCAACCCCAATCTACCCCACTTCAGTCCACTACAATCTACCCCAAACCTATATACCCCTCCCTACCCCATTCCAATCTTCCCCTCTCTGTCCCACTCCAATCTACTGCACTCCAATCTACCCCATTCTGATGTACCCCAATCTACCCAGCTCGAATGTACCCCACTCCAATCTGCCCCAATGTCCCCAATCTACCCTTCCCCCATCTACCCCACCCCATCTACCTTTCCCCAATCTACCCCACCCCAATCTACCACTGCCAACATACCTCAGTCTAACCCAGCTACCCCACCCCAATATACCACACTACCCCAATCAACCGGCCCAATATACCCCACTCTACCACACTCCCACTCCAATCTACTCCATGACAATCTACCCCAATTCAATTTACTTCTATCTACCCCACTCCAATCTACTCCTACCTACCCCAATTTACCCCACTCCAACTACTCCAATCTTCCCAATGTACTCCACTACAATCTACCCAACTACAATATACCTCAACCTAACCCACTACAATATACCACACAATATACCCCACTCCACTCTACTTACACAACTCCAATCTACCCCACTCCTCTGTATCCCACTCTTATATAACCTTCCCAACCAACCCTAATTTATTCCACTTCAATCTACCTCCAATCTACCCCACTCCAGTCTACCCCAGCCTGCCCCAGTCTACCCTACCCAATCCGGCCTGAATTTAGCCCAATTTTCTCACCCCAAACTGCCCACCCCAATCTACCCCACAATCTTCCCCCACATCAATCTACCCCAACCTACCCACCACTAGCTGCCTCAATATACCCATCCCAATGTACCCCAATCTACTCTCCCCCAAATCCCCTAATCTACCCAACCCAGTCTACTACAATCCAATCTACCCCACACCACTCGCTTTTAGCCATGCTGAACAGCAGCAACACTGGTGTACAACATGGCTAAAACACATTATCAAAGTCATTACCTCTTGTTTAGGTGAGACCTATCAGCTTTGCCAATGCTTGTTTTAATTCATGATCATTGGTTCTCCTCCTCTCTTCGGTCCCTCCACGCAACATCACCCGTTACTCGAGAAGACAGAAGATCTGCATGAATCCAATACTACTGTTGTATCTTAAGGGTGTAAAGATCCAAACAGTGTATCTCAAATCCATAATGTCTATATAATACATGGGATTCTGCTATCCCTGTATAAATGGCAGTCTTTAATTTCTTTATATTCGGCAACTTCTGATGCTTCCAGTCGCTGATTATAAAGAAAAAACATCAGAGTTCGACTAATATAAGTTAATACAGACGAGATCTGAAGTCCTAAGGCCTGTTGCCAGCAGCCGAGGTAAAAGGCAGGTCAGGTCTCAAAGCATAATTGAAGCAGATGTTTAAAGCAACCAAACCAGAATGTTGCTTTTCTTTTGCTGTATTTTAATAGTTTACCATGACAAGAAGAGGGAGTGTTTAATTTTTTGCACTCCTTAGCTAAAATCTTCCTGGTATCCTAGTTAGTCTCTCAGTAGATCCTAATATGAATGGAAGCGGAAGTTCTCGTTGACTCAGGAAACAAGTCCAGGAAGCCTCTCAGTTTTTTCTCTGGACACATTTTCCTGTCAAAAGCAGATGGCGTGTCACATGAGAAAAGTTCCATGAGAGAAATCTGTGGAAATCCTAGCACAACCACAGATCTCCATAGTTCACACTATCTCCATTGTTCAAAATCCTTATTATTGTAGTAAAACTGTACTCTGTAACTACCATACACTGTTGTATCTGTATGCCAGATATGGTTTTACCAAATCGGGTTTCACCAATATTTGTAAAGATCCTACTTAGTTGCCAGGTCTACCTTTTCTTTCACAGCACTATTTCTCCACCGCGTCTGTCGCAGGCCATTTTAAATGTAGTCACTAGTTTCGTCTACGGCACGTTGACACATTTTATGCTAGGAGGGCCCACTCTAATGCAGCCCGTTGCAACGTGCAAACCCCTTTGCTGGTGTGAATCCTCCTCAGTGATCAGCCGCACCTATTTAGAAGTTGGCATCTGTCAGCCCCAACCCTCCTTAAGCAGTGGTGGTTCTTCCATGCGAGGGGAGGAGCTCTGCCGAATGGAGGGTGAGGGTGGGTCGGGCCATTGCATCATTGCTGCTGATTAGCAGCACTGAAGAGTGGCCCCTTCAGTTTGAAGTTTGAAGTATATATATCGATTTGGCCCAGCTGGGTTAGAGAGCAGGCGCAGACCTCCAGTGCCTTTGGAGCGCTGAGCCAGCCTGCTCCATCCAATGCAGATGCTTCACTCATGCTGCTTCACAACATGAGAGCAGCATCTGAATTGGATACATTTGTTTGCTTTGGGACGTCACCTCGCGCCTGGAGGAGTCGGAACCACGTACTGGAGAACATGAGGACATGCTGCAGGCTAAAGTGAAACTTTTATTTTTTATTTGTTAATGTGGTGCCTTCTTGACTCGCAATATATTTTGATTGTGTGTATTTGTGTGGCTTTGTTTGTGATTGTGACTGTATGTTTGTGTGTTTGTGAGCTTGATGGTGTGCTCCACCATTTTTGCATGGCACCAGCAGCCACTGCCCTTAAGTGATACCGCCAAAGTGGTCAGCTGATCAAATGGCTGTGTCCCATGTTCAGTGTTACATACACCGGGGTGAGAGCGTCACAGTAGTAAGCCACACATATTGTAGAGATGACCGCCTCCATCAACACACATACTGGGGTGAGACCACTACAGCTGTCAGCCACACATATTATTGAGATGATTGCTTCCTGTCCCCCTCGCAGTGCGGTGAGGCCACCAGAGCGGCCAGCCTCATATATTGTTGAGATAACCACTGCCAGTGTAACATTTACTGAGCCGAGACCACCACAGCGGTCAGCCTCGTATATTGTTGAGATGGCTGCTTCAAGTCGCTACCGAACTATGGTGAGGCCACCTGAAGGGTCAGCGCCACATATTGTTGAAATAACCTCATCCAGTGTTGCACGTATTGAGATGAGACCACCACAGCGGTCACCCGCGCATCTTGTTAATTTTGCCACTATCATTACCAGGCGCGCAACACCCATTGAAATCAACGGGCTTCAGCCCCCCCCCCCCCCCCCCCACCCCCCTCCCCGTCGTGTGTGGCAGCCCGGGATGAGACAGATCCCGGGCACACACACAGCCGCACCAGAACGTTTAACAGGTCTTTAAAAGACCATTTGAATGCTAATTAGCCTTGCTGTTGTTTCACCCCTTGTTGGAGGCCCCGCAGCTCCACTCTGCCTACTGATTGAAGTTTCAGCCCCCCCGAAATTTGACTCTAGTTGCGCCTCTGATCATTACCACATCTACTTCTAAATGTTGAACCTCAAACTATTTAAATGTCTCGAAATCTTTCAACCTCTTTGTTGACTAGACTGACTGGGAAGAACTGAGTCAAACAATTTTGGTTCAAATACCTGCGTGTTTTAAGATGCCAAGTACTAGTGCCCCTGACCGGAAACGTGGGCCTGCGGTGACCCGCCTCTTCTTCCTCCAGATGCGCAAGTTTCTGATACGCATGCCGTAAATCACGTTCACAGCCAAGGCGGCAGCATTCTGCCTTCGCACCAGGGGTCCTGGCACGCGCCTGCACGCCCCGCAAAAGACGCACCGTCCTCTGCTGTCATGGAGGCTGACTTTAATGCTGGAGTAATGCGAAAAAAAGAAAATTCAATCAAATTCCGCTCTGCCCCCAGGGAGCGTCGGGATGGAGGCCACGTGCTTTCTTTACCCTCCTTTCGTCGCTCCTATTTGTAGCACATTTCTGAGCCGCTACCTGCGCCTTCAGCAGCCTGGCGCGTGCCATTCTGCAGGCAGGCACATTACTCATTCATCCCGGCATGTCAATCCTTGATTAATTGACAGCTCGCCTTCAGATCTCGCTCCTCAGTGCCATTGTGTGGTCCTTGCAGCCGCAGTGGTCCGTCTCCTCTCTCCCCTGATTGGAGGGTTGCTGGGTCAGAGTTAGGTCAGGACTGTTCAACATTGATCAGGGGAAGTGCATTTGTGCATCTTATTCAGGATAACCAGTAAGTAAATTACCCCTATTTAGACTGAACTGTATGAAAATATGCAGATATTTTGAAAATCCTACAGGGGTTACAACGCTTAGAAAGTGGCAGAGGTGTAACGCGAAGCACTATATAATATAATAAGTTATTATGTGATGAAGCGCAGAGGAGCATCTTTCTCAAGGCTGGGCATGATGTCTTCATGTCGTATATTGCCTGTATCTTAAGTGGGCTGGAAACGCCCCTTTAAGCTGAAATATCTGCTCTTTGGTATGTGCTCACTGCGAACGCTGAGAAAACTGCCTTTTGACTCACCAGCAGATATTTCATTTAATTCCCATCTGTCTCTCCTTTCAGATGAATGGTGTGAGTGCTAGGAAACAGTCCCTTCTATAATTTTAGTCCATTTGTAGTTTTTTTCTTTTTTTCGTCTGTGGACTTTTTCTCTGGCTACTTTGATACATGATTAAGGCCCGTGCTTTAAATGGGCCGGTACTGTCCGGTACGGAGTACCAGCACTTTTTTACTTTGAGAGCGAGAGTACCAGCACTTCTGAAGGGAAATGCTTTACTTTCAATTGGAGAGTACCTGCACTTCTCAGAAACAACAGGTTCTCTGGTACAGAGTACCTGCACTTCTATTTTTCCATTTCAAGCACTGATTAAGGCACAGAGGAGATGCTTGGATAGTTGAAGGCCCGGCTCTTTGATCCATCGGGCAGCAATCTCAACCCAAGGATGGTGGTGGCTACCTTCTTATCCCAGATGTTTCTGGAGCAGTGTTTTGCGGTATTTTGTTACATAGCGATACAGAGTCCATGCCATGAACACTCTCAAATAAAATGGTATATAAAGAAATGCAAAATCAGAAATTATAATTAAGTCCCACGTGGGCATTAAAATTGAAAGAATAGCGGACAACATCCCTAGTAGGACAAGAAAGTCTTCTAACTCACCCACAATCTACAGACAGTTATTACACATTATTAATTACAGAAACTGTAGAATCATTGTGGTGAGAGCAAATGTATCATTTCATCAGCAAAACAGAGCACACGAAAAATAAACTTCGCATTGCCTAACACCTAAGCGCTGTCCCACTACATGAATAATTATTCTGCCCCTCTATGCCAATGTCATCTGGAGATACCAGACACATAAAGAATACCATGTTATATGACTGAAGAGGGCACAATGATTCAGTTGAAGGACCTTGAGGTTAAAGTTTGAGTTCGTGTCTGAAGAGGAAAGTTCATTGGTCGCAGCATAAGCAATGACAGTTGAAATAAACAAGTACATCACAGCTTCACTCTGTGCTGCATAAGTTGAGACAGACGTGGGCGGGGGAGAGGAGGGCAGGGGAGACATGAGTGACGAGATTGACTTCAATTTTAGACAAGATGGCGTCTTTACTTAAATAGAGGCCTAGTTAACGAACTTCGGTAAAATGCACTTCTGCACATCAAAGATAATTCATTTCAAAAGCAACAGTACTATATTAGTGTATACTTGCGTGACCAAGCGAGAAAATGCATTCTACAGTTGTTAGTGAGGCACAGAAATATGAACACATAAAAATCTTTATTGTGGGGTGCTGGTAGGGCATGTGAGTCCTGACCTTATGGTATATTTGTTGTGGGAACGACTTTTTGTGGTACCCTCACAGCCAGTCATGCAAGCATCACAGGCCAAGGAGAAGCAAATCACTCTTCTCCAGAAGGAATACAGCAGCTCTTGTTACTTCCACTGCCTGGATCACCACAGCTATCCACCTGTTACCTTCACTGGAGTGCACAAACACCCCCATCAAATGGTGAATCGGAGGGATTCATACATACACATGGTACTGGCGAGAGAACCCCCACAATTCGCTTTCTAATCATGGGTATTAGTGCAGCCCTGCTAATGTGCTCCTACCAATTAAAGTGTTTTGCAGCACTTGGGAATCCCCGTGATCCCTCGTGCACTGCAATGTATGTAATATGATGACTGACTTGTGTGAAAGGATTGTTGGGGAAATTGGGTCTGGGGAAACGTTGGTCTTCCCCCACAGAGGTGTGTGCTACATCCAAAGCAGGTCTAAAAGAACAGTATAGGTAGTATGTCGCTGTCCAAAAAGTAACCCCATGAGGGGAACTCTAACATTAAAATTCTTTGGTGTAAAACATTTTTCATTCTGGGTCCACATTTGATAAAAGGACTCTTCCTCTGGCACGCAAATTGTACATTCAGTTTAGATACAAGACTCTCCCAAGAAAATTGTTTTGTAGCAATGGTCATTGGATTCATTTGGGGAGTCTTTGCCCGGTTTGTGAAGAGATGCCCGAATCTGTTACTCACATTCTATTTTGTCCGATGTATCGTGCCCAAAGAGCAAAATGCAGGAACTTGGGTGCCAGAAGGCACATGAAGGCCTTCATGATCCTTGGAGTTGCCACCTCCTAGAGTCTTCTCCATGGCCAAAGTTCTCCCCTCTGTATGGATTATACACTTCAAGTGTATACAAGACAGTGAGCAGTTGTCACTCCTCTGTCCTTAGCAAAGCTGGCTTTGGGGTTTATTGTCTCAAAAAAAGTTCCAGCGATCATAATAATAAGAGACCCTTGCTGAGTCGAGCTGTGGTTCTCTTTATTTCTGTTTTTAGCCTATGTGGTACCAATTGAGCATTCGTTGACTGGTCCAGTCTGTGTAGCTGGTCTGCAATTATGTTCGCACTTTATATTGCTCTTGCACTTTGGCACTCATTGCACTTTTAATAGGAGGGAGTGAGGCTGCGTGAACACATATAATAACTGGTATTTTTAATACACCATGGTTTGTATAATGGGGATATCGTTTTCAAAACATTGGTTGTTTTAAGCTATATTTAAATTGTATTCTTGTTTGCCCTTTCCCGTTAAGAGTGTTGGCAGACTGTTCAAATAAATATGTTAGCTTTCGCTAGTGTTGATTAAATGGCCCAACAAAAAGAGCTCCTATATTCAAATATTTTCTTACTTTGGCTGTGTTAAAAAATATGCTTGTTTTTTGTTGTTTTTTGCACTCTGTGTAATTTTTAAAAAATGGAATAGGGTGGTGGTGAATTCCTGTTACTTCCTATCTATAAACAAGATAGCTTATTCGCATTAGTGTTGGCCAAAGGGCCAATTAACAGAAGCTTGCACATTAACTCATGTTCCAACTTTGAATTTGGCCCTTTGTCTTTCTTAGTATGTACTTTTTGTGTCTATCCAAAGCATATGCCTTTAATTAATTATCAGTATCTTTTCAATTCTCTTTTAGCACTTTTAAACATTGTTCTTAACTACTTAAATGGTTTACTTGAGTGAATGTATGTAATACATGGATTTGTTGCCCACTATCATGGTCTTTGTAACAGCCCTAATGTACCAAGCATACCTAGAAGCATTTTTTTTTGGGGGGGGGGGGGCTTTCTTGGGTTAAGTTCTATATTGCTCTTCAGTTTATTTTACCATGTTACATTGTATGCCACTATGATGGATCCATGCATGTTCAACTTTTAGAATCTTGATGTTCGAAATAAAGTTATTATGATGATAAAATGATGCATTTATATCCTTTTGTAATACGGATTGATTGCAGTGGTATTTATGTCAGGGTATAATAAATGTGGAAATAAAAGTATATTTGGTTGTCATTGAATTTTAAAGGCCCTCGTTTGTCCTCTATGGAGTAGGCAGACATCTGTGTGAGGCACTGTCCTTGTCCCAGTTCTCCGATTGTAGAGCAGGCCTCCTGAGAGAAGCTAATCCATGAATTTGTTACCTGCCAGGTTGGGCCAAACACTGTTTGATGAAGGAGTTGAGAAATGGGACACTTCCCAATAACATTATTAGCCGAGGGAATAGAGTGCTGGTGATCAGTGGCCCTGTGGGGCAATTGGCTGCACCCCGGGCTCCCTTGATCTTGCCCTGTTCAATGACTACCAGCAAGTGCTCTCCTCTTGGGTCCCCTCTGCCTTAATAGTGACTGACCGAATGCACGTACCTGCCTGTGCATAGTGACTAGTGTGGAAAGGAATGAGTTTTGTAAAGACTGTTAATGGAGAAATAGGGCTCACCAGTTTGTGATGAGAGTACATCAGAATATGGCCACCCCTTAAAGCTGGGTACAACAATCTTACAAGCATTGCTCACAACCCAGCAACCGTGCGCATTGCTATTAATAGTGCGGGAGTAGAACGTGCACCAGCGCCTGTGCGTGTGAGGGCCCTCTACACAGCTTAAGTTGTTGCACTTCATCACCTAAATTGTAGCTCTAAATTGTATTTATACAGCGCTTAATACCACTGGCCAGGCATTAAAGCACTTTGGGGTGAGAAGCACGATGTTCTGGAATCCAAGGCTGGAGGTAGATTAGTAATATTTGCTTCCTTTTCCTCGCAGGATTACTTGTGTTTAGTTTGTACCCTTGAGATCTCAAACATTTACTCCAGTGTTTTGAAAAGAGAAAGACTCATGGGAGTGGGTCAGCGAGGGGAAGCTCCGCGTGGTTCTTTGGTGGACACGCGCGCCTGTTAGTTGGATGAACTGTGTAGAAAGAGAAGAGTTGGAAACGATGCCTATGAGCCCAGTGTAGTCTGAAAGGTTTGGGATGAGTCGGACTGTAGAGAAAGGCGGGGGTGGCGGCCTAAAGACACATCAATATGTATATGCGTAGACCCAGCAGTTACATATCCAGATATATATATATATTCATATAAAGCATAAATATACATAGATCCCACATACACATACGTTGTCATTGTTTTATAATGCAGACATAGATGTATACACACACATACATGCATTCACATATACATTCATGTAATGGTGCTGAACCTATACATAGCACACAGACCCATATAGCTGCACATTACAATATCCCTACACAGTCACGATATAAATGTGTAAGGAATAGATAGACATACTAGAGGTAGGGTACTTTTAATATGTCGTTTTTATGTCTGAGCCATCCTATTGCTGCAGTTGTGCTGGTTGTGATCATGTAGCGAAAAGCCAACTCTTCACTGGTCTTGGAGCCCTCCTGTTAGTGCTTCCAGTAGTGCTCATGGCCCCCTAGCAAGTTTCACTACTCCACTGGGTATGCCACCACCAAACCGTGCTTCGAAGATTTAGCCTGCATTTACAAATGCAGTATTTATTTGCCCTTACCCGAACCGCTTCTCCAAAATCCGGGCATCGAGAGCGTGCAAAGATGGCGGAGAGAGACCGCACAAAAAGAGAAGGGAACAGAGGGTCTTGAAGAAGAGACTGCACAGCAGGAGGGCAAAAAGAGCACAGCATCGGGATAGAGAGAAGACAGAACTGAAGAAGCAGAGGGCACAATAAAGGTGGGTATGGGCGAAGCTGGGGGTAGTACCAATGCCAAGGGTGTTAAGGAGGAAGGGGTGGGCAGAGCATCCACCTTGAAACAATAGGCTAGGCACAGAATGCATCAAGCAGCCCTGGGCAAGGATCAGAACCACTAAAATTATGCAGCAGGATAGGGCCAAATAATGTGGCAGGGTTGAGTAAATTATGTGGCAAGAAAAGGCCAATTATGCGGTATGTTCTGAAATAATACTACTACATTATGTCGTCATTTTTAAACTTGGTAGCACTCTACGGGTATTGGTTGCACCTCATTAGTAACAGATTAATACCAAATATAGCGTTAAGCAACTGAAAGGTGATCAGTCCAGCTTTGCAAAGGGCCTTCCGCTGCACGGCAAGACGTGTTGTTACATTTTTTGTAACTTTTTAACCATTTGAGCGAGAAACAACATTTTTTTTTTTGTTAAAATCTGCAGATTATGAGGCAGATGATGAATTATGTGGCAAATGCGGCCAATCTCTAATAATGCAACAACTGCCATACAATCTCATAATTCCAGTGGCCCTGGCAATGATAAAGCCTGGTCCTGCCCAGGATTGTGGTCCGCAGGTGGAGACTTTAATATATTGTGGATTGGAGTAAACTGGTGCTACTGCATATTATGTACTGTGTTCACCGTACTGCCAAGTGATTCACTTCCTGGCAAATCTTTGGGAAATGCTGGTGGAGGGATACTTTTTCACGCTAACCGGGAATGCTGTGCGACTCTTCCTGCCTAAGAACTCTGTTTGTCCCTAGTACTTTTCTCAGAACGTCTACATAACATTGTGCCTCATGGCTACGATAGGCAGTATTATTGAAGCTAAACATACAAACGGCTCAACCTTTTGGTGTGTCTAGCAACATGCTGTGACAAGTAGTAGTGTGCAACATTTGCATAATTTGCTTTTTACATAATTATGTGACATTTCATTAAAAATAATGCAAAATTGCAAAAATTGAGCAAAACACAAATCTGTCATTTAGCTCTATATTTTAGCATTTCGTGGTAAAAAAACAGCTGTTTGCGGTAAGGTCACAGACCTATTGCAGAGCGCTTGCTGTAAAATGTTGCCGCTAACACTGCAATTATGTGCTGAAGCGCAATGGCGTAATCATGGGAATTTCGCATAACCAACATAACTCGAAATTTCTGAAATTATGCAAATGATGCTAGCTTAGTTTAAATTTCAGCCAGGTTTAGTCGTAAATCTTCAGGTATATATACATGTACATATGGAAAGTATTTTTCAGAGAAGGATTTCAGCCAGGAGCTACCACTGCTCGTGTGACATCATCAATAAAAGAACCATCACTGACCTTTGTTTTAATTCTTTTCTTACTTCTACCCTTAGCATTCTCTAATACACAAATCTTTCACAACTAGCAAATCAAATTCTTGCTGGAAGCACAAAAACTCATTTTATTCAGCTTGCTCTTGCAAATGTGTCCGTCCCCCAGGGCATGCTATTAATAACTGTAAAATATAGTTGTTGACCTTTCAGCAACGTGCGTTGGATATACAGATTTCAGAAATCCCGCAGACAACTCGCTAATGCTACCGTCCTCTCCTTTGCATTTTCAGTTTCTGCTGCCGCATCGTATGGAAGCAATTCTGTTTTTGACTTCTTCCATCTATTGGATTTTTAATAACATTGGGAAAGTACTAAAGGCATGCTGCAGGGCACTCAAGAGTACGGATCCAGGTGGGAGTAATTTAGGTAGAACACTGAAAAGGAAACGTATGGAAGCCTGATTGTGCCTGTTGGTAAAGATGGGTCTTTTTGCAATTACCAGTATTTAAAAAAAGTATTCCTCGCCTGGGAGAGGCGAGGCAGGGTGTTCCAGATGGTTCTCCTGAGACACTTGTTTTATATAGGAAGTTGGCAGAAATGGTCCAAGGGAGGAAATGGCCCCTGGCTCCTATTTGAACTGTGAAACATACAGCAATCGGGGTTTAGTCAGCCTCTCAGGAATCTGGGCCCCGGTCCAACTGCACCTGCTGCACCATTAGAAGCTATCCCTGCTAGAGACCCTAGGATCAAGACAGGGCACTTCTGTTCAATGTTTTTTTTATTTTTTTGTCAGAAATAGAGTACTGTTTATTCTACCTCGAGTTGGGGATTTGTAAAATGTGATCAGTTTCACCACTGAAGGGAGCCTTTCCCGCTTCACTGTAGCATGTGTCCTTGTCGGTTACATTAGGTCAGGGTTTATAAGACCCAGCTTATACCAACAGGGGGGAGCGGACTCTGAGATCCAATCATCTGCGACTCCTGCGCGTCCTAAGATATGTCAAAACTCGACAAGGTGGCAGGGCCTTCTCGGAAAGGACGTCTAAACTTTGGAACGCCTGCCTATCCATCTTCACTTGACAGACTGAACGGGGTTTAGGAAGGACTTAAAAACGTAGCTCTTCAGTCAGGCGTTGTCTATCTAGCAGGTCTTTTTTTTGTAGTCTCGCTTCCAATGCCGGGACACCTCTATTGAGGTCGCTATCAGCTCTATAAATGTCTTTTATTGATTGATTGATGCATATGTGCTTACAGACGTCGGCTGACTCTCACTGACTCGACCCCTTGCGGGTAATTTTTTCAACCTTCCCCTGAGTCATTATTTTCGGTTACATTCATGGAAATTCGGTTTCTTGAAGAAAGTAGGGCAAAAGGCAGAATTGCTGAAAGGCAAGTGAGACTAGTAAACATTTTTGTTTGTTTAGGCTCCAGGAAGGCTCAGGTACAGAACAAGTGTCATGAGTCACACAGGCAGCTCCGCTGACCGCGCACGCCCCAGAGTTCATCTTGGGCAATCCGCTGTAGGTGAGCTGGAGATAGACGGTAGATTGTGGGCTGCATGTGTTTTAATTACGTCACATGCCTGAACTAATAGTGCAGGTAAAGGTTCATGACACTTAACTTGTTTCTTGTTCCTTTCTGCTCAGTAGCTCAGTCCTCACCTTGCCCGACACCTGCCACTGAGGCAGCGAGCAGAGGTGAAATGTGAGGTGCATTTGTCTCCACATTTTGAAGTAGTGCCCCTTCATTTGAGGTTACGCCACTGCATGCATAAGCAATGTGCTCATTATGCGAACACTGGATGCTTGAGCAGGAATACATGACAAACAAAGTGCTATCTTTGAGTGTAAGGGGACACCATCCAGGCGGATGAATGGTGCTGAGCAGGAAGGAGCAAACCACTCTCTGCCAAGTAGGTCTAACCCAGTGAAGGAAGCTGCCTCGACCTTTTACGACACTTAGTGTTTGAAGTCAGAATGCATGGACCACAGTGTCAAAGGCTGGCGATAGGTTGGGACGGTAGGAGGTGTGTACGTCCTGGGGGTACTCTGTGTTTTAAGTGTGTTTCAGTTTACAATTATTAGCAGACTCCTTGCCTCTTCTGTGATGAAACTTTTTTTTTTAAAGAATTTGTTTTGAAAGTAGGCTGCCTTTTAAATGGGCTTCTCCAGAATTTGAGCATCTTATACTGGCCTCTTCTGTTCGGAGTCCAACACATCCAGTCTGCACTTCTTTAGTATTGACTTAAAAGAGTGAGTTTAGTTCATTGAGAGCCCCTTGACTGAGAGGGATGAGATAATGATCCCTCTAGCAATGACAGCAGGCAGTGAGAGCTTATGATTAAAAACAAAGCTTGTATTACCATGCGATCATGGTGACTGACGTCATTCAAGTATAAACAAAGTCTATGGATATATAGAAGCATTACATTGACATCACTTTCCATTGTCCATATATCTGGGGGGCAGGGGGGGTCATGGACCTGATGGTGCTCCAGACAGCCTGAATTGCCTCAATAGTGGATTTTAAAGAAAGTTTGTTGACCATGCAGAGGTTAAGTTGCGTAGTTGTTCAGACGGGCTTCATTCAGCCTGAGTGGCACTCCGATGTCACTGACTGCAGAATGTATGGAAGACATGAGGTCCCGTCCTTCCTACTTTAAACAATAATGCTGCTCAGGTTTCTGTCCTGGCTTCAACTACCATCGCTCGTCTACCTACCAAAATATCAAAGCTGCTTCTTGAGTGGATGAACCAATCGAAAGGACAGTTCATCCTCCCGCATTCTGGTGCTTGCACAGACTCACTGGCACAAGCAGCTAGAGTTTCCGTCTCCATGTATTTGCTATCCCAGCTTACAGATCTGGCACTGGAAAATGCACTCATGAAATATAGAATGTATGTGTGCCTGTGAACTGGACCCTAAACCCCAGCGCTCCCTGAGGGCGCCACACTTCTCACTCAGTCTCCCTTACTCCCACTGCCTGGAGGCAATCTATTGGATTTTACCATTGTAATCCAGGCCTCACTGCAGCAAATTGTTCCTTACAGAATTATTGCCGTTAAAGAAAGTGACCATTATTCGCAGCTGACCAAAATCAGCTTGGATATTAAGCACAGTAAACCTTTGAAAGCAAGGGGGGAACTTGGAGCAAATTCTCGAAGGTGAAGAATCAGAGATGGACTCCACACTTAGTGGTAATTTGTGAAATGTAGATAAACAACTATAGTTCTCATTACAATTACCAATTCTGTAAAAGAACTAGAGTATATAAGACTAGGAAGACGTTCTTCACTCGCTACTAGAATTCTATGTAAGAGCAGACAAGAAATGCAATGGTAGTCTTAGTTGTAAAGGAAAGAGGAGCGAAAGTAACTGGTACACACAAGAGTTAAGGCTGAAGAAAAGAATATTAAACCATCTAACAAGAAGTAAAAAATAAAACTGAATTAATTCATTCAAAACTGAACACACTCAGAATCGAATACAAACATAAATATTGGAAAGAAAAATGGTATATCACAAAATGGGGTGCCGTATCTGACTCCAAGAACTGGTGGAGATTAACGCAAGCATTAGAATGGAAAGTTAAATTTGATGGACATACTTGAACCCACTACTTATGGGAGCTTTACCATAACGATCAAGGACAAAATGGGTGAGGATAGAGGAACAAATGACCTCCTTTGTAATCACAAATTAAATGATCAAAGATTGATCTGTTTTGAGTGAACTGTACCGTGTTGCCTAATGGTATACCCGTCTCTGTCATCAATAATAATCTTGAGTTCTGGAATCAACCGCTATGAATATTGTATCACGCAATACTGGTGGCTGAAATGATACCTGAGACATGAAGGGTTGACCCTACACTGGTTTATAAAAAGAGTGTAGAAATGACACACAACATTATAGAACTATAGTGTTAATGGAACGCAATGCAAACATTTTTGATTGCATTCTTCTCTTAGAACTTGAGGACTGGCTTGACCTGTTGCAAACACCGCCTCTGCATCAAACCTGTTTCAGAAAGGGATGTGAGGCAATTGATAACAGGATGGCCATTAGACTGATGGTACAGAATGCAATTGTTGATGGAACACCTTTATATTTGTGCTATCTAGATTTCAGCCTTGCATTTGACAGAGTAAATGAATCACTATTCTGGGCGAAATTAACAGCATGGGGTATCCTGGTTACCCTATTAACACAAATTCATCTTTGTATACGGACAACTGGGTCAGAATGAAACTAGGGAATGAATCGTATCCGTCAGCAGTAAAATAAACTCTAACCGTGGATTAAAACAAAGATGTGTCATTGCCTTTCTTTTAATTAACCTAGACACACTATATTTGATGCCAACCATGAAGATGGTCACAGTTTTTTCCCAAATGAAGTGATATTTATGTCCCAGGTACAATATGCCGATGATACGATTCTTTTTGGCTATACGCCGATTTGTCTCCAGCGCTCTCTTGCTGTCCTTTATGAATATACTTTAAACAGTGATCTGAAATTAAATGTTAGAAAAAGATTATGTTTTTTGGGCAAAATAAATATACCAACATATAGAGTATCAGAGGAGAAAAAAATGTTCAAACAGACTTATCAATACCTGGGCATTTCACAAAGTAAAAATATGGGATAAAGCTGTCAACTTCAGACTTTGATCTAGTGGTACTTACGCTATCAACTACAGTATTTGTACACTAAATTAAAGAGCCCAATAGGAACATCTATATTAGAGGCGCTCAGGGCAAAATTATTTCTGGCCGTATATACGGCTCACGTATTTACTGAGTGATGTTGCATAAGGGCCTTGAACAGATGTAATTTACCACCGTGAGATTTACATAGCCTGAAGGAAACTAAGTTCCGCACCGAAAAATCACTCTGTAAATGTTCTCCGAAACCTTAAATAAAATTCTTGACAAGTCTGGTCTAATGGAAGAGTGGGAAAAGCATTATACTTCAAAAATGGCGCAGTACTGTCATTTACTTCTCAGACACCTCAGAACTATTTGGAAATTCATCTCAAAGCACCAATCAGAACTAAATGTATGTGATACAGGTTCCAGCTTTCAGTACTAGCAGAAAATTGAGCTCGAAGAAGAGCTCGAAGTATACAGCCCTATAAATGCCGTAGAGGCTGTGAATATGGTTCTGAATTTATGGCACATATAATTTGCTCATGCCCAAACGTATTGAATCTCCGTCAAAATTCTTAATGGTATGTTTTATAAGATGGGGGCTTCGTACGATCAATGACATGAGATGCATGTCTGCTTGGCAATGATATGAAATTGATATTCAGATAGGTCAACTTCTTCAAGCTAGCTCTGGGGGAACTTTAATATGCTAAAGGAACATTGCATGCTTCAGATGGTTTGATACTGCAGAAGAGCCCAGGATTGAAGAAGCCAGGAGCCTCTCTTTAGATGTGCCAGTCTGGGAAGTACCTCAGACAGCAGAGAACCGGCCGTATTCACTCCTGACAATGACTGTTTTAAGAGCGGTTCATTTTACAATGTTATGGATGATTGATTCGCTTCTGTGGCTCTTTTATGAGGCGAAAGTGTAATAATTTCATTTTTACACGTTATTGGGAAAACTGTGAAAACGAAAAGATTTCATGAGCTTTTTAGACCTACTTGTCTGGGCAGCTCTTAACATAGTGTATTGAAAACCAGCAATGTTCTCATTTAATGATGCCCGTTTTAAGAGTATTTATTATAAATGTTACGGATGATGCTTACTCTTTTGTCCGGCTCTATATGAGGCGAAAGGGTAATACGTGTATTTTAAATTGGTTTTTTCTACCTCTTTGTAATGGTTTTTATTAATCAAACACGTATAAATCTTAATAAATACCTCATACGTGTGAAGATACAGATAAATGATCAAGCTGTCGAAAGAACGTACCGGACAAATATTTTTTAAGAAATAAAGCATTGTCACTATAGCTGCAGAGTCCAAAAATAACAGTTGATGAGCAAGCAATCACTTTATTTATTATGTAATATCCACATGTTTTCGATAAAGTATGTTTATGCATCGATCAGAGTTTGACCTGCAGCAGTGTCGACTCTTCTGTTTCTAGTAGGTCGATGCACAAACATTTGTCCTAAACTGAATTTATGGTTTTATGAACATTGGCCCTAACATTCATTTCCGGCTTTTCTGCAGGCCACCCCCGATGAATGAATCTATATATGTATATATATATATATATATATATATATATATATATATATATATATATATATATATATATATATATATATATATATATATATATATATATATATATATATATATATATATATATGTATGTATGTGTATATATATATATATATTGTATATTATATATATATATATATATATATGTGTGTGTATATATATATATATATATATTGTATATTATATATATATATATATATATATATGTCGGTGGTGTGAAGCGGTCATGATTTTGAAGGGCAGCCTAGCACGCGTGTAGCCAGCAGCAGTCCGTGTGAAGGATGGCAGCACGCGGTTCTCGCCTTGAGAGTGCATATGGCGGCGCTCAGCAGGTGCTGGTATTCCCTGATAGTAAGCAGGTACGTCTCGCGAGGCATCCATCTTCTGCTCCGCACTGCAGATGTTCCCCTTGGGGGACCAGGGCGGTGGGATTCCTCTGCCAGTCAGGCAGGGGACGTGCTAGCATCCCAACAGCTGTTGGGTGACAGCTGGCAATGTGTCACTGGGACTCCCTGCGTCTTAGCTTGCCGGAAGCCAAGGCCGAGTGGCAGGATTTTGCCACGCGCACAGGAGGCATCAGTTTGATCCCACCGGAAATGAAGCACAGGTGTCATCGCAGCTTTACGTGTTCCGACATCCGAACTGACCACTTAGTCAGGGGGCGACGAGGCTTCTTTTTGTCGTCGCCCCAGAAGTACCTCTTGCAACCCACTGCTTTGTTCGTTGTGCACTATACTGCCAACCTTGTAGTCTTCCTCAATCCGGTAAATGGCCTGCCCTGGATAAATAAGGAACTTGAACAAATGTGTGATTTTAGAACAAATGCAAACCTGCATTTAGCATATTTTGCTAATTCCATGCACTCAAACCTTTCTTTAGGCATCTTCTGGTAGCTTTTGCCTTACAGTATCTGCTGCCTGAAATGTTTCCTAATGTCTACCTCATAGATCTACTAAATTAGTACCCTCTCTCGATGGTCTACCAATATGTAGCCTTCCATTTTGTTGACACTATCTGCTATGCAGGACTTAACATGACCCCTACTACTGTGGCTGAAACACCCGGTAACTTCCTGCTTGCAACACTTGATCATGAGCATCTTCAAGCGTCAAACATTACAATTCAGGTGTTTTAATTCTAAGAGCAGAATGATGATCTATATGACATCTCCTCTTTCTGCAGAACATGTAAACTACTTTCTTTTCCATTTCTGTAACATCTACACTCTGCACGTTATCCATAACATTTTCATCTGTTTACTAGGGCACTCACATTGTTGCTTAGACACTTCCAAGAAGGTGGTGTCCGAGGTGGGCTGACCTGTTGGTCTGGCTGCCATTTTAGATATGAAAGAGAATCATTGTATTAGTGTGTGATCTGAGGAAACGCACACATGGCTTCTGCTTTTGGGATCTTTCCTCCACCCCTGCGTTTTCAGGCGGACAATCTTGAGCCGGAATGCCCACTGGAGTGCAAGGCTAGATTTGGGAATAAGTCTACAGGTGATCTATGAATGAGTCATAGGTTGTGAATTGTAGGCAGCTTTTTCTTCCATGTCCTTCATCATCGACTTGCCACTGGTTTTTGACCTGCCTCGAGGACTTGTAAAGAATGTCCTGATAAGTGCTATGTCTTCGAAGGGGATTTTGCCCACGGAAGAGTCTGGCATTCCTGACATACAAAGGGGTGGCCCTAACTCTAGCACCTTTCATTGAATCTCGCAATGTCACTAGATGTCAGTCTAATTTTAAGCGCTACATTTTTGATTGGACAGATAAATGATACTTACGTTTTCTTCCTGTGTATAAGCCATTGTCTTAAAGGCAAATGTTGCAGTGGTAGCGTGCTTGAAACCCGTCATTCAAACGTTTTACACATGCTGCAACAGTAAATCACCCTACAGCCAGGGAGCTTGCATCCTATTGCACCAGAACATGCGAGGCCCTGACGTTCAATCAGACCAGAGATTCAATTAATACTATTATTGGAACCAAGGACTCCCTTAAACCTCCTGCATTTCTGTTTTCAAGGCTGATGAGTGATGCATTGTTGGATTTCTCTAATTCAATTGTCAAGGCTCATGATCACTAACACTGCAGTATGTTTTCTATTTCTTCTCTCAGGTTTAGAGGGTAGGCATAAGCAGTCGCGGCTGCTGTGAAAGAAAAGTGGTGTGACGGCATGGGGGAGACAATGCAGAAAAAAATAAAATGGTACTTACCTGTTGACCGCCGCCTCTGTGCTCTTCTGCTCCGCTTGAGAAAAAGCTTGAGTGGAAAGACCTACGTGTGCATGTCGGTTTGGCTGTCCTAAGACATACAGCCAAACCACCGGCATGCGTACTTGCATCAGTACCCACCACTCCTCCCCCCTGCGTAGCTGCTGTCAAACAGGGGGACCCCACCCTAGACTCAGATCAGTGAAGAAAAATAAAATGATAATAACCTGTTTTTATTATCATTTTGTTTTTCATGTTTTCACTGCTGAGAGAGCAGTGGGGCGATGCTCCTCTGCCTTAATGGAGGAGCCGCCGGCGGGGAGAAGTCGTTTTTTAATTCCAACTTTGGAATAGACATATAGGGCAGATTACGATGTTGTTAGGAAAGCATTCCCACTGAATCATGTTAGGAATGCTTTCCTAATGATTCGTATTCAGGGAGTCCTACCGACGATTATAATGTGTCCAGATGCTTACAAACTCTGTTCGGTTCGACTCGCATTTACTTCAATGAGAGCATGTGTCCCGAACAAGAATACAGGCTCCCATTGGAAAAAGGGGTGGGTGGGGAAATCATTGCGTCCTGTTGCAAGCACTTCATGGTGCATGCTACATTGTGCATGGTTGGGAAGAGGGGTCCCTTTGGTACACCTAGGGGCCACATTCTGTCGCCTCTGGGTGAAGGGGGGCCCGCAACGGACCCCCAAATATCAATTCCGAAATCCGTTTCTTCTCTGTCAAACCGATTCGGAATGGCTGACCAAATCCGTCATCATCCACTCGTTCGGAAACAGTCTCCATTAGGCTGTAGGATTCGGCTCCGAATTATTTGGGCTGCCCTGATGGCTTCCTTGCATCATGCTCGGACATCCGGAAAGGTGACTGATTCGGTCAGAAACAAGGGTTCCTAATCGGATTCGCGAATCCCATCTGGAGTCCTTCCTAACAACATTTTAATCAACCCCTCAGTATGAGGACAGCCCGTTCTCTGGAATTTTCTGATGATTCTATGGTAGTCTTTCTTCCATTTTTGTTGTTGCTATTTACCTTTCTAATTTTCAGTTTCTCAGGTATTGACAACTAGTGCACTGGCTGTTTTTCTTTTTTATGTATGCTCATGGTAGGAAGTCTAGGAAGCCGTGGTCTCTCGTCTATCTCCGTGGTCAGGATTTCTGTCGACCTATATTGTAGTTACCTCCGTTTTTTGGTGCTCCAGAGTAGTAGTGCAGTTGGAGGAAGCTTTGGAATGTACCAGATTTGCGCTCTCAGAATTACTTATTTATTCAATACGACAGTGGCTGTTTCTCCTCACACGCACCCGAACCAGCACAGACCATTCTAGTGCATTTAATTCACATAGCTGCATATTGAGAGACCTTTAAAATTAACTGTAAGCGCTTTGTCACTTTCCCATGACAGTTATTTTTGTTAGTCTCGTATTATAGGCAAACTAGATGGAGAAAAACAAGTGTGTGTGCTGTGCAAATGGAATGTCAGCAGGTGGGATTGCAATTTGCAAAGCTCCCTCGGCATCCTTAAGTGCTGTCTGTTTTTCTCGTGTTATGACTTGTCCATTCTCTTCATTCTATTTTAAACTGGTATTTGAGCACGGAAAAGACAAGAAAGTTGAAACAGTTTAGAACAATTTAAATTTCACTGGAAAATTCAGCAAGATTTCAGTCGATTATTATAGACGGCTCTGTTAAAAGCGAAGTTGGGTCTGAATTACCACAGCCCTCAATTTAGATTGTCCTGGACAATCCACCACTACCCACTTGGGCTTGCATGACTTCCGGTGTTAGCCTTCTAATACGCACGCTCCCTGTCTCCTAAACACAAATGGGCATGAAAGATACAAGGAGGCTCAGCCTTTTTCCTGCACACCCACCGCACACCTCAGTTTTGTACCACTTGGAAGATTCCATATAGGTGTCACGTTGCTACATTTTTGGTTGCGTGCAACACTGGAAGCTTAAAAGTGTGTTTTAAAATATAAATAGATAATTGAGAAATATTCATATGTTTTATTTGTCTACAGTTATTTTAAGTACCTTCAGTTGCTGGGTTTGTTGCCATTAACGGTGTTGTGGTTTCTATTATAATTTTTCTTTTAGAGCCGAGACGGTCCCGTGGACTGCAATAACTACTCTGACGAATCCATCCTCTTTGAATGTTTTCCCCGCACCTGGGACTCGAAGCAGAAGAGCGGAGCGAGGAGAGTTCACAAGCAGGTGAGAAATATTGTGATGTTCAGATGCTGCGGCTAGATTGACGTTCGAAGGGTCCTTAATTGGGTAAAAACTCAATTTTGTGTGAGAAAGCATTGCAGGAGTTGACTGATCAGCTTGTGCAGAATAAAGTTTTGATCATTTATTTAGGCTCTTCCTAGGCAGACATATGTAAAGGAGAGTTTGGCTGCTCTTAAGAGGTGTGTGACATATCCATACCCCAAGAAAACTGAGGTGGTCAGTTTAGAGCTTAATTTGTGCCTCTGGTTAAAGGTAGAAGGCATCAGAACATATTTTCAGGGACCGGTACCTATTTTTCAAGGTAAGCGTTTAAACAAAAGAGGCAAAGTCAGAACAGTGGCTGGTAAAGAAAAAGAAAAAGGTAGAAAAACTGTGACCGAGGGAGAAAGCAGGTAGAGAGGGAACCTGCAAGAGTGAGTTAGAGAGACCAGAAGAGTGTGATGGGAAAGGCACGAAGTGGAATCGAGACCTTGGTGTTAAGTATTGTCGGGAGTGGTCTCCTATGAAAACAAGCTTTGCCAAAGCCAATAGGTCTCACTTAAGCAAACGTTATTGGCTCTATCAATATATTTGAGCACTTTTTTACACCAGAGTGGCTGCTGTTCAGCATGGATAAAAGGTAGTGAGGTATAGGAGAGAGCCGTGGAGTGAAGTGCTCTAAAATTGGAGTAGAGTGGAGTCTTATGGATTGGCATAGAGTGGCACAGAGTGGTGTACAGTACAGTAGAGTTGAGTGGCATGGAGAGGAGTGAAGAGGAGGGTCGTAGAGCAGCATGCAGTGTTGTGGAGTGTCATGGAGGGAGTGGAGTATCGTAGAGTGGAAGGGCGTAGTTGAGTGGCATAGGGTGGAGCACAGTGACCGAGTTGAGTAGAGTGTCATAGAGTAGAGTGTCATGGAGTGGTGTAGAGCAGAGTAAAGTGGCATAGAGGGGTTGCATAGAGTGGAGTAGATTGTCATAGGGTGGAATAGCGTGAAGTAGTGTGTCATAGAATAAAGTGGCATAGAGGGAGTTATATAGAGCATCGTAGAGTGGAGTAGTCTCATAGAACGGCGTGGATTAGCATGTTAGTGGAGCAGAGTTTAATGAAGTAAAGCATTTTCGAGTGGAGTATCGAGGAGTGGAGTGTTGTAGAGTGGCCTAGAGTGAAGTGGCGTAAAGTACAGTAGTGCAAAGTAGATTGGCGCAGAGTGCAGTGATGTAGAGTAGCTTAGAGAGCAGTGGCACAGAGTAAAGTGGTGCAAAGTAGATTGCAGTGGTGTAGAGTGCAATGGCAGAGAGTGGAGTGGTACAGAGTGGAGTGGTGTGGCATACAGTGGAGTGGTGCAGAGTAGAGTGTAGTGGTATAGAGTGTAATGGCATAGAGTGTAGTAAAGTGGTGTAAAGCTGAGCGGTGCAGAACAGACTCCAGTGGCATAGAGTGCAGTCACACAGAGTAGAGTGGCGGAGTGGAGGGTTATAGAGTGGTGCAAAATACTGTGATGCAGAGTACAGTGGTGCAGAGTAGAATAGAGTGATGTATAGTGCAGTGACGTAGAGTGCAATGACCTAGAGTGTAATGGTGTAGAGTGAAGTAGTATGAAGTGGTGTAGAGTGAAGTGGCATAGAGTAGACTGATGTAAAGCATAGAGGCTTAAAGTGCAGTGGTGCAATGTAGTTTGTATAGGTATAGTGGCATAGGGTTAGAAAATGGTGGTGCAGAGTTAATTGGTGTAGAGTTCAGTGGTTTAAAGTAGAGTAGGGTAAAGTGCAGTGGCGCAGAGTGGTGCACCGTAGCGTACAGTGGCATAGATGGAGTGGGGTAGAATGCAGTGGCATAATGGGAAGTGGCATTGAGTTATTAGAGTGTTTCAGAGTAGAGGTGCACGGAAGGGTATATTGGCACAGGGTAGAGCGCAGAAGCATAGAGTACAGTGGCATCAAGTAGAGTGGTGCAGCACTGATTGCAGTGGTATGGAGTGACATAGAGTGGTGTAAAGTGCAGTGGTATAGAGGGCAGTGGCGTAGAGTAGATTGTTTCAGAGCACAGTGAAGTGGCGTAGAGTAATGGTGCAGGGTAGAGTGGAGTGGTATAGAGGAGTGGCATAGAGTGCATTGCCGTAGATTGCAGTGCTGCAGAGTGGAGTGGTGTAGAGGGCAGAGGCAAAATGTGCAGTGTTTCAGAGTACGTTGCACTGGCAGAGTAGAGTGCTGTAGAGTAGTGGCATAGAGAGCAGTGGCATAGAGTAGGGTGTAGTGGTATACACTGCAGTGGTGCAGAATAGATTGTTTTAGAGTAGCGTAGAGTGCAACGGCTTGTGGAGTGGACTGCAGTGGCAGAGTAGATTGTTTCAGAGTTAAATGAAGTGGCATAGAGTGCAGTGGTATAAAGTAGAGTGCTGTAGAGTGCAGTGGTCCAGAGTGTTAGAGTGGCGCTTAGTTCATTAGCATAGAGTTCAGTAGCATAGAGTGGCATAAAGTAGAGTGGCAGAGACTGCAATGTTGTGGAGTATACTGTCGTAGAGTGGAGTGCATTGGTGTAGAGTGCAGTCGTGCTGAGTAGAGTGGCATGGAGTGGCACAGAGTAGAGTGGTATAAAAAGCAGTGGCATAAGAGTACAGTGGTGCACAGTAGAATAGAGTGGCGTAGAGTGCAGTAACACAGAATAGAATAGAGTGGTGTAGAGTGTAGTGGTGTAGAGTGTAGTGGCGTAGAGCATAGTGGTGTAGAGTGATTTAGTGTAGAGTAGAGTGGTGTAGAGTGCATTTGTTTTGAGTAAAGTGGTGTAGAGTGTATTGGCGCAGAGTGCAGTGGCAAAGAGTGCAATGGTGATAGAGTAGTGGGGTAGAGTGCATTGGCATAGAGTGGAGTGGTGTAGAGTAGAGAGGCGTGGAGTGGTGCAGAGAAGAGTGCAGTGAAGCGGAGTGATATGGAGAAGAGTGGAGTCGTGTAGTGTTGACTGCAGTGACATGGAGTGGTGCAGAGTAGGGTTGAGTGGGTAACATGGATTATGCATTGTTTGGTAGCCTACAGACAACACATCTTCAATTGAAATGACCATTACATTTGCACTCACATCCAGTTTTACTGACAGAAGTATACAGCGCACAAACAATAATGTGTGGAAATGTCATCACTCAATGTATTCATTTGATTGTCAGCACCGTTGATTTACAGGCATCTAAATGTTGTGTGCTCGGAAAAAAATAGCTTCTGTGCAGCCTTCCTCAAACAGATCCCACTAGCCAGCATTATTGTCATATAAATCCTCTCACTTTTAAGTCCGAGAAAGAAAAATAAACACCAAGTTCCCTCGAAGACATGGCCTGATATTTGACCTCTGTTTTTGAATGCACATTAACCCCTTCGCTGCGGCGGCAATTCCGCCACAGCGCTAGGGGGGTGCGGGGGGGGGGGCCGAGCGGCGCTCGCATGCTCGTGGCGGAGCCGCTCCGTCACGAGCCGCGGTTGCGCTGTGCTCATGACGGAGCGGTTCCGTCATGGCCCCGCCCGCTCAATAGAACGCGCCGCGCAGGCGCGGCGGCAGGGCCATGACGGAACTGCTCCGTCATGAGCACAGCGCAACCGCGGCTCATGACGGAGCGGCTCCGTCAAGAGCATGCATGGGGTTAAAAGTGACAAGATAAGAAAAAGATTTAAAGGTCTGGTTACAGAAAACGAGCTTGTGGAAGAATACAATAAACAAGTTTTGGGCAATGGGAGAGACTAACTCGAGCTGCACAGCCTAAAGCAAATAAAGCCAGCAAATAGAAAGCCAGACAATGTGAGTTACAGACCACTAAGCCAATAGGAAGAAAAGGGCAGAATGTATTCCTATGTCCACTTTCTGAATGTCCCCAATGTCCTCAATTTGTTTTTAGCAAACCATAGGTTGCGACTTAAAAAATGGCTCTTGCACTTATTTATTTACCTTGTTATTTATTTATTTTACAAATTGAGTACTGAAGTCTCTTAAGGGTTGGGGACTTCAGTATGGCCAGCATGTGAGTGAATGAGTGAGTAAGAGACTGCGCAGGTGGAATGGAGCTCAGGGTGCATGCAGTACTGAAGGGAAGATGTCCAAAGTATATGGAACAAATGCTTGCATAAAATAATGTCCATGCTAAAATGTTACCGGTATGTATTCAAAAAGTAATTCATTATGTGGAAATAATGCGATCAATGTGACAGAAAGTATTATAGGTAAGAGAAACCTAGTTTCTTTATTTAATTTTAAAAAATGGGTAAAAGCTTTTGGTTTATTTTATGAAAAGTTGTATTATGTTTTTAAAGTGTGATGGTTTTGTGTGAGGGCCCTAAGTCAGTGCTTTTCAAATCTATTCCATGCATGCATATCATTTAGATCCGTTTTGAAAACCGCACTATTCGAGGTGCCTTCGCACTATAAAGTGTGTGGTGACTTCATTTTTTCAAAGTTTTTATTGAAATTACATACGATTTATTGACTTTCATACTTTGTTATTTACTTACATAAAAAGCATAAGTTACGGACGTAGAAATTTGCAGATAGAACTACACCGAAAACATGCTGGTGGAATTATTACGCAAAATGAGGTAAAGTTTAGTGCAGCCAGCATTTTGAGATGATGGGAAGCATTCACATGTGTACTGGAATATTGCATCCGTGGATTGACACTGACCGGCCCCACCCCACACACACACACCTTGCTCGGCTTGTCACTTCTTCATATTGTCTATTGTTTAGAGTGGAAAATAGGTCCATATTTGAACACTGTCCCAGAGGTATTCCTGTCTCCACAGACCCAAGGACCCTCACTGTTGCAGAAGGATAACGTATTGCACACCATTACTGTGGCTGGAACTAACACTTGTTACTTGACCTCCAAGAAACAGTTATGATGGCGGTCTGCGCTGTATGAATATGTCTGTTTATAATGATCTCAACACTCCACCTTCAAACAGCAGCACACGATAGTAGCTGGTGTACCCTTGGTGTGCCCTTGAACAGGGCGCATACATTTCATCCAGTCCCGGGGGTCGGCCCCAGCGCGAGGGGGTGCAGAAGGCGCAGCAGCCCGAGTTCTAGTGATGAGGGAACAGGCTCTCGCCTCCAGCATTTATACCTGTTATAATTGTTTGTAACTGACAACGATGCGCGCGGTCTCACGAGGCGGGAAGCACAGGATGTGCCTCGTCTGCGCAATTCGTAAACCCCTCTCTGTGCTTTGCTCCTGGCCTGAGGAGCGGGTGCCAGCTGTCGCTAAATGAAGAAGTAACGAGGGACTCCAGGTCTGTGGGTGACGTGTGGTAGAACATGCCTGCGGCGTCTCACCTGTGCACCTGGGGGCTCGTGCAGCACTGCCGGAGATCACAAGCTGAGCTCCGACCTATATTGTCTCATCCCATGCGATGCGCTCCCTCCTTTTACCGCGTGATTGGCTCCCCGTCTCCCCTCTCTCCCTCCACGCGGAAGACAGACATACACCCTACTTTCTCCAGGCACGGTGAGCAAGTGATCGGTCCCGAATCGTACGGTGTTGAGCCAACGCCGGGACTCGGACGTGGTTCCCAAGTTTCAAGTCGACAACTCCGACCTTTAGATTAAGGCACATGCCCGTCTCTAGTTAGTAACATTACGGAATGACCTGTGCCTGTCATTTAATTGCCCCTGTCAAGCCCAGCAAGGGTTATTGAGAAGTCAGACTGTGAATGAGTTATCCCACGTTCCATATATAGAGAAGTCCTCCTTTGTTAATTCCCGTATTAATATTTTTTTTAAACGTAACCTCGTTACACAACGGTTGGCACCAATAAGAGACACAGCAAAAATGTGTTTCATTAAGGACAATGGGACGCTCCCACGCACTTTTTCTTAACGGGACGCTCGGGCATTCCGCGCACCTTATTAGCTTGAAGCAGTCGGCCTGCCTCCATTTTCTGTTTGTTTTCACTAGATTTGCACAGGTGAACGAGAGGTTTAGCTCGTCACCCCGCCTCAGTCCTGCACGCACGGGGCTTTAATGCTCAGGGCTGTAGGAGGCAGCCAGGCTTTCGGAGATTGTTAAAAAAAACATCTGCGGAGGCTCAGAATCCATGGAAACCAATTCCCCAAGGCAACAGATAGACTGCTGCTGCCTGCATGCTGCCGGCGAGAGTTGGTGTGAAGTTCAGTACCTGTTTTCTTTCCTAGAAGTCGAAATAAAGGGCTTGTGGGCTCAAAGCTACAGAACAGAATTGAAGGGCACACGGGTTACTGACAATGCGACGTGGGCCTGAGCAATCTCTACTGTTTAAACTCGTTCAAAGGCAATTCATGATAACACCACAAGGTGGCAGGAGCATGTAATGTATTTACGCTATTAAGCTAACAAAGGTGCAAACTAGTGTCACGGGTATTTATAGCATATCATAATTAGCAGCAACAATGTATAATGTAGCTATTAATAACATAAATCATAGAAATCTTATATAGGAATCCTGGATAATAGAATATTAATCAACTTTATAATTGTGTGTATTAGTTGTAAAGACCCAAGTGGCCAAGTGTATGTATGCATAGACCAGTGACGTAACGAAATTTGAGGGGCCTCCCCTGCAAGGTACATGGAGGGTCCCCCTTCTGGATTCGATCAGTAGCCCTCAGGCCAGGGTGCTTTGCTGAGGGGGCCCCTTGGAGCTGCGGGGGTCTGTGTTATGCCACTGGCCCAGACATGGATCCCGTACTGACTGCGCAAAGGAACCAATTTACATCAACTGCAGCACCCCAATCAGGACGAGACCGGAACTGCGTTGCTTGTGTTCCGGTTCAGGGACGACCTGTCCTGGCAGTTGGACTGTTCTTATTGGAGCAGAGTCATGACTGATTTACCTATGACTGGGCCCAAATTGAGGAGGCATGGTTGGCAAAAGATTGCCAGTGGCTAGACTTATTGTTCAATCATTCCCCCATCACCTTTTGTGTGTTTAATATAATATTAGGCTTTATACAAATCATTTAGCAAAAGTTGCACTGAATTTTGAATTGACATGTACACATCAAAAAACATGAAACACTTTGTTGTACCACTTACCCAGCGGTTTGAAATCATCATGAAAAAGTAATTTAGGAAAGTTTTCCCGTGGATGAGGGAATCGGAGCACCAATAGGATTCACTAACGGTGCTGTTGTATGCCCAAATTGTTCACACAAGCTTGTGATGCTTAGGCAAAGTCAGTGAACTTGTTTGGTGAATGCTGAACCTTTGTGGGTATGTTGCGCACTTTCATTTCTGTGCACCTTCCTATCAACCTAATAACGGGGAAAACCTGCAGCTTTCAAAATAACCGTTATACATGGCTCAAGTGTAGAGTGAACAGTGCAAATTAAACGTCACTTGCGTGCCAATCATTCGCACAGCCTCATGCGAGAATCTTTCCTTTCAATGAATCAATCATATATTTCACATTTAAATCCAATCTTTAATCCAATTTTTAATCCAAATTCTTAGTTAATATTTTTCAAATTTCATCCATTAGTTTCTATTCACTTCGAAGACAGCGTAATCCATATTTTTTCAAATGCCGTATTTATGCCTATCCGGGCATTTTGAGCGACACGTGCGGCATTAGCAACTAATGTCGAGTAGCCTCGTGTTTTTCAACCCAATGCATTTCGGGCTTCACAGCCCTTCGTCAAGGGTAACTGAAAGAATGAAAAGCCCTCTAACAAATCTATAGTTTGCCCTTCGCCAATCCCATGCTGAATTTGTATAAATAATCGTGCAAACATAATCATAGAACCGCTTGCCTGCTGTAAACAAAGATATTTTGTCCATATTACATGTCACCGAAACGTACCTGAACCCATCCCAAAAATATTCATTTTAACCATCAAATAGAAATGACAATCTAACCCTGTTAACCCTGTTACCTTCTGTGCGCATAAAACTTTGAGTGAATACGGAGCTACACAGACCCCACCAAAATCACAAATTCCTACTTAGTGCCTACTACTAAAATATTCATTTTGTGCCCGCTGACATAAGCCTATGAACCCTACCTTTAAAGCCGTTACCGACAGCATACTCATCTCCTTCACTCTCCCTCTAAACAACACTGTGTCTCGTTGCGTGTTCCTTCACCTGTAGGGTGACCAGATTTTCAAAATGAAATACCAGGATGGCCAAAGACATAGAAATAGGACTACGTTTTGGCTATATATATAGCCCACTGGAGGGCTGTGTAGAACATTCATTTGAATATTGGCAGATAAAGTGTTGTTGTAAAACGAACCCCACCAAAGGGAAAGAATCGGGACTGCGACACCCAGCATGCTGTTCACTGGAGAACACTTACCAAATGGGTAAAACATGCTGTAGTCCAGTACTGCTTTTCCACTTGCCCACCCTATGATTAACCCCTCCCGTGCTCATGACGAGCTCAGCTTGTCATGAGGCACGGCTGCGCTGTGCTGATGCTCAGTGCATCATGACACGCGGGGCGCTCACATGCGGGGCTAATTCCCCCGCTGTGCTGAGCGTTCTAAAGAAACGAGCGTGGTCATGACGAGCTGAGCTCGTCATGAGCACAGCGCCACCGTGCAGTGTGACGAGCTGAGCTCGTCACAAGCACTGTGGCGCTGCGTGCGCCCCCTCCCACCAGCGCCGCGGGGGAATTAGCCCCTCGGTGAAGGGATTAAGGTGCTGGAGGGTTTGTGTAACTGCTTCAGTTTAAATTGAAGCTCAGCCGAAGAATCCTTTGCGGAGTGCATCTCTAAAGCGGTCAAACTCACTTTTAGCCCGAACGGCTGAATGGATTTGCACCAAACTTGGCAAAATTGTAGGGACTGGTAGCCCGATGTGCCTTTGCTTTGTATCAAGATATGTGCTCCAGTGTTTTTTGAGTAATTTAGGTTCTAAAAAATATATATATATGTATATGGCAGCCCCCGGTACGCGCACCGGGGAGCGCTTCGGGTGCGCCATGCGACTTGCGCAAAGAAAGCTGATTGGCTCTCGGTGTGTCTGTAAACATTCGAAACAGTCCGGAGCGGCCGCCATCTTGTGTCTCGGTAAAATCGAGACATAAGAGGTGGAAAAATCAAAGGGGGAAATGACCATAAGGGGGCAGGGATAGACCCCCCCCTGATCCCCTGGGTTTGATGTGTGGGCCATAAAAGGGCCCAGCGGGGGGAGCGCCCGGTACGCGCACCGGGAAGCGGACCGGGGAGCGTCCCATGGGGCAAAATGAATAATAGTTTTTAAAAAATGTAGCCTTTTTTTAGAAATTGGGGGTAGTTCTAAAAAGAACTGTTTTTTTTTCTCTTCTTTTTGTTGTTTTATATTTTTTTTATTGTTTTTTGAACATTTTAAACTTTTTGGGGGTTTTCTGAACAGTTTAATATTTTTTTTGTATTTTTCATGGGGAGAAACGAAAAAACAGGGAATTGAAAATGGCTCAACTGGAGCAAAAAAAAAAAGAAAAGAAATAATTTGGGTTTATTGGGGCATTTGTGGTTGTCCCCAGCAAGGACGATGAGTTTTACGCTCTGTTCTCCGTAGGAGATGGTCTTCCCACAATATTTACAGATAATTCGGAAATCTGCAAATCGTGGCTCAATGCAAGGCATCGTCTCACTTTCCTCTGGTGCCGACGGAGTGGGTTGCTTTCTTTTTGAGGTGGTGCTTGTGGATTGGGGAGGGTTACTGGCCAGTTCCCTCATCTCTGCAGCAGAATAGTTTATTGGATGCTTGCGCTGCATGTGGCGAATCATCGTGTTGTTTCCAAATGAATATTTTTTATTAGGGTTCACCCTAGAGAGTTCCATGCCACAGATTAGGCAAGTCACCTTGGCTGCATTTACTTTTTTCTTCCCCTCTGGGATCGAAAAAAACTCCCATATAATGTGTGGTCTTGGCTGGTATGGGGTATTTTGTTCTTCAAGCCATCTTCTCCTCCCCTCTTCCTCCTCCTCCTCCTCCTCTTCCTCCTCTTGTTGACCACCAATGATATCTTGTGGTGGTCCTCTTGGTGGTTGTGGTGGTGGTGCAGATGCACCAGCTGCTGCTGCTACTGAAGCCATTATAAAGATCAAAAAGGTACAGAGAGGTACAAACAGGTCTTCCTAAGTCAAAGGACAAAGTCAGAATAAGGAAAAAAGGTGGGGTCTTTCATCCAGGGGCGCGACGCGTAAGCTCGTCGGACGCCCGGGTTGCGCGATCGTCTTCGCTCGAGTGCTTCCGGGTGCGCTTACGGTGTGCGTATCACGCGGACGCGGCTACACGATACGTCACCATGTTTTCATTCGCGATATTGGCGCTTACGGGACGTTCCCCGGTGCGCTTCATAAAACTACGCTTTCCCGGGCGCTCACCGGGTCGCGCACCGGGAGTGCTCCAAGGCAAATAAATAAATAAATAAATAAAACAATATACAAAAAAAAATGGGCAAAATTGTAGGGACTGGTAGCCCAATGTGTCTTTGCTATGTCTCACGATATATGCTCAAGTGGTTTTTACGAAAATTAACTTTGAAAAAATATATATTGGGCTACATTGGGCTATATATATGTTAGAGCCCAAATGTAGCCCCATGTAGCCCAATGTAGCCCAAAGATGGCCACCAGAGACAAAAAAAAACAAATGTAGCCCAAATATAGCCCAATGACAGAATGTCCCAGAGTGTTCTAAAGAACAACTAGAGCGCGAACAGTCTTACTTATAAACTGAGACTTATAGTTAGGAATTAGCATTTAAAAAACCTTTGAAATTCACTGAAAAAACCATAGGTTTCACACCAGTTATAGTTAGGAATTAGCATTTAAAAAACCTATTAAATTCACTGAAAAAAACCATAGGTTTCACACCAGTTATAGTTAGCTGGAAATTTTACTGACATAAAACCATTGAAATTCCCACGTTATAGTTAGTTGGACTCACTATAACTTGCACGTGCAACGCACTGCTGATGACGTCACATATTACATCACTCATGACATGGTCAGTGACATCACTCATGACATCACTGATGACACCATCCTTGTGACAGAGTGACAGACCTCCTTTCACTGTAATGTAACCCTTGAAACACATATTCAAAAATAGAAACTAACATTTAAAAAAAAATGGAGATAACCATATCAGTTACAACAACCAATTCAGTAATTCCACCATCTATATACACATCTACTCATTCACAAACAGTTCAATATTCTCACTCATACATATACTCACTCATCATATGTAGTGATACACCTATACATCCTGTTACACACCGACAGTCATCCAAAAGTTACTCACACACATACTCACACATGCAAATAAACAATTGAACATCCATTTATTTTCATATAGAGCTATACATACACTACCACCTTACTTCTATTGAAATTTAATCATATTTATTCTCTTAAACAATCCCTTATAGAAACACATACTTATCTAAACAGGAACTCTTACAATCTCTTACTCTCACATATACTCACTTATATACATCAATATTCACATATATTAGATTAAAACATATGTAGTTATTGATAAAGACACTAGTGAGACAGTCATTCACTCACTAACATACACATATACACACTCATTCACCCATACAGTCCTGCACATATGCTGTCTTCAAAACACATACAAACAGAGAGTCAGTCAATCATTCATCTATGTGCTAAGTAATACCCCCACCAAACCATATAGACACTCATACTGATACTAAGAAAAACATCTAATAACCCATGTACATACACATGTAGCTACTCACCAACCCATGCAGCCACTTATACACAAAGTGAAACACTAACACATATATTTAAAAATGTAAACATTACTAATATTTATTTTTCAGAAGGACACACATTCACTGGATGGTGTCATCAGTGATGTCATGAGTGATGTCACTGACCATGTCATGAGTGATGTAATATGTGACGTCATCAGCAGTGCATTGCACGCGCAAGTTATAGTGAGTCCAACTAACTGTAACGTGGGAATTTCAATGGTTTTATGTCAGTAAAATTTCCAGCTAACTATAACTGGTGTGAAACCTATGTTTTTTTCAGTGAATTTAATAGGTTTTTTAAATGCTAATTCCCAACTATAACTGGTGTGAAACCTATTTATTTATTACCTACTGGTGGTCGCCAGTAGGTAGTTATAGGTAGGACCTATATCCGTAGGAAAAGCTGTATACCAGCATATTCCACATTGATGGTTTGAGGGCTGTGCAACATTTTTTGGAGAAAAGAAATCCGTGTTTCCATGATCATTCTAAAATGTTGTTGGATATGATTAATATCTGTCTTGAGAATAATATCTTTCTCTTTGCTAACCAGTTATTTATACAGACCAGGGGGGTGGCAATGGGGGCCTGCTTCTCTCCCAGTTACGCCTGTCTACATATGGGGTACTGGGAGGAGCAGGTCCTGAGGAAGCAATTTGCTACCGTCATGGACACCAAAGTTAAACTTTGGTTAAGATATATAGATGACCTGGTTTTTGTATGGGATGGATCTGAGTCAGAGGTGACCCTTTTCATTGAAGAATTGAATAATAACAGCCTAAATATACAATTCACTAGCACCCTGAGCAGAGAATCCATTGTATTCTTGGATGTGGAATTATATGTTTGTGACAACAGCTTACATACTAGACTATACCGCAAACCCACAGCTGGGAACACACTGCTACATGCTGGAAGCCACCACCCAGCACATCTGATACGTAGCATCCCTTACGGGGAGATGCTGCGTATCAGAAGGATTTGTAGTAGTGAGGATGAATGCCGGCTGGCACAATCAGCATGTAGGGCCCGATTTGTTGAGCGAGGCTACAAAACAGATACGATAGATAATGCCACCAACAGAGCTAATAGGATTGATAGAACTGCACTCCTGGGCTCAGGTAGGGTACCAACTAGCTCTGTCACTGTAAGCACTGATGATGAGACAAGACTGATTATGGCATATAACAAACAACACAAAAGTATCCATAAAATAATCAAAGACAACTGGTCTTTAGTCTCTTGTGATCCTGTGATTGGATCCTCCATCAGCAAAAATCCTAGCATCACCTATCGTAAAGCACACTCAATGAAGGATAGTTTAGTATCTAGCAGCCCTGAAGTGGTTTCAGGAACATGGTTAAATGACAGTAAAGGCTTTTTAAGATGCTCAAGCTGCAAAGCTTGTAAACATGGCATCAGTTAGACTGAGGTTTCTACCCCTCTCTCACCCTTTCCAATTAAAATCCAACAAAAATTAAACTGTAAATCAGAATTTGTTGTGTACGTTTTGGAGTGCCCGTGTGGCCTAAGATATGTTGGCAGCACCAGGCCACAGGTGCATAAGCGCATACTACAACATCTGCGAGCGATCACCCATGCAGATGCAGCTTATCCAGTAGCTAGGCACTTCGAGAGTAATCATGGAAAGGATGCGTCCTTGCTAAGATATTTCGCGATAGTCTGTGTTCCTCCCCAAAGGAGAGGCGGTGATAGAGAGTCCCTTTTAAGAAAACTTGAGACTCGCAATATAATCCTTCTAGATACCAAGGCACCGTTTGGCCTTAATATAGGGGAGGACTGCCACACTTATCTCTGAATATATCTATGCAAGACTTGTTGAGCCTGTCATCCATGAAATTTTCTGAGTTGTTGTATCTAAAATAGTATCTGTTGACTATGAACTGTGGATTATACATTCTGTTTGAACATACTATATCCCTTTCTCCCTCCATGACCAACAGACATTTCTTAATTTTGATTTTATTAATTATCACGCACTTGGTAGCACTTTCTTGCCATCAGCTTATGTTGCACAGTTAGCATATTTTGCACAATATAATGTTTACATCTCAGGCTTTGGTATTTGCCCACTGGGGCATCATTGCACTTTATATTGATCCATGGGGTTTAATGTACCATACCTGGATCCAATGTGTAAATAAATTAATTACAATTTTAGTTATATTTTAATATTTATATAACTTTATAGGCTTTTAACTTTTATATGAATTTTAAAAGTTTATTATTGCCAATGCCTTGTAAATTTTCATGTATTAACATGCATTTCAAGAGAAATTTTTATATTGTGCACAGTTTCATAATGTTTAGCATTTTAACATGAATTTATGATGCTTATTGTGTGACTATTGTAATATACTGGCATTCATGCCGTAATTATTTGTTTTGGGAAGATTAGAAACATTGATAGTATTTTTTCTGTTTCTAAACCATGTGATGGCACATTGCACTTTAAAAGGGTGATCAGCCCTCATGACGTTGTCATGTGATCAAGGCTATCTCTAGCCGAAACGCGTCATGGCGGACTGGTGCTGGGCTAAAAACTAAAATAAAAATATTTGCACCAAACTACGGGTCTTGCTGGTTCCTGTGTCGACTGATCGGCCGATTTGCTGTGTGTTGCCTAAGGAGCGCCACGTACTATATATATATATATATATATATATATATATATATATATATATATATATATATATATATATATATATATATATATATATATATAGCGTTTTTTGATTTGCCAATATCTTTGGTGCTGTCTGACGAATCTTAACGAAATTTTCAAAACTGGTATTGCGCTCAGGTCAGCTCCTGTCCTAAAACTTTTGGGGTGATTCGTCAAGCGAGGGCAGAGAAAATAGGGGTGTCCCAAAGCACGTTTTCAGCATGTTAATTTTCATAGGAATTTTTGGAACAGGTTACAGCCCGAACTGCTGGACGGAATTACACCAAACTTGGCAAAAAGGTAGCTCTTTCAGGGAAGTTATAGTTAGAAATTAGCATTGAAAAAACCCTTGAAATTCACTGAAAAAAACATTTATTTGAGATGTCATCAGTGATGTCACTGACCATGTCATGAATAATGTAATATGTGACGTTATCAGCAGTGCATTGCAGGGGAGCGAGTTATAGTTAGCTTAACTAACTAGAACGGCCACATTTCTCTGGTTTTGTGCGAGTGAAATGTCCAACGAACTACAATGTTCCTGAAACCTGTGGTTTTTTCAGTGAATTTCCAAGGTTTTTAAATGCTAATTTCTAACTATAACGTCCCTGAAACCTGTGTTTATATATATATATATATATCGTAGCAATCCTGACCGCTATCAGCGTGGTTACAGACAGGCACAGACCTCTTCTCCTTCTTGCAAATGAATTTAAGCTTCAAAGTAAAAGCGCCATCACACCATTAATCGTGTCAGCAGTGGAAGTTTATTTTCAGCAATATAACAGAGCAAGTGCTCTCCTCGACGCGTTTCGCTCCGCGGGCGGAGCTTGGTCACATGACGCACCAAAAGTAGGTGTTACATTTTATAGTGTTTAAAAAGCTCAATCACCCATAAAAAAGGGATGAAAAGCAAGAATAAACAAAATGGCATAATAGCACTTAATAAAACGTTCATAGCAGCTTATATAAAATACAAAACATGAAAAATGCAAAGCAACAGTGAGAGCATAGTGCTCCTATCCTAAACTAATGACGTGGCTAGATGGAATACTTTGCGTAATGGCAAGTGCCTGATCAATGAGAACCACAAGAGCAACATTACCAAAAGCTAATTACCAGCATTGCATACAAAATACATTTAGAATAAAAAACACATATAATATTCAGTAAATTGTGCACATAATGAGCGTTAAATAATGTTTCCTTTCAGAAAAGATCCACACGCACTCATGGGTAGCATTTATAGCAAATTTCCATTTATTTCATAGGCAGCCGCATTTTCCGGGACAATCTGTGATCACGGTATTTGATAGACCGAAACGCATTGGGCTGTTGAGCTTTATATTTTGGAAATATTTGGTGAGTATTGCAAATGGCTCAGCTCCTCCGTCCCCACCTCTCGCACTGTCAAAGAGCGCCGTTAAGTGCCAGGAATTGAGCTGCAGCTTGGCAATATATAATATCCGCTCTGGCCAAAACATAGTCCTATTACTATGTCGCAGGCCGTCACTGGTTTATGGTGATGGGACATTTATTCACCCCTCATTATATCTTACTGTGCTGCCTGAGTGAGGCAGCACAGCAGGTGGCTTTTTAAATAACTTCATTCAGTGCTGTGAAGAGAGGTCTTTAAAAGGCTCCAGTTGGAATGCAGCTCATGGTGTGATTAGGGGATCGGAAGAACCGTGAGCCCGCACCACACTTAATTAACAAAGGGGCTCGCCAAACCCTCTCTCAAAACACCAGGATATGTCTTGTTTGCAGGAAAAAGTGTCAGGATGCTGGGACACTCCTTTAAAAACCGGGACTGTATGGGCAGACCCGGGACGTCTGGTCACCCTACTCAAGAGGTTCTTCTGTGCACATGAGAAGTTGGCCATAGTGGGCGAAAATTTGACATCCAATGGCTCACTGGCTTAGAAAATAGAGGCTTGTCAAACCCTGATTTTAGTGCGGTTGGTCACGTAAAACACAGACCACACAGTTTGAGGGCGGGAGTGCTAGGGAACTGTCTGGGTACTGTCACCTAGTTTCCTTGCGAGCTTCATCTTGTGGTTTGACCTTGGCATCCAGTGTTCTAGGTCACTTCATTACCTGCCCATGTAGCAGCCCTGGTCAGGCCTCATTTGTCTCTGTCCACATTTCGCATTAAGGTCTGTGGGCACATTGGGAACATGGTCGGACAGTGGAGCAAGCACAGCACTCTAGTAGTAGGAAAGGAAAACTCGCTCTTTTGTGCTTTGCCTCTTTTCCACTGTCAAACACTTTCTCTGTCTTCCGCAGTGACACTTAGATTCTCTCTGTCTTCTTGTCCTCACTTTGCCATTCAGTTTCATTCCATGTGCATCAAATAGGGGCCTCCATCCTCAAGCTCCCTGCCCCACTTGATCGTATGAAGTGGTCCACACCTAATCAATGCATCGAACATGCATAAGCTTACTTATCTGCCAAGCTGAACCGACCGACTGACTCGTTCATGTCACCCAAAACTGCCTAGAGGTGATTCAGTTTATGTTGGTGCACTCTACAGAGATTTTCCATTGCTCTCCAGCCTAATGTTTGTCTATTTTTGCAATCTCTCAGTAATCTCTTTCTCCCAATTCCCTGAATGTGTCACTGTTTTCTAACAACTGTTAACAACAGTTGCCTAAGAAAGCTACCCATTGCCCTTTCGATTCAGCCACCTCTTCTATCACTCTGTGACAGCCAGATTTAACAGTGCAGAAGGAGGCGGCCTGGTCTACCCTGGCTCTTATCTGTCGCCTGTTGCCCCCAGAGCCTCTGAGAGGCAAGGGTCTTCCATAGCATCTCCTAAGTTAGCAACAGGCCTATCCACCTCTGTGGACAGTGTCTAGGCACCATTTGTTGTCTGGCTGGTCACCATTTGATGCATGCCCAGGTCACACAACAGGTCTGTTGGGCAACACAAGTCTTTCGTACATTTTGTACACATCTAGGAGCCGCATGAAGACCAACCTGCCCTTTAACTTAAAATAGAGCTTAGCTGTAGTTTCTAGGCCCTCTGTGTCCTCTCGGGTCCTCACAACTACCCAGATCCCGAGGTTGACTAAGCACACAGCGTTGGATGCATGTTTGCTAAAGATAGTGTCCCCTCTAATCCCAGGCGTATGTTGGACATGTCTCCACCTGGAAATAAGGCCCTGCGGTTGTGTGTCAAAGGCAATACTGCTCCCAAAAGAAGTAATTGACAACATTCGATACCTCTATTGAATACTCAAAAAGTTAATTTCTGTTTAGTTACATGATATAACTTTGATGACCCAAAACCAACAAACTTTATCCAGTAATTTGTATAGCAATTAAAAAAACCATATTTTACTTCCTTTCCATTTCACTTGTACATTTTGTATTTTTCTATCAAAAAAACACTTTTTCAATACCATGTATCAGTTACGCCAATCTAACTCCACTCTACCTCAGTGCTTTAACAAACACATCACTTTCATGCATTAATTCCAATCCTATTTTGTCGAATCCTTCCCGAAATCATCCATTTTTGGAGACTCTGTTCTAGCTCCTGATTCTATCATGTCTTATCACTGTCTTATCACGGTTACCACTTGACATGATGGTATTTTTAAACCCGTACTTTTGCACTGTTAAATGCAACACTAAAGGTTCAAGAATACTAGTGGCCGTGGATGCTTAAACTGCCGGAATGTGCCAGAGAGGACAGGGGTTCACTTGCCAGCTGTGCGCTACAACTTGACAGTGGTAAGAAGGAAGGGCACCTAGTGAATAGACATACTGATGGTTCTGCAGTAACACTGTATGCCAGCAGAAAATTGGGATTGAAATGTACATCAATGAGTATGTACTGAAAATATGTAAATATTTAACTCTGCTTACTTTCTCTAGGCTGCATATTTTGCACCCTTTCCAGCTAGACTACATCTCCCAACGCTGAGCCTCACCTCCTCCGCCAGCCCACAAAACTATGCGTTATTTCACTGCCCCAAACCCCACTCTACCAAACCGCATTATCTCCCACTGGACTGAAATGTCTCCCATGATTCTACACTTTCCCTAACTAGCCCACATCTTCTTCCACTACACCACACTTTCTTTTTCATTACACCACACATTCTCCACTTCACCACATCTTCACCCCGTAGACAATACTTTGTTCCACCATGACCCCAACTAAAGAACACTCGAGAACAACTCTTAAACTACTAGACCCTGCCCCCTCCTGCCACACGACCATGCCTCCTCGCCTCACAAGAATACATCTTCTGTTCCAAGACTACATGTGTAATTAGTTCACACGTCTCCCCTACTTAACAACACCTCCTCCCAAAAACCTATATGCACAATTCAAACCACATACAGCACCAGTAACTAGACCAAATGTCCTACACACTAGTACAGACCTACTCCTATGAAGACACCTGCCCAAATAGGCCAGGCCTTCACCAGCAGACCAGGGATCTGTGCCTCACACTAGATCCACTTCACTAGATCCTCACACTTGTACACACCTTTAAATACACCAAGCATTTTCTAGTAGACCTCATATGTAATATGCTTGCCTGCGCGACTTGTGACTACCACAGTCATCATGACAGAATTGGCTCTATAATCACCACTTTGACTTGTGTAATACAGAAGCACAGCAGGAGTATTCGAACACCACATACACAATCATTGCCATTGACTCGCGCAGTCTTAACAACGCTCCCTCCGTCCCTTAATGCGCCTGTAATTCTCATTCCAGCATGAATGCACCAGCTTTGTGTATTCCGTGGTGCTGCATTTAAGAGGGTTTCATTAATAATACATAATTCCCTTTCATTCCTGCTGAGCATATGAACAATTTAATCCTTAACGTGTTCTCGCGGCGCCTAATGGCGGCAACCTTTTAGCGGCTGATAGGAAAATGCCTGCGCGCCTTGATCAGTAACAGAAGAAGCAATGCATGCATGTGGTGCAAGTGTAGCTGCAACCAAGAAACTCTTATAGTGGCCAAGGCAATATTGGTAAACAAACGCATAAACATTTGGAATTTTAATTTGAATGTTTCTGGAGCACCTGAGTGAAGGTGATAAGTGATCCCAAGTTATTCTGTGCCCCTGTTCCTTCTGTGCTGGAAGTTATTATTGGATGTATGTATACCATAAATGTCTGCGCATGAGCAGTGCTTGTTAGGCCTTACGTTTTGTTTTCACAAGTTTTGCAGAAGAAAAAACTTGGGGATGGATAGAAATTGGCCTCAGTTGGCCAACTATCGCTTTCAATGTTTCATTTTCGAACTTTGCGCCACTAAGCAGTGTTTGTTTTTCATTTCAACATAAATGCCTAGCATCATTTTTTTCTGGCTTTTTTTTTGTTTATATCTCAAAAACAAAAAGTTATATTTCCTCGGTTAAAAAAAGTGCAATAACATTTCTATTCTTGAGTAGAAATTGCTAAGACATGGCTCCTACGGAAGATGTGTGACCAAGGGAAAAACCTATTTGCTTGTGCACTACACGTTCAGTTGTTTTATTTCCTCCCATTTAATACTTTCAATATTGCTCTTTTTATCATAGAAGTTCCAAAGCGTGCATTCAATAGAATTGCCAATGAAACTTCTTGTCATTAATTATTCTTGAGTTACAAAGTAAGCACCTCTCCAGTGTATTTCATGAGTGCATCATATACATCCCCTTCTTTTGTTCACATAAAGTCATAGTTTTACCTCAACGTCATGCTACTGTTCAAACTGCTGAGCTGAAAGTCATGCAATTGTAGAATTTGTGACCGAGAGTATGTACGGTGTGGGACCATGCTGGGGTTGGAATTGACTCTTGCGTATAAATATAAAAGCTCACAATATGATAGTATGAAAAGTCATACTCCGGGTTATCCAGTGCCATGGCCCATGGGTCTAAGCTATGCCAGATAAATATATTTCACACCAGCAGCAGTTCCTCAGTGGGAGCGTTGCCACTCCTCCCCCCACACTGCTGGGCAGAGAGAGTAAAAAATGAAATGGTAATGAAATTACTTTCTGCGAGCAAATGGAGGACAAGGGCAGGGCGGGGCCAGTGCCTTACCACTGCCAATAATTGGCAGCAGTGACGGATGGCCACTTAAGTTTGCATTGCGCATGTTAGTTTGGCAGGCTACCTTGCTACAGCCAAACTGACATATGCACTTCACACTTCTCCTACCCTGCTATCATGGACAACCGTGTTGGAGAGCAGGCACAGGGCTACAGTGCCTTTTGGAGCATGGAGCCAGCGCGCTCCAGCCAATCAAGACGCTTTACAACAGCGTTTTGATTGATGAGAGAGTTGGCTTTGGGCTTCGAGCTTGGAGGACGTGCTGCAGAACAACGAGGACGTACTGCAGAACTTAGAGCGGCAGCGTAAGGTAAGTGATTTTTTATGTGTATATTTATGTTAATATGTATATTATTGTGTATATGTTAGGTGTATGTGTTCTGTGTATATGTTATGTGTATTTTTTATGTGTATATTTTTTGCGCTCCCCAATGTGATTTGCCACCAACCGCCACTGGCTTTCACGCTGGTGATAGCAACTATGGGGCCAATTACGCTGCGATTTGGAAGGCCTCCTAACAGCATTTGCTCGGTCCGCATCGGATCGGAACGTGTCTTTCCGACCAAATCGGAAAAGTTTCCGACCGACCGATTACGATGCGTGTTAGGAATATCCTAATCCAAACCCGACGACATTTGGAATGACCTAGCCAACTTGTACGTCTCTACAGGCCGTGTTTCTGAACAACCAATTACGATGCTGGATTCTGGCAGCCTTTCCGAAACGTGCCGTCCGACTCGAAACGGTAGTCGGAATCCGACTTTGGGGGACTGTAGCGGGACCCCGACACCCAAATCATTCCCAATTGGCCCGTGGGGGGTACACATTGGGTCCCCCTTTATCAGCCATGCACAGTGTGGCAGGCACCAGGGGGTGCCTGCCACAGGGTGCCCGATTTTCCACACCCACCCCTTTCTTCAATGGGAGCCTATGCATTCGGTTGGAACAGAGGGTCCCATTGAAGCCAAGAGGAGTATGACTGAATCGCATCTGAAAGCATCCGAATGCATCGTAATCGATAGGTCGGACTCTCCCGATCTGAGCCAGTTGAAAAACATTCCCAAACCAATTCGGTCAGAATGATTTCCTAACCGCATCGTAATCGGCTCTATTTGGTTATGGTTAGGCCAGAGTATCCAATAAAAATCTGTTCATTTTTTTCGTAGTAGCTTTATAACTGTTTGACTAATCTGCATCAAACTGTACAAAAAAAAGTTCAATTTAGGGCGGCTTGGCAAGTCACACATGGAACTGTCAAGATGCAGTAAGAGGAGGCACAAAAGGGACTTTCCAATTTATTTTATATCCCATAGGATCCTTTGCTCTACTCGTTAGAAAACCTGATGAATGGAATTACATCAGACTTGACATGAAAGCAGAACTTTACTCAATGAAGTGTCTTTCTTAAGTTTGGTATATATACATTGAGTAATTTTAGAGAAATTAGAATTTCAAGAAATATGTTGGTGGGCTTTGAAGGGTTAAAGAGTTAGAGATATATGGATCGTTAGCCTGCTAACCATCCATAACTCTGGTTCAAGGACATTTGGCAGATCCAATTTAATAGATGAACTATTCTGATTGGATTAAGCTCATTTTTCTTCTGTCCTTCATTTTAGGTCTGCATACTCAAAACAGACACCTCAGACCAGAAGATTCATATTGGCTGCAAGATAACTTTTTCTTTTGAGGCCCCCATTATATGGTAGTTCCCGCATTCTGGATTATGCAAAAAAAAGCCACAGAATCACATACTTTCAGTGAACTGCTTATGATATTTGTAATTGAATAGGTCACTTCATGGGTGAGGACACAAGAATTCCACTTGATGGATGAGTTATCTTATTTAAATGCTTTGAGAAAAAGCATACAGACATGGCAGACGTTTTGAAATGTTTTTCATTTTGCTTTAGCAAAACAAATTCCAATATGGCTTCCGCACATGAATGCTCATGTATGGTGTTAATCTTTAAATATTTTTCTTTAAATCAAAAGAAATGTCATCCCAAGATGGCCATGGAGCTCATGCAAGTACGGTGGCTCCGTTTTTTTTTTTTTTTTATGATTCTGAGGTGGCCACCTTGCTTTTGCTCACCATTGCGCACGCATGGGTGGCCATCTTGAAATGGTAAGAAACATTTCAAGATGGCTTCCTATCGATACACTGAACGGCGAAGACACAAGAGGATAGGGAGATAAAGTGGACGCTGTGGAGGCTTATGAATTAATAAGAATGTGTCAGGAAAGATGTGGGAGCAGAATGAAACCGAGAACAGGAGATAACAAATTCCCTAATGCGTTGCAATGTAAAGTAGGACATCAGCCGTGGAATGCTGCAACTCATCAAATGAAAATACTTTGATAGTTAAATGCTCCAAATGAGTGCTTAAAGTGTTAAAGAAAGTGCCGGTGCCTGGGGCTCTGTTCAGAAGCCAACGATCGGTGCAACTGAATGTTGACACACCAAATACAAATTCAGCATAGTCCTAAATCTACATAATGCCGCTTTAATCAACTAATAGAGACTGCCTGTGCCTGTATCTCACTCTTGCACAATCCTGATTTTTCTCGTTATCACGATTTTTTCATCTTCTGAACAGAGGCCCAGGCACCAGCACGCTCTTTAACAATTTAAGCACTCACTCGGAGCGTTTACCTCTCACAGTATTTTGATTTGATGTATTGCAGCATTTGACAGCTGATGTCCTACTTTACATTGCAAAGCATAAGGGAATATGTTATCTCCCTTTCTCGGTCTCATTCTGCTCCCTCCTCTTTCTCGACACATTCGTATTCATGTTAAAGTGTCCACAGCCTGACTGTTTGCACTGGGCGCACCAATTTAAAGATGCGCCTGGCGCAAACAATTAGAAATCACCATAACCATAATACAGCCCCTGGTGTATTGCCAACTGACCGCTAAATCAGTTGGATGATAATCATCTAAAAAGAGAGAGCAATTGTAATGTTCACTTTTTCTATCGTGAGATCATCTTTCTTGGGGTCTGAGTGTATATGATTTGTCTGCTCTATAGTGGGAAGCAATCTGATATGTTTTAATATATCATGGAGGGCTAAAGCACTCGTTGCACAGCACTGTGTGCGAAAATCTTATTTGGACTTAATCCAGATCTGATATTTTACTAGGTCCTGGTTTTTTAAGTCTCGTGGCGTAACAGCGCGTTAGCGCTGTGTCCGCCAGGAGATCTTTTGTTACTGAGTGTGCTTCCCAGGAGACAGCACCTGGCCGCGCGCATTGCCTCTTCAAGGAGGCGATTTCTGCGGGCCACGCGCTCGCGAACGCACTCAGCTGCTGTCTCCTGGGAAGCACCAACACCACACACGCATGCGCAGAAACAGAGACACACACACACACACACGAGCGCCCATGCACACACCCACACATACAGAGAACCCACCCCCGCCGTCGCATACACAAACACACGCACGCGCACACACACACACACAAGTGCACCGAGCGCCCGCCCACTTACCGCCACTCCGGAATTCAGCCGCCACCGCGGGGCTCTCTCTAGGGCATGGGAGCCCCGCGTCACCAGCACTGTTTCTCTCCGTGGGCGTGGCTTCTCTCCGTGGGCGCGTGCGCGGGCTTCCGAAGCCGGAAGTCCCGCCCCACGGAAAGTTTTGATTTGTTTTTAGCTGAAGTGTGACACACTGCACCGAAGTGCAAGGAGAAAAGTATTTAAGGTAAATAAGTAACTGGGGTCCCGCCATTGCTATGAAGGAGGGGAGCAACCGAGGATCACAAGTTCCAGCACTGAATGTTAACAGCGTGGGGTGTGTGACCTAGGTTCATGACATAATTTCCTTATGTTCGGCATGGTGTTGGCTGCCAACGTTTGTTTTTTGGTTTTATGAAATTGTTCAAGGGGGCTTGTGTGTAAGTGCACATTGAGCCAGAGCAGAATGATCACTCACTGAGGTAAGCCAGTGGCTGAGTGGTTGACTTGTGCCCCATGCTTCATTTTGGGGTGGGTGAAACAAAAATGTGAATGTCCGTCAGATAGATCAAAGGGGTAAATATATCAATTGTTTGATTAAAATCAAACCGTCTTGGCTAACTCCAGATCTTAAAATGGTCTGGGTAACCAGAAATAGCGGTACCGCCGCAAGCACATATGTAAAATATAGTTCTGAACTCATTCACATTTAGCAAGGCAGCATAGTGATTTATGGTGCTGTATTGTTGTTATTACCATTTCTAACAGATTGAAGTGGGTGCAGATGTTTGCCATATGGTCGGACATGTGTCGGGATAGTAAAATACTGGAGGGAGGTCACCGACAAATAAAGGGTTGTATCCTGGATCCGAGCAGAGATAGGGATAAAGCACGGTCTCCTATGAGTGGTCGTTCTCCCCCCAAAATAAAAGGAAGAGGAGCCGTTTTGTGTTGTTGGGGTTTCTGCTTCCCATGAGGCGGATAGCCATACAGCGGTTTGCAAATACTAGACCCTCTGTGTAGGCCTGGGTCAGAGATACAGATGTATGGGTGCTAGCCGAGGAAAGGCATATGAGTGAAGAGCATACAGACAAGAAAGTACAGGATGATTGTATGATATGGGGTGGCCTTTTGTGTCGGCTAGTGAGACCTACACTTGCTGAAGAGCTTCAGCGACTTAAGGTACTATTGATACACTCTCTTCCCTATAAATGCCACGGGTGGAACACAGTAAAGCAGGAGAACATTTTGCAGTGCAAGCCATTGGATGACTAATGGGCCATAAGTATTTCCTTACAAGTGAATGTGTTGCCTTGTGAAGAACACCATGTACTCTCTGATTGCAATATGGATTTCACGTAAATATGCCCACAACTAAAGCAAATGTTTCAAAGAAGAAGTGATGTTTTTCGTGCTTGCAATCTGGCTGGCTAAGGGTTGAGGGCATTTGTTACGCCAAAAAGATTTTTGTGCTGTTTATGGAAAAAAATTAAAATAAATATTACCTTACTTATGGATTTAAATAACAGGTACCTTCCCTCTTTGTCTACCTTCCTGAAAAGATGCAAACACTACGTTATTGGGAGCCCGGAACACAAACACTCCCTGTTCAGGAAATTAAAATGCCTCCTTTTTTAGGTCTCGTGCGAGCATTGGAGAATAAGACACCATTGTACACTGGAACAAGAGACGGTGACCGCTAGGACAGGAGTCGCATGCAGTACACTGGGACATTGGAAACGGACAGAATGGAGATGAGACACTGACATGTTCAATTAGGGAGACACTTATGTGCATTAGGATGGCAAGGCATTGAGTCAAGAGGCCGACATTCACTTACACTTGGGCACGGAAGACTGACTACACTCTAGGAGAGGAGACAGCACACTATAGGGAGACAGCACACTATAGGGAGACAGCACACTATAGGGAGACAGCACACTATAGGGAGACCGCACACTAGAGACCGCACACTACAGGGAAACAGCACACTACAGGGAGACAGCACACTACAGGGAGACAGCACACTACAGGGAGACAGCACACTACAGGGAGACAGCACACTACAGGGAGACAGCACACTACAGGGAGTCGGGAGACAGCACACTATATGGAGACCCTGCTGTGACTATTTCATGCTTTTTGTCCTAACGAGCTGAAACTGGGCAATGAGACACTGACAGTGCAATGACGGGTATCAAGGACAGCACTGTCTGAAGGAGACACTGTCACAGGGCGTTTAACAGGCACGAGCACAGAACAGTGTGACAAAGTATTAACAGGTAACACTGAAATTGTACTGGGCCAGGAAGAGATAGGCTCATTCAGAGACCGTAGATAGCAACACAGGAGACACCAACGGACACTCGTGTTGATATACCGACATGCTCTGGCAGACGCAAAGACACCCTTATATACGCACAGGGAGGATGGAACAGGGGCACAGTGACAGCGCACGGTAATGGGTCCGCCATCACAGCTTGCTCTAGAGTCAGAAAACACTAACACTAACTCGCATAAGCAACAGCTAACCATTCACAAACAATGTTTATATACCAATTGCAAATTAAAGATAAAAAAATTATGCAAAGCATTGTCATTTACAATGCCAGTAACTCAAACTTTAATGCTGCGAGACCTATTGCATTGCAAATGCTTGTTATTTATTTTGAACAGCAAAGACACAGAGAGAAGGAGAGAGATAGAGAAAGAGCTGGAGAGAGAGTGGGAAAAAAGTATAATAGGTTGACATCTAGCAGGACGGACACAAACGTTCTTCATTTTCAAGATCAAAATTATCATATGAGCACACAACCTGTTTTTGAGCCCTAGTGGTGTGTCGAAGTTTCTTACAGCATACTTCAAAAGAATCCCAATTTGCTCTGTAAGCACATTTAGATCTACATCTGTTTACTGGAAGAATCAAGCAGACAAACACTATCAAATCGTCATTAACTCCTGGTAAAGGACCAGAAGACGAACATACAGCCGGCAGCCAATAAGTCAACTATTCCCCAGAAAGGCAACATTATTTGCATAAGCAATTCCCCTAAAGTACAGCCATAAGCAGTCACAATGGCTAGCAGAGGCACAACTTTAAAGAATGAAGAAAAACAAACAGTAAGCTATCCCAAGGGAGAAATACCCTGGGCTGGCGTCACATGCCCCGGGTATACACATTCCGCTACCTTGAAAGCAACCTGGTTCATGATCCTCACTCTCCAGGAATGCCCCAGCTGATTCATCCTGATAGGTGGTACTTCTGCGCTCGATGCTCCACCCTCAGCTGGACAGGATAGCACACTGAAGCCTAACATCCCTTGGGAATGAGGTTCATTGATGATCACAAATGCACTATTTCTCATCCAAATGTTAGGATTCAGGTCGGGGGTTGGTGGTGCGGGGGGAATAAAACTCTTCTTTCACACCCTATACACAGTTTTCAGCTGCACAGGGAACCTGCTTCCTTCACTTCACTGAGTGGACCACTACCATCACTATGCCACCAGGTATCGTCTCCAGTGTTGATGAATTGAGGGACCGTCAGTAGGCCTTTGCCACCACATCATACTCTTCATCTGTTCTCGAACCCAAGAGCTTAGTTATGATCGCCACCATACTTCCTTCTGCTGAGCTCTGCTGAACTCCTACAGAACACTCCAGGCTCCCAGTTGGTTGCCCCATCCCTGATTTTCTAGAACCTCATGTCTGGCTTCCATTTACAGTAGGGCTTCCATTGCTTTTGTTCCTAAAGTTGTTCCTCTTGCACTCTATCAGCGGCCACATTTACATCATTTCACAATTTCCGCATTTTGTTACTGACTCCTGCTTTTCCTTAACCTGATGAGAACCTCTCCCGACAGACCCTCCAATTTACAATCAATTCCATGCAGTGCAGCCTCAGTGGGGCCGCCCCTCTTCTACAGCGCAGAGGGCAAGTCTTTGCTTGAGTGAAGAAGGATCCATTTGCCTTAAGTCAGCCCTGTTTAAATCAGTGGCTCCCATGCCTGATCTTTCTGAGCATGCCTGGATGCTGCAATACACGAGGTAGAAATGTCCAACATCCAGGGCTTGAATTGAGTGGGGGCGGAGGTAGCCGTAGTTAAAAGATTATGTTGAAATAGGTCTCTACTGAGGCCCTATTTTCTGTTCCTAAATTTATACTGATAAAAACTGAGCAGGCTCTGAACAATGGCTGCACAACCCTTCAGATGGTCCATGCCAGCGACGTAGCTCCTATGTACATTTAACACCTTTACCTTAGTTTACTTTCCAAGGGTATTTGCTTTTTTCCAGGAGATCTTTTAAAAAAAATTCTTTTCAAGGAGCATATTACTCTTTACTAACACACAGTGAACTGGGCAGCCTGTAGATGTCAGTATGAGTCAGGTTGTCGTTTGTGGGTGTTTGTAACGCTTTATTTTCTTTGTATATTTTACTGATGACTTGGAGCGTTGAATTCCTGTCTTTCTTCCATCAAGATTTTACTCCCTGCCCCTTTCGGTTACATTTTACTACAAACTGTTATAGTATTCTATGAACGGTTACAAAATTGCTGTGAATTTCTTTTAAAAAAAACAGGATTTTTTTCAGCCTTAAGTGCACACTCCGCTAACGTGGGGCATAAAGTTGTTCAGAATTCATGCTCTTACCTGACCATTGCCCTGCGCCCAGAGCAATGGTCACGTATGTCAATTCTAATTGTAGTTCTGGGCAAAATTATGTGAGCGAGGCACCCAGTTGTGAAATGATTTGCAGTGTAAAAGTAAACAAATATGCAGTGTTTACAGATGTGTAAGTGAATTGGGGATTGTGTGATGGTGAAGTCGAGAAGATGCAAGGAAGTGGATATAGGGCAGAGTGAAAAGAGGGCGCTAAAGAGGAAAGAGCTGAGGAGTGAAATATACAGATGGAGGATTTGAGAAAGATGTGGGAAGAAAAGAGTGTGTCCCACAGAAAGGCCACAGAAGAAAGCAGTGTGAAGGAGAGAACAGAAGCCATTGTGACATTCTGAAGACAACTAACCTTTCCACAGAACTCAGGAGCCCTTTGATTCACAGACTCATATTTTCAGAGTTGAAACAAGTTAAATTCTAATTATTCACAACAAAATAATTGTTACTCGTTGTTGCTCACATGTCTGATACTGCTTATAAGCATTGGCTAAATTGTAGGGGCAGTCTGGATATTGTGTGATGTGTCTGGATGCAATACTCAAAACCTCATAGAAGGGCACCACAATACTGGACAGGTGGCAGTTATGGAAAGCACAGGATTTTATTTTGCAAGTTTTAAGGCCACGTTCTTTGTTACATAAGTCACGCCTCTTGATAAGGATTCCTAGATATGCGTCTCAGGAATGTGCCCGCATGGCGGGGCGCAGATGAAGTTCCCCTCAGCAGGCTGCTCTCTCTGCAGCCCCCACATCACAGAGGGCAATGTTTTCAGTGAAGTCACTCATGCAGGGAGCCGGGCACCGGTAGTATGGAAGTCTCGCGCTGCCAGCCACGTGGGAAACCCGCACTTCCATGGCTCGTTCCTCACCCCCTCCCTCCACTCTCCACAGGCGAAGCAGTGTTTCAGTTTACGAGCAACGCCACTGCCTGCAATAGGTCCTTGAGGCACTCTATGGCAACTGGTGCTCTCAAAACTCCCCCTTGCTCGCATGGAAGAGTCGGTCATTGCTTGAGTCTCCACAGCCAGCTACAGTGGACTGTACCAAAGCACCGCTCACAATGAGTCGGTAAGGTTGCCTCCAGGGCTGGGCCCTCTAGGTAGTTACCACTGTGGGCGGATCCAATTTTCACTCTTCTGAACGCCAGTCTCCTTTTCCTTGACGCCCGTGGCGCACTCACAGGTGCCTGGGTCCAGATAATAGCTCCTGCACACCAGCGGCAGTGCGTCCATTGGGGCGTTCGGGCGTTGTCCCACCAACCAATGCGCACCGCCATCTGAAACTTCACCGGCCGCACCAGATGTAGCTTATAGGTGAGAAAGGGGATGGGGCTGTACTTGATCGGGTTGTTGTGAGCGTGCGTGCTCACGCTGCTCAGCAGTGCTACTGGCGGCTGGCGCGCATGTTTGCTATGGGCTGGTCATTTTTCTGACCAGCCCGAACATGCGCAGTAGCCTCCCCCTTGGGAGACCGAGGGTTGCCTCATGCCGCAGCCTCCGGTCTCCGAATGGGGCAGGGAGTTACGCTGCTCCACAGCCAATCCTGGCGCTGATAAGCAACGGAGACCGCTTTTTTGCGGTTCCCAAGGGGATTGCAGAGGACACCGATTTAGAATGAAAGGTGGTCTTTTGGACAAATAAAATGACACATTTGACACCATTCTGACAGCGTAGTTGACCCGAGTATAAATATCTAGGAAGACTGGTGAAAATTGTTATGATACAACTGCACCAGCATTGGTGTCGCTCTCGAGCAAACCACCAATACAGTGTAAGTAAGAATTCCAACACCCTTTGTCACAAACCAGACTCACCCGTCACCCGCCTATGTGCAGACTCCTGTTATCAAAATAACAAGATGTTGCGTGTGCACACTTTTGGAAGTGCACAGACCGTCACGCATATGCTTTATTTCACACTTTAACCTTTTCTTTGTGGCTAAGTAAAACCATCTAATGTGTGACACCTTCAAGTTGATTCGGCGATTTAGATAACAGGATGTTGCATTCTGGGATTCGTAGTTTTGCTTTAAAAATCGTGCAGTTGTTTTTAAATTTCAGTTCATACATAAAGACAATTTTTTTGGGGGGGAGAGGGGAGGGTTGTTCGGGTAAGCGCGCTACGCCTCACCACTTTCTAATGTCACCAGCCGCCACTGCTGTACACCACGTGCATCTGGGAGCCCGGTCGGCCCTGTCCCCTGTAACTACAGGTGTCAACAGTATGGACACAGGCCGACATTTGCTGAGATGACTCAGTGAGTTAAATGCTCTCCACTGAAATGTACCTTAAACATGATCAAAGCTCCAATGAAGGAGACCATAACGTAATGGGTCACAGGTGCTTCTTTAAGCTCTCAGTGATTTACCCCAGTTTCTCTTTTTCTTCTTGTACGCTTTCTTTGATGCCACTTAGGTAAACATCCTTTTATCCGCATCTAAAGTCCAGGCTAGTTTTTCTTGTATCACTTTTTGGCAACCACATTAAAAACTCAGCCCCAAGATTTTGGAAATAGATAATTCGTTAGATAGTTTTCTGTCCCTACGCCTCTTATACATGACACATTTTCTCGGGTGCTTTTAATTTGTTTGGCACGCAGGTGCATTTCTTTTGGCACGCAAACGCCCGATGATCATTGCCTGAACGTGTAACATAGCGCCTTTCTTATTCATGTGACCTGCCACACTAACCGCAGAGATGCGCTGTAATGCTGACAGCTTATTGGCTGTGCGATCACAATGTACTAATGTGAAGTAGTGTGGCTCACTGGTTAGAGGTGGCAGACCCGAGAGCAGAGGACGGCCCGGGACCAGGGTTCGATTCCCGGCGTGGCAGGTTTCTGGACCAGGGTCAGCGGACTCGATAATTCTCTCGCCTCGGTGCCCACTCCGATCAGCGATCACACTCGGCAACTCTGGGCATTAGCTTGCCTCATCTTCACTAACGGCCCCACCAGACCGCCGGGGATGCCTGGTCTCACCCTGGAGATACCCATTAAGGGACCATTTCTCAGGGAAGCCAGGAAGGGTTTCGCAGCGGTCGAAGCGCCTTGGGACCCTCCGGGTAAGTAGTGCGCTATATAAATGCCTATACATTTACATTTACATTTAATGTGACCTTTCTGACGATTCACACGTTGCACAATGCAGGCATAATGTCAAAACCAAGATGCTGTTGTCATAGTCACACGCAAATCTATAAATGTCCAAAGTGTATCAAGTCACTAACATGCTGCACAGGCCTTTTTGTCTGACGCCTGGAAGTTTCCCGATCCGTGTAGAATGCAAGACTCAATTATGCATTACAGACTACGAGCCCCATTCACAAACGGCCTCCGCGCTCCCGCAGGTCTGACGGGGCCCGCACTCATGGCGGGAGTACTCCACAGTGAGAAACTGCAAGGTGGTGGTGGTCCCGGCCGGAACGAGTGCAGAGGGCCTTCGTGTGCAGAACATAGTATATTTTAACAGCATGTGCTGAGTAGTTCCTCTACAATATCAGCACAGCCCTTAAATACTCGCGGAGGCCCCTGCACACAGTACGCGTAGTATACAATCCAGGTAATAAAATATTGACACAATCGTTAGCCAGCAAAAGGGTTCAGTGCGATAGATCCTTTGGTTCACATCTCCTGGGCAGAGACCTCCATGTTACACATTGGAATCCCAGCTAAACCAGCTCAACCTTCCATCCTTCCGAGGTAGATAAATTGAGACCCATTTCATGTGGTAACAATGGATTCATTTACACCGCTTGGGAACAAAATAAGTGGTATGTGAAGCATTATATCAAACACGGAGGGTGGCATTTCCTAAATGCTAAAATGTTTTTCTTGTTCGTGTGCCTTGAAACATTAAAGCACTCAGCTACATGCTGTAATGCTGCAAGTTTATTTGTTGTGATAAAATGCTAGACTAATATGATGTTTCTGAAGATGTAGAAGCGAAGCAGTGCAGGCAGCGTGCGTCACGCGAGGAGGCCGGTTCTCGTGGAATGTTGCTGTCTGCCCTCCTGTAAACTTAGTTTTACTGATCTTGCATGGAGTACAGCTCATCCCATAAATATAGATGGGATACAGACTGCATTTGTGCTGTGGCCTCTGATACAGAAAAGTGCCATTTCACTACTGCCGCCCACCACACTCAGAGGTCCCTTCCTTCAGATCCCTCTGGATTACCAGCTGTCCTCCCAACATGGCGGCTCCAGAGACCAGAAGCTGACTCCGCCTCTAACAGTCTGACTAGAGAATACTTGCCGACTCCACTCATTGAGGCTTTTGCAGCCGCACTACTTCCGAATCCTAAGGAGTTTTCCTTGTCAGCCTATACCTTCCAAGGACCGGGAATGTTGTCACGCGGCAAGTCATTCCATTCAGCAATTTCCAAAATTCTAATATGTAATGCTCTGCCTTTACTAAAAGTATGCTTCTTTAAATGCTTGTGCTCTTCCTCCACAAACAATTATGCATAAAGTTCTAATGATTACATATTATGTTTATTGGTTACATGTTGTGGTGTTCGGGTGACCTAGGAGTAAACAATTGCCCTAACGAGGCTTTAAAAATACATTTTTAGCTAAAATAACTTAGCAGACAAGAGCCATCAGTTTCCTGAGAGACACGTCTTGCAATTCCAGTTTAAACTTTTAAAAGCACTATTTATTTCCAAAGTTTGGATTTTTGATTACACGTCTGTGTTGACAATTCCACTGACAATTCAGCTTCTTCCAGTTCTTGGTTTTATATTTATTTAAATATCAAATGGATCGTTACAAAATGTAAAAGGTTAGAACCAGAAGCCAAATTCATTATTAAATGCAACAATGCCTTTAGGAAATTAAATAGCAACAGCATATATGAAAATACTCAAAGTTTATTAATCGTGATTTACTTTATTAAAACCTTTACATGATATAAGAAGACAGTATTGCCCAGTATACAAGTTAAAATAACAAGGACTTGCTAAAACATGAGGTTGCTTCAGTAAATGTTCTAATTATTTCAAGTATACACAAGCTAAATACTAGTGCGTGGATTCTTCAATAATTGTCTTTAATGCAGCAGATACAACTGCAGAAAGGGTCACATTTTACCAGAGTAAAACAAGTAATTAAAAAGTGTGATTTCACGCTAATCACTAAAGGACTCTTCATTAAGACAGACAAACACATGGTAAAGTGCCAGTTGTAAGAATCCCTCCTGTTAATTTGGCGGTCTTGTTGATGGAAGAATAAGAGACCAATTGATGTTGGGATGTGACATGGAAAAGGTCAGGGAGGAATTGTGGATGAGGGATGAACCTTAATTAGATGAAGTTTTGCAAGTTGCAAAAAGGCTTGAACAGTCCATGAAATGTGCGGCAACAATAAAGAAGGAGAAAGACCAGAGTGTGCAAGTGGTGAGGGAGAAATTGAAGAAGCTTAATGTGAAGAGTGAGGAGAGTGCAGTGAAATAGAGGGCAAACCCACGCAAGTGTTTCAGGTGTGATAAAACAGGGCACTTTGCTAATGACAAGACGTGCCCTGCTTTGAAAGCAGCATGCAACAATTGCAATAAAAAGGGGCACTTTGCATCAGTGTGCAGGGCAAGAAATATCAGTATGGGATGATCTGGCAGAGGGTGATCAAGCAAACGAACCTCAAGATTTTGAGTGTGGGCAAACTCTCCTACAGATAGGATTCAATGACAAGAAAACTAAAGTTAGCCCTATTGATACCATTTTAGTTGAGGGGGAACCAGCCATGGTACTCTGACTGTTGCACAAAGATCACAATCGTCCCAAAGAAGTTGTTTTCAGGATAAACTAGAAAAAAAATGGAATTGTTAAAACCTGATATTATCCCATACGCATATGGATGTGAACCAATACGCCTATGAAGGTATTTGGATGGGCTTATCGAGGATAAAGAACGATATGTTTGAGGCAAGATTTATGTCTCTGAAAAGGGGGATAGTATCATAAGTTGGATACATTAAGGTGACCTTAGCATCATGTTAAACCCCAATTGCGGTCCCCCCTTTTGCCTAAAGGAAAGGGAGAATTTCATACCTGCCTGGAGAGAATCTAAGGCCTTTGCAGGGGCAAGATGTGGGAAATGACCATAAATGTCCTGCCCCTCAGAGCCTTAGCAATGGAGAAACAAGGAAGACCTTCTGTCAGCATTCAAGGATGTCCCTCATACCTTTACATACCTATCAAGTACTTTCTTCCATTTTTACCAGGTCATGTAGTTCCGCCTTAATGAGGCTTCCTCACGACTGAGTCCCAAAACAAACCCAAAGAACTTGCAAGGTTAGTGATTGAGTTTTCGTAAATTTAACTGCAAGAGCAACTAACAATGCTACGACATGGAATTAAAGAGTGTGTGCATCACTGTTGTTTTCTTTGATGAAACCAAAAGAAAATAGATGCACAAAGAAGTGTGCACATCACTGTAATTAGGATTAATGAATTCAGTGTGCCTGTCACTGAACAGGCAGGAATCTTAAACTGATAAAAATAATAGGAGTATGCGCTTAAACTCATGACGAATAAGTGTGCCTGTCACTGAGCAGGCAAGAACCTCCCAGACTGTATCCAAACGTATTGGTATTTAACACTTGCTGCTCCAGGAAGGTGCCCGTCACTGTACAGGCAACTGAGCAATCTAGTCTTTGTGACCTCATGTAAATTAGTCTGTCTAAGGGAGCCTGTGCAAAGCGATACGGTGGGGATTCCTGTTTCTAGCCACTCCGGATGTTCATCACTCTGCGGGGCCTGTACTGTGAGGTCAGAGCCGGTCGCTGTCTTGGATGGTGCTATTCTAAGATGGCCACTCCAGTATGGAATTCTGGGCCTAATATGGATTTGAGCACCGAGTGCTTTATCAAGAGAGGGGATGCGAGGAAAGCATGCGCTTAACAAGTAAGTTTTGGCGCGGGTGCCGCACGTGATCTCCGCACCGTTAGCTAAGCGGATCAGTGCATTAGAGACACTGCTGTCAGAAGGTTCAAGTAGAAGCTGAAAGGCGCGACACAAACCCCTCGCAAAGGGAAGGGTTAACATTTCAAATCGTGCTTTTCTTTAACCCAGATTTTACCAGTTCCCTTTACGCATTGTGACGTTTTGTAGCGTAATGAAGTCTACCCAGGCAGACGCTACCAACCACATTCACTAAAGAGAAATAAATTGAGGTTTCTTACCAGGTTGCAGCAAACCATCATAGAGCAGGACTTTCAAACCTCTCTTACAGCTGTAGTACAAATCATAGATGGACACTGGACTATTGGGATTCTCTCCTAGCTGCCTACCATGCCAGCGTAAGATTCTCTACAGGCAGAAATGAAATGAATGAGCCCACAAAGAGGATGTAGAGTAGAAACTTAGTTTATTCCAACATAAGAAGAAGAAACCCAGCCAGCTCCCAACACCTTCTCTCACCAACTCCTTCTCTCCCCTAAAGATTCCACCATGACTTATCAGCATCTAAGACTCAGATACCACGCCGATGCATGGAAAATGCAGATGAAAAGGGGAAAGCCTTTATGACATAGTTCCTCCATTTGATTGTACGAGCACTTTAAATTGTTATTCCACAGTGGTAGGGAATTTTACCAGGCAGGCTATTACTTGGGGGCTCCAACTTTTCAAGCAGAAAACATGTTCTTACTACGTTAGCATTAAAGAGCTTGTGTAAAATCTTTCTTTCTACACACTGGGTGTAAAATGGGGCATATGCATAATATGTGCAAGAAAGATTCATCCGACCCCTGACACAGCCTGCATGATGGTGAAGTCGGTTCTGGGGCCCATGGTGGCCTTGCATCCTTTGTTAGTAACAGGCTGAGTCTTCACGCTAAAAATCTATATATATATATATATAAAAGCCTTTGATGGTTTCAAAAAAAGAGCTCTGTGGCATTCAGGATTTTTGATGCATAGCCATGAGTATCTATGCTTGTGGAAGCATTTCTTATCTTGCGCCCACTATAATAGCCTTGTTTGGTTGTTGATTGCAAGTTTAACACCTTAACCGCGGTACGATTTACCGCGGTGTGCTGCAGATTTTAAAAACCCACTTTACATGACGAGCTCAGCTCGTCATCAGCAACGAAGGGGTTAAAAGTGTGATGTGGTAAGTGTGCTTCCCACAGATGTTGCAAGGCTAGCGAAGCTAAAGCCTAATTTTTGGCCTTGCTCACGTTCGTTTGACTGTTATCCTGAATCTCTTTCCAGATTAGTGCTTTTAGAGTATTCGGAGGGCGCATTCTTAGGGATGACAGGTATTTGAGGAGATCACTTTTCTATACTAGTCCTTGCTCGTGGGCCCCAAATTCTAACCGTATTTGTGCAGGTGATGTTTATTGTGGGAGATGGAATAGCAAGCAGCAGGCATTAATCTGGGCGTTGTTCAGAAATAGATGTAGCTTTCCTTTTTTTTTAAAAAATATCTTTATTTGGCAACACAAAAGGATTATGCATACAAGACCGACATATAGTAAAGATAAAAAGAAAAGTTTGTCACATAATTCAGTATAAATCAAGTTCCATTAATACAATCAAGTACATAAAAAAGAAAAAATCGATTTTAAAGCCATAAAAAAAACAGTCTATGATAACAGTTATAAGAAAAAACCATTCCTAAAGATATCCATTAATTATAAAGATCTGTTAATATTGTTTCAATTTTCAATAGGCTTCCAGATTTTAGTTCCCTGAGCTCTGGCTTTCCTTCCTTTGCATGCAAAAATAGCTTTCTCTTGATTAAAGATACCTAAGAACCGGGCCAACCAGATTTGGAAGTTAGGGGGATCCACGTCCATGATTCTATATACCGCGGTTCCTAGAAAAAGACATGTTTTCTCTTCATTCGTATGGATAAGCGTATTATCATATCCCAGGATATAAAGAGTGGGAGATTCGGCTACAGTATGCCCGAACACTTCTTGCCAAAAACCTGCTAACATTCGTCTAAGAGGTATTAATTTATCACATTCATACAGCATGTGAATCAGATCTGCTGTACTTGTTCCACATCTTGGACAGTCTGAGTTTGGTCTCCTCCCCCATGAATGTAATTGGGCAGGGGTATAATAGAGATTATATATTGTTTTATAAAACTGGGCTTTCAGATTGGAGGAAACAAAAAGCTTAGTTTGAAGGTGTAGGGTCATATCAATATCCACATTGGGGTTGTTTAATTTCCTTGCCCAACCCACTTCCGTGGTATTTATATCATCCCCCTGATTTTCAATTAGAATGTCATAGATAGTACCGATCCTGGTTGTAGCCTTTCCCAGACAAATGGGGATACTACCTAAAGAAATGTCTGAAAATTTTCAATTCAGAATCGTATTAATCTGGATAAACTTGAATGAGTCGGTATTTGGAACCAAAAAATTCTCTTGTAAATATTGGAACCGGTTAGTGGAACCTGGCTGAAAAAAATCCCCTACAGTAAGCACCCCCAGACGTTCTTATCTCCTCGAGATGTCATCATTAGCTTGCTTGGGTAATACAGGAGTGCCATAATGAGGTATACTTGTTAAATTTGGGAACATTAAGGTACTTCCTAGTTTTCCTCCAGATTTTCCAGGCGCTAGTTATTATCTTAAATTTAACTTTTTTGAAGTAGGATGGTTCAACTTGCTTCAGTAATAAGCCATTAGCCTTATTTCCAATTGCCAGCTCATAGATAGATGGTATATAATTATCTATAATTGGGTCTGGTGTTTTTATGAGGCATAGTGGCGTCATTTGCTGAAGTAGCGAGGCCCAAAGATATAGTGCTATATTAGGGATTGCTATACCACCTCTTGAATATGGGAGAGAGAGGTATCGCATAGATCTCCTTACTTTACCATAGCTCCATACAAATCGACTCATTTGGGATTCAAGAGTTTTGATGATCTTGTCTTCAACGATTAGGGGAATAGCACGGAATAAATATAGTATTCTGGGGAGTATGTTCATTTTCAGGAAGTTGCCTCTCCCAATAATTGACAGATGTAGACTATCAATCCTTTTCAAATCTTTCTTTATATTTTGAAGAAGGGGCTCGTAATTAATCTCAATAATCTTATCTATTTCGGGAGTTATACGTACTCCTAAGTAAACAGCGCTTTCTACCTTTTTATGATCTTCAAAGGGAGTATTCGTAGTACATATAACCATCGTTTTATCCCTATTAAGGGAGTACCCAGAGAATTCCCCAAAGGTTTGGGTGATCTGTTCAATTTCTAGGATTGCCTCTGTGGGTTCAGGTGTTACGACCACCACGTCATCGGCGTATGCTAATATCTTAGTATCGAAGGAGCCAAAAGTGACCGGTTTAATTGCTTCACTTGCCAGTAGTTTCAGAATCAAGGGATTTATATAGAGGGCAAAAAGAATCGGGGAGCAGGGACACCCCTGTCTAGTACCTCTAAGTATATCAAATAGCTCCGACTCCTGGCCCATCACCAGAACCCTAGCCTTAGGAGAGTAGTACATTGCCCTGATGGATTTTATAAGGCAGGGTCCCAGATTATTTTGTTCTAAAACTACCCATAAATATTCCCAAGAAACTTGGTCAAAGGCCTTTTCGGCATCAAGGCGGACCATCGACATCCGGCCCCCCACCACACTCATGGCATCAAATAATATTATAACCCGACACGTGTGATCTGTCGAGCCCTTACCCGGGATGAAGCCATGTTGCCATGGGGAGACCAAACTCTCGATGACCCCCCTGAGCCTATTAGCCAAGATCTTAGAGTAGAGTTTTGAGTCTGAGTTTATCAGTGATATTGGCCGATATGATGAGGGTAGATTAGGAGGTTTGTCTTTCTTCGGGAATATGATTATATTAGTTTCCCTCCAAGAGTTTGGTGGATTACCCTCCCCTTGGATTCCTATAAATAAGTCGAGGAGAAGAGGTGTTATAATATCACCCAGAATTTTATACAGCTCCAATGGCAATTTGTCGGGGCCTGCAGCCTTACCTGAAGCTAATTCAGCTAGAGCCAATTGCACTTCAGTGTGCCTTATGTCACTTTCCAGATCTCTCCTAGTATCCTCGTCTATATCTAGACTTCCTTCAAGTTCCGTTAACCAATTAGTGAGGGTTTCTTTAATAACTTCGGAATCTAAGATGTCCTCATTTTGGTATAGTTTTTGATAATATTTTCTGAAGGTATCTAGTATGTCCTCAGGTGATGTAAACTCCTGACCATCCAGTTCTAAACTAGTTATTAGATTAAAAGATAGTTTCTGGCGGGTACGAAGGGCTAATTGTCTTCCAACCTTCTCTCCATCTTCATAGATCTTATTGCGGTTAGATTGGTAAATCTCCGCCGCCCTCTTTGAAAGCCCACTATTTATTTTAGTTTTAAGGATCAGCAGTTCTCTTAAGGTAGAGCTTCCATCTTGTCCCTGCATTATTAAAGCCGTATGTTTCTCTTCTATTTTAGCCAACTCTAGGAGCTGTGATCTATTAATCTTATCCGCTTCCTTCCTCTGCTTGGCTACATAGCTTATTGTCTCTCCACGAATTGCGGCCTTGAAACAGTCCCACACCATACCCCTGGATGCACTATATCGATTACATTCAAAAAACCTCTCAGTCCATGATTTAATATAATCAATATATTCATTGTTAACAAGTAGTTTCCTATCGAATGTCCACACTGGTCGCGGTCTTAATAAGTTAGTAATTTCCAATGTAAGTACTAAGGGATTATGATCAGAAATAGTCTTTGGTAGCTTGTTAATTAATGCCTTGTCGGAGCAATTTCTTGTTATCCAAATATAGTCAATACGAACGTATTTACTATGTGGATGCGAGAAATACGTATATCCTGGGTCTGGTTGCTTTTTCATTTCCCATAGATCAATTAAGCCTAAGCTCTCTTTTAGATGTGAGATGGCTCTGTATACCTTAGGTTTAATAATAATAATAATAATAATAATACAGCATTTTGTAGAGCGCGAACAGCTACCTCACGTCTGATAGCTACGACTCGTGGAGATTAATCTGTTCTTGATTCGTGGCTATCTCTGATTCATTTGTAACCACTCTGGTCTCAACCTCAGTCATTCGATCATTGAAAGACCCCATCTTTCTTGACAATTTGCGGACCTCACCCTGAACCTTACGGAGCTCTGCTTGGGCCTTACGCCCGTCATGAGAAGTCTCTTCTCTGTGTGCCGCTATGGCTGAGAGTACAGTCTCAATTGTAGGTGCCTCCGAGTTCTGAGGTGCAGTGGAATTTAGTTGCAGGGCTGAGGGAGCTGATATTAAAAGGTTACTTGAGGGTGTATAATCCCAAGCCAGCTCTGCAGAATCCCTATCACTCTTTCTATGTTTAAGCACTGTTTTTTGTGTTTTTTTGTTCTCCTTAGCGCTTGTTTCATCATCACTGGAGTCACTTAGGGGGAACCTGTGTCCTCAGACCAACCTTGGTCATCCGAAAATGAGTAAAAATCACTAGGATCCTTATCAGGTTGAGCAGTCATAGACCCTTTTAGCTCTGTTACTTCCGTTATCTCTGATGCAGGGGGGATCGTCTGAATTATCTTAACAGGGGGATTGTCAGGGACACAAGTGTCAGTTAGAGGCTGATTGCCCTTATGGGTGGCAGCATCGAGAGCTAAAGAGGTATTGGAAGTAGCATCCCCTTGAGCTAAATTACATTCTGATTGTTTTTGTACTTCTTCCTCCCCTACATAATTTTTATTAGCATTAGCATCAGCCCCACCAGTCTGTGTAACTTGAAGAATGCTTACTGCCCCCTCCTGTGTCGTCCTGTTGTCATTTATCATGATGGGGCAGTTTCAATGCTCGCCCCATCACCGTTCGTCTCTCTGTTTGCCTCTCTGCCTGCTGCCTTGTTCCTATCCGTGAGAGCCGGCACCGGTGTATGCTGAGCTGTATGGGGAACTGGCGACTGACTCCTCCCGCTCTGATCCGGAAGGAGTCTCACCGGTGTCTGTCGAAGGAAGTCAGCGACGGAGGGAGTCGTCTGGTTCCCGTTTCGCATTGCCCCAGTTTTGCCGAGGACCTTGGCCGGCGTCCTCTCGGGCACCCCGACCCCCATAGGAGGGTCAGTGCCCGTCCGGCCAGCTACATCCGTCGCGTCCCGTGCGGCCAATCTCGCCGCTCTCGCCTTTGCCTTTGCAGGCGCCGCCGCAGCTGCCACTACAGCATTCTTCGGAGCCATGCTTTCCTCGTTGCTGCCTTCACTGCAGATCGGGGAACAACTCCACTCTCCTGCAGCAGCAGGGTAAGTCAGGCAGGAGCTCCTATGGTTCATGATAGTGCACAAATATCGGATAATGGAGAGACCGATTAAAGAGCCAATCGTAAGCACTTTGTCTTTTGTAGCCACTCTCAGGCTCGCAGAGGTTCCGTTCTCCATTATTTAAACCATGTTTTAGTCTGTATTTTTCTAGCAGATCTCCTTTAGTTCATTCCGAGCAGGTAGATGTTGATTCTGCTTTATTTTCCACAATTAGCACAGGTCAGTCCGCACTGCGGTCTCGAGCGACCGCCATCTTGCCTCCCATCCACACTAAGTAGTAGTAGTATCAGATGTAGCTTTCCTAGTAAGGCTACTAATCTGTAAATCGGCAATGGGTTCAGTTTTGCTCTGACTGCCGTCAGAGTTGATTTCCAAGTTGAAGTAGGAACATTGCGGTGCCGTTTTTGAAAGGCGGCAATAAGTGAAGCAAGGCGAGGCTTTAGTGAGTTTGGATGAAGCCTAGGAGAGTGGTGCTTGTGTAACCACACCCCAAGGAATGTATAGCTGGGAGTCTTTTCTACTGTGCTACTTCGAAGGTACAATTTGCCCTTCTATTTGCAGCCGTTCCCAAAGATTACTATTTTAGTTTTGTCTAAGTTCATTGTCATCCGGTTTGTTGCACAGCAAAGAGCCAAAGTGTTAAGCCAGTTTTGCAGGCCAGTGGGATATAAATTCATGAGAACTTTATCGTCTGCATATTGATGTGATGTCAGCGGATGTTGTCCCAGTTTTGGGGAGTGTGAGTGCGCCTCATACAGAGCTGTTCTCTGATCTGGGATGAACAGATTGAAAAGTGTTGGAGCAAGAACACGACCATCTTTATGCCTCATCCTGTTGGAATTGTTATAGTTAAGCCCTTATTTGTGCCCAGAATAATCTTTCCCAAGTTTCAGAGTACAATAGCAGTAGTGCTCACAGGAGGTTGGCTTGGATGTTCCGTGATGCCAATTTATGCCACAGCAAATTCCTGTCAACATGGTCGTAGGTCGTAGGCTTTTGAAAAATCAACCAAGCATGTGTAAAGCGGTTGTTTTTTCTGAGTGTGTTACAAATGGGGGTCTCTAGTTGGCAGAGGTGTGCACCTTGTCCAAGTAGAGATCCTTGCTTCTAGTGAGGATACAGGAGTTACACTCTTAAGATAATCCCTGCTCAATCTCTTGGAAGCTTGGCAAGCAGCAGACCGGCGTAGCCCAAAAGCAATATGTAAAGTATTTGCATCCTGACACACAGTAACACAATGAAAACACTACAAATGTACACCACACCAGTTTAGTAAAATAAAGTACCTTTATCTAAACCAAACAAGACCAAAGTGACAAAAATCCAACATACACAATTAAAAATATGACTTTTAAAAGGTTTAATGCAATTTTGTCCATATAAATCTACGGATGCGTGACTTTACACAATGTACCTTTTAGGTGCCTCAAAATTCAGAAGGCACAACAGCCGCAGAGAAGGGAAGGGTCGAAAAACACAGTAATACGTCAGTTCCTGAGTCCTTGGGGAGACGATGCAACAGTTCTGCTCCACGCAGAAGTGATGGATTGAATCTGGACTGTAGGGGCAGTGATGAATTCCAAGACGGTTCTGGTCTGCTGGTGATGCGTCCGAAAACTTGCTGCACAGGTATAATGCGTGGAAATCCAGGACGCTGCTGCTAAGAGGCACTGAGGGGATTTCTTCAGCCGTGGTCCTACGATGTGTCGATCCTTTTAGCCACACAGCAGGGCCTGCATCAGAGGCAGTGTGGTGATTTCGGACTTCAGAGGTTGGTGCACTGCACTTGGCGTGTTGTGGATTTTTCAGCCGCTGACAGGTGCTGTATCGATTCTTTGCCCGCAAGGTGGTCGAGCATGGAAACAGGCACTAAAAGGCGATGCATCAATTTTCTTAGTTTCCTCAAGCTTTCTTAGCTCCCAGCAACAGGAGCCACCTCCAGGGACCCAGAACTGGGAACAGGCACCTCCTGGCTGGTCAGAACTCGCAACAGTGGAGTTAAAGGAAGCTGGTGGTGAAGTCTTTGTGCCCCCGAGACTTCAGAATAGGCGGCAAGTGCACACAAGCCCTTGGAGATTCTTCACAAGCCGGTTCACCGCAAAGTTAGTCTTTGGCCTCTCCTTGGCAGAAGCAGCAACTGCAGGTCAACCCAGCAAACCAACACACAGCAAAGGGGTAGTACTTCACCTCACAGCTCTTCAGCTCTTCTCCTTGGCAGAGGTTCCTCTTCTAGAAGTGGTCTGACGTTTGGGTATTTTAGTTCTAATATTTATACCCTATTTTCTCTTTGTAGTCTTTGTTGCAAGGGTCTCTGAGCTCAGTAAAAATCAGTTCTATCTTTCCTGGAACAGCTTCACTACAGGAGGTGGAGACAGCATTGTGCAGAACAGATACAGCCTATACAGGTACTAGTGAAAGCTCCTCCCATCACTCTAAATGCAAAAGGTCTATTCAGCATGACTGTAAGTCACACCGGAAAAGTATGGCACACCTCGACCCCTCCTGGTGAATTTATAGAGTTAATGTATATCCCCAGCTCCTGTCACTCCAAAATTAGTCAGTGAATACGCAAACAGGCAGAGGCACACCGAATGGTTAACCCAAACAAGCATTGGAAATGCAATAGGTCTCGCAGCATTAGAGTTAGTGCTTTTAGAATTGTTTATGGTTTTTTTGTTGTAAATCTTTAGCATTTTTGTTTCCTGTAGCCAATGCTAAAGAATTACAAATCAAAAAAGCCATAAACAATTGTAAAAGCTCTAACTAAAAATCCTCCGAGACCTATTGCACTGTGTGAGGGTGAGGGGGAGTGAGGGTGAGTGAGGTGTTGAGGGTGAGTGAGGTGTTGAGGGTGAGTGAGGGGTTGAGGGTGAGTGAGGTGTTGAGGGTGAGTGAGAGTGAGAGTGAGTGAGGGTGAGGGTGAGTGAGGGTGAGTGTGAGTTAGGGTGAGGGGTTGAGGGTGGGTGAGGGTGAGGGTGAGGAGTTGAGGGTGAGTGAGGATGAGTGAGGGTGAGTGAGGGGTTGAGGGTGAGTGAGGGTGAGTGAGGGTGAGTGTGAGTGAGGGTGAGCTGTTGAGGGTGAGGGGTTGAGGGTGAGGTGTTGAGGGTGAGGGGTTTAGGGTGAGGGGTTTAGGGTGAGGGGTTTAGGGTGAGGGGTTGAGGGTGAGGTGTTGAGGGTGAGGGTGAGTGAGTGTGAGTGAGTGAGGGTGAGGTGTTGAGGGTGAGGGGTTGAAGGTGAGGGGGTTGAGGGTGAGGGGTTGAGGGTGAGGGCGAGTGAGGGTGAGGCGTTGAGGGGGTGAGGGTGAGGGGTTGAGGGTGAGTGAGTGATGGTGAGGCGTTGAGGGTGGGTGAGTGAGGTTGAATGTTTGAGGGTGAGGCATTGAGCGTGAGTGAGTGAGGGTGAGGTGTTGAGGGTGAGGCGTTGAGGGTGAGTGATGTTGATAGTTGTTGAGTGACGATGATTGAGAGTGAGTGTGAGTGAGGTGTTGAGGGTGAGTGAGGTGTTGAGGGTGAGTGAGGTGTTGAGGGTGAGTGAGAGGTTGAGGGTGAGTGAGAGGTTGAGGGTGAGTGAGAGTGAGGGTGAGTGAGGGTGAGTGTGAGTTAGGCTGAGGTGTTGAGGGTGGGTGAGGGTGAGGGGTTGAGGGTGATTGAGGATGAGTGAGGGTGAGTGAGGGGTTGAGGGTGAGTGAGGGTGAGTGAGGGTGAGTGAGGGTGAGTGAGAGTGGTTGTAAACTGTCTCTGTCTTGCAAGTTGGAAGTTGGTAGAGAATGGTGGTAACTGAGCAGGTTGATTGCAGGAGAAGGTGACGTTTTGGGGACTTTAAACTAGGATAAACCGAGAAATGGTGTAATAAAAAGGTGAAAAATAAATGTCCACTTTGATGCAGCAAAATTCCTGGGGGTCTGCGAGAGCGCAATCCCATACTCGGTGTTCCACCTGTTTAAAATGTTGCGGTCCTCCGATACTACATTTCAAGCAACGAGTCTGACGCTTTAGAAACTAGTTAAAAAGAATGCCGAGGAACGGAAACGTGATGCCCCAGTGTCACACAGCCATTTATTTCTCCTCAAGTGCCTCTTGCTGACACGACCACCTGTACTGTTTCCGTGGCTCTTTGGGAGTAAGTAAAGCACCCTCTACCAAGGGACGGTTGATCTCGATGTGTCTCTACACCCTCCAAACACGAAGACTACTGAACACGTTACAAATGTAAAGTCTCGGCGCACTCTGAAAAACAGCGGCCCTCAGAGATTACAACAGTCATATCCGGGTCGGCTAGCGCTGTCATGAACGCTTCCGTCACTTCCGGGACGGGCTTTTCGGTTTTTGGAGCAATCGCAAGCTTTGCTGGGCGGAACAGGCAGTCAGCCCCGCCTAGTGTCCACCCTTAAAGTGTCAGTTTGTAATCCCTACTGTTCTGATAGGCTTGCCAAGCCCCCAGCTCATTAAATACTTTTAGAATTGAAAGCATAGCCGATCAGAATCGGATTGTGAGACCCTCCTCCGCTAGCATACGAGAGGTAAGCGTAGTAGGGTGATGATCACACCGCCTTTTTCGGGGGAGTTGGCAATCAATACGGTACTTCGGCACTCTGATCAAAATCAGTTACGATTGATACGAGAGGGATGTATTAGCTAGATACTAGGGCATATGACTCACCTGTGACGTTTACCTATGTTACTTGTCCTCCTTTTTCTTTTCACATACGCACTTCCTTCTGTGTATTCTGGAGGCCCAAAAGAAAGCCGTGGAGTGGAGAGCGGGCGGGCAGAGAGAGTGAGGGGGCGGAGCGGGGTGTGGGAGGAGTGCGGGAACAGACGGGAGGGATCCTAGGACAACAAGTGAACGGGGTAGCTGGTTAGTATTTTAGAAAGGGTATATGCTGGATCTGTGTCACACGGCGGGTAAAATAAACAAAAAAAAAGAAGCCGGAGGGAAGAGAGGGGAGGGGGGAGGAGAAATGCGACACGGCGGGAAGGGGAGGGGGCGGAGAGGGGAGAGGTGCGAGTAAAATAAACAAAAAAAAAGAAGCCGGAGGGAAGAGAGGGGAGGGGGGAGGAGAAATGCGACACGGCGGGAAGGGGAGGGGGCGGAACGGGGGCGGAGAGGGGAGAGAGAGTAGGCAAGGCGACACGGCGGGAGGGGGCGGAGCGGGTAAACAAAGACGGACATGCACGCGCCCGTGACTTTTAAGGTCAATGCGCATGCGCATAAGCTTAATGCACATGCGCATTGACCTTAAAAGTCACGGGCACTGCAAGGAATCGCCACGATTCCTTGCAGTGTTGCCAAAGAGTGGATAACTCGCAATACTCTCGCCTTGCTCGATGCGCATGCGCATCGACAGGCGAGACCTAAAAAATGCCCACTTTCTAAAAGTGGCATTTTTAAACACACAATTTAAAATTTTCCTTTACTAAAAGAGGTTATTAAAAAATGTTTTGTTCAAAGAGCCTAAACTCCAAATATCAAGCTATTTCCAATTGAAAGTTACACATTTAAAATGTTACAGTGCAGCTCCAATGATAACCTATGGGACAGCCAGACTTTCAACAGTGAAAAACGAAATACACAGTATTTCATTATCTGAACATGTAAAGCACACCATTCCATGACCTAACGTTCTGATACACTGCACCCTGCCCATAGGGGTACCTTAGGCCTACCTTGGGGGTGCCTTACATGTAACAAAAGGTAAGGTGAGGGCCTGGTAAGTGGGTGCACTTTTCAGGTTGACATGGCATTCTAAGACTTCACTCGTAGACCCTTCAGTGGTATATCTGAGACACATTTACAGGGCTGCTCATGTGGGTGGCACAACCAGTGTGGCAAGCCCACTAATAGCATTTGATCTACAGACCCTGAGCACACACACAGTGCACTTTACTAGGGACTTACCAGTAAATCAAAAATGCTAATCATAATCACAAATTACACAGGGAGCACTTGCATTGTGACACTGATCAGCAGTGGCAAATTGCCCAAAACATCTAAGCCAGCAAAAACCAAAGCAAAAATGCAGTCAAAAAAGCAGGAGGTAGATGCAAAAAAGTGAACGGGGAAACCATGCCAAGGATGCCAAGTCTAACAGTGTCGGTTTTATGAAAATACTTAAATCAACAATAACAAGTTATAATACAAAAGGGTGACCCCACATCCAGCATATCTATTACAGCAGCATAATGACTTAAAATGAATGATGAAACTCCTTCTTAAGAAAGAACATCTTTTATTATGTTTCAGAAAAAGACAGAACACAATTTCATGGAATGTTTTTACGTAGAAAGGCAGGCCTAAAATGTTACATGCACATTTAACTAATAAGGCTACTAATCTCCAAAACATCTACTAGAAAACCATCTTCATTGGACTTTAACATCATGTGCAGGACAAAATAAACAAGAAACTCAACTTTACAAAATAGGTTTTTCTGCACATTCATAATGACATCACAACGGAGAGCTCGGCACACGAGGAAGTTTGAAGAAAAAACATTACTTCACGTGGAAAGACCATTACTGGAGCTTAATTTTGATGGTATTTATAATGGCAAAGGAAAATAGATGTTTGTGCACAATATTTAAACATACATTTTTGAAAATGTGGTTATGCAAGCTATACCAATCCTATGTTAAACATTATTTTTCCAATGTACATGTTTCTCACATCTGCTTGTCCTGTCATGCAGAAGCAAAACGTCAGACTTGTCTGCAGCACTGTACCTTGTAGTTTAAGGCTTCTGTGATACAGAAGTGTGGGCGAACATTGCAAGTGCGGACAGAAGGGAGACGAGGAGCAACGTAGTGGAAAGCAAGGTTACAAAGTGACTCCATGTTACAGGAAAACTGTTTCTGGTCTGGCTTCTTAGAAACCAAGCCAATACCTGCTGGCAGTTGTTGGATCAATTTAGTTGAACTAGCTGTGCTGGCACGTGTTTTGGTAGAAAGGACAGTTACTCAGTAACATTTTACCACCTGTATTTTTGGGGATGTGTGCCTCCGTTAATAAAATACGAGGTGGTTGAGACATGTTGGACATTAACTATTGTTACACACACGTTCTTGAAGACCTACGTCAAAGACCAACAAATAAGTCATATTTATACTATTTATCGTTTTTGCAACTTAAAAAAATCCTACCTATTTTGGCCACATAATGTTGGCAAGTATACAACAGAGCCAATTAGAATACTTGTGCAGGAGCGGTGATGTTAGTGCTGCTGGAGTTAGCGGAGGATTGTAAGTGGAAGAGCAGTTGTAGCCTTGGCTTCTATTTATTTTGCCAATTCTGAATGGTCAAACCAGCCTCAAAATTCTATTTCATCTTCTAATATGGAGCATATACAGTCCACAAATGCATCCTGTGTACAGGAGCTACAGGATACCTTGGGTTCAAATGGAACCTGTAGAGCCCAACTTCAGTGGGCAGATCTACAACTTGCTTTGATTACATGTGTGTGGAACATATGACTAAACCTTTACCCAGGGCCATTTGAGTCGGCCAAAATAATTCTCAATAGCTTAAGGAAAGAAACCGACCCCGTTAGGGAGAATGCAAAGCCATCGCCTGAGCATGTGAATTGTGCTTCTTTACCCTCAAAACATGCCTCCTATTTTGTATTTGCATAAACCAAGTACATCAGTATAAGGTGGGGACGATGGGCTTACAACATTCCACATTAATGCCCTACACTAAGCAAGCACCATGCATTGTCTGGCAAAGGTTTGGGCTGAAGGGCTCCAGTACCCAAATCCCCCCCTCCACGCTCCCCCCCCCCCCGCCCACCCGTCTGCCCGCCCACCCGTCCGCCCCACCGTTGTGTGTGTCAGCCCGGCTGAGACAGCTTCCTGGGCACACACATAACCGCACCCAAGTACTTCACAGGTCTTTAAAATACCATTTACTTGTTGACTGGCCTTTGTTGTTCTTCCGCCCCTTCTTAGAGCCCCTGCACTTTACTCTGCCAGTTGCTGGAAGAATTAGCCACCCCCGAAACGTGACTCTAGTTGCGCCTCTGTTAGGGACCTTTTTGCTGTTACAGGTCTGGCTTGTCCTGCCCTCTCCAATGCACGAGCTACATAGAAACCATCAAATACCTGAAATCCATTGGCAATGCATGAGGAACCCCAGCCATGCGTAAGGGCGTCTAGTAAAATATGCGGTTAATGGTCAAAGAAGCATTTCGTAAAATGGTGGCAGCTGGTTAATTATAAACAAAAAAAACTGCCATCACCGATTAAGATGGTCAGACAAGAATAGGACCTCACTCGACAACAGTAATAAAGAATTTAAAGGACAAGGAAAAAGGAAATGGCAAAACTTTCAAAATGTAAACTTTATTTGATGCAGGCAGTGTTTGTTTACGTTTTGTTTCCGCACTTTCCAGAGCACCGCCGTTTTCCCTTTCTCTGGCGACTGCCGGAAGAAGCCTTGCTCAAAATGAAATGATTTTCTCGGAAACCCCCACGGTTTCCCGGGCAAAGAGGTTAGCTGCTGCGCCGCGGCGTCCTGGAGAGCGCGGCCGACGGGGACCTGCCTCGGTGGCGGGAAGGCGAGGGGAGAGGAGGCAGGTTAAAAGCGCGGGTTAAGGGAGGCTCGGCGCAGGTACGCTCGGGGTGCCTCGGCCGGGAGCAGCTGTCAGGCAGCGCAGCTCGCCCGTGCTGTCAGCCGGATCTTTTTAATTAGATCTCTGTCCTCGGGGACAGCTCAGGCCCAGTGAAGAGAAGAGTTCAGTCAACTCATTTATTCCGCCATTTCCCTTGTTTACAGGAGCTCGCTCTTTTCTGAAGAAGAAGCTCCGACCGCTTTCGTCGATGGGCCGAGGAGAGGTGGCGCAATGACAACACTTCCCTGCAGCAGTACATTTCATGATTGCTAGGCGGGCCATACTGGGCACGCGCTTGTGCAAGGCCAGACTGTCTCATTCCAACCGCTAACGTTTGGGGACTCCTACCCCAGACTCAAAACCCCAGCAGATGTCACATCCATTCATAAACCCTAGACTTCCCTGCAGTAGTACATTTCACGATCGTTAGGCAGGCGATACTGTGCACGCACTCGTGCAAGGCCAACTCTCTCATTTCAATCCCTAACTTTTGAGGATTCGTACCCCAGACTCAAAACCCCAGCAGACTTCACATCCATTCATAAACCCTAGACTTCCCTGCAGTAGTACATTTCACGATCGTTAGGCAGGCGATACTGTGCACGCACTCGTGCAAGGCCAACTCTCTCATTTCAATCCCTAACTTTTGAGGATTCGTACCCCAGACTCAAAACCCCAGCAGACTTCACATCCATTCATAAACCCTAGACTTCCCTGCAGTAGTACATTTCACGATCGTTAGGCAGGCGATACTGTGCACGCACTCGTGCAAGGCCAACTCTCTCATTTCAATCCCTAACTTTTGAGGATTCGTACCCCAGACTCAAAACCCCAGCAGACTTCACATCCATTCATAAACCCTAGACTTCCCTGCAGTAGTACATTTCATTATTGTTAAGCTGGGTGACACTGGGCACGCGCTCGTGCAAGGCCCAGACTCCCTCATTCCAACCCCTAACGTTTGGGGCGTCTTTCACCAGACTCACGACCCCAGCATATTTCACATCCATGCATAAACCCCAGAGTTCCCTGCACTTACTCTAAAACCTGGGGGTTCCTGTACTAGATCTGAAATCATAGCGGTACAGGCAGTACATCGTGAAAACCCAGTAGCTTTTACACAAGCTCTGAAGAACAATAGTTACCCCTCCATTCTTGAACCCCGGTGGTTCCTTCACCTCCTAAAAAGCAGCGGACTTCCAATGATTGTTTCAAATAAGGAGGGTTTTCAGCGCTAGTTCATACTAGCCCGGAGTTCCTCATAGGAGTGGTCAAAGACTAACAATTCCTACACCTTCTTATAGGTTTGCTTCTGTGCTAGGTCTTAACTCCAGGCGGATCTGCACCATTTGTGTGCCCTGTGGATCTCTCACATGTTCGCAAGGTCTCTTGGTGTTTGCTAACTTCTAAATCTCCTGATTACTTTTGATCCACATGGGGCTGTAGACTAGATCCTTAAGCTCAGGGGCTCCCGCATTAGTTCTGTTAATGTCACTGGGGATCTTTCACTGTATCACAAAGGCTGCTGGTTTCTGCAAGAGATCCTGTGTCTCATAGGTTCCTACATTCGTTCCTGATGCGTAGTGGGTCCCATGTTAGTGTAGATTTGCCAGGGCTACTGTACTACTTTACAAACCCATTGGAGTTCTACACACGCTTCTGAATTCTAGGGTTCCTACACAAGTTGCTGTAGAAAATGATGGGTTGGAGTTGGAGGGTTTTAACAAATTAGCAAAAACAATGGGTTGTGAACTCCCCATTTTGTCATGTGATTTTGAAAATGGGGTCTTTGGCACAGAGAAAATGGTGCACTCTGAAGTAAACATTTTATAAAACTTCCTCGTAAGAAGTAAATAAAGCAAATGGACTAAATTAAGCCATCAGAGTTAGGTTTTGCTGCTTCTGTATATTTACCCTGGCTGTCTAGGCCTGGTCATGGTAATCAATTTTTAGCCAGTATGCTGACAGCACCCTTTAACGGGTATACACACCCATGATTGACAAAGCGCCACGCTTAAGGTATGAGAAAGGCCTGCTTGTGACAGCAGCCTGATCGCAGCAGCGTACATGCAGGTTTCTGTAGCTTGTGGTCATCACACAACCTAGCAAGGCGAAGCATAGCAAGATGTTTTCTCCACTCCTCTGCTTACACCTTGTGGCTCAATCCCTCTTATGTATGCAGGGTTGGACCGGGTTGTTCATTTATATGATGAGGTGGGGGCGAGGGTGGTCATTGCAAGCAGGTGCCACTGTCTTCAAGACATTTCTTAATGTACTTCACTTTATAGGCTACATCAACAGGAGTTAGTACTGAGCGCAAGCATGCAGAATTGCAAAGAATAATGTAGCAGGGGGCTAGGATTCATCAGGTAGTACAGGCTGTACATAAATACAAAGTAGGGTTTTGGTGATCGATGGTTCTTCTTTGTGTGCCAGATGTCTACTTGCTGTCCTGTGATTGCTGGTACAGGACCAGTAACTATGCCTGCAATGTCTCCTGTGCTCCCAAATATTTCCTTCGAAGATGCCATCTTCTTTGCAGGTTATCTTTGTTATCCTCATGGTGTCGTCTGCACAGCATTGTACATCGAGCATTTGCTTCTTTTTGTGCCTCTCGTCGTACGAACCTGGTGATTCAAGACATCCTCTGAAGCTTAACCGGATGACACACATTTGACCAGGGACACTTTGGCTGCTCTACGATTTTTCTTTACCAACCTAGTCATTCTGGTTGTTTAGACTAGTCTGGTCTCTTGACTCACTTGCCTAATGTAACTACTGCAGGGATTTGAGGTGGTCCTCATCTTCACAGGTTCAAATCTAAGCTGTTGCTCTTGGCCTATCATCTTGCTGAAGCCAATCAAAAGCGTACCATGTAGTTTAGTAACCATAAATATCTCTAATCTGTTGATAGCCCAAAAAGACCGCTTTGGCGTTGACATGCTCTCTATAAATGCACTGGTTATGTTATGTTAACCTGAGTTTATATAAATTCTGCATAACTTGGATTAAGTTATCTGATTACAAATGTCTGTGAGAAATAGTTGGCAACTACAGTATGATATCCCCTTGGGAACTGAAGTCACAGTAACAAATAACGTATGCCAATGCCTATAGCTCTAAATCCACAATGGCCCCACACAGTGGTTATGATAAACGCCAGGCTTGAAAGCATTATTCTTATGGTGTATACCGCGAGCTATCTCTCACAGACCCAGGTACAAATGGGGTGATAGGAGGATTTGTAAGATGTGAAGTCATGCACGTAAATGTGTTCATTAACCGCAGCACTGCGAGCTTTGGAAACCACGTCTGCTGCCTGACAGTACCAGCATGCGCTGGAAGGAAGCCCTTTGAACCCCATGCAGTTCAACACGTGGCTGCTGCACGTGCTGGTGGATCCCTGCAGAGCTCCTCTGTCCCGGGAAGTGCCGAGTGATCAGGCTTGCCTTGGCAGTCTATATTTAAAGCTTCATCACTTGTCCCATTTACCACTCTTGGGTGTATCTGCTTATTAATAATGCATCTATCTATTTCTGTCTTTTTGGTCTTTTGCATTATGGATTTCTCTTGAATATAGGCCTGCAGTGGAGGTGCTGACGTCAGCGAAAGACGTCTCTTACGCACCTATTGGTACAGTACGAGCCTGCGTGGCCCACGTTTATTTACCATTCTGAGTTTAGGAAAATCGATTCTGCCCCAGGAAGCTGCTGATTAATCATCCTCCGCGGTCATTAAAAAGTGCTGGATAAAGAATTCACTTTGTTGTTGTTGCGCTGCCGCTGATGAATTACAGGGTCTGGAGATAAGCTGGCAGAGTTTCATAGTGAAGAATTTATCAGAACATCACCTTCTGCAGCAAGCCGCTCCGCGTGCGACAGGCCGTGCTTTTAAGGTATCACTCTAGCTGCACCGGATAGGCCCCTACTTTGCATGTATTGCATGGCGTTTATGAAGATCAGGATCTAAGAGCTACGCATTGTACATTTTAATTAGGGTTGGGTGTAACTCGCGTAGTTCAGTGTAGCGTAATCACACGGAATTACTTGTGAATTTTGCAAGAATAAGTATAATTACATGAATTCTGCATTTCGCTCTATTTCTTAGGGCATAAAATCCCCTTTGCGTCCAAAATGGGGTGCATGAATGCATGCTAAGAAAAGGTGCTAAATGCAACAGAGGACAAATAGTGAGTGCGAGCAGCCTCTCACGCTTGCTAAATGTGCCCTTGGGGTAGGATTTGCCCCCAATTTACTCCTGGCATTTAGCATTATATGCTTAGTGCAAAATGCACCCTTGCGTCTAAAATGGATGTAAGGATGCATTTTGTAATAAAAAATGACACTATATGCAATAGAACAAGAATAAAAAGTGCTCACTCTTGCTTGCCAATTGCACTCTCACAGTAGGGTTTCCCCCCCCCCCCCCCCCCCCAAGTAAAAGAGTAACGCAGAACTGCCAAAATTACTCTGGTTACTTCGGCTTAGTTGTAATTTTGCCTCGGTCTGATTTAAATCTATTGAACCCTTGCATATCGTATGCAAGTTATATTTAGGCCTGAGTAAAATGTTAATTATGCCTGCAAAATTCATCAATTTCCCATTAAATAAACGCAGTTTAGCAAAATTTAGCATTACACAATTTCACATAACTTTTCTCTTACCCACAAGGGCACAATTTGCGTTAAAAGGTTCATGGGATACCAGCAGCCAACTGGCTCACACAGAAAATGTAATATCAAGAGCTCCTTAATGGTGGTCTATGTCTCGGCAAGAGTTTTGTTCCATTAGAAAGGGTCTTGCCAAGAGACATTTTCTTCCCAGAAGAGATATTTTCTCCCTGAACCATTCTCTTGTCTAACATGTAGGTGCATGGTACATCCTTGCGTGAAAAAGTTACTCGAGATACTGTTGAAATGTATTTTGCATAACGCACATGATTATTTTACAGGAAATGTTGCACTTTTCGCACACGCCTACTATAGTTCTCTGTTGTTTTGAACCCACCCAGGCCTGGATGTTAGCTGGGGCACCAGATCGACTGCATAGTTACTGAGACCACTTAGGTTGCCTAAAAAATAGAACATCGAAACAGGCTTATCACACCACCCCTTCACCTCCCTGCGTGCTCCCCAAGCAGCAGGCCCTAGATACCACAGCTGGCCGGAGAAAAATGCCAGCTTGTTTTAGTAGGAGTAGCAGCAATCGCAGTATTATTCCAGTTTTTCTGGTTATTGTTCTTGTAATACCTGAACGCCTACAATAAATGTATAAAAAACATCTCTAGCTTTCTTCTTTCAGGTAGTTGTGTCAGCACTCATTGCCTGTAAAAATAACCTATGCAGCTGCTCTGCTGAAATAAGTTATCATAGTTGAGTTGTGGTGTTATAATGTCTGCTGAGACTGTGAAAAGCAGTTCTGGGACCACAATTATGTCTGATGTTTAAACAATGAAATGGAGATCTAGTTTTTCTGTTTTTCAGATCGGTTTTATTTTAATAAACTATACTTGGAAAAAAATGACATTTATTGCAGTATATTTATTTTTGGTCTGGTTGGAACTTGGAATATATTTTGCAACTCCAAGAATCTCACTGCTTGTAAACACACATTCTTAACTACTGCTGTTAAGTGACATGTTCAAACTGCAACAAATTACTCGCTGCACAGTGTGTAATTTAGTTTGCTCGACATTTATTTTGCACATCTCCAACCATTTTATACCTGAAACAGCATGAGGCCGTGGGTTTAATCGGTTTTGGGATGCACAATGATCTGACCACGGATTATAAGGAAGTAAATACCCTCTGCCATACTTTGAATGCATATTGAAAGTTCACTTGGCTTTCAGAGATCTTATGAAGGACCGCGGCCTTGTTGATCTATGCGGTCACAGAACTCCCCTGTGCCTTGCAGTATCCATATAGTGTACGATAAAGTCGTCTTTATCCCATATATAGCAAAAACGACTGGGCTTGAAAATGAATGATAGCTCAAACCTAGAAAGACTTTGCTCCCGCAAACTGGAGCATTTTACTGTCTTTTTTCTTCTTTGCCTGGAAAGCATGAATTGTACCACAATTTGTGTGTCTGTAGGCATTTGAAAGCCACGCCTGATAACAGACAAAATAGGGTACAGTAGAAAATTGAGAGATTTCTCTAGCAATCAACTCTTCTTATAGGCCATTCATTATTAATGGGGGATTACTTCATGTGTATCGGGTGCGCCTTGTATAATGCGTAAAAGGTGCACCCAGTAGGTAAGGTCCCACCATAAAAATATACCCAGACAATTGTATGCAACTGTACCCTTATTTTTTAAGGCAGATTAATTGGCAAGACACTTTTTATTAATTGTGGGAGCTGTTGGAAACTGCAGCAAAAGAAAGAAGTTAATGGCAAAAAATAGAAAGCAACCTCCAATTTCTATTTGTGCGATACACGAAAGAGCAAGAACATATAGTTAGGTTCATTTGTATTTGGTTGATGTGATAGGGTAAAATGAGTGAATCGAGCTTGAGCAAAGGTTAAAAACGAAAATATAAAGCCTAGTTTTACCGAAATTTGAGGCAAAATGTTGAATTCCAATTGATCGATTCGAATGTAATTAGAACATTCCAAATTTTGAATGATTATCAGGAAAGTTGAATCGACGACTACAATTCTCCCTAGAAAGAACGTGTATAGACATTTCAAAATGATCAATCAGAAATTCAAACCTGGGAGTCTGAAAACAATTGGATGATGAAATGTCACCAAACACTTCATTACTCAGCCCACAAATCTGTGTGCCCTAGGAGAAACCTGACGTTGAAGGCTTGGACGTGGCGTGTATCCCTGGTTTTCCACCCTGAATGTTATTTGCAGCTTTAGATATGCCCAATAGCAGTCCTAAGACTACAGAGTCCTAAACACGCAATACTCTGATGAATGTCATATGATAATATATTTGGGCTGTGTTGTAAAGTTGTATACATGTGTAAATCGTCAAACATGCCACATTAACAAACCTTATGGTCATTTGCTTGAGCTGTGTTGTAAAGTTGTATACATGTGTATGTTGCAAAACATGCTACATAAAGAAATCTTATGGCCATTTGAAATGTAAGTTCTCAATTAAATCATTTATTGATAAAATGTTTGCAAAAAAAGGCTAGACATTTCTCTACATCTTTGCCAAAAAAATGTAAATATTTCTAGTGAGCAAAATTCTCTGTGTTAAATCAATTTTGTGCGCTAGGCAATAACCCTTTCCCAACATGGCCTCCCCAGGATCCATTTCACAAACATGGCGTGTCTGATTGGGTACGAAGACCATGTAATATGAGCGCTGTCCACTTTTGGGCTTTCTATTGCATTTTTATGAACTACAATACTAATATCCAAGAATTAAGCCTTGCAATCGTGAGGATTTACATACAGTTAACTGGACAGGCTGCCTTGTAGGGACAACGGCACCCAGTTTCAGAGCCTGACGTGATGGATCTGACCCTGGACCAGCAGTGCAAGTCCATCAGAGGTGGTACTGGCATGTGGGCTAACTCTTAGCTTGTCCCATTTGCCATTTGCCTTTAAGTTTGCCAACACTGGCCCAGATCTGCTTATTGATTAATATTGTGCTTGTCGGGCATGATGAGTGTATAAGCTTTCTCTAGTAGAGATTTAATAAATATTCTAATTGCCCACTCTGCCACCCTCCCTCTTTTGCAGGCGCTCACAAAATACATATTCATAAGATAATTAAAATCACTCCCCGCTGCCTTCCGTAAACACTCGCTGTAAGATAAAAAATCTGCAAATTTGATGCATTATTTATATAAAAATGTGCACTCTGCTAAAAACCAAATTGAGCAGATTTAAGCCTGGCCTTGTTTTCCGCTGTTAATTGGTGTCAGAATTAAATTAGTACCCGCAACAATATTTATCAATCTATAGGCGTACTTTGTGACGGGCTGCAAGCCGTAGATACCGACATCGCTCTTGACATAGCTGCCAAGTGGCCCGTATTGCCTGAGGCACTTTAGCCAACAACTTTGTCCTCGCTCGGACTCCTATTTTCAATTTTCTGTTATAATTAGAGGGCAACCAGTGCCACAGTGCATGCTAATAAACCATCCCTGATTAAATGTGCACACGTAGCATGCCAGTCAACTGACCGCTGAGTCATTCTGTACAGCTGTAAAGCATGGTAATGTCACTGCAAAAACATGTTAAGTAGAAAAGTATATTTATTTAATGCTTAATAAATTTAAAAATAACAATACTAAAACATATTTTGATGGGTGGATGTAATATACAGATATATATATTATTTTTTCCCACTGAAAAACCCTAAGGATTAAAGTGACCTTACATTTAGGTAATAGATTTTACACAAACCCTTTCTTTTTATATGTGAAATATGACTAAAATTCTCCAGTTACAATTAACAAAGCTAACTTGAAATTCCACCACCACCATGCACTGCTTATTATCTCACATACTACATCACTCATGACATGTTCAATGACATGATTGATGACATCATTGACAATTTCACTGATCACTTCCCTGATGACAGCATCCACTATAGGAAGCTGGCTCTTTATATGGTATACAAAAAAGAGGTATAGTGTTCAACGTATCCAGATATACCCTTTCTTGCAGACAGGGGCTTGCTCTAGCAATCCCAAGGTACTCTTCAAGGGTGTAGTCTGGTTGAGCAGCCTTGGGGTTATCAGAAAGGAGTGTTAGACATCCGCTGCACACACACAGCCAATAAATGATACACACGACTTAATAAGGAGATCCACACCAATTTATAAAAATAGCACTTATTTTTATATAACTTTAGGCACCAAGATCATCAAAATCCGGTAAGTACTTTTTACAATAGAAGGTTTGTAGAAAACATGTTTTGATTACTCTAAATCGTAATTGAAGCACTTTGTGGTAATGTTAACGCCTAGAGGGAAACATCTATTGCATCGGGGCACTCATCAGCGACTTACAGGACCAATCTTCTGAACTTAAAGGGTGTATGGGGCAAGGTCCAAGGCAGCACCAACAGTTCACTTCGGGAAGCACTGGGGCGGCCAGCTGTAGAGGTGCCTTACACCGTTGGTGCCCCATTCAAGTCTATGTAAGTCGGTCTATCAGATAAGAGGCTGCAGGGGGGTCAGTGTGGTAGAACCAACAGGGGGGCTCAACTCTTGTGTTGCTCAGGGACATTGGAGGCACTTGTTGTCCTCTTCTCCAGGGGCCAGGAGCAATGGTTGCCGCAGTGTCTTCAGGTGTCGGATTTTTGTCCTGGGAGTACATGTGAAAGAGGGGGCCTGCAAACAGAGGCTGTAGGCGGCGGCGGGAAGACTACAGTGGGCAAGTTAAAGGTGGGTTTTGTCTCCGGAGGCCCGGGGGACCACACTGGCACCGTTGGCCCTCTTCAGCTCAGGCTAGGAATTGCGGGTGCAGTGTTGCTTTGTGGTGTCGGGTATTTGCGGTTCCAGAGACTGTCTTCTTTTGGGAGCCTGCAGATGCAGGGAAGCAGCACTGCCGCTCCAAAGGAGTCCTTAGGTCTTTATTGAGCCATTCAGTACTCCTAGGCTGTGGAGGCACAACAGCTGGAGAACAAGATGTAATTGGCGCAGTTTCGATGGGGAACAGCAGACAGGCAGGCAGGGTTGGTACCAAGTCAGGTGCTTTTCTTCAGTCTTCTGCTTTTGTGGCTCTTTAGTGTCCTTTATAGCTCGTCAGGATCTCGGACCATGTTGGCACCATTGACATTCTTCAACCTGTCTCAAGTGCAGTGGAGCTTTTCGGTGTCAGGTTTTCACGGTGTTGGAGCCTCACAGCTTAGTCTTTGGTACCTGCAAGATACAGGGGAACAACTATGCAGTTCCAGGGGGGTTCCTTAGCTCTTGGAGAAGTGCTGGCAGTCCTCCCAGGCTTTGGAGGATCAACAACTTGCAGGGCGACATGGCTTTGGCACATTGTCAAGAATAGGCGAACAGGCCTGTAAGGCTGGTGGCAAGTCAGTTGCTTCTTCTATAGTTCTTGCTTTCATAGCTCTTCTGCCCTTCTTCCTCTTTTGGTCAGCAGGATCTGATTTCCTGGTGCCAGGGCTCCACTAAATACGGAATTTAGGGGTGTTAAGGGAGTACTGAGTAGTAGCTAATGGACTACTTACCCCTGGTGTCACTAACCCCCTATATGACCACTTTCTGGGGGATGTGCGCATAATCCTGTCCCATTAATTACAAATGTGACATCACCAAGATGGTCACTTGTGAAAAGTTGCATCTACTTCAGGTAGCCCAGTTCAGGGGTGATACCTGGAGGTGGACACACCAGTCTTGCCTAGCTAGTTCCCCCACCTGTCTAGGGGCCAAAGGTTCAGGGGAAAGGGGTCAGTTTCCTCTCTTGTCAGAAAAGCCAGATTTGCATACCAAAGGCCTCTTTGAAGCTCCACAGCCCTGGAATGCTAATCCGCAGGCCATCCTGTGGGCAGGTGTGCAAAGCATCTCCCTGCTCCAGCAGGCTTGGTTAATGTGCTTGCAGTGAGCATGTGTACAGTGTAATAGGTGTGTATAGTAAGGTGTCATATATATTTTTTAACTTTAAACTACAGTTTGTTTTCTACGTAATTACTACATTTCCTAGATTGAGTGGTTGATTCTGAAGGTGATGGAGTCTAGCAAGGGAAGCCAGTGGATCCATCAGGGAGAGAGTGACATGCTCTTAGTTCTCCATGCCCTTGATCAGGCATGCTGCTACATGTAAGATGCCCATAAGATTTTCTAATGCGTCGTTACCATTAAACATGCATTGACAAAGTTAGTAGGTGTGTCATTTTTGTTAGGGGACATGCTTGGTAATAGCTGGGTGATATTTGTGTCTTTTGCTCTCATCTGTCCTGTAAAGAAAATCCCTTAATGAAGCAACATCTTGGGTTACCAACTATACTTCTAAAAATACCCTTAACTATACCCATCACCCCAACCTTAAAGCTAGCAATATGAGTTACCTATGGTTAAAGGTTACTCTTAATGCTAGCATTATGGTTGGGGTGATGGTTATAGTTAAGAAGCAATAGATCTTAGTTGAGGGTCGTACAGACGTATCAAACTCCAGTGTATCCACAGGATAACACACTGAAAGGTTAACTGAAATCAATCAAAGGAAGGAAAAAGATAACACACGGAGGAAGTAAATTGTATTCAAAAGAAGATTTGTATTTGGTAATGAAACATCAAATGTGAATCTGGGGAGACGGATACAAAGAAATAAATTCAAGCAAAAAGGTTATGAACAGAGGTATATATGACATCTACTCATCAGTTCACAACTACACATCAACTCCTGATAGTTTTAACAGACAACCAAATTAATTAATAGACAATGGTCGTATGTTGGTGACAACGCAACGCTTCTGGAGATGATGGAAGTGTCGACGTTTCGGTCTAATATGCAGTCGTCATGAAGACCATCATCAGTACAAAATAATTTGTTGCTGAGAAAACCCCCTATGTTAAAACAATAAATCAATATTACTAACAATACATATTAAAAAATCATTCAACTTGTAACAAAATGAATGATTCAACAATTAAAAAAAAAAAAAAAACTCCATGTGTCAGGCAAAAACCTGGTGTCCAATTTTACTAAGCATATTACCCCTTCCTAGTAATGCTTAGTAGAGACATTGATTAATCATAAGCTTTACTTAGTAGTTTTTTCGTAAAACGTCACAGGATATATAAAGAGATTCTCATATTATGATCAAAGGCAAGAAAGAAGTTTACCATCATTGTGTTTTAAGTGCGTTGTTTGAAATGTAATACAATGTTGATATTTATACAGCAGTAAAAACAGAACAAACATGGGAGAACAATTTTTATAAATACAATTACATCACTATATAAAAATTAAGTAAAGCTTATGATTAATCAGACCGAAACGTCGACACGTCCATCATCTCCAGAAGCGTTGTGTTGTCACCAACATACGACCATTGTCTATTAATTAATTTGGTTGTCTGTTAAAACTATCAGGAGTTGATGTTTAGTTGTGAACTGATGAGTAGATGTCATACATACCTCTGTTCATAATCTTTTTGCTTGAATTTATTTCTTTGTATCCGTCTCCCCAAATTCACATTTGATGTTTCATTACCAAATACAAATCTTCTTTTGAATATAATTTACTTCCTCCGTGTGTTATCTTTTTCCTTCCTTTGATTGATTTCAGTTAACCTTTCAGTGTGTTATCCTGTGGATACACTGGAGTTTGATACGTCTGTACGACTCCCAACTAAGATCTATAGCTTTTTGAAACAAGTCCCTTGCAGCATACTTTGCCCCTAAATAACCAGTGCCCAAGCCTACAAGGGTTTATTGGGTTTCCCCTGCCTATATCAGGTAATAGTTAAGGGTATTTTTAGAGGTATAGTGCCATATGTATCATCAACCTGATTTGCGATTCTCAAAAAGCGATTTTTCAGAAATCGCTATTTAAGAATCGCAAATAGGTAGGTATGTACAAAATCACATTTTTTTTGCGATTTCTTAAAATTCCTTAATTGCGATTAGCAAATTGCGAATCTCAATTAAGGAATACCTTCCCATTCAGTTCTATGGGCCAGGAGGTCCATAGGAATGAATGAGAAGGTATTCTCAATTTGCGATTCGCAATTTGCTAATCGCAAATTGAGAGGAAATTGAAAGGACACCCTGTTGCACCCCTGAAAAATGCATGGGTACACATGTGGCACACATACATGCCCCAAAGGCATGTATGTGCGTCACATGGCACTTTGAAAATTGCAAAAATGTGCATTTTTCAAGGAATTCGCAACTTACCACCAACTAGAAGTTGGTGGTAATTTGTGATTCCTTAAAGACATTTTGCAATTTTTTTTTGCTTCATACATTGCATTTAAGGAATCGCAAAATTTGCGATTCCTTAAATGCAATTTGCAAAATAAGGAATTGCAAATGTTGTGATTCCTTGTTTTGCACCAGATTTTGCTTTATACATACCATTTAGCAAATTCACATTCGCAAAGGCCGAAATTCTACGAATTTCGGCTTTTGCGAATGCGAATTTGCTTGATACATATGGCCCATAGTTGGTACCAAAGTCAGCGTAGGGTTAAGAGTCAGTTTTCACATGCATGGTTATTGTTGGGCTAGTAGGGCCAACAATCATGATCAGTAGGAATAGTTGAAATGCATTTCCTTAATAAAGGATTTCGTTATAGAGGTTTTGTTATTGAAGTCCATCTATTGTTAATTGAAATGTTAGATTTTTTTATGATTCTTCAAACGGAGGTTTTTATAAAGGTGTTTCTTCATGAAAGTATTCCTCATTCAATTTAGAAATTAGGATGGGCTTGACTCTTAAATAGACCCTACCAAAGATAATACAAAATACATTTAATTATTCTTACCCTGCAAAAAAAGTTGTACATTTTCGCAAGATTCTGTATTGTTCGCTGTTTGAACTTTGGTGTGAGTAGCTCAATGGAACTTGGTTGGGTATGTTCTTTGCAATTTCATAGTTTTCTTTGCCAAAAATAAAGATGGGATTTAGGGATTACAAAAAAGACAAAATGTAATGAAAAAGCAGGATTGCAGGAGCGACTCGCCCTAAGGTACAGGTTGAGAATGTTCCTTTAATACATGTGGCAGTTGTGTTAATCAAATATACCGCGAAACAGCTGGTACTGGTTACAGGATGTACATATTAAATATGGAGGTTGCAGATGCTCAGTAAAATATGTAGACCCAAATAGAAAGGTACGACAGCACTCTTATATAACTGATTATTAATAAATAATTGCCCTTTCTTGATTTAAATGCTTCTGTGGCTGCTCTGCAGTGTGAGGTAAATGAAGCAATGCTCAACTGTTTTACACCAGGATGGTTTCTAGGCGCTACAAAAGCAGGAAAAGGTGAAGATCCTGCGGAATGTTTCTTTTCTACTTCTCGTTAAATTAATGGTTTTGTTCTTTGTCTTTTGTTTTAATTTACTCACCGTAATATTGAGTTTTGTACCATCTGTGTGTTGGAAATCTTACTGGCCCCACAAAAGCAGGAATCTTTTATCACATCCGCATGCATGAGGATTCTTCTGATGGTTGAACACTGCTCATACTTTAGGTTTTTATGTTAAAATGCCAACTGTGCCTGCCAGGTTCATGCCTTGCGGTTTTATTCACCCTGCCTGGGTAAACAAAATGTTTCTCTTTGTTGATTGGGCCAGCACGTGACTTGCCTGCCCCATCTTGAGACATCTATCCAGCCTCACACACACTGCCGGCTTTAGGGCAGTGCAACTAGTGCGGTGTGGCTTCACTGGGTGCTGACCTGGAGGGGGCACTGACCTGAGGTGGAGGCACTGTATTTAGCAATAACTTACGATTTAAAAGCAGCTGATGAGGAGTTCCTTGTGCATTCAGCTTCCAGGCAGCAATAAAAATGTCAAGATAACTCTTGTGATTAATGTTTCTACTAGGGAGGGTGATTGGAGTTTTGTCCAGTGATAGTTTTTACTTGCCTGAAAGTGTGCAGAGGTTTAATATGCCTGCTGCAAAGAACAGATCGGTTTTTAATGTGGATAACTTAATAGATTAGGAAATCCAGCCTTTTCCAGCACTTTAAAATGAAATAAATGTATGTGAGAGAGGGGCTATGGGGAGATGAGGGGCACTTTTGCCGGGTGGTATTGAGGGAATCTGAGGAGGAGCTCATGGAGAGAGAGGGGGGGTGCTAAAAATGATTGTCGCACCAGGCGCTACCAGCGCTAAAGCCAGCCCTGCTCACATACTCCTTGCGCCAGGGTTTTAGGTTGCTCAGGATCTCTTAGAGTCCAAACCCAGGAAGTTTCAATGTTCTCAAGTGCTAACCCTGAGGCATGGAACCTAAACACGCCTGACCAGATCTACAAAGTGGCGTGTGCACTCATCCATGCCTCTTGAAAATGAAAGACTCCCAGGCCTCTTTCCATTTTAGGAATAAACTAACATGTGTGCTTGGTGATTGACACCTTGTTATCAAGGCTGGATTAACAACCCCTTTTTCTCCTCCCTCTTGCCGCCCTACAGCAATCGCACTCCAGAAAGGGTGGGGCAGGGGCAAAGCATAAGTGGTGCTCTGCTCTTGGTCACTGCACCTCTGGAGGTCATCCCTAAAGGTAACAACTTTCTCCAGGTATTGCCTCTGACACCTGCAGTATGTAATATTTTGTTTTCCTATGAGGCGCATAGCACGCTAAGGAATCCGTACGCTTTATAATTGGGGGAAAAAGTTGAACAGCAAATGTTCAGGGGCACTTGAACTAAAGCTATTGGAGAGTGTGGTAAACCCCCTGAGTTGAGATTCAGATTATGCTGGTCCATCTTACAAAGATAGAAAAGTGACAGTGTGCGGTGGGTGGGGTTTGAAAAGAGTGAGGGTGGGTTATCAATTGTCAGCAGTAGCAGCTGGCAGGGAATGGGTGTGGTGGGGCGGGGAGGAGTGTGTGGAAAAAAAATCTCTTCGGCCGGCCCCATCTCTCCTCAACTTCTAGGCCTATATCCCAGAACAGAAGCAGGAACTGGAAGCACACACAAGCTTCCTCCCCTAAGCCAATGCAGCGTTGTGATTGGTCTGAGTTCTGTGGTTCAACACTCAGACAGGGAATGGGAGCCTGGGCATGTTCCTCACCAGGCTGTGTAATGCAGCCTGGTGGGGAATATGCAAAGTGTGTATGACTGGCCAAACAGTCATGCACCCTTAGAGTGTGCCCACCACTTCTGCTCCTGTGACTTCAGCCCCTTCCCGCCCTGACCCAGCCCTGCAGCTACCTGAAATAAAATGATAACTAAGTTATTATCTTTTTTTTAAATTTATTTTTTTACTGCTTTGAAAGCAGTGAGGTGACTCTCCTCCGCCTTCGTGCAGGAGCCGCCCCTGATCAGCTGTTAGTTTGTCTCGCCGGGAGAATCCATGGTACTCATTGGTCTTTGCCGTCCTTCGATGTGCAGTCTTTTGGCACCATAGCCAGGAGTCCCCGCCCACTGCTCTGTGTGCACTCCAGGCTGCTTTGAACTGGATCTTGTTTCGGTTGGAAGACAGTTCAACGAGGATAGAATGGAGGGATTGTGACCAAAATCACTGGCTCCTGCGAACAGTCTGGCGACGACACGCAGTGCTGATGTGATACGGACGAGAGGGATTTGGTTAAAAACAACTCAGATGAAATTACTATTGACGAGTCTTGAGAGGACTAAGGCCCGTGTGATTTATTTAATGTCCTTTTCTTTGATGTATTCTGCATTGTCCTGAGTTGAAACACTGGCAAGGCAGATTCAGCCTTCCCTCCTTCTGCGAGTCAAGGAAGGTGGGTAAAAGAACCATCTGGTATTTACAACACACACAGCCAAAGTGTGGCATTAAGTGCTAAATAAAGACTAGATATTCATCGCGGTGACGGTTGGAGATGGAGAAGCAGTAAGGTATGGCAGTATTGGGCGAGTTTAAATTAGTCGCAGGTGCTAAGCTAGTGCAGGAGGAGGAGTTGCTGGATGGTTTGGACATGGTTAAAAAAGGAGTGGGTGAAGCTATATTTGGGCTGTGTTAGGAGAGCACCAAGCATAATGTTTGAGGGGAAAGGGCATTGTTTAATTTGAGGTGGATTCCTGTGCTTTTCACCTACACTTATGACGGTCTGCCCCATGGTGGCGCTGTTTGTCTAATTTAGAGAGGAGCACTACAACATTTGTTAATTAATTAAATATACGTTAACATGATAATATCTGCCGCCAGAGCCATTCTTATAGCTTTGGGAGCCTGGAATAGTAAAAATTGTCACACTTGTAAGTGTGTGATGGTTAGTAGTTGTGGTGTTACTGTAATTTGCGGAAACCATCTCTCTTCTATATCATTGGAAACATTATCAATATATACTATATATACTAATGATATACTTATTGAAAAAAATAGTTTTATTGTGTGTTTTTAAATCATTATATCAATGAACTCTCATGATATTTTTATCAAATTTATTAAATTGAATTCTCTATGTTACTCTAGTGCCTTATCATTACTTATTATTGTTCTGTTTTTTTTAACCTTGCCAGTACTTGTGGTTTGCCATAATTTGTTTGCCCTGACCCAGGAACTATATCCTTATCAGGGGGTCCTTGTTTTCTACATATTGTTACTGTAATTTGCAGCACTGACAGTGGCAATGGGCAGTGCAAGTGTAAGTGGCCTCCTGACCAGGGCCCTGGTACTTATTTATATTTTTTTACAAATTAAGCACTGGGAGAGAGATACAAAATGCAAAATAGGAGGTCTCGGAGAAGAGTGGAGACAGTGTTGGGGCTTACTGCTGGGTGGGACAGAGGAGGAGGTGGATTGAAGTTTGGTAGGGAAAGGGCTAGACTGGAGCTTACTGGAATACAAAAGTCACTGTAGGAAGGAGGAGCATGGGTGTGGCTAGGAGTGGGTATGTTCAGGGCCGGACTGGCTACTGGCAAGTTTGGAATGCTGCTGAGCTGGGGGCTGATTTCGTTGATTGGGACCTGCTTGTACTAAACGAAATGCGTTTTGCTTTAATTATTTTGAAGTACACGCAGGTCTCCTTGAACGAAATCATCCCCCACCGCAGTGAAATCGGCCCCCAGCTCAGCAGCATTCCAAACTGCCCAGTAGTCAGTCCGGCCCTGGGTACGCCCTGTGGGTGTTTGAAGGTGGTGCACTGACACAGCAATTAAAGACTAGTGGTTATTCAGTGAGTGGGTGGGCTGGTCTCCCTGTGCAGTTTGCATGGGATCAGCACAGAACCTGCTACTGTGTGTATCCTATAGGAAGTCAGACACGCTATCGTTGCAGCACTGTGTTTAACATGTTGTTTCTACAGTATTGAGTATTCTTCACGATCATGACCTTGAAGACTCATTAATTGTATCGAACCAGTGCTTAATTTGTAAAAAAAAAATAGAAGTGCTGGGCCCTCATCAGGAGGCCACCACAGTCAGGGCCGTACTGGGATCCACAACCGGCCCTGGCAAAGTGCTTGGCCGCCCCGCCCTCCTCACTCCAGGGGTTGGAGGTGCCACCGAGTTCTTTGCCGGTGCTGGTTTTCGGCCGATTTTGTTACAGGGCCGATTTTGCTATGCTGCAAAAACATCACTGTAACAAAAACGGCCCACAGGGGCCCAAAACCGGCCCCCACCCGTGCAGCGCACCAGGGGGTTGCCTGGAGCCCGCTATGGCCAGTCCGGCCCTGACGACAGTTTGCACCACACATGGCCACTGTGACAATTCAGACTGTTCAAGGCCGACAAAGCTTTAAGAATGGCTTGGGTGGCAGGTACTAGTTGTTTTTAAGGTATATTGAATTAACAAACAAATGTTTTTCTGCTCATCTTTAAATTACACAAACAGTGTCATCATGTGGCAGCTGTTTTAAGAGCAGTTTCCAGCAATTAAGTGCCAGTGCCAGAAATTAAGTGCCAGTGCCAGAAATTAAGTGCCAGTGCCAGCAATTACGTGCCAGTGTGCAAGCACCAGAAACCACTGGCTCAAATTAAGCAATTAATCAAACAAACTCCCTGCGCACCTGGACCAGAGAGGGAGGTTTTTTTATTATACCTATACACCTGTTGACACTTTCTTACACTTTATCAATACTGTAGTTGTAAACAATCACGTTCATGGTATGCTAACAAATAGGCAAGTTGTGCGTCAAGTCACGTTTACAACACGTGTGCTTCTAAGAAAATGGGAGTTCTGTAATCTCCAATCGTCTAACATCCACTCCCCCATCCCTCAAGCAAGCATCCAATCGTGCCCCAATCAGGCCTTGGTTAAACAACGTTTTGTGTCCTTGTGAATCCATTCATAAATGTGTGGTTGTAGGAGGAAACAGGCCTCGGTTAGCATCTGGCATGTGTCGCGTTGCTAGCACGTCCGACTGCACTGCTTCCCATGTCTGCCGCTGCTGGTTTGTTCTGTTTTCAGCTTGTGGTCGCTAACCCTCCAGTGAGGTTATTTACGATGGCATTTTTCACAGGATGCTTGTCCTATATTCTGTGTAGCTGATAAAGATTTGTTTTAAAAACTTAATCGACAGTGCACATGATGTCGATTTTAGAAGGGAGCTGTTTTTAACCCCTTCGCTGCGGGGGTTATTCCCCCGCTGTGCTGGGGGTAGGGTGCACGCACAGCGCCCGCATGATCATGACGAGCTGAGCTCGTCATGAGCTACAGTGCTCCTGTGCTCATGACGAGCTCAGCTCGTCACAGGTGTATTGGCTCCGTGGAACGTAAAGCACAGCAGGGGAATTCTCCCCGCACCTGAGCGTTCCACGGGCCATGACGAGCTCAGCTGTCATGAGCACCGGAGCACAGTGACTCATGACGAGCTCAGCTCGTCATGAGCATGGGAGGGGTTAAGCCAGTAACCAGTGGTCTAGACTCGCGGTTGGAGCTGGGCTCAAGGGCGTCAATTTACCAAAATGCCTGGGGTAGCGGAAGTGACATCGAGCACCATTTGACCTTTCCTTTCACTCACACACACACGTTTACACGTACACATATAGTCACTTATACACACAATCTCTCTTCATAAGCTCACTCTCACCTGCAAGCACACACACAACATACATTTAAAGCATTTTTTACTTACCTCAGCTGCCAGATAGGGAATGTATTCCAACTAATTGTACGCCATGTTTTATTACACTAATAATAAATAGAATAATATTATTCACTATTACTGTAATAAAATAACGGATCGAATGCAAGGAAAGTGGAGCCCCAACCGACGTCCATATGGATGAGCTGCCTCTGTGTTTCTGGCACTGACTTTGCCACCTCTGAGCATAACGGTCGCTAAAGCAGTACCGGGGGTCACAAAGGACAAGCCAGTGGTTGCAGCTGCAACCCCTGGCGAGCATCACCGCCCATAACAGATGATGCGCCATGTTCCTGGTGATCCCAGGGTAGTTAGGGTCAGCTCTGAAAGGCGATGGGTCGTATCTGACTTCAGAGTAACTTTCGGATTCATTATTATTTCATGCCCAACGACCTCTAGTTTCTGCCCCCCCCCGCCCCCTTGTGTCTGATCATTTAGGGTCCCACTCACTCAGATTTTTCCTTGAGTCGTGACTTATTTCTAAAGGTTAACCTAAAGAAGTCTTTCCCAATCAGGTCTCGTCTCGTGCTGCAATGCAGAATGGGCACCGCCAGGGGGCGAGATTACTGCAGTAAAAAGCACAGATGAAAACATTATTTTAATGTTTTTATGCACCACTTGACAGTATTTCGTTTTCACTTTTATGAATACTTTGTATCCACGTTGCTGAGGAGCGTCGAGGGGCCACGTGCTTTTACATACAATGTACTCGAGCTGGTAAAAAACGAACCAGTCCTATTAGCCCGGCCTTGAAGCCGTCTGCAGCCGCCTGGCTGTACCTTGAGCCGGGTCGAACTTGGTGAATACTTTCACAGTTTGGGGTTTGGTCTCGTGGAAATAAACAAAGAAAGCCTAACCCTGGTATGTCTTCTTCTATGTGCGGGCCTTGGACACCCCTTACCACACTCTAGATATATTCGGTCTGGCTTGACAGTCAGCCACCCACGGAGAGAAAGGGGGGCCGGGCCCTGAACTCCGATGTAACCATTATCAGACCTCACAGACGGAAACTTGGGGCCTCATTTGGATGTCGGTGGGACCTCCACCAATAGGCCATCCGTCCGACCACCCCATTACAGTGCGAGCTGCCAGACCCCAGTGGTCGGGGGGCCACTGCGACAGGAAAAACGATCGCGGCAGGGCGGCGGTCAGACTCCTATTCCTACAATGGGAGCAGAGCCTTCGCAGGCACCGCCCTGGGGATTAGAATGTCCCTTTCTGACTGCCTTTTCATGGTGGTCTGACTACCATGAAAAGTCAGAGGAAAATAGACTTTGGGGACCCACACAGGGCACTCTCCCCTGTGGGCCACTGTTAAGTGGCATGGGGGCACATGGAGTGCCCCCACACACACATTGATGCACCATGTGACAGGCACCACATGGTGCCTGGCACATGGTGCATGGATGTGTCCAAAGTGATTTTTTTGTACTGCGGTCTGTGCTTCAGCCCTTTTGGTGAGCTGCAGCGCAAGTCCCAGTACAAAATAGCACTTCCCGACTGCCATGCTGGCGGTCAAATTGTAATAAGGCAGATGGGACCGCCGACTCATTTTCTGACGGTCTCCTGCCTGATACAATGGTGGTCGGTGATCCGACCAACCGCCATCGTAATGAGGGCCTTAGTTCCACAGAAACTCGGCCTGTACTATGCCTTCGGAGGGAATGAGGACATAGTGATCCCACGTAGGACAAGGGGGTGGTAAATGGAAGGTCCCCAAACACCATCCTTGTCATAACTTTGTTAGTGTTCTTAATCACTTCCCAAGCTTTTTTTTATCCAATGTGTAGCCTACACTTAATGACAAAAAGACTGATGGTAAATGTGCAGATTGGAAGAGGAAAACACCCAAGTATGTATGTCATGGTAGTGTAGAGAAGGGTTTTTCTCACACAATAAATATTTTTGTGGTAAAAGTAATGATGTACTAATTCACATTTATATGTCATTCCCATGGATTGTTTACTCTAAGTTTTGAGTTAAAAGAATACTCTTGGAAGTGATGAACTTGACTAGATTAGTGTGACGACTCCTGGGCGTTTTGAGAGTCCCTATGAAGTTCAGAACCCCTCAAATCTTCCCAACAATGTATGTAAAGTGTTTCCATTTAAATTTTGGTACAGTTTTCAATTTTCTTAAGTGCATACATGTTCTTTGTAAAATGAAGTCAAAAGACATTGAATTATAGTCATTTTTTAAGAGGTCGTTCACTAATGAGGAAGACACCATGATGGTAAAATTACCCTCATGCCAGGAAACTGATAAACTGTGAAGTAGAAGGTTGGATGTGCTCAATGCTGATATTTATTTGGTCATCTTGTTGTAAACAACTATGGGCCAGATGTACATTGGTAATCGTTTGCGATGACCAAATAGCACATTTTTGTGATTCTCTATTTGGTAATTGCAAACGTCAATGGACAAATGTGTCTTTGACACATTTTGCGATTCCCAGTTAGTCACAAATACACCTACCTACTTAAAAGTCATGAGGTAGGTCTTGGTTTGCAACCCATTGGGAATCGCAAAAATCACATGGATGGTGGTCTGCTGGGGTCAGCAGACCACCATGTCTGTGCTTGGTTTTCAATAAAGCAATTTTTTAAATATAATTTAGCCCATTTTCCTTAAAGGAAAACGGGATGCACAATGGCGTAGCAAGGTCAGGTGGTAGCCGGGGCAGAAAATTTCTTGTCACCCCCCCGCTTGACAAAATGGCAAAAATATATGTGTTTAAAACAAATATTTTTGCCATTTTGTCACCCCCCTCAGTGATGACACCCAGGGCGGCCTGCACCCCCCCCCCTTTCTATACCACTGGGGATGCATTTCAAAAAGAAAAATGAAAAGTTTAAATTTTACTTTTAGAGCAGGCAGTGGTCTACTGGACCACTGCCTGCTCTTAAAAAATGTTTTTACAAACATTCACAAAGGAGAAAGGGGTCCCTTGGGGACCCATTCCCATTGGCAAATGGGTTACCATCTACTTGAAGTAGGTGGTAAAATGTGATTGGTTTGTGACGGCATTTTAGTCTCAAAACATTCACACATACCTAGGCGATTCTATGTCAGGAAGTGACGCAATAAACATGCCTCTTCCTAATACTGAATCGCTAACCCAATTAGGCCTTTGTACATTGAGAAACACCTTTTTTGCTTGCAAACGGCCTGATTCTAGAAATTTGGCTGTTTGCGAATGACAAAAAGCTTTGTACATCTGGCCATAAGTGATACAACTACTTCCCCACCACTAGAATTTGATTGAGCGAGGATCCTGAAGAAGATTCAGAATGTGGATGTTCAGAAAGGTTGTGTTATGAATATATAATATGTGGAATATGCACATCACAATGTGGGGATTGTTTTCTTATTACTGGTGCATCCTTACCTCAGAGTGCACTTTTAATAAGGACACTGCAGCACAAAAGCATTGCATTTTCATAAGGGTCTGCCTCACATTTGGGAATGCAGGTTCCTGTACGGCCATATGTGAGACAGCAGAGGAACCATGCTTAGCAGCCCATACCTGTCCGCATTCTGTAGGCATGACTGCGCCCCTGTGTCGACCAGCCTGCCACCCATGGTGGCCTATCCTGAAGCCACGACCTCTCTCAAGGCGCATACAATCCTCCATACACTCCTAACCATTGATGAGAGAAGCCACAAAAGCCAGCGCAGGAGGGTCCTCCGGACATCGGGGCTGCCGTGGACGGCTCGATGATCAGGGCAAGGAACTCAACTTGGAACTCTGGTCCCTTAAAAAGGCACCCGGCCTGCAGCGCCGTGGCTCTGTATGGTCATGGAACTCCTCAGTGACTTGCATCATCCCTATAATGTACAGAATGGGTTCCATTATCCCAATCAGGACTTAAAACCTATGAACCAAGCATATACAGTTGTTTGTTGGCCCCTCATGCCGCGGCCATTGTTCTTTCCCATGTGTGGGGTTAGACACGGTAGTGTCCTTGCTGCCTGCATGTTTGCTTCTGAGTATGAGGAAGTGGATCTTCTGGCCTGGGCTGTGTTGACAACATGTCTGTCACAGGCCAACAGATACTCGCACTCTTTGAATTGGACAATAGAGGGTAAGCTCGGTCGTTGGGTTTGCCGCTGTCAGCGGGTGCCCTTAGGGACTGCCTTGGATGAAGGGATTAGTGCAGTGGACTGTGGTCCTGCACAAGGGATTGTCTTTTAGTTTCACTTTTATGAATAGTGTTTGGTTGCCTGGCGCGTGGCGTTGTTTTGTTCTAGTTGCCAGCATTGCCTTTGTTTAGTTCCATGCACGGCGGCTTATTGTTTACCCTTAAATTAGGGGCCTGTCATGCTGCAGCTTCAATTGAAGACTTTCCTAATTCCTGTATTATCAAGGGTTGTTCTTAAATGATGGGCGGACAGGCGATTTCACGCTCTAAAGTGACTATGACAATTTATGTGAGACGCCCCTCAATATGGAGCGGGTATTTGTGCAGTCCTTTCCCAACTGCGTAGTTCTCATTTTACCGACCTTTTGAATAATCTGTTGATGCAGCACTTTTTCATTTTTTCCTCCAGTGCAAAAATACTAAAATATCAGGTGTTACTTTTAGTCAACTAAGTGAAACTCGCTGTATGGCACTCGGTGGGATGAGGGGCTGGTCGGGCCTTCCATGATTTGTGTTTACGACTTCTGGGATGCACACGGATCACTCCAGGGGGTGCATCTGAGCTGTCTTGGGCAAGTGTGCCATGCACAGGATTGGCCTTGCGAACCTCACGTTAAAGGCTCATGCCTGCTGCAGACACTCAGCCTGTTGAGGCATCTCACTGAGGGAGGATCTCAGAGTGTCTGCCTGGAACCTGGGGGTGTATCTCGCGATCTTATATTATGTTGGTCATTTTTATATCCCGCTATGATTCCTTGAGCATACCATAAAGAACAGAGTTTGTGGTGGAATACATTCATACCAGGAGCTGTGTTACACGCAGTGCATCTGAGGAGCCTTGGGTACTTGTGCTTGTTTTTTCACCCATTGGTTCGCTTTAGTGGGGCCACAGACGCGTGTGCTGCCCCTACTAGCAGGATAGCACCAACTGAATTCTGCTCCTGTGCAATCCCACAGGTGCACTCCCTCTTTGTAACAGGGACATCTGGCCATAATAATGAGGGGGAACGTTTGTCCCTGAGCCTGTACCACATTAGATATGAACGCGTGGATGAGGAAACCACCAGGAGGTGCACTGATTGTGTGTCACATATGAGGTGGTACAGTCAGCGCACCCCTTGAAAGAGGGACCCCTCAAGAATCCTCCCTCTAGCTTATGCAGTCCCACACTGCTTATGCCCGAGAGAGGAACCTGCACCTTCTTTGAAAGTGAGGCCGGGTCCTTCTCTGCAGGGAAAGATGCACCGGTGGTTTCAAACAGCATTTAGGATCCTTTCACTAATGCCCTGTTCCCAGTGCAGCCACAGGTTTGCACCCATATTGAGAGTTCCCCATTTTGTGTAATTGGGCACAGTCTAAGTCGGCGCCAGGGACACTCCCTTAAAGGGGTGCTGCGGCGCACATTGGGAATTTGCACCCAATATGTAATAAAACCCCAGGAAAGATGAAGGTAGGGAGAAAGTTGGAGGGAATGATTGATCCATCTTCCATGGAAAGTTTTGCCTTTCCAAGGAGTTCCCTGTCTATCGAGTCTTTGCTTGTCTGTGCAAGTTTCACTCCGAAGCGTGTTAAGAATTGCACTGAAATAAGCTTGTGCAGGGGTCAGTATAAGCTGGAAGTGATGTTCAAGTGGGAGTGCACCCAGGGGTTATCGATGAAGGAATAATTTTATTAGGTATCAGCTACTATATGAGAGAAAAGTGTGAACAGTGAGAGGGGAAATGTCATAGACCAGAAACGAACCAGGAATCCAGCATTGTGCACTACTTGTATGGCCAGCTCCCTGCTAAGTAGACCATCACCATGGTCCCGTCGTCACTATAGCCTGGCAGCTCTTACCTTCTTTTCACCTGCTTTAATGCTACAGATTACTTGTGCCCTCCAGCATTGCACTTTTCACCTCTGAAGAGAAGCTTTGTACCTGTTGCCAGTTGGCAGAGTGAGCTGCATACACATCCGGTTCACTGGAGGTGCTTCTAGGAGAACTGCTGGGTGAGGAACAAATGGTAATCCTTTGACAGGCAGAACAACCTGTGCTTCTCTTAAACTGAATGCACAGCTACTTCACTTTTTATTTACCAGCAAACCCCCATTAGGAGGACACTTGTACCCAATATAGGTTTTCTGTATTACCCTTAAGCAAATAATAGACTTGAGGGCTTCAGCTATTACACTTATGTCGATGAGACCAGAAACTGTTATGGATAAAAGAGATCATAACCTACGTAACACCCGCTAAGTTTTTTAGGTCTTGCGTGGCGTACTGCGCACATGCGCAGTCAAGCGCGCAAGATTTTATGTTTTAGAGTGTACTTCTCTAGCGAGGGTTAAGCCCTACCCCTCTTCTCCATTGGCTGGCCTCCTAAATGGTGGCCAGCCATTGGAGAAGAGGTACTAGTGACGATCTTCTTTCTCTTTTAGCCCCGTCCTTTTCAGAGTGGGTTCCTTGACCTCCTGCTGGCGTAAAAGGTTTCTTATCTTCTTTATGGGTCCAGATGGCCCCATAAAGAAGATAACTAACCTTTTACTGCAGCAGTAAGTCATCCTGAGCCTGTCTGAAAAGGTCAGGCCTAAAAGAGTGCCCACCCCGCCAGGACTTAGTGCCATTCTCATAACCCTAGCGGGTGCCCACCCCGCCAAGGGCTCTGTATTTAAAAATGGAAAAGACAAGCCCAAGCCGGTGCCCGCGCCTGATGGTGGGCGGGGCCAGCCGAGACACGAGAGGAGCCTCGCGGGCTCCATTTCTGCTTCCCTTGGGTGGGAGGAAGCAGTGCAGCGTCTTGCAGGCGTCTCTGCACAGTCTCCCCAGAGTATGGTGCATGTGAAACAGGATTTCATTACAGCACAAAAGCAATTACTGGGTTTGTAAAAACTGCATTTGTGTAAAGAGCCACCCTGGGCACACAGGGAAAAACCCCATGCACTGGAAAGACACATTACCAAATCTGGGGAAATGGCATCTGACGCGCAGCTTGGGGCTCACAAACCATTATGAGCGAGGTATGCGTGCCAATTTCTGCATGTCACAAGCCAGTCGGTAGTCCCGCAGCCCAGTGCCGCAGCAGACACTGCACTCGAAGTTCACCAGATCTGCGCCGATCATCTTAAGACAAGTTCTCCCAGCCTCGATGCGTCCCAGTGTCAGTTGTGAAAAGCAGTGTCACTGTGTCAGTGGGCAGTGATGCTTAACCGTCAACAGAGGCTCAGCTCAGTGGAAGGATCAAACGTATTTTTTTTTTTTTTTTTTTAAGTTGGACAGGTTTATGCTGTGACCACTCGAATATTCGCCCAATTCTTTGAGATTCAGCTGAGAATTCAAGCAGATCAGTCACGTGTTACAACGGTGAGCGCTGCTCAGATGTCAGATTGGAGTAGGTGTCCCTCCTGTAGCGATCACACTTCTCCCCGTGGCAGTATCCCGCTGATGGTGAACGCAGGTGCTCTCGCCCGACACGCAGGGGTTTGGGCGCTGGGCTTTGCCAGCCTGTGCCATGAAACGCACCACTAATGTTATGCACAACGTCTGTGAAGAAAGCGATACCAGTGTGTCGCCAACACTGCTGAGGGGGGAAGAGGCAGCTCGCTGCCTGGACACACCAGGGAGCCTGGTAAGCAGTGCCAACGATAGGCTCCCATCTTCCCACCCAATCCGGACTGCTGCACTGGCTGCCAGTCTCTTCCGCCTCACCGTTATTTTTCAAAAAGGCAGCTGTCCTTCCTTTCTAGCCTGGGCGGAGGTGACTAAAGTCACGGGTGTCCTTCCTCTCTGGCATGGGCTGAGGTGCCCTGGAGTCGCGGAGACAGTGACAGCCTCCCTCGCCGTCTCCCTCCTCACCCCTCAGGAACGGCTGGAGGGTGTGATAGTGAGCCGGTGGCCCCCAGTGCTCCTGTGACCCTCGTGCGACCTTCATTTTGAGGTAAAGTACACCACTTCTCAGATGCGACCTCCGAAGCATGGCACTGAAGAGTCCAAGCCAGAGAAGGTTGTCCCTGGCAGCAGACATGCCATGCATCATACTGGAGAGTCCCCACCGGAGCAGCCTGTCCGTGGCCGGAGACCCCGGGACTGCTGCGACAGGCTATGGCTGCAGATGTTGGCGGCATCCCCTGTCTTTGGTCTGACAGATCGCTGATCCTCATCACAATCCGGGCTATGACAGCAGCACACGGGACGACATGCTTTTGCCAAAGTCATTCTGCAGCCGTCGGAACAGTCCACATTTAAGGCAGCAGTACCAGCATGCACTAGTCACCCACCCTCACCAGTTGGTCCATTGTCCCAAATCCATCCATTCAATCCACCCAACCTGCATCCATTGAGTCCATCCATCGACTCACGGCCCTTTCACACTCAGTCCGCGGACCCTTCCACCTGTCCACCGACCATCTCAGCCACCCATCCATGTATCCATCCGTCAGTGTGTGCGTCCATCTATCTATACATCAAACAACCCATCCATCCATCCACCCTCCTGCCCGTCCATCTATCCATCCACCCGTCTCTTCGCCCTCCAACCATCTCTCCATCCCCACACCCAATCGATCGAGCAATCGATTCCATCCGTCCGTCTGTCCACTTCCCACCATACATTTATAGCTCCAGGGATGGGCAGGGATGTATTGGTTCTCAGCGAGCGTTCGCATGATCGGGGTACCCGGGGTGCACGTGCATCGCCACCTGAGACCGATGCCGAGGAGATTTCCACAAGTAAACCCTACCAGTGGGGATTGCGAGGGACTGAGTGATATGTGCTCTGTGATCCCGCAAACCGCTTTTGTGCGGGTGAGTACACCCTACAGGGGCTTATGTGTCATGCTACTAGAACACGTCACGCATGAGCAAAACCAACATCCATCACACGCTTATACCTGTATGAACGTGAGCATGCACTCATGCATGTCGCACGCACACACACACGCCTCTTCGATCTCTTTCTTCCTTGATCCCACTCACGCCCATTAAAAGGAGGATGCCGCGCAAGGCGCGAGAGGTCCCCTAGCGCAGATCGCCCGATGGGCCATAGATCACGGGTTGGCTGCGCCAGTTGTAAAGTGAAAGGCCATCATATTGATTCGTTGGCTGGAGGTACAGCTGAGTTGTGACCTGTTCAGCTGCCTCCAGGAGCAGGCCTTCCCAGCAAACAAAGAGGCTGGAGCGAGGCGCAGCATCCTGGGTGCGGTGTGACCTGTGACACGGCCACCATGGCCAGCCGCGGCCTGCAGTAGGAGCTGGGCACGGCGTGGGCACTAGGGGCACGGCAGACCCTCGAGAACCATGACAGCACGCACGCCTGTGTGTGTGTGTGGGGGGTGCTATGTGTGTGTGGGGGGGGCTCTGTGTGTGTGGGGGGCTCTGTGTGTGTGGGCGGCTCTGTGTGTGTGTATGGCTGTGTGTGTGTGTGTGGGGGACGCTGTGTGTGTGTGTGTGTGGGTCTGTGTGTGGGGGGTCTCTGTGTGTGTGGCTCTGTGTGTGTGGGGCTCTGTGTGTCTGTGTGTGGGGGGCTCTGTGTGTGTGGGTCTGTGTTTGTGTGTGGCTCTGTGTGTGTGGCTCTGTGTGGGTGTGTATGGGGCTCTGTGTGTGTCGGTGTGTGTGGGGGGCTCTGTGTGTGTGGGGGTCTGTGTGTGTGTGTGGGTCTGTGTTTGTGTGTGGCTCTGTGTGTGGCTCTGTGTGTGTGGGGCTCTGTGTGTCTGTGTGTGGGGGGCTCTGTGTGTGTGGGTCTGTGTTTGTGTGTGGCTCTGTGTGTGTGGCTCTGTGTGGGTGAGTGTGGGGCTCTGTGTGTGTCTGTGTGTGGGGGGGCTGTGTGTGTGGGTCTGTGTGTGTGTGTGGGGGGGGCTCTGTGTGTGGGGCTGTGTCTGTGTTTGGCTCTCTGTGTGTGGCTCTGTGTGTGGGGCTCTGTGTGTGGGGCTCTGTGTATGTGTGTCGGTCTGTGTGTTTGTGTGTGGCATTTGCGAGAGATTAAGCTATTGGCATTGTAAATGAAAATGCCATTTATTTATCTATTTTCAAAACCAACACATAAATAAAAATGTTGTCATTTACAATGCCAATAGCTCTGACTTTTGCAAAGGCGAGACCGTTGCATTGTAAATGCTTGTTATTACAAGCAGGGAACCTCTCGCAGTTGTCAATTAGCTCCAATGAAAACGTTCATATTCGGTAAAGTCTCTTACACTTGTGCAGGTAAAATCAGAGGTCAGTTTCAATAGATCCCTATCACTTTCTTCTTTCAAAACAGCAGCATCCACAGTGTGAATTGTCTACCCAGATCTTCTACTTAAAAAACATGGACCTCCGACCTTTTTACAGGGCACAGAGCAGTCAGCGGCTAATGGGGGCGCCATTTGTGGTCATTGAGATTGTTTGCCAATGTTGACCTATATCTGTCCTACCATGGCTCTGTAAACTAGGCCAAGTACATCCTTTCCATTCTTGATTCTCAGGGTAGTCAGGAGAAGAAGTCAAAGGCTCCTCAGGGTGGTAGTGTGGGGGAAGGGCAAGACCTTGGAATTCAAACGTCATCCAACAGACACAATGACATATTGCCCAGCCCAGTACTTAACTTTTAGTTGAAAGAAAGTACTTTAATCACACAGCAAAACGAATTACTCTATAGTGGAAACAGGATTCTGAGTAACTGTGTTGTAATCCTGTTTGCAGTCTTAAGTGAGGGAGGCACTACACTCTAGCTGGACCCTGCTGCACTATCAAAGTTTCTTAGTGTTTACAAGCACAGGTGTATAACATATGTCTTGAAATAGGTTACGCATAGGCAGATTTCACTAAAGGGAGAATGTATCCCAATATTTAGATGCACACTCAGTTCAGTTTGCTTTCACCAATTTAAGATTGCCCGGTAAAAGTCTTGAGTTTGTATCTCAGAACACTTCTTTCTCCTCAGCCTCTCATTTCACCTCAAGGTAGGCCCTGCAGTTGCCTGTTTTACTTTAAGTGCAGTTTCTGGTAGTGCAGGATGGACGTAGTCAGTAGTACAGTTCCTGCTGTGGCGGCATCACTAGGAACTTTACCAATGGGTGGTTCCGTGCGATAGGCTCACAAGGAGGCACCTGCCTTCCAGGAGAAGTGCAGATAGGGTGCTTGGATAGGCAGCAGAATCTTCTCAGTTAGTCTGTAGTATGTAGGGGTCTTCAGCAGTGGCAGAGAAATCTGTGACATTGGCATCGGCAGTGGCAGCACTAGTCTCTTCGGCACACAGCAGGGTGGTGATAACACAATGATGCTTGGCAATTTAAAGGCTTCGCACAGGTCAAATCAAAGACCACTCTGTGATACATGTGACATGTGTCACCCCAGGATTTGCTTTCTTGTGGTCGGCTGTTTCCACTGATTGTTTCTCAGACTTTGAACATACTGGGCGTCTTGGGCAGTGTCTTTTCCTGCAAGTCCAAGCATGCACCTTCCCTCGCTCAGCAGGCAGGAAGGCTTCTAGACTCTAAGAAGACTTTCAGCTCCTCCTGCAGAAAGTGCAGACCTCAGGTTATATTACCTCTGGGAGGCTGGCCATCAAGCAGATACCATCCCTGGTTACACAGCAGTCCTTTGAGTTCTGAAGAATTTGGAAGACTCTTAGGCTTGTTTTCCAGACCTGGGATATCGATCCATTGCCTAAGATTTTAAAACCATTTGGGTAGATTTGTTTTCATTTTTTTTTGGTAAATATATTTTTATTGCAGATGTTCTTTCACAAATATACATCGGTCAACAACTGTACAATCATCATTGATTGGGACGGGTCCATGATCCTCTAGTTACACAGCCATTTAGCCCACAACCCGGAGGTCGGGCGGCAAAAATACAACCCGTAAATTGCAAGTGTACTGTACAGTACAAGCCATGACCGGCCATCAGAACGGCATGTATCTGCTTTTCTTTTACAACCTATTCCCCACCCAACAAACTAAATTACCCCTGAGGTCTATCATTAAGTCATCTTGGGTAGATTTGTTTTCAAATGTAATTTTCTGGCTTTTACTCAGACAAAGACTTTGTGCAAGGTGATTGCTCTCCCAACAGGTAGCAATGGTGCTGGCTCCTAGCAGTAGTATCCAGCAAAAGGACAAAATGGAGTGTTGGGTCTTTGTACCTGACTATCATCGGTTTTGTGAAGCAGTAATCAGAGACATACAGAACGACAGGCCCTGCCTAGACCTTCGTCACTCTGAACAACAGAAAATGTTGACTTTCTCCTCACCCCTACCATTTAGCAAACATTAGTGCTTAGGAATAACTAATCGTGAGACGTTTGCTAACAAGTACCTAATAGCATTTGTATGGCTAGCCATATTTTCATCCTCCTTTACTTCAGTGTCTGGTTCTCTGCCTTCCAGTCGCATGAGTGAGGTCAATACACTATTACTATCCGGGAAGCTGTATCATACTCTAGCATGTGCCATGCTAAACCAGGTGTTGTAAAGACACGGGTTAACCCAGCAAGTCCCTGGGACCTGGGTGAATGGTTAGTGCAGACAAAATGGTCCCAGAAAATAAGATAAGCAAAATTACTTCAATGAATTCAATGAAAAATATAGCAACATTGTTTTTTAATCACAACGTGTTATATAAAATTGTTCATAAAAGTAGATACACAATTCAATCATATACAATGCCCCTAGAGGGTAGGACAGGGAAGGGTAGTGGTGGGATAGTGAAGGTATAGGAATTATAATACAAGTCAATTGGATCTAAATAAACCAAACATCATAATTGGTGAACACAATAACAACAAATTCGTCAGTCAGTTAAATGAACATGCCTCAAAAACACTAAAATCACAAATGATATATCTGGGAAGAGGCTGAACAAAGGAGGGAGTGTCGACGTTTCGACCCGAATGGATGCAGGTGTGATTTTGACCTTGCTAGAGGGTCTTCATCAGGACGGTGGAACGAAGAGGATGGGGCAAGGAAACTGTAGTTGTAAAGAGAGGCACGGTAGGGTGCAGGCACTCTCAGCAGAATTCAGAAAGTAACTGCATCTGTGGTCCACGGGTGGACACCTTGATAAGGTGGGGTTCAGTGTAGTAATTGCTCTGCCGACAGATGGTCGATCTGATCAGAAGTGGAACATACAGAGTGAAATCTGGGCGCAGTATTATCACACTTGGTAAGGTGTCACTGAAGTTGGGCAAGATGTCCAAGGTGATCAGTCGGACACTGGGATTAAATAAACAGGCGTCTTGATCGGGTGGGGTTCCGGTGCAAGAGTCACTGGCAGTAGAGCGTTGCCGTGGCGGAATGAATCGGCAAACGTAATCCGTTCAGCGGAAGGGTCTGTTAGTGCTGAAGTAAATGAAGTGGCTGAGAGCGGGAGTCCTCAGTGAGGGCAGACGCCATACAATGTTATGTTAGATATATGTTATGTTGGTATACTTGCATTAGACCTACACATGAAATGTCAGTGCAAGGTCTCAGCTAACAATAAAATGGAACTGTAACTTTAAAGAAAATCATCTAGCCATTCTAAAGATTCACAAAAACTGTGCGTGCTGCCACCACCGCCTTATAGGACAATACATTGCTGTGGAACTGTTGGTCTGCTAGTCTTTCCACTAGGTCCTTCTGATGCTCTGTGGGAAATGTTTTCTAAAGTTTCCAAGCTTTTTCCTGGTGCCCAAACAACAACAGGAGGACACTTTTAAGGACCTCAGGGGAAGGCACTTACGGACTTTTGGCGTGTTAGACAGAGGCTAACAGCACAGAAAAAGTCCAGTCCCAGTCCACTTATCACTGATCCACTGCGATTCTTCACAGACCTCAAGAGCAACTGCATTTATTCCACTTTTTTGTTGGCTTTTTAAACAAAAAAAAATGACACTCGAAGAATCATCTTTAAATAGCCAACACATGTTTCGTGGAGTTTTTCTGTTCCGTTTCCACAGTGCTAAATTTGATAACTCATAAGATTTTAATCTGCAAATTATACATTCCGTTTTATTAAGCGCGGTTGTATATTATTTCTTTTGTGCGACTCAACACCTTGGTTCTCTAAAACAGGATACTTGGATTGTATAAATGCTCATTGTAGAGTTAAAAATCTCACAAAAGAACAACTATATTTAACTTTCCCGAGTCCTTTAATCCAAGGTCATCTGGCCACTCTTTCATAACTGGACAGAATCCAGGCCATTGTTTCTTAAGCAGGAGTGTCCTACATCAATCAGCATTCTGACAGGAAGCAAAACAGAACTCCAGGAAATACGTGTTGGCTGTTGATTGTTAGCTGGTTAAAAATTATTTTTCTTGTGTCATGGTTTTAAATAAAACCGTATAAATCAATCTGTTATTGATTTTATATTGTCTATCAAACAATCATATATATATTTTTTAAATGTTAAAATGTTATGAAATGGTCATTTGACTCCTCTCAAAACTTAATCCCCCTCTGGGATGTTACAGTGGAAATCAGGTGTCAAGTTGGGTCGTGCTTGCCTGTGAAAACACAACCCAAAAGGGTGTTGAGTCACAGCAGGGCCAGTGGTGTGCATTCTGTGCCCTCCTTTCAGTTTCCAGATAGTGGAATGGGGTCCGTCCTCCTCAGTTCTTTCTCACAGGTCATAGATGACAAGTGCAGCATGGTCAGTCCTCCTGTGTTCTGAGGAAGTCTGGGCGAGAGTCCAGCTTTGTAGGGTTCTCTTGTCTGTATGTGGGAGACACCCTAAGACAATACTAGTCCCTCTCTGACTGATGGAATAAATATTCCCAGGTCATGTCCTACCTAATTTTTCAGTAGTTCCCGTTTGCCTTACAACAAACAGGCCCACAATGCAATGTTTCAGAGCAAATCCAAGAAGGGCAGAGTCTTCAGCCGCATTACAGTTGGGCTCTGAGAGCTGGGGTGTATTGAGGAGGGTGATATGGAAATTACCAGCGGCCTCCCACATCTAACGCTAAAGTCCAATTTGAAGCTGGCCCTGGATCCACACAAAAGAATCCATAGATGTCTAGCGGGACAAAGCGGGATCTTAAAGTAACAGAACAAGGGATTACAAGAATTATGATCTTGGCCTGTTAGATCACTTTCAATAGTGCAAACGTTTTACATGTACCTCACACCGGCCTACCTTCCGGGATTTTACATTATTGGGCCAACAGAAGGGATAGCAGCACCCATCCTGAATATTCTGCTGAGTTCAGATGGGTCATCATTGCCCAGTCAGGTTGACCTATCAATCGGAGTGGTCTATTGTTTTGCTTTTAAAAGGAATTTCACACCTCAATACAGGGAGGGCATCAGCTGCAGAGTGCAGCTAATTATTCCATAGTGGTTCAGGCAACTGAAAGCTATATATCCAACTAGGAGGAAAAACATTTGATTTTACCAATGAATTGGATTTTTAAAAACAGGAAAAAGTATTGAACTGTTTCTTTAGCTGTTTCCTACAAGACAATGCTGAAACGGTGATTTAATCTGCTTTGATAGTATTTGCTACGGGAACAGCTAAACAAAATGCAGTGAAAGTCACTTTAAGTGGTGTATTCACTGTAGATTCATGCTAACATTGGTTTGGGAAAGTACTCCTCCTAGGGACTATGCACACTACCTTATGGGCAAATAGATCATTTTAGGGTGACTTACTTAGTGCTTAGAAGCTGTTTTTTAGGCCTGTAAAAGAGTTTATTTTTACAGGTCACAAGATTTTGCAGGCTGAAGTGGCCCAGGCCTCAGTTGTAGGCCTATGTCATGTTTGCAGGGTCACCAAGTGGGTGGCACAGTATACGCCTTCAGTCCACATGTACATTTAATGTTTGAATGCCATAGGTGTAGTTTTTACTGCAAACAATGGCCTTATAGTAAAAGTAAGTATATCTAATGGGTTTTCAATGCAATGTCTACTTTGTCTTAGGGATCAGAGCACATAAACCGGGCAATGTATAGCAGTGGCCCAGTGTGAGAGTTCAAAATTTCCAGCAGGTGAGTCTCCCCAAGAAATGAAAGACTGGGGGCAACCACTTGAAAAGGGGTCCCTGTGCAACACTAGTCCATCGGCCACTTTGGTAACAGTAAACCCTCTGATTTCTGATAAACGTTGTAGGTCAGAAAGAGAATATACAGGAGGAATTTCCTTTTCCTTGCTTTGCCTATGATGGAGGAAGTTCTGCCCAAATCCAATTTACGCTTTTGGCGAGGAACGCGGTAGAACATATCCACAATTTTTAATGACGTTAATATTAATTGGCACTACTAATTATTTTAACGGATTCGGTAGGATTTGGGGTGGCAGAAGGTGGTAGCGTTTGGGTTGGGGGTAAGAGAAAGGCACATTTGTTGTGGTGAGGCGATAATTCTGTCTTACAAAGCACTTTAAAAATCAATCAGGTTTTTTGCATGTAAATGAAAGATTACCTAGAGGTAGAGTAAACTTGCCTTAAATGCATTCCTTTAAAATGTAAGCTTCTTTCCAAGTTGAATCAGGAAAGTGACTGTTCTTCCGGGGGATAAAGAAATTGTATCAATGCATAGTCAGGCACTAGAATGCACATATGGGACCTGTGGCTACAGAAAGGGATAGCCAATTGAAGAAGTATGCACAAGTGACCCGTTGAATCTGAGGCAGTTGAGTAGGGTGAGTTGCTAGCATTGAGGTGATAATATCATGGTGGTTGCGAGCATAGAAAAGTGAATGACACATGCCGGTGCCTGTAAGAGGCGGTTTCGTTGGTGTACAATCAGTCACCTATTCTAGCAGGTGCCTCAGAAATCTTACATTTATTCGTTTTTTCACTGCACAAACTGTGAATTGAATTGTCCCTAGGAACTTTAACAAGTAGTTTGCGCATTTGATGCTAATAGAAGATGCTGCCCATGAGCCTCTAGTCTACTGTAGTGCAAACTCTGTGTGCATCCAAACTGTCGAAAACGGTAAGCAGGGAGGTTCGACCCCATCAGTCTTTGGCCTCTCTGATGAGAATGCCAGTGACACATCTTTTATGTCTACCTTATTGATATTTTGTAGCGATTTGGAAAGAGGAGATAGAAAGTGAAATGGGAAAATGTAGTTGTCTGTCTGCAAGAGGGGAAAGAAAATAAGTTGAAGTCCCTGCTTCCAAGAAACTCGGCGGAGAACGGCGACATGCCTGTTATTTAAATACTGTGTGGGGCTCTTCAGCTCTTTGGGTTTGTGGACATGCAAAGGATGTAGGGTAACACCACATTTCACTTTGTCGATCACGCTACTATTTGAATTACCTGCTTTTGTTGCTTGAATCAATTGTCCTATTTATCAATTGAACACACTAAAGCTAACAGGTTAGAAGCAAAAGACGGGATGCTAATTGGCCTTCCAAAGATTTTTTTTTTTTTTTTTTTTTTTTAAAGTAGCATGACCGGAGTGGTGCAGGAGCAGATGATGAAGAAATCAATGCATCAAGGGGAAGCAACGGGGACTGGCTGGGGCAACCATGAAAAAAACTTGAGGTCGATATAAATATATAAAAACTATAATGAAAAGCTGGGGTAGGCAAAGCACTGGACAGGCTAAGGCTGGTGCGAATATGGAGCAACATGGAGCTTGTTGGGTGGATATTTGAGGGGGAAGCTGCACATGAGGGAGAGAGCACGAAAACAAATGCACTCCCATGAAGTCCTGATAGAGAAAGGAAAAAAAAGATTCCTGAATGAGAGTAGTGGAAGGATACACGTTATCCAATCAAAAAGGTTGGTATAGTAGTGCAACTCCAGTGAAGGGACAAACACAAGAAGAGGAAGACAGGTCATCGGTTTTAAAGCAAGCACACAAGAGTGACAGGAAAGCTGACAAACGGTAAGCACTCAGCAGCTGTAAGACCACTGGAGGCTTATGATTTTGCCCACAAGAGGTCCAAACAAAAGACACCAAAAACCGTTTTTGAGAAAACATGTCTCGTTTCCACTGCTCCTACTGCTTCAGTTATAGTGCTGTGTGGCCTACCTTCCACCGAGGCTGCTGGATGTAGCAGCACGCATTATGACATTATAACTCAGCTGTAATAAGGAAATTCGAGCTGGGCATGTGTTATTATTTTAATAGAACACGTGAGAGCATGACATTACTAGTGCATTTTAAAGCACCTAGTCACTTTTAATAACATATTACAATTTATTGGCATATTCTCGGTCATCTGTCGTTTTGTAATTTAGTTGTGTATTGTAAATCACTGTAACACCTGCAGGCCATGTGAATGCTATAGAAAATTGCATAAGTAAATGGCAGGCGACTAATGACAACACTGCAGCTTTCGCTCAGCATGAGGAAAGCTGGTGTGCAGCTGCTCAAACGCTGAGTGTACGGGAAACGGTTGGTAATACAAACTGTTGCTTTTTTCCAGTGCAGAGATAATGTGCTGTGGGTAGTGGTGGTCCGCACGGATCAGGGGTGGCGGGGCACTGGGCGAGTGGGTAAGGGGGGTGTAAAAAAAAGAAAAATACACTTACCTCCTCGCCTCTCTGTCCCACGTTACCTCGACTCAGCATCAGCCGAACAGAATGCAACCAGGCTCCCCTGAGCCAATCACAACGCTGCAGTGTTGTGATTGGTCTGAGCGCCGTAGTTCATCGCTCAGATGGGACTGGGGGTCTGGGCATGTTCTCCAGCCAGGCCAAGCTACAGAAAAGACTACAACGCATCCAGAATGCCTCGGCCCGACTCATCCTGGACATCCCTCGACGCAGCCACATCTCCGGCCACCTGAGGAACCTGCACTGGCTCCCCGTCAACAAGAGGATCACGTTCAGGCTCCTCACCCACGCACACAAGTCTCTCCACAACCTGGGCCCCAAGTACCTCAACGACCGCCTGACATTCCACAAGCCCACTCGCCAGCTACGGTCCGCTAGCCTCGCTCTCGCCGCCGTACCACGCATCCGAAGAGCCACCGCCGGAGGCAGATCCTTCTCCTACCTGGCGGCCAAGACATGGAACTCCCTCCCCATCCACCTTCGGCTGACTCAGGACCACCTCGCCTTCAGGAGACAACTCAAGACCTGGCTGTTCGAGCAGTAGCGGCCCCCTTCCCCCAAGCGCCTTGAGACCCTTCGGGGTGAGTAGCGCGCTATACAAGTGTTATGATTGATTGATGCTAAGTGCGCATGGCTGTTTGGCCGGCATGAGACGGCCGGTTAAAGCGTCATGCGCGCTTCAGTGTGCCTACCATGCCTCCCACACCCTGCTCAGTGAGCAGAGCAGCCCGCCCTCCCCCATGCTGCCGCAGCGGGAACAAAGAAAATGATATTAACATCAAGTTATTCTCTTTTTATTTTTCCTTTCTTTCACCGCTGCAAAGCAGTGGTGCAATGGTCCTCTGCCTTAGCGGAGGAGCCGCCACTGGGTGGGCCCTCATTACCTTCATGTAGGCGCGCCTAGGTCATCCTGTGGGAAGAAGAGTGCAGTGCGGCTAGCAGTCAAAGCAACACAAAGGATTTATTTTGCAGTGAGTAGAAAACAAGCGAGTGGAATGTAGGAGCCCTATGAATAAAGCGGAATACGAACATGAGAGAAAACTAAGACTGTTAATAACACCACAGCTGCCACGTGCACCATGTAACCTGTGACATGTTCAACCAGTGCAGCATGTTATCCTGCATCGAGGTGCAACGTGGCCTTGCTTTTAACATGGAGAGTATGGTCTTAAAATCTAGGACTGACTCGAAGGTGTCGCACGTGGCCTGGGCCCACGTGACAGTCAAACTGTATTACAGGAGATACTTTCACCCATATATTGTCACCTAACTTAAATCGTTGGTACTGTTTCCAGCAACACTAGCGAAGAAAGGCACACGTCGTATTTGTTAGGATTCAAAGGAGTTGCTTTTATGTTTCTCAAAGATGTCTCTTGTTTAAACAAAACCGGATGTGCTTTTTCACTGATATTAATCACAGGGAGCCCTCGCCTCAAAACCTTGTGTGGAGCATGGAACAGTGCTGGGTTCCAGCTACCCCCAACCACCCCCTCCCCCACCCCCAAATCTTCGATTATTCGACTCCGATCCTTTCCTACAGGCTCAGGTCCTGCTTTGCTGCTCCTGTGCTGGTAAATCTCCATGGCTGGCATAACTTCAGAGACGAAGCCTGCGACCGGCAGGAGGAGCACTTCTGGCGCCTGTCCGGTCCCTCATCACATTGCACGCTTGCCCCATTTCTCCTTCTGGGCAAAAATCAAACCCTCTCCACGCCTCCCGGCCTTCTGCACTGCCCCTCTGTTTGAGTGATCAACAGTTCCATTTTCCTCACCTTTCCCTTCTCGCCCCATGTCTCCCCGGTCAGGGTTGACGGTCCAACCGTCTGCTTAATCTCGTCGGTAATTCGGTGCAACTCAGTACTGGATTTCTTGCTGACTTCCTCGCTTACAAAAACAATGACAAATATAATTGTATTGGCTATAGCCGAATCCGGCCACGGTTTGTCTACACACATTTTAAAGGACTCTCTTTACTCTTATTTTTTTGTTCTGTAAAAGTGCCGCACCTGAACAACTCCTGTCACCACAGAAGAGTAAAGCCACAAGTTGGTTGGAATGAAATGTCAAATCTCGAAAGAGCTGTCCTGTAGAACAGCACTCGTGATTACAGCCTCTCGCTCCACAGAAGGATGGAGTGTATATTTAGTGCTTAAAAAAATGCAGCGAGGCCTGACGCACCGAAGATTGGCGCCTGTGCAGTCGACCACCTAGTTTGGCGGGAACATGAGAAACATTATTACTGGGTTGTTATTGTGCTGTGTATATAGCGAGAGCTCGTGGCCTCTGGCCAGGTCTTTGTGGTATGGTCCATCCGGTACACCGTAGTTCTGTTGTCTGGGATCGTTCAAAAGAGCCGCGTGTGTCCCAGTGGACGCTGCCAGGGAGGGATGGTGCAGCTCAGCCCCAGGGGAGCCGCGTTGTGTAATCCAGTAAGAGGATTGAGTCAGGCACCGCCAGGCAGCCAGGTAATACTTAGCGTGGCCCCTAGAGTTGTAATTAATTGAGTTACGGGATGCTGAAGTAGCAGCTGGAGCGAGAAGGTGCTGTCGAGCGTCACTTCACTCCGACAAAGTCATCGTCTTGCAAATCAGGCGTGAAGCACCGCTCATAAACAAAGGCAGGTCTCTGGGCGCTCTACAATGACTCTGTTTCAATGGGATTAATAGCGCTGTACAGCTGGGCCCTAGAGAGACAGGGCAGTGCGGAGTTTAAACCTGCCTATGCCATAAATTAGAGCAATCTGACTTGTCCTACGCATTTGTACATCTTTGCATCTGTCTGTGGTGCTGTCAAGAAGGAATCAATGTGGCTGTTATTGTTTTTTTTCTTATATTAAACCCTTAGACGCTGGTGTTAGAGGTAAATACAATGAAATAACTTGAAGGAAGGAAAGAAATAAACATGCAAATAAAAAGAAAAAAAGGTTAAAAGGAAGTAGAATGGAATATAGGCACAAAAGAAGAATGGAAAGAAGGCGAGAATGACAGAAAGGGAAAAAGAATGGGAGGGGAAGAAAATAATGACATTTGGAACAAGCATTGGCATAGCCAATAGGTCTTGCCTTTGGGACTTTATAAGTGTTTAGCAATGCAGCACACAGCTGCTTAATAGCGATGTCAACGTTGAGGCGGTTTTTTTACACTGTATGTATGTGTATAAATATATCTTTTTATTTATTTTACAAAATTCAATGGTGTGTATTGTTCCTGCAGGTGACCAGGTGACTCCATGTCACCGGACACCACTTTTTCCATGCTTTGACTTTGCATTCACATAACATTATCTGATGGGTGGGTTCAATTGGCTCAATTAAAATGAACTCTGACTACAACTTCCAGAATGCACTTATATATAAAAGCAAAGCCTAAGGAGAGAAATGTGATGTCCCGCTGACATAGAGGCATCTCTGGTCACTCAATTCATTGTGCTTAAGGAGGATGGGAGGCTCAGCGAACCACTGCGACTCCAATCAGAGATCACTAAGTTAACATACTTTGTAACATCTGAGGATTCAGGAACATCTATCCTGCACATGACAGTAAACAAGGTTGCTGTGTGTGGCATTAACGGTGGACACACAGCCTCCAACTCACAGGAATGGACACAGCGCTCATGGTCCCTTAAGTCTGGCACTGGAGAGGAACGCACGTGTTTACATCTGTTCAGCGCTCCTGCGACTGTATTGCAAAGATGTGTGCTTTTATCAGCTCCGTCTCTTGGGGAGGGTCTCGTCGACCTCAAAGATAAGCTTGGGAGATGGTACGAGCTCTGCCTCCTCGCCCATCGGACATTAGCCCCTTCACTGGCCTGATGCACAAACACGCACCATATAGCACAGGCAGGTGAAGCACGCGCGGGAGGCGCTTCAGTGGAAACCCTTGCCTTTGTGAAGATGTGCAGCTCTGCATCGTTCATTTTACTACAGGTACCTTTTTAGGGACTTAAAGTAGCTCCTATAGTGAAAAGGGGAACTCCAACTGAGAACACAAAGAGCGAAACTAAGAAATAGCAGATGCCAATTCGAGAAAGCGCCTTGATGGCCCTTGCGAGAATCCAGCACTAAAACAGGATGAGCACCACCTGCAGTGATCTATAGGAGGTCGCACTGACACATGTGCTATTTCCGGCAGTACCCATTCAGCCTTGCATCCTTCTGATGTCAATCACAAGTTCTGTAGACTTGCCTGACAAAGAGGCTTGCGTCTTGAATAAGCGCATTGAAACCAATCCGTTCATGCCATGCCATACACTCAATGCTCGAGTCGGAGTACCACGCGGGTGGACAGCGTCCCGACTGCCAAACAGCTGGACTTCACTCTTTGGCCTCTCTGGGACGAGGAGCTCGGCACCTTTCGTGACGTCACTTCCGGTCGTGACGTCACGTCCGGTGACAGCGTCCCCCCCACTTCTTTTTTTACAACTTGTGCCCTGCATACACTACAATAGAAGTCAGTGTGAGCGGAAGCATCGGGAAAGTCATGATCAGATCCTTAACATGAACTTTGAACTGGATGGCTGGGATTGTAGAAACTTGAATAACAGCGTGCTGAAAAGTCAATGGATGGCCTCAAGGCACTGGAAGGAATTTTTTTTTTGGTAAAGCACTTAATACTAGAAGCTAATTTGTTTCTAGGAGCTCCCTATTTTAGGAGGCAATAAAACTGAATCAACAGGGACTAACATGATTTAATCAGGATTACATATTTTGGGCCAACTTTGTCCCTTATCGTCTAGTGCCAAAGATGCAACGTTGCCACTAGTTCAAAGTGTACACTTCTCAGACAAACAAACTCTCTGGTTTCTAAAGGCCCCTCTTATATAGACCAGCACCTAATTATACCATGACAAAATTCAACAGGAATCCCGTTCATTCTATGCACTGACATTTGCATCACCCGTCCAGTCAAAATGCAGGGAGCGAGCCTGCATATGAAATATGGAACCATAACATACACATATATGTCCAGGCATGTATATGGCGATTCATCGCAGCATTTAGCACACTGAATCTCTACTGCTTAAAGTCTATAATGGGAACTGTAGCTAGCACACAGGGGAGGTAGGGGGCGGTCATTTGACCCAAATCTCACAATGTTGTCAGATAGGGAAGCTGGGATTTTATACCAGGTCTCGCGAATCGACACACAGAAACTTAATCTCCTAACCACAAACATTTGCTTAGCAACCTGACAGCCTTCCCAGTGAAAGAGCGCTCCCAAAATCAGCCAGCTGAGCATAACATAACACAACATAAAATGCCACACATAATATGGTATAAAAAACATAACATACAAAACCCACAATATCATAGCATAATATGATACAACATACCCAGGCCAACAATATATTTAAAGTGCTGCAAGAAAAACTAAATCAAGGCAGGATTTAAAAGGTTAAAAGTTTCTTAAACAGCGACACCCTTTGCAACAAGCTAACACCAACAGTTCGGCGCTGCGGAATCACGCCAGGTCTGTGTGCGTGCGCCCATGGCTGAAGCCAGACATGCCTAAATTGTTTTAAAGCTACAGCAGGTGGGGGGGGGGGGAGCAGAGCAACCAAAAAAAGAAGACCACGAAACGCACGGCCACAAAGTGAATGCCATCTGTGAACGCGACAGCGAGATATGTACATGTAAACAAGCGCAGGCGCGATAATTGGAAACAGATGGCGCCGCTGCTCGCTCCCGTGACACATAGGCTGTGGGAGGGAAAATTAAAGATAAGGCAGGACATACAAGAGCCTTTGGCCATTGTTATGGCTGGATTTTCTGATTAGATGGGATCAGCCCCTAGGGGCCCCTCCAACCCAGCCAGAACGTAACCACATCCCTCCCCAGGACCATCTATCCAGGCACCTGGGTACCTACCTGAGGATGGGGAACTCGCAATATACAAGCTCATATTATTAGAAACACCACTAAATCTATAGGGATACTAAGAATACTCACTGATTACTAAGGATATCCATGCCCTACACCACACTCATACCTTATAGTCTCGCGGCCACTCAGACCCAGACTAATCTACCCCAGGGCAGATATGACACACAATCCGGTGTGTCTACACATGGGCCTGCAGAACCCAATGCTCTCTTTTCCAAACGGTTTACAATCCGGCAAACCTCCACGTTGGTAATCCCCCCCAACGCTCTCACTTACACAAGCCACAATCCTGTGGGTATACACGTTGGTAATCCACCCCAACGCTCTCACTAACGCCGTATATCAACGACGACCACATTCCTATGAACACCTTCAGTTATATATTGGGAAGTCTCTCTCTCCCTATTCACTAAGGGCTTGCTACTACAATATTAGGAGTTAGCCAATTAATATAATGTACCTCTTATTCTTGGCATCAAAGGTCCACTCGCTCCCTATTTATTTGATCACCACTTACCTGATCAGGATTAATCATCCGTTCATATAAACAACAACCAACTAGGAGATACATTTACCCGGATTGAACAAGAATACAAGGCACATTTCAGTTCACTAAAAACTGGGGGTTTTATTAACAATATAAACACCTACACAGATTTGTATTATAATGGACACATCCACATGTAACTGACAAAGACTATAGATAGAACACACCGCTGCAAGGAAAAGGATTAGCAATACAATAGCTTAGGGAATAAGAACAAGATTAAGGTGTAAGTGTAAAGGGGACTAGTTCAGACTACCTCACCTATTAGAAGGAAGATTTCTCTCTGCCTCTGGTGGGATTAGGGCTCTCTCTGTCTCTCCCTCCTTCACCACATCACCACGCCTCTGGTTCAATTGCTCCAGCTGACAGCCTTCTTTGATGCTCTCTGCACTGCTCTCTCTCCTCATCTTCAGCAATCGTCTGCCTTCTTTCTCCATTCAAGAACTGCACTCTATTCTTCAGCTCCAGCAGACATCCTGTTCTCTCTCCAAGCTGAACTGAGCTCCAAGCTGAACTGAGCTCCAGGCTGAACTGCACACAAGCTGGAATGAACACTCCTCCTTTTCTGCAGCTCGCTAATATGGAAGCTTGTCCTTTCATGGAAAGTTACGGGCAGTAACCTGCCACCCACCAAATTCTTGTACCTCCCCGTACCAAGGACACGTTCCCAGCTGGCCAGCCTGAAGTTGTGTCTTCGGAGTGGAGAAAAATACATTCCTTCGATAAGGGCCAGCCTGAGCCGGTTCTCTCCAAGCGAACAACAGCTTTAACTATAAACTTTACCTTTACTCTAAAAGCCTCTCAGCTCCATCAAGATGGAGTCCCTCTAGTTCTAGGCCTGTAGGCCTGAAAGGGATGAAATACCCCTTAGCTCTGTCAGAATACCTACATAAACCATACCAATGTGTCAAGTATGTCAAAGCCAATAGGCAATAGACAGGTTAGAGTCAAGAATAAGGGATCTATCATCATATTAAGCAGCTATCCTCTTCTAGGTCTGGGAAAAAGGGCTTAAAAGGGCCAACACAAGCTAAGAATACCTATCCTAGATGTGAGCAAGATTAAAGTCTATATCACTGCTAAATAGAGCCAAAAACCCTGCCAAGACATTCCACCCTTAGACTTTATTTTGCGAACATCTATAAACAACAACATCCATATAAACAAACATCAACACAATCTAGCAACAAATCAAAAACCAAAAAACTCTCTAAAATGAATGACAACTTAAGGAAATTCCACCTGAAACTCAATGTAGGGAATACAAATCTAACAACCAACTGAAAACAAATCAAAGCACCCTTGACTTGAATGCTGAAACATATCTAAGATTCGATCTGATAACAACAGAAACTCACCAAAGTATCCTCAAACTAAATGTGCCTCAACTTCTAGTGATAACTGGTGAAGTCTAGTGATGTAGGGACTTATGTGTTGAATGAAAACAGCAAGGGGCCTAAATGGGGCCTACCTACTTCGGACAACTTAAGAACTAAATGTGTTTCAACTTCTAATGAAAAAACAACAAAGGGCCTAAATGAGGCCTACCTACTATGGTCAACTTAAGCTAATGATGACACATGAAATCTATTGGTGTAGGGGCTTGTTTGTGGGATGAAAATAACAATGGGCCTAAATGAGGCCTACTGACATTGGTCAACTTAAGGAAAAAATTTGGTGAAATCTGAGAAGTAAACATGACAAACGGTTCTCAAGGTCTGGGCAAACATTAATACATAATCATACTAAAAGACACACCTCCCAGGACAACCTAAAGTCTAGGGTAACCACCCTTTGATCAATCAAAGTGAAAGTGTAATAACAGGAAAATAAAGACAACCCCATTCCTACAAGATAGCTGGTGTAGCACTAAGCCTAAACGTGGTGCATACAGAAAAGCACAAAACAGTTAGCACCTAGTTTCTTCACACTGTGGAACACGTGTGCACCACCATTTTTTTTTATCCCTCCATACTGTTTTGCAGAAAGCAGGAAAACTATAATAGGTGACTGCATCCTAAAAAGCAAAGATAGTACTACATAAACATCAAAACCATGAAGACATGTTTTTTTTTTTTAAGTGGGGCCTGTTCGTAGTGATTGCAAAGAAAAACATGGGAATAATGCAGGCCAAGGAATTACATAACAAAATCCTTTTGCGGGAAATCGTATCATGATGGATTCTGTCACAAATAAAAAAAAAAAAATTGAATTGTTTTTGTCAAAAATACAAGTCCAATGTCAATTTTGGGACATCAGTGTAGGTCACCACCCTGTATCTTCTGTCACTTCCTCCGATGCGGCCATCCACCACCAATCCGGTCTGGTCTGGTCTGGTTCCATCTTCCAAAAATAATAAACTAACATAAAAACATGAAAGTAAAAAACTAAAATAAGAAAGGAGGTGGGGGGGGGGGCCGACGCACGCACCAACACCACAACCCAGCATCCTAGGACAAGAAAACAAGTATCATTAATCTTGCATGATAAAATTTTCCATTTAAAAAGCACCCCAAGTGCTTTTCATTATTGAAAAGAAAATATCCTAATTAATTAAAAACATTAGCAAAATCTAATTTTTAAACACATCCAGAAGGGCCTAATAATACCCTAATCCTCTGTGAGACAGCCCCTCCCTTCAGAAGGAAGTTCGTGCTCAGAGTTTTGAATCTGCTCCAAAAAAATACGCAGAAGCCAGGCTACAGTGTGAAGTAATTTGAATCACTGCCAAGTGATGATCTCATAGCAGGAGCAGGACGCTGCAAGCCTCACTTTCCCCAATCAGGGAAGCCCGCCCAGGCCTACTGTATCTAACTAACTCCAAGGGCCAAGAGTCTGCCAACTACTCTGCATGTGCAAGAATCCCTTATCAGCAGGCAATGAAGCTGTCTGCGCCGACAGCCAGGAGGAGCGAGTTGACCCCCCCTTACATAAACATTCCGTCCGCGGAACAAAATTGGATTTTGGCCAATCATAACAAGACAGGCCGTGTTCGGAGCCTGCAGAGGAAAAAACCCGCCTTCACAAACCAGCTGGTCTGCCAAGGTCGACAAACACATTCTTTGTAAGCTGTTCCCAGGCCTGATTTCTCTAACTAACGAAAGCTAGCATTTTAAAAATAATTCTGTTACAATGTACTGCTACTTAAAAGCTCCACTTTCTAAAAAGACTTTAGTCTAACTAATTCAGCTAAAAGACAAGACATTTGAAACATGGGCATTTATTTAGCATGCAGATCAACACACAAAAAGGGGCAATTTACTTCTGCACACAAGACTTATGCATTCTGCATTCGGAAAAAAAAACGAATTATCATGGACTATTGGGTTTAATATTTCTCTGCACATATATCTATCAGGCAGCATGTTTAATAAACACTGATTTTACCGTGCAAGATATTACCTTTCTATCAACAGCTTCTCAAAGTACATAGGCGAGCCTTGTAACTAAATGCAAATTAAACTAATGTAAGGGACACATAGATAGATGGTAGTGTGTTATAGTTATCATTTTTAACAATATATTCCGCTCCACCCTAACTATACACACTATCATCCAAAAAATAAAAATATATACTGTCAGCTGTTGAAAGAGAAATAAATTTAAAACAACATAAAATGCAGACACATTTCACCATTGTATTTTGTTCAACCAGGGACAACATGTAATTATGCATTACAGCGTAATTTATAGCACAAACTTTTCATTTCAACCTAATAAAAGGGCCACATTCATATATTATCAAACAGCCATTTATTTCCTAACTGAGTGGGTCAACTTACATCTGCATATTAAAATATCCACATTTGAAAAAAAGGTTCAGCTTGCATCAGGGAAAATAATAATGAGAATACATTTATTTTTAAAAGCACACGGTTGCCTTTCACTAATTAAAAGCACATGTTACCATGCACTATTGGGCAAAAATAATAAATCACAATCTGTGAGCATTCTAAAACACCGGTTGGCATATTCCTTTCTAGTTGGAAAACCCTCAAAGAAATAATTAATGAAAACAGCCCGTAGCATGCATTCTAACCGGGCCACCTCCTTAACATTTCACTCATTTTAAATCATGCATTCAAAAATAATTCTCCACACGTCTGTGGATGCATATTAAGAAGCACATTTAAAAGAACACAGCTCTCTCCGTGCAAACCCTTATCTCAATCCGACTGGCTGATTTATAACTTACCGACCTCTAAGAGTCAGACACATGAAGTCATCAGTTCCAAGGCAAACCCACACAAATTCGTAGACGCATTTCAAAAAGAATGTTAAATGAACAGAGCCCTACGCTCAGCACAAGATGTTACCTCTCCTTCAAGAAGCTGACAAAGCACGTAGGTAGACCCAGGAACCAATAAAAGTCAAAATCAAACCATCAATCATCAAAGTATTCACTGACTTTTAGAGTCAGCTCAAATAACCATGCAAGTTAAACAGCATGTTAAAATAAATACTGCCATCACAATTCAAGATATTAACCCTTTGGCAGCCCAAGCACAATCATTCCCCAATGACTGCAGATACATGGGAAAGTCATGAGCTCATCTCTCCACGTTTACAGATAACATGTACGCACATCTACAAAACATTATCCCCCAAGCATTTGAAAGAGAACCAGCTCTCTCCTACCTAATGCAACAATAACATGCTCTATCCAAGTCATGACCACATGGCGCTATTCACAAGCCACATTTACAAGACAAGCTCTTCACAAGTAATATATCCAAGGCGCAATTCACAAGGAACACAGCAAGTCAAAATGAGAACATGCACCTCACAAGCCACATTAACATGGCGCTATTCACAAGCCATATTTACAAGACAAGTCAACAAATTAAAAAAATGACACGCTCCTCACAAGGAATATATGCAAGGCGCAATTCACAAGGAACACAACAAACAACATAAGAACATGCACCTCACAAGCCACATTAACATGGCGCTATTCACAAGCCATATTTACAAGGAGCTATATGCAAAGAACTCCACAAATCATATAACAATGAACACATTTCGCATTGCACAGCATAAGCAGATGCAGCAAGCAAGGTAATGGGTAATTTAAAAGCATTTTTCACACACATTTGTACAATTGAACCACCACAAAGATGTTACTGGCTCCCTCATGTATTGTCATCCTTCAACCCTGACAGTTCAAACACCAAGATGAAAACCATTCCTTCCACCCTGAATAAGCCAAATGCCATGATGTAATGCAATCTCCTCACGCTGCAACTGTTCAAGCCCATAGGTCACACAGGCTACATAAACTGCCAAACTACGCCAGATAGAACTGGCGCTCAGGGCACTCCCTCACAACACATGGGAAACAATCTAAGCACATGGCCAGGCACACAGGATACGTAAGCAGTTCGTGACGCCAGATGTTATGGCTGGATTTTCTGATTAGATGGGATCAGCCCCTAGGGGCCCCTCCAACCCAGCCAGAATGTAACCACATCCCTCCTCAGGACCATCTATCCAGGCACCTGGGTACCTACCTGAGGATGGGGAACTCGCAATATACAAGCTCATATTATTAGAAACACCACTAAATCTATAGGGATACTAAGAATACTCACTGATTACTAAGGATATCCATGCCCTACACCACACTCATACCTTATAGTCTCGCTGCCACTCAGACCCAGACTAATCTACCCCAGGGCAGATATGACACACAATCCGGTGTGTCTACACATGGGCCTGCAGAACCCAATGCTCTCTTTTCCAAACGGTTTACAATCCGGCAAACCTCCACGTTGGTAATCCCCCCAACGCTCTCACTTACACAAGCCACAATCCTGTGGGTATACACGTTGGTAATCCACCCCAACGCTCTCACTAACGCCGTATATCAACGACGACCACATTCCTATGAACACCTTCAGTTATATATCCGGAAGTCTCTCTCTCCCTATTCACTAAGGGCTTGCTACTACAATATTAGGAGTTAGCCAATTAATATAATGTACCTCTTATTCTTGGCATCAAAGGTCCACTCGCTCCCTATTTATTTGATCACCACTTACCGGATCGGGATTAATCATCCGTTCATATAAACAACAACCAACTAGGAGATACATTTACCCGGATTGAACAAGAATACAAGGCACATTTCAGTTCACTAAAAACTGGGGGTTTTATTAACAATATAAACACCTACACAGATTTGTATTATAATGGACACATCCACATGTAACTGACAAAGACTATAGATAGAACACACTGCTGCAAGGAAAAGGATTAGCAATACAATAGCTTAGGGAATAAGAACAAGATTAAGGTGTAAGTGTAAAGGGGACTAGTTCAGACTACCTCACCTATTAGAAGGAAGATTTCTCTCTGCCTCTGGTGGGATTAGGGCTCTCTCTGTCTCTCCCTCCTTCACCACATCACCACGCCTCTGGTTCAATTGCTCCAGCTGACAGCCTTCTTTGATGCTCTCTGCACTGCTCTCTCTCCTCATCTTCAGCAATCGTCTGCCTTCTTTCTCCATTCAAGAACTGCACTCTATTCTGCAGCTCCAGCAGACATCCTGTTCTCTCTCCAAGCTGAACTGAGCTCCAAGCTGAACTGAGCTCCAGGCTGAACTGCACACAAGCTGGAATGAACACTCCTCCTTTTCTGCAGCTCGCTAATATGGAAGCTTGTCCTTTCATGGAAAGTTACGGCCAGTAACCTGCTGCCCACCAAATTCTTGTACCTCCCCGTACCAAGGACACGTTCCCAGCTGGCCAGCCTGAATTTGTGTCTTCGGAGTGGAGAAAAATACATTCCTTCGATAAGGGCCAGCCTGAGCCGGTTCTCTCCAAGCGAACAACAGCTTTAACTATAAACTTTACCTTTACTCTAAAAGCCTCTCAGCTCCATCAAGATGGAGTCCCTCTAGTTCTAAGCCTGTAGGCCTGAAAGGGATGAAATACCCCTTAGCTCTGTCAGAATACCTACATAAACCATACCAATGTGTCAAGTATGTCAAAGCCAATAGGCAATAGACCGGTTAGAGTCAATAATAAGGGATCTATCATCATATTAAGCAGCTATCCTCTTCTAGGTCTGGGAAAAAGGGCTTAAAAGGGCCAACACAAGCTAAGAATACCTATCCTAGATGTGAGCAAGATTAAAGTCTATATCACTGCTAAATAGAGCCAAAAACCCTGCCAAGACAGCCATTTGCGTGCTTTCTTTTGTGGAATCCTTACGCAAATAGCCAATCAAATGCGTGGCCAGAAAAAAAAAATGAGGAAAAGATGTGTGAGATGGAAGTTCTTACTAGAAGGCTCGCAGAGCAGTGCATGCGCGCTGGCTTAGGCAAGACCGAAAAAGGGTGGCAGGAAGGAACAAAGAAATAAAAATGGGAGGACAAGAGAAAATAGAATAAAATGCTGGAAAGAAGAATTGAGAGATGGGTGGAAGGTCGATGGAAGGAAAGAAAATAAAGAATTAGTAAATGGAAGACATTCAAGAAGAAAGAGGGATAAGATAAGGGGCAAAGAAAGTTCAGGAGATGATAAGAAGAAAGGAAGGAACGAGAATTGGAGATTAGGACTATGGAAAGGAAAGATGGAAAGCGGGGAGAACAAATTAACATGAATATAAAGCAGGGCACAGAGCTCAAAAGTCACTTGAAAGAAAAATGACTAGAACAAAAGAAAAATGGAAAAACAGAATGAGATGCGAATGAAAATGGAGAAAATAAACAAAGTAGGAAAGAAAGATGGAGAGTAAAAAGGAAAGAATACATCAAAGAAAGAAAAAAGTAAATGCTGATAAATGTGCAGTTTTTGGCAGCATTATTTTCAAATCATGCTGTAAAATGCATCATTATGAAGCTTTTTCCTCTGGGCAACAATTCCCACTATCTCCTTAACCACATGCGCGCTGCTCTTATTCTGCTGATATGCTGACTTTTTAAAAAACCCATTGTTCATGACGAGCTGGGCTCGTCATCAGTGTTTGAGGAGGCTACACCATGACGAGCCCAGCTCGTCATCAGCCTCGAAGGGGTTAATAGAGAGGATCTATATGGCTCACTTTGCTAGGACATTTTGTTCTATGTGGATCAAAGTTGGGAGTATTTTATTTTTCTGGCTATTCCATTTGCAGAAAAAACAACAAAAGAGTGTTTGTAGCTCATCGGGAAGGCAAGATTCAGAGCACTAAGAGAAAAACAACACCCATTTGGTGTTATAGAAAGCCCTCACTCACCGACCTAGTCGGTGACATGCTTCATCATTGGGCCCCACTGGGAGTGGCCGAGTGCCACCCCAGTGTGCTTCAACGCCAGATTTACTGCGGAGCGGGTAATGTGAAGTCGTGAGTGGCTAGGTGGTTGTATAGGTGAATAAAGGAAGTGTAAGTGGCGAGGTTAAAAATGTCTTAATTGTACCAAAAAGTTCCTTTATTGCCTGATCAATAAAACATATTAAATATGTGTAGGAAAACGGAGCCAAATAGATTGAATGGCTCGTTTCCTATAGATTTACGTGCTGGTCAACATGTTTCTGCCAATGTTGGTGTTAATTTACCTGGCATTCGTCAGGACCTATAGTGTACTAAACCCCGGCGGTATGGACATGCTAAGGCCCACCCTAACAAAGGACGTGAAAGTAAAAAGTTATGTCAAAAAAGTGCAACAAAATGATAGGTACTCGCAATTTTGGAGACCACGCAAAAATTTAAATGCACTTGACAGGTGAGATTCTATCACACCATAGACCTCGGGAGGGGGGTGGTGACGCAATTGGCACTCGGCCCTCGGCATCAAGCACCTGCTTGGTACCTGCTACCATTTGCAGAGCTGAATAAAAATCAATATTTTTTTACCGCAGTTTTGTCATTTTTCAAAGAAGTAGCCCATTTTTCATATTTTTTTCTGCTCTCAACCTACTTCCAGTTTGTGGTGGAAGCCAGTGTGAAGCCCAGAGGTGATCCAGAAATCTATAGATTTCCAAAAAGTAGACAACATTCCGAATTCAGCAAGGAGTCATATGTTCAGATCCCTCATGGTTTTCCCAAATAAATGAACTGTTGAATAAAAGAAATACTGCAAATGAGTCGGAAAAAATGAGCATTTATGACAGCTATTTCAAGAAAAAAAAATGGACAGGAGCAGTAGAAAAAAATCTCTTTGGGCATGAAAATTATTTAGAGCAGTTCACGGTGCTTGGAATGGAAAATATTTATCTGGGGCCCCCGCAGGAAGCATAACGATTAAGAGGCGGATTCCGATGCGGTTCAGAAATAATTCCGACCGAATCAGTTTGGGAATGGTTTCTGACCGACTCGGCTCGGGAGAGTCTCACCGACCGATTACGATGTATCCAGATGATTGGGTCAGACTCCCATTGACTTCATTGGGAGCCTATGTTCTGACCAAATGCATAGACTCCCATTGAAGAAAAGGGTGCCTGGGGAAAATCGGGCACCCTGTGGCAGGCTTGCCCTGGTGCCTGCCACACTGTGCATGTCTGTTCAGGGGGGACCCATGTGTACCACCACGGGCCCTATTGGGAAGGCTCCGGGTGCAAGGAGCCCACTATGGGCCCCCAAAGTCTGATTCTGACTGCCGATCCGAGACTAACGGAACGATTCGGGAAGGCTGTCCGAATCCAGCATCGTAATCGGTCGTTCCGAAATGCGGCCCGTAGAGACGTACCAGTCTGCTCCGTATGGCTAGGTCATTCCGAATGCTGTCTGGTTCGGATTAGGATATTCCTAACTCCTAACTCTCATCATAATTGGTCGGTTGGAAACCTTTCCGATTCGGTCGTAAGACACGTTCCTGAAACTATTCGGAATTGGCCTCTAAGTGGGGTGGAGCTGGTGACTGCAGACTGAGCCTAAAGACAAAGGGGCAGATTTACAAGCCCCATGCGCCGCCGGTGCATCACGTTGCATGACGCACTGGTGGCACAGCCTGCTAAGAGATATTTACAAGCACAGGTAAAGTCACCCTGCATGACTTAACCTGTGCTTCTAAATATCGCCCCTGTTCATGCAACACTTTGCGTGTTAGGGGCCGGACATGGGTGTTGCTGTGGGTGTTCCAGTACAGTACAAAATGAACCGAATACAGTCCCAACCCTCACTCGGCCCCCTAACCGATGCTTTCCTCTTGGTGAAGGATGAGTTTAAGACTTAGTAGTTTCTTGATGAGATTGAACCTGGGGCAGCTAGGAAACTATACTTCCAATTTTGCTGAGGCATCCTTCCCTTGCTCTCCTTCACCTCAGGTAGGGGTGTCCACATGAATGGGACAAGTGGGCATGCCCCTGCTGGGGTGCCAGCAAGGAAACTATGGGGTATGTAGTGTTCTTCTGTCCGCCTATGTGAAGGGGAGATTAAAATGGATACTCCCAGTATGCCGAAATTTAGGGTTAAAAAATTATGCTGAGGCTCTTCGTATTTAAAGCTATCACATGAGTCAAAGCATTGCTTTTGCTGTCTCTTGCTACCTTCTGATGATGAGAGGACTAGGCGCATGATGTCCAAGCTTAATGCGGGTCCTGATATTCCCAAAGCACAGGGTGCTCCTAGTATCTCTGTGCCTCCTCATGTGCTAGTACTTTGAGACTTTGTAGCTCATATTTGTACATGGACATCTTTAAAGCATAGGGTGCCATTAGAAACTTTGTTTTTCCCGATGCACCAGTACCATGAGAATTTATTGCCAAAGACTGCAGTGTTCACTTTTGTGACTCTTTAGTAGAGTCTATATAGTGTTTTGGTGCATGTTTGTTCTAAACTATTTTTTTTGCTTTTTTGGTGTACGCTTGTTTGATTTTAAATGTGTTATGCTCGGTTTTATGGCTTTTTTATGACTTGCAACGAAATAAAGATCTGTTTAAATGTTGAAGGCAATATAAACATTGACACCAGAATATGTCAGCAGGTAAAGAAGTACTCACTTTCAACACAGTAAAGCTACATCAAATACTACCATTCAAACACAACTCTGACTAACTCCTATAATACACAAACTGAACAAAATGCACCCTAAGACAATCACAAACATACCCAGCCTCCTGTACCACACTCCTGGCAAATCTTTCCATTTGTACAGCAAGACAACTGGACCCAGAGCAAAACCTGTGGCAATCACCTACAACATGAGAGTACTGCACTTTCTTACATTTTCACTCAGCATGGTACTTATCTTCTCCCACATCGCATCCATTAGGTACTCCACAATGCAACTTCTAATACGATGTGCCACTCTTCCCTGAATTCCCAACTTTTGCAACTTCTTATGAGAGGGTATTACTTTTCTCCAGCTTAGCACGCCACATGGTTCTCCCCATGCAACTTCTCATGACAGGAATCTGCACTTCCCCACTTTTGCATACCATGGGCTACTCACCCATACAATCTCTAGCGACAGTGTATTTCTCCTTTGCCAGTCCTAAGCCAACACACATTGCATTAAACACCTCTTACTGCAGGGTACTATTCTTCCCCACACCATTGACACTTGGACATGCACAACTAGCATGCAGCTACACAACATGCACATGGGTACTATAACCTCCTACTCAAACTGCTAACTAGACCCCATATGGAGTTGTAAGTTGATGCTTACACACTACTCCCAAAACAACTTACTGGTGAATTATTTAAATTTCCCAGCCTGTCTTGGAGCACCACACATTCAGCACTCTTCAACTATTAACATAATTTGCAGATCTCAAACAGCAGAAGTCAACTTACATGGACAGTTACATACTGACACATTACCAATAGATGTATATGGCCCATCAATACACAAGAAATACCAACCAAACTGTTCTCCAACCTAATAAATCTCACAGTTAGTGGGAAATAAGGCAATGTTCTTACCAGAGGCACATGAAATAATATGAACACCTTGAATGGCAAACAATCACACTGATTAATTAAATGAGTGTCATAGTTTAACATCTCAAGCTGACAAATACCAGGTAAGTGATTATTTAACTTCCCATGAGCCCAGGACACAGTATAACCTTGAGCAACACCATCTCATGTCTGGCTCAAATGCACTTGCATAGTCTTGCCTCTCTTTCTAGATTAACTAGGACACCTTGGATAGTATTTCTTCAATGTCTCTAGAGCTGTCCCAATCAAACATCAACCTACTACCCTCCTTCATGATTTCCAAGACTACATATCCAGCGCCACCACTCCCACACACTGGTCTGGAATCGAAGACATTGATTAGACTTTCTCCTGAGCAAGTTGCACTGCTGTGCCCCCAAACAGCACATCCTCTTCTTCCAGTGCTAACTGACTAGTACTGGAGAAGAAAGTTTCCATTTACCTGGTGATCTGCAGAGTCACAAGACCTCTGACCATCACCTTAACCTCGGCACTAGCAGGAGCAGCATCACCACCTCTGGTCACTATGCAATGGGTGCCATGAAATATGCAAAATTAATGTCACTAGGGCTCTTAGATACCACACACTCTCCTCCTTAATCTCAGTCAGACTTCATGCACTAACAAGGGTTCCTGCTTGTCACTCAGTGCAGTCCCTCCCCTCTAGCGATACAGGCGGAGAATGTGCCTCCCAATTGAGCAGTGACTGAGCGTGACACCTCCTGAGAAAGTCATATAGTTATTGCAACTTTTCCCCCAACTATATCCTGGAATTAAAGTTTTGTTGTGTGCACCTATGTATTCTCTGAACACTACCTTTCTAAGAAATGCTTCTGACCCCTCACAACTATTTTGTAATGATCTAGAGTGAATCACATTGCAAAATATTCTTGTTCCGGATCCCTCTGAGGTGCCTTTGTTAAGCATGGGCGGAAAATCCGTTTCGCTCGCGGATTTTGCGGATTTTCGGTAAATTCGCAATCCGCGAGATTCTCGAATCTCCCGCAAAATCCACGAGCAGCGGATTTTATGGCTTGCTCGCACTGTTCGCGTGAGTTCGCGGCTTCCCAGTACAACTTCGCGCCCCGCGAATAAGCGCAAAATTGCAGAAATACGATCTTAGCAAAACTGAAACTACTTACCAGGTTCAAAAGTTCAGGCTCATCATTAGTAGCCATTTCCTGTAGTGCTTCCTGAGGGGCCCCTCCAGAGTTCAGTTGCCAGTTGCAACTATTATGTGACCCTGCTCTGAACCTCAGAATAGTTACACATATGCCACAAAGGTCCTGAATTACAGCTAAGGGAGACAAGCAGGAGCCAGGCTGGAAGTTCAAATCCATTAATCAGCCCCTAATTCATTATTGTCAGTTGGGGCAGGGCAGGTGTTGTAACTAATTTTGCAACAATGAAAGCACTTAGCAAGTGCAAAAGATCACTAATCAGGAAGCACTAAGGAAGCAGGTGCCAGCTAAAAAAATATTCTGTGACACATTAATCAGCCCCAAATTAATTCAGGTCACTTGAGGCAGGGAAGGTGTGCTTGCTTTGCCACAATAATGTACACTGACTGGACAACCAGAGGGTGCTGTGATGAAACAGAGGGTGGCATGGGTGGGCCAGAGGGTGGCATGAGTAGTCAGAGAGTGGCAGTGGTGACAGAGAGTGGCAGTGATGAAGAAGAGTGTCCCAAACAGGCTGGACACGTAGAAACAACAAGTTCGCGAAACTTGCGACCCGACAGGTAAGGTCGCGTTTTGCGAAATTGTACAAAACCCTCGCGAACTGGCAGAAACCCGCGCGAACACAAAAAAAAAAATCAGCAAATTCGCGAGAATTCGCGGATTTTGCGGATTGCGAGTTCGCAAATCCGCAAAATTCGCGAACGCGAGATTCGCAAAATTCGCCCATGCTTAGCCTTTGTGTTAATTTTAACTACATTTGCGCAACCTAAAAATTGAATAAGGTATACTAGATGTAGGTGGAATCCTCATGGAGTCGGCTGGAGATGCCTGTATTATTCTCTTTTCTACCCAACACATTTCAAAGCTTAGCACAGAAGAGAATTAGTTGGTACAGTACAGAATGCAAAATAGACGGCAATTTGTTTTTGGCCCTCAGAAAGAACTCCTATGTTGTTAGTTGTTAGAATCAGTCTACCTTTTTTAATAAGTAGCCGATAGGACAGTCCGGATTCAATGCTAAATGCGAGCTGGTGGTTGCAGGTGAGGCCCACTGGCATTCAATTTTTGGGGGGGGGGGTAGGGGGGGGGCTACTTTTATATCATCAGCTTTTGACCTAGATCAAGATACAGAAAGGCAGCAGAGGGGGACCGAGGAGGAAGAGAAAGACAGAAAAACACTGACAGAGGGAGAAAGCAGTCATTATGAAAGAACCTTCAAGAGCACAGTAAAGAGACAGGGAGAGTACCCTGGTGGAAGAAAGAGGTGCATTGTCTATTCAAGAATATACTGCTTTTGTATTTGGCAACAATGACATTCAGAAGCAATGCCGAATGGCGTCTGAGGAAACATTTTCAGTCCTGGCACTTATTCTTTTACAAATTAAGCACAGCCACAACCTCTTCTCTGTGGCTATACAGGGAAACCTGGCAACCTGCTGTAACTGTAATCAGAGTTCTGCTTAGATTGGTTGGTGTCCAAACCACACAGTTAAGAAACGAAGATTAGTGCTTTGTGTTCCACAAGGACTGCACCACCTTGGCTGGTTAACCTCATGGTTCATTGGAAGGTTATGTTTTGTACAAGGAAGCTCTTACCTCTGGGCTGACACTAGCTTTCGAAGAATACCCAGCCGCAGCCCACCATTTTTTAACTACCTTCTAGGCGGTGTTAGATGGGCACCAACACTCATTTTTGGGGAGTGGGACATTTTTTTCATCCGCAGACTGATCCCGAGCGATAGACACAGAACAGTAGGAAAAAATGTGGCAAAAGGAGGAAGATCAACAAAGGAAAAGAGTGACAGTAGGAATGAAGAGGAAGCCAGAGAGGGAATCAGAGCTACAAAGTACAGCAGGGTGGTGGAGGAAAGAGACACGAGCTGGATTCAAGGGAACACAGCTTTGATTTTCGATAAACTCCCTATTCAGGAGAGCTGCAGCGGGCTCCGAAGAAAAGATTTGAACGTCAGCATTTTTTAAAAATTAAACAAATTAAGCACTGAGCCTGAATATTCCCTCTAGCAAGGGTGCGCAATACTGAAACAGGATTGTTCAAAGTTTCTGCTCTCGAAAGATTTCATTTAGAAAAAGGCAATTAACTAAACCATTCTTCTTATCTTCACTTCTATCAGTGAATCGGGAGACCATTTGTTGAGATCTGGGCCATTTTAGTTGCATTATTTATTGACTCTGCAACTGAATATTAAATATACCCTTTTTAGGTCTTGCCTGGTGTTGGAGCGTGCATGTGCTCCTCGCCTGCGAGAGCTATAGTAAACAAGTTACTTTTGAGAAGGGGACTCAAGCCCGGCCCCTTATTTTCATTGGGTACTGTCAGCGTTTATTGTAAACGCTGGCTTCTCATTGTAAAGGAAGGTTGTTTGTTGCCTCCCTTACGCTTTTTGGTGGACTGCCTCACCTGCCTAATGGCTGTCGTGAAGACTTTTCTTATCTGCTTGTTTATTTAACAAGCAGATAAGAAAAGTCTTGAAAAAGTGCTGAAAGTCTCTCTATCTCCCCGCAGCAGGCAAGGCCAGGCAATGCTCTTGCCCTGGGAAGGAGTGATGGCATACACACACGTCTGTCTCTCTCTGACTGTCTCTGTCTGTCTCTGTCTGTGTGTCTCTGTCTGTGTGTCTGTGTCTGTGTGTCTGTTTCTTTATAAATGTGTGTGTCTCTGTCTCTGTGGGTGTGTCTGTGTGTGTCTCTGTGGGTGTGCCTCTGTCTGTGTGTGTGTCTGTCTGTGTGCCTCTGTGTGTCTCCGTCTTTGTGTGTTTCTGTCTTTGTGTGTCTCAGTCTCTCTGTGTCTTGTGTGTCTTTGTGTTTGTGTCTCTGTCTGTGTGTCTGAGTGTGTCTGTCTGTGTTGCTCTGTCTGTCTGTGTGTCTCTGTCTCTCTGTGTGTTGTCTTTGTGTGTTGTGTCTCTGTGTGTTGTGTGTCTCTGTGTGTTGTGTGGTTGTCTCTGTGAGCCTCTGTCTCTCTGTGTCTCTCTCTCTGTATATGTGTCACTGCGTGTGTATTTCTGTATGTGTGTCTGTGTTTCTGTGTGTGTGTCTCTCTGCCTCTCTGTGTGTGCCTCTGTCTCTGTGTCTCCCTGTCTCAGTCTCTGTGTCTGTCTCAGTCTCTGTGCCTGTGTGTGTCTGTCTGTGTCTGTCTGTCTGTGTGGCCCTGTCTGTGTGTCTCCATCTGTGTGTTTCCATCTGTGTATGTGTCTCTGTCTGTGTGTCTCTCTCTCTGTCTCTGTGTGTGTCTCTGTCGCTCTGTGTCTCTGTCTCTGTGTCTCTGTGTGTGTGTGTTTCTCTCTGTGTATGCCTCTCTGTCTGTGTGCCTCTCTTTCTGTGTGCCTCTGTGTGTGTGCCTCTCTATGTGTGTGCCTCTGTCTAAGTGTGTGTGTCTGTGTTTCTGTGTGTGTGTAACTCTGTGTGTATGTGTCTGTTTCTGTGGCTGGAGAAGAGGCTGCGGCAGAAAAGGAAGTCGTGGGCAACTCGAAACGGGAAGCTTCCCAAAAGGCTCTTTAAAAGTCAGCTGTGCAAGCGCTTACAGCTGACTTTTAAAGGGCCTTTTGTTAAGCGTTCGTGCCGTGTGTAAGGTCACAGGGGCCGACAGAAAACACAGAAGATGGCTGTAGGAGCATACGTAGTGAATAGCATTTAATACGTATTCACTAATTATGCTGCTGCGGTCATCTTATGTGTTTACTGTCGGCCTCACTGGAAATGAAACAAGCATTAACAATGCAATAGGTCTCGCCTTTTATTAAGTTAAAGCCATTTACTGAGCTATACAATACCATTAGCAAAGCAACTGACTTTAACTTACTCAAAGGCGAGACCTATTGCATTTTCAATGCTTGTTCAGAATGCATTTAATACTTCTAGTTTTGTGTGTAAATTCTCCTTCTTTGCAGCTAAGGGAGCCGAGGTTCGCACAGTTAAAGAGATTTGTCTAGGGTAACACTGTGTTCGTCGATTGGGAAAGGAGTCCCTACTACTCGAATCTCCGCGTTTCACAGCCTGCCACTTCTCTGGTAGACGTCGTCATCTTCTCGGTGGAAAAGAGCACCACTAGGTTTTCCGCCGTCAGAAGGAGTGTGCATGCCTTGTGACTCTTGGTGACTTACCCATAATTATGAAATAACTCCATGTGCAATATCAAATGTGACTGTATACACCCAGGTGCTGCTAATGTACTATTTGCTCGTTGGTACTTTTATGCAATTGATGGTATAAACTTGAGTGATGTTTAGCTTGGATAAATGCTTCTCTGATTGGTCTATTTTTCGAAAAGCAAATCTCTAAGGCAAATTAGTGGCACTGGTGTCTGCCAATCTGTCTGTACCAGACATGCCTAGTTGGAGGAGAATGGTTCTATCCCTTCTGCCCCATATTCACCCGACAAATAGGAGAACAGAGTGCAGGCCCACCAGCATGAGTGGAGTGACCCCGATGGTCTATGCCACCTCCACCTTTCTTTCAGATGTCTACTATGCAGAGGTCAGGTTTGACCTAGCCCTCAGCACTGGCGCTTCCCTGGGTGTCATTTGATAATTGCTAGCAGTTGTATTTCCAAAAACCCTAGGTCTTGTGTCATTACTTCTCATGGGAGGGATGCTATGAGCATGCATGCACACCATCTTCACTGCAGAAACCAGCAAGAAACTCCTGTGTCTGATGGGTGCCACTTTCGTGTGGTCTGCTCTTGTTCTTCTGTGCGCCCTATATCTCTTCCTGGTGTAATATTTTCTAATGGTCACTTACGGATCGAGGACGATTCTCATGGTTACTGTGGCCAACGTTAGAGGGGCAAAATGTTTCTTGACCTCCTTTTCAGAAATGTTTCGGAAAGGGCAGGCTTTTAGTCTAAATGTTTAAAACGTGCGTGAGCTAAGCCATGTTTTCCAAAGATGTCTCCGGTGGAAGACAGCATTTCCCCAGCCCAATCCTGGACTTCAGAAAAGCTAGAATTGCTCCCAAATGAAGCTTCCTACATGAGAAAGCACTAATTTGCAAACATTGTGGTTTTAGTAAAATGTCACCAGCAACTTTGTTGCAGGGGTGGTCCCCCCGCAATGGTAGAGTAGCTCTGCCCCACTGGCTCTGAGACAGCAGGTGAAATATAAAATAAATACCTAAATCGTTTTTTCATTTGCCAGGTCTGAGCAAGGGTGTTCAGGGAGGGGCGGTGCCGAGGCATGGGAGGAGTGCTATGTGCACTCGGTAAGTGCATATATGTGTTGGGCCGGCTGTCTCAGGCCAGCCAAACACGCCTGTGCACCTAGATTTCTCCAATCCGACCGCATTGAACAGCTGGGCAGGAGAAACCCCACAGACTTCGTGGTCAAAGCGTCTTTTCACCCCGCTCAGGCCAATCCCTGTGCTGCTCTCATAGCATGAGAGCAGCATGGGGATTGCACAGAGCGTCTGTCTCTCTCCCCCTTCTTTTGTATGAATCTCAAAATGTTCCCTGCTCACTGTCTTTTTGGTGTGAGCTCCCTTGCGTTCCCGCATAGTTGTATGTATGTACCGCCAACGTACATACTACCAGTTCATCACATCTCGTGTTTGCCACTTGAGCGGAGTATGAGTGCTTTGTTGTACCCTCAACACTCCCTATGTAACATAGTACAAGGACAGTGGTCTTGTAGGTGAGTTGGTGAGTTCAGAACCTTACATCCTGGGTTCTAATCCCGAGTCCCGCCGTTTGGGCAAATTGTGTGATCTTTATCCGAACCCTTCAACTCTCTGAGCCTCCGTTGCGTTATTGCCAGCATTCGGGGGTGTTAAGAAAGTTTAAAGAGCAGTACTAAGCACCATCGAAACTATTGTGCATGTGTACATGTTCGGATTAAATACGTGACTCGTATCTGCCTAATGCGTCACAGGAACGATGCATGTGCCAGTGTATCAGACAGAAGATATTCACTTCCCAAGCTCATCTATGACTCTTCACTTCCGGATGTGTGCAGCGCCTGCCCCTTGACATAAATTTCCAAGCACTTAATTTCGATTTGTCAGCTGTGCATCTCACATGTGAAGGCTTGTGCCTGTGCATCGTGCGGCCCCGCAGTTCTATTTATAGACCCGCCGCCTCCACTGCTCATTCTACAGGGGAGTTTCTCCTGCCGCTTACATCACCTGCGCGAGCCTGAGCAACAAGGAATCCAAGCGGGTGATGGAGTCACACAGGGATTCTCTAAGTTCCTCAAGTGGTGGAGACAGAGGGAACCAAGACCCCTTTCATCTTTCCAGTAGCTGATTGGAGAGGAGCAGGGACTTCTTTTAGATGGTTACCTTGCTTGCACACGGTCAATTTAGAGATTGTGTACCCACGTGCGCAAAATGGTTATGGGCCACACACTTGTGTGCGGGATTTTCGTTTGACAGCCTCGCTCGGACTGTGAATTGTTACGCTGCTTTATTCATGTCAAACTGATTGGATTCACACACCTCAGCACATCAATTGCTAAATGAAAGCGCGTGACAGGAATATATAGCCCCCGGTGAGATGAAGAACGTGAGTGGAGATGGGGATGGAGTGGACATCCCAGGCCCTCTGGGATCCGACTTGAGGTCCTGATACCCTGGGCTACCTTCCCGATTGATCTCAGTAGCTTTTCAGAGCCACCCTGAGCAGCACATGCGTTTAATGATGGAGCCTTTAACTGGATCATGGGTCCAATGAGAGCGTGGCCCATTATTGTTCAGTGATTGCATTACTAGGTTGCATTTTCATCAGCCACGGCCCATAGAGGGAGTTGCGGTGGGGCAGAAAGGCGGGGCGGGGGGGGGGGGGGAGTTCAGGGTGGGGGGTGCAAAAAAGCGGAATACGGATAATTGGAGGTAAGTAAACAATTTAATGAATAAAACGAATTTCGTAGTGTGCCCTGCATCGCAAAATGCAAAATGCGATGCAGTGTGCGAGCTACGAAATTTGTTTTATTAATTAAATCTGTAAAGTATTTGTACACACACACACCACACGCACACACAGTTACACAGTAAAACACCACAAAAGTACTGCACACCAGATTTGAAACATGGGCAACACATAACTGAGTAAAACAAGACCAAAACGACAAAAATCTAGCTTACTCAAGTCAAGATATGAATTTTCAAAGATCAAATCAAGTATACTTTTTTTTAGAAACAATATCTAATATTTATCGGAGTAAAATAAAACCAAAACGGCTAAAATCCAACATACACAAGTCAAGTTATGAATTCAAAGATCAAATCAAGTATAGCTTTTTAGAAACAATAGCTCCAACGGAGCTATCTACTCAACAACTCCACAAAGTCAGTCCCATCTCGATGAAGTGAGGGCCGGTGTCAGGAGTCACGCTGACCCCAGTACAGTACCTTGTAGGTGTAAGAAATCAAAGACGATGCAAGACACAGGAGAGGTAAGGCATTGAGGAGCCAAGTCGGTTCCTTACTGCTATGCAAGTTGTTGGCACTCAAGGACAGTGTGTAGCATGAAACAGGTGAGGTGACACTGAAGCAAGTGACGCGTCAGTTCCTGGTAGTGGTGCAGAGTCATAGAGTCGCTGTTGCCCGGGGGATAGGCACAGGGGAGGTGTTGCAGCAGTTGCCAAGATGACCCTCAGTTCATTGGGGCATTACAGGTCAATCTGTGAAGCTTCAGTTTCACGGCGTTGAATCACTGGGCCTCAGCTGTGGCATTGGAGTCAGAGTCGTGCATTACGGACATCGGTGGTGCGGTGCTTGTGCCTTCTGCAGTGGCCATTCTTTGAAGGCTCTGCATTGTTGTTCGAGCCTGCATTGAAAGTTGCGGTTGTTGCGTCGAGTGGGGACCATGGCTTCGCACAGGCAGCTGCACTGAATCAAAGTTGCAGATAGGCGCCAGTTCACTCAATGTCAAGTTCTTTTGCTAGCACTGAAACTCACTTCCAAGGGCCCATTAACTGGACTTGTCACCACTTGGCAAGTAGGGCTCTCAACAGAGGAGCCTAGCTTCTACAGGTGAAATCTTTAATGGCCCTGAGAATTCCAACAGGAGGCAAGCTGAACTCAAGCCTTTGGAGAAGCTTTAGAAAGCAGGATGTAGAGAGCAAAGTCCAGTCCTCTCCCTCCCAGTACACAAGCAGAAAGCCAACAAAGCAAAGGAAACATCAAAGTGACAGTCCCTCCTGGCAGCACAACAGCTCTTCTTCCTGGCAAAATGTCCTCAGTCCAGAAGTGTTTTGAGTATATGGTGTCAGAGGTCCAGTACTTATACCTATTATAGCCTTTGAAGTAGGGAGACTTCAAAGTAAGGTCTTTCCAGTGCTCTTCCTTACCCTGGCTCCAGACACACTACAGAGGGTAGAGACTTCTTTGTGTGGGGACAGGCCCAGCCCAATTCAGGTGCAAGTGTCCGCTCCTCCCACCGCTCAGGAAGGCTCATCAGCTTAGTGATTGGGCCATCAGGATATGTAGAGAGCACCTCAGATCCCTTTGTTTGTGACTGTCTAGAGTGAATTCACAAAGCCCAGTTGTCATTCAACCCAAACGTGTATTCTAGGGACCGGTAGAGGCACAGAATGGTTAATTAAGAAAATTGCAACCTTTTAAAACTGGAGTTTTCAGACCTACAATTAAAAAAACAACTTCACTAAAAGATGTTTATAAATTGTGAGTCCAGAGATACCAAAGTCCAATTTTCTATCTGCTCCTAATTGACTGATACACTTGTAAAATGTTACAAGGCAGCTCCCATGCTAACGTATGGCAGAGATATGCCTTGCTGTAGTGAAAACAAATGTAGCAGTTTTTCAGTACGAGGATATGCAAAACTCTCTAGTGCATGTCCTACCTTTTAAATACATTGCGTGTGGGGCTACATAGGGCCTACCTTAGGGTTGCCATACATGTAATAAAAAGGAGTGTTTAGGCCTGGCAAGTGGGTTGACTTGCCAGGTCAAAATGGCAGCTGAAAACTGTACACACAGGCTCTGCATTGGGAGGCCTGAGACCTGTTTACAGAGCTACTCATGTTGGTGGCACAATCACGGCTGCAGGCCCACTAGTAGCATTTGAATTTCAGACCCTGGGCACAAATGGTGCACGGTGCCAGGGACTTACCAGTAAATAAAATATTGCAATCATGCAAAAAACAACCACCATCAGGATTTACACACGGAGCACTCGCACTTTAGCACTGGTCAGCAGTAGTAAAGTGCCCAGAGTTCTAAAGCCAACAAAAACGAAATTCAGCACACAGTCAAAAACAGGAGGTCAGAAGCAAAAAGACAGGGGGAGCCATGCCAAAATATGCCAGGTCTAACTAGTGGGCTGATGCATGAATAAACCTCAGCGGCCTCAGGCAGTAGTGAGCCACATTGGCACCATACAGCACATACATCAGTGAGCCTAAGCAGCTCATGCTACAATGATCCTTGGCAGAACACTCCTAAATCTACCTAGGTAGCAATTTATTTATTATTATTATTTATTTATTAATGCGATTTATAGAGTGCGAACAATTGCCCAAGGGCGTCTCGGCGCAATGAGCCTAATGTGAGCATTCCAGTGGTGTCAGGGCACCACTGTGCCTAGAATGCTAAAAATATATTAACCTCTTCGATGCTCATGACGGAACGGTTCCGTCATGAGCATCGCTCGAGCTGTGCTCATGACGGAACTGTTCCGTCATGACCACGCCCGTTTTCATTAGGGCCCAGCACCGGCGGTAAATCTGCACCGCACGGATGAGGTTAAAGGTTACCACCATACTGCATGTTTAATGTGTACCACTGCTAGTAATACTTAATAGATCTTTACATTTGCCTGGTCACCCAGTAATCCTCATGCCTATTCAAATCTACTCAGGGAAAAAAAGCAGTAAAAAATATTGGAAATGTGATCTTGACAGCACTTGGAGCTTGATCTGTGGATTTGGGGCAGAGCCAAAGGCATGGCTAAACAGAATAGTATTCTGTAGCTCTTCATTTGGCCTCCCGTTTACAGGTAACTGCGTATAAAATGTTTGGGCCACCTGCACACTTTACTGATCCACATCATTTCATTTGATTTCTAAAGTCCAAATTGTTGGTGTTTTAAGTGCATCTGCAAAAAGTGAGAATCCTGCGATTTTTAACTACTGGGCATAAGCGCTTGTGCTTATTTAATCGATTGCTTTAGATGGTTATCTTACAAGGATTTGAACCTGTAACATAGAGGTAACACACAGATATCTGCAGTAGAGGCCAGTAGAACTCACTGATCCCTCTCACTGTTAATAGAACTTGTGAACAACATTTTCCAAACAAATCTCTTCATTAGGTGCAGTCATCTCCTGAAGTTTTCATTGAGATTTAAATCTCTGGCATGCAGGACTTGCATGCAGATCCGTGCAGTGGATGCAAGCCTGCACTGGGTTATCTGACCAGACTGAGGGGTTGACATGAAGGCTGCACATAGCTCTCTGCAGTCAATCTTATCACCCTGAGCTATCTCCCAGGGATTGTAACATTTGACTTTAATTAAGAAAGGCATTAAAGAGAGTGTACCCATGTTTTATTAGGTGGAAGAAGAAGTGGCGAGAGCAGTTTGTTGGCAATCAGTGCATAAAGCAGAGCGCGGAGCACTTTCCCTCGAGGGGACTTCCAACAGGCAGACACATTTAAAGCAGACATCTAGGGGACTCTAAATTGGGATCCATGAACGCAGTGATGGAAATGGATTAAATAACTCCAGCAACCCGCAAATTGGTAGACCACTGGGCAGGATGCAGGGAGTGAAGTCCAGGGGACAGGGCAGCACGAGGACAGAGTCAGGCAGGGCAGGGTCAGAACCGCTGTAGTCAGTGGCAGTCAGCCCAGTGTATAACGTCTGCAAGTACAAATGAATTATTATTGAAAACTCTGCTCCCTAAGAACTTGACAAGTACAAATGCAATAGTGAAGCTGTGCGGGCATATTTTTTTTTTTCTAACAGTCCCATTTTACAAAGACTGCTGTATTTTATCTCTTCACTTAACAGCAAAATAAATCGTATTTGTGACTTAAAAAGCATGACAATTTGCAGGATACCCCAATCCTTACTTTTTATTTTAACTCTGCCTTATGTTTATGTTCCTATGCCCTGCAAGATATATAGTTAGCAGTTAGCACCCGCCATCCCAGGAGAGGGCCTTTGCCGTGCTCAACCAACAAAGGGAATACACTTTCCTAACAGGAACGGTATTTTTCCTTGAGGGCTGAACACTTGCTCTCTTCCTGCTGTGGAGACTACAATGTTTTTAGGGTATTGATTAACAGGATCATTTCATCCAACCCACCGTTGTCCTACTCCCGAAAACCCCCAAATACTACTCTGCATTTGTGCAGAATGAAAGTTGGTCAAAAATCATCATTTTCAAATTAAGACAACATCGAAGTGCGTCATTCAAGGACGTTTAACATAACATGACAACTTACAGGTGATTGGACAGTACAGCATAGTCACTGCAGTGGATTCTACTGAATATCACTTTTAAAGATCTGGCTTACCGCTCAGCGTCTCTAACGCAGAGTGCTGCACAACTTCTATGGAGACTGCTTGCGATTGGCTGAACCTTCTCGCGCACTGCCATTCCTTACCTACTGTGCTATCTGAGGTAGATTCAAGCACCCCTCTTCTCTATGAGTGGGCAAAGGCTTATTTTGAACAAATAAAAACAATATGTTTCATTCATTCCGTCCCACAAAATCTATAAAGATGGACAACAATTTTTTGCTAAATGTGAGATGCTCAATGTTAGACGGACCGGGAGGGTCGGCCGAGATTACGGGGAGAGGTCTCCAGGGAGAGCCGTCTCCAACGACTGTACAGGTAAGTAACTTCCCCCCCACAGACGGACACCACACAAGATTGAAGGTTAACAAGACTTTATATGCAATTCTTAGGTTACGTCGTTATGATACAAGGAGGTCTGGACTCAGGGGTCCCCTCGGTTCTGATCTCTGGTTGAGGAGAAAGGGTAGCGGGACAGTCTTAGTTACCAATGAGTTAAATAGCTCTCAATCCTCGAGCTCGGCGTGGTTGCTGATCGGGCCGTGGAGGAGCCAAGCAGGTCCCGAGATGGATGAAGGATGGTCGACGGGCCGTGGAGAAGCCAAGCAGGTCCCGATGAAGATGATGGTTACAACGGTCCGCGGCCTCGCCAGCAGATCCGGACGACGGTGAAGAATGAAGGTTACGACGGCTGTGGCAGCGCCAACAGGCAGGACGATGGTGCACAGGACAGAGCTACGGCAGCGCCAGTAGTCCGTCCAGGATGAGTTCCTCTTACGTCTCTCGACTCCAAGATACAACTGACTTCCTGCTCTGGAGCTGCCCCAGTTATAGGGCTGGCGTGCTTTGATGTCCGGACCCTCGCACTTGGAGGTCGGGAGGTCCGGGATGAGGGAGTCCAGACACCCAGCAGGGGGGTGGAGCCAGCGCCCGGGGAGGCGATGGGCGAGCGGCACTGGGCGGGGGGAGAGCCATCGGCACCTCTTTCTCCCATTGACTTGCCAAGTAGCCCGCTCACCTCCTGGGTGGAGGGTGGTGCCGGATTGTCTGAGGCTGGGCTAGGCCCAGGGTTGAGGTCGATCGGGGGCCAGGCGGCCTCGTGGCGAGGTGTCCAAGATGGCGGCCCGGGCTGGGTGCATGGGCCGGCAGTGGATCGGACCCACGAGGTTATCATGTTCGAGGGCAGGGGTCCCTGAGGGGACGCAGGGCGTGCAATGGTGGTGTGTGGTGCTTGCGTGACTGGGCTCGGGCCTGGTCGAGCCGGGGGAGAGCGGCCCGTCATGTGGCCTGTCCAACATGCGTCCCCCCCAGCTGAAGGCGGGGAGAGTTACCCATCCTCTTGGGGACTCTCTGCGTCGAGGCGGAAAAACCGGGACAGGCCATCGGCGTTGGCGTGGTCGGACCCAGGCCGGTGTTCGACTGTGAAGTCCATACCTTGTAAGGAGATGGACCAGCGTAGCAATTTTGGGTTTTCCCCCCGCATATGCATCAACCACTGCAGGGGTCGGTGGTCAGTCTGCACCCGAAAGTGGGTGCCAAAAAGGTAGGGCCGGAGCTTCTTGAGGGCCCATACCACAGCGAAGGCTTCCCTCTCTATGGTGCTCCAGCGTTGTTCCCGGGGTAGGAGTCTCCGGCTGATGAAGGCCACCGGTTGATCGAGGCCTTCGGTGTTCACTTGGGACAGGACCGCCCCAATGCCCTGGTCGGAGGCGTCCGTCTGGACGACGAACTCCCGGCTGTAGTCTGGGGCCTGGAGCACAGGAGCGGAACACATGGCGGCCTTTAACTGTTCGAACGCCGCTTGACACTCTGGGGTCCAGTTCACCTTCTTGGGCTGATTTTTTGACGTGAGTTCGGTGAGAGGCCCCACGATGGTACCATAGTCTTTCACGAACCTTCGGTAGTAGCCCGTGAGGCCCAGGAAGGCTCGCACCTCAGTTTGAGTGATAGGGGGTTGCCAGTTCTGGATGGCGGCAATTTTCAGCTGTAGGGGGGCCACTAGGCCGCTTCCCACCTGGTGTCCGAGGTAGGTCACCGACCCTTGTCCAATTTGGCATTTGCTGGCCTTGATCGTGAGGCCAGCTCGCTGAAGGGCTTGCAGCACTGCTTGGAGGTGGTGGAGGTGCTCGGTCCAATGGTGGCTGTACACAGCGATGTCGTCCAGGTAGGCGGCGCTGAACTCTTCGAGCCCCGCCAGGACCTGATTGACGAGCCGTTGGAACGTCGCTGGGGCATTCTTCATGCCGAAGGGCATGACCGTAAAGTGATAGTGGCCATCGGGGGTGGAGAAGGCAGAGCGTTCTTGTGCTCGGGGTGTGAGGCCGATCTGCCAATAACCTGCCGTCAGGTCGAAGATGCTGAGGTAGCGGGCAGCGCCCATTCGGTCGACCAGTTCATCTGCCCGGGGGATGGGGTGTGCGTCCGTTCTGGTGACTTCATTCAGGCCCCGGTAGTCGACACAGAACCGGAGTTCTGGTGTGGTCCCGGGGGCGGCTGCTTTGGGGACCAGTACGACCGGGCTGGCCCATGGACTGTCTGAGGGCTCGATGACCCCGAGCGTGAGCATCTTAGCTACTTCCGCCTGGATGCAGGCCCGTACCCGATCAGGTACGCGGTAGGCCCGGTGGCGGATAGGAGGGCTGTCTCCGGTGTCCACATCGTGCACACACCAGGAAGTGACACCCGGGGTGAGGGAGAACAGACTGGCGAACCGTGATAGGAGGGCTTGGCACTCTTGCCGTTGTTCTCTGGTGAGGGTCTCCGAGAGTCGGACCCCATCCACGGAGCCGTCTTGCTCCTGGGTCCGCAAGAGGTCAGGGAGAGGCTCGGAGTCGTCTTCAACCCCATTGTCTGTGGCCATCAAGAGGCTGAGTTCTGTTCGTGCAAAGTGGGGTTTCAGTCTGTTGGTGTGGAGGACTCGGAGCGGATTCCGGGCGGACTCCATATCGATCAGATAGGTGGCAGGACCCTTGCGCTCGATTACCTTGAAGGGTCCCGTCCATTTGTCTTGGAGAGCGCACGGTTCTGTGGGGGACATTACCCAGACCTGTTGCCCCGGCTCGAATTCAATGGATGAGGCGTTCTGGTCATACCATTTCTTCATGTCCTCTTGACTGGCCTCTAGGTTGGCTTTTGCTAGGTCTCTGAACCGCCGGGACTGGTTGCGGAGGGTGAGGAGGTACCGGAAGACATCTGGAGGACTCTTGGCCGGAGGCATCTCCCAGCCTTCTTTGATCAGGCTGAGTGGCCCCCGTACTGGGTGCCCATAGAGCAGCTCGAAGGGGCTGAAGCCTAGGGACTTCTGTGGGACCTCCCGGTAGGCGAAGAGGAGGCACGGCAGCAGCACGTCCCACTGGCGACGGAGGGGCTCTTCCAATCCCCCGATCATCCCTTTTAGCGTGCGATTGAACCGCTCAACAAGTCCGTTTCCTTGGGGGTGATAGGGGGTCGTGAAGCGGTAGGTGACCCCACACTGTTGCCAGAGGGACTTCATATATTTAGAAATAAAGTTCGTGCCTCTGTCACTGACGACTTCCCGGGGGAACCCCACACGGGAGAAGATCCCCATCAGGGCCCGGCCGACCACTGGGGCTGTCACGGTCCGGAGAGGAATAGCCTCAGGGTAGCGGGTGGCGTGGTCCACTAGTACCAGGATGAAGCGATGGCCTTGTCTTGTACGCGGGTCCAGGGGTCCCACAATGTCTATCCCGACCCTCTCAAATGGGGTTGTGACTACTGGAAAGGGTTGCAGGGGAGCCTTTAATTTGCGGCCGCTCTTCCCACTGGCTTGGCACGTGGGGCAAGATCGGCAATGCTGGTGCACATCGTTTCTCATTTTGGGCCAGAAGAAGTGGGTCACTAGGCGGCTGTAGGTTTTATCCTGTCCCAGGTGCCCTGCCAGGGGGGCATCGTGGGCCAGGTTTAGCAGGAAGTCTCTAAAGCGGAGGGGCACCACTAGTACTCGGTTGGCCCCCAGCTCGGCGATTCGTTGCTCGCTGTACAATAGATCATTGTCCCAGTAGACCCAATGAGTTCCGGAGGTATCCCCGGCGCTTTGGGCGAGCGCTTGTTGTCGGAGTCCCTCAAGGGAGGGACAGGTCTTCTGTTCCTGACGAAATTGTTCTTGTGTGGGTCCCCCTTCTTGAGCCCACTGATCAAGATTAGCGAGGTCGGAAGGTTGAGCAAGTTCGAGGGGGATGCCATGGTCGGGGGTCTCGGCGGGGGCGACCGGAGGCGGTGGCGCCGGCCATTCGGGTTCTTCCGGGTGATGGTTGGCACGGGCGGCCATGGACCGGGTGGTGACGCACGCCCAGTCTGGGACGCCCAACATCCCCAAGTGTTCTTTTCGCTCCACGGCTGCCCACGGGGAGCTTTCCAGGTCATTTCCGAGGAGGCATTCCACGGGGGCGTCGTCTCGGACCGTTACCTTCAACATGCCGGAGACCCCTCCCCACTCAAAGGGGACGCAGGCCATCCGACACAGACTTTCCGAGTTGTCGGCTGATCGCACAGGGCAGAGAACGTTCGGTAGATATTGTTCTGGGGTCACCAGATGACAGCGGACGGCTGTCACACTGGCCCCGGTGTCTCGAAGGGCTTCGGCCCGTTGTCCATTGATGCTCACCCATTGGCTGTACTTCTGGGTGTTAGCGGGTAGGGGGACCCGCGGGACCATGTCTCTTCCCCCTAAGCACGCGAGAGTCATGGCGGCTGGCTCCCACTCTTGATACTCTTGCTCGCCTGTTTCTTGTTCCTCGGAGATCTGTTCTTCCCCTAGTGCCGCGGCGGCCACCTGGCGGGGTCTTGGACTCTGATACTGCGGGCAGCTTGGGTCGTTTGCATAGTGGCCGACTCGTTGGCATCGGTGACATGTAACATTGGCTCTGTATCCCGGTCGCGCCGGGGTGCTGCCCCGGTTGGCCGGGGGGGTGGTGCTGGTAGCGGGGGCGGCCGGAGTATTGTCTCTTCCTCGTCCTTGGCCCCCTCCTCCTCCTCTGGGTCGGTAGTGACCATTGTTGTTCCTGTTCTGCTCGTAGGACCCATTCCGGCCCACTCTGGTGATCTCCCACCGGTCAGCTTCGGCTGCGAGCTGCCGGGGATCGGTTAACTTGCTGTCGAGGAGGTGTTGGCGTAGTTCAATGAAGCAATTGTTGGACAGATGCTCCCATACCATCAGATTGAACAGCTGCTCGTAGGTCGTGACGTTGTTCCCTCTGATCCAGCCTTCGAAGGCTCGGCTAAAGTACGTTACATAGTCCACCCAAGTTGTACCTGGAATGCGTGTGCAGTCTCGGAACCTCTGACGGTACATCTCGGGCGTGAGGCCATAGCGGGTGAGGAGGGCCGCTTTCATATGGTCGTAGGAGGTCATCTGGTGGTCTGGGAGCTGTAACAGAGTATCGCGGCCCTCATTGAGGAATTTGCCCCATAGGCCGGCTCCCCAGTCGGCTCTATCGATCCGGTGCGCAGTCATCGCGATTTCATAGGCCTTAAACCATTGCTGGATGTCGTCTTCTCGAAAATATTCTCGGACCACATCCTTGGGGATGTGCACTTTTTTCTCCGCGGTCCCTGGGGTGGACGGTCTGTCGGGCACCCCTAACTCTTTATTTTGTTTGCGCAGGTTGATCTCGGCTAGGTTCCGTTCGTGCTCGTACGTTAGTCTTTTTTCCTCGAGCTCCCTTTGCCTCTGTTTCTCCTCTCTTTCTTCTCGGAGGCGAAGGTGCTCTAAGTTTATTTTTTGCTCGGCCAATTTGAGTTCTATGTCCATCTTGAGTCGGGCCATTTCGAGTTCGTGTAGTCGGGCTTTTTCTCTTTCTTGGATCTCGTCTTGCGAGAGACTGGTTCTTTGCCCCTCAGGGGCCGTGTTGGTATTTTTCGCGGTGCTTTGCTCAGGGGCTTCGACATCCCCGGTCTCTGCCCAAGATTCTAGGGCATGCTTAAAATCGTCCTTGGTACTTAGTCCGGTGGTAGCGATACCTAGTTCGATGCAGAACTGCTTTAGTTCACGATGGCTGTATTCCTCTAGTTTTTCCATTTGGAACTTCTCAGTTGATCCGCTCTCTTTAGTCGACATTTGTTGTTCGTTGTGGGGTGAGCTACTCTCTGTACGTTATGCGGTGATTCGGATCGCGCCGCTGGCCACCAATGTTAGACGGACCGGGAGGGTCGGCCGAGATTACGGGGAGAGGTCTCCAGGGAGAGCCGTCTCCAACGACTGTACAGGTAAGTAACTTCCCCCCCACAGACGGACACCACACAAGATTGAAGGTTAACAAGACTTTATATGCAATTCTTAGGTTACGTCGTTATGATACAAGGAGGTCTGGACTCAGGGGTCCCCTCGGTTCTGATCTCTGGTTGAGGAGAAAGGGTAGCGGGACAGTCTTAGTTACCAATGAGTTAAATAGCTCTCAATCCTCGAGCTCGGCGTGGTTGCTGATCGGGCCGTGGAGGAGCCAAGCAGGTCCCGAGATGGATGAAGGATGGTCGACGGGCCGTGGAGAAGCCAAGCAGGTCCCGATGAAGATGATGGTTACAACGGTCCGCGGCCTCGCCAGCAGATCCGGACGACGGTGAAGAATGAAGGTTACGACGGCTGTGGCAGCGCCAACAGGCAGGACGATGGTGCACAGGACAGAGCTACGGCAGCGCCAGTAGTCCGTCCAGGATGAGTTCCTCTTACGTCTCTCGACTCCAAGATACAACTGACTTCCTGCTCTGGAGCTGCCCCAGTTATAGGGCTGGCGTGCTTTGATGTCCGGACCCTCGCACTTGGAGGTCGGGAGGTCCGGGATGAGGGAGTCCAGACACCCAGCAGGGGGGTGGAGCCAGCGCCCGGGGAGGCGATGGGCGAGCGGCACTGGGCGGGGGGAGAGCCATCGGCACCTCTTTCTCCCATTGACTTGCCAAGTAGCCCGCTCACCTCCTGGGTGGAGGGTGGTGCCGGATTGTCTGAGGCTGGGCTAGGCCCAGGGTTGAGGTCGATCGGGGGCCAGGCGGCCTCGTGGCGAGGTGTCCAAGATGGCGGCCCGGGCTGGGTGCATGGGCCGGCAGTGGATCGGACCCACGAGGTTATCATGTTCGAGGGCAGGGGTCCCTGAGGGGACGCAGGGCGTGCAATGGTGGTGTGTGGTGCTTGCGTGACTGGGCTCGGGCCTGGTCGAGCCGGGGGAGAGCGGCCCGTCATGTGGCCTGTCCAACACTCAATAATTCTGAAATTGAAATACTCATTTGTATTTTGCAAAGATTGCTCCATTTCTGCCAATCAATTACTTTTTTAATGAGATCTAAGTGTGTAGATGTTCTATAGAAATGGAACTAAACTACATTACTATACAGTACATGCAATCATTAGTATAACCGTGGCCAGCGTCGGATTGGTAACGTGGGCACTCGGGCAATGCCCGAGGGGCCGGTGTCCAGTTTCAGCTGTGGGCTGCTTTTTGGGCAGCCTGGGGGGGGGCATGTGGTCAGTGTCTGCACTGTTCGGAGGCCGCCAGAGGCCCAGTGGGTGCCTGAGTGGCATTTCTGGAGGTAGATGGGTGTCCATTACCTCCCTCTTAGCAACGGCAGAGGTGTCACTCCCTTTCTCTTCCTGGGCCGGCCCATTATATGCATACTAAGCGGGGGCAAGGGGACTGAGCAAAAGTGGCCTCACTTGTATTCAGGTGTGTTTCACCAGTGTAAGATAATCCGTGCATTTTATTTACCCCCCCCCCCCCCACCCCCCTTTTTATACAACTACGTCGAAACAGTGTTTTGCAAAGGCAATATGCAAATGTGGGCCACTTTTTTTTGCGTGCCCGGGCCGATTTTTAATCCCAATCCAACCCTGACCGTGGCTACTACCTGAGAAGCAAGTAACTTTGTACCGCATAGAAGGCTGATAAAGTAGATAACTATGTTAATACACAAGTACACACCAGACATTCAGCCAGAACACACACCACACGTAAATACAGACGCAGACCACAAAAAGAAAAAACACACTGAGTTATCAGTGTATCTCATGGCAGCTTGCCTGACACGTTTACTCATTGCTCCTGTAATAACCTGGGCTGCAGCTTTTACTAGAGAGGAGCTGTGACATTTGGCACCTGCGCATTGCCCAGAGGCAACTTACTGAAAAGGAATTAATTATCTGTGAACTTTGCACCCTGGACCCCCTAGTATCTGAGGGAGGAAAAGAGTCCCGACTCCCTGCAGGCAGCTGCTGCAGGAAGAAGCGCACGCTGCATGCGAGAGTGACACCACGCGTGCCTAGGAGATGTCGAGTCACTGTAAAGAGTCGCTGGGGTCGGTTCTGGGTCATTAATACCTGCCGGAACAGGGATCCGGTGCGTTCCCATGCCATCAACCCTGCTTGCAAGTCCCAAGAGCCTGCAAGGGAAAGAGAGGGAAACGGACATGCACTGGTGCTGTCACCACGACATAATGATACATTGCCATTAAAACTGGCGCATCGGCCGCTGACCAGTATTCTTTCACCTTTTTTGTAAAAGTCTTGACTCTATAGTTTTCAGCCCATGACTACCAACAGATCCAAACGACCTACCACGATCTCTAACATTTGTCATACTTTTACAGTACAAGTTTTGTCCTTCGCTCTTCTTGTGGGATGTTATCTAAAACGGCATTCATTCCTGTTGTGTTTATTAGTGCCTGCAACCCAGTGCACAGACATGCTGTTGGAAAACGAGGCAGCATCCGTGAGGTCTGCACAAATAACAGGACTACGTTTGTCCTTCACTGGGAACCAAACACCCAATTGTAGCACCTGACTCTCAGAGGGTAGCGTTGCAGAGCAGTCTGAGGCTTACTCAAGGGAGGTGGTGTGGTCTAGTAATCGCCATTTGAAGGTGCGCAAAAAAAAAACAATCAATAAGTGATTGTCCAGTCTGTACTTTGCTTTATAAAAGTAAGAGTACATTTATTAAACACACACACTACTCAGTACTATGCACCAAATTACAAATATACATAAGCTGTTGGAATTACTTTGTGACATTGCATAACATCTCCACCGCTCCCGCAGGGAAGTGGGGTTTAGTACCACCACTCCCTTGTATGCACATCATCTTACCCCCAGTGCAGTTAGTTGAACATAACTTGGAGCGAGGACCATGCACACTGGCACCATCCCAGTGGTGACCCCCAATATCCCAACAAGCATTTAAAATAGGTAACCTTGCCTTGGTGACACACAACCTTACTGAGTATTTCCTCCTGACCATGAAGTATACACCTCTACATCGTAAGATCTAGCAGTCTGGGGTCTTCACCTAAGCGCAGCTGCAAGAATACATGTTTAAGCATCACTTTAGAATGACACTACTCATCACATTTGTGTATCAGTAGAATGCATCGAAATTACAGCCCCTAAAGGCATCACAGATTACATCACAGGATTACGCAGTTACAACCGGACATCCTAGCAGGAATGTCTGACAACATAACCCACTTTGCTTATGACATCACCCTACACAGGCACTTCACATTACACATGTGACCTTCAGGCCTTCTAAAAGAAATAACATTAGTAAATGCGCTACAGGTGCAATTACACCTCCTCACCTCCAGGGGATGCCCTTCTTCAGACATCCCCAACTCCGCCTTTCACTCCTTGATGCACTTCTCAACTCTCCTTCAGCTGTAGAACGAAAGTTCCAGCTCAAGAGAAGTTAGAATGCTGGTTTAGCCCTTGAGGGGTTATTCTTTTCACGTCCCCATGAGACTTAGGGAGGGACTTTTCTTGGTTGTGCTGGGGAAGACTGCGTTCCTCTGGCAGCTCCCCCTGCACCCTGACACACATATGGTGGTGACCCCGTCCTCCTGGGGCTACCACATGCCGAGAAAACCCTGTTTTATCCTTGCAGGCCTTTCCTGGCCTGCAAGGCATTATGGGGCGATTCTCCGCGTTGCCGTGAATAGCAGAGCAGCGGCTACACTGCTGCTCCGGGGAGAGCCGCACTGGTGCTTCGCTCCACATTGTGTGCTCGGTGGGGGGGCCCGTCCCACCCAGACATCCAGGTGGTTCATCGCAGCTCGGGGAGCCCACCCCTTGCTGCTCCTACTGGTGAGTGCTTCGGTGACGTTCCTGGCGACTCTGGGAGCCCCTCCCCGGCCGCTCCTCTTCTCCCGTGGCTCAGTCCCACCCAGGCCCCGGTGTTACCATCCGGAAGGAGAGCCACGTGGGGGGCCCACCCCTGGTGGCTCCCCGCACGACCAGCACCCTCGCGTGCTGCCGTGGGACTCCCCTGGCTTCTCCGGCTCTCACTGGACCTCGGGGGAGTGAGATGGCATTTCCCCCCTCCCCACGCTGGTCATCACCTCGGGCCCAGAGATGGGGTCCCAGGCCCCGTGCCATATTCCTGGGGAGCAAGCCGGCGCTCCCTGACTGGCCTCTTCTGCGGAGGGCAGGGTGTGCTCCTGGCTCCCCTCGCAAGCCTCCTCCTCCTCCTCTTCTTTCGGGCTCGGGGAAGGGGTCGTGATGGCACTCCCCCGACCTTTGTCTTTGTAGGGGTGGTGGCGCAACGTACTCCCCCGCCTCCTACTTTGGCGGGGGCCAAGGTGGACTCCTGGCCCCCTCACAGGGGGCGCTCCCCGCCGGACATCTTCACCAGAGCGTGTCGGCGCCCCCCAGCCTCCATCTTTGGTGCGGGGCCAGTGTGGGCTCCTGGCCACCTTCCTGGGCATCTTCACGGGGAGCGTGACAGCGCTCCCCGTCTTTGCTACTGCTGGGGCAGCCCCGGGGACCTGACTAACTCTGGGAGCACATCATGGAATGGTGGGGGAGCCCCACGCGCTTCGTCGCCGGTCTCTCCAGAAGTCAAAGGTCGCCGACCATCTGGGGGTGTATATATCGGCCCAGAGGAGTCAGATAATGATGATCTTGGCCTCCTCTTGCTCCCTGTGGCGCTCCCCAGCCACTGGGAGCATTCTCTTTCACCCCCTTGTCTCCCAGAGGGGCACTCTGCAGGTAGCGGTCTTCACTGGCTCCCTGCGCCAGCCTTTTGCCTGCTCTCCTCCTGGGTCTCTATTCTCCCTGCGCAGAGACCCCTGCTTCTGCGCACTGGCCCATGACTCTTCTCCTGGCGCTGTTCAGGATCCTGGGGGCAGTCAGGGAGTTTCCCCTTCCAAATGCCCTTTGCGCCAGGCTCCAGCAACTTCTGCCTAAGCAGACCACACACCCCAGAGAGCTTTTCTTCCTGTGCAAGCACTTTTTAAAAGTTGAGTAGGGGGCTGGCAGGAAGTCTCTGTTTGTCCTATCAAACAGCGACACATCACTTTACTGCCCCTGCCACCTCCTTCTTGTCCAGCCTCTGGGTTTGTTCAAAATGGCATCGTCCAAGGTCTCTTGCCACATGGTCTCTGAAAAAGCCCTTTCCCCCTCGCTGCCTTCCCTCCGTGGTGCAGCCTGGTGCCTGGCACCCAGTGATAGCTGCTGATGGATGAGCCTGTAGCCCCACCCATCTTCTCTTTGTGGAGAGGAGGCCTTCGCTCTGGGAAGAAAGGTCATAAATCTGGGCTACTGAGGTCAGCCCCCTGCCAGCGCCTGGTTATGGCTGGCTCAGAGAAATATGACAGATCTGGATGACCAAAAAGCAGTACAAATGTGACGTTTGACTCTGCAGAATACTTCTTCTCACACCAGTTACAGTGGACTTTAGTGCGTGTCTGGAATCTGTAGGCCTTATGAAAGTTAATGTAGCCCATGGGCTCCACATCCCCATAGGGTAATAATGAAGTTAAGAACAGTAAAACACACTGACTTTCCCTGGCATGTTCCTTTCCAGTGTATGAAGCCTGTTCCATGTCACCACCCAATTCTGCAGCAGTCCAGCCACACCATTCACTTTGTAGCTGCTCCTGGACTTTGCACGCTAGGAATCTCCCCTGTGCAGCCCCTACATGTGTGCACATGCATGTACACATGTGTCTGCATGTAACCAGCCTGGTGTCCCTTACTCCAGCTGCTGCGCAGAGCCTGGTCAAGCCAGGGGGGACACCAGTAAAATCCCCATGCAGTCTCTTTCATCATGCGTTCACTGTGGGTGAGTCCCACTTATGAGGCTCCCCTACAGTAAAAAGCTCAACAATTAGGTGCTCAAAAAGCTAACAATCCCGGCGGCCCATGGGCGGTGATGGTGCTTGCTTCTGTCTCAAACAATGGCTATGCTTAAGTATTCAACTTTACCATTCATTCTACTCCACTGCAGGCGGGTCCCTGGCGTTTAGTGTTCTCTGTGGCCCACCCTTGCTCCGTGGCTGCAGGTATGTTCAGCACTGAGCGGGGTTACCGCTGTCTACAAAAAGTGGCTTTGCATCACCTACATGCATCTCAGTCAACCACAAAGTTACTCATGGGTGTCTTCAACTTAGAATTCAACTTCGCCTCAGGATTTTGATGCGGAGACCTGGAGGCCACTCGTGACTTGTCTTCAAAGTTTTGCTGAGGATTCTATTTCACACATCTACACCTCTTTCCTGGCGCTCCAGTCCAGAAAGGGTTTTCTCAATGCTTCTTAAGCTGTCCCCCTCCTCTATACACGACAGCACAGGAGAAAATCACTCAGAGTCACTGTTGGGAACAGTTGCTTCTTTATAAAAAGTTTGTGAACTATTTCTGTAACTGAAAGAAAAATTAGGAACAACATCGTTCCCAACAGGTCCCATCCACTTTGACATTCAAATTTACACCATCATTCACACATTTTCAATATATCCCCAGACTTGCACCATCATTCAGCAATAGCTAGTGCAGGCATATATATATTTGCACTACCACTTAGAAATCTTGAACACGTGTTATATTTTTGCACCATTGAATAACTAGTTTTGTGCCATTACTCATAAATTATTTACATCATTAATTACACCATTAATTTGGCAAAATAACTGGGATGTCTAGACAATTCAGTTCCGCGTGCACTGTAAACCAAAATTGATTCAACATGTTTGCTTTCAAAGACCTCTTTACTGTTACCAGATGGCTTCCTGTCATCAGGGACACTAAATCCAGATAATTGCCTCCTTGTATACACAATTCTACATTTGTACTGTAGTCCAACTGTTTCCATTCTGTTGGAGCCCGAGTACAAATCCCAGTACGCACTATCTTCTTAAATGGCTGCCAAGTCCGTTGTCCCGGATGACATAGTCATCTCGTAGCTTTACACCTGTGTCCAAATTATGAATTCGAACAAAAACAGTGAAAGAGAGACGTTGTCGAGAACAGAATGCAACACAACCAGTAAAAGGCCTTCCTTGGAAGTCACTTGACGAGAAACCAAAAAAACAGTAAGCTGCATTCTGCATGTTTTACACAGGACTGGTTGATAAACAATTGACATGAAACTGGAAACAACCAAGGGACTTCTTGTGTGCTTGGCGAGTGCCAACCGCATCCAAGAATACATTTGCATGACAAACAGTGGTGGCCCGTGCAGGTAGGGGCGGTGGGGCTGGGTGGAGGGGGATTTCGGCAGACGACAAGTGAAAATGTAATGTTATTGAAATTTTTGCTTGTGGACGTCTGTCAAATCCCCCCCATACCCAGCCCACCACCGTACCCCTCTTACCTTCATGGGCCGCTCCTGATGCCAGACAAATGTGCCGCTAGATGTGGGTTTTGGTAAACAATGGCCACATTGCAGAGAAGGTCCAATATAACTGAGGTACGGAAGTGATACTTCACTGACCACAGACAACTTTTCTCTCTTCCAAAGCCATTATTGAAATAAAGGGTCAAAGGACAGTGCAGAACAAGTAAATGAGCCCCAAAAGAGACCTTCCCATTCTTTTTAAATTGTACTCATGTAGAGAAGAAACTACTAATAGGATATATGGCGGACACAGCCTTCATTTTACCATTTCATAAATGTACGTCTAACCACCCATTAGTGAGGCTTGCAGACTTTGAAGCCAGGTACTCTGAGGCATCTATCTTTGCATCTCATTATGCCTGAGTCATGGAACCCACCTCTCTGCCACAACTCTAAAGAAGCCCTTGCCCCCTAGGGCAGAGTCCCTTACATTTTCCCCTGGGGACAAAACCAGTCTTCAATGTCAAGTGTTTAAAGTTGGTGTCTCTAGTTGACAGAGATATGGACCCTGTCCAAGTAGGGACCTTTCCTTCTAGTCAGGGTAAGGGAGTTACACACCCAAAATTACCCCTGCTTGCCCTCTTGGTAGCTTGGCACGAGCAGTTAGGCCTACATCAGAGGCAATGTGTAAAGCATTTGTACATAAAACACCAAGTAACACAGTGAAAACACTACAAATGGACTCTACACCAGATTAGAAAAAATAACCAATCTTCACCTAAACAAAAACCAGACCAAAATGACAAAATTCCAACATACACAACTCAAGATACCGCTTTTTAAAGGTTTAAGTAATTAAGCAAATAAAACTCAATGGATGCATTGATTTTTGCACAAAGTACCTTTGGTGCGTCAAAATCCAAGACGCAAAACAGGTGCAAAGGAGGGAAGCAACAGAAAATAGAAGCGACTGATCGATTCTTGGGTGCCAGGGGAATGGAGGCATCGGTTCTGGAAATATTGCGCCAATTCCTTACTGCGAGGAGAAGTGATCCGTTGATTTCCAGAGTCGGCTCCTTACTGCGGGGCAAAGAGGTGGAAACTTAGTGCACAGTTGTGATGTGTGGAAAATCCAGGCATGCTGGGTCAATGCAGTGGTATAACGGGCGCTGCATTGATTTCCACAGCTGCGGACAGATGATGCATTGATTCCTTCAGCCGCATAACAGGGCCTGTGTCGAAGTCGGAACTGGGGTTTCGGGCGTTGGAGACTCAGCGCTCTGGCTGCAAGGGTGCTTCCAGCCATGAGCAGGCACTGCATTGATTCTTCAGCTGCACCACAGCGTTGCGTTGGTTTGTCAACCACATGGCAAACTTGTGGTGGGTAAACCGGCACTGAAGGGTTATTCATGTATTTTCCGTTTGAAGCAGCAAAACCACCTCCAAATTCCCAGAACTTGAGTTGGCATCACTTGGCAGGTCAGACCTCCCAGCAGAGGAGTTCAGAGGAGCTGCAGATGAAGTCTTTGATGGCCCCGAGACTTCCTACAGGAGGCAAGCACACACAAGCCCTTGGAGAACTAGGAAAACAGGATTCCATAAAGCAAAGTCCAGTTCTTTCCCTGCTCGCAGACAGAAACAGTAACTGCAGGCCGACCCAGCAAACCAACACAGCAAAGGTGCAGTACACCGCTTGACGGTTCTTCAGCTCTTCTTGGCAGAGTGCTCAGTCCAGAAGTGTTATAAAAATGTGGGGTTACAGGTACAATACATGTACCCCATTTTGCCTTTGGAGTAGGCATAATTAAAAGGCTAGTCTTTGTAGTGCAAAGGTCCTGCCTTACCCTGTTTCTTGCTCCAGACACACTACAGGGGGGCGAAAACAGCATTCTGAGAGGGCAGACACAGCCTCTAGCTCAGGAAGGGCCATACGCCTAGGGATGGGCAATCAGGATATGCATGGCCCACTTCGGCTCCCTTTGTGTGACTGTCTAGAGTGAATACACAAACAGCCCAACTGTCAGTCTAAACCAGACGTGAATTCCACAGGCAGGCAGAAGCAAAGGATGCCAAAGCAAGAAAATGTGGCATTTCAGGGAACCCAAAGTCCAAATCTCTATCTCTTCCCAATTGAAAGTTACACTTGTAAGATGTTACAAGGCAGCTCCATAGATAACCTGTGGGAGAGATAGTCCTTGCAATAGTGAAAAACAAAATTAGCAGTATTTCACCATCAGGACATGTAAAACACACCAGTACATGTGATACCTTTCACATACAATGCACCCTGCCCATAGGGCTATCTTGTGCCTACCTTAGGGGTGCCTTACATGTAGTACAAAAGGAAGGTCCTACTTGCAAGGCCGACATAGCAGTTTGAAACTGCACTTACAGACACAATGCTACACATGATAAGCATATATTTAAAGCAAAATCTTAAAACACTGACTGGTCCAGTGATCCGTGCATCTAACAAGAAGATGAAATTGAAAGTTCGAGGGAGCGCAGACATTTCTTTACAATCGGTTATTCACGGATATGATGAAACTATAAAGATCAACCTGCTCAGATTTGTCAAAGATCTTCCATTACTTTTAGCGCAAACTTAATTTTGTTATTTTGGAACTTAACAAACACTTTTTTTTACTATTAATTTTCAGTTGAAAAGACCGTGGAGCTCTGAGGGAGTAACACTAAAAGGCAGACTGGTGGTCAGTGCTGGAAAGCACCCAATATTCTCATCCCCTCACCCTTTGTGGGGAGCCTGAGAGCAGCGGTGAAGTCTGCAGTATCAGTGTTCGAGGCAGCTCCATCAAAAGCTAGTTTCTGAGAGGTTACAATGTCTGGAGACAGACCTCCCTATTCCCAGAACTCCTCTTGGCCATGAGGTGCTCTTACGCTTTGCAAGAGGATGTACTTCTGTCCTATCAGCCTACATAGTGACAAGCAAAATGTTACACTTCATTACTGACAGTGCAATCAAGCAATCAATGGTGAATGTAGGTTGGCCAATATATGACTGACACACACTACGGCCAGTGACTGAGGAGGAGTTGCCTTTTGCTGCCTTGTCTGTGTTCATTGCATATTTTATACCATGTATGATAAGGTTATGTTATCTCAAATAAATGGGCTATGACATTCAATTATTTCTATTTATGGCAAATATCAGTTGGAAATGGGAATTAAGATTTACATGGGCACTGCAACGCCATGACCACATATGGCTCTGAGATTTGGGGGTAAGCCAACAATGTGAAACTGAAAGTATTGTAAAATGTATTTCAAATCTTCCACTGTTGTTCCTTTCTATAAACAAGCCTTTGAAATGCATTCGGGTTTGCCTTTGGAACCATCTATGTATTTAGCTATGCAGCACATTAGCCTGGGTGCTAAAACATCTACTGCTCTTTAACATGGAGTGAAAGTAAGCTCCAAACTGCATAACATGCCAGGTGTGGGAACGCATGGAGAGAAATATTACCTTTCAGCGGGAAATGGTATAGTCCAAAGCCCTGTTTTTAATATAAAATCAGCGCCTTCTGTGATCATACCACTGAAAATACAAGATTGCAAACAATTATTATTGTCTACTTTTGCTTGTGGAATACAATTTCTATGGACTGGAATCTAGAGAATGCTAAAGTGATTCTGATTTTTCACTGATCTTGATCTCTGCTGGTCGTTTTCTATCAAGAAAGTTAAACAGAGGCAGTTGCCGAAAAAAAAGAAAGTCCCTCAGCAGAAAGCAATTCTGGTATTTTACTGACCTCTACTGGTCGTTTTCTATCAAGACAGTTAAATAGAGGCAGTTGAACAAAAAAAAGCCCCTAAGTGGAAGCAGACAAATCCTAGGGCTGATATCCAGAGCCCACAAACTACATACACATATAAGTATATACTAAAGTATATACAAAAGGTCGTGAATGCTCGACCTAAAACATGCTAATGTTCATTGAGGCTCACTGCATCCCATTATGTGGAAGAGCATGGTTTAAACAAAGGGTATTGGTACCCAAAAGCACCAGATTAGATTTGATCTGAACGAACATGTGGAGCCGCCAAAGCTACAGGATGTCTTACGCTAGTAGTGGGTTATGCTGTATCTGCTTTGGATTTTGTAACCAAGAGAATTCACTTTCAAATTGTAAATCTCAGCGAATATCCCCATAGACAGTAACATTTTAATGCTAAACCCACAAATTGTAAAACCCAAATATTATACCTACGAATGGTAAAATTATTTAAAAATCTAGATATTGAACATGAAGAGAAACTTGAAAAACACAAAATTGGTTTGAATGGTCCTTATGTGGGTTTCAGATTTTCCAAAGAGTGGTATCCGGGGAACTTCTAAAAAGACTTGCTCTCAATGCTTTAAAGAGGAGACATTCGACCGTATTTTAACCAATGGTGAGATTTTGCTATACGTATGTACAGTTCGTACTGTATACCAGTCTAACTCGATATGTGTGTTCATGATAGTGCATTTTAAAATAACCACTCTTATGCCCTTCATTGAGCGAATCGGTTTTAAAACAAGACCATACTTAGATGCTGACTTCTAAAAGACAGTAACAAAAATCTCATCTAAAAGAAACTTTATATGTGATGTGGTGACTTTATTGGTGGTTGCTAATGGTTGTTGGCTGAAGAAGCCAGAAGCCTGTAACCTTTCACTGTTGACAAACTCATTCTAGAGGTTCAAGAGAAATATCATTGCTCATTCAGTGTTTCTCGGATGGGCTACAGAAAATGGGTTAGTGGTCTGTGCACTGATTGAAGCGTGTCCGAATTATGAAAAACTGGCATCACAAGCGCATCCCCTACTCGCAGGTTAGCAGAGGGTTCAAAGAATGGATTGGCAAGGACGTTGAGCTTCTGTACCATCTCATTCCTTGGAGGACATGGAACTGCGCCAATGGTGACTCAGGATCACTGTCTGTTTGGCTTTACTCGATCTACGCATTAGAGTGAAAGTGAGTGTGTCAGTGAGTGAAACTGGGGTTGTTGTCATTGCAATAGCCTCACCTCGAGTGGAAAAGGAGTTGGGAACCGCATGCAGGTACCAGACTGCTTTGGCTCAAGACTGCCTGCTCTTGGGGCAATCATTAACCAGGAGATAGAGGACGCATTGATCCTATTGTCTGATATGTGGCACTGTCTGTGGTGCCGCACCCTGCCGGAAATGTTTTAAAATGTATTTTGAAGGTCATTTTTCAAATGTGTGCATCTGCCCGTGGAGTGGCCCAACACGCTCCGCACGAAATAAAGACCAGACCCTTCCAGAATCTGTTTGCTGCTACATAATGTGCTCCACACAATGTTTTTCGTGGAAAAGTGCATTTTCCTTAAAGTGTCTTTTGACTGATTACATTCATTTCTCGAAGTCAGTGAGGACCTTTTTGTGCGTGGAAATATTTATGTTGGTTGTTAGCATTTTCCTTAGATGCCTATTTTAGAATAATGGGCCGTTCTTTCTGGTGATCACATTCTTGTACATAATCCATGCAAGCTTAAGCATGCTTGCGATCTCCCGGTGTACACCGCCTTTTCTCTTTCGAAACCAATGTATTGTGGTTTCGGATCGTGCATGGAGTCTTTCGTGCTCTTTCTCGTGCTTCATTCCTCCACTCCCTCTTGCCTGTACCATTCCATTTGCTTCCTCAAATTGTCCACTTTATTCCTTTATGTTTTTGAATGTCTGATTTTCCTGCATATTACTTGGGGTAGATCTCCCCAACCATGCTTAGAGTATTTTTATTTTCTATAAAGTTTTCACCAGTGGCATTATTTCAACTTGCTTTAACGTGCTCCGTTTACGAGAACCTTTCCCAAGACGTCCCCAATGACCCCACATCGTGACTCCCTCCCACAAAATAAAATGGTCTTTCCAGCCTTTGAAATGTTGTCTTACCAACATTTTTGGTCGAATTTCCTTTTAGATTCAAAATGCGGCCACGTTTGCAAACTATATTTTTTGTGGCATAGTCCCTCCCTCTAAATTCTCTTGAATAGGCTATCTGAGGGTTTGACCTCTCAACGTGCTTTTATGTTAGGCAAGATGTGAGGGGTTGGTGTCTGGTTAGCCCCCTCCTTCGAGGAAGGGTTCAGGTGGTTGTAGGATGCCAAAGCTGCAAAATAGAGGGAGACATCTTGCATAGAGAAAACATTATGCATCGATGAATCAAACCATCATAGCTATTTTTATTGCTGATATAAAAGTTTTGCTTTTAGAGAGGGAGAGGTGGCCAATGTGCAGTTTGGTTATATTTTTCTTGCTGAAATATTTTGATGGAAATACATTGTATGTACATATTTTATAATTTTATATTGCTGTAGAGCATAGGGATGCTGGAAGATCACACACACTCGTTTACATCAAGTGGAGATTTATACTTTTGATTTACACCATTATAATGCATTTCGCAGTTAATACTGCACTTCCCATGTTTGAGATAGTCCTTACCCAAGAATCCTTTGATATTTATCCAAGTGCTGAGGTCAGGGTTCGAACCCAGCTCTCGACTCTCATAGCCTCTAGACTTCATCTTCTCATTTGTTTTGCTTTTTTTCGTGTGTTGCTTTTCACATTAGATAAAAAGGTTTCGCATTAGTTACACGTTGGTTACTTCTTAGCTTCGAAACATATTTGTTGTATGCAATAAAAAAAACTAAATAATTCGCACAGGGTTAATCGTTTGAAATCTTCTCCATGCAGGGCCGGCCAGGGCCTCACAATGTGGGGATGTGTTTTTGCACCCCCGTGGTTTCTTGTGCGCTGCTCTATGTTTCAACCTAGACCCGCTAAAATGACACCTCTTTCTATTTTTTTTGCCAGGATTACATTTTTATTTAATAATTGAAGCAATATCTGAAACAAGCTCTGCCTGGAGGGGAGAAAGGGTGATTGTGTTCTCTCCAGTAGGAATCCAGAGTTTCCGTTCTCCCTGGCTTTTGCTACTGTAGACTTGGCCAAGGTCGCCCTTGTCCTGTAGCTACTTTCTCCCTTTATTACAAAACATGTCAGCTCGTCGCACTCTATTGCAGAAAGAGAGGGCTTTCTAGTTTCGTATTAAAATACTTCTGCTGTCTAGAATACAGACAAAAAGACCAGCTGGGAGCCTTACAATGCTTTTGTGCGGCCAGGAGTTGAAAAAGCAGTAAATACTAGGTTTGTAAGAAGCTGGGATTTGAAACCTCGTGAGGGGGTGTCATTGGAAGAATACGACCAAACTCTGAAGAAACAAGCATTGGCAAAGTCAAAGGGTATTGCTTATGCATGGATTTGGCTTTGTCAATGTTTTTAGATGCTGTACAGCAGCACTATAAAGGCAAGATGAGCAACGTGAGAAGGGAGGGCAGGTGAGGGCAAGCATCTGTAACAATGGAAGGAGGGAAGGCGGGTGGGGGCCAGCAACACAGACAACAGAAGGAGGGAAAGCAATTGGTGCAAGGAACATGGACAATGGAAGAAAGGAGGGCAGGGGAAGGCAAGCAACATGGACAACGGAAGAAGGGAGGGTGAATAATGGAAGGAGGGAGGGTGACTAATGGATGGAGGGAGGGTGAGAGTGGTTCAAGCAACATGGACATCCGAAGGGAGGAGGGCAGTCGCAGCCAGCATGGCTCGCGGGTGGGAGGGCCACGCGGATTCGTGGGGGAGGAGAAGGAGAAGGAGGTGAGGCAGGTGGAGCCGGTTTAATTAAAATTTTTAAAAACTTACCTTACCGGTTTCCGCGCTACCTCAGTTCCTGGCCGGGTCCTCCGTTTTCCCAACAGGAAGCAGCCAAGGCAGCCTCCCTCCCCTACCCTAAGCCAATCACAACGCTGCAATGGCAGCATTGTGATTGGTGATTGGTGAGGAAGGCACCCAGCCAGGCGCCTATGGGGAGGCCATTTTAAGCAGCCTACATAGACAAAAGGCAGAGTTTGCATGACTGGTTTGGTATGCCCCAGAGAGCCGACCGTACAGTCAGGGCCCACAGCATTGTGCAAGCCACTCCCCCACCTGCCCGCCCCCAACCAGGCATACCCTTCTGCTTTCTCACAGTACGAGAAGCAGAAACATAAAATGGTATTTAAAATACCCTTTATGTTTCCGCTTCTCACACTGCGAGAAAGCAGTGGGGTGACGCTCCTCTGCCCTAATGGAGGAGCCACCCCATGAGGAGGGCTGCTCGGGGCAAGCAACATGCACAACGAAATAAGGAAGGGTGGATGTGGGCAAGTAACACAGACAATGGAAGGAGAGTGGGTGGATGAGTGAAAGCAACATGGCCATCAGAAGGAGGGAGGGAAGGTGAGGGCAAGCAACAAGGACAAATGGTCATGGCAAGCAACACAGAATTCAGAAGGAGGAGGAGCTGAGAAACACAGAGGGAAGAGAAGTACATGAAAGGGATAGCTGAAAACACACACGCTCCTAGATGCTTAAACAAAAGAAAAATAGCACCTAAAAATGAGCAGTGGAAGAGCACAAGTACTGGCTCCATGCTCTAGGTGAGAGTCAAACCCATGCAGAGGAAGGAATAAAAAGCAGGCAAATGAGTGACAATGAAATCAACCAAAAGCAAGCAATGGGTGTCTTCTAAGCCTACTGTTAGAAAACAATATGTCTTGTAAGAGATGCTGTCTTAGGTAATACCCTAAAAGGATGGCAGGAACCAAACCGGTTCTCTGGGTAGCTTGGAAGAAAGCTCCTGTTTGGGGGCAAGAATACGCCACACACTACGATGACATCAGAGAGAGGGGGCATGCGAGTGTGTTTATAAATCTGAAACTAACTTGGTTAGTTAACAGTTGTGGCTGTCTCGGAACGAGCATGGTGAGGCAGAGAGAATGGATTAAAAAATAAATAAATAAACTAATAAACTTACCTTCTCCGCCATGCCATGCGTCCACATGCCTCTCCTCCATCCTCTTTATATCTGTTGCAAGCACCGGAAGCACCCAGGCTTCCGGACTCTCCTAGCCAATCACGGCGCTGCATGAGCAGCATCGTGATTGGTCTAAGCGGCCTGTTTGGCCACTCAAGCAGTGCCTGTGAGGATGGGCATGTTCTCCATGGAGCTGGGCAACACAGCCCCATTGAGAACATGCTAAGTGTGCATGATGGTTTGGCCGGCCCAAAAGGGCCAGCCAAACTAACATGCGCACTTAGAGGAGTGAAAATCACTCCTCACTCTGCTGTGGCATCACAGAGCCCAGACCCCCCCCCCCCCCTCGCCCCGACTCTGAGTGCTGCATAAAAAATCAAATGATGATAACTTCCTGTTATTATCATTTTCTTTTATGCACTACTGAAATAGCCGTGGGGCTTATTCCTTCGCCTTAGCCGTGGACCCGCCACTGTTGGTTAACACCACATGTTTTGGTCATACATCAGAACTCCTGATGAGTGTGATATACAGAAGTTTACGCACCAGAACATTTTGCAGATTAAGACATCTTCAGGAGTTTATATACCCAAATATGTGAAAGGATTTCAGCCTTTGTGGACAGAGTCCAGGTGTTTATATACAAAACTTGCTTAGGAATTATCATTACACACGCTTTTACACAACTGAATATGTGACATAATGAACAGGGTGTGAGGTCCTCAGACGTTGCTGCACTTGAACTTGTGGGTTATGTGACACTTTTTTTGCGTGAGAGTCTCTAGGTATATTTAGACCTCAATATGCGGGAGAGTAAAAAAGGTCCAGATGTTTATTTATCAGATCATGTGAAATGATCAGAAGACTTGAATGTTTTGTTTACTACAACACTTTGACAGAATGAGACAGCTGGTGAAACGAAGGAACTGTAGGATTGCCTTAGTGATGAACAGCCCTATGCAGTATTTTCCCCTTCTTTTTCTAGCAAGATGAGCAAAGATTTTAAGCCCCTAGAAAGTATTTAAAGAAGCAAATGTCATAGACCTCTGAAAGTGACAGGGTGTTTCAAAGTGGGGGAAGGTCTCGAGAACCTCAGGTCGTAAAGATTGTGCTATCTTCATAATGAGTACAAAATGACATAACACCTCAGGATCAAATAGTGAGTTCTCAAGAGGTGTTTGTGGTGCTCTGTCGAATAATCCCAAACTTTGGAACGAACAGCCTGTCGTCAGTAGAGAGGAGGGTGATTTGTCATTGCATGGAACGGTCAACAGCCGCGTCAATGAATTTGTTCTTTTCCTTTGGATAGGTGATCGCGGAGGACACAACGAATGTTCACCCTCTTGTGAGTGAACCAGACGCAGAGGAAGAAGGCGTGAGGAGCTCAGCCCTGCTTGAACTTGCACAGTAAGGAGATTATATACAGACTGCATAATGTGTGTGAAGTGAGCCTGGGATAAATATTGAAAGGAGGTCTTGGAATGGGGGAAAGTGACCAGTAATGGAGGGAGAGTCCAGACAGGCTGGAACCCATTGACTGGGAAAACAACAGGGCAGAGTAAAGATGTAGTATAAACGGAAAAGGGCTGCACCACACCGGAAATGAGAAGTTATGCATTGACATAAGAAAAGAGCTGTGGAGTACTGAGAGGGTGGATACTTGGTTAAAACAGTATTGAGTGTCTGTGGCTATAAATAGCGTTTGCCATTTAGATGACACTGCAGCCAATGTTAGCAAATTGTCACTTCCGTCTCCGCCTGGTTGCATCCCAAAGCCTCCAGAGGAATGTGACTTGTTAAGCATGCTACACATCTCCATCGCGGAGCGTGAATTTGAGTCACTCTGTCATCACCCGCAGTGGTTTTCAAGCGAAGCCATGATCACAGGCAGAGCTTTAACCTCTGTTCAGCAGCACTGTCTGCTGGTTGAAATTCTGCATTTTAACTGATCTAAAAGGATGGGTGAATACATGGAACTCTGCAATCTGAGGGGTGTTTCTGCAATGTTTTCTATATCTGAAATGCGAGGAGTGTTTTCTTTTAGAGCTGCTCCTGATATTGCAGAAATACTCCCAAAACTGTTGAACCACCAACTTGAATTCACTCTAAATGCCAATAAGTTCGGCACTTGAATCACCCGATCTGTACAGAGTTGTAAATGCCCATTCCTGGCAATTCTCCCCAAAAAGCGAACAGCAGATAGACAAAAAGAATTATTGGTTCCGGGCCAAAAAAACAAACATTCTAAGTATACCAGACACAAGAGGCTAGATAGTAAAGTTATAATTAATGAGCTGCCCTGGGCAGACACATAGGGCGGTGCCTTGGAAAGTTTATATTTTTGGTATCTTCACATCCCTTCTTCCGCATATCTTTCTCTCCGCCTTTCATCGCCCATGAGCCATCACAGTCCAGCTGGCACGCCGCAGAAGCTTCTGGCACCTGAGGTTGTCGCGTGTGCCCAGGTCGTAGTGGCTGCAGCCGGAAGTTGACTGGGTAAATGCTCATAGGTAGCAGCTGTGCTATGAATCATGTGTGCCACACTCACTGCCAGGCATGGATGAGTCATTTTGAGTATTTACCTATAAATACTTGTTAAATGGATTTGATAATCCGTTGTGTAACTATCTAACTGACATGTTTATTATGCGGTCTGGTGAACTCCTAAGTGTGAGTAGGGAACCCCGTGGACACTCCATGCGGCCATATGGTGGGAGTGCCGGCTTTATTTTTTGCTGGACCCACTGGGAGCTCTTTTCATCAGAAGCTTGCTTCCCAAGCAATTAAATAGTGGAGCCCTTGTTCCACATCACTCAGGACCAGAGATCTGCATTCAAGATGCAATCCTTCCTTTCTTTCCCCAGGTCCACTTTCTCTCCCATCCGAGAAGGATGATGGGGCATGATCAGTTTTGTGGGTCAAGCTAATTGTTTTGCAACATTCAGCTGCAAATTGGGCACAACAAACATTTATGATAAAAACTATTCACTTAGAACACTGACTGGTCTCTAGTGGCTCAAAGTATCAGTTGAATTTCTTTAAACTTGGGAAGGATGGAAAGCCAGGGTTCTGATCTGATGCCTGAAAGGTTAATACAGCTGTTCCCAGCCGCTGTGCCGTCTTCCCACCCAGTCTGAGCAGGAGTCTGCATCGTTTCATTTTAATTATATTCTGTGCTCTCACCTTCACTGAGTAGTGTGTGGGGTCCATTCCATGACTGCCTAAGTGGACATAACACAGATTTCTTCTCGACAATCTTGGTTGGCACATTGTAGTTTGTAAGACTTGAACAGTAGAGTGTTCTACCCACTGTCATGCTCAATCCTCAAAGGGCATACAAAATGATTGTACAGCAATTCTTAGTGGCTATCATATAAACATGACAATTTTCTAATTCCCCCCCACCACCACCACTCTCCCCAATGGAAACAGGAATGAAAATGTGTCTAAATGTACTTATCCCTGATTAAATTCAAACTTGCCGCAGGCTTTCTCCTTCGATATGGCACTTGTCACATGTGCCTCCTCTCAACTGGCATCTTTGCCTTACAGCTAGAAGCATTAATATTTAATACTGTTGGCGAACAATTTGAAATTAGCTATCTTTGTGGATCGTCTTGTTTTTATATTAACCGAAATGTGCATAGTGCTGTTTTACTATTAGCATCCCTGTAAATCTGTGTAGTTTGCAGAACTTCTTGCCCTGGTCAAAGTTTGCGTCACAGACCAGATTTGACCGGAGATCCAAGATGCCCCCGTACGTCCTTACAAAGCATGGCTTTAGAATCAGGCCTATCCTCTTGGTTTATGCACATGATGGAAAGAACAAGGTAATATAAACTTGCTTTGTCAACTCGAAATCTCCTTCAAGAGAGAGGATGGGGTTTGCCCAGCTGCAGCAATGACTGGTTGACTCAGGGATCGAATAGCCACCAATATGTTTTGGGTAGGAGTCCTGGGGGATTACTTGCTATGCTTCTTTGTTCAAACTATGCTAGTCTCTGATTTAGGCATCACACAGTCTCATACTGTTTGAAAGAATCATGCTTAAATGTCAAAATACTATATTTTGATGACCAGCATTGTTTTTATCTTTGCACATCTCCTTTTGTTTTCTACACTGTCATTCTATCCCATAGATGCAGCCCCCCCCTTATTTTATCTACTCATGCCTCCACACTGCATAATGACGCTTATGCAGCTAATCCTCTGTCTAAAGAAAGGTTGACTCTGACACCATGCTCTGTCTATCTAGAACTGATAATGACTGAATCTGTCCCTTAGTGGCTTATTCCCTACACCACTCATTTTGGCCAAATTCCATTATTTCCATCCATACTGACTTCTTGAAGAAATAAACTAAAATAAATGTGGTCCGAAACAGGGCCACCAGAGTAGTCCTGGAGTTAGGAAATTGTATCAAGCTACTCGTCTCCAGCAAGGACTCCACTTGCTCTCCATAGAGGAGACCAAACTACCACCATGCCTGCTACGTAGCATATTCATCTTCAAGACCAAATATCTCAGGTCTGTACTGTGATTGAAGATTACAGTGAGAACTCAGTTCCTCTAGTTAGTACACTTAAAAAACTCAAGATCTCACAAGATGGTAGCAAGACCATAAGCAGTCTAGGAGAAATGGCAGCCATCAACAAACAAGCATTTACAATGCAATAGGTCTCGCAGTGACATTATTTTGAGCTATTGACATTGTAAATTACATTATTTTTTTGTTTGGTTTTTCTTTTTCCCCCTGCCCCCAAACATTACGAATTTTGAAAGGTATCCTGAATTCTAGGAGGCAACACCATGACATCTAGACAGTCTCCAAAAAGCTTCTAGTTAGGTACCTTCTTCCCCCACACATCTTCCTACAGAAACAAAAGTTGCGCTAGTGTATCCAGATAAAACGAGTTTAAGCTATTGACATTGTACATGACAATGGCTTTTATTTATGTTTTAAAAAGCAACACATAAATAAAAGGCATTGGCATTTACAATGCCAATAGCTCAAACTTGCGTAAATGCGAGACTAATTGCATAACAAGTGCTTGTATCGTCAGTGTTCAAACAATGCGCAAGAGGTAGACGTCTTTTAACAACCTAGTAACTAACTATGTACATGTATGAATGTATGCATACACATGATTAATTAAAGATGAAACGTAGCCGAGAAGGTGCACGGCACTGCATAGGGCCCAAGGCAAAGACACAGTCAGCATGTGTTTGGAGGGGTAGCTGGTTACTAAGAGCTAAAGTGGAGTGTTTCTGCATCGTAATGCAATATTTTTTTTAAGTGGTGAGTTTTCTAATTGGAGCATTGGTGAGGCAGTCCTGTTGGATACAGATGACATTCTAACCTGGGTGCATACTTTAAGAAAGCTGCTGCCTTTTGTTGTTTTTTATATAGCGCGAACTCGGCCAGAAGGTGTTGGGGCACTTTAAATGAGCACCAATCACTTTACACAAGCACACATTCATTTTTGGTAGGCACGGGGAGCTTAAGTGATTTCCCCAGGATCACAGGATGTTGGGCGGACGCCAAGGCTCGAACCTTGTTCCTCAGCTCCAAAGCAGGCAGGTCTAGCCGTTAGGTCACATGGGCACCTTGTGGCTGTAGCAACCTTGAGTGCACGGATATGTGAAAGGCTCTGTGTTGGAAAAGCATCAATGCAAGGACATATATGCGAATCTGAAGAGTAAAAAGCCTTCATGTATTTGAATCACTATCCTCCTTGAAAAGCAGAGCATTATGTATGTGCTCAAATGCTGGGATTCACAATAATTGTTTTATAGGTTGCATAAATAAACTACTTGTCGCCTATACAACTGTGCCTAACTTTTTTGTGAAGTAACCGAAACAACACCATAACAAAATCCATTGCAAAGTGTAAATATCGGCAATTTGAAAATAAAGGAGGTTTCTGCAATTTTATTTTAAACGACAATACAATTTGCTCCCAATCTGAAATTGACACATAGTAAACCCACACAACATTTTGTGCTATCCTATTTTAAAACTGTTCAATCCATCCCTGCCAAGTAAGATTCTCGCATGAACCACCGCAGGAACGTCATTTCCAAACAGCAAATTAGGCAAACAATAAGGAGCAAGAGAGAGGGCTCGTTGTCATCAACAAACACTGATGCACCAAGTGCTCCATAAGGGACCACCAACACGGAGCGTCCGCTGCCTGAAAGCTGCAAAAAATTCAATAAACAAAGAGATTAATTCCAAGTAGGCCACGGCAGACGGGTCAGCAGCTCCAATCAACGAAAGCCCCCTTATAAGGAGTATACCTTTGTGTCATCCCCGGAATGGAGGGTGGCTCAAACATCCTGTTCATATAGTCCTCTTTCTTTGCTACGAACATGAGTCCATTAATAACATTGATCCAACATGAATCGCCTCCAACGTGGAAGAACAGCCAACTGGAAAGAATTCCATCAATCCGCAAGACATTCAGTCCATCTTCTTTTCAGAACCTGAAAGGATGAGAAAAACACGCCCGTAAACTCTGTCAAACAGATTATATCAGGGTGGGCATAATATTACAATACATGTAATAAACCGGGTGGGATAATCCTCTTCTCCGTGTCCTTAATAGAATTGAAAATTCTTGGCGCGATAGCTAGCTAATTTTGTATTCTATTACGGGACCGGAGGCATCGTATTATGCTAGTTTAACGCTCTTGAAACACCACAGAGGAAATATCCCCCACCGGCTTATAGTAAAACTGTTTGAAAGTGGATTCAGAAGACCAATCAGCTGAATGAATTATATCCTGAATAGTACAACCCAGCATAAAACTTTCAGACGCCATGGCGCCTCGAACAGAATGTGCTCCAAACACCTGGGTATCAATACCCACTTCCTGCATAATATATTTCAACCACCTGGCTATAGTAGCCGCAGTAACAGGTCTGAAAGGCTTCTGTAAAGCAATCAATAATTGCGAAACACCCTGAGGTCTTACATTTTTTGTACATTCTTCGTATGCTTTAAGACATTGAACCACACAAAGTTTGGCATTGCTAGGAAACACATAGTAGTCAACACATCTAGACATAGTTTTGGTTCTGGCCGTTATATTAAAAGAAACCCCTTCAGGGGTGAATGCTCTACCCGTAACATCCAGAGGCTTCACGTCTGAAGAACGTCGGGAAGCCAACAGACACAGTAACATAGTGAGTTTGGCTGAAAGTTGTGTCCTGGACAACAGATCATTATGTGGCCAATTTGCGAGAAAATAGAGTACCCGAGAAACATCCCACAAGGACGTATATTTTGGTCTAGGTGGATTTGCAACCCGAATCCCCTTTAAGAGCTTACATACCATAGGATGCATAACTACCGGCTTACCATCGATCTGGGAATGTCCCGCAGAAATCCCGGAACGGAAGTTATTAACAGAACGATAAGCTAACCCCTCCGACGCTTTTGAGGAAAGGACATTTATAATGCAGGGTAGTCCTGCCCCCATGGGATCCACGTGCTGTTCCACGCACCAACGAACTCAGCCCTTCCAGGAGGAAGTATAACGTTTTCTGGTGGAGGGAGCCCAGGCTTGATCAATGAAGGCTGAAGCTTGTTCCGAAAACTCCGGCATTTGCCAACGTTTCCTGAAAGTCTCAAGGCCATCAGTGTTAGATGCCCTGACAGTACCATCGGGTGCATCTCTCCCTGAGGGCCCTGGAGCATTGTCGGAGAATCCGGGATCCTCCTGGGAAGGTCGCAGCACAGCTCCAAGAGGCTCGGGAACCACGGCTGCGACTTCCAAAGGGGAGTCACTAAAATCAATTTGCCTTCTGACGCAGTACCCAAGAGTACAATCGGGGAATCAGAATGAAGGGAGGAAACGAATAATTCAGTGACTGAGACCAGTTCTGAGAAAAAGCATCCGTCGCTAGAGCCAACGGATCCGGCCTCCAACTGAAGAACAGAGGCATCTGACGATTCAGTCGGGACGCGAACAGGTCGATCTGACACGTTACCCAAATCCTTTGCAACCATTGAACCACTAGCGGTTTGAGTTGCCAATCGCTGTAGTCCTTCAGGTGACGCGAATGCCAATCCACCTCCACATTTGACTGACCCGGGATATACTCTGCCGTGACTGAAATCTGATGGGTCAGACAGTAATGCCAGAAGTCCTTCGCTATCTCTACTAACATGGAGGATCTTGTGCCCCCCAGTTTGTTGATATAGCGTACCGCTGAGACATTGTCCATCCTGAGGAAGATGCAACAGGACACCTTCCTGGGCGCCAGGGTTCTGACCGTGAACGGACCGGCGAGCAGCTGGAGACAATTTATATGCAGCTCTAGCTCCTGCAGAGAACACCTGCCGCCGGTGGAAATATTTCCACAACATGCTCCCCAGCCCCAACGGCTGGCGTCGGACTCTATGATGACCTCTGGAACGGAGCCGAAGACGGCCCGACCGTTCCAAGCTTCCACGTGACCTAACCCCCCTTGGAGTTCCTGTCGAACCTCCGATGACTGAGGAACTAGATCCGTATACGCGAGACCCTCCTGCAGATGCCGAATCTTCAACCTCTGAAGGGCCCGATAATGAAGGGGTCCTGGAAATATTGCTTGCACAGAGGATGCCAGGAGACCCACCACCCTGGCAATAGCTCGCAGTGTCACACTCTGTCCGGACAACAGGGCGCGCAATTCCTTCTGAATGTCGCGCAGTTTTGACCAAGCCTTTTGCGAGTCTATGACAAAACCCAGAAAGTCTATCCTCTGGGTTGGGCAGAGAACTGATTTCTTCTCGTTGACGACAAAACCTAGATTTTGAAGCGTAGCAATGGTCAAGCGCAGATGTTGGGATGCCACATCCTGTGTCTGTGCCATGATCAGGATGTCATCTAAGTACACTATCATACGGAGCCCCTGCTCCCTGAGATATGCAATCACCGGTTTCAACACCTTGGTGAAGCACCAAGGAGCTGATGAGAGACTGAAAGGAGGACCAAATATTCGTATCATTGGTCCCTCCACTGAAACTGTAGAAACCTCCAATGTGGTGGAAAAATCGGAATGGACAGGTAGGCGTCTTTCAGGTCCAAACGGACCATCCAGTCTACCTGCTTCAACAGATTCGTCAAAAGATGGAAGCCCTCCATCTTGAAATGCTTGTAGACCATGTACTGATTGAAGGTTTTTAAATTGAGTACTAACCTGTAACCTCCACCTCTCTTCTGTACTAGAAAAATATTGCTGCAGAAACCACGAGGGCCCGCATCGCAGCGTGCTATCGTGCGTTTCCACAGCAATTCTCCTATTTCTGAATCGATAAAAACGTCCTCTGCTTGGGAAAAAACCAGCTGTCTGGGAAACCTTTCTTGCATGGGAACCTGAAAGAAATGCAGATGAAAACCTCGAACAGTCTCCAGGACCCAAGCATCCTGAGACAGTTGAACCCAATTGTGAAAGAAGTGACGAGTACGACCCCCCAAAGGCAATGGGTAAATATCTGGAGCACTCACCTCCTGATTCTGAGGCCTGGAAGCCACCACGGTAAGATCTCTTGTTGAACCGTCGTTTGTTGAATCGCTGCCTGATAGGGTAGAATGTTCCCCCTCTGGTGGAATCCCACTCGCCCCTGCCACGTCCAAAATCGCCTCTATCAGGGCCTTGGAATTGCTGACGGCCAAACGAGCATCCCCGGCCTCGTCCGGCCCTGTGAAAAACACCAGCTTGCAGGGCACGCTTGATACCGGATTGAGCCTTACCCAAAGTGGTGAAAGTACCCACATACTTTGCCACATCCTTGGCAAAACGGTCGTCAAATTATTTGCCATCCGCCAAGGGGCCTGGTTCTGCGGTGGCAAGCTCAGTGAGATTTGCATCCATCCTCATGAGGAGAGACTTGCGCCGTTCAGTGGAAATTGCACAGTTTGCATTGCCCAATAGGCAGATAGCCCTTTGGGTCCAGCCCGCCAATACATGCAGATCCATAGTTGAACTAGGATTCCTGGGCCTCCAAAGCCATCTCTAGGATCTTGGCCAGAGGACCGACCACATCCAGGAGTTTTTCCTGGCAGCCCCTCCATGCGCGATCGATACCCTTCTTAGGGTCCTTCGCGAACTTCTTGAGGAAAGTTAGCATGCTAGGATCAATATCGGGAGTTTCCGCCACCTTGTCAGATATGTCCGGGCGCGGGCACTCCGATCAGAGTCTATTTCTGACCTCCTTGTCGAAGCTCTTGCGGAGGTTTCGTGAATATAGGCTGCGACCTCTGGCGCCAGGAGCCAGTCCGAAGATCATGGGTGGACAATATCTGCCGGGTCGAAAGTAAAGGGGGTGGACAGAGACTGGGTAGATTCCACATTCTTGGACTTCTTTGCTCGATATTTTGGGGGGGATTCATCAGAAGTATCAGTAATAGTAGTAGTGTCCGTGTCGGTATCGGTGTCCTGTGCCTGGGATTTCTTACACGAGTCTGGAGCAGGCAGAGAGGACATAGAATAGGAATGAGGCCAAGCCTCCGAAGGCACCTGAGAGGCAGCTGCGCCCTTCTTTGTGGTATAAGCTGAGGTAAAACCATGCCTTTTCGCAAACTTCTCCAGTTGTTTAGTGATTGGCTTCAGAGCACTAGCCAAAGCCTGCTGAACAGTTCCTGGAACTGCCTTCTCCAGGGCCTTGTTGACAGAATCCTGGACAGAGGCGTCCAGGGCCTCAACAATCTTTTCTTCAACAGAAGAGGTAACCACTTCCTCTGCATAGACATTATCCTCATCATATGTCACCCAGTCCTCCATGGTGGCACCAAATGTATACATAGACTTGCTCATGGATCAGCCAAGAGCAATATCAGAGGAGTAAAAGGGGGGGAGCCAACCCACAGCACAAAGAATATAAATCAATATGGGCAACCAGGTACCTAGCTCCTCAGCCAAAGGCTGTATGAAGTTATTGCAGCCCACAGGCGTAAAATGGAGCCAAAACCTTCTGTAAAGAATAAGCAAGTCCAAAGAGGTGTGCACCCTCTAGGGCCCAGCAGTTGTTGCAGCTATCCAAGCGTCCATAATCTTCCTCTGGTGGAAGACAGCACCAACTCCCTGAAAAACAGACTAAAACTAACTAAAAAACGGGCAGTAGCGATGTGCGTAGCCCAATCCTACCGAAAACCAGCCCAATTGGTCTACGCACGTCGAAACTATCGAACTAACGCTAACTACAGGCTCCGAGCGTCTAAGGCCAATGAGGGGGTCCACGCGCTCACAATAATATAGAAATCTCGCCGTCAGCGAGTCGGTACCATGCCCCAATTGAAATACGTCCAAAAATTGCCCCTAGAGACAAGCGGCAACCGCCGCGACCGCCGCGCTTCACTGCGCGAGTAAAGCTAAAACCAATGCCTCTCTCGGGAGCGAGCACGATCATAAGCGCTGCTCCCGAAGCACACACGCGCGTCCCGGTGAGCTCGCGACCCCCGTGCGTAAAAGGGAAGGCGCGATCTCACCCAGCAGGCCGAAGAGCGGAGTGTGCCAGCAATTAGGGCACCAAAGGGAACAGTACACCGCAGCGCGAACACAGAAAAACACAGCCCAGAGGGACAAAGTGCCCAATAATGCAATACATTAAAGTTCAAGCAATAAGAACCTAGATAAAGCAGTACAATAATCACTATTCAAAATAGGAAGTAAAGGCACTTAACTGGCTGCGTGAGCAGCAAAGAAAGAGGACTATATCCGGTGTTGCCTAGTTCTTATGGGCTATGACAGGAAGTGATGTATGTTTGCATCATGGGAAATGTAGTTTATTTACATATACAACGATTTTCATTGGCTGCTGTGAGTAGCATTAAAAGAAAGAGAAGCATGATACGAAGCCTCCGGTCCTGTAATAGAATTGTGACTGTTGGGTGCAACCAAGATCATGAATAGAATTTAATGTAGGAAATCACGTGGCTTCAGTAGGACATGATGTTAAGATCCAAGGCAAGGAGAGTATCCTGGCAACCATGGTTCAGAAAATGAGAATTTTCATGATGAAAATGTTGATCAGTTATCCATTTGCCCTCGTATGAAAAGTGCTTGTCCAAGCATAACAGGCTGAACCATGAGCAGGAGTTCGATCCAGAGCAAGTGGTCCTCCTTAGAAGTGAATTCACTGTGAGTGACCGTATTCTGCTCTTTCACATTCACAAAGATGTTCCCTTCAATACCAGAGACTGCTGAGGCAAAGTGTGCCTTGTGAGGCCAATGCACTATTTTCGTCTCTAGTTAATGTTTATTTTTTATTTTGGCGAGGTCCTCACTGCCCCTCAATAATAACAGTTTAAAAAAACATGACAAAACAAGCATTGAAAAAGCCTAAAGTCTATCAGCCACTGCCAGACCTATTGATGCTGGCAATGATTGTTGTAATGGGGAGAGGAAGATTCACTGACTCTGGTTGGACTGCACCTGGGGGTACATATGGCAAACGAACTTCTCGTTCCCTAAAGGCAAAACTTGAGGCAACATTCTCAGGAACGCTGCCAATTGACAACAGTCTGAGAATATTGCGTCACTTCCCCTTTGTACACAAATGCCACTCAAATACATTGATGCCTAAGCCCAAAGTGAACAAGGTTACTTTTTTGTGGCTCAATAAATTGCGGAGCCCACTTATCATTTACTTTTTAATTTATTGACGGTGCAACTGGTAAACTAATTTCTAATCAATGCTTTCTCACTTTGACACAATGCGTGATCCTAGGCAAATTCCATTTTCCCCTATAGCATAGCTCTCAGTTTTATGTACTTGGTAAGTTTTAGAAATTAATTAATCCTCTCTTGTTTCTTGAGAACAAACTACCCTTATTTGTAAGTTTGGTTTATAATTTCGATTGCTGTGCCCACATGTTTGAACGCAAGTGCAAATATCTGTTATATGTGATGGGGCGTTTGTTTAAACACGAGTTGCCATTCCCAAGCAGCGGGGTGTTTGACTGTTTCCTAGACTTGTTTGTTTATGAATGCAATAGGGAGCACTATGCCTTGTATATGACTGTTTTTGTTTGTTTCGTGCGCAGGAATATTAGGTAGTCAGTAGTGCTGACTAGTTTTGAAATATCATTTGAGGACCACTGTTTTGTGTTTAGGTCTGACTATAGATGCCTCACCTGCTTCATGTATTAAAAAAATCATAATTAAAAAATACATTCGGTCTGTTAGTGCTCCTCAGCCACTGGCCTGTTAAGCTGTCATTCACATTTGGCCTCTACCCACCGAAGCATATAACAGGGGCAATAGTACCCCATTCCATTCAATGGCTTTCTTGCACTGTGACTAATGCCATTTTGTCTGATTGGATTTGCACATCCACTTAAAAACAAGTGCTCTCTATTTTCGCGGCTGGTGAGCCACTGCTTTATTTTGCGATTGATTTTTCTTTGTTTCCACAGTGTGGACTTTTTGGGGGGGAATAGTAATACTTCCGGATTTAAAATATGTCTTCAGTTTAGCGTACTTAAAAACAAATAGAACTTTTTCTTTGTGCTAAAAAGAGTCATATTTTTCCATGGTGTGCATTAAATTTAAGAAGAGTTTCTATATCTGTTCTACAGAAACTGCATGCTAGAAATAACCTGTACTGTTAAATTAAAATGATGTAAAATGGTTACATTTAAAAATATTTTTATTTCAAGCATAGGGCCACCACTTTTAGGTGATGATCATATGGTGAACCAAGAGTCCCTTGTAGACCATGATCAGCGATAAATGTTCATTATTCCCATTAGATGTTTTACCACCTCTCTATTGGCTAGATGTAGGTAAATAGGATTTACTGATTCTAAAATACAGAATGTTACCGATTCGGTATTTTAGAATCAGTAAATCCTATGTAGCTAATAATTCGGTAAAAATTACCGAATCGTTAAGATTCGGTATTTTCCGAATATGTATTTACCGATTCGGTAATTGCCATTCATAACTATGGGCCTGGAGGCCCATAGGAATGGATGTCAATTACTGAATCGGTAATTACCGATTTGGTAAAATAGGGAAAGAGTCAAGGGTGGCAGGGTGTCACTTTGACACCCTGTGGCACCCCTGAATAGTGCTTGTGTGCACATGTGGCACACATACATGCCCTAAGGGCATGTATGTCTGTCACATGGTACAGGTGTAAATGCACAGATTTGCATTTACAGAGGTATTCGTTATTTACCACCAACTAATAGTTGGTGGTAAACAACGAATCCTTAAAGCACAGAAGCACTCTTTAAAGTGTTTCCTACATGTCATTTACCGATTCGGTAAATACCGAATCGGTATTTACCGAATCTGTAAATTGGCCTCCTACATAACAAAAGCCTATTACCTAAGCCGTTACCGACCGGTAATAGCCGTCCTACATCTGGCCCTATGTCTTGTATCCACATTTTACTCCTTATGTGGCTCGTTTGAGTATTTACCTCCTTCACTGGACACGTGTTTGAGCCATGAACCATGTCTGTCTATCCCGTGGGAGGTGTGGCACACTCCTTATGTTGTGCCACGAGCATCCCAACACTATTGTCTAGATGTTGTCAACACAACTGGAAGCAGTACTTCAGTGGCTGCCACTAAAGAGGACGCAATACTCGAGATGTGGCTTTCAGAACAAGAGCAGTTACTCCAGGTGTGACTGATAGTTGTTTAAGCTATTTTGTGCCATTTTGTGAAACAACATTCAAGACAATGGTTACGTCAGTGCGCCAGACACCAGATCAATGATGCACAGTCTTCAATGTACTCTCACATTGGAATTTACGGATTAATTATTACAGCCGTCTGTCTTCAGACCTGCAATATGCAAACAACATCAATTGTTTCCTGTTCCCCGCGTTGAATAGGTTGTATCATCAGGAGTCAAAGTGCAGCCGGTTTCCACATCTCGGACAAATTCAGTCAATATTTTCCTTGAGCCTGCAAGTCATCCTTCAGCTTATCATCAGTTCTCATACGTTTCAACAAGCTCTTTTGGTACCTGCCATTTCCTGGTGCTTTTTAACTACACTGCCCAAGGTACAGGGTTCTCCAAAGTCGGTCCTGGAAGGCCGGATCCACGCCAGATGTTTAAGATAACTACATTTATCTAAATGGGGAAATGCCAAAAGTCTGGCATGGATCCGGCCCTCCAGGACTGACTTTGGGAACCCTACCCAAGGATGAGGCTTGTTTGTTGTATCATAATATATCATAAGGTATTTCTTTGTCGATGGGAGCAAAAGGACTCCATATCTGGATCCAATATTACCCTTCTTTGGTGCTAGATTTCCAACATACAGCATCTCATCGTGTGTGTGACTACTGGGCCCATTATTGCTCCGAGCACATCTCCTATGTGTCTCCAGGTAATGTTCACTCAATATGTCAACGGATGCAGACATGAACCAAGCAGGCAAGTTAAGAGAGAGACAGGTTGGACAGAGGTACCTTGTAACAAGAGAGGTAGACAGAACACACTAAATTGAGAAATCGGAGAAAGCAGACATATTAATAAAACTAACAGACACACAAACCCGACACACAAATGGACAAATTGCAGAAATGCATATTGGAGAGACAGGCACACGGGGTGGAGAAAATCTCCTATGGAACAACACATGTACGCAGATGCCAAATCGACAGAGCAGCAGATCAGAATAGTTGCTCAAAGGAAAATTGACAAAAGGGTGATCACTTATGGACAGGCGGCCGCAGATGTACAGACCTATAAATGTAGAGAGACAACGGTAAGCAGACTGACAAACACACAAAGGGGCACAAGAAAAAAGAGACGGTATCGGAGTGAGAGAGAGACTGGGAGAGCGAAATAGAGGCAGACAAACATAAGTAAGCGGAGATGGGGGCGGGAAGTGTTGGGAGGTGGAGGTTCCGCACCCTTTGATGAAAAGGTAACAATATGTTTATTGGCTGATAATAGGGGTCTGGTATTAATGGCCCATTTTAATGGCCACTAGTTGGGCTCCACTGAAAAAATACTGTGTATCTGTGTATAGAGACGTTAACAGCTGTGTCTAAATTCTGATTTTCTTAGTGCAGCGCCTTTGTGGCTTCCCAGCTTCCACAAGATGGCGCGCGATGCAGGCACGTTCCTTTCAGCTCACGTGTGACTTATTTCATTCCTCACAGGATCATGGCCTTTTCAGTGGACTCCGCACTGTACCGCTGTAGGCGCCTGGGTGGAGAAGCGCGCTCTGCAGATGTATCGGAATCTACACCCTTGTTGGGAAACACAAAGAAGGGCCTGCTGCACACCCTGGAGAAGCAGCGTGTGGTGCACCCAAACAACCACGTGCGCCAGAAGGACTGGAAGGTCTTCTCCAGATACTACTGTGACAATTCCATCCACACCACCAGATACTCTCTGCTCAGCTTCCTGCCCAAGAATCTCCTGGAGCAGTTTTACAGGTAGGCGTGCCATGGGAGAGTCCACGGCTCCTATGGAATGCATCTTGTCAGAAGGACTAATGGTGATCAGGGCGGCCGGGCTCTTGTGGACATGGGAAGATGTCACAGTGCAAGACCGGTGCCTCTAAATAAAGTTAATAAAACAGTCACTATGATGTCAAGGCCCCAATTACGGGGTGGCAGAGTCTACATGCGGGGTACCATGTGGCTGGAAATCATGGCTCCACCTAGAATCCAACCTACATAACTCCAGCTATTGTGAGTATTGTCACCCATACTGGTGATCACCATGCACTCCCAGAATTACGGGTATTGTCCCCCATAATGGTGACCAGCATGCAATCCCAGAATTACCGTTATTGTCCCCCATGATGGCGAACAGCATGCAATCCCAGAATTACCGATATTGTCCCCCATGATGGCGAACAGCATGCAATCCCAGAATTATCGGTATTGTCCCCCATGATGGCGAACAGCATGCAATCCTAGAATTACCAGTATTGTCCCTCATAATGGGGAACAACATCCAATCCCAGAATTACCAGTATTGTCCCCCATATGGTGACCAGCATGCAATCCCAGAATTACCAGTATTGTCCCCCATAATGGTGACCACCATGCACTCCCAGAATTACCGGTATTGTCCCCCATAAAGGTGACCAGCATGCAATCCCAGAATTACCAGTATTGTACCCCATGATGGCGTACAGCATGAGGTCCCAGAATTACCGGTATTGTCCCCCATAATGGTGTCCAGCATGCCCTCCCAGAATTACCGGTATTGTCCCCCATAATGGTGACCAGCATGCAATCCCAGAATTACCAGTATTGTCCCTCATAATGAGGAACAGCATGTAATCCCAGAAAATACCAGTATTCCCTCCCCATATGGTGACCAGCATGCAATCCCAGAATTACCAGTATTGTCCCTCATAATGGGGAGCAACATGCAACCCCAGAATTACCAGTATTGTCCCCCATAATAATGACCCGCATGCAAACCCAGATTTACCAGTATTGTCCCTCATAATGGGGAACAACATGCAGACCCAGAAATACCAGTATTGTACCTCATAATGGGGAACAGCATGCAGTCCCAGAATTACCAGTATTGTCCCCCATGATGGCGAACAACATGCAGTCCTAGAATTACCAGTATTGTCCCTCATAATGGGGAACAGCATGCAGTCCCATAATTACCAATATTGTCCCCCATGATGGCGAACAGTATGCAGTCCCAGAATTACCAATATTGTCCCTCATAATGGGGGGATAGCATTCAATCCCAGAATTACCAGTATTGTCCCCCATATTGGAGAACAACATGTAGTCCCAGAATTACCAGTATTGTCCCTCATACTGGGGAACAGCATTCAATTCCACAATTACCAGTATTGTCCCTCACAACGGGGAACAGCATTTAATCCCTGAATTACCAGCATTGTCCCTCATAATGGGGAACAGCATGCAGTCCCTGAATTACCAGTATTGTCCCTCATAATGGGGAACAGCATGCAGTCCCAGAATTACCAGTATTGTCCTCCATAATAGGGGACATCATGCAGTCCCAGACCGACCAGTATTGTCCCCCATAATGGGGGACAGCATGCAGTCCCAGAATTACCAGTATTGCCCCCATAAGGGGGAACGGCATGCATTCCCAGACCGACCAGTATTGTCCCCCATAATGGGGGACAGCATGCAGTCCCAGAATTACCAGTATTGTCCCCCATAAGGGTGAATGGCATGCAGACCCAGAATGACCAGTAGTGCCCCCATGCCGGGGGCAGACCAGCTTCTACCTATCCACTGCTCTGAAAAGGTGGGGAAAGCAAGTGGGGGGCTGGTGCACATTAGGAGACACAAGGTGTTTGAAGGTGCACACTTTATAACGATTGTGGTGGGCAAATCTAGATGTTGTATGCAGTTACCAGAAACAACAAGAATTATAAAGAGTAAAAGTGTTGCTGCATAACAAACACAACAGAAAGGCGTATGCAGTCAAATTCATATAGAATCTTTTCAGTCACTGTTATTTATGGACATTGATACACCCTTCTGAATGGGCATAAAGCATTTTCTGGTCCGATGCCTGCTGGACAATGCTTGCACGTGCTTGGTCACCTCAGTGTTTAAGCATTGTATTACATTATACTAATGACGAGGCTTGGGGGTTGGAAAGGGATGGGTGGGGGATTGAATGAGGGCCAGTCTGGGCTGTTGGCAAAGAGGATGCATATAGTTGGTTTGGTTGAGACAGGCTCTGGACAGTGATGCCTGGAAGGAGGAGAGGCAGTGTATGATGCATAAGACCTTCAGCGCCACCTTTTGCGTACAGTTGTGAAATATTTGTAGCTAAATGAAGACATCAAAGATCTATGCAGTTATTTTATTTTTAAAACGTTATTTCTGACCTTTCTCTTCCACCTCCCTCTTGGCTCTTTGCAATAATACTGCTACCTGGGTAAATATTTTCTAAACTTTACGAAAGCGTTGTGCCTTTGCCCTTGTTTTTGACCGCGCACCCACCACGTACAGTGAAAATATTTACCACGCACACTTTTCCATCACATTTTCATATATCTAATTACAGATTTGTTTTGCTGTGAAAAAGTAATGTTCTCCTCTCGCATTCCAGCTTTGAACCATAAATCTTTCTGTTGCTTCTGTTTCATAAGTTGCATTTAATTCACGCCTCAGGCGGGTGTGCGTTTTCATCTTCCAGATGTAAAACTTTTATTGCATTAAAGAGCCGCAGACACGCGGGGTGGGCTTTGATACGTTATTGCCAATTGATTGGGCTTCTGCAGACAAGTATCATCTGATGGTCCCTCGGAGGCGGCCTGCAATTTAAAGATTGTGCTAAAAGTCTCGCTGTCCTGTGTAGCGCACAGCTCTCTTCATCCCAACACGGCACCCTTTTGCATGTGCTACAGTTTATATATTTATCCTGGGAACAAACGTTCACATGGAACTCATTCTTAAAAAGGGTTTTGTATATAGACCTTTCTGTGTAGAATAAATCTTTAGAACAACATGTTTGATTCAATTAACAGTAATCTTGAATAAGGAATTTTGAGAAAGATTACAGCACAGCCAGTATTTATGAACAACTGCGGTTCAGCCGAACCGAGTTTTAATAAACTAGAATTATGTAGAAGAGCAATTTGTGTTTTCTCAAGGAGAAAGTAAGAGTGAGTACACCCCAGGTGAAAGGACGAACCAAAATTAAAATCAAAGACTGGAGAGTGAAGTACAATGTGAACATACACAGTATATTGGTTGCTGTATATCAGAAGACATCAGTTTTATATACAATAAACTTTAAGACACAGGGAATAAATCATTGTATCACGATTATAAAAACCAGACTGTCTATGTACATGTGTCGATGACGTTTTGACCTTTAACCCCTTCACTGCGGCGGCTATTCCGCCGCAGTGCTAAGGGGGCAGGGCGGAAGAGCGGCGGGCGCATGCTGGTGACGGAACCGCTCCGTCACCAGCGTCGGTTGCGCTGTGCTTATGACGGAGCGGTTCCGTCATGGCCCCGCCCGCTCAATAGAACGCTCAGCGCAGGCGCGGAATTCGCGCCGCGCATGAGCGGCGGGCGGGCCATGACGGAACCGCTCCGTCATCAGCACAGCGCCACCGCAGGTGATGACTGAGCGGTTCCGTCATCAGTGCTCAAGGGGTTAAAAGAATGAAAGGGTTTCAGCAGGACTAATATTGCCTGACAGTTTATATATAGCACATGACAATAAACTAAGTGTTCCTGTTAGACGCAGAAGTATTTATCTGAAGTAATGGGATTGCCCAGGGAGGGTGTGGCTGTGGGTTGTCCTAGTCTGGCATCATTTAACCCATTACCCAACCTTAAAACACATCTGCACACTTATTTCCGTCTTCTTACCCCACTCTCAGTTCTCTCTGTTTTACATGTGATCCTTTCTCCACCAAACACAAAAACCTTTTCACCACACTACCTCCCTCCTTCCCCACACAAGTGCCTTTTTTTCACTCCACTCCCCTTTGTTATACCTGCTTATTTTTAGCCCACACGTACTCCCAGTTGTCTCACATTATCCAATTTTGTCCAACGCACTTGTTAATCTAACTCACTCTCTCTTCTATTTAGGTCTCGCGTGTGGGCGTGGGAACGAAGTTGCCCCGCCTCTGCGAGAGATATTGTAAGAAAAAGGGTACTGGAAGCCCGCCCCTCCTTTTCATTGGGTAGCGTCAGCGTTTATAGTAAACGCTGGCTTCCCAATGGAAACAAGAGTTTTGGGTGCCACCCTGTCCGTTTTTCGGACAGCCCCTCCGGACAACAAGGCCTGCTTTACGGCTGTGGTAAAGACTTTTCTTATCTGCTTGTTTATTTTAACAAGCAGATAAGAAAATTCTTCAGTACAGCCGTGATGCAGATGAGCTGTTCCGAGCACTTCCCCCTCCTCTCCAGCACAGACCAGCCTCAGCTGTGGCCTCCCACACCGCCCCCTCCCAAGCCTGCTCAGCTGGCATGGAGTGCCATCTCATGACAGACCCGAGACAGGCTGACGTGATGCACCCTTCTACCTGGCTGCATTGGGATTAAGAGGGTATAGGGGAGGCGCCCCTGCCGGGTACCTTGTACTCCACATTGTGTACGCCCTGAGTTGGGCACCCTGACTGCATGCTCGGTACTGCTGCTGAAGCCCTGGTGCCGGTCCCCCAGACACAGGCGCCAGGGTCCAGCAGGGCTCAGACTCCCAGATCACAAACACCCCTCCCAGCGGCGGGCGCATCTCAATTCCTGCTTCACCTGCAAGTAACGCCGAGAGGGAGCGTGGGCTGCACCTTCCAGGTGCTGCTGGCTGAGTCACAGCTGCAGGCCCACAGGGTCGGCATGTCACTGCACCGCCCCCTGGGACTACTGCCTCTGTGGGGATCTGGGAAGGAGGGGATGAGGCTTTGGGCCCACCTCGTGTTCATGGGGTCAGGGATATAGAGGCTCCGAGTCCACACACTAGGCCCAAAAAGTGCACGGTGTGCTACCTGCATATGCAGCCTGAGACAATGTCATGTTAGTGCACGTACAATTCACGCCGCATTCTGCATCTTCTCCCTCGGCATTGAAATGCTCAGCGCCCTCTCTCCCCCAGCCCTTCCCCTGCCGCCTCTCTGCCTCTGTCCCTCCCATGACTCGGAGGAGCTCCCCAGCCCGCCGTCAAAACCGCTGGGAGTTGTGACTAGTTTTACTCAGGCCATCCCATCGCTTGTTGAGAGAGGTCCCTCAGGGAGTCTATGGCCTCTGATATTTGCAGCACACGCACTAAGGGTGGTCTGGAAACGGGTATTTTGTGAGCTCTCACACAGGAGTGCTTGGACGGAGGTATCAGGGGGGCCTTAGTCACAATGCACCCTGGGCGAAACCAAACTTGGCACCCTATGTGATCCTCCTCCTCTCGGCTCCCACCCGCCCTTTTCTAAGCTCTGTGTATAATAGGAGCTACTTCTTAATAAAAAATAATGCAGCTGCTGCAATATGCACTATTTTTTTGTGCCTAATACTATTGTACCCGCTATGTACGTGTGACAAAAAATAACAATTGCCATCTTGGCTGTTTATTTTTTTTGGGCCGTTTTATATAGCGCAAACTCGACCCGAAGTTATAAGAGCACTTTACATGACTATCAGTTGCATCTTAGAAAGACACATTAATTTCTAAGCACGGGAAATTAAGGGATTTGCCCAGAATCACAGGATGTTTGAGTCACCCTCGAGTCTCGAACAGGGTTACTCAACTTCAAAGTCGGCCGCTCTAGCCGTTAAGCCACATTATGTTTATCACTGGTTTTCAGAACACACCCCCCTTTCCTTGCTATCATGCAGAATTTAAAGCATTCCGGGGATGACACATAGGTATACTCCTTATAAGGGGGCTTTCGTTGATTGGAGCTGCTGACCTGTCTCTGAATTAATCTCTTTGTTCATGTAGTTTTTGCAGCTTTCAGGCAGCGGACGCTCTGGGTTGGCGGTCCCTTATGGAGCACTTGGTGCATCAGTGTTTGTTGATGACAACGAGACCCCTCTCTTGCTCCTTATTGTTTGCCTAATTTGCTGTTGGGAAATGACGTTCCTGCGGTGGTTCATGCGAGAATCTTACTTGGCAGGGAAGGATTGAACAGTTTAAAAATATGATAGCACAAAATGTTGTGTGGGTTTACTATCTGTCCATTTCAGATTGGTAGCAAATTGTATTGTCGTTTAAAATAAAATTGCATAAACCTCCTTCATTTCCAAATTGCCGATATTTACACTTTGCAATGGATTTTGTTATGGTGTTGTTTCGGCTACTTCACAAAAAAGTTAGGCACAGTTGTATAGGCGACAAGTAGTTTGTTTATGCAACCTATAAAACAATTATTGTGAATCCCAGCATTTTGAGCACATACATAATGCTCTGCTTTTCAAGGAGGATAGTGCTTCAAATACATGAAGGTTTTTAACTCCTCAGATTCTCATATATGTCCTTGCATTGATGCTTTTCTAACACAGAGCCTTCCACATATCCGTGCACTACAGGTTGCTACAGCCACAAGGTGCCCATGTGACCTAACGGCCAGACCGGCCGCTTTGGAGCTGAGGAACAAGATTCGAGCCTTGGCGTCCGCCCAACATCCTGTGATGAGGGCCGGCTCTAGGCTCATGGTGGCCCTGTGCAGGGAGCGTAGGTGGGGGCCCCCGGAAGATGGGGGCTTTCCGCACAGCAGGCGGTGGAAGGAAAACGGAATAATGGCTGCCGTAATTACTGAGGTGTAATCATGCGAAGAGCAACTAGGCCTAGTCGTGTTTTTTTTTTTTAAATTATTCTACTTGACAAGGAGGCCAATAATTAAGACCACTTTTTTATGATTTCGGTTTGGAATCATGAGCAGTTTGGTTTAGGATGTGCACCCTTTGTTTGCCGTGGTTGGGGCCTGTGTGGGGCTTTAGTCAGTGACGTATTCTGTGACTAGCAATGAATGCTAAAGACGCTTGCGCACTGAGTGACCGAACACACCTACTCCCACACAGTCAGCTACTCTCTCTTCTCAAAAGCAGGCATGCATGACCACCTCACATACTGTTACACACGCGTGTCTCGTGTCGTGAACATAATGTGGCGGCGCACTGGCGCAGAGACAAAAACCAATATACCATTATTCAGTAGTACTATTGACGACTACGCTGCACATCATGTTATTACACACTCATGATCATATTCATTAGCAGCTCAACTGGAAAGACAGGCAGGCCAGGCGATTATTACAAGTCATGATTAATTTATAAATATATTTTGTGAGCACACAGTCTCAGTCTCACCGGCATTCGTTGGACTCTCGGGGGGGAGGGGGAAGAGACTTGTCGGAGGAGGACACTCAGGTGTTCTAGTGTCTCTCGACGATGATGATCAGGCGACAGGATGAGGAGTCGCTTAATTTTGATATGATTTTTAATTCTTGTTCTCCGTGACGAGCTCAGTCGGAGTCGACAACGCACCGCTCACAGTGATGCACTCTCCCACACTGAGGCGCCGCAGGGCGGAGCGTGACGTTGTGGCTTAATTGCGCACTGCGCACAGCACGCGGGGGCTGTCCCAGGGCCGTCACGTCGTCATAGGGTAAGATTGACGGCCCTGGGACCCAACTGCTGGCTGCTGCCTGCTGGGCAACTTAAACTGAAACCAAACTGACTAGACTATGTAAACAAGACTCGAGCGCTCACGCGCGCCGTCGCTGCCAAGCCATTGCCCGGTCGCGGAGGCCGCCAAATCCTGCCAGGGGGCCACCACAGTGATACTAGATCCGAACCCGATCCTCGGCTCGGTGACCGGTCGGTCATCGTGGCGGCCCCTCTGGTTTGGCGGCCCTGTGCAGGTGCACAGTTTGCACATGCCTTGGGCCGGCCCTGCTGTGATCCTAGGGAAATCACTTAAGCTCCCCGTGCCTACCAAAAATGAATGTGTCCTTGTGTAAAGTGACTGGTGCTCATTTAAAGTTCCCCAACACCTTCTGGTCGAGTTAGCGCTATATAAAAAACAACAAAAGGCAGCAGCTTTCTTAAGGTATGCACCCAGGTTAGAATGTCATCTGTATCCAACAGGACTGCCTCACCAATGCTCCAATTAGAAAACTCACCACTTAAAAAAATACTGCATTACGATGCAGTAACATTCCACTTTCGCTCTCAGTAACCAGCTACCCCTCCAGACACATGCTGACTGTGTCTTTGCCTTGGGCCCTATGCAGTGCCGTGCACCTTCTCGGCTAGGTTTCATCTTTAATTAATCATGTGTATGCATACATTCATACATGTACATAGTTAGTGTTACTAGGTTGTTAAAACACGTCTACCTCTTGCGCATTCATAGAAATTAGACATATACACCAATTACATGATTGGTCAACACCTAAAAGGCTATTTATTGCTGGAATCCATTCAACAAAATATGTTTGAACACTGAAGATACAAGCACTTGCTATGCAATTAGTCTCGCATTTACGCAAGTTTGAGCTATTGGCATTGTAAATGCCAATGCCTTTTATTTATGTGTTGCTTTTTAAAACATAAATAAAAGCCATTGTCATGTACAATGTCAATAGCTTAAACTCGTTTTATCTGGCTACACTAGCGCAACTTTTGTTTCTGTAGGAAGAGGGGTGGGGGAAGGAGGTACCTAACTAGAAGCTTTTGAATGCAGACTGTCTAGATGTCATGGTATCGCCTCGTAGAATTCAGGATACCTTTCAAAATTCGTAATGTTTGGGGGCAGGGGGGGGAAAAAAGCAAAACAAAAAAACTATCATTTACAATGTCAATAGCTCAAAATAATGTCACTGCAAGACCTATTGCATTGTAAATGCTTGTTTCTTTCTATCAAAGCTGCCCCTGAGTCATACTCTTCTATGCCGTACTCATGTCCTTCCGCCCTATATATCTATCCTACTAACTCTCTCCTTCTGAACCACTTGCCTTGCTGCAGTGCTCACTCTAGCGGTATTCAGCCCCTCATTTATTGCATTCGCTCCTACATCTGCATTATTCCCAACGTTGGTGGATACTGATTTGCACAAAACAGTCTATATTCTTCCTCACATTCACTGTGTTCTGCCCCACAGTCACTGTATTGCCTCACACCTGGTGTCTGTCTCTCAGTTGCTATTCTTGGCCACACAAGCATTGTTCTGTGCCGCCTGTGTTGTTTCCCACTCATTTCACTCTGCTCAAACTCAGCATTGCACCCTTCGCTCGTGATATCCCTTCCCAGAGTCACTGTGTTCTGCCACACACTCGAGACTAGCAGTGTGATCGTCAGGGAATAGTGCAATGGATCTGCTTATCAGATTCATTTAAAAGGCTGCTTAGGCAAAATGCAGATGTTTGCACCCCTTTCTCAGAATTTCTTATTAAAAACAATCGTTGGCCTTGCTTGCATTTTGATTCTTGGCTAATATATTTAAAAAGCTGTTTTCTGTATGCATGTGTGAGATGAAGAGTTTAGTCTGTCATGATTCAGTGAACATTTGAGATGTAGCATGGTCCCTCATGCTTTGCAATACAAGCACTCCAAAGAAGGCAGCATTGTACAGCATGAAGTCAGAGTAATGCTTCTCTTGGTGAAGTCCGAGCCCGAGTCATTCATATTTTAAAGAACTGCTAACAGTGGATTGTTAGCCGGGCACACTGTAAAGCCAGGCCTAAAAATGATTCATAATTACACAGGCACCTCCATAGTCTACAAATAATTTTAAAATGCATATGGCAAGACATGTCTTCTGCATAGATCCACCAGGAAACAGCCTTTACAATGAGTTTTTTTTACCACGCAGTACCATTGCTACGCATTCTTTACCACATTTTTTGCAACACATATGCCTTGACCATGCATATAAGGTAAGTATAAATGTTTGTGTTAATATGAGTGTATGTGTCTGTATGTGTGTGTATATAAATATATATATATGTTTGTGTATATATATATATATATATGTGTGTGTGTGTGTGTGTGTGTGTGTGTGTGTATGTTTATATATATATATATATATAGTCCAGTAGAAGGCTGGGAAGCCGAAACACGTAGACCGTCTTTTTGAACAATGTTCTGTACTTTGGTGTGCCATTAAATACACTTGAAAACTACCTCTGCTGTGGTGCCGTAAATTCTTGCTATGGTGGTCGAAATTCATGTCTATATATATATATATATATATATATATATATATATATATATATATATATATATATATATATATATATATATATATATATATATATATATATATATATATATATATATATATATGTATATATATATGTTTTTTTCAGTGAATTTCAAAGGTTTTTTAAATGCTAATTCCTAACTATATAAGGCCTGAAACCTATGTTTTTTTAAGTGAATATATATATATATATATATATATATATATATATATATATATATATATATATATATATATATATATATATATATATTTAGAGTTAGGACAATGTTTCCATAGGAAACGCGTTTTTTGATTTGCCTACATATGTGGTGTTGGTTGACCAATCTTCATGAAAATTTCCCCCAAAAAATGGTGGGTCTTATTGTGCATGGAATGCTTCCGGGCGATCTATCTAGCTGGGGCCGCAAATATGGGGGGGGGGCGGTCTAAAAAAGTGTGTTTCCCATGCCAATTCCCTTAGAGATTTTAGACACGACTATAGCCGAACCCCTGAATGGAATTGCACCAAATTTGGCAGAAAGGTAGCTCCTGATCGAGAAAACATGCTTTTTGTTATTTGATTTTAATCCGTTCAGTCGTTTTTGAGATCTTAAAGCAATTTTGTTTTTACATCTGGACAGATATGCTCTGACTGGCCAATGTAAAGGAGACTAGTCAATCTTGATTGGTAGGTACCAGACTGAACAATATGCACTGGCACCCATTGCAAACCTCAGGGTCTTGATCCCTCTGTCCTGAAAATAAATACCAAAATATATATGTAAGGGGCAGGGTGAGCACACCCAAACCCCAAAGGAGATATATGGGGGTCCCAAATTGGACCTCCCCCTTTATTGTCTGGCCACAAAATAAACAACTTGGTCTGGCAGCACTTACAGGACTGCTAGAGGTATTGTCCCTATTGAAATACATTGTAGTGAATGACTGGTTTTGTGGGTCACAAAAAGGAGAACGTATAAAGGGTTATAACAGATTTTAGTTACAATATAAATCAATTGTTGATATTCCCATATTGAGTTTAGGAATTGTTGTGTGTTGTAAGGTGATTTTACCCTATGAAAAAGCCTTTATTTATTTTTTATTTTATTTATAAAGTTTTTTTATAGCGCAAACAAGATCTCGAGGGATATCAGAGCGCTTAACAGTATAATGGGAGGAAGTACAAAAGCAATATTCATATCACGGAGGAGGGAGAAAAAAACAGTAAAGGTTGCATATTACAGTACAATTGCACCAAGGCGGGTAATGTAATAGACAGGTGTAGGCGAGCAGCAAGGGGGAGTCACAGTATGCAGTAGGGGGGAGGGGGCGAATCAGATGGAAGTACAATGGTAGTAGGAGCAATGTCAACAGGCACTTGAGTTTATCCCTGTTAGGGTAAGAATTTGTTCATTAGTAATCTTTTGGCTTCCACTTTGAACGCCGTTGATGAGGAGATTCTACGTACTTTTGGTGGAAAAGAGAATGCTCAGTGACAGTTTCTCTTTTTGTTGAGGATGAGTGGTTTCCGGAGGAAGGTAGCGGCGCTACTTGAGGCTCTTACACCACAGGATAGTTTACGTTTTCGCGCAAGGTATGTAGGAATGTTCATGTGAAGGGCTTTGTGTGTAAGAACAGCAATCTTTAAGTGAATTTGTGCTTCATAGGGCAGCCAGTTGAGGGATTTTAGGACTGGGCATATATGCTCTTTTCATTTGATGTCTTTAACCAGTCAAGCCGCAGAGTTCAGTTAGGCCCTTAGCGGAGCCAGAGCGTATTTGGGAAAGCCACAGAGGGTAGCACTGCCGTGGTCTAGCCTCGGCAAGACAAGCGTGTGAACCACCTGCTTGAAGTCCTTTAGAGGAAGGAAAGGTTTGATATTTCTGAGACACCTCATCAAGTGGTTTGCTCCTTTGCATACATTGCTGATATGACTTTTCATGTTCAGGTGCTTGTCCATGATGACACCGAGAGATTTGGCTGAATCTAAGAAGAGGAGTGCAGTTGAAAGCATTGAGGTGACTCAGCCAGAGGTCTAGCTTAGGGATGTGGTACGGAGGGGAGATGAGCAGGAATTCTGTTTTGGAAGTTTTGAGCAGGAGATGGCTCTCTGTTAATCAGTTTTGGGTAAACATTAGGGTAGTATTGAGTGAGATGATGTTTTACGGGGGTGAGACTTTCAGCTATGGTTGCATGTCATCCGCATTCATGTGAAAGAGAATGTCCATGGGCATTAGAGAGTTTGCAAGAGGTTCCGAGACCCTTGGGGAACCCCCATGAGTACAGGAGAGGGCTGGGAGAGAGAGTGGTTTGCCTTGACTCTTTGCGTTCTGTGATGTAGGAAGGAATAAAACCCATTGTAACACCCGATCAGAAAAAAACCATTCTGTTTTGCAGTATGAATAGGAGGTTGTCATGATTAACTGTGTCAAATGCAGAGGAAAGGTCAAGGAGGATCAGGAGGCAGGATTTCATAAATCATGCTTGAGAGTAAATGGTTTTCTCACGATTTTTCCATAGAAGTAACGGAACGTGCTCCCGAAGCTAAAATGAGAGCATATTTTCTGTAAATTCACACTCTCTTTCTCAGCCATATGAGGTCTGACATTCTAAGTAAAATGTACTTACAACAGGAACAGCCTGTCAGTTGATTTCTTTGTATGCCACTTCAGCCTCCCGGAGTATTCAAAACAATAACTAAAGCGCACAATGTCTTACTTATGACAAAAGTATAGCACACCTAAAGCCACCTTGAATGAATCCAACAGGTAAAAGTTAAAATATATCATTTAGAAAGAAACAACACAAGTGGGTTCATTTTGTCATAGTGATGTAGGAAGAAAAATTATGACACATTTTAAGTGAGCTCTCAAATTTCTTTCTCTTCTATTTTATTAAAACATTCCAACATGCAGACTGAAAAATGCACTTTCAACACCGGCAGCTGACTGACACTTAAATCCTGGTGATCAGCAGAAACTTTGCTACAGTGTTCTAATGAGCAACTAGAGTGCTAATATTAAGATCTCATGCCAAAAGTATGGCACATCTAAATGCCATCTTAATGGATAGTGAATTCGAGTGAGGTAGTAGTGGTCCCCAACTGGGAAATTACAGCACCATCAAGGTTACAAGGTTGGATATAATCAAGTCTTGTGTGAATCAGTAAAGAAACAACTTATAATGAGGTTGAGGTGCTATTAGGGCTCAGTTCACCTACTACCAATAGGTGCTAATTACACATTAGAAAATTAGTGCTTAAACATATGTGCAAAAATAGAGCTCTGTTCAGCACTCTCATAAATTAGTACAATAGTCCAAGATGTACAATTATTTTTTTATATATATATATATATATATATATTAAGCAATATTTCAAAGGAGGCCAATGATATCCTTTCTCAAACTATAAATAGTCACAAGAGTCCAAAGATTTAGTGTTCTACTTGTTGGTTTATTCTTTTGGTACTCCCAGCAAGGAATTTGGCCAACACGTGTTTTCTCTAATCATAGACTTTTTCATAGCGATTGCAAGTAAGAAGTCATCTTGATGGAATTGAAGTGGAAAACTGAAAGCATGTTCTACTGAGGATACTCCATCACATGAGGAAATGAAGGAGCTTCATAACCAATAAGTCTCCCAAAATGGCAGAGAGAAAAAAGAGCCCAAATGTAGCACAAATATCGACCACAGACAGAAGTGTGCAAATCACTTAGGGGCCGATTCGGATCATGTTAGAAAGGTCTCAAGATGGATTCAGGAACAAGCAAATCCAATTCAGAGCCTATGTTTCCAACTGAATCTTCCTCCATTCTGAATCACCAAGTATGATGCGAAGATCTCATCCGTGTCAACCAAATCGTTCCCGAACCTGATCAAGTCAGTCCGACTCATACGCAGCTGAATCGTGCCGCGCAATGGAGCCAGTTTTCAAACAAGCGAGTACGATGTACAATTCAGACAGCCATATCGACTCGGTCTCAGCAAAACGGCTATGGGAATCAGACTTCGGGGGGCTGTAAAAGACCCCTCTTCAACCTGGGCCCTCCGAATAGTTCTCATGGGGGGTATCCATGGGTCCCCGCTTTTCATGCTTGCATAGTGTGGCAGGCACCACCAGGTGCCCACCACAGGGTGTACGCTTTTCCCCACCCACCCCTTTTTACTATGGGAGCCTGTGTACTTGTTCAGTATACAGGCTCCCATTGAGTTCAATGGGAGTCTGAGCGAACCGACTTCGTCATCATAAGGGTGCATCAGAATCGGTCTCTCAGACTCGCAGTGTGCAATACGCTAGGAGAGACATCCATATCGGAGTCGTACAGAGGGCTTTCCTAGCGAGATCATACTCTGCCCCTTAATTGTTTTATTTTTTGCAGTATTATATAACACAGACTTGACCCGAAGGTATTGCAGTTCTCTACATGAGCATCAGTTACATTACACAAGGACACATTCATTTGGTTTTGGTTGGCATGGCTAGATTAAGTGATTTACCCAGAATCACAGGATGTCGAGTTGACGCCAAAACTCGAACCCGGTTCCCCAGTTGCAAAATCTGCAGCTATAACCGTAATGCCACATTCTCTCCCTTAAATTTAACTCATAAACAAGTGATCAACTAGATGGAAAAAACATCACAATAGTAAATAACTTAAAGATGCTTGGTCGCTATGAGAATGTCCCCATTTTAGTTTTTTAGAGAACTAACCATAATTTCCATGGGAATAAGACCCTCTCATTTTTATAATTTCTAAAGGAAATCCTTTAGGCATTACAGTTTTGATGACACTAGATTACTTCAGGTGTGCCACACTTTTGCAATAAATATAGAATGTTAACAATCTAGTTGTTCATTAAAACACTTTGGGGAGGCAGAGGTCAGGGGCACAGACTCGTATGATTGAGGGCAGGGAAGAGGGTGCAGAGGCAACAAGTTAACCTGCTGGGCAGGTATTGGGGCAGTGGCAGCACAATGGACCATAGATGGCAGTGGAAAGGGGGACAGGGGCTACAAATCAACCATGCAGGACAGGCAAGAGAAATGACGTGGCAATATAACATACCACAGAGGGAAGAGGCAGTGGCAGTGAAACCATACATGCCAACAGACCTGATTCGGCAGGAGATTCCAATGTCTTTATGCTCAAAAGGGCTTTCTTTCGCCTGTCTTCTGACTAAAATCTCCTCCTTTTTTTAGTGTAAGTCAGTGGTTAAAATCAATTCCCCAGGTTTTGTTTCCAAAATCTCTTACCAAGTTCAAAATGTTGGCAAGTATGGTACATTGGATCACAGAGATCAGGAGGAATTGGGCAAGGGCACTAAACTGACCTTACAGGGCAGGCGTCACGGGTTGCAGCAGCACAATACACCACACAGGGCAAACGCTATGGCAGTGCAGCATAATGGGCCATGGAAAACAATAGGCAGGGGACAGGGCAATGCACATGAACTACAGAGAGCTGAGGGGTAAGAGCCAAGGGCAGCAAGTTGACCATAGCAGGCAGACAGGATGGATAGTTGCAGCATAAAGACCATGAAGGAGGGAAGGGGACAGGGGCACAACAATGGACCAGACAAGGCAGGAGGGGAGGGGATAGAGGCATGCACATGGAAAACTGAGGGCATGGGGCAAGGGGGCAGTTCAGGAGCAGCAAGAGGACCATGAAGGGCAAGCGGGATGGGCACTGGAAGCACAACACACCATAAAGGCCCCCCAGTGAGAATATAATGGCATACACATAGACAACAAAGGGAAGATGGGGGTCAGGGGCAGCAAGCTGACCATAGAGAACAGGTGGGAGGGGCTGTGCCAGCACCGAAGACCCTACATGGCAAGTAGGATGGTTAGTGGCAGCACAACGGCCATGGTGGGAAAGAGGGAGGGGGCCGGGCCATGCACCAAGGACCATGGAGTACAGAACAGAGGGGTCACAGTTACAGACAAGAGAGGGTAAGGGAAGGGGCTTCGCAATAGACCATGCATGGCAGGTTTTAGGAGCAGTTGCAGCACAACACAGCATGGAGGACAGAAGGGAGAGAATAGGGGCCTGGAACCGGGAAAGGCGGGATGGAGGTGGCAGAGACGGGCAGCAGCCATCTGACCATTCTCGGCATGTAGGAATGAGCAGTCAGACTAGATAGGATGGGTAGCGGCAGGTCCATGGAACATGGTGGACAAAACGGAGAGAGCAGGGGCATACACACAGACATTGTAGGGCAGGGACAGGAGGGTAGGAACAGCAAGCTAAGCACAGAGAATAAGCAGGAGGGCAATGATGGGGCATAGAATTGGGCACCATCGGGCAAGAGGAGCGGGCAGGGACATCAAGCTGGCTGGAGGGCAGTGGCAGCTCATTGGACCATGCAGTACAGGAGGGAGGGGCTGGTGCATGGACCCGAAAAACAGAGAGTATAGAGGAGGTGGATGGGGCAGCAAGCTAAAGGTTTAGGGCAGCCAGGAAGGACAGTGGCAGAACAGCAGCCAAATAGGGCTGCAGTGAGGGAGCAGGGGCATGCACTTTGACAATAGATGACTGGGGCAGGGGCAGCGCAGTGCCATGCCAGGCCCTGCGTTTAAAACCTCCCCACTGTGCATTGCGATGGACATCTTAATGTTAATAGAATCCTAGAAAACCACTGTAAAATCCTAAGGGTACAGGGACATTAAAGTTAGGAAATAGAATTATAAAAATTAACTAAAAAGCCAAAGGTGACAGTGACGTTATAGTTAGGTTCAGATTCTACATGCACAAAACTGTAGAAATTCAGCCTCGCCATGTACTGCTAATAACCCCAGATATTACATTAGTCAAGATATCATCTATGACATTATTGATAATATCACTGTAACATTTGCAGTAAAATTATTGATGATAGAACTGTGAATGTTGAGGGCACGAGGTATAGTTGCCATGGGAATTTCTATGATTTTGTGCATGTAAAATTGTAACCTAACTATAACGTTACTGTTACATTTGTTTTAGTGTGTGTGTATATATATATTACCTACTGGCGGTCGCCAGTAGGTATATATAGTTAGGATTTTTTTCCTATGGAATTTTTGAAAATTCTATGTCGAATAACTTTGGCGTTTGTGGATGGAATTGGCTGAAATTTTCAGGAAAAATGCACATTTTGTTTCTGAGCAGCCCTTGAAAATTTGGGGGGGGGGGGTTTCGTCAAGGGGGGGCCGAGAAAAAAGGGGGGTCCCAAAACGCATTTTTCCCATTCATTTTTCCATAGGGCGGTTGGAATCACTTTTAGCTTGAACGGCTGAATGGATTTACACGAAACTTGGCAAAGTTGTAGATATGGTTTGCCCGACGTGCCTTTGCTATGTCTTAAAATATGTGCTCCAGTGGATTTTGAGAAATTAACGTTTTAAAAAACAGATATATCTGTGACAGCGTCCCGGTTAGCGCCCCGGTTCGCGTACCTGACGCGTAACGGAACTTCGCTAGGAGAAGCAGATTGGCTCCCCGGTGACTGTGAACATTCTAAACAGTCCGGAGCGGCCGCCATCTTGTGTCTCGGTAGGATCGAGACACAAGATGTGGCAAAAACAAAGGGGGAAATGAGCATAAGGGGGCAGAGTACATCCTCCCTGACCCCCTAGGTTTGATGAGGGGGCTTTAAAAGGGCCCCGCGGGGGGGGGGGGGGGGGGGGGAAATGTATTATCTTTTTTTTTGCGGGGGGAGCGCTCTGTATGCGCACCGGGAAGCGGTCCGGGAAGCGGAATATAGGGAAAATAGGATGAAAGAATGTTCAAATAATGTATGTATATTGATTGTTCTTTTTGTTGTATTTGTTTTATTTTATTTTTTATTTAAGTACCAACATGTAGGTACCAATGCAGAGTCTAAAAATAAAAATACACTGTTTCCTTTGTAGATATCTTGCATGTTGTTTCAGAAGTTATTGCGGTATATGGAATTCATAGCTTAGTCTGTCAGGAAAGCAGAAACACCATGGAGGCAGGAGATGATAAAGAGATGTTAAATACACATTGGAGATAATATAGTGGGAGAAAGGAAGTAACTATGAGCAAACTTACTATGTAACACAAAAAAGTTGCACAGTATATTTAAAGTCTGATTTTACATTATAATCAATTTGGTACTAGTTTAAAAAATACATATAAAAATGAATAATGTCTCAAACAATTTTTGAATTATTAAATATAAATTTATTTCTCTGATTCATTTTCAAAATTTAAAAGAACTTCTAATAATTGATTGTCAGAAATGTTCTCATTTTCAATCAGGTAATCTACTGATTGTACACATTGCAGAAGTTCAAATTCCCGTGATTCATCAAAGAATTCAGAGTCATTGGGTTCAATTTCTGTATCTTTGTTGCTTTCCAGAACAATTTTGATGGTATTTTTTTGCTCTCCTTCCATTTTTGTGCTGTAAATTGAATTTAAAAAAAATATATCAGTACAGATAGGGCACTGTTGGGTTTAAGTACAGACAGGTAGTTTGGTTTTTTAAACAGTGATTTTATCTTTGGGCAGTGTATGGTATCAGACTGGAAGTAGAAATATAAAAAAATGTATGTGATAAAGCCTAAGTAAATTATTAATTATACAAGACAAGCCTAACTCCATCCATAACTAAAACAGAGAAGTCTATCTTATTCTATAACTATTACAGAGGGATAGTATATAACTATCAGAAATGTTTTCCTAATCAACTTAAAGTGCAGAACATACTTCATATTTTAAAATAACATCTTACCTTTCAAAAAGAAGTTTAAGTTCTCAGTTGAAATGCACTTGATATGTACTTCAGGAAGTAGTAGTCAAAATGGCTGTGTTTCTCTCTCTTTCTTATACATATTCAGGTACATAACCAATCAAATGTCACGAAATAATAGAAGATATTGAAAGTAGCATTTTAATTGGTTGTCAATTCTAACACTTCATAAGTGTTTTTGTTAGGTAATTTACCTCGGGATATTTAGTCAGGCTTACAGCATAATTTTCTCAATGGAATTCCATCAAATTTGGGTAAATGGTAGGGACTGCTATGTAGTAGGGCCTATTCTATATTTGATGAAAGTGTCTGTAGTGGTTTTTCTATTAATTACTTTCCCACCTTTTTTTATCGAGCGCTTACCGGTGCGCTCCCCGGTACGCGAACCGGCAGCGTTACGGGAGTCCTTTATTTTGTGTATCGGTAGAATTGAGACACAAGATGGAGGACAAACAATGTTCGGAATGGGTAGAAGGGGGCACGGTAGACACTTTGTGACCCTCTAGGTTTTCTGAGGGGGGCTTAGGACGCTGATATATGCAAAAATAAAAAAATAAAAATTGGAAATTTTCGCAGGGGGAGCGCCCGGTACGAGCACCGGTAAGCGAACCGGGGAGCGTACTTTGGTGAAAAAAAAAAAAAGTTAGAAAAAGATAAACGTTTTGAATGATCAGAGGTAGGGTAGCTCTGAAAAGAGCTATTGGGTTCTGTGGCTAATTTAGGTACCTACAAGTAGGTTCCAATGCACAGTTTTAAATAAAGGACGAATATTCTATTCCCTTCATCGGAGAAGTGCACACCATCTCTTCTGTAGATGTCTTGAATGTTGTAACGCAAGTTATTGTTGTATATTAAACCCATTCCATAGTCTCTCATGTAAGCAAAAACAGATTTATTCACATGTTTCCGTGCTTTCTCAAATTGTGGAAAAAATTGGTTGGACCACTTCCATTTCTGTCTTTGGCATATATTGGAATATACCAAGGCAGTTTGGGGAAAAAGTGTCATCAATTGATGAAAGGTGTTCTTTAAAAGCATTTCCAGACCAACCCCAGTCATAGTGCCCAAATCATTTCTACCACAGTGCACTATTAAGAGGTCAGGGTTTGGAAGATGCATACATTTTTTTTATTAAAAACATATAAAATATATTTTTAATTTAAAAGAATAATACATTTTACAGCTTTTGATATTTGCTATTAAAAAACCATTGAAATTCACAGAAAAAACTATAGGTTATAGACCATGTATAGTTAGGAATTAGCATTTACAAAACCTTGAAAATTCAATTAAAAAACCATAGGTTATAGACCATATATAGTTAGGGATTAGCATTTACAAAACCTTATTTTACTCACACAAAACCATTGAAATTCGCATATATAGTTAGTCGCCCTAACTATATATCGCGCACCCGCAATCCACTGCTGATGATGTCACATATTACATCATTCATGACATGGTCAGTGACATCACTGATGACATCACTGATGACAACTCAAATGACATCACTGACAACATCACAGATGACATCATTCATGTGTTAATACCATCAACCTCTACAGACTCTGATATAACCTTAGATACACTCAGTGAAAACAGACACTCACAGATTGTCACTCATCCATGGAGTTACTCATACACCTAGACAGTCATGCAAAGAATCAATCACACCTCCATTTCCTCAACTATACAGTTATACACACCTTACTTATTGAAACATTCTAACACATATTTACTCTCTTATACAATCACTGATACAAGTTTTCAATGATCCATGCAGCCACTCACACATTCACTGGCTCTTAAACACAGTAATTTATATATGTCAACTCTCACATGTACTGTGTTTTACATTGTACTTACATTGACATGTAGCATTGAGATATCCATTCACTCACCAATACACTCATGCACACAGTCAACCACCCATACAGCTGTTTCCACATGCAGTTTTGAACCCATACATCTAGTGAATCAACTGTTCACACATCTATGCACAGAGTCACACACCTCCCAGCCACCCCCACACACACACTCACTCTCCCATACAAATACTTGGGCAACCAATCAATAACCCATATAGTTACTCATATAGCTACTGATCAACACATGCAGCAGTTTACAGAATGTTGGACAGGCCACGTGAAGGGCCGCTCCCCCTCTGCCCGACCAGGCCCGAGCCCGGTCCCTCAAGTGTCACACACCACCACTTCACGTTTTCCGTCCCCTCCGGGACCCTTGCCTCTGAACATATCGACCTCGTGGGCCCGATCCATTACTGGCCCGCGCGCCCGACCTGGGCGCCATCTTGGACACTCCGCCACGAGGCCGCGTGGCCCCCGATCGACCCCAACCCTGGGCCTGGCCAGGCCTCAGACATCCCGGCACCACCATCCACCCAGGAGGTGAGCGGACTACTTGGCAGGTCAATGGGAGAAAGAGGTGTCGATGGTTCTCCCTCGCCAGGTGCCGCTCGCCACAACCTCCCCGGGCGCTGGCTCCACCCCCCTGCTGTGTGTCTGGACCCCTTCATCCCGGACCCCCCAACCTCCAAGTGCGAGGGTCCGGACATCAAAGGGCACCAGCCCTATAACTGGGGCAGCTCCAGAGCAGGAAGGCAGTTGTATCCTGGAGTCGAGAGACGCAGTGAAGAACTCATCCTTGACGGACTACTGGCGCTGCCGTAGCCCTGCCTTGCGAACCATCGTCCTGCCTGCTGGCGCTGCCGTAACCTTCGTAACCTTCATCGTCGTCGGGACCTGCTGGCGTGGCCGCGGACCGTTTGTAACCACCATCTTCATCGGGACCTGCTGGCTCCGCCGCGGACCGTCGCTTCCTTCATCCATCTCGGGACCTGCTGGCTCCGCCGCGGCCCGATCATCTAGAACGCCGAGCTCGAGGATTGAGAGCTATTTTCATCTATTGGTAACAAGACTGTCCCGCTACCCTTTTCCCAATCCAGAGACCAGAATCGAGGGGACCCCTGAGTCCAGACCTCCTTGTATAATTTTACCGTACCTAAAGAATTGCTGATAAAGTATCGTTGAACCTTATCCTGGTGTGGTGTCCGTCTGTGGGGGGGAAGTTACTTGTCTGTACGATCGCTGGAGACGGCTCTCCCCGGAGACCTCTCCCCTTGTCCTCGGCCGACCCTCCCGGTCCGTCTAACATTGGTGGCCAGCGGCGCGATCCGAATCACCGCATAATCGTACAGAGAGTAGCTCACCCCACGACGAAATCACAATGACAACCAAAGAAAGCGGATCCACCGAGAAATTTCAAATGGAGAAATTGGACGAGTACAGCCATCGTGAACTAAAACAATTCTGCATCGAACTAGGTATCGCTACCACCGGTCTAAGTACCAAAGACGATTTCAAGCATGCCCTAGAGTCCTGGGCAGAAACCGGGGCCGTGGGAACCACCGACCAAAACATCGCAGCAGTAGGAAAAAACACCACGGCCCCCGAGGAGCAAAGAACGGGTCTCTCGCAAGACGAGATCCAGGAACGAGAAAGAACACGACTACATGAACTAGAAATGGCCCGGCTCAAAATGGATGTTGAACTTAAACTGGCCGAACAAAAAATAAGCTTAGAGCACCTGCGTCTCCGCGAAGAAAGAGAGGAAAAACAGAGACAAAGGGAGCTCGAGGAAAAGAGGCTGGCGTATGAACACGAGCGCAAACTAGCTGAGATAGACTTACGCAAGCAGAACAGAGAATTAGGGGTGCCCGAGCAACCCCGCGACCCAGGGGCAACAGAGAAAAAGGTACACATCCCCAAGGATGTCGTTCGAGAATACTTCCGAGAGGACGACATCCAGCAATGGTTCAAGGCCTACGAAATCGCTATGACCGCCCACCGGATCGATCGAAGCGATTGGGGAGCCGGTCTATGGGGGAGATTCCTCAATGAGGGCCGCGATGCCCTGCTACAGCTCCCGGACCATCAGATGACCTCCTATGACCACATGAAAGCTGCCCTCCTCACCCGCTATGGGCTCACACCCGAGATGTACCGTCAGAGGTTCCGAGACTGCACCCGCATCCCGGGTACAACTTGGGTGGACTACGTGAACTATTTTAGCCGAGCCTTCGAGGGCTGGATCAAAGGAAGCAATGTCACAACGTACGAACAACTCTTCAACCTCATGGTGTGGGAGCATCTATCAAACAATTGCTTCATTGAGCTCCGGCAGCACCTCCTCGACAGCAAATTGACTGATCCACGGCAGCTCGCAGCCGAGGCTGACCGGTGGGAAATCACCAGAGTGGGCCGAAATGGATCCTATGAACAGAACCGGAACAACAACGGTCAGCACCGTCCCCGAGGAGGAGGGGGGGGCCAAGGGCGAGGAAGAGACAACGCTCCGGTCGCCCCCGCTACCAGCACCACCCCCCCGGCCAACCGGGGCAGCACCCCGGCGCGACCGGGATACAGAGCCAATGTCACGTGTCACCGATGCCAACGAGTCGGCCACTATGCAAACGACCCAAATTGCCCGCAGTACCAGAGCCCAAGACCCCGCCAAGTGGCCGCTGCTGCCCTAGGGGAAGAACAGATCTCCGAGGAGCAGGAAGAATACGAACAAGAGCATCAAGAATGGGAGCCAGCCGCCATGACTTTAGCATGCTTAGGGGGGAAAGACATGGTCCCGCGGGTCCCCCTACCCGCTAACACCCGGAAGTACAGCCAATGGGTGAGCATCAATGGACGCCAGGCCGAAGCCCTCCGTGACACCGGGGCCAGTGTAACAGCCGTCCGCTGTCATCTGGTGACCCCAGAACAGTTCATACCAAACATTCTCTGCCCTGTCCGTTCAGCCGATAACTCGGAAAGTCTGTGTCGGATGGCCTGCGTCCCTTTCGAATGGGGAGGGGTCTCCGGCATGTTGAAAGTAACGGTCCGAGATGATGCTCCCGTAGACTGTCTCCTGGGGAATGACCTTGAAAGCTCTCCCTGGGCAGCCGTAGAACGAAGAGAACACCTGGGGATGTTGGGCGTCCCGGACTGGGCGTGCGTCACCACCCGGTCCATGGCCGCCCGTGCCAATCCCCGACAAGAGGAACCCGAATGGCCGGCGCCTCCTCCCCCGGTCGCCCCAGTCGAAGACACCGACCGTGCCGTCCCCCCAGAACCAGCTCAACCTCCGGACCTCGCTGGCCTCGACCAGTGGCATCAAGAGGGGGGACCCACACAGGAACAGTTTCGCCAAGAGCAAAAGACCTGTCCCTCCCTCGAGGGACTCCGCCAACAAGCCCTCGCCCAGAGCGCAGGGGATACCTCCGGAACACATTGGATCTACTGGGACAATGATCTGCTATACAGTGAACAAAGGATCGCGGAGTTGGGGGCCAGCCGAGTGCTAGTGGTGCCCCTCCGTTTTAGAGACTTCTTGCTAAACCTGGCCCACGATGTCCCCCTGGCTGGACACCTGGGTCAAGATAAAACCTACAGCCGCCTAGTAACCCACTTCTTCTGGCCCAAAATGAGGAATGATGTACTCCAGCATTGCCGATCTTGCCCCACGTGCCAAGCCAGTGGAAAGAGCGGCCGCAAACTAAAGGCCCCCCTGCAACCATTTCCCGTGGTCACCACCCCGTTCGAGAGGGTCGGGATAGACATTGTGGGGCCCCTGGACCCCCGTACAAAACAAGGACATCGGTTCATCCTGGTACTAGTGGACCACGCCACCCGCTACCCCGAGGCTGTTCCCCTGCGAACTGTGACAGCCCCGGTGGTCGGCCGGGCCCTGATGGGGATCTTCTCCCATGTGGGCTTCCCCAGAGAAGTCGTCAGCGACAGGGGCACAAACTTTATTTCCAAATATATGAAGTCCCTCTGGCAACAGTGTGGGGTCACCTACCGATTCACGACCCCCTATCACCCTCAAGGAAACGGACTCGTTGAGCGGTTCAACCGCACGCTCAAAGGGATGATTGGGGGGTTGGAAGAGCCCCTCCGTCGCCAGTGGGATGTGCTGCTGCCGTGCCTCCTCTTCGCATATCGAGAGGTCCCCCAGAAGTCCCTCGGCTTCAGCCCGTTTGAGTTATTGTATGGACACCCCGTACGGGGGCCTCTCAGTCTAGTCAAGGAAGGCTGGGAAATGCCCCCTCTAAAGAACCCCCCAGATGTCTTCAAATACCTCCTAACCCTCCGCAACCAGACCCGACGGTTCAGAGAGCTGGCAAAAGCAAACTTGGAGGCCAGTCAAGAGGACATGAAAAAGTGGTATGACCAAAATGCCTCCTCCATCGAATTTGAACCCGGACAACAGGTATGGGTGATGTCCCCCACCGAGCCCTGCGCCCTGCAAGACAAGTGGAAGGGGCCCTTCAAAGTAGTCGAGCGTAAGGGTCCTGTCACCTATCTCATCGACATGGAATCTTCACGGAACCCCCTCCGAGTCCTCCACGCTAATAGGCTGAAACCCCACTTTGTGCGTTCAGAACTCAGCCTCCTGATGGCCACAGACAATGGAGCCGAAGAAGACTCCGAACCCCTTCCTGACCTCCTACGGACTCGGGAGAAAGATGGCTCCGTGGATGGGGTCCGGCTCTCGGGAGCCCTCACCCTGGACCAACGCCAGGAATGTCGAGACCTTCTGTTGCAGTTCGCCGACCTGTTTTCCCTCACCCCAGGTGTCACTTCCTGGTGTGTGCACGACGTGGACACGGGGGACAGCCCCCCTATCCGCCACCGGGCCTACCGCGTACCAGATCGGGTACGGGCTTGCATCCAGGAAGAAGTAACCAAAATGCTCACCCTCGGGGTCATTGAGCCCTCAGACAGCCCCTGGGCCAGCCCAGTAGTACTGGTCCCCAAAGCAGCCGCTCCCGGCACCACACCGGAACTCCGGTTCTGCGTCGACTACCGGGGCTTGAATGCGGTCACCAGAACAGACGCACATCCCATCCCCCGGGCGGATGAACTAATCGACCGCATGGGAGCTGCCCGCTACCTCAGCATTTTCGACTTGACGGCGGGCTACTGGCAGATCGGCCTCACACCCCGGGCCCAAGAGCGATCTGCATTTTCCACTCCTGATGGCCATTATCATTTCAAGGTCATGCCCTTCGGCATGAAGAATGCCCCCGCAACATTTCAGCGGCTAGTCAACCAGGTCTTGGCCGGGCTCGAAGGATTCAGCGCCGCCTACCTAGACGACATCGCTGTGTACAGCCACCACTGGTCCGACCACCTCCACCACCTCCGAGCGGTGCTACAGGCCCTTCAGCAAGCTGGCCTCACGATCAAGGCCAGCAAATGCCAAATTGGTCAGGGGTCCGTAACCTACCTCGGACACCAGGTGGGAAGCGGCCTGGTGGCCCCTCTGCAGCTCAAGATTGCCGCCATCCAGTCCTGGCAGCCCCCCATCACCCAGACCGAGGTCCGCGCCTTTTTGGGACTCACGGGCTATTACAGACGGTTCGTGAAAGACTATGGTACCATAGTGGGGCCCCTCACAGAGCTCACGTCCAAAAATCAACCCAAGAAGGTCAACTGGACCCCAGATTGTCAAACAGACTTCGAACAACTGAAGGCCGCCATGTGCTCCGCCCCTGTGCTCCAGGCCCCCGACGACAGCCGGGAATTCGTCGTCCAGACGGATGCCTCCGACCACGGCATTGGGGCGGTCCTGTCTCAATTGAACACCGAAGGCCTTGATCAGCCAGTGGCCTTCATCAGCAGGCGACTCCTACCTCGAGAACAACGCTGGAGCACCATCGAGAGGGAGGCCTTCGCCGTGGTATGGGCCCTCAAAAAGCTCCGGCCCTACCTCTTTGGCACACACTTCCGGGTGCAGACCGACCATCGACCCCTGCAGTGGCTGATGCAGATGCGGGGGGAAAACCCAAAACTACTACGTTGGTCCATCTCCCTACAAGGGATGGACTTCACTGTTGAACACCGGCCTGGGCCAGATCACGCCAACGCAGATGGCCTGTCCCGGTTTTTCCGCCTCGACGAGGAGAGTCCCCAAGAGGATGGGTGACTCTCCCCGCCTTCAGCTGGGGGGGACGCATGTTGGACAGGCCACGTGAAGGGCCGCTCCCCCTCTGCCCGACCAGGCCCGAGCCCGGTCCCTCAAGTGTCACACACCACCACTTCACGTTTTCCGTCCCCTCCGGGACCCTTGCCTCTGAACATATCGACCTCGTGGGCCCGATCCATTACTGGCCCGCGCGCCCGACCTGGGCGCCATCTTGGACACTCCGCCACGAGGCCGCGTGGCCCCCGATCGACCCCAACCCTGGGCCTGGCCAGGCCTCAGACATCCCGGCACCACCATCCACCCAGGAGGTGAGCGGACTACTTGGCAGGTCAATGGGAGAAAGAGGTGTCGATGGTTCTCCCTCGCCAGGTGCCGCTCGCCACAACCTCCCCGGGCGCTGGCTCCACCCCCTGCTGTGTGTCTGGACCCCTTCATCCCGGACCCCCCAACCTCCAAGTGCGAGGGTCCGGACATCAAAGGGCACCAGCCCTATAACTGGGGCAGCTCCAGAGCAGGAAGGCAGTTGTATCCTGGAGTCGAGAGACACAGTGAAGAACTCATCCTTGACGGACTACTGGCGCTGCCGTAGCCCTGCCTTGCGAACCATCGTCCTGCCTGCTGGCGCTGCCGTAACCTTCGTAACCTTCATCGTCGTCGGGACCTGCTGGCGTGGCCGCGGACCGTTTGTAACCACCATCTTCATCGGGACCTGCTGGCTCCGCCGCGGACCGTCGCTTCCTTCATCCATCTCGGGACCTGCTGGCTCCGCCGCGGCCCGATCATCTAGAACGCCGAGCTCGAGGATTGAGAGCTATTTTCATCTATTGGTAACAAGACTGTCCCGCTACCCTTTTCCCAATCCAGAGACCAGAATCGAGGGGACCCCTGAGTCCAGACCTCCTTGTATAATTTTACCGTACCTAAAGAATTGCTGATAAAGTATCGTTGAACCTTATCCTGGTGTGGTGTCCGTCTGTGGGGGGGAAGTTACTTGTCTGTACGATCGCTGGAGACGGCTCTCCCCGAGACCTCTCCCCTTGTCCTCGGCCGACCCTCCCGGTCCGTCTAACACAGAACAACAGATATAATGATGCACAAATTAAGACAGTTTAATCACTAACCCATGCACTCAGTGAGACACATTTAATCACTCTCTCATACAATCAGTCATGCACCTACTAAATCCTTCATCCAGACATTTATACATCCACTCATTCTTCAATATGTAAGACATATTTTAACTTTACAGAAACATACAGTCACTGGATGTTGTCATCAGTGATGTCATCAGTGATGTCACTGACCATGTCATGAATGATGTAATATGTGACATCATCAGCAGTGGATTGCGGGTGCGCGATATATAGTTAGTGCAACTAACTATATATGCGAATTTCAATGGTTTTGTGTGAGTAAATAAGGTTTTGTAAATGCTAATCCCTAACTATATATGGTCTATAACCTATGGTTTTTTAATTGAATATATATATATATCTGTGTGTGTGTGTGTGTGTGTGTGTGTGTGTATATATATACATACATAAGGTTTAGGGTTGGGAAGTAGCTTTAGGTTTAGAATTGAGTAGGGGTTTAGGGATTGGTAGGGGTATAGGATAGTAAAGGTATTTTAGGGTTTAGGGATATACAGTGGTAAGAGTTTATTCAGGGTTTTAGGGCTGGGTAAGGGTACTAGATGGTAAGTGTTTTTTTAGGGTTTAGGGTTGGGTAAGGGTATTGGGTGATAAGGGTAATTAAAAAAAAAGTGGGTGTATATCCATATCCTACTGACAGTCACCAGGAAGTAGTTATAATTAGTACTTGATTTCTATCACTCCGGTTGACGAATCTTCACAAAATGTTTCCCTTAAATTCCACACTCGTGTCTGGAAAGTTTGAGAATGGCCCGTCCAGTGGGGCCCGAGAAAAAGGGGAGGTGGGTCCCAAACATGTGTTTCCCATGTTAAGTCCAAATAGAATTTTTTAAATGACTACAGCCCAAACTGACCATGTCATGAGTGATGCAATATGTGAGGTCATAAGAGGCACACTGCTGTGCTTAAATTATATTTAGTTCATGTAATTATAACTGCTGAATTTCTCAGGTTTTGTTGTCTTTCGCTGAATATATATATATATATATATATATATATATATATATATATATATATATATATATATATGAATTTGAATTTGAATTTGAATTTAAAATATTTGTATAGCGCAGCGTACACCAAACGGTTTCTTGGCGCTTAGGAGGCATAGAAGGCAGGAGCAGAGAGACAAGAAGAGTAAAAATGTACTGTGGGAAAGCTTGACTAAACAAAAAGGTTTTCAGGCCCTTGCGGAAGAGGGAGTAGTGTTTGTTCGATCGTAGATGGTCGGGGAGGGAGTTCCAAAAAGTGGGCGCCAAAAATGAGAAATTGGACCCTCCCCACTTTTTCCTCTTATAGCGGGGTACCTGTAGAAGGGATTGGGAAGATGATCGGAGCTCTCTGGTAGGGACATATTCCTTTATTAAGGAGGAGATAAAGGCAGGGGCTGATCCCTGGCGTGCCTGGAAAACCATGCAACCGGTTTTAAAGAGTGAACGTTGCCGAACAGACAGTGTAGCGCCTTCAGTAGTGGAGTTGAATGATGGGAGCGGGGAAGGCCGTACAATAACCGAGCCGCCTGATTTTGCACAAGCTGAAGTTTTCGTAAGCTGCAGGCCGGAATGCCGTTGTACAGGGCATTGGCATAGTCCAGCCGGGAGATCACAAGGGCAGACATAATCAACTTTAGTGCCAAAGGGGAAAAGAAGCGGGAGACAGTGTGAATAGTGCGGAGAATGAGAATGCAAGAAGAGATGACAGAGCTGATTTGTGAGTGAAGGGTGAGGTGATTATTCATTTTAATACCTAGGGTCTTGACTGTAGGAGAGGGAGTGGGAGGGGAGCCTAAGGAAGAGGGCCAAAAGGAAGAGTTCCAGGGACTGGAAGAGCCACCAGTGAGGACCAGCTCGGTTTTATCCGGGTTCAACTTCAGATGGTTGTGGCTCATCCAGTCCCTGATGAAAATCACAATGGTTTGAACATTAGAGATAGAGTGAGAAGAAGAGGAAAGATTGAAGACGAGCTGGAGGTCATCTGCATAATTGTATACAGTGACCTCCAGCTGCTGGAGTGCGAAAATAAGAGGGTAGATATAGAGGTTGAACAAAAGAGGAGAGAGAGAGGAACCCTGGGGAACACCACAAGTGATCTTGAGTGGAGTTGCCGTGAACTCTCCCAGCCGGACCGCCTGGGTGCGATCCCGTAGGAAGGACGAAAGCCAGACCAGGGCTGAGCCCCCGATTCCCGCCGCTCTGATACGTGAAAGCAAGATGGAGTGGTCCACCGTATCAAAAGCGGCGGATAGATCGAGGAGCACCAGGGCCTGATGTTTGTTTTGGTCCAAGCCCTCCCTGAGGTTGTCCAGGACCGACACCACAACGGACTCGGTAGAGTGCCTAGGCCGAAAGCCCGCTTGACAGGACGCCAAACCCCCGGTTGCTTCCACGTGGGCGCTAAGTGCCGAGGTAACATGGCGCTCAAGCACCTTGCCCAGGTAGGGCAGCAAGGAGATGGGCCGGTAGTTGATTGGGGTGGATGGATCGGCGCTAGGTTTCTTTAAAATAGGCACAATAGTGGCTGATTTGAGAGCTGGGATCACAACCCCTTGTGCAAGGGAACTGTTGAGGAAGGTGATCGAGGGCTGAGTGCAGATGGAATAGATCCGTTGGAGAATGCGGGCCGGACAGATATCGGCCGGGGAACCTGACTTTACTTTAAGGAGTGTTTCCAGAAATACTTCTTCCGTGAGAGGGGGGATCGAGAGTAAACAAGGTTGGAGGGTGGGAGGGAGGGGGTCAACATAAGTAGAGGAGGGGGGAGGGATGTTGGCCCTAATAATAGAGATTTTGTCCAGAAAATAATGATTCAATGAGTCACACAGGGACTGGGTAGGAGGAGGATTAGAAATGATCCTCTCTGAAAAGGCTAAATCATGAACAATGGTGAAGATTTCTCTTGGTTGGTTGTCTGCCTCTAGAATTTTAGATGAGATATATATATATATGTGTGTGTATATATATATATGTATATATATATTCAGTTACTATATATATATATATATATATATATATATATATATATATATATATATATATATATACATATATACAACAACACACTGTATAAACAGAGGAGGGGAGTCGCTATGGGGGCCTGTTTCTCCCCCAGCTACGCGTGTTTACACGTGGGCTGGTGGGAGGAACAGGTCCTTAGGCGTCAATACAGGGCTGTATGTGACCAACATATGGCGTTGTATCTTCGGTACATCGACAATGTTTTTATCATCTGGCGCGGTGACATAGCATCCGCACAGCAATTCGTCGATAATATCAACAATAACGACCTGAACCTAACTTTTACTTCCCACATACACACCACTCAAATAGAGTTCTTGGATGTTAAGCTCAAGGTTGTTAACAACAGTTTACAAAGCACGTTACATAGAAAAATCACGGCTGGCAATATTACATTGCACGCTAACAGCTCACATCCTAGGCACCTCATCGCCAGTATACCTTACGGTGAGGTCCTTAGACTCAAACGTATTTGCAGTGATGAGGATGACTTTCAGAAGTGTGTTGATGACATGCGTACTAGGCTAAGGCTGAGAGGCTACAGTAATAAACTCATTAATGCAGCTATTAACAAAGCTGACAAACGCCCAAGAACTAGTTTATTCAAAGAGGGGCCCATACAATCTACATCTGAAGATACTAATTCAGATAACCCCAGATTAATTTTGACTTACTCACGTCAAGAAAGGAAAATTAGAGCCATTGTACAAAAACACTGGCCTATTGTCCTCACAGACAATGTCCTGGGAGAACGGCTGACCACTCCCCCTGCTGTAACTTTCAGAAAAGGCAGATCCATGGGCAACGATTTGGATAAAAATTCTCCTGAGACAATAAATCCGACACTGTGGTTACAACCTGCAAAGGGTTTCAAAAAATGCACTGTTTGTCGGGCTTGTAAATTCGGCTGTAATAAGTCGACCTGTCAGACCCCATTTGATACTTCCCCTAGCTCCATCAAGGGGAGTTTCAATAGTAAAACGGACCTTGCTGTCTATATCCTGACATGTACCTGTGGTTTAAATTATGTGGGAAGCACAAAGCTACAGGTACATGTCAGGATATTACAACACTTGAGAGCTATCCTCCATAATGATGCTGCCTACCCCGTGGCAAGGCATTTTGCGAAATGCCACAACAAAGACATCAATTGCCTCTCCTATTTTGTCATTGCCGCCGTTCCAAAATGTAAAAGGGGCGGCAATAGAGAAAAGATACTAAGGCAGCTGGAGACCAAGTTCATCTTAGAACTAGATAGCAAATGGCCAAGGGGTCTGAATAACTCGGAGGACATGTACACATACTTGTAAATAGTATTTTTAAATGTATGTACTGCTGTATATTACAGAAATATTGCATTTGTACTTTACCTTTTGCCCATGGATCCACATAGTAGTTCTGCCACTTTTACTCTTATGACTCTCTTCTTTGTTTTTAACTCAGTTTATATTGACTATGATAACAAGACATATCTTTCATGGCATTTTCCATACGTCCTATGGACATTGGTAATATTGGTTTTGATATCCGACTGGACGAAAAATATTCTTGTGTATATATATCATTGACCTGCTATGAACTTTAATATTGTTGATTATGTTGATATAATCTGCAGTGTACACTTTATATTTATCATCATTGCACCTTTGCACAGTATTTAGCACTTTTTGATAACTTTGCACTATTCACAATCAAGTAGGACTCAAGTGAACTCTAAGTGATTGTCTGAATGAAGGGGCCTTTAAATGTATAATATACATAATTTAATCAATGTAAATCTTGGCAAATGTGTTCACGGTTGAATTATAGCATTCATTTTAAAAGGACATCAGTGTAAATATATAAAATGAGGATTAATCCTGTCAGATATTGTTCAACTCAATTAATGTGTACAATTTTGCCTTTGGTTTAAATCAAATATTTGATCCTTCAAAAGATTTTATTAATGCATTTAAGCAGTTATCACTGTTTGCACGACTCCGAGAGATCATCAGTTACTTGGTAGTCTTTCTTTCATGTTCATTCATCACGTGACTTGTAGTCCACGCAAACAAGGGGGTGTGCACATCGAGGTAAAAAAATGTATAAAAAGTACAAGTGATGTAATTTTTGCTGAATGTGATCAAGGGCTCCTGAAGCCCGAAACGCGTTGTTGCAGGCTGCGTGGGAAACGCAAATAAACGTATACCTTGCCTGAATCGCTGTGGTGGTCTGAGTTCCTTCTTCTCCGGGAGCCGGAAGTGGTGGGAATTGTATATGTAGGTATATATATATATATATATATATATTCAGTTGAAACATATATATATATATATATATATATATATATATATATATATATATATAAATATATATATATATATATATATATACATATATATATATATATATATATATATATATATATATATATATATATATATATATATATATATATATATATATATATATATATATATATATATATATATATATATATATATATATATAACCTACTGGCGGTCGCCAGTAGGTTGTTATAGTTAGGATTATTTTCAATAGAAAATCTCAACATTCTATTGTGAATAACTTTGGCGACGGTTGAGGAATCTGCCTGAACATGTCCTCAAATTTGCCTCGCGGCGCTCCGGTCCTTCCCTGAAAGTTTGGGGGGGAATTGTCAAGCGGGGGCCGAGAAAAAAGGGGGGTCCCAAAACGTGTTTTCCCCATGGTAATTTCCATAGGGCAGTCAACCTCACTTTTAGCCCGAACGGCTGAATGGATTTCCACCAAACTTGGTAAAATTGTAGGGACTGGTAGCCCGATGTGCCTTTGCTATGGCTCAAGATATGTGCTCCAGTGGATTTTGAGTAATTTAGGTTAAAAAAAATATATATATATATATAAGCGCTCCCCAGTACGCGCACCGGGGCGCTAACCAGCGCGCTAAGCGAGTTCGCGCGCAGAAAGCTGATTGGTTCTTGGGTGTCTGTCAACATTCCAAACAGTCCGGAGGGGCCGCCATCTTGTGTCTCGGTAGGATCGAGACACAAGAGGTGGCAAAAACAAAGGGGGAAATGACCATAAGGGGGCAGAGTAGACTCCCCTTGACCCCCTAGGTTTGATGTGAGGGCTATAAAAGGGCCCAGCGGGTCCCCCCCCCAATTTTTTTTTTTTTTTTATTTGCGCGGGTTGAGCACCCGGTACGCGCACCGTGGATCGTACCGGCAAGCGTTCCATGGGGAAAAAAGAATGATAGAGTTTTTAAAAAATGTAGCCTTTTTTTATAAATTGGAGGTAGTTCTAAAAAAAACTGTTTTTTTTCTTCTTTTCGTTGTTTTATATTTTTTTAATGTTTTTGGAACATTTTGTACTTTTTTTGGCTTTTATGAACTATTTTATATTTTTTTGTTGTTTTTATGGGGAGAAACAAAAAACAGGGAATTGAAAACGGCTCAACTGGAGCAAAAAAAATCAGGAAAAAATTAAGGATTTTAGGGGCATTTGTGGTTGTCACCAGCACGGTTGATGAGCGTTATGCTTTGCTCACCGTAGGTGATGGTCTTGCCTCAAAAAATACAAGAGATTTTGTATTGCCCAAACTTTTGTTGAATGTTTGGGACCATCGCCCTTGTTTCTGGTCCCGATGGAGTGGGTTGCTTTCATTTGGAGGTGCTGGGTGAAGATTGGGGAGGGTTGCTGGCCAGTTCTCTCACCTCTGCAGCAGCATAGTTGTTGGGATGCTTGCGCTGCATGCGCCGGATCATGGTGTTATTACCAAATTAATATTTTTTATTAGGGTTCCCCCTTGAAAGTTCAATGTCACAGATTTGGCAAGTCACCTTTGGCGCATTCACTTTCTTCTTTCCCTCTGGGATGGAAAAAACTCCCATACAATGAGCTGCTTTGGCCTGTATGGGGTATTGTCTTCTGGCAGCCACCTCCTCCCCTCCTCCTCTTCCTCCTCCTTCTCCTCTTCTTCTTGACCACCAATGTGATGTTGTGGTGGTCCTCTTGGTGGTGGTGGTGCAGATGCTCCAGCTGCTGCTGCTACTGTAGCCATTGTAAAGTACAAAATATAACACAAAGATCTCCAAACAGGTCTTCCTCAGTCAAAGGACAAAGTCAGAATAAGGAAAAAAGGTGGGGGCTTTCATCATTTGAAAAAAAAAACTGTCCTGAACCAATGAAAAGTGTTATTTTCAGGTCACATGACCCGGGCTTTCATCATTTGGAAACCAAAACTGTCCTGAACCAATGAAAAGTGTTATTTTCAGGTCACATGACCCGACGCGCTTACGCGACGCGCGCCACGGGGCGCGTCACATAAGTGCGTCACATTCTTACGTTGCGCGCTCGTATTCGCTCGAGTGCTCCAGGTGCGCTTACGCCGTGCGCATCACGCGGACGCGGCTACGCGATACGTCACAATGATGTTTTCGTTCGCGGCAATAGGCCTAACAGGAAGCTCACCGGTGCGGGACCCGGGGCGCTCCGGAAAACTGCGCTTTCCGGTGCGCACACCGGGGCGCGCACCGGGAGCGCACCAGGGTAAAAAAAATATTTAAAAAATAGTATTATATAAATATACAATATAGGATTCTTTATAAAAAATATTACATTTCATAGGTTTAAGGCCCTATATATAGTTAGGAATTAGCATTTAAAAAACCTAGGAAATTCACTGAAAAAACCATAGGTTTCACACCAGTTATAGTTAGGAATTAGTATTTAAAAAACCTATTACATTTACTGAAAAAAACATAGGTTTCACACCAGTGATAGTTAGCTGGAAATTTTACTGACATAAAACCATAGAAATTCCAACGTTATAGTTAGTTGGACTCACTATAACAAGCGCGCCTGCAATGCACTGCTGATGACGTCACATATTACATCACTCATGATATCGTCAGTGACATCACTCATGACATCACTTATGACACCATCCTTGTGACAGAGTGACAGACCTCCTTTTAGTGTAATATAACCCTTGAAACACATATTCAAAAATAGAAACTAACATTTTCAAAAAAATGGAGATACCCATACCAGTTACAACAACTAATTCAGTAATTCCACCATCTATATACACATCCACTCATTCATCAACAGTTCTATATAGTCACTCATACATATACTCACTCATCATATGTAGTGATAGATCTATACATCCTGTTATACACCGACAGTCATCCAAAAGTTACTCACACACATACTCACACATGCAAATAAATTATTGAACATCCTTTTATTTGTATATAAAACTATACACACACTACCTCCTTACTTCTAAGGAAACTTACACATACTTACTCTCTTAAACAATCACTTATAGAAACACATACTTATTTAAACAGGAACTCTTAAAATCTCTTACTCTCACATATGCTCACTTATATACATCAAAACTCACATACACTAGATTAAAATATATGTCGTTATTAAAAAAGACAATAGTGAGACAGTCATTCACTCACTAACACACACATATACACTCTCATCCACCCATACAGTCCTGCACATATGCTGTCTTCAAAACACATACAAACAGTGAGTCAGTCACCAACCCATGCAGCTACTTATACAGAAAGTGAAACACTGATACATATATTTCAATATTTAAATGTTACTCGCTAATATATGTACTCAATAAAATACACTTAATAAGGCAGTTAGCCAATCATTTTTTTAAAAAAAAACATCCATTTACACACTTATTTAACCATTTATTTTTCCATCAACCTTTTCAAATACAAATATAAAACATATTAATTTTTCAGAAAGACACACATTCACTGGCTGGTGTCATCAGTGATGTCATGAGTGATGTCACTGACGATGTCATGAGTGATGTAATATGTGACGTCATCAGCAGTGCATTGCAGGCGCGCTTGTTATAGTGAGTCCAACTAACTATAACGTTGGAATTTCTATGGTTTTATGTCAGTAAAATTTCCAGCTAACTATAACTGGTGTGAAACCTATGGTTTTTTCAGTGAATATATATATATATATATATATATATATTCAGTGAAAAAAAAAAATATATATATATATATGTGAATAATTTTTTTTATATATATATATATATATTTTTTTTTTCAGTGGAAAAAAAAGTAAAGGTTACATAGACATTCTAGTTAGGCTCACATTTCACTCATACAGAACCAGAGAAATTCAGCAGTTATAATTACATGAACTAAATATAACTTACGTCCCCGCATTATATATACATATTTTTTTTTTACCTTAAATAGACTATTGGTTTCATGATGAAGGCATGCATTGTAAAAGTATATGCATGGTGAAAAAATGTGGAGTAAAAAATGTGTGGTGAAGGCATATGTTGTGGTTCAATGCATTTTCAGGTTATACAACTGATCCACCAATTCATAGGGTACCCATACCTCCAAAAACATACCAATGCACTCCTATCACCCCTAGGCCTTACATTTCATAAGAAATTAGCCATATCTAATGCGTTCTCAGAGCCGCCATATACCTCCCCAAACTTCAGTTCTTCCAAAGATTTTCAGCCCCAGGGCAGGTTTTCATCTACTGGTATTCTTTGTAAGGTAAGTGTCAAATTGAGAGTCTCTCCTAACATGGTATTTATGCTGTGAGTCTTTGGGGGACTTCTCTTGAATGGAGGAGATTGGGCTAGTGACTACACCGTGGCCCTTATAGCCAAGTGAAGTACAACAACAAAACTGCTCACAATGCGATTTCAAAAGAATTACCAAAATTGCTCTGCAGCTTTTCATATAGCCGTGCTCCACAAGAAAGCTGTCAATGACTCTCGTATTCTCATTCTCTAGATTTGCCAACGTGTACTTCCTTTTCCTCGCCATCCTGAACTGGATGCCCCCGGTGCAAGTATTCCATAAGGAAATCACTATGATCCCCCTGGCCATAGTGCTTGGGGTTGTTGCTGTCAAGGATGGTTTGGAAGATCTCAAGAGGTACCTGGTAGACAGGAAGATCAATCGTTTGAAAACAACAGTGTACCACAGGTAAGTTAACATTGCCCGTCCTAGGGCTAGCATTTTTCAGCGGTATGATTTATGTAAGAAATATGCCTTTGTGTTGATAAAGGGATGATGTAGCTGTTAAAATAATCACATATTACTTTCAAGCAGAGCAAGATTAAGATGTGCACAGTTTATTTAATGATGTCATGAAATTATTCCTTCTTACTTTCTTACATAAAACATTTCATGAATAGGATGAATGGATGATATTCATAAAGTTTAAGCGTGGAAATCAATGCCTTGCAAAGCTAGTCAGCGGTACAGAATATTTTTTTATGTATTGTATAAAGTGCACGTGAGTGCATTAGAGCATCATACGTTAAGAAAAATAGTCACCAAATACAATTTTTTCAGGGTGCTGATCATCCTTGTATTAAGACAATTCTATACATCAAAGTGAAAGTAGTGAGAGAAAAAATGCTGGAAAGGAAATACTTAAAATGTGAAGTACTTTATTTGTAGCATTTTAAAATCAAACAGATCTTAGAACACTGGAATGTTGAGGGCTCAATTTACGACAGCAGAGTAGCTCCGGGCTCATAATGGCTGGTATAAGCCCAGACCATGAACATTCCAATATTTGTCTTCATATCTCTTCCTTTTTAATTTAGAATATTCTATGCTCAGTGGGTGGAATGTTCTAATACACTTATAGCCCTTCTGCATCAGGCCTGTGGTTAAAGGCCCTCTCACTCGTTATAGGCCCTTGCCTGCGGCTCAAGCCTATAAGATGGGTTCAGGGCCTTTAATAACAGGTATATCCCTCAGCAGGGGGCTTCAAGGCTATATTGCGTGTCTTAATGGGTGTTGGACCTGGACCTTTCTGCAGCGTTATCTCCAAACCTTTTGCCTTCTACCTCCTATTCTTCTGATGCTCTTTTGTTGGCTTTAGGACTCTGGGCAATTCACCATTGCTAATCAGTACTAAAGTGAATGTGCTCTCTCCTTTAAACATAATATGATTGGTTTACATATTTAACCACATGGCTGCTGGGCGTTTTCCCCCCCAGTGCTGGAAAATGCCATTTTAGTGGCACTATGACGAGCTCAGCTCGTCATCAGCACACGACACCCGTGGGTGATGACGAGCTGAGCTCGTCATCAGCATCAAAAGGGTTAATTTACATGCAAGTCCCTTGTACAATGATATCCCATATACCTATGGCCAGTAAATTAACTGCTTTTAGTGGGCCTAAAGCGCTGCTTGCGCCACCCACAGAAGTAGCCTCTCAAATCTGTCTCTGGCCTGCCACTGAGGGCCTGCATGTGCAGTTTACTACCACATTGATTTGGCATTTTAAACAACTTGCCAAGCCTTAAACTCCCCTTTTACTACATATAGATCACCCCTAAGATTGTCCCTATATAGCCCCATGGGCAGGGTGCTTTATAAGTAAAAGACAAGACATGTCCCTTTTTTGTGTGGCATGGGCTGGTAGTGACAAACAGCCTAATTTGTTTCTCACTACAGTGAGGCCTACTGAGTAGCGTGCCACTCGCCGAAAAAGCACTTCGACACCTCATCAGGGGTAGTAAGCACTATATAAATGCAATTGCAATTACATTACAAGAAAGGCTGGGTGTGACAAAAGGGGCATTGCATAGTCTTCCTCGGCTGGTCGGCCCCACACCCAAACCTTGTGGTAGAGGAACAGCTAGGCGAGGCTGCAATCTAAGAAGGTGGGCCCCATCCCTGAGGCCTGTTGGTATTTATGCAGACTTTTTAGCAGTGGCACACCCCCATGTTCACTAGACCACCAGGAGGTACTGGGGAACATTCTGGGGAGAGACCACAAGTGAAGAGAGTGAGTGCTGTTTGCACCCTGGGGATTGTCTTTCTATGGCTTGGTTGCATGCATGTGACTACCCCTAGCAATCAAGCTGCAAGGAGGTTGCGCACATTATTGCCCGTGTAGGAGTCTTCTTTGTCCAGCAGCTACCCCGCGTGATAGCAAGCGCCAGCACCTGATCCCAACCTTCTTTACCAAACCTACCTTAAGGGACTAGATAGGTGTTTTCGCCACACTGAGAGGTCCTCAACGGAGGCCTCTGGAAGGTGGTTGAGATTTAGGGATATTACTATATCGTCCCAATCCCAAATTTAGCCCTATAAAGTGTCAGTTTCAAGGGAGAGTGTGGTTTACTGTATGAAGATGAAAAGAAGTGCAGGAGCACTGTGACCTCCATTGTCAGAAGCTTATATTGTGATTCATATGTTTTACCATAACCTACTTGACCTTACTTAGGCTAATGTGGTATTCTTGCATTTTATAAACTGCTGCATTTTTATGCCCTGATGCCTTCACATATGTAGTCTTGCCTTACCTTGCCAGGATTTGAATAGTATGCACCGAAGTTATGATTCATGTGTCTATATGTTATAACCTATTATAGTTCATGCCCTGATGTTTTATGCATATTTTTTAGAGTGTTGCCCTGTTAGGATAATGAGTAGGATGTCAGGTGTTGCATCATTTGCACAGCCTTTGAGTCATGATCCATGATTTATGTACAATATATTTCATATAATCCTGTGTGGAGTCTCTTTTCTGGTGTAATTATTGTGTTACTAGTGGGAGTGTGTTGCCCAAACATTTTGCACATTGCCTCTGGGGATAGCCTGACTGCTCTGCACCAAGCTACTGGGGGTGAGCACAGGTTATCTTTGGTGTTTTAACTTACTTGCCCTGACTAGAGTGGTGGGTTCTGTCTGGCTTAAGTGCATACGTGAGTCAACCAGAAACTCAATTTCAAACAATGGAACGCTCACTTTCATTCAGCCAGACCCAAATGCAAATTTACAGCAGTCAAAAACCATGTTCTGGGCAACTAAGCCACAAAGCCGCTTAGGGGAACAAGACTGCTCTTATCAGATCTGTGTACATCAGTTCTGTATGTTTTGTGCATGTGGTGGCATGAAATTACCTAAATGAGATTATTGGGATAGGAATGTCTCATGCATGGTAAACAGGTGTGTACTACTGCCCTAAGTCACCTATCGGCATATGATATGTGGTATTTAAAAAACAAATTTGCCCAGCACATATGGTAATCCTGCATGCACACTGAGACCTAGTCCTGTCCATTGACTGTTAGGTCCAAGTCATGGTTTTGAGACCTTTAGGGGTACACCAAGCATGCTCTCTACATGACAAGGAACTGCTGTCTAGGTCCTGGGTTAATGGCATTAAGTATTGGTGTCAACTTACCATGTTTTTAATTTTAGCAATGAAGAGATCTTTTTTCTCTATTTCAGGAGGCGTGTGGCGCATTGTAGCCCCACTTGTGTAAAGTTTTGCTTGTATGAGTCAACCAGAGCACCTCATTACCTGTGCTTTCAAGTGTATGCTGTGTAACATGTGTATGGTAGCCTCCTATGCTTTAGGAAACAGCTAAAAACTCTTTTGTTTAGGGAAGCCTTTGGATCTATATAATCTATTGCTCCTTCTTTCTGCGTGAGATTTCCTGGCTGCTCCTTTGGTCATAAGCGCCTTGAGACCAGTAGGTGAGATGGCACTATATAAGCTAAAGTAACAATAACAACAATAACAATAAATGTAAGATTGCTGAGACCAGCAGGATCCATTTTGGATTGCCCAAAGATGGAGGTTGTAATACAGCCTCCCAGATAGTGAAAATCTATTGCCTGCATTCCTTAGCTAGAGGGTGTTAGCATAGACACAGAAGTGTGGGAGGAGGGGTACAGGGCTGCCTTTAGAAATTCTGTAAAGACCTTTTGATCAAAAGATTACTGATTAGTCCTTCATGAGCACTTCCATTTGGGTTAACATTAGGGCATGGGTTGAGACAGCAGACTCAATTGTTAGAGGGAGGGAGGCTTCTAGGTAGGACTTGCCACTTTAGTCTCTCACAGAGTGCTGTTTCAGGAAGGCTAATGACAGCCAGGTGCAGAGCTTTCACATGACGTTTTGCATATGTTGTGGGTCCTCCTTCATGGAGCCTACATTGGCTGCTTTGAGAGGTAACACTTTTTTCAAATGCATGTCTTTGATACAGTAATATAATGACAAGTAACAACCCCAGGCAAACCAAAATTCCAAAGTGCAATGAAAACCAGCAAATTAAAAATGACACTTTACTAAAAAACGATTTTTATAAAAGATCATCAGAATATTTAATAATTTTCTTAATACAAATTACACAAAAAATGCATATATTTTCTAAATAAAAACATATACATAATAATTAAAACAGACATGAACAGACATGAACATAAAATTAAAAAATGATGGTAAGGGTGAAGTAGTGACGGTTTCTTCAACGCGTTTCGACACCAAGTGTCTTCGTCAGGAAAGTACCATCATATAATTAATCTGAAAAATTGAGCTTACGGCACTGCACCGTCAGGTTCTGATTTGTCTTAGGGATATTTGTGGTAATAGGGCGAGCGTGTCAATCACTATGAAAACGCTAAAAATATTAGTACGGAGATTCCGCTGTTAACGGGGCTGGTCGGACATTCAATTGTGCAGCACTCTGGCTGTCATTTTGAAAGAAGGGCATGAATCTCTAATAGGCCAAATAGACCTTTGGAACATTTATATATTGCCGAAATAACAAGGAACTGCGCAGTGATGAATCGCGGTCAGCCTCACTGTTGGCAATTTCAAAGCGTATCTTCAAGGCGCAATGATGGTCTCCTGGTGATTCCTCTTCTCTGGTCAGTGCTTTTTCGATAAAGTAATATCCTGAAATATGAAAAGGAACCACCCCAAACCAGTATCTGGGCTTTGGCTATGGAATCAACATCCCCTGTCCGCGATGTGTGTATAAAAATGGGACCAATTAAGCTTCCTGCTTCTAGTTCCTAGTTCTTCAAGAACAGAGAGGGGTGTGCTACGCTGAGTACTAAACTGTTGCGATCCGGGAGGGTGTCTGTTAGACAACTAGTTTCACAGAGATAAGGGGACAGCACCAGAAGTGTGTGCATCTTGCTGGAAGAGCTGTGTGTGCTTTTGGTCTGGGGACCCGCCTGATCGTGCTATACTATGGGTAACAGAAACCAGGGAAGCTGCTCATCTGCACCTATAATGAACCCGCACCTGTGCTTTCCTCAAGTCTTCTGATTTCTGTGTAGATACTAACTGTAGAAGCAATAGTATGCAACCTTGCGATGATTAACATGTCTTGTGTTTATTATCTAATTTTGATGTGATGAAAGAACTTATATGTTTATTGTTTGAGTTCCCACTCTCTACCCCCAGACTACCTCACTGAAAAGCCTTTAACTGCACACACTTACTACTGTGAAATTCAAGTGTGGAAAGGGTGTATATGGCCCAATAAACGGAGCTGTAGTAGGATGGACCACAGGACTCCAGAGACAAATGATCCAAACCACTACAGTTGTGGCCCAGTAGCACTTGCTAGCCCTGTGTTTTCCCAAATGTAGACAAAAATATCACACTCTCAAAAGACCCTGTCATCTCTTCTGACTTTAAATATTCCTGAATCTCCAATTTTAGCCCACGTTATTCCAGAAACTCCAATATTATTCCAGGGCACAGTTTAATGTCATTGAAAGTCAGTTTTTTTAGGTCGAGCCTGGGCAGCGGATGCGCTACACTGCGAGGCATTCTTTATTAGAGTATGGGCTTCGCCCACTCTCTGCCCATATTTTTCATTGGCTTGTATCATTGTCCTTTGTAAATGCTGGCTTCTGATTCATTAATAGGCTTGTTAGTCCCTCCTTAGTATTGACTTATCTTAATTTGTAACATCCCATGAGGACTGGCCCTTTTACTTCTGTTGTTGCATGGTATGTCTTATTTAGTCTGTAAGTACTATTTTCTTTCATGAGCTTCTCCTACTGCAGGCACAAAATACTTTCCTTCAACATTCAGCATGCCATGAGCACTTTCACTTTCTGAGCAGCCCGGGACAATGGAGGCAACTTCTTTGAAATAAAACTTGTCTCGCATTGTTAAAAAGGGTTCCAAAGACAACCGGTAACCAAAAACCCTTTTATGTTGCCCGGCGGTATCACCTCTATGACCCACCAATATTAATCAATGAAGAAGCAGGCGCTGGAGACTGGAAGGCAGGAAACGAGGATTTTATTCTCTCCGGAGGAGAACACATCAATTCAGACAGCAAGTATCGTCACGAGGTGCTCTAACCACATCTCTGAGGCCTGGCCTCTTATACTAGGGTTTACGACCTTTATTGCACATAACACATTCTCGCAATACTTTAGTATTAGAAAGAACATCCTCGGAATCTCCCCTGCAGGCCCGTTCCCACACACATTTACAGTTGGATTCCCCACCCCGGTCACAACAGGTGATGGTTGTCGCACAGCAGGGCATTCCGCCGATTCACGGAATGCATGGGGTTGATCGGATCTCATGGGGTGGGGGCTTTGATCGGTTCGGGGGTCTTTTGATGGGGAGGGGAAGCTTCCTACTGTACGGGGTAATAAACAGTATCCGCAGAGCCAGGTGGCGGCCTGGGAACAGGGAAGACAAACGGGGACACAGGAAAAAGGGGGTTTGCATCAAAAGGGTTTGAGGCCATGAAAGGAATGAGGGGAGGTGTCGCGCTGGGAACAGGATGGGATTCCGTGGTGAAGCTGCGCTGAAGAGGGGTTTATGACCCAAGGCATGAGAGAGCGGGGGTTGTCAGCGTGCGGGGGGGGGGATGCTTGCAAGGTTAAGAGAGAGAGACGCGCTGGCTATCAGCGAGGGGCAGGGAGGCCATGGTGCTAAAAATGGCTGCCGCTTACGCGCACAAATGGGCTTGGAAAAGGGGCAAGATGGCGCCGATAATGTTCACCAAGTTTGTATTTATTTTCTACAGTCCTCCCTTTAACATTTCCAAGACATCTTGCTGGCCTATTTCCTATCTACATCTATATGCAGCGATCATAAGTAAGGGAGAGGGGATTTAGGCGAAAGAACTGTACATAAACATCACATTGTAAACATCATATTGAAAAATCTCATCATTTAGTAGGCGGGTTCATCGTTAAGTTGGTTGCAGAAGAAGTCATCGTAATGCAATATCAGACTAGAATTACGTAGCGAGGGCGTTGGGTACAGATCATAGAATAAGAACTGGTTAGTTATCATATAAGTAAGTCCTTTTTGTATACGGCGGGTGCATAGTCAGTCCAATGGTGATTGGGAGAGAAAGGAGATGCAGTAAAAATATATCAGAGTTCTCGTTGTCTGTCAGCACTGTTGAGCACCTGGATTACCTATTCAACAGAAGTGTCCATGTGGATTGAGTTGTTGGGGTCTGCGGGTAGGGGTGCATTCTGTTTGGTTTTCGTCAGACCTCGTAGGAGAAATGCGTTATGGTTTTGGGGCAGGTGCATCTTCTTCCGAAATGCAGAGCATAGATTTGCAATGGAAAATGCAATTGTTCCAGAATTGTGAGATCTGTTCGTTTCTTGAGTCTCTGTGGTGGGCATTTCCTGTTGCTTCCATCATCTTCAGGGTGATTGGTAGCGGGCAGAACCACAGACTTTGTTTATCTTTTCTTCGGGGGCGACCCTTGGTGGAGTTCTAGGTCACCGTTCTGGGATTTAACATAGTTCGTGGTCTACTTAGTCGGAGCTCCCTCCCTTCTGACGCAGGGAGTACTCTTCTCTGGGTAGCTCAGTAGGATTTGGAGGAACTTGGGAGTTCGGGTGGAAAGGTGCGGGTGTGAACAGTCCTTATGGTAGGTCGGAGGAGGAGGGGATGGAGCAAGGCCAAGTCGGGAACAGATCAGGGGGAGGCGGAGAGTTTGCGACAGGCGAGTCCGTAACCATGTTCAGAGAGCGGGGGCTTTTGGCACACGTTGATCATATAGCAGGGGCTTCAGGTCAGCCCTTTCCTTAGCTTTGTCTGAAACAATGCCCCGTCTGGCGTCTCCTTACTGCTGTGGTCTCGCCTCGGCCTCCGTTGCTGATGTTTCACAATCCGCAGTCAGGCCGCGTGCTCCCACATCCGGTCTCTTTCTCCTCCGACAGTGATACCCTTAAATGAGTGTTGAAAAGACAGTCTTTAGAGATATTGCAGAAGAAGGTAATTACATAAGTCTATTTCTCTCCCAACACCAAGCAACTGGGGTAAGCACTCGCTACATTGGAGATTTTTGCGGCTAACGTATAAACAATTGATGATGGATTTGCTGGATTCCTTACAATTTCCTTTTGTTGGCTAATTCTTTGACGCTTTGATGATTATTACGTTCATTTGTCATATGTCTATTATAGTAGATGTCAGTTCTTCTGGCAGAGACCCATTTCCCTAGTACAAGTCTTGAAAGGTTAGGCTGGTCTCCAGGGCCTTGTATTTTACAAAAAGTGCAACGTGCTATTCACCATAGTCTGATAGGCATCCTTCTGAGGGATGAACATAGGCTAAACAAGTCTTCATTACATCAAAACATCTTATTTTCAGCAAGGCTTACAGCAACAAGGTCTTTCGATTTTCGATCTAATTTTTAACTTTGCATACATCTTTCTAACTTTCTATATAAATCCTCGCAACCTGGTTACTACAAAAACTCGGGAGGGGTGGTTTGCAATAATTATTAAACTTATCCTCGGGGAAGGAGGGATCTTATGGACAACAATTAGGAACACAGTGAATTAGAGCAGGGGGCGTTTTTCAGGCTCTCGTTCGGGGCAGCTGACACAAAACTGGGGGCATTTTGGATAGATGGGGGTGTCTCGATCATTTCTTACGGCTTGGGGTACGGAGACAATTTGCAATGGGGATGGTCGCATTACCACTGACACATTTTATCATAGAAGCCACTGACAAATAGTTCCCTGAGAGTGGGTCAAATTTAGGGAACCTTAGTCGTCTTACCTGTCCCTTTCCTATCGGACAAATTTAAATTTCATCCATATTTTAGTAGAAAAGGAGAGGTAGTAACGTGGTACCGATACAATTTTATTTAGGACAAATTTGTGCAAATACTTGTGGTATTTGGGGCCAATCAGGAGGTGCACCAGGTTCGCCAATTAGGTGCCAGTTGCTAGGAAGAGGGAAAGTGTGGAGGGGTGGAAGAGTGAGTGAGAGAGAGAGAGAGAGAGAGAGAGTGAGAGAGAGAGTGAGAGAGAGGGAGAGAGAGAGAGAGAGAGAATAGGCAAAACAGTACACATGGGACATAGAGAATGACCGTGTATTGTTTGGGCTATTCAGTGCGTTACCCAACGTTAGACGTTTCGGGTCTGTGTTAGGATGTAAAAAAAGCATGCAGTTTTGGGACAGAAAAGCATTAGATCTAGTACAAAAAGGTCGTGCATCGGGTAGGACGTCCTTTTTTTGTGTCGTCTTGCAGCGGTAGTCCGTTTTCATGCATCGGGCGTGACGTGGTTCCAGATCCCTTATGATACTCTAATCGGGATTCTAATGTAACCTGCAGAGGGAAAAAGGGGGAAAAAAGGGGAGGTAGGGGGACAACATTCGAACACATCAAATGTATGGGCACGAAAGTCCTTTACTTACCACATACTCGTACTTATCTCTTCGGGATATAATCCCTTAGGGTTCTGGTTTCCTAAAGTCATGGGGGTAGGCAATGTGATAGGTGGTTCATGGGGAGGTTCGAGGATGGCATTAAGGATCGTGTGTAGTGAAAAACGCTAAAAAGAGGAATCAGAGGTGCCTAGCGTGAGGTACCCGGTTTTGTAGATGTATCCGGCCATCGGGATCCCTAAATCATTCCCAAAGCTGTGATGTTCTAAGGCATATCAGTTCTTCGTTCAACCCTGTACCTTAGTACCTTCGATCACCATATCTTTATAACATTTTATCAATCACACCGTTTTACTTTACCCACTCTCAGAAGTCGAGGTCCTTCTTCATACGTCAGTCCCTGAGCTTAGTCGCATGTCTTGGAGGCAGCGTATCATACCTTCGATTCGACCATCAACCCAGGGCCGAACAACCATTTCTCGGATAACCTTAAAAAAAGAGCAGAACAGTTGCGCACAGAAAAACCCTCCCACCGATACCCGTATTTACAAAAGTACGCGATGCCTATCCATAGCTTTTTAAGACCTTTATTTGTAGAATTATTCAGTACGTAAAATGTGAGAGCGCAATTCATATTTTGGCCTGACATGTCGTCGATGGAAGCACATACAGTAGGGGGTTATTTTGTAGCACAAGAACATGTAAAAAAGGTCTAATTAATTATTTGCAAGTAACCAAAAAACATTTCATTGCGTGACGAAGGAATCAGGGGCATTTCAGTTCATAAATGGAAACACAGTCAAGCTCATCGTGATCACATTTCCTAGAGGTAAACCGCGGGTGTACATCATAAGCGATGTTATGTATCAGTTACAACAAATATCAAAAATAAATTGTTCATTGAGATCAACGTTTTACGGAACCCTTCTTAAATGTTCGCCAAGTGAACCCTCCTCCCTTTAACATCGAGTGCGCAATGGTTCGTATATATATATATATCTTAGTACATCAAGTTTTATTAGCTAAGGAACACCACGAGGCATCCGTTAGTTTCCATTGATACCGGCGCCATTTTGGGCGAGGCCGGTTTAGTCCGGAAGTAGCATCAGGGGCAAAATATCCCCGACAATTGGCGGTTGGACCAGAGTCCCTTTCGGCAGTTCAAAAGAAAATTGTGCTAACAGAGGGGCTGGTGGTGTGGACCGTCAATCAAGAGAGGGAGGGGATAGAGTCTCTCTTACCGGGTCATGTTGATGTTCAGCCGGAACTTGCTCGAGTTCGTTAGCCCATAATGTTCCTGGGTGGTTCAGACGGAAGCTGATGCAGACACGAGAGCACCGCCATCTTGTTGCTGTGCCGTGGTTATTTCATTTGAGATCAATGCAACTGTTCCTCACCGGAAGCCTGAAGGGGCCGAGGGCTCTTGGGACTTTGGTAGAATCTTCAAAGTCGAGGGGATGTTTGTCGATGGTGGGGGCTTGCGCCCAGGTGGGCAAGTGCCCGAGTTGCAATTTCGGACAAAGTTACTCCAGCGGCCTAGACCCGCCTTTCGAGGGCCCAGACGCCATTTTGAGACCCTGTGGCGGCCACCTTTTCCGTATCCATCAGGAGTGGAAGAAACTTCTTGTGATGGCGAAAGATAGAGCATCATGCTGCTGGAGCAGGACATTTTGGTTCGGGGCGCCAGGGTGCAGCAGTGGAGCCTTCATCTGGGGAGGTGAGGGAGGCTCACCGTGCCGCCTTCCTCTCCCGGTGCATCCTACGCCGTCTCTTGGAATCAGGGGCGCACATGATGACCACCCTACACCCCTGATTCCGACTCTTGGGGGACCACTGTACATCCGGTGCTCCGTAAATATGCCCGTCGGACATTGTATGTCCTGTACTACGCAAGTATACCAGCCGGGTCTTGTATGTCCTGTACTGAGAAAATATACGAGTCGGGCATTGTGTGTCCTGTGTTGCGGAAATATGGCCGTCGCCCGGCTGGAGGACATCGGCGTCGGGCCAGGGCAGGGAAGCCTCCTACCTGTGGAGGTGGAAGAGGCTCGTCCGTGTCGCCTCTTCCTCCCTGCCCACCCTGCATCCGTTCGATGGAGGAATTCGTGATGGCCGGACCAGGAGATACGAGGGAGGGGGTCATTTGCAGCCGCCCCCTCCCTACTCACGGCCCGGGGGACGCCATCCCTGGAAGGGCAGTACGGGAAGACCATTTCATTGCCTGCTTGGTGGAGCTTCCAGGACCTTCTCGCCGGCGATCCCTTTTGGCTCATGGCTGCTGGCAGGCCCCGCCCTACACGTGCTATGTGTTTCGGATGGGCGGGACCATCGAACTGTTACATTTCGAGGACTTCCGGAGTGAGCATAACATGTTTTGTATTTTTCCTATTAGTCAAGTTTGCTTTTTAGAGAGTTCTACTAGTTATTCTATTTACTGTTGGTTGTGTGTTTTACCGTAATTAAATCCTAAGTTATATAATAGACGCTTGGCTTTCTTGAGTCTTTTCTCTAACGGGGGGTTGTTTACACTGACCTGCAGTTGTGTTTGTTTTTCAGAGTGGGGGAGCAACAGAGAGCAATCAGTCCCAGAACTCTAACATGTCGTTAAAATTGGTCTGACGAAATCTGTGCCACCGAGCATAATCGAACGGGGTGGTTCTATCTGTCCTGTCCGTACTAGTCTGATTGGTTTTTATTTCACGTCTTTTTCCTTTCTGTCGGTCTGTCCTTTCTGTCAACCCTCCATTCTTACCTATGCTTTGCAGAGTCGGGCATTGGGCTTTCCAGTGTCCAAGACATTTACAGAAAGCACATTGGTTTTGTTTTAAATCTGTCCGTCCTGTGTGTAATGTCGGGGGATTACCTTCGGGTCGTTGTGTTCCGGGGTTGGCTTGTCGGCACATCCCTTTACACCGTTCGCTTTTCATGTCTACTCCTCGGGACTGTGCCATCGCTGGCCCTTCCCTTTGCCTACTAGACGTTTGGAGGGTTATCCGTCGTGTCCCCTCACCTTTTCTGAATTCGTCGCCTTCCCTTCGTTGCGTGGCTTCTTTGCGCCACATACCGAGGCTATCGAGCATAATAGGTGTTGTTTCATTCCTACGAAGGGCTATTTCTACCGTTTCTATTTTGTCGAGATCAAAGGATCCTCTCAGTGGCCACTGTCTTTCTCGATCCTTTTTTGTATATTTATGCCACAGCTCACTATAGGCTATAGCAATTAATCCATGCTTCATGAACATGTCCTTATTAGGGGTGCCTTCCAGCGGAGCCGGATGGTTCATCTCTAATAAGCGGTCCGGGTTAAACAGGCTACTAACCAGTGGGGAGAAGACAGGCATGACGGATCACAATGGGATAATAGTCAGCACTACCTATCTTATCACTGCGCGCAAAGACTAGACAGAATATTTCTATTCTACGTTGTTTGCACGTAGTGAATACCTCATGAACCAATTCTGAGCAATCAATGTTAGGTCAAAAATAAAAAATCAATATGGTCAATGGGGAGAATAAGTAGGCTCGCAAAGGTTTGCGTCACCTACCCTTTCACTATCTGCAAAGAGGGGACCTATTTTTCCCTGTTTGCAGACGGAGAATCTCCAGAAAACAATCTATAACAGTTAATCAATGTTTAGGTCGAAAAATAAAAAATCAATATGGTCAATGGGGAGAATAAGTAGGCTCGCAAAGGTTCGCGTCACCTACCCTTTCACTATCTGCAAAGAGGGGACCTATTTTTCCCTGTTTGCAGACAGAGAATCTCCAGAAAACAATCTATAACAGTTAATCAATGGGGGAGAAAAATAGGTCCGACGGGTGCGTACCTATCCTTCGCTGTTTATGAAGGGAGAGCCTGTTGTTTCTCCGTTTGTAGACAGTGAATCTCCAATAAATTAACAAAAAGTAATACTAGTATTTTCTCAACAATTATCAATCACTTTCAATTATCTATCACTTTCGCAATTCGTCGTGTTTACACGACCTTACCCGGACCGCATGGACAGTTTCTCGTCTTCCGAATCCAGCGCCCGATCGTCCTCTTCTCTTCGTACTTCTCGTGGCACTCCTGATGGTTCCCAGTCAGGACCGCAGATCACTCGAGAGAGGTCTGTTCGGAACCAGTGAAGTTCGGATGATCGGCTGTCAGACGTGGGTCTATCGGACAGGGTACCTTCCGATCGTTGCAGTCGTTCACTCTGTCGTCGGGACCTCTCCCACTGGATCCACGAGTCGCTGATGGGCCCCACGTTTGGGACGCCAATTGTTAAAAAGGGTTCCAAAGACAACCGGTAACCAAAAACCCTTTTATGTTGCCCGGCGGTATCGCCTCTATGACCCACCAATATTAATCAATGAAGAAGCAGGCGCTGGAGACTGGAAGGCAGGAAACGAGGATTTTATTCTCTCCGGAGGAGAACACATCAATTCAGACAGCAAGTATCGTCACGAGGTGCTCTAACCACATCTCTGAGGCCTGGCCTCTTATACTAGGGTTTACGACCTTTATTGCACATAACACATTCTCGCAATACTTTAGTATTAGAAAGAACATCCTCGGAATCTCCCCTGCAGGCCCGTTCCCACACACATTTACAGTTGGATTCCCCACCCCGGTCACAACAGGTGATGGTTGTCGCACAGCAGGGCATTCCGCCGATTCACGGAATGCATGGGGTTGATCGGATCTCATGGGGTGGGGGCTTTGATCGGTTCGGGGGTCTTTTGATGGGGAGGGGAAGCTTCCTACTGTACGGGGTAATAAACAGTATCCGCAGAGCCAGGTGGCGGCCTGGGAACAGGGAAGACAAACGGGGACACAGGAAAAAGGGGGTTTGCATCAAAAGGGTTTGAGGCCATGAAAGGAATGAGGGGAGGTGTCGCGCTGGGAACAGGATGGGATTCCGTGGTGAAGCTGCGCTGAAGAGGGGTTTATGACCCAAGGCATGAGAGAGCGGGGGTTGTCAGCGTGCGGGGGGGGGGGATGCTTGCGAGGTTAAGAGAGAGAGACGCGCTGGCTATCAGCGAGGGGCAGGGAGGCCATGGTGCTAAAAATGGCTGCCGCTTACGCGCACAAATGGGCTTGGAAAAGGGGCAAGATGGCGCCGATAATGTTCACCAAGTTTGTATTTATTTTCTACAGCATTTACAAGAGTTTGAGCCACTGGCATTGTAAATGACAATGCCTTTTAAATATGTGTTTATATCAAAACAGAAAAATAAAAAGCATTGTCATTTACAATTTACATTGACAATATGAGCACTTACTGAAGGCGGCCTTGATTAATGCCCACTCTGTGTCTAAGCATGCACAGGACATCTTTGATTTACTCAGTGATGGGCTTCTTGATCTGCTCTTCCTCATCGAATCTTAGTTATCTGAGAGCTCTGGTCCGATGATGGAGATGGCCATCCCAGACGGTTTTAAAATAATCAGGGCTGATCAGAGAATGGGGCATGGTGGTGGAGTCACAGTGGCGTTAAGGGAACATTGGAACTGCCAATGGAATGAGTTTGGGGAACTGGCTGGATCTGAAGCATTGGAGTTTTGAATCAGCGTCCCCCCACAATATACCTTAGGGGGAATCCTGGTGTACAGGCTCCATGGTCCAGCTGGCAAGTTTCTCAAAGCCTTGGACAATGTAATCATCCTGTGGGCGCTTTGCTATCATCATTTTATCTTACTCAGTGATCTCAACATCCATGTGGATAATCAAGAAGCTGGGGATACGCTGGAGTTTCTTCACTCCATGAATCAAGCCCGTCTGCAACAATTGGTCACTCTACCCACCCATTGGGCGGCCACATTTTGGATCTTGTTTGCTTGATTATAACTATTAATGGAGGACCCCCTGCTGGTGACTTGGTTGGATCATTTCCTGATCAAATTCACCTGGAAATTTCCGAATAAGCCAAAGCAGGCTAGTATGCCAATAGCCAACAGGGGAAAGCTGTTAATAAGATCAACTCTAGTGAATATAGTTTAGCTTTAGCTGAGTCAATTCCCGTACTGTCAGGAGAAATCGAGGAAGAGGATAAATAGCTGGATCAGCAAAGTGGTTGATCATCTCCCCCCTTCTGTGCAGCCTAGGCCTAATAGGAACTCCACCATGAAACCTTGGATTCCTGGCCCCCTTCAAGCAGAGAAACAACAGTGAAAAAAGCTTAATCACAAATGGAGACAAAAGTATAGTCCAGAGGATAGAGTGATTTTTAAAAGGGCTCAAAAGAAATACTATGCTTCCATTTTTAAAGTTAAAAGCCTTTACTATGCTGAGCATATTGCCCAATCTGGCACAAAGGCCAAAGAAATTTTTGCAACTGTCAACGTTTATCTCTCCCCCAAAGCTGAGATCAATGTCCATGCACCGTTGCATGAATGGTGCGAGGAACTTTCACGTTTTTTCATCAACAAGGTTTGTGTTATACATGCACATTTTGGTGCCTGTGATAGCCAGCTGATGATAATGGATTCTCCTACTGTGAAAATTCCCACCCCTCCAATTAAACTGGAGGTATATGAAGCCGTGTCCTTGAGTGACTCACTGGCAGCCTTAAAAACTCTTAAATCTAGCTCACCTATTGATCCATGCCTGACTAAATTATTGGCAGGTGCAACGGAAGTTATTAACCCTGTAGTTAATACTCTTTTCAATGTATCCCTATGGTCAGCCAGGGTACCTTCTGCCTGGAAACAGACTATGATTTTTCCCCTGCTTCAGTAGCCGGCACTGGATTCTGCACTTCCTTCTAACTATTGCTCCATTTCCCTTCTTCCAGCTGTGGCCAAGGTCCTTTAAAAACAGGTCCCCCAACCATTATCTAGCTTTGTGAAATAACATGAACTTCTTCATCTTGTCCAATCTGGTTTCAGATCTTCAACCAGCACGGACTCAGTGCTGGTTAAAATATCGAAGGCCATACGTGAAACCTTAGATTCAGGGGGAATGGTTGCTCTCATCCTTTTGGACCTATCAGTGGCGTTAAATACTCTCCCACATGCCCTGCTCCTTGCCTGCCTTTGGGATATTGGTGTTATAGGGTCAACCTGGAACTAGCTTAAATCCTATCTGGAGGCTAGTACTCAGCAAATCTGGATTTTGCCTTTTGCGGATGCCTCCCAGAATCTGACTACGGGGGTTCCTCAAGTCTCTTCCCCCTGTTGTTTAACATCTATGTGTCTCCCCTCATTCAGCCAGCAGATAAACATGGAGCCAAAGTCATCTCTTATGCTGATGATACTCAGCTCCTTTTCTCCTGCAAACGAAAGTGAGTCCAGCTCTTCCTATGCTGAAACCTACCTGACTGCAATCTTTCAGTGGCTAACACTAGCCCAGTTGAAGTGTAAGGAGGGTAAGACAGAGATCCTCTTTTTTGGTAACTTCCCTCTGCAGTTTTGGTGCCCCTTTTGGCCTGACGAGTCTCTCCTTCCTTCTCCCCACGGGGGACCTACCACGAACTTGGGTATCTTGTTTGATGAAAAATTGTGCTTTGGCTCTCAGATCAAAAATGTATCCGGAATACACATTGGTATTCTGAAGGCACTGAAAAGATTTTTGCCGCTGCTCCCCATTACTGCAAGAAAACGGTCACCCACATCCCACATTGATTATGCCAACGCATTGTAAGTTGGTTTTCCTGGCTGCCTTTCGAATAAAATTCAGGTTGTTCAGAATGCTGCAGTCAGACTACTTTTGAACCTCCCATAGAGGGTAAGCGTTAGGCAACACCTTTGTGGCCTCCATTGGTTGCCTGTGAAAGAGACAGGGTGAGGTTTAAATCTCTGGTAATTGTTCACTCTGTTCTCTATGGGCATGGCCCGACCTATCTGAGAGCAAGATTCAGGTTCTACACTCCGGCTAGGCAGTTCCATTCATCCACCAAGCTTATGGCATGAATCCCCAGCTTTCGCAAGCAGAGGATCGGTTGCATCTCCCTTTCACAGATGGGTGGAGTTGCGGGCTCTGAGTGACCCTAAGGATTTCAGCAAGAGACTGAAGACCCTACTTTTTATATAGCTTTCTGTTTCTCATCTAATCCACTGCAGGGCATGCGCCGGGACACTCCTTGGAGTAGCTGTGCGTGATACAAGTGCTGTTTAATATAGCATTTACAATGCCATTAGTTTAACCCTTTGGAAGCGCTCGAAATGTTCCCACAGTGCGGGAAAATGATGCGCATGCGCAATTCGGGCGGCTCCTGGCCGTCCGACGCACACGCAACCCGTAGTTTTGGACGTTCGGGAGCCATCCAACGCATCAAAATGGTGAAACTCTCCCAAATGCGAGACCTATAGCATTGCAACTGCTTGATTAATATGTTGTGTAGATGACTTTATGGGGGCTGAAAACAATTCATAAATAGGTTTACGGTTTTCTCATTAATTTTTTCTTCCTTGCACGTTTTTTCTGTACTTTCCCAACATTGTGAAAACCGTGTTTTGCAGCATTTATAATTTTCACGTGAGCAAAACTGCAAGAGAACATTGTTTTCCAGCCTTTTCTCAAACGTTTGAAAACTGCACACTGAGTGAATAGTGGCTGATGAATCGGGGGGAAAGGACTCTGCCAGGATTCCACATGCCCCTGAAAGGCAACTGTGGATGATGGACTGTGATCTGGGCTCATGCCACAAGGCAACAGATCCCAAAAATTCTATGAAATGAACGTTAATAAAATATCTATTCTCTGAAGAGCTATACAACAATACCTAATATTTAACACGTTGAAATCAAAATCATTCCTTCTTTACATATATAATGGGCAGACAGCCAAACTGGGTCTTTCAGCAGGTGACATCTTTATATTCCAAGGAAGGACACCCCAGAAGCTTCTCTGCTTGTAGCAAGTGAGTTTAATGTCATTGTAGTATAATATTCACCGGCAGGTCGCTGCGCTATTCAAACTCCTGATTGATTGATTGATTGATTGATTGATTGAAGCAGGATTCATTTGATTTGATTCATGCATGTGTCTATTTTCTTAAAGAAATACATGAACCAAAAAGAAAATATTGGTGCTTCACAGCCTTTTCTGTAGAGGTTATTTTATTATAAAGTGATACACCACATTTCTAAAATGACCACAGTTGTGAGTCCAACATTTTTTGTAAATGTATTCATGCCAGAAGCCCTTATAAATCATTGGGCTTCTGCATGGGCAGTCCATTTTCTCCACATATTTTCTGCCAATGAGTGGTCCGAATCCTCTTAGCCTGTTTTCTGAATCCCACAGCTCATCTCTATAGCGCCGGAGAGGCTCAAGGCACACTAAACATTTGGTGGCCATCTTGGTGTCAGGCAAGAATTCATTCTATTTGTTTTCAAGTCTGCTTGAGGCTCAAGAAAAGGGAAAACGGTGTCTTCCGGTTCAGACTGATGGGGAAAAATAATTTTAGTGGGCTGTGACTATGTTGCTTTAGGTTAAGCGGAAAACTACATAAAACCTAATTAAATATTAGCTGTCCCCAGTCAGCATTATCTGCGATTCATGATTATTGAGAGAAATGAATTCTCACATCAGTCTTGAGACGTGTTATCGTAGCAGCATTCTGTAAAACCTAAAGGCAGTAACACGTTTATGTGGACTTCCAAAATGCAGCAAAGTGATACCAATCTTATGGCCGCGGGTACTGTTGCAAAGACACCTTCTTTTGAGAAGGCAGATTCGACTCAATAATTTTGCTGGTCCATGAAGATGGTGGGTTCAAATTGAATGTCCGACAGCTTCAGTATGTGGGTATTGTTCTTCATCTTGTGTCTTTCCACTAGATTCATCATAGACCCGTTTTGCGAGTCCTTAATAGCGATTATTAAGGAATCGCTATTAAGGACTTGGAAAACGGGATTCATGTAGGAATCACTAAATAAATTCCGATTCCTACACATTCCTTATTTGCGATTTAGCAAATTGCTAATCGCAAATAAGGAATAACTCCCCATTCATTCCTATGGACCTTTAGGCCCATAGGAATGAATGGGGAGTTATTCCTTATTTGCGATTAGCAATTTGCTAATCGCAAATAAGGATGCGATTTCAAGGGTGCCAGGGGTGTCCAAAGGACACCCTGTAGCACCCCTGAAATGTAATCTACATTGGTGTTGCGCACACACATGTCCAAAGGACATGTGTGTGTGTAACATGCAACTTAGAAAAATGCATTTAAATGCATTTTTCTAAGTTTTCGCTATTTACCACGAGGTTTGACCTCGCGGTAAATAGCGGCCCAAAATTGCGATTTCGCAATTTTAAAATGGTTCATGAATTGCATTTAAGGAATCTCAAATAGAGATTCCTTAAATGCAATTCCTCGCAAATGTGCAAATTCTTTATTAGCGAATTTTGCATTTGGGATGATGAATCCCAAATGCAAAATATTGCACTCGCAAAGGGCCAGATTCTCAGAATCTGGCACTTTGCGAGCGCAATTAAGCTTGATGAATCTGGCCGATAGTGCTTTAGATAAACAGATAATGCTCTTTCATTTGAGCGTATCCAGTTATCACTCTTCCAGTCATGATCTGAATTATAAGCTTGAATGGAACTATAAATGCCTTGAATATCTGAAATGTGATTTATTTAGAACTGATCGTGTCATAGTACGTCTGAGATTCCAACAACAGGACTTTGCATAGAATTCCCAGTATAGTTTTTGTGTTGTAGTGTCTCCATAAGTAGTTACTTCTTAAGGATTAGATTCTCCTTAGAAATCGATCTGTCTGTCAAGCCCACCCAAATTAAACCTAAAACTTTTCACATATATTGCTGAATTCTTCCAACTCGAAGATTAAACAGTGATTTGTTTTATTTTCTTTTGTTTTCTTTTGTCTTCAATTGTGTGGTAACAAAGTGGGTGTCTGAATGCTTTGTGGTGGGTGACATTCCACTCATAGCAGTAAAAAGTAAATTACTTTCAAACTTTTTTTCCGGTAAGTGTGGCTGTAACCCATTTACTGGAAACAGTGCAATTATATCTTCATACTGCTTCCCTTAAAACACAAACAGCCACTCACTTAAGTGAGTGAAGGGTGAACTCATTCCCTGGTTGTAGGTGCACCGTGTCAGTGACCGAAGACTGGGTGTGGAGGTCACGTATTCCCTGCTCAAGGTTTTCAATTGCTTCCTGCTATGTTGTAAGACTTGTTCCGAGAGGTTTACGTTCCTCTTGCTAGTTGATGCTGCACAAATATACAGCTTTTTTTCTGATTAGTAAACTGAAGCCCAGCAACATTTTCTTTTCCTCGTCCAAACAAATATTATTGATATTTGTATGTCGTTGGTGTTAAAGGTGAAGAAAATCAAATTGACAAAAATGCTCTGCGAACTATCTGTGATATGCTAGACGACGAAATATAGATATAAAATGGCGGGGATAGTGATTGGTGAGGTGTTTACAATGGCAAAAGTAGGAAGGAAGAATTTGGGTTTGAGTTCAACCAAGAGCTCACACAGCTGAGAGGTTCACTAGGTTAGAATGGCCTCAGGTTCTAGATCCAAAGATCTGGTTCAGCTCCTAGAGCCTGTCCACAAGCCGAGCCCTGAAATGTTTAGTAAGTAAATCTTAAAGCAAACTTCACGAAAATGTGATAAAGCCTCTTCAAAAAAGTGTAGTTCTTGAACGTGGAAACTTTATAACTAATATGTTACATTATTGCTCTGCACTGAGAAGTAGTTCATAAAAGTTTCTAATCAAGACCCATCAGTGAGCTACAAGGCAAAAAAGTTGTCAGGTAAACCTTCTACATAGCCCAGATTACTGTAGAGCAACATTATAGTCTATTAATCAAACACAATAGGTTTTTGTACAACAGGTATTCGGAACTCACATATCTGAAAGTGCTTTCATACGAGATAATGAACAAAGGAGTTCTGGGGAAATAAGTTATTTGCCTAAGATCACACAATTTAAGCGGGGACACACTAATTATTAAGGTATTCTGGTTTCTCTTTGTACAAATCAGTCATTGAATGGGTATTTATTTGACTTTTCTCACGCTGTCTTTATTTTTACCCCTTTCTTTATTTTTCATATAGAGCAAACTTGACCTGAAGGTTTTAGAGTACTCTTCATGAGCACCACAATGCTGCACTGTTGAGTTGTGATTGGTCAGGATGCCGACCAGCGAGGCGCCTACGGGGAGGCCATGCAGGCTACATGGAGAAAAAGCTGAGTGTGCATGACTGGTTTGGTAGACCCCAGAGGGCCGGCCAAACAGTCAGCGTCCTCAGCAGTGGGCAAGCCACACCTCCCCTGCCCTAGAGCAGACCCACCCACCTGCCCCCAACCAAACACTTCTGCTTTCTCGCAGTGCGAGAAGCAGATATATAAAATGGTAGTTTTGCCATTTTATGTTTCTCCTTCTCGCACTGCGAGAAGGCAGTGGGTCGACAGTCCTCCAACCAAATGGAGGAGCCGCCCCTGGTGATTTGCCCAGAAACACAGGATGCTGAGCCAACCCAGAGACTCAAACCTGGTTCCCCAGTACCAAAGTCGCAGCTCTGGCCATAAAGCTACATGCTGCGTTGAGGTAGGGTGGCAGGCAGAAGCCACATGTCTGTCTCGTGATTGGCTCGAAGTTCCAACAGGACCTCGAGCTGAGCATGGGCCAAGCTTTCAGTGTCTTGCTCACCTGGAGGCACATGTGTTCTTTGCCTAACAGTGTGCTATTGTCTGCTCTTTCTTAGAGTTTCATGCCTTTTGCTACATGAAAGCTGTTGTCCATTTTACATTGCCTGACGCCAGCTCTGAGGTGGATCATGATTTTGAGGGAGGAAAGAGCAGCTGCACAAGCAGGAGTTGCAGAGATGCTCTTCTGCGTTTGAATCCTAGCTTACCAACTTGACAAATCATGTTGATTTCTTCAGCCTCAGTTTCCGATTCTTTTTGGGACTCCTAGGGGCATTTCGGATCAGTGTGTATTCTAGAACATTCTTTAAAAGTGACCTAAGGTTGAGGCAAGCAACGGGCCTCTGACCAGGCCCGGACTGACAATGCCGGGCACCGGGCAATCCCCCGGTCGGCTGCCAGGGGTGGGGGCCGGTTTTTGGGACGGGGGCCGGTTTTGTCGCTGGGTGTGGGTAGCGCCGATTTTTTGGACACTCGGTACAGTAGTAGTCACTTACTACTGTACTCTGCTGCCTCTGCTGCGTGCCTGCCTCTCTCCTCGGTCCGTGTGAAAAAAACACAATTTCGTTAATCTAATCTGAGAGCAGCAGTGCCATTTTAGGGGGTGGGTTGCGTGTGCGCAGATGTCTCCACCTCCGCGCTGCCTGCTCTTAGTTTCAGTTCACCCACTTTAGGGCTGGGGCCGGGGGTTGGGGCGGGCGCGGCTGTTGGAGGTGACACATGCGCATTGGGGCTCGCGCAGGACCGTGACGAGAGGCCTTCTCTCACCGCACCATAATTTAATTATTTCTAGCCCTCCCTAGCCCTGCCTGTCCCAGTGTCCCTGCTGCTGAATGTCTGCCAGTGCCGCCCGCTGCCAGGTGAGTGTGGTTTACATTTTTTCAAACAGAAAATCCCTCCTATGTACTCACCGAAGTCGGGTCCATTCTTCGTATTCCAAGCCCCAGGACGCTGATTGTCTGCTTTCATAACCATTGTAGAAGCTGTATGCTGTTCGCTCCTCGAAAGTTGTACCGACTTTTTACCAGTTGCCATCGAGTTTGGGTCAGGAGTCGATTCTTTTTAGTAATTGGAACGTGGCTGCGGGGCTTGTGAAACAAATGATTGCATGGCCCTGTAAATATCTTAGTGATCATGAAAGTACGCATCATGCTTTGAGACCACTTTCATGAACACTGTTGTGTCCCCGAGGGTCCGCCCCCGAGGTCCGGAGGGACGGACAAGTTGGTCATGTGACCGCCCTATAATAAAAAGGAGGTCGAGCACGTGAGAGGGCGTTCAGAGACGCGCGCCGACCGACCAAGCAACTTTATTCCCAGTGTCTGGCTGAGTTTATTCTAGGACCACGTGCTAGGCCTAGTCAGGGTTAGATGTCCCTTATTGAGCGTAGATCACCCGACACAACAATTGGCGACGAGGGTGGTGATCGATTCCCCGCTCGGGGTGCGTGTGTGTGTCCCTGTTGGGGTGAGGCGGCTGCGGGCACTACCACGTGTCCGCGGTGCTCGTGCCTTGCCACCACACACCCCCCCCGCTCTGCCTGCCTGGAGGAAACACTCTGATCCCTGGCTCTCCTCAGGTGAGCAGCGCTGGCCTGCTTCTCTCTGCGGCGCACAGGAGTCTGATTGGTCGCGCGAAGTGCGTCCGGCGCTCCGGCTGCCGCTGGATCACATCCCGGCTGCCCACGGACATTCTCCCGGGCGTCCAAAGCGATGGCTAACATTCCGCCCATTGAGCCGTTCGTGGTGGAAGGTGCGCCGTCCACTCTCGCACCGAAGTGGAAAGAATGGGTGGACAGGCTATTCATATTCTTTGAGGCCACCAAGGTCCACAAGGAGCAGAAGCGTGCCATGATCCTCCATCTTGGTGGCAAGGACATTCATTCCATCGCCCGCACCCTCACGGAAGCAACTCCCAAAACCCACCACACGCTCATAAACGCGCTCAATGCGCATTTTGAACCCATGGCCAACCAAGACTATGAACGGTTCATCTTCAGGCAAGCGCGGCAACTGCCAGAAGAATCGCTGGACGCCTATCACTCTCGGTTGAAGAAACTGGCACTAACGTGTGGATTTCAGGATGTCACGGAGGAAATCAGAGGCCAGATCATTCAGGGCTGCGCTTCTGCTAAACTGCGCGAGAGAATTCTAGAGGAGTCCGGGAAACCCCTCCCAGACATTCTCACGCTGGGCCGCACGAAGGAGCTGTCCAAGGCCAGGGCAGCCCACATGGAAGCAGCTCTGCAGGCCAATATGAAAGTGGAACCGGTGAACAAACTGCAGGTCCGCCCACAGCCCAAATGGGTGAAGAGAACAACAACTCCGCAGGGCGGAGCCTCGGCGCAATCATGTGGTTACTGCGGAGGCCCGAGACACCCGGCGCCAGAATGTCCAGCACGGGGCAAGATATGCTCCGGGTGCGGGAAAATGAACCATTTTGAAAAGGTGTGTCGATCCAAAAAGTTCAGCAAGCCCCGCCAGACAGTACACGCGGTGGCGGAGCCTGAAGGCGCGGAAGGAGGACCCAGCAACAGTGACATGGACGACGACGAGGAGGAAAGGTCCCCACACAAGGTGCACATGACCGGCACAGCCACCCGACGCACAATGACACTACCACAGTGCGCAATACAAGTGGCTGATCAGGACATCATGGCGACGGTGGACACGGGCGCCTCAATAAACCTGATGAGTGCGTCCCTCTATGGAGACATGGCTACTCCACCCAGCCTCCGCCCCACTCCGATCACCGTTTTTGCCTATGGCCAGGATGTGCCCCTCCGTATTCGAGGAAAGTTCAAAGCAGCAGTCCGGCACGGAGATAAGATCACGCGTGCCAACATCTTTGTGTCGGAGGAAGGCCAAGGTATGCTCCTGAGTTGCCGGACGGCAGAAGACCTGGGAGTGGTCTCTTTTGCGTTTGGGGTGCACGAGGAGTCAGTGCAGCAACTGATCGCAGACTTTTCGGACCTGTTCGAAGGGATTGGCCGATTCAAGGGTCGGGAAATACACCTGCATGTGGACCCCACTGTCCAACCGGTGGCCCTGCGACACCGGCGGGTCGCATTTCATCTGAGGCCCCTGGTTGAAGAAGAGCTACAGAAGTTGGAAACAGCGGGCATCATTGAGAAGGTGTCCGGACCCACTCCCTGGGTATCGCCCATCGTGGTCACTCGGAAACCCAAGCAGCCGGGAGCGGTCCGGATATGCGTGGACATGCGCCTCCCCAATGCGGCCATCAAAAGGGAAAGACACATCACCCCCACGATCGATGACCTGATCGGAGAGATGGCTGGGGCCCGGTGGTTTTCCAAGTTGGACCTCAGAGCGGGGTACCATCAGCTCGTGCTGGATAAAGAGTCCCGGAACATCACGACGTTCTCCACTCACATCGGACTGCGCAGGTACACCAGACTGAGTTTCGGGATCTCCAGTGCTGCCGAGGTATTCCAGAATGTCATCCAAGAGCTCATTGCTGGCATACCGGGGGTGATCAATGTCAGTGACGACATCATGGTGCACGCAAGGACAATTCCTGAGCACAACCAACGCTTGGCACAGGTGTTCCGCAGGCTCCGCAGCGCTGGACTTACTCTGCACCGAGAAAAATGCGAGTTCCTTCAGACCAAGCTGGGGTTCTTCGGCTACGTATTCTCGGCCGATGGCGTTAATCCTGATCCGGACAAGGTCAAAGACATAAAAGATGCACCTCCGCCCACGACTGTCACGGAAGTCCGAAGCTTCCTCGGGATGGTGAACTACTGTGGTCGCTTCATAAGAGACCTAGCTAACCTGACCCTCCCTCTGCGTGAGCTAACCAAAGACTCCACACCATGGAACTGGGGACCGGAGCAGGAAAGAGCATTCCAAGCCATCAAGAGTGCGCTGTCCAGCAACACCACGCTGGCGTTTTTTGACCCCAGACATTTCACTCTTATTGCAGTAGATGCTGGACCGGCGGGATTGGGGGCCGTCCTGATGCAGAGAGCCCGAGACGAGATAGACTGGGCCCCCGTCGCTTTTGCCAGCTCAGGACGCCTGCATACAGCGGGCCAAAGATCTGCTCCGGACAGCCAACTGGCAGAAAGCTAGGGAGAGCTGGAAGGTGCTCACCCCCGAGGCACAGAAAATCATGGACGGTCTGTACCACGTGAGGGCTGAACTGAACGAAGACGAGGCAGGGTGCCTCCTGCGAGGGCATCGTCTGGTGATCCCGACGGCTTTGACGAGCCGAGTAGTTCAGCTGGCGCATGTAGGGCACCAGGGAATGGTTAAAACAAAGGCCCGGCTGCGGACAAAGGTGTGGTTCCCGCTAATGGACGACATGGTGGAAACTGCTGTGCGCACATGCACGGCCTGCCAAACCACAGGCGACAGCCCCCGCGAAGCACCCATAATCGTGGAACCCAGGCCCCGAGGCCCTTGGGAAAGGGTCAGCATGGACTTTGGCATAGACTGGGCCCCCGTCGCTTTTGCCAGCCGGTCCCTCACGGACACCGAACAAAGGTACTCCCAAATTGAAAAGGAAGCCATCGCGATTCATTGGGGATGCCGACACTTCCACCTGTATGTATACGGGAAGCCCTTCACAGTAGTAACAGACCACAAGCCACTGCTGTCGCTGTTCTCAGGTACCTCATCCAAACCACCCCCCAGAATAGAAAAGTGGATTTTGCAATTACAGGAGTACAACTGTGCCATTGAGTACCAGCCAGGGGCAAAGAATCCGGCGGACTATCTGTCACGACACCCCCGGGCGGCCACCCCAGAGGAGATGGAGGAAGCTGAAGAGACGGAGGCCTATGTGCGATGGGTCGTGGCCAGATCATGCCCGCGCCCCATATCCCTGGAAGAGGTGGTGAGCGCCACGGCTCAGGACGCCTGCATACAGCGGGCCAAAGATCTGCTCCGGACAGCCAACTGGCAGAAAGCTAGGGAGAGCTGGAAGGTGCTCACCCCCGAGGCACAGAAAATCATGGACGGTCTGTACCACGTGAGGGCTGAACTGAACGAAGACGAGGCAGGGTGCCTCCTGCGAGGGCATCGTCTGGTGATCCCGACGGCTTTGACGAGCCGAGTAGTTCAGCTGGCGCATGTAGGGCACCAGGGAATGGTTAAAACAAAGGCCCGGCTGCGGACAAAGGTGTGGTTCCCGCTAATGGACGACATGGTGGAAACTGCTGTGCGCACATGCACGGCCTGCCAAACCACAGGCGACAGCCCCCGCGAAGCACCCATAATCGTGGAACCCAGGCCCCGAGGCCCTTGGGAAAGGGTCAGCATGGACTTTGGCAGCCTTCCGGATGGACGGCACACGCTAGTGATGATCGATGATCACTCCAAGTACCCGGAAGTCGAAATTATCACCAGCACCAGCGCCGACTGTGTGATTCCCAAGATAGAGAAAATCATTGCCACGCACGGAGCCATGAAAGAACTCAGAACGGACAATGGCCCGCCATTTCAGGGCCAAGACTTTGCAGACTATCTCTCATCCCAAGGAATTCGCCACAGGCGCATCACCCCAAGGTGGCCTCAGGCCAATGGAGAGGCCGAGCGGTTCATGAGAACCTTAAACAAAGTAATCCGTATTGCGCATGATAAAGGACAGTCTGTGGAGATGGCCATTTTCACCTTTCTCCGTAGCTACCGCCAGACCCCTCACTCCACAACGGGGGTAGCTCCGGCACACCTTCTCCTAGGACGAGTAATAACGGACTCCATTCCTCATCATCCCCAGTGGGCCCCTGAACTGATAAAGGAACAGACTGTAGAAATGAGGAGGCGGGCCGCCTATGATCAGATCAGCAAGAAACGGAGGGCGGTGGCCCCCCATATCAAAAGAGGTGACCTAGTGCTCATAAAAAATCGGGCCACTGGGGGAAAATTCAAACTCAGTTATGAAAGACGACCATGGCGAGTCAGTGGCGTGAAGGGCACCCGCATCACAGCTACTCGAGGACGAGACAAGGTGACTCGCAATGTATCTCATTTCAAACTCTACCACCCGGCGAGTAGCGAGCCAAGGCGCCAGCAAGGCGACAGAGAAACCGAAACTGCAACAATGGTGCCGCCTGGTGAATCAACATCTCAGCACGAGGTCCGGCCACGTGCCGAGCAGCCGGTCCCTGGTGAGGATGTGGGCGGAGACCCGGAGGCCCTGGATGAGGCCCCAGATCCGGAGGGGGCCGACAACGAGGCGCCAAGCCAAGAGGTGGAGACTGGAACAGAGCCGATGACTCAGCGAGGGTCCCAGCGCCAGCTACGTGCTAACCCCACCCCCTCCAGCTGGCTGAGAGACTACTTTACGTAAGACTGTTCTAATTTATATGTGTGCCCGCACGGTTTTGAACTGAATGCGTTAGCATTTGTGAAAGACGCTGAAGGTACCGGTCCCGATGCGAATGAGACAGTGGGCTCGATCAGACCATATTTGCAATGGTACAGTGTGTTTTTGGTTTTTGTTGTTTTTCTTGTTTTAGGAGGAATGTTGTGTCCCCGAGGGTCCGCCCCCGAGGTCCGGAGGGACGGACAAGTTGGTCATGTGACCGCCCTATAATAAAAAGGAGGTCGAGCACGTGAGAGGGCGTTCAGAGACGCGCGCCGACCGACCAAGCAACTTTATTCCCAGTGTCTGGCTGAGTTTATTCTAGGACCACGTGCTAGGCCTAGTCAGGGTTAGATGTCCCTTATTGAGCGTAGATCACCCGACACAACAAACACTGATATATTTAAAAAAAGTCACCCAATATCAGGCCCTGCGCTGTCTCAAAGCATGATGCGCTTTCACAATCCCAAAATATATTTAAAAGGCCACACAATCTGCATTGCACCGCGTTTTACTTGCAGAGCACGTCTGTCTTTTTTTCTTTAAAAAAAGCGTTCTACTTGTGGTGTGATTTACGAGTTGGCATCCGTTGTTCCACTCACTGCTCCTGGAGAGATAAAGATCACTGCAAATGTTTATGAAAAGGCTGTTGTGTTATGTAAGGCGTTCTGATACCCTGCATTGGGATGAGTTGAGGGACTTTCCTTCCCAATGCAGGATGTCAGAGCACTTTACATCACAAGTACAGAAATATTTTAAATACCACTATTTTGCTTTTTCTTTTATAGCACTTTACCATTTCTGTAGTGCTAAAGCGCTATAAAAGAAATACAACAAAATAGTGATATTTAAATTATAATTTGTGTAAATACTAGGGAGACCAACAAATCTGACATTCTGACATTCTCTGGAAGAGAAGACGGAATAAACAACGAAAATGCCATCACGGAGGCCTCTTGGAAATACTGGGTTGCACTTAATCCATCAGTGGGAGTTATCTTTACATCATCGAAGCTTTGAACCGTGATTCACAGAGTACTGTTTTTGTTAATATTAAGGTCAACATTTGAACGAAATTTGGTTGATAAATATTTCCTATTGCCAATAATCATTATTTCTCATCATATTTATTCAGTATTTTAGTGTCTACAATTGTTATTCAAGGAATGTTATGCTAATATCCTATCATCACAGCACGTTTGATTCATTATTGGGTATGATGTGAAGGGTGTGTCTGAATGTTTTTTCCTTTTTCATGATTTGGATTGGTCTTTTTGTATGTTTTGTATATCCTTTAGAGTCACATGTTTAATTTAAACTGCATAGTTTGAATGAAGTAGTGTCACTTGCAGTGTTAGAAATTGGTAATCAATGACCAGTTTATTTTGTGCACCATTGAGTTGGTTCAACGGTTATCAAATTAAGCTGTCACAATTGGTTTATGCACATGGGTCGGTTTAACATGGGGTTACATTTTATTCTGTTCACAGCGTAAAAGCACGTAAATTCCAGTGTTGAATTTCTTTCATTGAGTTTCTTTTTAAAACATCTTATGGGTTTTAGGACGGGCAGAGACTTTGAAAGCGTAATTAGTTGAAGTATGTTCTGGTGTTGTTTTCAATATATTCACTTTAAGGAAACCTTACTTTACTTCTATGATCTCCCAAACAACTCTTTCTGAATCCACCCATCATTTATCCCAAACCTAATTTTACTACTGTGATTTCCCTAATCCCTTTCTGGAGACTAGTCCCACCTCCATCTTTCCTTTTACACCTCCGAATCCTCATCTCACGGCTTTGATCTCCTAAATAACACTTTATAGACCCTTCCCTCTTCCATCCCTCCATTATCCTAGTCAATCCAACTAACAGACTCACATGTCCACCACTCAAATGAACATATATTTACCGATTTTCTTATACTAACCCTCCACTAATCCTTTTTAGGTTCAGCAGTAGCGTGCTACTCGCCGAAAAGTGCTTTGACGCCTCATCAGGGATATGGATCAATATAGATATAGATATCCTTTGTTTCCCCTCCATTTCATCTAGGTGTGAGGCTCCCAGCCAGGATACTCCAATAACAAGAGGCCTTATGGTCCCTTGACTTCAATTTTTGTTATGGGCAACAGTTGTGCGCTGCTTCATGGCTTCTGTCACCCCATTAAAAGGCTATTTAAAACAAAATACATAGCGGTATATGGATGCTTCACATTGTTTTTCATCATGAGTTTCCTAAGAGGATTTGCTTTTCCAGATGATGTGAATAGGTATTTTATTTTATGCAGCATATGATTTGTACTATGCATACTGCGACTGAGATGCTTTCAGGTGTCTTGAAAAGAAGTTGTGGGTGCATTTTTATGGCAGGACTTGGTTGAGAGCTCTGGAGTTGAGGCAGAATGCAGCGCTAGTTTCGTACAGTGCCTGTCAATGGGTCCTAGAGGTGTCAAGACTACATGCACCTCCAAACTTTGGCCTCTCCACATACCACAGAGAGTACTTGTGAAACCAATAACATCAGCTCTATCCATGTGAATCAGCACTATTAGGCAGTTTCTGTGATGTACCAGAATTAATGCAGAGAGAGGGCTTTGGGTCGGCTCACTTCAATCAGTGCTTTTTGTGGGGCGTTCATGGCTTGCCATTTCTTGGAAGGACTGTCCCATCAAGACCATGGCATGCATATCTAAATTGCAAATCTGTCTTAAGACCCCTCATATGGTGCTGTATGTGTGAAAATGCACTTTCTTTTCACGTTAAGTAAAAGCTTGGAGTAGTATTTGCCCTGATAATTTGTTGCTGCACTCGCCTGCATGGTCGGATAGTTGGCGCACATAGCCTTGGCTGCGGCGCACAGAGACCATACACTGCCGCACACATAGGAAAGAAATTAGAGGCAACATTGGTCAGGACCGTTCTACAGTTTCAGCGAGATTCTACCGCTCTTTAGGTAAGTACCAAAGCCCCGCTGGTTGCATTGTCAGCTCCCCCTTTCTCTGCGGGGCAGTAAGTGCTTCCCACAGTGCGCTGGTGCTTCCCCTGGGCATTCTGTGTCTCCTCTGGGATGCTGAGCCCTGTGGGGCAGTAAGTGCTTCCCACAGTGCACTGGTGCTTCCTCTGAGCATTCTGTGTCTCCTCTGGGATGCAAGTTAATGCCGAAATAGTTTGCTTCAATGTTACAGGGGAGGAAAGAAGTAATACCTTTCCAGGAGGGGTATCTTTGTCATGATGAAACCAATTGCTATTGGACACTTCTCCAAGTAGCCGGCCGGTATCTCGAAAGTGCACCCGAAAAGAACCCCAAACGTGTCCAACTTTCTTTTGAAAGGTTGAAGAGCTAAAATCCTAAACGTGTCTCCGAGTGCCACTGTTGCCACACACGCTATACAAATAAATGCACTGAGCTAGGCTGCCTGAGGAGTTATTTCTTAATGAGCGCGATAGAAAGCAACTGTTTATTTGTGCATGGCCCCTAGTTTCTGGATTTAAATACATCTTAAATGAGGCTGTTTTAAGTAGGTGCCTCTATAATCAAGATCAAATTAGCCTTAAGTTACATAACATAACCGTTTCCCCATAACTGGGACTCGATGATCAAATAAAACCTTTTATTACAGGGCTATTTCTTAAGGATCGCGTGTACTCTGTATAGCACTTTGCTCTCTCCTGAATGAGGAAATGTAAATGTATTTACATAATAAAGCCAATGCTTATTTCATCGAATAATATTCCGCATAATTTGAGATTCCATGCAGCATAAATAATTCAAACTCTCCTAGTAATCTTCAAGGCGCTCTAGATAGCAACTCATTTCACTTGCTGTGCACTCAGTAGCTAGTTAAACAAATGTATTGTTTCTAAACTTAGAATAACAACACAGAAGCAAGAGCGACTGGAATAAAACACAATATTTGAATTGTTTCAGACTACTGGTGCTGCACAGCAGTATCTAAAGAGGAGGGGGGAGGGACCGCATCGCGCACTTCTATACGATGCATCTTTGTATGCGGTTCTACATGTTGAAGCAGCACAATGATTGATTCAACAAGATAGTCTGTGATCTGCCCCGAAACAGTGGCTTCTGTTTCCGCACTGTTGTTTATCTCATCAGTACTGCTACCTCGCTCAGGTCGGCAGTCAAATATGTAATCAAACAAATACGCGAAATCTATAGCAATTTTACACGGACTCACTCCATTTTGCCTGCCACTACAAAATGGTATAAAGAAACCATCATGCTGCAGTAAGGAGAGCCTGAGGCCAGACCACATCCATCACTTAAGAGGCATTGATTGGTACAGGTACCGTACAGTAGCAGAAAACACACAGCCTCGTAGAAATAACACCAGCCTTCCGCGTTGTAGTTTCTACCTAACTTTTCAAAACGTTCCCATTACAGTTTGCATTGCATTGCCTGCTCAACAAACTTGTTGCTATCTCTGAATAATTGTAATACTGATCTGTTGAGAATGGGACCAGATTTACAGTACCACACTAAATGCCCCCCACTGCGACCCCCCTACACATGAGATCACTGAATTGTACTGATAAAGCAGGAGATAATTGTATGTTATGGTTACAAGGCCAGTGTCGTATCTATAACCCAGTGACGCCATTAAACCCAGGAAATGCTGGGGAGAAGGGAAAGGAAAGGGGTGAATAATGAAAATTTGGGAGGAGAAAGTAGGGGGAGATAACAAGAACGACGTCCTGTTCACTCATAAGCTTGATAAAGGATCCATTTTACCCTTTAGGAGCAGGTCCCTGTACCCCATTGTACAGTAACCCAGGTCTGTGAGGTGCAGCACTCGTAGATAATCCTGGCAAGAGAGTTCTCAAAATGCATTTGTGAGAAAATTCACGCATGGGCCCTACTGCTTCTCAAACTGTTGCAGCTGGTGGTTTACTGTAGCTGAGATCTTCTCCATGATCAGGGTGTGGTACAGCTTGTGAAGCCAGTCGATATCTTCTGGCATGTAGCCCATAACCCATCGTTCACTGTTTGCATGTGAATTACAGATGCGCACGTTGTAGGTGTTGAAACATCTGGGCGGAAAAGGAGAAGCTACAGAAAAAGTCCCAGCGCCATTAGCACAGGTAAAATGTTTTTTAGATACATATTGTTGTTACTGACTGCTGAGACATGGTTAGATAAGTCCCTGTCAGCCTCAGATTCCTCTAAATTAAAATCTGATTTCTTCTGCTCTATTGCTTCAAAAAAGGCCATTTTTGTTGGCTTTTAGGGCCCAGTGCACCTGACTACTACTAACCAGTGCTAAAGTGCTTGCGCTCTTTCCTTTCAAACATGGTAAAATTGTCTTACACCGAATTGGCAATTTTAAATTACTTGTAAGTCCCTAGAAATGTGGATCTACATGTACACAGGGACTTTACATTAAATGCTGCTAGTGGGTCTGCAACACTTATTGTGCCACCCACTTAAGTAGGCTATTTAAAGATATGTCATGTCAAGGCCAGGGCCTTTGTGTTAATTTTTCATACTTTCTGGCTAGGGTGCCATTTGAGACATTTCCATGCCTTCTGTCAGCCTGGGTGCTTATGTGCGACGTTTCCATGCTTTCTGGCCTGGGTGCTCAATTATGTGTGCTATTTCCATAGTTGCTGGCCTCAGTGACCTGCAGCAGGAGGCTCATGTGTGACATTTCCATGCTTACAGCCTGGGTGCTTATATGTGACGTTTGCATGCTTACTGGCCTGGTGGTGTGACCAGGCCCGGATCCGTGCCTTGGTGCTTATGTGCGACATTTACACAGTTTCTGGACTCAAGTCAGTGGCCTGTGTGCTCGTGTGTGACATCACATCAGTGCTTAATTTGTGACAACATGAGTGACAATTTACTATGCTTTAAAAGTTAATACAATCTTATATGTAATGAAAAATGTGTTGAAAAATGCTTTGTTTTGGCCTTTGAGTCTCAAATTCTCTTGGGGGGGACAAGTTCAACACCCCAAACTCCCCCTAGTAGTAGCTTTGTTTTCTCTGATTCATTACTTGTGTTTTTGGTGCTCTCTGAAAGAATGTCTATGGGTACATATGATTGGGTGGCTAACCTGGTGCTCTTTAAGGTCATCTTCTACTATTTACTGTACTTTGAAAGTTGATACAATTGAATATGTAATGAAAAATGTGCTGTAAAATTCACCCTTTTGGTTTGTCATTTTCCAAAATAGCGATCCAGCTCGCTCGCTGCGCTCGCTCGCTACGCGCCGGGTGGGGGCTGGTCTGGAGAAATTTGCCAGGGCTGCTTTCAGTTCCCAGTCCGGCCCTGCCTCTGACACAAGAAAATGTGCAGTAAGAGAATGCTTACCAAGTATCCTGTTGCCCTAATAGTATTTGACAATGTCATAGTTTGCTAAGCTATTTTCTCAGATCAGAGATTGTAAGTTTATGACTTTTAAACGTTGTTTTAGCCAGGCTTATGTCAGAGTAATCAGAGAAATGTCAGTAATTAGGCATTACTCTTGTAATGCGAAATTACCAAAATTATGCGATTATGTTAGCTTGAATAGTTAAGAGTAATTTTGGGTAAAAATCTTACTGCGGTAGCACAGGAACAATGAAGTAAGAGAGAGAGTGACTACTGGCTACTGCTGTTCATGTTCTCAAACATATAGTGCTATTTTAAATGTATCATCTGGCCCATTTTGGACTCCAGGAAGAAAATGGCACTAAATGCTGGTTTATGCCTCCCACACAATTATGCTGAATAGAATTACGCCTGTTGCACTCACCCCTAGTTTTAGCATGTCCAGCACTATCATAGGGGTTTTTCTAGTAAATATTTTTGCAAAGTATTTGCTTTTATTTATGCCGCATTGATGTTAAAATCAACCTAGTGGTATGGCTGTTTTACAGTTCCTCAAGAGTTATTGTAATATATTTTTCTGTGAGCAATGTTCCAGTTTTAAGTTTACTAGGAAGAGTTAATTGTTTATGATTAGGCCTACGCAGAATTTCTCTTACACTGAAGTAATTAAAGTAATTTTGCTAATTCCGCTTTACACTTTGATGCGGAATTACTAACAAATATGCAATTACTCCTGCTCGCATTGGTCAGAGCAATTTGGTCGAAAGAAATCCTCTTGCAAGACCATAGTTAGCAAGCGCAAGCAGCTTCTCTTGCTTGCTATTCGTGTTCGGCTGCATCTAGAGCTGTTTCTTAGTGCCAAATGCATCCTATCGTCCATTTTGAATGCAAGGGTACATTTTGTGCTAAGAAAATAGCGCTACATGGCAATTATAGTTTGAGGGAAAATCCTAATTTAGGAGCACATCTATAAAACTTGAGCTGCTGCTTGCAGTCGCTATTTGTGTTCTGTTGCATTAAGTGCTATCTCTTAGCACAAAATACCTCTCTGCATCAATTTTGTATGTGAGGATGTCATATTTGCCCTAAGAAATAATATTAAATGCAGAATTACTCTTCTCCCGTAATTCGATTGTAATCTCGCAGAATTTTGGGGAAATTCCGCATGATTGCAGTACATGAAAATAAGCGAGTTACATCCACCCCTATTTACAATTAGCTGAGGGGTACTGATACAGATTTGTTTGTCACAAGGTTAGAGAGATAACTTCCACACTGACATGCATGTATGCATGTATGTGGTATTAGTATTGTGCAATCCTCGCTAAAAAACAGGATCATGTGTATAACTTCTCAATAAGTGCACCATAACTTGCATGAATCTGACCCTTTGTCCTGTCACAGCTACTTCCCTCTTTCTAGGCATTACATCACTATTCATTTGCATCAGGCCAGTGATACATTTTGTTTTTCTTTAAATCTTATGCCAATTGACCTTCTTTCATATTTCAAATCTTGAGACAGTTCTAATGCTTTGCCTCCTTATTTGGCTTTCCTAATATATGTCTCATCCTACAAGATCAGTCACACTGTTCTATGAAAAGCCATGTCTGGTGCAGGATATTACATTGGCATGACAAATCCATCACCATTACTATTGCTTGGTTGCATACAGTTTAATTCCAATATTCTTGAACATCCATGTGAACTTTGAGTATAGACAAGAGGGCCGTATTATACATGGGGTACATATTCCGTTTGTGCCATGGTACACCTTTTAAAAGGTGCGCCTTTTGCATACTGGGATAGTGTGCCCTTTTTAGGTCTTGCATAGTAGCAGCGCGCATGCGCTGCCCTGCAAGACTTATAGTAAGGGCTTTTTAAAGCTGACCACTCACTTGTGCGTGTGGTTTTGTTATAGTTGCAGGCTATTGGACGTTGCATGCGTCTTTCTAGCAAAGAAAGCATGCAATTGAGCAAATGCAGGCGCATGTCCCGCATTTGCCCCGCCCATGGCCTACTGGTGTCTGTTACCCGCACAGGGTAACATCTGTTTTGAATTATCGTGCCCAGTAATTCAAAACAGATGTCTCACTGTGGCGCGCGCGCACCACTTGCGTGCTTGTTTTAAAGGGCGCCGCACCAACACCGCCCTGTGCCAGTAGACAAATGTAACAAAGGTGTACGGTTACGTTCATTTATATAGCGCATTAATACAGCGATATTGTTCCTAGTCGCTGTACATTAGACAGCATGGCAGTTTATGCCACCGAGAGAAGAGAGACCCACTCCAACCTGCTCATTTCTTTCTGGCACTCGCAGCTGAACATAGCTGCTGGTGTGCTTCTCCCCTGCCTGCTCCAGTTTCTCTTCCTCAAGCTACATGTTGCTCTGTCTCTCCACTAGATTGCTACCCCCATGTTGTTTACCCCAAACACCGCTGTAGCTTCACCATACCCCCATCCTCCGTGATTCCACCCTGTCCTCAGTGATTCCGCCCGTGTCCCCATTATTTCTTCCGCCTCCTCCCACTGATGTCTCTTTTCCTTTACCTCTCTTCGCTCTGCACCACTTCGCCCTCTGACATGCACACCAGCTGTACTCCTGCCCTTCCCAGAGACGCTGCAGAGAACTGCACAGGAGTAAAGCAGTCGCTTGTCCTTTCTGCTCTGCAAGTTTTACATTTGACTCCCAGGACTTCACAGTTTTACATAAGCGCAATTCTTAGGTCTCAACTACGAGACAGATTTTAGCTGTTGTAGGCAACATGGCTTCCGTTGTGTATGGCAATATGTTCGAAAAACGATCTCTCTCGGTTCCCACAAGACATTTGCCCTGAAACGCTAGCTCTCATGTTTGCAAACCTTCAGTAGGTATTCTACTGACTTGAGAGCCCAAACCCGTCTATGAAAGAGCACCCATATTTCATGCCAGTGTCTCTATCAGGTGTATTAAATCATCACTTTCAAGTCGGAGGTGAGCACACGCATGACGCCTCTACACGAATATCAACCAACGTTATTTCAAGCACAAAACAGGGTCCATTTCAAAACGGAGGTATAATGGGTTATCTAGGGCCTCAAGCGATATGGTGTTTTAGACGCATTATACAGTGCGCATATACACTAAGATGGGTGATATTTGAATCATACTGACGTCATTATATCCAAGAATTCTCACTAATATCCGTAACAATACTTTTTTCTAATGAATTATGAGCTGTGTGCTTGCCCATTGTTTAATACAGACTTTTTTGCTTCATTTACAGCAACTGTTTTTGTTATTAAGTGCATATCACAGTACAGGACCTATTAGTTCGAAATGCATGAATGAATCAATTTATTCATAATCAGTTACTTTAAATCATTACATGAAACAACGAACACAGTATTTCCTGGGTACAAAAAGGAGGATGTTAAAACCGTATAGGAGATCTGTCAACATTAATTCTTAAAAGAAATAGCAGCACAACCGAACAACATGCGTTTTAACTCATCTTGACGTGCAACGAAGACCAGATAGTTTATATGATGAAGTATAAATAGATAAAAATACTCTGAGTTGAAGGAGAAGACAAGAAAGTGCAGAGAGCTCACAGAGCAGCTTCATTAATGGCGAGGGCCCTTGAAGCCGTGAGGGGTGCACCCGTTTTTCAAACAAGCATTTTCAATACAATAGGTCTCGCATTTGCTAGAGTTGGAGCTATTGACATTGTAAATGACAATGCCTTTTATTCATTTGTTTTGAAAACCTGCAAGCGGTGCTTAAACACGCACTTTGTACGTATAGTCCTTGCTTATGAGAAGCAAGGCTGGCAGTAAAAGAGACTGCCAGCTTTGCTTCTCATACGCAAGAGCTATACGTACAAAGTGCTTGTTTACACATAGCTTGCCGGTTTTCAAACGTATAAATAAAAAGCATTGTCATTTTCAATGCAAATAGCTCAAACTCTCGCGAATGCGAGACCTATTGCATTGTCAATGCTTATTGATGCATGTGATGCCCTTAGGGCAGCCAATAATTTACGCTGTCCTGGGGGCAGCACAATCAATGACACATGGAGTGGTTGCTTCCAAGCCGCTCCATGTTTCACAGTGCAGGCGGCAACATGCCTGCTCTTTTAGGAGGGGTGAGAGATCCCCCTGCAGGCAGCTGCAGTGAGAGGCTGATCACTTGTTTAGGAGGATGCCTGAGGGTGGGTTCATGGGACCCTCTTTATCCCCTCTAGTGGGATGCCCGCAGAGGTGTGCCACCTTTTCATGGTACACTGTCAATGAACCTCCGCTGAATGTATGCCTCTGAGCCCGCGTATGTAGTACCATGCCCTCATGCAAATGAGGGAATGCCATCCAACAATAGCACTTTATTCACGCTAGTCCCATCAGTATTAGAGAAGGAGCCCTTTCTGTAATACCAAAGTACCCTGAGGCGCACAAAGCGGGTGCACATGCCCATTGCGCCCTTGGGGCACTTTGCATTATACAGCCCCTGGTTGTATAATGCAAAGCTCTGCTTTGTTGTCAACCACTGAACAGTCACAAGATAGTGAATGCTCGCTCGGTGCCACTGCAATTGCAGCACAGTCCATCTGAATGTAGAGCAGGGAGAGGAGTCCATCTGTCAGTCCTCTTTGAAACCTGTAATGTGTCAGAATCATTTCTAATTGCAGCAATCTGGTATTATTGCTACCCATGTTTCCACCACAATATATTTATTCATTTAGGTGTTTTGTAAAGTACTTGTTATCATCTAACAGTAACTTCACAACGCTAAAAAATATAGATAATGAAAGCAAAGTAAACTTTAAACTACATAAGCAACAGTCCATGGGCCGCCAAAAGAATGGGGGGTTCACCGTCATCCAACGTGTTTCGTTCGTGGGTCCCGGATTCACTTATGTGAATCAAAATCTTTGTTTTAATTGTTTCCCTGATGCTGAGGCAGTTTGGCTCCACTTTGCTGCGGGGATCCAGGTTGTTCCTCAGTTTAAGACACCTCCTTTCCAGAAAACAACTGCTGTTTATCTGCCGGTTGAAGGTGCGTTGTGGGTTTAAGATGCTGAGATGCTGAAGGAAGTTTTTTAGTAGGAGTGAAGAGTAGTGCATATCTTTTGAAAAGATGCCTAGGATTTGCTCAAGTAGGCCTTACAATTATTAGACAGTGTTGAATTTGCTAATAGAATCCACTGGGATCCAGTGGAGTGTTTTCCGAGCAGCCTCCTCTTCGTTTCAGTTCAGGCCCATCACTGCAGCCTCACTTGGGAGTTTTCGGAGGACTCTACAACTTACACCGGAGCAGTCTGAACACCCGTTGATTAGGTATAGTTTTAGCAAGGTGTTCAGGAAGGAGAATGTACCATGTTGAAATCCTGAACTGTAGCAGTAATGTGAGTGTTGAATGAGAACTTCCATTGATGAGCGATCAGTTCTGGACATTAGAGTGAGCAGGCCCTAGAACAGAGAGTCAGTAAAGGGAAGAAATGCAGTGGATTGGCTTCCGAGGTGAAGGATTTCAGTTTTTGATCCATTTTCAGTTTTTGATCCATTTAGGAAAAGGAAACTTTCTATTGCCTTTATCTGGGCAATTCAACATATTAGTTTTGTGTCCGGGGCTGGACTCGCCATAGCGGGCACCGGGCATTCCCCCGGTGCGCCACACGTGTGGGGGCCCGTTTTGGGCCCCTGGGGGCCGTTCTTGTTACAGGGCTGTTTTTGCAGCAAAGCTTCAAAATCGGCCCTGTACCAAAATCGTCCGAAAACGGCCCCGGCAAAGAGCTCGGCGGCACCTCCAACCCTCGCCCCCCCCCCCCCCTCCAGTGGGGAGGGGAGAGCGAAGGGGAGGCCGGCCGAGTACTTTGCCAGGGCCGGTTGTGGTTCCCAGTCCGGCCCTGTTTGTGTCTGAACAGTGCACGCTTGAAAGTGTGGATCATATGCTAAGTTAAAAGATTAAACAGGAGAGGTATGTCATATGCCAGTCTAATAATAGCTGAGACACGGTGGAACAGACACTATACAATGAGTTACGGGAAGAGGATTTGGTAGAACCTATGATATGCGGGCCTTTCGCAGTGAGATATACACCAGTGCACTCATTGCGCTGGTGTTTGTCTCACAATGATATCTTCGTCATCATTTGACGTCCTGTCCCTTTACCTGTGTAACTTTTTTGGTTTACTGCTTTTTTTTTTTTTTTAATGAGACCTGGCCTCATTGTTATGTTCACACCACAACCCAGATGTGAATGTATGCTTCGAGGGCCACTTCCATTGGTGCTGCAAGCTATGGGGACTGGGAGGGGGGCTGGCAAACCGTCAAGTGGAGAGGGGGCGAGGGAGAGAGCGGAGTACAGAGCACAAAAAAAAGAAAAAAGAAAAGAAATCATCTACATGGCTTGTACGTCCTCACTCTTCCCAAACTTTTTCTCCACTCCAGCAATGGCCCAGCCAACTCCCTTAACCAATCCTGACGCTGCTCTCATGCTGTGACAGCAGCTCCAGGATTGGATGGCGCAATCTGGCTGGACGCTCCTTTAGGCCCTGTAGGCCTGTGCTTGGTCTCCACCCAACTGTCTAAGACCGCTAGGTGGAGAGCGTCAAATGTGCATGCCACTTTGACCACCGCTGAAAAGCCGGCCAAAGTGACATGCGCACTTTGGAGCATCCAGGCAAATGCCTCGGGCTGCTGTAGAGCGGGGAGTGCGCACGTTGGAAAAATAAAATGCCAATTAAATATTTTTATTACCATTTTATTTTTCCTGTGAGGCTCACAGAGAAGAAAACGCTGCTGGCCACTTCCTCATTTTCTTTTTATGGAGGAGGGCCGGCTCTAGTCCTGTTGTTGCTTCTCTTTGCTGTTGCTGCAGTGAAATCATGAAACATCAGAGCATCTTGCCAGTCTTTATAAAGTTGGATGTGGAATTCCTCTTTCTATTAACCCAAAAGTATCAAAGGCAGCCCCTTTGCGAACCGCTGGGGGGAGGTATGGCGATCTCCTTGAAATCCACTAATTAGAGGGAGTGAGGACCCTTTGGTTTTCCTCTCTTGTTACTGATGCTGTTACTTTGGCTGAGATACATTTGTATCATATCTTATAAGGGAAGTACACCATAGTTGAAGAGAAAGGAGGTTGCCTCCTCATTAGAGACACAAAAAGGCAGGATGATTTTATTACTTACTCTTAGTTTAGTATCTGCAAACTAGGTAAACATCGTGTTGCCTCTAAGGTTTTTTCTCTCAATTTTTCATTGACTTGATTTTGGTCGTGTGTGTATATTTTACAGTATTCTTCTCACTCCTCCTGATTTCTTGGGACAGGGCCGGCTCTAGGCTCATGGTGGCCCTGGGCAGGGAGCGTAGGTAGGGGGCCTGGAAGAGGGGTCCGGGCGGGGCGGAGCACGCAGGCCAGTAAAGAGGGGAGGGGGTCAGGGTGTTTGAAAGTGGAACAGAGCCGGAGGCCGCCAAATCCCTGCCAGGGGCCACCACGCAAATATGTATCCATCCTCAGAGGATAAATATATTAAGGATATATATTGGCGTGGTGGCCCCTGGGGTTTGGTGGCCCTGTGCAGGTGCACCGCTTGCACATGCCTAGAGCCGGCCCTGCTTGGGACTATGCTTGCAATAAAGAGTAGTGCCTCATACTGGCCCTTGTGAGTTGCCAACAAAACAAAAGATGTTCCATGCAAGACTCAGGAGATGAGATGTTTTGATCTTTGAGGCTAACTTGGTTATCTTCTTTTTAAGAACTGATTTTAACATGGCAAATCATCTTTGCAGTGGGTCATGGTGGAACAGTCAATAAGGAAATAACTGAAGCTTGTCTGAAAGTGAGTCTCAGATCTTTGATATTTAAAAAACTGTAACAAGTCTTAGAGGTGTTTGAGGAGTCACCAAGGGACATGCTTAAAGGCTTCTTGATTGGTCACTTCTTGGTAGATACTGAACAAAAGTTTTTTGTGCATTCCAAATGTTTTGGTAACCCAACCTTGCAATATGCTTTGTTTGTTTATGGTTGATAGTCACACCATAGGTGTTAAGATTTTGGGCAGGCCTTTTAGTACTAAGAATTAGCATAGGAATAATTTTTGGGTTAATTTGAGGTGCCGTTTGGCTTTTATCATTTTTGTGATGCCAACTTGTCCAATGCAAATGTTGTTGTAGTAGATTTGCCCTATTCGAGATTCTGGGCTGTTGTGTCATGGTGCTGTAGGTTCAGCCACGTTGTGAAAATTGGTAAATTCTGTCTCATTGAGCACCATGAGAAGTCAAGTATGCTTGCATTTTTGCTTGTTTCTTATGTGAATAGGGATAATCATACTGGTTAAGTAGATGGAGGGAGACGAATGCCAGATTTGAATAAAGTTGCAACTGTATCTGATTCCTGAAATGTTCAATATTATTAATGAATACTCTATCACTTGTTTGGCCCATTGACAACTTGGGTGAACTGAAGTACATTCATATTTTTGATTAGCTCTGCAGCAGATCTGTTGTTGGGTCCCATCGGACCATTGGGGATTTTGTGTGTGAATCTAGGGTTGTCTCCTCTAAGTTGGTATGTTGCTGCAAAGCAGAAGGTGCTATTTGTGTCAATTGTGTATCTCACATCCATGCATTTAAACACAGAGTACATTGAGGTGAATATCTTCTGTGCAGGTGAGTTTGGAAGACTAAAGATGGTCACACCTCCTTTTTTGGGTCTTTGACTTCATGGGTCTTTTTAAGTTTTGGGGACTTTCGATGGTTAGAATTGATGGATGATCAATTATTGAGACATGATATACTATGTGACATTCTTTATCAGATATGAGACCATGCATGCCAATCTCAGAGTGGGCATTGATGATTGATGGGCACTCTTTGAGGGATGGTTTGGGGTCCCTTGAATGCTTCTTTTCTGCCAAGAGCACTAAATGTGTTATGCGTGTGACGTGTAATATTACATACATGGTTTATCTTCAATGGATGACTGTTATTCAACTCTGGACTTAGCATCAGTTCAGATAGATAGGGGCAAAGTAAATAATAGAGTCCAATTTGTGTGGTATTTCATTTTTATTACTGGAACAACTCTCTATAAGCCTATCGATAACTCCCTTCCCACTTCTGGAAGCTCAGTGCACAAACTTTATCGCACTGAAGATCCATTACTGATGGTCACAAATGTGCATGTCATTTTTTTTTTACAGTTTTATATAGCGCGACTTGACTTGAAGCGGGTAGCAGAGCGCTTTACATAGCACCAGTTGCATTACATGAGGACATATTCATTATTTTGTTAGGCACAGGGAGATTACGTGATTTTTCCAGAATCACAGGATGTTCAGCATCATTGCCGAGATGCTAACCCAGTTCCCCAGATTCTAGGTCGACCGCCCTAGCCGTTAGGCCAACTCCTCTCCCCATCTACCTTTGATTACAGGGTTTCTGTTGCAAAGAACCACAATGCGTGCCATCCCCCAGTTGTTGTGGTCGTATGAGACAAACAGCCTACCACAAACTACTTTAATGAGATTTACAGTCTTTAATTCTTCACAGGTAGTTACAAAGTAAAGTTTTTATTGTATCCTTAAGAAAAGTCTACTTATAATTTCTCAACCTTCACAAACTTGTAGAGCTTTATCCTTTCCCACAATTCTATGAAAAATATAGAAGTTTGGGACAATTTATTTCATATCATAATATGAAAAATTCTGCATGCATTTGTAATTGCGCATAGAAGAATTGCTTCAAAAGTGAAACTTTCAGAATAAAGTTCTGCATACAATGTTAGTTTAGAGGAAAAATGATCTTGCAGATTTGTGAAAATTAATTTGCAAGGGACAGAGAAACTTTGCATTTGTGCAAGAAAACTTGAATCACTTAAATTACATAGTGAAAAAATTGAAAGATGAGCTTGCCTAAACTTTGTCAGCATAGAAGAAAAACTTTGTGCACCCTTTCTTTTGCGGTTACAAGTCCTACTCCATATTACTTCCAAGTGGCCCCACCCACACTTTCAAACTGACAGCGCATCAGCAGCGGTCCAGACAATATGAATTCAGCTCATATACTATTTTTCGCTCCAAACTGTTTTAAGGTGCAGTCTTAATTCTAAGGCTATAACTTTATTTTAAAAAACTCATTGTTATTTACATCTGACTAAAAGATTGAAATCAAAATACTTGTCTCATATAGGGTAGATGTGTAGGAATCAATTTCAATTTATATTGTTTGTCAGACGATAGACTTTTTGAAAAGTAAAAATAAAAATCTTGAATGATATTTCTTAATTAATTAGTGCAAGAAATGAAGAGTGGAGTATGGCTGTTAGGCATGCCACAAATATCATGACATTTTCAGACATTTTACTTTGGTATTATCTAATGCCATCATACTCCTAGTGTATGATCGAGTTACTATAAGATTACAGATTGTTTTAATCACTTTCAAGACTAAATTCAAAGCAGGAAAATCTATAGTGTGCAAAAAAATGCATTAATATATGGTCCTGCATGCAACCAATGTCATTCTTCAAGAGCGTGAGAAAATATGTCTTTAGAGCCATAATTTGGACCTGGGTTGTGGACTACAAAAAGAATAATTATTATGCTTGTTTGTTGTGGCAACACCAAAGTTTTTCGGAATCCAGCAAAGTATTCAAAACTCTCCTGCGTGGCCTACTGTGGGATGTCTCACCTCACTGGAACCCCACGCAGTCTCCCTGGAACCATTGTGCAGATGTCTGCTCTACTGAAGACAATATAATTATCCTTGAAGTTTCTGACACACACGGAAGTGTTGTGTGTTCCGCCATTGTTTACCTGCCTATGGCAACTCCGACCATTTTCACGCTGCATGTGCTTTCAACAGTGTAGGAGTGAGGAGGAAGTACCGCCCCCTCTGCTGCTCTCTATTGTGCAGGAAGGAAGGTGCCCACGTTTCAAAGCACTGCTAGACTTTGAAGCAGAGTCATGTGATAGGACACTGTAAGGGTCTTTCAAGGGCTGTAACCTTGCTTTTGGGAGGACAGGACGTGAGACAAGGCCACTATCATATGGTCGGTCACTCGGTCCCTGTCTATCGTGAAGCAGTACACAAAGAAGAAGAAGAATGGACTGGAAGGCAACCCAAAACTAATCCCCACTGGCTGTGATTAACTCAACCATTCCTTCCATCACTTCTTGCTCTTGTCATCACAGAACAATAAGCCGGTACTCCCAAGGAGCTTGCATGCGTTTTGCAAAGGCATCGCCGGCTTCTTATGAACTTTTTTTTCCTCATTCCGCCATCATTTAGACAATGGGGCCAACTTCCCTGATAATCTTGTATTTAGCAAGTAAACTAGTATGTCCATTTCATTGTTATTCCCCTCTCGAGCCTCCCTAGATTTCCCGTAGCACTAACTCTGCTATTTCATCCTTAAATTCCCAGGCCATGGCCAGTCCTGAAGAGACTCTGATTTACTTCCACAGGGCCGAAACGCCATTGGCATCTCCACAGACAGACCATTCTTTGAAATAACACTAACTGAGCCTTTCTTAGTGTTAATGTATTTTCCAGAAGCCAATTCTGTATATGGCTGTCTGTTATTGCCATTGTACATGTACTACATGCACTTTTCCCACAACATTTGCCTGGTTATGGTTTTTCATTTGGGTTATTGTGCATTTGTCACTGATTTTGGAACTCTGCTCATTGAATTGCAATTTCTTGTTTACAATAACAAATAAATAAATAAATAAATAAAATAAGTTTAACTCAAACTAATTGATAATCCTCACATGCTGGTTTTCTTTAGATTCATTTGTATATTAAATCATGACAGTTATTTTGCTGCCTCTTATACTTTATACATGAGTTCCATGTGAACGTTTGTTTGAACTTTGTGGAGATACTTTAACACCATTCAGCTCATTGTAATGTGTGCCAGTTAAACAAGCATTGGCGAAGTCTATAGGTTTATGTTTGTGTGGCATGCTATTAGTTTTGTCAATGAGGAGTGACCTCACATAAAAACATCTGAAAATGGCTGCTACCGGAAATAAAGCAACCCTCTTTTCAATTGTGTTTTTTTGGGGATGCTTTTGTCAACACTCGCTCTCCAGTGCTACCGGACCACTCGCTGACTGAACTCGGGTCTAAATTTGTTCCTCGTACATTGTAATTGAGGAGGAAGAGCACACCAAAACCAGCCAGTACAGAAACAAAGAGACTGAAATGTCTCAAGCCAATGCTGGTGCAAAAACCGCCATTGGCTTAAGAAAGCTGACCTTAAGATCCTTACAGTAAGAGTCAACTACAATATGTTGGCCATGGATGGGGAAAGTGCCATACACAGCATGCCTGAAAATGAGGTGAGACTGTCCCTTTAAAGAGGCAATCCAGGGATGATGTCATAGGAGGGCTTAAAACCCAAGTAGACATAATCAAACAAACCAACATTCTTTGATGCTATTGTTGGTGATTGTTAGAGATGTACGATGAATGAAGAGCTCGCTTTGTTTCTCAGCCCTTGATAGCCTTTTTAGGTTTCGCCTGGCGTCCGCTACGCAGCAGCATTCCCGCAGGCGAAATCTTATGTTAGAACAGTACGGGGGCTTTGTCCCGCCTGCTCTTCCATTGGCTAGCTCCATAAATGGAGGCAAGCCATTGGAAGATAGATCTGTCCGTCATTGCCGGAGCAGATTCGTGGGTGTTCCGGTGATTTTTTTCGCTCTCCGCCCCGCTGTGAACGTCATTATGGCGGTGGTTAATTTTTCTTTTCCTCAGAGGTTTGTTTTTGTCATTCCTCCGAAGATGGCGCCCGGGCAGTAGCTTACTTGTGAAGCTCCGCAGTCAGGTGAGATGTATCACAGTTAGAGCGCGACAAAGCGGAAGATGAGCAAACAGCTGTGCACCGGATGGACACCGACCCGTGGGGCCCACCTCCCCCATGTTCGCCTCCGTGTCCCAGAAGAGACTCACGCCAACATCTGCTAAGGTAGCTCCGTGGGCTAATGCTTTGCTGAGGTCGGGTAGTGACGTTGAAAGACGGGCAAACGCGGCATTTCACTCTTCTGAGGCTGATAGAATGAGTCTGGGTTCGGTTAGTTCTAGTGACATCGAAAGACAGGCAAACGCGGCATTTCACTCTTCCGAGGCTGATAGAATGAGTTTGGAGTCGGTTCCCTCCCCTGCCTTGTTGCATTTGACCCTAGCAGTGCGGTTCACACGTCTGTCCGATCACTGACATGGAAATAAAACAAGAAAAATAACCAGGCAAGCCCGCGAGTTCCGATTTCACCACACTCCACCTACCCATCATGTTTGTCAGCCCCATCCCCCGGCCTGCCAGGAAAGCCCCCCCACCCCCCCCCGCCCAGCAGCTGTAGCTCTCTTATCCAACATGGCGGCGCCCCGCAATCTGTAGTGAGGCGGGGCTGGAAGAAAGGCGACCATATGGGCCCATTTATATCACTAGTCTGTGTGACAACTGCTGGGCCAGCACCTGGTACCGCCACGCCTGCCTCTGATGGTGCCCACCACTGGCTTCTGCCTTGTGTGAATAAAGAGCATTATTAGCCAGCCTGATGTCTGAATGATTAAAGGCTGAGTCAGTGCCGCAGGGATTTGAAATCTGACAAGCTGGTTAGGGTGAGATCTCTGAACCTGGCGCTCAGCTCACTGAGCTATGTCACAACAATCTCAGAGTGCTCTTATTCTGCGGGTGCCACACACATTTATATCGATTACAGGTGAGATGTATCACAGTTAGAGCGCGACAGGCGGCAGATGAGCAACCAGCTGTGCACCGGATGGACGCCGACCCATGGGGCCAACCTCCCCCATGTTCGCCTCCGTGTCCCAGAAGAGACTCACTGAGCCTTATGCATGGCCCGTGCACCAACCCCAGAGTAGAACTCGAGTTCACGATTAACAGCGGCGGGGCATACGCCAACATCTGCTAAGGTAGCTCCGTGGGCTAATGCTTTGCTGTGGTCGGCTAGTGACGTCGAAGCACGGTCAGCGCGGCCTTTCACTCTTCCGAGGCTGATAGAATGAGTCTGGGGTCGGTTAGCTCCCTCCCCTGCCTTGTTGCATGTGACTCCAGCAGTGCGGTTTACTCGCCTGTCCGATCACTGATATGGAAATAAAACAAGAAAAATAACCGGGCACCCCACGAGTTGAGTGCAGGGAGAAGTTGAAGTGCGGGAGCCAAAGAGCAGTGTGACATGAGTAGAGCAGCCTCAAGACCTGCAGGAAAGTGGGAAGGAGCCGCGCGTCATGAGCAGAAAAATACTTTTTACGATGGATTGTTCCAGAGCGCCACCTACAGGTCACAGGTGGGTCCCAGAGGAGCCTCTGGGCTTCTGCCAGCGGCGCTGCGGCGCTCAGCCCCTTGACCAGGTGCCACACCAAGAGATGTGCACACTCCACCCCCGAAGCACGCGAGCCTGTGTGGGAGAGGGACATATGAAAGTGGCCAAAGGAGACAATGACCCTGTCCACCTGACAATCTCACAGGTCCACAGAAAGTTGCTTGTGCTTGCTGTCCTGCCCCCCCTCGTTGCTTGTGCTTGCTGTCCTGCCCCCCCCGTTGCTTGTGCTTGCTGTCCTGCCCCCCCTTGCTGTTCTCCCCCTTCGTTGCTTGTGCTTGCTCCCCTGACCCCCGTTGCTTGTGCTTGCTGTCCTGTCCCCACCTTGCTGTCCTCCCCCCTCGTTGCTTGTGCTTGCTCCCCTGACCCCCGTTGCTTGTGCTCGCTGTCCTTACCCCCTTGCTGTCTTGCCATTGCTTGTGCTTGCTCCCCTGACCCCCGTTGCTTGTGCTTGCTGTCCTCCCCCTCAGTGCTTGTTCTCCTGTCCCCGGTTGCTTGTGCTCGCTGTCCTGCCCCCCTTGCTGTCCTGCCGTTGCTTGTGCTTGCTAACCTGCCCCCCGTTGTTCGTGCTTGCTGCCCTTCCCCCCTAATCATTGCTTGTGCTTGCTGTCCTGCCCCCTCGTTGCTTGTGCTTGCTCTCCTGCCCTGCTATTGGCATTGTAAATGACAATGCCATTTATTTATGTTTTTACAAAAAAATAATAATAAAATAATGTCATGAGCAATGACAATAGCTCTAACTTTTGCAAAGGCGAAACCGTTGCATTGTAAATGCTTGTTAATCTTATGAACCCATTGTATACTCTGGAAAGGGAAGTTAGTCTAAAAAGTCTTTCAACAGTCTCTGAACAAAAATTCCAAAAAACGCTTGGAGCAACCACTGTAAAAAGAGTCTGGGTCTCTTATATGGAAGTATCATTTCTCCACTGTACCGCCTAGAACTGCAGCTCAAGCTTGATATGTTGAAACCCCACTACTGTAGTTCTGTTATTAACTTACACTGAGCTTAACGAGGACATTAAATAAATCTGATATTTGTAAAGCACAAACGAATCACCCCTAAGGGTCTCAAGCCCGCTGCGGGCCATTGGGGAGAGTAAGTGAGCTATTGCCCAGAGTCACATGATGCTGAGCCGAACTGCTGCCGGCACCAGGGATTGAGCCGCAAGCCCCGCGCTCTGGAGTCAGCCACTGTGGCCGCTGCTCCACACCTCTTCCACATTGTGTATTTCCTTAAGGGAAACAAGCACCTATGATGCCTGATGTCCTTTGGAGTAAAGGTAGCAGGCAAACAAACAGTACAGTCTTGGTCAAAGCTACTGTAGCTATGATGGGTGATTAGTCAGTGGTTCTACTGCGATGCCTCCATCTGTATTCTGGCCACACACATCTTAGTGCCAAATTAGATACATATTCCCAGATAATATATACCGAGACCATTTTAAGGTAATTTTACTCGTTTTTTCGAATTTTACTAACTTGTATTTGCACATTGAGACGATTCTTAGTTTATTCTAGTTGTCTTCAAACCATCTATCAACAACTTTCTTTGTCTTTCTGTGTTTGTGTATTGGGGGCACATGTGCTCATTTGTAATTTATATGGCTGCTTGCATAGAAGGAAGCTTTAGTTGTTTGGACACATGTTAGCTTTAAAAACACTCATGGATAGCCACGTTAGCTAAGAAAACAGTACTGTGGAAAAGGCAGTGACCACCCTTGTGTAGTGCCACCTTGAAATTCATCATCACCCAATGAAATCCTTCATTCAAAGTGGCTGTTTATATAGCAATGCTTTTTTGTATTAAAATGCTGATCTCTCTGTGGGGTGTATGTTCTTCTTCGAGAAGGTTTTGTCTGTGACACAAAGTAACGTTTTTTTTCCAGGAAGGGCAGCTGCGCCGCCACTGACAATTAAACAGGTAACATGGGTGTGGAACCTTTGGGCACGTTTCTTTGACATGGGAGCAATAAAATATTACACATGAGAGCAATAAAATATTACAGCACCAATCCTGATGTGGAGTCACTGAATCCGAGTTCCACAGTCCTTCGTAATAAGGAAGTTAAAATATGCAGTTGTTTTCACCTGTAATGCTGCTGAATGACTCACAGAGTGAATGATGTCTCTATCATCTGAAGGTCACCAGCAGGACGAAAGGAGGGTGGGGCGGGGGGCAGATGTTAACAACACTGTAAGTATTGTACAACAAACGGACAGTGATAATGATGGCCTCTTGTCATGTGCAGAGGGAAGGGAATTAAAATGTATATTTGCAAACGTGGAGATACAGAGGATATGGAGACTAAACGTTCTTTAGGTCTGGGTTTTATATAGTTTGTCTGTCCTTTGTAGCCATTGGCTTTCTTTCACCAGCCTTTTTCAGGTATCGCCTTGGGACTTCCACCAATCGCACCTTCTCCCACTCCAGTCAAGTTTTCATCTGTTATTTAACATTATTGGGAGTTTGTGAGTGGCCTGCCTCCTTCACTCGAATGCTGGCATTGACCTGCATGAGGGACTCATTTAAAATGAATTCCATATCTTTTCACTTCTGCATGTCCCCACTCCCGGTGGGTCTTGCTCAAACGTGTTCGCACTGCATGTGTTGCATATTAAACCCAGACCAGTTGGCTTTGCTAATGCTTGGTTTAATACGGGCACTGAAACAGATTTTGATCAGCACTTGGCATAAGCAGCTGCTGAATATCAGCATTGCTTGCTTTTATATTGGCGGCTCTGGTGATCAGGGCGAGGGTCCAATACTTTAACGGGGCAATGTTGGCCCATCTCCGTAGATCTGATATACGTCATTAGATTTGTCGTATCATTTCTGACGTTTTTAATTGGCACCACTAGTGCCCCGACCGGAGTATCCACACCTTTTTAGTCTTGTACCAGCACGTCTTAGCAGAGCTGATGGCTACCAGTTGGATAGCAGAAGCAGTACTTAGTTTAAAATGGGTAGCACCATTGCCCTTAGCAGGACTGCTATGCTTTGGTGGGATTGGCCAGCACGTCTGAGGAGGCACTACCCTGTGTGTAATAGCATGTGACAACATTTCTCAGCAGTGTCTGCTATAACTTTAGTAGCACACTAGTATCACTTCACATTAGGCTTTGTTTGACCTTCAATGGGCAACGCTAGCACTTCCCAGTAGGGGCTGCTCTAATTTTATTGACACTCTGCTTCCAATTGATGCCACACTTTTAATAAGAGCCAGAACTTCCCAGCCTGTAGCACTCATCAGCTTGAAGTAATGAGCGGTAGCTGGACAGCATCCATTGTGGTTCAACAAGTGCCGCACGGGCTCAAGTACTCGGGATTCCTGATTGGATCAATATGTACGATCGTACAAGGCTAGTGACTATGAGCAGTCAAGTTGTGCTCCTGGAGGTGGCAGATGGCTCGGAACTCAGACACTGAATTTTACAAGTCGCTACATGTCATAAATTGAATATCAAGACAAAGAGGTGTCTTTGAAAATGTTTTATTTATATTCACGAACCTGAGACTTTTAACATTATAATTAAGAGCACAGAAGGTCGTAGCAGCATTTGGGGAGGAGATGGGACACCAAACATAGTAACATAATCAGTCCTGTAGTCGATATTATGCTATTGGGAAAGGTTTAGGCGTCATCTCCAAACTTTGTGAACTCCCATGTTAACTAGCTCCCCAGCTTACTACAACCAGTTAGTGGGACAGAGGTGCCAGGCAAGCTGCTACATTGTATCAAGTTGGCTATGATACATCTGCCTTCTCAATGGCCCTGGATGCAAAAGTTGGGCAACCTGTTGGCTGTGAGCATGGCAACTAAGAACTGAGTAAAACAGCAATGCGAAGGACAAGCAATGTCGCCTGTGCCCAGTGAGGAGGAAACGTTGACCCACGTGCTCTGCATCTGCAGAGTTTTGAACCGGCTGAGCTACTATTGGCTTTGACTGATCTGGGGTATTTTAAACATCTGGACTTGCCAAAGAGCTGTAGAAGTATGCCCGAGAGAAGACTCTATACAATTAGCTGCTCGCTTTATGAAATTTATGAAAGTTGTAACAGCATTATTGGAGAATGGCAGTCAACAAGAAACATAGACTGAGAAACTTGAGTCGTCATCTGATTTTAATTCCTTATTGATCCATTTCTACTGATATTTTTATCAATAAAGAATTTATGAGTACGATAAAACCCAAAATGCTGCCACCCATAATTATCAGGAATACCAACTGATGTGTATAGTGAGACGTTCTTGTCCCAGCAGGACAGTTTGCTAGGTCTTTCCATTTAGTGCTCCTGAAGGTCTGGTAGTTGACATTCGCAATGACATAAAGTTCATGGGGAGTCCAATTGAGGGCCAAGCTGGTCTTGCACACACCGTTTAGCTCAGCTGCACCACAGGTGTTGAGCTTCGGTTTGCACCCAAAGTACGCCCACTAGGGGTACCAACGTTTTAGGAAGTGCATATTGAAATTGACTGGTCAGAGCTGATATATGATTGGCAGGAGAACCCACAGGACCAGGGGCACCCATCAGACCCTCAACCTCACCAGCGCCTAGACGCCCTTGGGTAGTAGCGAGCGATATAAATATATAAATAAATAAATAAAAATGTAGTACTGGGGAGCTAGAACATACAGTCAGAGTTCAACCTTAATTTCAAACACCTGTATCCCCTAAACCGTAAGCGCTAGTAAGAAAGTTAAATGGTCTTGGGATCAGGGTGATGGATGGCAGCCAATAAAACAAAATAGGTTGTCTGGGAGCTACCCTTTCTATCAGGAAAAGGATTGGGTCAACAATAGCAAAAATTCAGAGTTCCTTCTCCTGGATTCACTATTTATCAAATCTTTAATTAGTCAAGGGGTCTTCCCTAGAGGAGCAAGGGGGTTTGTAGTGTTACAGTAGTTACCAAATTTACACTTCAATGAAAATGGTGCCCACAAGTATCAGCAAAAACATGAAACAATAGTGTTGTTGTATAAAAATATTGATCAATTATTTATTTAAAAAACATAATGCAAACAATTTATAATAAGTCACAACATTTACAAAATTACAAATTTATTCTAGGTTTTTACAAACGCAAAAAACATTCATCATTTTAAAACAATTATTATTAAAACATCATACTGTCAATTATACAATGGTTTTTGTTAAAAATTACTGGGACATAGGAACGAAAAAGTGTCGACGCGGCGTTTCGGTGCCTCTTTATTTTGCACCTTCTTCAAGGACTCGTTCACGATTCAGTTATTCTACTCTGAAAACATACAGTGATACATAATGTTAGGCCCATATTTTCGTACATTTGCACATAGATATTTAATAACATTTCTAGACTTAGCTAATATTTGGTAACTATGAACATCAATACAAGCGCCCTGCGGTTTCTTAGCATTCATTTTGTTAACAGAACGCCAAGGAAGCCAATAAAACAATGCAGTGTGTCACGGGGCATCGTGAGGACAGACCTTTGACACCCTTTAGACTGGAAAGGGGCAGCCTCATGCCCCCACAAAGCCAAGCAAGTTGCCATGTGGGTCTGGGACGATGCAGGCTCACATTCCTGTAATGCAGTGGATCTCAAGCTATGGGCTGTGTCCCCCTGGGGTAGGAGGGTGGAGGCGGCAGAAAGGGGCACAAGTCCACACACCCCAAGGGTCAGCCGAATCCCACACAAAAAAACTCAGGCATTGTTTTTTTTGTGAATTTGTAGTCTGTTGTTGTGCATTCTGGTCTTATTTTCAAAACGGCTGTTTGGCTTTTATTGCATCTAGCTCATTCTCTATGTATAGACAGTGCCCACTGGAAAAGCATTTGAAACAGGGTGAGAAAGTGAGGCTGCTTAGGATGCTGATGCTTTGCGCGTAGAAAGTATACTTTGCATTACCTTTTGGAGGTGTCCACCGACTTTTTCCAACTTCAGATTTTCAATAAAAATAAAGCACAATGTAGAATTAGTGGGATTCGGCCAATGTATTAAGGTGCAGAGTGTGGTGTTGCCACCCTTCTTAGAAAAAAATACTGGCCATTTGCTCAGGTTTTGCTATCCTGGACCACACAAAAGCTGGTAGGAGAAAAACCATTCCTGCAAAATGGTCTGGTTTTTTTTTAGATACAGAGCAGTTTCCTCTGTTTGCTTTCATAAGCCTAATAAAACGAGTCAGACAGTTCTTGCATGCTTATTAGAACCTTTTTTATGTGCTTGTTGTTTTATAGTTATGTTGCAGAAAGGAAAAAATACCTGATTTCACTGTTTACAAGTATTTTTTTATCAGTTTGACTTTGGCACTAGACGGGCCGGTAAAAAAGGACAGGTGGCCGCCCTAGCAGAGAGCTGCAGTTTGCATGAAGAAGGGGGCTTTAATGTGGGGCGTTTTTCATGGGGTTCTGGGTGGCGTTGAAGGGAAACATTGACCAAGACTAAATAGGACTTAATGTGGGGGCTGAGTGGGGATTTCAAGGAAGGGATTTTAGGACAGACAGTCATTTAAATGGAAATATAAAAGTGCAGGTACACACGGTTCCAGAGTAACTGTGACTATTGAAAGTCCTGGGACTTCACCATCCAAAGTATTGAACCACTGTTGGGAAGTGCCTTCGTTTCTCCTGAGCACTCTGGCAGCCTCCACAGTTGCACTGCTGCCTTTGCATTTTTTTCTATCACTTTACCCCCCTCATAGCTGCCACTCCCCGGCTGCCACAAAACGTGTTTTTAAAAAGGTGCCCATCTTTCCATTGTTCTCAGTACTTTGCTTCTGGTGAAATAAGGGTTTGTGTTATAGTCTGCTTCAGGTGATTTATTTCCGTGTCTGTGTCCTATAACCCTAGACTTGTGTATTCCAGCATGGCTAAGTGTTTTAATTCTGTTCTGTGTTTTGCAACAAGTGCTTTAAAATGAGACATTATTGAGTACGAAGACTTCATGAGGAAGCGTACCGCAACTCTCAGCAATTTTTCGATATTTTTAATTGAAGAGTAGTGCAGTTCTCAGAAGCAAACAGATGCTGTGTGGTGGGGTACATGCACTTTAATATTTCATCTTCAAGCTCTGTATCTTTGCTTTTGGCCATTATGGTGCGCTGGGTTATACCCATTGCACGCCCTTTGCCATTCGTATGGCCTTGCCTTGGTGCCGTCTCACCCTGGTTTCGAGGTGTGTATTGCAGACGCAGTCTGTTGCTGTGTGCGTGTTGTGGGATGCAGCAGACAGTGCATTATGTGTCGAATGGTGGCTTGCTTTTGGTCTCACTTGAGCTCCGGTTCTATTTATGGAACACCACATTATTATTTCTCATAAGGGTGTATTGTTTTGCTCAGATTCTTTTTTGCAGTGGTCAGTGCTGTTTCCTGAAGAAAATATTAATCTTTGTACAGACAAAATGTGAATATTGATTTATGTTGCTGCCAAGCAACACTGACAATAAAAAATAAAAGCCCACCACAACGTAGCCCGCCCTCACAAATATGCAATATGAAACATGCTGCATGTAGCACATCGGTGCAAATGAACTCTGACAGCGCCCCGGCAAGTTGTTTCTATGTCAAGTGTATTAATCCTGTGCCTGTTTGTTTGACTTGTGTCCATATCTTTGTGCATTCTCTAAGGAACCCACTACAACTTTGCGTTCTGAACACTTTAAATGTTCTCTACTATATTATACGGTTTTCCCTCTGTCTGTATGCTCTGCTGCATATATTTGCCCATTAACACATAAGTGTTCCTCCTGTTCCCCATTGTGTGCCTTTTAAACCTGTATTAAGTATGCATTTAAATTCCTTATGTGTGAATACCACAAAGCGTTTTTGCATGTGTGACGTGCTCCTGACGAAGGCCCAGATTAAGTCAAACCTACTCACAGAAGACTTTTTGACTTGTCACATGTTACTTTTAACACTATAATGGTGTATTCTAACTCTGTATATGTGTCATCTTACACATGCATGTGATCTCCAATCAGCACCTTTGCATTCAAATCCATGTACATGTACTCTTTCTAGCCCTATATCTGTGTGTACGTTTACCCCATGTATGTACATGCGAGCCAATATATCTGCATTCTAACTCTATGCATGTATTCTCTACTAACCCTGTCTTTGCAGACTAAGGCTGTATATGATCTTACTTTGTGTATGTGTTCTGAAGACAGTATCTGTACATTTTGACCCCACATGCACACACACATAACCCTGTGATGTTTTTTTGTCTTACCCCATATATGTGTTCTAGAGCCAGTATTCTGTGCATATTTAACCCTTAACCATACATTGTTGATAACTCTGTGTTTTCATATTACATATCTCCATACTGGCCCTGCATATATGTGATCCTGCCTATTAAAATGCTCTGATGCCTATATCTGTGTATTCTAACACCATGTGCATTCACTCTAATCATGTGTGCATACTGACCCTGTATGTGTCCTTTTTCTCCAAACGTGCTCCCAAGCTATAATCTGTGCATTCTAATGCACATGCCTGCACTCAATAAGCCAGGCATATGCTTCAGCCCTATAGTGGTTCGGTTATCTTTTATCAGTGCGTTCTAAACACTTAGCTATGCGTTGTGTGTGAATTTCACTGAATTTGAAACCTGCATGGGTGCGTGCTAAGCTTGTAGCTGTCCAGTTATGCTAGTCATATGCCTATACTTTCCAACATTGGGCCTCATTATGTTGTTGGGCGAAGAGCCATCTGACAGCTCGTCGGAGTCTCTCCTACCGACTTCAGAGGTTTCTGTCTGACCGCCGTATTATGATACTGGCGGTCGGAGGGAAACCCATGGGGGAATTCCACTCAGCTACCAATGGGCTCACAGAGCCCAACGGACGAGGATCAGAAATGCAATCCTCAAATGGCCGAGGAGCCAGCCTCAGCTCCGCCGTCAGGATTACAATTTTGCTTTCCGCCTGCCCTTTCATGGTGGTCTTCCCGCCATGAAAAGGCAGGTGGAAAGTGACTTTGGGGGGCCCCTAGCAGGGCCCCAGTTTCCTCCCGGGCCTTTGCTATGGGGCCTGGGGGGCACCTGCGCTGCCCCGCCAAACATCCATGCACTGTGTGGCAGGCACCGCTTGATGCCTGGTTGTTTGAAAACAACGCTTTTTGTATTGCTGCGGCCCTTTTTCCAGCCGCCGCAAAAGCTGCAATGGAAAAGTGGATGTTTCCGAAGGACCATAGGGCGGTCACATCCTAATGCGTATGGAACTCGGGCGGATTGCATCCCGCTATGCTACGGTGTCGTCCAACTGACATCGTAATAGGCCCCTTTTTGTCTGTGCTCTGTACTTTATTTGTCTTTGTCAACTCTTTATATATGTGTATTCTACCCGTGTGTTCGCGCGTTCTGGTCCTGCTTGTGCACACTAACCTTCATCTCCCCGTGCCCTGCCTCTCTGTCTGGTTGTCCGCAAGCGCTGGGACGCCCAGTTGCTGGGGCAGCCATGCGCTATACAAGCCTATTTAACATAACATAACATAACATAACATACCATAACATAACATCTCTGCACTCAAGATCTGCTTCGGTGTCCTTATTACCTTTTATACTTACAGGTTGACAATCAATCTATGCGTGCTAACAATGAATCTGTTCTTTCTGTCCTCGAGTCCGCGCATCATTCTAACCCTGAATCGGAGCATTCAACCCCCGTGTCAGTGATCTGAGCCTGCCTCTCCCCCATACCCCTGCATCCTTCCATTGTAACGCTTTCAAAGCAGCATTTCAGCCCATTCGAATGGAACTATGCTCAGCATGGCCCGCCAATGGGATGAAGAGCATTCCTTTTTTAGGTTTCGCCTCGCCAAAGATGCGCTCTGCGCATCTTTTCGGCGCAGGCGAAATCCTGTTGAGAACTGTAGTGTGGCTTTTGTTCGGCCCTCGTCATTGATTGGCTGGCTCCGTAAACGGAGCCTTGCCATTGGACGAGGGGCCTGTCCGTCAATGCCGGACCAGACATGGGGGCGTTCCCGACATTCTTTGGCTTTTGCCGACGTCACGCGACGCCGGGAACGCCCCCGAGTCTGTTCCGGCATTGCCGGCACCTCCCTTGCTGCTCGGGTCTCCTTATAATAATCTCCCGCCTCCCTCGTCCTCTCCCGCCCCCCTCCCGACGTCCATGACCTTTCCCGCCCCCCTCGTCCTCTCCCGTCCGCCCCCCCCCCCCCCCAGAGCGGAGGAGGGAAGCCCGACTTGCCCAGCAGTCCATCGTTTGTGTCGTGACTCTCCCGGCTCACTAGCTGCCCCTCTCCCGCCTCCCTCGTCCTCTCCCGCCCCCCTCCCGACGTCCGTGACCTTTCCCGCCCCCCTCGTCCTCTCCCGTCCGCCCCCCCCCCCCCCCCCCCCCCCCCCAGAGCGGAGGAGGGAAGCCCGACTTGCCCAGCGTTTGTGTCGTGACTCTCCCGGCTCACTTACCCGGAAGCGGAAGCGGAAGCACGGTTGTCAGACGGGTCAATGTCAGCAGCAGTAGCATGGCGGCTGCGATGCTTTTGCGAGTCTTGCGGTGCGCCTTGCCGAGGGCGGGCGGGAGCCTGAGCCTGCAGACCCGGGGGATGAGGGAAGGTACGTGAAGTATTAGTATAGATATTGTTTTTTATATCTGCAGAGGCCTTCATTAGAATCTGTGGGTTAATTAGCAGATACTGCTGTAAATATAAAATCTAACTTGTTGAAATTCTTATATTATGGCTACAGCTACACAGGGCGAGTGGGCACGGAAATGTCCATCCAGATTTCCCTTCAGAACAATATAGCAATGTCCCTGTTACTGGATCAGCACAGACGGGCCTCCGTGAGACGCTCTTTCGTATGCTGATTGCCTTTTGTGTCTCCTTCACAGAGGTGCACATGTGCTCCTCACAGGCTCCGGTGTCGTGCCCCAGACACACACACACCAGCCCTCCTTTTGACCCTCCAGACGGCGGTGGACGCCGAAGGCTCACTTCCCTGCTTTGTTTACCTGCCTTGTTTGCCTCCCCTGTATGTTTCAAAGGCTAAAATCTACGTTTCTGTCTGTCGGAGGAGGGGGGCATGGGGGATACACATGACTTATTTTAAGACCCCGCATGGTGTCCTTTCAAACAGAAATTCGGCTTCTCTTTCCCCACTGAGAACACGGATTTGGAGGCCCGAGCCAGTAAAGTAAAATGAATGAGCAAACAGACAGCGAGCCCTCCGAAGAGAGAGAAAGGATGTGGATTGCGAGCATTTGACACGGGGGCGATTATCTATCCCAATTGCAGGATTTGCCGTTCCGTCTTTGTCATGCAAACAGGAAAAAGTCCGGGGACCCGTAATAGCCCCTGGGCGGTTTGTGTATTGGAATCGGCGCGGGCCTTTCAGGCTATCAGACAGGGAATTACAGCGGACTGGGAGAGCTGAAATACGGGCAGCCCAGGGCATTAGCGCAGATTTAGTTAATACACATTTCTTGAGGTCGAAAGAGCGGGGTTGGACCAGGAGAAGTGGGATCTCGGAATGTTTAAAAATAAGATAAACATTCACGTTTACATACACGTGTTTGTACTTTTAAACTTTACAACCACGCTTCAAAAATTCGCATTGTCAAGAAAAGCGAAAAACTCTTCGATACTACCAGCTCATTGTTGTTAAATGCTGGTCGCAATGTATTTGTATGCTCGCTTTTGATGTTTCGAATTTTACTGTATAGAGGTTGCAACCTCGGCTGTTTAACACACAAACATTCCATCAAATCTAGAGCTGCATGGCCAAGCGGATGGTGCCCCGCTAGGACCATTACAACATGTTTGAATAGTTGTCTCCAACCAGTTTGGACAGTCCAACTGCCTGTGCGCTCCCAAACACTAACCGCCTTGGTCGCCTAGATGAAGACTCTATGTGTGAGTTGCGCACATGACTGGTATGTGGAGCAGAAGCGCTGCTATTCGGAAAGCACGTTGTAAGACTGCATGTCAGTGGGAAACTGTGTGTTTTAGTAATATATTTATTTAAAGTGAGAAGTTTTTAAACAGAAATTGAAAAATCATTCCTGCCACCGACCTGATGACATTTCAATTAGTGAAGTAAGAGGCGAGTCGGGGGTCATGTGTACCCTGTAGGTGGGCTAGGTACAAATTTTACATGGAACATAATTGTAGTCTATTAAATCAAAGAAAAAAGAGTGCCTCTAATAAGAGAAATTCTGAAAGCACATTGTTTTTATATAATTGTCTTTTATGGTAAACTTTTACCGAAATAAAGATTTTTTTGAATTGAATTGAATTGAAAGCACATATTTGAAGGTGTTCTCATGTGCTATGAAGAACAAGGCGGCTCAGTAAAAATAAGATATTTGCCCAAGATCACACAATTTGAGACCAGTTTATGGACCAAGAGCATTACAGTTAGGTTGAATAGATTATTCATGTAATCAGACCTGCAGGTCTGGTAAGGTTTTTATGATTTTTCAAAGCTTGCTACTGATGGAAAACCCATCTTCTACTGTTGATTACACTATCCTGTGGGCCATTCAATCATTTTCACAAGTTTGGGTGGCTGAACAAGGGATGCCTTTGCAATTGTGTGTCAGTTACTGTTGGTGCTTACTGACCGGGGACTTGTCTTAGGTATCACCCAGAGAGGAGCAAGCACATCAATTGCTACTTGCAACACTTATTTGCAATAACAACTCTAGACATGCCACACAAATGCTCAGTTGTCTGCAAGACCCATTGTTACTCATTCTTTACAAAATACACAAAGTGAGTTTGACTTTGCTCAGAGCAATATTGGACTTACTTTCATAAGTGTTTTAATTTCAAAGGCCCTTGATTCAGACTGCAGGCTATCAGTTGCTTGGGCACCGACATTACAACTCTTTTCTCTTTATATATCTTTACATAAAAGTATATCTGACCATAGATATGATCATGCGACCTTTATCAAAAAAATCCAGTAATGGATATATGATACGGTGAGAAAGGGCTACCTGTTCTTAATGGTGGTGGAGTAAGACGATTGTTTAACATGTATGCAGAGCATCGATTTTTTTAAAGGGAGAGCTGTGTGGGCTGTGTTGGGCTGAGAGCTGTGTGGGCTGTGTTGGGCTGAGAGCTGTGTGGGCTGTGTTGGGCTGAGAGCTGTGTGGGCTGTGTCGGCTGTGGGCTGTGTGGGCTGAGAGAGCTGTGTGGGCCGTGAGAGCTGTTGGCAATATAAATAACAATGCCATTTATTTATAAGTAAAAAAAAAAGAAATGTCATGAGCAATGCCAATAACTCTAACTTTTCCAAAGGCGAAACCATTGCATTGTAAATGCTTGTGTTACTTTGTTTATCGTAAAAACATTTTGTTTTAGATGACTTTGTGCACGCTAACCGTGTATCTTTTGGAATCTGGCCCTGTATAGTTAATTCTAACTCGCTTCTGCTTTATAATCCTGCCTCTTCGAACCTTGTATTTGTTTGCATTCTGACTAAGTGTCTCTGCACAAGCCATATTTCTATGCATTGCAGTGCAGCCTCTCCACTGTGAAGCCTTGTACGCGTGCATTCCCTCCATGTATCAGTACATTCTAACCGGGTATGTTTGCATTTGGGCCCTTGTCTGTGCATTCTAGTACTTGTGCAGGAAGCACAACGTGCTCCAAATCTGTTTGTACGTCATTTAACAATTGTGTGCCTGGCACGGTCAGATCCTGTACTCAGGCTGTGGATCACGAAAGAGACATGTGCTGTCCCTCATTAGTCCAATCATCATACGACGAACATGGCCGGCTCTAGGACCCGGCGGCCCCATTCCTGGCGCGTGTGTAACAGGTTTGTGGAATGCTACAGGTGCTGCAGTGACGTGTAAGTGCGACAGGTGAGCTGCGAGGATAGTGAGCCGAGGCAGTCCGGCTGAGAGGCTAGTGAGGGGAGGGAGGAAGCCGCCTCCGAGGACAGGACTCCAGCAACAGGGGCCCGGACGAAGGAAGCTGCTCCGACGGACGTCCGAGGACGGACTCCACCTTGAGACTCGACCGCACATAGCTGGAGCACGCGGGCACTGGCTGCGCGGGCTGTGAGCGAGGGCACTTTTAGCGGGAGTCCGACCCAGTCAAGTTTTGTTTCTCCCAGTTTGCTATTGTTTCGAGGAGAGCCCCCTTATCCTGCGTTAGAGGGAGCAGCATGCGCCTGGGGATCCGGCCCAACTGAACGTGCAGAAAAAAATCAGGGGACAGGAGTACATTGGTGTCAGGCCAAAATGGGTAAATTTTGGAAATGGGCCATCCCAGGGCGACGGAAACCTCAAGACAAGACGCGAGAGGTGTCCTCCAACCTACCCTACGAGACTTTCAACTGGAAGGACCAGCCCAACCGCCACTACGCCACCAATCAGATCAAGACCACCAAATACACCGTGCTCTCCTTTGTGCCCAAGAACCTCTTTGAGCAGTTCCACCGCTTTGCCAACCTTTACTTCGTGGCGGTGGCAGCTCTGAACTTCGTGCCGGTGGTGAATGCCTTCCAGCCGGCCGTGGCCATCATCCCCATCTGCATCATCCTGGCCATCACCGCCATCAAGGATGCCTGGGAGGACCTGAGGCGGTACAAGTCGGACAAGGAGATCAATAAGATGGGCTGCCTCGTCTACAGCAGGTAACGGGCCGGAATCCTCTTGCCTCCAGTGGCAGAATGTCATATGATTTGGGGGTGCCTTAAGAATTTTGTGAGGACCCAGTGAAATTGCTCTTGGGCTTGTCACCTCAGAGACATACATAGGCCATGGTCCACTCCCCTAAGGTTGGGGCCTCCCTCTGTGGTCTAGAGGCCTACAGTAGCCCTCATTCTTGTCGTCCGTCTGGTATTTTGTGTAGATGGCCCAGACTTCATTACATCTGTGTGCTTTCTGTTTCCCTAGTCTGAATTGTGACCTTCTGCTTACTAAATGAATGGACTATGTAAGGTTGTAAGGGAGCTGTTGCCTCTCCTGGTTTCCAGGTAGAGAGACAGTCCTAGCCTTGTGCAGGCAACATTGAGAGGAGGAAGCATGCGTCCTTAGTATCTGAAGGTGGCTCTGTGTCTAGTGTCAGCTCACCTATAAACCGGTAAAGCTCTAGCCACTGTATACAAACAGGCTCTGAGCTGGAGCTTGCCAGGCAGGCTTCATTTCATGTGTGGGTGCCTTGAAGGGTTCTGTAACCAATATCGAGCAAAGTACACCTAACCATTTTACAGTGCACTTTTCACCACGAACTGTCTAGTTCAACTGGAAATATACCTAGCTCAGTCGTTCTCCATTTATCAGCTTTGGAAGGATGAATGTTTAAATCTGCCATGCCAAGATTCGGGCATGAGTCTTGCAAATTACACACGCATCTCTGCAATGCGCCTCGACTACAGTTGGGCTCTGAGAGTCTTTCTAACCTATGCCCTGAGTGCGTTGCTCCTTGAATATGCTTTGCGAGCAGGTCCGTGTTTTATTATGTTAATGTATCTGTTTACCCGTGACTGTGGAGTGTGACATGACAAATCCGGTGCAGAGCGGTGTAACTATCAGACGGAAGCAGCCGCAGGAGGAAGGCTTAGTTCTAGGTGAGCTCGTTCCTAAGCTTCGCAAGATATGTAGGGTTTCCCTGAACGGGCCGGCAATCTCTGCGCTGTCCTGAAATCCCCTGGAATGCACTCCAGTGTTACAGCATTGAAAAACAGCTGAGTACTAACTTGGAAGTGTGAGAGAGGTCTGTGGGTTGTCATCCACCAGTGTCAAATTCCAATAACCATTTCTAAATCAAACACTACACATTGACTCATCTCTTGACACTTCTAGAATGTGTCCCAATCAAGTGTTAGTCATTTTATAGACATCTGAAAGACGGAAGGCTGAGGTGGCCCTGTGTAACTTTACAGATGTGTACAGATGTTGTCAATACCAGTGGCTTACCTGCCTTGATAAGGAATCTTGGGCCTGCAAGTTATACAGTGACCCCCCCTAGTAAGTAAGTAAGTAAAAGTTTATTTGTACATGATTAATTAAAATCTTTACAAAATTATAAAAGCACCAGTAGGTACAATTAAAAAAACATTTGTACTTAAACTTAGCGAGTTAGATTAATTTAAAAGTAAGAAATTGATTAAGATCAGTTCGTGATTATCATCAGAACCATATAATGTTCGTCAAACGCTGTTAAGTCTTTTTCTTGTTAGGTCAAAGAACTTCACGACCTGGCAATTCAATTTAGTGTTGCTGGTGTTAAAGCACAATTTAACTGCCTGCCTGCAAGTCCGAACGGCATGTAGTTTGAAGAATGGTCGTAGAAAGTTATACCTCAGGTCCTTTAGTTTAGGACAGATGCTAGTGGGTGTATAATCCACTGGTCTTCTAGCGACTAGGGCTCGCCTAGACTTAGCAATTGTTAAACACAGCCCTGTTGTAGAAGGCATGTCAGCTGTGAACATTCAATTAAGGGCCTCTTTACAAGGGGCCCGATAATTTTGGCAGGGCCAATAAAGGGAGTTACCACTGTTTGACGCTCTTACTGAGGGCTTTAGTGGGTAAAACCACCTCAAATGCGGATACATGTTGCTTTGAAGAATCCGGTGTGTGGGAGTATCAGTCACTGCGTAACAAGTCTTGCGTCTGTTTTTAGAGCAGCGCCCCTCAATAAGAAATGTAGGTGAGTTTTGTATGAGGAGCCAATGAGACAGTTAACCACAGTGTTCTGTGTCTGAAGGCATCTGCTGCCATTTCATAGGGGAATGACGTATTGCCTCCTCCTGGAATTTGCGTGTGTGTTGGAAGTAAATTACCCTGGCATAGGAACATGAAATCTAGATTGTAAGAAGGCCAGGCCTGATTCGTGCCTAGTCTGTGAACACAGACCCTGCGCTTCTCCATCTTTACATTCAAAGTTATTAATTGTTATTTGTTAATAGCAAATGTCTGCATGTGGTTCGATTAGATGGAAAAACTAGAATGGATAACTAAGCTTTACAACTACTTTTATCAATAGGTTTTTAGGATTTTAAATCGTTTTTCTGATGAATTTTATCTTTTATTCCCATAGTGATGGTACAAATGTAAATATTTTAATAACTATTCATGATATATGTTTTATATTGCTCGCATGTTCACCATTGTAATGATTTTTATTAATCAAACAATAAAGTATTGACTGCTGCCATTACAGGCTGCGGGGACTTGGTCTCTGCATCCTGAAAAAAACATAATTAAAGGAAGATTAAGGGGGTTGGGGAGAATTATATAGCCCCTTGGATCAAGTAGTGGGGCTCCCAGTGTTAAAAAGAATGCTAACTTTACTGCAGGGTTTCGCCACTCTCAGTGAGTTGGCTGCTCACAGTGGTTTGGCCGCAGAGCCTGCTGAAGGCTGAGAACAGGGAACTGTTAAATGTGGCACAATCAAAAAAACTCCCAAAATACGGAGATGAAAAAGGAGGTTAAAGTGTAGTCATTACGTTGATTATTATTCTTTTTTTTAAAAAACCTTCGAAATTCACTAAGTTCCAATTATGGTTGTCAATTCAAAGAGAAGAAGCACTGAATTACACATGTTAAGATTATGATTGCAATTCATAACTCACACTACAGCCATGCAAACTGTAGCTCGCACAATGATAGCAATGTTTATCACTGCATAATATTTATACCAATAAGTAACAACACATAACAGCCTAACTTATTTAAATAATAAATACTCAAGCCAATAAAAAATACTAAATTCATAGTCTATGCTTTCGTATTATTAAAAGAAATCTGGTATATAATAATATCTGTAAGAGTATTTACAGAATTTTAGTTGCATATGTCATATCAAGGGTTGAGGCTTACAAGCATTGCATTTGGTGTACAATCTAACTATATTTTACATGGCTGTTGTGCAAGTTATGTGTTGCGGTTCTAACCATAACATGCAAATATTAGTGTTTTTTTACGTTTATATTTCCAACCATAATTGCACTTTAGTTGTAACTTTTGTTTTAAAAGTGAAATATATTTCACAACCTAGCAATATCCAGAGTGTAGTATTGGTTAGGTATGGTTCAGTATGGCAAGTTTCATGCAGATCTGTCAAGAACAGGGAACATAAAAAAGTGGTGTTTTAGATTCTACTCCCAATAGATTAATTGCTGTACTCTGCAGAAAAAATTGCTGAACGGAATTACATCAAATTTGTCATGAAAGTAGGACTTTACTCATGGAAGTGTCTTTGCTGGGATTGGTGTAAATCTATTCAGTAGTTTTTGAGAAATTGTTTAAAATGCGTTTATGGGTGAGCCTGAAATGGTTAAATTATAGGGATATCTGAACTGTTCAGCATAAGCATACCCTCACAGGTGTCAGTGTGCTTTACAAACATACGTAACCTAAAATAACTTTTAATCTGTGGATCCTCAGTGGGTTCCTAAATCCACAAAGAATTTGCAAAACGAATGAAAAAAATAAAGGTACACCATCAGAATAAACCTATGAAGCTTTTGCTCTCATCATCCATTGTTTTTTGGGAAATCCTGAGAGATACAACAAAAAGATGTTGTGATTGGCTAACCCCTGCCATGCATGACCTTCGGCTGTATGTTGGTTGCCTGCAGTGGGTTGGTCAAAGGGCTGTACCACAGGCCTGGCCCTGTTGCCAACCCCATCTACACACACCTATTGGGAATGTGCAGCAGCGCTTGCATCACCATCTCCCTGGGGGGAGGCCACTGGGAACTGTTGAATATGGTATATGATTATAATCGTCGAAAATTCACTGAAAAAAACAAAGGTTAACATTGAGTTATGGTTGGGTTTGGGTATAACACCTCAATGTATGTTTAAAAAAAACTGAAATTCACTTAAAACATGTAATGTATTGGTACAAATTAAGAAAGAAATGCCATAAAAATTGTAGTTGTAACTGTAAATTGTATTTAGATAGCACTTACCACCCCTGAAGAGGCGTTGAAGTGATTTGCGGAAAATAGCAGCACGCTACTTTGGAACCTAAGATTAGAGGTTAATAATGGTTTTGTTTTCTTTGCACATTAGCTGTGTTAGGTGTGTGCTCTTGATTTGTGTGTTAAGAAGAGCTTAGAGAATGGATAAAATGATGGGAATGGATTTGAAAGGCAGAATAGTAAGTTTTGTGTAAGCAGTGGTTGCGTATGCCTGTTCGCTGAGTGACATAACTAAGAAAAAGGAGGAGAATGTTTGAAAAGGTTGCTTGGGGGTTCATAGTAGTCAGAAAGGTTTGGAATGAGTCAGAGGGGTAATGAGACAAAGGTGGAAAGGAAGATTTTTTTATATAAAAAATAACACTTGATCAGGTTGTACTGGCTGGAGTAAAACCCTTTATAGAAAATCAATACGTGTATAGAAGCAGTTGTGTTAACATGCCCTGATGTGCACGTTTATCTTGTGGTGAAGTATGCAAATGTTTTCATGGTAATTCTTAAATTTTTATTAGGAGACATTAACTCTTTTTTATAGGCACATAAACGTACAGAGAAGCAGCAATTATGACATTGTCTGATCTACTCATCTGGTGGAGTAATATAAATGTTTCTACTTTTTTTAATGCATCTACAGGAAGCATAGTTCAGTGCATAATAACACATGTATAACAACATCGTCATCGCTATACCGTGAGAAGCATACTTTGTCATATCTGAGTATACTGCTGTGGTACACTGTTGAATTGTGAATCTAGTTGTCATGTGGGAAAGAGCCAGCTCCTGACTAATCTTCTGATGCTAAGATGGTTGTCAGTGGATCTTATGTGTGTGGGTGGCGAATTCTATAGTCTGGATGCTTGAACAGAGTAAGATTTTCCAACTGGGTTTTTTTTCTTGTGTGTAAGAATGTTCAGATGGCCGGCCAGCCATAAGAGTAGGTTCCTATCTTGTATGTATTTGATGATTTTTTTTTCTGATGAAGTGTGGTCTTTTGCCATGTATTGCTTTGTGTGTGATACAAAGCAGCTTAAAGGTGGGTCTTCTGGCAACTGTAACCAGTGTAGAGCCCTCAAGACACGGGAGATGAGTACTTGTAGCTTTACATGTAGGAGTAGTCTAGCAGCAGTGCTCTGAAGATTCTGTAACTTCAAAGTATGGTAAAGATGAGCCTTGATTCAGACCACTAGCATAAGCCAGTTTTGCCAGGACAAGAATGATGGTAACTTGTACCTTGTGAGGGAATCCTAGGTGCAGGAAGTTCTTGATCTGACTTTCTTGTCCAGTTGTGCATTCATTGAAAGCTTGGTGTCCATGGTAATTCTGAGTTTTCTTACCTTAGATATTTTTGGGGGTGGTCCTATATCACGAGGTCAGGCACAGAGAGTGTCCTAGGTTTTCCAGTCACCACATGTATTTCAGTTTCAGAGGCATTCAATTTGAGGTGGCCCTATGTCATCCATTGGTTAACGGCCCAGATAACGGTTAGGACCACAATTCATAAATCACACAACAAGCATGCAAACTGTAACTCGAACACCAAAAGCAATGATTATGTGCTCACAATATTTATAACTAATAAATAACACCTAAAAGTTCAATGTAATTAAATAACAATGCATATTCAAACCAGAAGATAATAATACATTCATAGTTGCCTCTTTCAGAGTAGTATGTATGATAAGATATGAAATCTCATCCATAAGATTATTTGAAAGGTTTCTAATCTTGATTGTGGTCCTTGCCATGATGTGTGTGTATATGTGTATGTGTGTATATATATATATATATATATTCTTTGTTCTACGGTATTTATTATGAAATACTATCTTATAACACCTTTTAAACACAAAAAAAGATCAGAAGTACTTGAGTGGGGGACACAGAAGTGCGAGGGGTTCATAGACCCAGCCGTCCTTGTTGCCTTATTGAGCTTAACATCTTTGTTCTATAGAACTCTCGATGCTAGCATTGTGTGGCCATCTACACATCCTTTTAGCTTCCTTGGAAGGATTAGTGTGCAGTGCAGTGCAGCTTACAAGGCCCTACCAGGCAGACCGGAAGGAGCACGTGCAATGAAAAGACCCATCCGCTATGACTTTACCGGAAGCCCTGATGCCGGCCAAGAGATGCCAGGTAATAATTGCTCCCTCTGGAATGCACAATGAATGATGTCGGGTGACCTGCTTCGGCTGGCGTGTAAGGAGTTGCAGTAATCGTGTGATGTCACGCCCTAATAATGCCCTGCTGCAGCCCCGCCTCTGTGCTGTGTATTTCATTCCTGTCCTCTCCAAAGTCTCCTGGGTGGAGAGCATTGTTTGTCAATGCCGTCACTCAGTGGATTAGCAATGCAGACTTTGGCACAGATTTCAATTTGAGAGGCCACTTGGCTGAGATAAAACCACCAAACATGCAGGAGCCAAGTGACAGTGAGACTTAAGAGGTTAAAATTGAGCCCCTTGCTGCTGGTAGTGAAGGCAGAACTCTTTCAGCAGCATTGGGCCTTGTCAGTGTCGTCAGGCAGTGTCATGGGCCCTGGTGCAATGAGGGAAATGCCCCTCTTGTCCACTGTTTAAACTGCGAAAAACATAAATAGTCATGGTTCAGTGGGCCCCTTGGGGATCTGGTCTCCGGTGCACTGCACCTGCTGCACCAATGGAAGCTCCGCCCCTGGGCCTTGCTTCCCGCGACTTCATCATAGAAAGAGTAAGACTCGTCGAGGTACAATGGCTGAAGCAGTCAGCATTTGGAACTAAAAAACAAATCTCTTGTAAGAATGAATACAGCTGACGTGGGGTAACTTGAAGGAGCTGCTTATGAATTGTAACTGGCCAGGGAAAGCTGACCTTTTGCATAAAAAATGAACTGGCCCCACCCTGGTAATATGATTCGAATGTGAGCAGATACATTAAATTGTAAACTCAGTGCTTTTAATGAAACTATTAGTAAATATACCCTGGTGAGGTTAGTTCACCTTTTTCGGTGCAATATATGTATGATCATGAATAACATTCGTATTCAATGTGAAATTCTTACGTGAAACAAAAGTACTTTTTATACTATACATTCATAGAGGTTTATTGAATTCGTACCACAGAGGTTACGTGGGGTTCCCGGCGCCTGTTGGACAAGCAGACAGTATGGCAATTTCAGAGAGCGCCTCGTACTGTTTTGAAATCTTCGGTTTTAAAAGAAATAGAGACCTCTCGTGGACCACATTTTGCTTAGTTTATATGTAACATTGAGTATCCACCCCTCCTTAGGCCCATACAGCACAAACATATTTCGCCCTATTTTTTGATGTCGTATAAATGGCAAGTTGTTTCTACATTTTAATACTCTTTTTGAGCATGATTCCAAGGTTTCCTTCTGTATTGCTAGATAAATTAACTGTAAGGGACAGAAACACTACCTGATTTTCTAAGGATCACCCAGCTTATGTAGTGAGGAAGCCATGATTGTAACTAGTGTTGTCTGCTTCTGCAGCTGAGACCGTAACTTTAGACCTCATTGTAATGTCTTGCGAAGTAGGAATTATGGAACCCTTTTGGCTCCAGATGGACTCCGTAGAGTCCAGACTTGGGAGGATGCTACAACTGGTGCCAAGTCAGGGGATAAGTAACCTGGAGATCCAAAGTACTCTCCCAGACAGTTTAATGTGGTCCAAGCAAGCTGCTCATGTGTGCCACATGTGATGTGATGTGATGAAAGTATAGCAGAGGCTACACAAACATGGTTAAATGGTGCAGCGGATACCTGCCTGCCTCTATCCCGTTGCAAAGGAAAAACACATCGCCCTCCTGCCCCCTGGTACACAGAAGCTCTTAAGAAAGAAAAATCCACATGTAAGACCCTGGAGAGGCAGTGGTGAAAAAACTATGAACTCCATCAGAAAGAAGTTTACAGAAAGGCCAGAAATAGCTATCATTCAGCATGCATGAAAGCCAAAGCATGCCATGTTACTACTAGCATTAACATGGCCGTAAACAAATCCCAGACTCTCTTCAATACTGTAAAAGAGTTGGCTGGTGAGAATGCTAGAGCGGAACCTACCCCTCTCAACACCCAGCAGTGCCAGGACTTGGCTTCTTTTTTCACCGATAAGATTGATAACATTGTCTCTAATATCAAAAGGGACAGCACGATCACACACAAACAACAAAACATCCCCCAAGGCCCCAGAGGAAATTGTCATCTTGAAGCATGGCCTCCCATTAATCTGGATACACTGAAGAAATTATTAAAATCGATCAAATCGGGTTCCCCACGTGACCCTATTCCTATCAGTATCATGAGTAAATTAGAGGACTCTGCCATGATTTCCATAGCTGAGATACTGAACGCCTCCATTGAGCAGGCCACAGTTCCTGCTCTATGGAAACATGCTATGGTCAGTCCTCTACTTAAAAAGCCGGCTGCAGACCCTAGGATATTGGCAATTATCGTCCAATATCATTACTGCCTGCCTTTTCAAAAATTTTAGAGAGGCACATCCATAAGGCACTTTCAACTTATGTGGAAAATAACGAGCTTCTTCATTCGTCCCAATCTGGGTTTAGGGGTGGTTATTCCACCGAGACAGCCCTGCTCGGGGTCACAGAAAAGATCAGGGAGCTCATGGATGATGGCCAAACGGTAGCATTGGTCTTGTTGGATCTAAGTGCGGCCTTCAACACCATTTCTCACTCCATACTGCTTGACAGGCTGGGGGAGAATGGTGTCGAAGGCAAAGCACTGGAGTGGATTAGATCATGCTTATCCCCCCCGCACTTTTCAGATCTCCTCTTCGGAGGCATTCCACTCTCCTCATGGTGTGCCACAGGGATCGATCCTGAGCCCGTTGCTTTTTAATTTGTACCTACGACCATTGGCCAATGTTGCAGAAAACTTTGGTCTTATTTTTATGACTTATGCAGATGATTCTCAAATCCTGTTTTCACTTTCCAAATCTGACTCGTCTGCTCCATCTGCATTAAAAATAGGCCTGCAGGAAATATTTAGTTGTATGTCAGCTAATCAACTTAAATTAAATGGGGAGAAAACAGAGGTCCTCCTCGTAGGGAATAGTAAAGATCTCTGGAGTGATCCCCATTGGCCATCGTCATTAGGTAAACTTCCACCCCCAGCCTCGCAGGTTAGAAACCTTGGGGTCATCATAGATGACAATCTATCTATGACTCAGCAAGCAAATAAAGTGGCAGGCATATGTTTTACCATTCTTAAATGGCTTCGCAAAATTGTCTGGATGTTACCACCTACTACCCAGAAGGCCGTAGTCAATGCCTTAGTGACATCTCGGCTTGATTACGGTAACATCTTGTACTTGGGCTCAAACAAAGCAGTAATAAGACGTCTGCAACTGGTGCAAAACGCTGCTGTCAGACTGCTTTGCAGAATCCCTAGATCCGCTAGGATCACCAAACATCTTAGGGACCTGCATTGGCTCAGGGTTGAAAACCGGATTCGGTTCAAAACCCTGACCTACCTATTTAAAATCAAAGCTGGCACTGCCCCCAAATACCTTCAGGACCTTGCTAAGCCCTACCTCCCCAATCGCAGTCTTCGTTCATGCACTGCTGCGAACTTTGCGGTACCGAGGTTCAAACGGGCTAGAATAGGCGGGAAAACTTTTTACTATTTGGGCCCAACTTTGTGGAACACATTACCTATTCATATACGCAAGGAGGAAAGCTATATGAATTTCAGGAAAAGTGTAAAAACCTGGTTGTTCGACAAATAAGTGCTTTGAATATTCTCTATCCAGTTGTGTTTTTGTGTTTTGCTGGTCCAGCGCCGGGAAACCCTTTGTGGGTAGCTGTGCGCCTTACAAGTGTTATAAAATAAAAATAAATAAATAAATAAATGCAGTCAACATGAGGAACCAACGCTTATAACATGTGGATTCAAAGCACAACTCCAGCTGCTGTAAAGCAGTAAGAAATTATGAAAGCTTTTCAAATAAATCTTCGTATCGATGACAGAGAACTTGCTGGTCAGATCATATGTAAAGGTACTGACACCGACTCTTGCCTCGCCCCCACGCACTTCTCACCCTGCCCCCACGTACTTCGCACCCTGCCCCCACGTACTTCTCACCCCTCCCCAGTATCCCCTGGGTCCTCTTCCTCTCAACCTTACTATCAGGCAGTGACAGCTAACAGGTTAACTCTTCCTACCCATCACTGATGCTCTTCCACTTGTTCACCTTCCTTGAGCCTGCAACTGCACAGGCTCAATTCCCCGTGCCTCCTCGCCCATAGGGACTCCCAACTCTCCCTCGCCCACTACCAGTGTCACAGAGGGGCTGCTTCTACTATCTACCCCTAGTCTGACCTCCGTAGAATGTAAGTCGGCCGACCTCAAGCACGGTAAGCAACTAGTTAATGATATCCTGTAGAACCTATTACTCTTTTCATTGGAGATGAATACATTTTTGATGATTAATTCAATCCCGAAGACTAATCTTCCCAGCACTCCTGCAACAGGCAAGCTTTGCATGAGAATACCTTCGTCCAGGAAAAACCTGCTAATTTTTCTTGGGAAAACTCAACCCTATCCTAATCACCACTGTAGACCCCATAGAACTACCAACCATTTGTCCGAGGATGTCATCAATCCCTCCTTCTGTCATATAATGGCACTCGCAGTGTCTCTCAACCCTCGCCCCACAATATTCAACATATACCTTCCAACCCATTTTCGTGAAACCCCTGTCAAGCCCAGATCCATGAACAAGAATAGCCTAGTCCGTGTACCCACAGTACACCTAGAAACGGTGGCAACTAAATCTCACATCAAATCAATGCTCCTTAATTGCAGGTCAGTGGTCAAACATGCTGCTGATATTGCAGACCTTATTCTTACACATGACCTAGACCGCATGGTATTAACAGAAACAACATGGCTCAATGACTCCTCCTTGCCAATTCTGGACATATTAATATCTCCGGAATAGAACATCATCAGACTGGATAGACCTGTTAAAATGGGTGGCGATATTGCATACATTTATCGTTCCAGTCTCACCTTGAGACTCTTACAAACAGTACCGATGTCCTCTTACGAACTCCTGAGTGTCGAAATCTGGAACAACAACAAGGTTGTCTGTTTGCTCCACGCGATTTGTTGGCAGGGCATACCCAGACGTGGGTCCTCTGCTTACTTTGCCACTGGATTCAAGCTTGCCTGGCTGATTAGCCAGAAACCTGTCCAAGGATGCTTGTTTCCGGTCCAGGAAAGACATGGCTTGGCAATTCGGGCTGGACTGTTCCCATGAGGCACAGGCTCAGACTGATTTGCATATGGCCATGTCTGAACTGGGGTGGCGGAGTGAGCTAAAGAATGATGATGGATTAAACCCAGATCAGTTGACTGGGGGTGGGTACTTGCAATGTTCCCATTTTGGTTTGAAACATGTAGACCTAACACATACCACAGATACACTAGGTCCTAATAAAGCCTTTATTGTATCAACATACACTGTTTTTAATATTGTCCAGTAGTCTTAGAATAAATAATCTTTGGATAAGTCATACCAGGACAATTTTTAACTCACTGACTTTTTTTCTTTTTCACATTCATCACTCACATACCCGCTCCACTGTATCTCAGGTGTCGCAGCACACCTTGACGGCACTCGGCTGTCAAGGTGGCCCCGATGATGAAGCATGTCACCGACCAGGTCGGTGAGTGAGGGGTTCCTTAAAAACAAAGAAGGACTTCTTCTTTTTTTACATTAGTGTCTCATTCCACCAATATTGGTTGTCTAGCCTTGTCTTTGGTGGTACTCCTTATTTTTGTTATATAGTTACCCAACCAGGGGATCGGGAGTACCCTTCCGTCCACCTAGGTGGATAAAATCCCTTTGCTCTCTAACCTTGTTAAATACATACTTGCAATGTTCAACACTCCGTTCATCATCTCCTTTGGTTTTGCTCCGACGATCTACCATGCTTCTGGAGACAATCCTATCTTCATCGAACAAATGATGGAAATCAAAGCCTCTAATTCTGACCTACCCTCCAAACATATCTTCCTTGGGGATTTAAACCTGCATTGGAACAATACAACTGATCCCCACTGTGTACCTTCAGGACTTTCCTCTCAGACCTTAGCTTCACTCCGGTTCGCAATGAACCCACCCAGAACAAGTGCTCCTCCCTCTATTTAATCATAGTCCAGGATAACTTGACAACTGAAAAGCAGTTCTTCGTGTGACTGGTCGGATCACTACATAATCTCCTTTCGCATACTAGAAAAGGTAATGTCTATACAAGGTCAACCGCATGAGAAGAAACCATGGTCTAGGAATCTAAGTGAAATTTGTGCAATGGGCCTAACCTCTGTTATTAACAACCTACTCCCTCCAACCCCTAACATGGCCAATTTAGACGACCTCACTGAACACTATATACAGACCATGACTAATATACTTGACACGGTTGCTCCGAAGCAACTCAAGAGGATACCAGCCAAACAGTCCAAACCCTGGTTCAACTGTTCCCTCAATGAGGAACGTCGCAAACTAAGGCTCTCTCAACTAGTCAATGCTATAAACAGGCCTAAAAACCTATTCAAAATTATAAAACAACAAGCTAACCGTTCAACCAACCTACATTCTGCTCCCAAGATATCTCTCCCCAGTGAAGCGGTCTTCTCTGCACATTTTATCGGTAAGTCCAGAACGATTGAACTAGAATTTTAACATGCATCACATAATAGGCTTCCGCTGGCTCAACCCATTACATTGACCTGCCTAACCTCAGAAAGTGCTCTGTCCAACAGTGGCTTAGGAATTACACAAAAAATAAGGCATCATGGAACAATTTCAGACTTCCTGATGATGCAGAGTTTCAAACAATCGTAATGTCACTAAAACCCTCTAATCATTTCCATGATCCCTTGCCGGCCAAATTCTTTAAAGTCTTTAGATCTGCCATCCTCCCTCTCTGGTCCTTGATTATCCATGAGTCATCATACAGGGTAGGATTCCTGACTGGCTAAAGATAGGACAAGTCGCACCCATTTCTTAAAAGCTTATTGTAAACTTATCTGATCCCAACAATTTCTGTCCAATTTTCAACCTCATGACTGAAGCTAAACTTCTTGAGAAATGCGTACACTTGCAAATCTGCAGTCACCTTGAAGAGGTTCAGATGCTTGACCAATACCAATCTGGTTTTAGAGTGGGACATGGTACTGAAATGCCCTAACCCACATTGTTGATGAATCCTTGAGTCTACTTGGCCAAAATGTGACATGTCTACTTATCCTTCTTGATCTATCCTCCATGTGTCAAACAAGAAAATCTAATTGATATTCTGTAAAAAAGAATGGGGTTTCAGACCCAGTCTTTAATTGGTTTGATTCGTTCCTACAGAACAGAACACAAAGAATAAAAGTGACTCATTCCCTCGCTAAGAGTACACCAGTTTCAATTGGAGTGCCTCAAGGTTCCACACTCTCTCCAACACTCTTCAACTTGTTCATGGAAACCCTCACAGAAATCCTGAAACGTTCCAAATTGTAATACCACAGGTACGCTGATGATACGCAAATCTATATGAAAATGGTCTCTCTGGAAAAAAATCAAAACTCTGAACTGTGTTCTTCTGAAAACTCAACAATGGCTAACTCATAATCACCTTTTGCTTAATACTCTCAAGACTGTATTCCTTTTGATCGCACATCCCCGCCCCCATTCCCATTCAAAACTGGCTCAAACATCTTATGGCCTTTAACTGCAATCCTCATGTTGTTGAATCCACTAGGTCCTTAGGCATCACACCAGGCATACACCTCAATAAGTAAGACCACATCAGCGCAACAACTAGGGGGGCCAACTACCATCTCAACACTCTTAGGGAAACAAGATGTTCCTACCTCCTGTGGACCTGCAACATGCTCCACCATAATACTCCCACTCACTTGGCAAATAAGCTCAAACTATCTGGTATGTCTCGGTCCCTAAGAAGCTCCAGCACTCTCCTGTTGAAACCGCACAAATTCAAAAAGAAAAGACCATACAACCGAGCCTTCTCGGGTCTGGCCCCAAGAATTTGGAAGGCTCTTCTACCCGATATCCATTCCAACCCTTCGACCTCCTCATTCAAAATTCAAGTCAAAGGACTTCTCCTGAATAACCAGCTGCAACAACTGTCTTGAAGACAATATAGCAAATCTTTATATACCCTAGGGAAACATGACTATCTCATTTGCTTGAGACATTTTCACGATGCAACTTATGTTCTGGTTAAATGTTCCTCATGTTTGGTTTTGCCCTTATTGTATTAGGGTTTGTTCACTCCAAATGTTTAGGATGTTTACTTGCCTAGTGACTAAATGTATCCTTTTTCTGATGTACATCACTCAGATACCCCGTTTTGGGTTATTTTCGTGTTTTATAAAACTTTTCAAATAAGTAAATACTGCGCTGCTACCAATGTACAGTAATATGCAATCTGGAGTGTGAATGCTAAAGGCAGATACAACCATGTTTTCAAAGAGGAGCTATTGATAATCACAAAGTGGAAGATAACATTACAATCAAAAAGTGGTGTAGACCAAGAGCGTGCAAAGAGATACCTAAGAATAAAACAAGTATTGACTCACCAGAACCTGAGTAAAGTGAGCTGGTACCCCCTCAGGACCAGATGCCACAACTCTGGTAACACAGGGGTTGTGCTTGATAAGCTGGTGACCCTCCAAAATGACCGAAGATATCTTCGGAACTGGAAAAGGTTGCGAGATTGGAGGCAAAGCCGGAGGCCGTTGTTCTAAAAGTCATCAAGTATGATCTAGAGGCCAGCACATCTCAAGGCCTTAACCCTTTCCATGCTCATGACCAGCTCAGCTCGTCATGAGGCACGGTGCTCGTGTGCTCATGGCGAGCTGACCTTGTCATGAACAATGGAATTCAAGCATTTTCAGCACAGGAGGGGAAAATGCTCAGCAGCCAAGGTGTTAAAGATGGCTCACACAAACAGATTCATGAGGGACCGATTAGAGAGCCAGACAGAGCTCCACCCTCAATGTCAGCCACTCCCAGAAAAGGCTACAACACTACAGCTTTCTTGAAACCACCATTTGGTACTGCCGAAAAGTTAAGTAGTGACAATAGATGGACTACTTGGATAGAGACATTTGATGATTTTATTGATGTACTTGAAGAGACTGATAACAAAAAGATTATAAAGAATCTGAAAAATCTTGCTGCTGATGGTGTAAAAGTAGTCATAAGAGAACGTCACAAACAGTCGAAAAAAGTTGCATATCGTCAAATTGTGTTGAATCTCAAATTTTATCCAGTGCCAAATTTTGATTACAAATGATACATCTTCAACCAGGAAAGCCAGAAATTTGGTGAAACCATTGATTAATTTGTGGAGAGACTCAACAGACTCATCAGACATTGTAAGTTCAATTAATTTAATGATGAAGAAGCAAAGCGTCTGAAAGTTATTAATGGATGCTTGTCAGATTCATTCAGGCGATGAATGCTGAGAAAAATTCTTAGTTTGGAGCGAGTGTTAATGACTGCCAGATCTGGAGAGTGTGCCGATAGACAAGGTGCTGACATGGAGGCCAAAGGTGCCCAGAATGAATCAGTCATGAGTATGGAAGTAAGCCAAATCAAAACACTGAAGGACCCAAAATGATGTCTGCCAGTAAAAAGAAGTTGTGTTTTAGATGTGGATTTTAATTTTCACACAAAGGGAAATGTCCCACTCTTGGAAAGATATGTAAAGGCTCTGGGAAGAAGGACCATTTTGTGATGGTTTGCAAAGCGAAGGAAAACATAAGTGTGCACAGAGCAAAGACAAAATGGCTGCCAGAATGTTCCAGAAGTGAGGTTCGACGCACACTCAAGGCCAAGTGATGACATCATTTAATACAAATCAACACAGAATGACATTGATCGTCCTCTAAATCATTGTCAAACAGTTCTTTTGTGTCAATGCCAATTGAGAGTGAAGAAAATGGTTATGCCATGTCGATGTCTATCTCAGAAAGGCATGCCTATGTTGGTTTGGCCACTTCTGCAGAAAAATGTCAGTCAAAGAAAGATCGACCTACCAAAGACAATCAAACATTGTCCAAAGATTACACTGAAAATAAATTGTTATTCAATAACTTTTATTATCAACAGTGGTGCCTGAGTAGAAATGCAGTGAATTATCTCCATTACTGCAACTTACGCCATCAAATACCAAAGTATATACATGGACTGCATCAACGCCCTTAAAAGTAAAGGTTTATTTGTAGGGACAATGAAACGCAAGTAAACAAAGGTATAAGCACCCATCCATGAGCTGCAAGGCACAGCCTCCAGTGCCTGTCTACTCAGTTTCAGCACTGCCACTGATGTGGGACTGGTTTCTGTGAATTACAGCATGGATGCTCACCATGAAATAGTAAGTCAGTTCCTTTTGTTATTTCATGGTTTGGGTAAACTTAAGACTGTGAAAGTGAAGTTGCATATTAATTAGGACGTCCATCCTGTATCTCAGACATAGACACATTTCTTTTCATTTGTAAGAAGCCTTTGAGAAATACCTTTCTTACTTAACCCCTTCCCTGCTCATGACGAGCTCAGCTCGTCATGAGGCACAGTTGAGCTGTGCTGATGACGAGCTGAGCTCGTCATGAATAGGGCCTCAGAGTAATTTCCAGCACCGGAGGGGAATTGCCTTAGCAGCCAAGGTTTTAAGCATGATATTATTGAGCATTCCACTGGTACAATTGCATGGGTTTCTCCCATAATAGTAGTGCTCACAAGGACATTGAAGGATCTGTATGCATATGCATTGACAAGCGTCAAGCTAACAAGGCAATTGAACTAAAACGACATCCAGGTTCACACATTGCTGACATGATTACGCAATTAAGTGGTGCAAAGGTCTTCTCTAACCTTGATTTAAATAAAGGTTATCAGCGGTTACACCTTGAAAAAGATTGCAGATACTTTACAAACTTTTCTACACATGTTGGTCTGTTTCGATACAAAAGACTATGTTTTGGTGTGTCGTTCGCTGCAGAACTGCTTCAAGACATCATTTGACGTATCATACAGCCGGTCATGAATGCATTCAATTACAGTGATGACCTATTGATTTTAGGAGCTACACAAAAATAACTCAATGAAGCTCTTGCACAAGTATATAGTTTGCTTGCAGATGCAGGTTTGACTTTAAGGGCAGACAAGTGTGACATCCATAAAACACAGCTAAAAGTCTTTGGCCATATATTTTCTGATGGGGCATGACACCAGATCCTGCTAAAGTACAAGTGCTGTGAAATGCTGATCCATCACAAGAGATGTCTATGGTGCATTCATTTCTTGGCATGGCCAATTATTGTTCTAGATACATACAAGATTTTGCGATTTTGAGTACTTCATTGAGAGACTTGACGAAAAAAAAGTGTTTAATTTCATTGGTCACATGAATGTGAGAAAAGTTTCAAGAAAATTAAACGAGCCATTGAGAAAGCTACTGAAATGGCATACTTCAATCCAAATATTCGTGCAGAGGTTGTTGACACTAGGCCGGTCTGGTTAGGCGCTATCCTTGCACAGCACAGTGGACACCCGAATGCATATTGTGGCATTTGCAAGTAGATGTTTGTTCCAAACAGAATGGGATAACTCACAACCTGATAAAGAAAGCTTAGCTATGGTATGGGATTGTGAACAATTCCATGTATTCCTGTATGGACAACATTTTGCAATTGTAACTGATCATCAAGCTTTACTGACTATATTTGGAAATCCAAAGGCCAAAATGCCTCCTCCCTTTGAACTTTGGGGACTATGGTTACAAGAGTATGATTATACCATTGTGTATAGTCCAGGGAAGGATCAGAACCCTGATGGTTACTTTTCCATAGTACCTATACCAGGTCATCCGAGATGCCTATATCAACTTCATTGTAAAATCTAACACACCAGCTGCCATTTGGTTAGCCCAGATTATCCCTGCCACAATGAATGATAGTGACATGCTGAAGAAAATAATTACATATCAGTCATGGAACCAACACACTTGACCGCTCACCAGTGATAGTGAATATCAAAAGTGCAAAAATGTCAAGGATCAACAGTTCATAACTCAGGTAGGCGTTATATTCTGAGGGTCAAGAATCCTGATTCCGAACAGTTATTGCTAAAAAAAGCTCTCTGAGACTGAGTTTGGTTTCCTTACCTTCATGACCGGGTTGAAAAGTAATTAAAGGCCTGACATTTATGTGACTGCCTTTTTACAAAAACAATTCATCACACTTTGAACATGTCAGAACACTTGAAGCATGCATGGTAGAGAATAACCATTGACTTTTTTTTGGTCCACTTGACAGTGGATATCATTTATTGGCGATAATGGATGAATAACAACGATTTCCACTAGTTGAAGATCTTTCATCTACATCTCAAGAATGAGTCATTGAAAAACTAGATTGCATCTTTGCGATCTGGGATGTTCCAGCCATTGTGAAGTCTGACAATGGCCCGCCTTTCAATAGTCGAAAGTTCAGAGATTTTTTGGAGCATTTGGAAATAATGCATCAAAAGCGCACACCTTTGTGGCCACACGCTAACTGACTATTGAGTATTTTTATTTGAGTATGCTAAAGAAAGCAGTGCAGCCTGCCACTCTTGAGAAGCTCAAATGGAAAACTGTATTGAATTCTTCCTTGAGAGCTATCATTCAACACCACACTCGACCACAAGTGAAAGTCCAGCAACTTTGATGTTTGGGAGACTAATGAATACCAAGTTACCTCAATGGACCAAATGGAGAAGAAAAAGAAGAGATGACAAGTCATGAGAAGGACTTAGTTAACAAACAAAAGATGAAGGTGTATGTTGACAAAATATGACATGGAAAGAACATTGTCTTTAAGAGAGGAGATCCATGACTCACACGACAAATGCAGAAAGAAAATCTGACACTCCTTTTGATGCAGAAACTTTCCAAGTGGTTTCTGCTATGGGACACAGTGACTGCTCAGCACCCTGGGAAGTCTGTTACCCGAGACTTTTCACTTCAGGCACTTCACCAATCATTTATCAGATCTGATAGTTGAAAGAGAGAATGGGTCTCAAACATCAGCAACTGCTGTTGCTTCTACGCTTTTTGACGCAGATCCTGTACATTGGTGTTGACAACTTCCAGTTTCCCAGAACAAGATCAGTTGAGCAATTAAAGCTCCAAGAAGATTGAAGAGATTTGAATGCATATGCCTAGCTATAGAAATATTTTGTTCAAAGTTAACTTTTTTTTAACATAGAGGGAGATGTAATATCTTGCAAATTTGAAGTGATGGAACACTATTGACTCCAGATGGACTCCGTAGAACTGTGACGTAAGTGTTTCAGTGGAATGCACTGAAGGCTGGTTTAGAATATTGAGTTTGCAGCTACATGCAGAAGAATAAAGACGTGTAATATTAAGCTCCATGTGTGGTGTTGTCCTTTGCAGTACCCAAAAGACGCTACACTCTGGGGAGAACACTGCCCTGGATGCTACACTCGTCTGGCTCCTAATTTGGAAAAGATTGAGATTAAATCTGGAGAAACTGTGCTTTTGACAATGACTTTTAACCATCTAAATGTGTACCCCATACACCCTGAGCAGCCATTCTAACATGTTCTCAGGACAACTACTGGGGTTCCAAAGCATGTCACAAATTATACAAGGCCCTAAGGCCTATAAAACACAATTGATAGGATATATTCTTGGGTAATAGGAGAAAAATATGATTGTTAGCAAGGCTGCTGCACTACGGACTTTGTCTGCCATTTAGCCACAAGTGGCTACACACACCAGGAGGAAAAAAACAAGCATTAGAAATGCAATAGGTCTCGCAGCATTAGAGTTAGTGCTTTTAGAATTGTTTATGGGTTTTTTTGTAAATCTTTAGCATTTTTGTTTCCTGTAGCCAATGCTAAAGAATTAAAAAAAAGCCATAAACATTTCTAAAAGCTCTAACTCAAATTCTCCGAGACCTATTGCATTGGAAATGCAATAGGTCTCGCAGTAGGAAAGTTTGAGCTATAGGTGTTATTTATTTTTTTGTTTTTTATTTGTGTTGTTTTTTCTAAATAGCTAAATTAATAGCTTTCTTCTTTACAAAGCCAATAGTTATAATTTTTGTAAATGTGACACCTCTAGCATTTGTAAAGCAACATGTTTTGTATTAACGGGACTTATATGTGACTTATATGTATTGATATTTAAAAAATCAATGGCTTTAAAAAACAATTAATAATTAATACGTAAATAAAATGGATTTTATTTTATATTGCCAATAGCTTAAAGTTTATTAAATATATTTAGTGAAGATGCTGTGGTTGCGCTGAGTGAGGGTGAGTGAGGGTGAGTGAGGGTGAGTGAGGGTGAGTGAGGGTGAGTGAGGGTGAGTGAGGGTGAGTGAGGGTGAGTGAGGGTGAGTGAGGGTGAGGGTGAGTGAGGGTGAGTGAGGGTGAGTGAGGGTGAGTGAGTGAGGGTGAGTGAGTGAGGGTGAGTGAGTGAGGGTGAGTGAGTGAGTGAGGGTGAGTGAGGGTGAGGGGGTGAGAGGGTGAGGGGTTGAGGGTGAGTGAGGGTGAGGGGGTGAGGGGTTGAGGGTGAGTGAGGGTGAGTGAGGGTGAGTGAGGGTGAGTGAGGGTGAGGGTGAGTGAGGGTGAGTGAGTGAGGGTGAGTGAGTGAGGGTGAGTGAGTGAGGGTGAGTGAGTGAGGGTGAGTGAGGGGGTGAGAGGGTGAGGGGTTGAGGGTGAGTGAGGGTGAGGGGGTGAGGGGTTGAGGGTGAGTGAGGGTGAGGGGGTGAGGGGTTGAGGGTGAGTGAGGGTGAGGGTGAGGGGTTGAGGGTGAGTGAGGGTGAGGTGTTGAGGGTGGGTGAGGGTGAGTGAGGGTGAGGTGTTGAGGGTGAGTGAGGGTGAGGCGTTGAGGGTGAGGTGTTGAGGGTGAGGCGTTGAGGGTGAGTGAGGGTGAGGGGTTGAGGGTGAGTGAGGGTGAGTGAGGGTGAGTGAGGGTGAGTGAGGGTGAGTGAGAGTGAGTGAGAGTGAGGGTGAGTGAGGGTGGGTGAGGGGTTGAGGGTGAGTGAGGGTGAGGGGTTGAGGGTGAGTGAGGGTGAGGGTGAGTGAGGGTGAGTGAGGGTGAGTGAGGGTGAAGGTGGGTGAGGGTGAGTGAGGGTGGGTGAGTGTGAGTGTGAGTGAGTGTGAGTGAGGGTGAGTGAGGGTGAGTGTGGGTGAGTGTGGGTGAGTGTGGGTGAGTGAGGGTGAGGGTGAGTGAGGGTGAGGGGTTGAGGGTGAGGGGTTGAGGGTGAGTGAGGGGTTGAGGGTGAGTGAGGGTGAGGGGTTGAGGGTGAGGGGTTGAGGGTGAGTGGGGGTGAGTGAGGGTGAGGGTGAGGGGTTGAGGGTGAGTGAGGGTGAGGGGTTGAGGGTGAGTGAGGGTGAGTGAGGGTGGGTGAAGGTGAGTGAGTGAGGGTGGGTGAAGGTGAGTGAGGATGGGTGAAGGTGAGTGAGGGTGGGTGAAGGTGAGTGAGGGTGGGTGAGTGTGGGTGAGTGTGGGTGAGTGTGGGTGAGTGTGGGTGAGTGTGGGTGAGTGTGGGTGAGGGATTGAGGGTGAGGGATTGAGGGTGAGGGATTGAGGGTGAGGGATTGAGGGTGAGGGGTTGAGGGTGAGGGGTTGAGGGTGAGGGGTTGAGGGTGAGTGAGGGTGAGTGAGGGTGAGGGGTTGAGGGTGAGTGAGGGTGAGGGGTTGAGGGTGAGTGAGGGTGAGGGGTTGAGGGTGAGTGAGGGTGAGTGAGGGTGAGGGTGAGTGAGGGTGAGAGGGTGAGTGAGCTACATCTAATGACTTCAGAGGACTGCTTATAGACTGTTTAAATTACAACCACTGTCGATAGTAAGTACTATTGACCCTGATAACACCCTAATATATGTCCAAAGTCACAGTTTGGTAGGACTGGGCCAGACCAATGTATATGTTTCTATAAGTGTAGCCAGGACCATACAAGGGTTAGTTGAATAGCCTTGGCGGAAAACCCTGCTTCATTTTTTCGTATGAAACGATCCAGAGCGCCGCCTCAAATTGACAGGCGAAAGTATGATCTAAACATTACTGACATCTCCATCCTGAGGCGTGGGGTCTATAGCGTGATCGCTCGGTCTACACTTCATGCCCTTGGACGAACGCGGATTGGCTGTTCCGTTCTATGTGTCAGGAGCTCAAGGCTGACAAAACTGATGCCGAACTCCTAAAGGAAGTTTGAGAAAAAATGCGCTTGAGATGAGTAGCAACCAAATCGAAGGCAGGCAGATTTCGCTTCATTTATATCCAGTATCGTTGTTGTCCTGAGCGGCACCCTCGGGGCAACAGAAGCCGCTGCCATTGCTAAATAAAACAATGCAAACAATAGTTTAAAATATGGCGCGCTGAAGGATCTTAAATACAGCCTTTAACCCCTTAATCCTCGCTAATTGTACAAAACACCCACTGTAACGCAAGAGTCGAAGAGCGTTCTGACGTACCTTGCCTCGTAGTTTTTGCAGATGCGTAAGAAGTAGACAGAGGACTAACGCTTCCCCAGGGTAGGGTAACGGGGCGGCCATTTCAGAAGAGAGCGTTTCCGGTCGAGAGGAATGGCAGCTTCTCGGATGGCCACCATACCCTGAAGATTTGCCGTTTGATGGAGAAAGTAAACACAAATTGAGACAGAACACTTTATTGGTCTAAATGGAGGGAGTCTCCCTTCCAATTAGAAAGCCTGCTTGTGCGTGAGCTTGAGGTCCTTTCTAAGCAAGTCTGGTGAAGATATAATACACTTTATTGCATTTCGGGTTACGTTATTAAGTGGAGAGGTCATTGAGTCGGTACTTGTTTTTCTAGCCTCTCCAGTGCATGTTTTGTTTGCTTCTTTACTTTTGTAGCAGGTAGTAAGATCTGATAATGTACCCCGAAGGACGGCAATAAGAGACTATACAAAAATGCAAATTCAAACAAATCGCCCAGCAAAACGTGTGCTCAAAGTCCTGAAACGCAAATAGATTTTCTGCTTGTGACAGGCCAGCTGTTTCTGTAATTCTTACACTATTACGAGATTATGCATGGAGTAAAAGTTTTGAACGCGACATGGCAGGCAGGGGAGGGGGCGGAGCGGGGGTGTGGGAGGAGTGCGGGAACAGACGGGGAGGAGAGTAGGAGGAGGAGAGTAGAGAAGGCACGGCCTAGCGGCCGTGCAATCAAGAAGTGAGGGGGTGGAGCTGGGGGAGGCTGTGTGAGAGAGTAGGCAAGGCAGGCGGCTGGGGGCATGTGCACGCGCATTTAAGCTCAATGCGCATGCGCATTGAGCTTAAATTTCTCGTGCACTGCAAGGAATCGCCACGATTCCTTGCAAGTTGGGGATAAAGAGTGGATAAGCCACCATAGACTCGCAAGCTCGATGCGCATGCGCATCGACAGGCGAGACCTAATGAGAAAATGTAATTGCATAATATACATTTTTCAACAGAAAATGAGCTAAGATATGTTTTTTGAGTGCACCCATTTGAGTCGCCACTATGGCTGGTGGTGGCTAATAAGAAGCTCCATGTCTCTGGTTGCACAATATTTACAGTTCTAACTGTCTTTTAACATAATGCATGCTGGCAGCTGCAGCTCCACTCTCTACAATGGTTTTAGCGCAGTGCAAAGCACCAGATTGCAATAGCTTGTGAAAGAATAGTCCTGGGCTGATAACATAAAACCAAATGGCCTCCTGTCCCTATATCCAGCTGTGTCACTAGGCCTTAGTATACCTTTAAACGACATATGAAGACATTGTTTGGAATAATCACGAAGAGGCTCTTTGTTAACTGACTTATTTATTTTTGTACTTTTTATAGTAGGAACCAAGCCTAGGAAGCTGCCGGAACACTGTATAACCAGTGCAATCGGGGCATATGAGAACGTCGGCATGGATCGGTATAACACTTTACCTCGTAAATGTACCAGAGGTTGACGTGGAACTTCCTCTGACCTCTCTTTTAAAGTACCCAGTAGAGAGGTTATAGAAGATGAGAGGCAGGAAAAAACACATTTAATTCTTTGATTCAAACCTTTAATAGATAAATGTATTAAGTATACGAATTTTAACTCCATGAGAAAGAACTGTGGGCCAGAGTTGAGGCAGAGTAGGTGGGCCCGCCCTCGGGGGACTGTGGGAAGGCTGAGTGTGATAGTATAGATGAAGCAACTCTTCTAAATATAGCTTCGACTTTGGTTCCTGCCACTGTTTGATAGCGAGCTCCTGAGTGAGTGTCCCTCCTCGGGTAACCAGCCCATCAGCACTGCAGTCTAAAAATATACTTTCACCTTTGGCATCATTCTACCTTCTCAGAACTGGGAGGAATCCGAGGCATTGAACCTGCACTCTAACAGAGAAGAAGTATTGTACCCTTCATTTGGCAGAGTACTCTGAGAGATGTACTAATACCTGGCATGGGTGGACTTCTCTCTCGGACATACCTGTGCATTCTCCTCACATGAAGATCTAATGTTATACTGTTTCGAGTGGAGTATTAAGAAAGAAGTGGAGTATTCTGAGTGGAGTAAAGAAATACTGATGCACTATCCTCATCTGTGGACTGTCAGGGAAGCACCATTACCTGTGGGTGAGATCTGCCATAGAAGGCTGATCACCTACTCCTGGCTGCATCATGTCACATAGGTTCTAGCAGACCATGCTGGCTTGGGATTGTCTTGAAAGAACTGGTACAATACCCCTGTTTGTTCACTGTGTGGCATGCTCCTATACATATCTATGGGTTACAATCTTCTGAGAAGCACTGTTACACTGCACAAAACTGAGTGATATACGAGAAATATTGGTACACCACTAAATTGCTTTCTCAATCCTGCACAATAAGTACTGGGGAACTGGTCCATTCTGAATACCTTTGTATTTAGTCTAGTGTCCCTTATTGTCCCTTTAAAGGTTCTACCATAGTCGCTGGAAGTACGGGTGTGGGGGTGCTGTAGCACCCCCAAAAATAACCATGCTTTGTATATTTGTTTTTATCTTGTCATGGTTGTTGCACGTTCAACAAGAAAGGTCAAATGTCAGGCTGTGCCTTCTGATAAAGGATATGCTGTAGGATGTCAGTTTAGTTCTTTTCTAACACACAACAGCCTTTAAATACCTGTAAATGAACTATGCACATGTTTCAAAATATATCCGCAATTAGGAAAGAACTAATGAAGCAAATTTTTCGGTAATTCTAAAGTGTGATGCTAACAAAGATTTTAGTAGGATGAAAACCAATCAAGACACACTACTTGGTGATGAGCAAATGATACATATTCGCTGAAACCATATTATCACAAATTATCATTTGTACACAAAATCGTTTTACCAGTAAAATGACATTGGCCATGCAAATTTAGAGGCCATTTGAACAGAAAATTTGCTGTCTGTAAATGATAATGCACTAACACACAAGTGCTCCAAAATGCACATCTGGCTTCTTAAAATACCTTTTGTACGCTTGTACTAAATGGGCACACTTGCTGCACTTGTTATTAGCGTGATGCTAGGATTTTCACAACCTCTATTACTTCAGTGATATAACATTGATGGCAGCACCCCCACTCTGTAAATTGTTCCAGCACCACTGGGTTCTACCTAGGGCTGGGCGTAGTTTGCAAAGTAGCACTTTGCGAAGCTACGCTTTGCTCTACGCGAGCTACGCTTTGCACTAGACGAGCTACGCTGTGCACTACGCGAGCTACCCTTCGCACTACGCGAGCTACCCTTCGCACTACACAAACTGCATAGCAGCTTGTTCGCACTGTGCAAGATGCCGTTTTCAAAGATTGTACAGTGCCGGATGCTCGTCCGCACTGTGCAATCACTGAAAACGGCATCTTGCACAATGCGAGCTGTAGTTTTCTGCCGCTCGAGTAGATTTTTACTCGAGCAGCAGCTTTCTCAACGCGGACCAGTAGTTTCTCATCGCGAGCGGTCGCGAGCATACGCGACCACTCACAATGAGAAACCTGACCTCAACGTGTTGAGAATCTCGCTGGGAGGTTTATTTTCCACTCTCGCAATCCGCAACTTGATGTAGCTGATCGCGAACGTGGAAAAAGTCTCACCGGCATGTCATTTTGGTTGCTCGTGGTCGCCAACTCGACGTAGAGGACCGCGAACAAGCAAAAAATTACCACTACGCTACACGTGTTTGCACTGTCCTATGTGCAGTTCGCGTAGTGCGAAGTAGCGCAAACTTCGCAAACTACGCGAGTGTAGCGTAGTGCTTCACCCAGGCCTAGTTCTACCTGCTTGCAAATCAGTACCTTTTTTTTTCTTAATAGGTCTGACCCAGGGGCTCAATTTCCACAGAAACCATACAGTGCGTCTAAACCCCACAGTCCCCATATTCCAGCTGGATCGATGTAATCATTGGAACATTTATTTATAGAAGCAATATGAGTTAGCCATCACTAATCAGATTCTCCAAATACCTACCTGTTTATAAATTACCAATCTTGCATAGATATATCATTGTTCTTTTCCCAGTTGCCTCCAACCTACAGTCCTGGTAAAGCCAATACTTGTTTTAGGGTCCCCTTTCAGCCTCGGGGCTCTCGGAGATTGCAAGTTGCATGTGGAATGCTTAAAATAGTGTTTGGGTAAGAAAGGATCTGAATGTTTTATTTCTGCTGATAGGGGCCATTTCCCAGAAATTCATAACTGGTTGATGTATAGACATACAACTAGGTATGGCCGCTCCCCTGTACCTACCCTAGCAGATTATCCATAAAGCAAGCAATCGGAAAGTGTAAATTTAGAAGAAATGTTCTTTTGCACAAATTATTTCTCTTTTTAAGTCTCACTACAGGCTTCTTTAGATACCTGGGCGAACTCCTGTCATTTTGAAAAAAGTACATTTTAATAGTAGAACAGAGATAGTTTTTGGGTCAGCCCTTTTTAGCAATGGGCTTTCACGGGTTTTTCATTGTTTGTCATGACTTGGATGAGCCCTCTGTCCCGGCGATGATGATTTTATTGCATTATGCCATTTGTTTTGTCACTGGTGATCAAACCGTTCTTGTATTAGACTGTAGAAGCAAAACGCCGTGCACTTTATAATTGTCAGTTCTTTAATGTGTTTACGTTACTGGTATGAAGACATTTTTAATTGTTGGGTAATGACTTCTTTTGTTTTCGAAGTGAATCTTGTTTGCATTTTTGGCATGCAAAGGCTTTTCATTAATCACCCGTGCACGTTTTGTGTTCATAAAACACTTGCATACAAATAAGTGTTCTTACAGCTGCACGTAAAAAACTAGCACATATTCAAAAGCATCTTTCATGAAATGTTTTCATGTTCATGCCTTTTAGGTACTCCACTTACAAAGCACACGTCTGACTCCTTTTTATAGTACTCTGCTAATGCACTTTGTTCAGCAATGGGGCCCTGCTCCCAGCTTCCATATTGCTGTAACCGAACAGGTTCCTTCATTATGGTGTTTTCTTTCTAAGACAGCTAAGGCAGCACAGACAAAGTTACCACGCTACTACAAAACAAAGTCCGTAACAAAAAGCCAGGCTTGTAAGCTTTACCATTTCATGTTTAAGAAATGTGAGACCTGTTGGCTTTGAAAGTGCTTGTGTTTTTTTACAGGGACACTATTTTCCCCAGTGAAGTATCCCTTCTCCTACAAATCTTTAAAACTTGGAGTTAGAGTTCTTAGTGCACCACTTACACCTGCTTAGTCCAAGCTTGGAAGCGCATTTAGGAAGATCATTGCAAATTACTGTCAATATCCCAAGAGTTACAACTGTGAGGGCGTGCCACACTTTGCTGCACCACCTCCCATGAGAGAGGCTATTTCCAGGTACTTGGACCCACCCCAGATTTCAGATAAGTCTGCACATCTTGCAGCTCTTCTGCTACTGTAAGTGCGGTCCTCACATGAAAATGTTGTCATGTCTTGATTTTGTAACTCACGATCTGGGACTTCCAAGCAGTGTTTGCTTTCCTTGCACACACAAGTTCCACTTGCACACAATATTTTGTCAGTTTGAGCACTTGGGAGCATTTTGCCTGGTGTACTGCAGAAAGTGCTTCAACTCCCACTTTACTGCACCTTTGAGCATCTCGCGCTGCTGCAGTACTGCTCTATCTGAATAGGACAGGACCTCCCCGTGCGAGAGTCTGTAAGGACAGGTAAAGACAGTGCGGCCCTGGTAGGCTGCCATGGCCGTTGCCTACTAATGGCCATAAGGAACCTCGTTGGTCTCCTCTGGAGCCCTTCCGATGGCACCAGTGTCTTCTTGAAGGTTGTACGTTTCTGCTCAACACTTCACCTTATTGCACTATAAAAGACATTACAGGTCTGTTGCAGCCTGCATGCTATCTGTAAATGCATTTGAGGTCTGTTGTCTAAACACTAGTGCCAGGAAGTTCTTATACGTGTGCTTCATTCATCATCGGTGTTGGTATTTCACTCTCTAAATTGTTGGCCCCCGGGCCTGCGCTCCATCTCTTCTGTATCCACAAACACCAGTGAGGAACCAGACAATCTTCTGCCTCTGTGTACCTACAAACAGCACTCCGGTGATCATCAGAATCCCTCTCTGCTTGATCCCTGGGCACTGACCGAGTGTGTATTTGTGTAAATACCCAAACATTGTGGTGAAGTAACACTAACATAAGTAGTAGCTTGTCCAAACTTCACCGTGCTCCCTAAGGTCCGCCACAATTTCTGTACTGAGGACAAAAACAATTTTAGATTTCCATCTCAGGCTGACATTTTATAGGGCTGTGAACTGAACAAACGGCAATTACTTGGCAATCAACACAACCGCTTAATAATGAAATATAGATTTGACTTGTTGCGTTTCTGCCTTTGTCTCCTTTCCTTTCCTATACCCAAGTCTATATGCCTCAGGTAAAGCTGCACAATCTGAATATGAGTTGTTGCTGGACCCAAAAGGTTTCTAACATGCACCTTTTTGTGTTCTAGATTTGTAGTAGAAATTCACCAAATACGAAAGATTTAAAGGAATCTATTCCAAATTGAATTATACTCTGTGCCCTGTAAAATGGCCAATTTATTCTATGCATGATTTTCCAAAACATGTCCATAGTTTTAAGATATTCATGGCAGCCACATGAGTGACCTACACCTCATGTTTCTGCCGAGACTGCACTCAGGAAGTCATCTTGATGCGTGCAGTCTTCCATTACCTAATTGCCTTCTGCCTAAATCGTCCCACGATGTCCCATCCACCCATCTGTTCATCTCTTTCCGCAAGTTGGAATGAAAGGAAGTCAGGAGTAAGGGTGAGTTACTCACCTGTAGTAATTCTGAACCTCCGAGCCTGCAATTCCTGGCTCGTCCATTGTAGTATTTCGCCCAACCTTCAGTACTTGGAATTGATGGCAGGAGCACACACTGATGCGAGTGAGCGTTGTTAGCATTCCCCGAAGCTGCTTATGCCCATCAGTCTTTGCATGAATAGTAGCATCCCCTTGTTAAGGCTAGAACACAATGAAATTGCACAGACATCATCTAGCATGAGAGAGGCCTACGACCGTGTGTTTGTTTGCTTGCGTTAGTCTGTGCTGCAAACATTGTAGCGGAGTACGGATCTTAAACAGAACTCGACACTTGTGACTTGTTCGTGCACAGGGGGGATTTACATGAAGTGAGCTTTGGTCTGTGCCTGGCAGTGATTTGGCACCTCGCCCCTTGGCTGCCCTCCCTCTTCATCCCCTCTATCTGGGACACTCTGCTTGATGACTGAATAATACTCTGCTCACTATACAAGACCAGCTATTGAAATACTTTGTGCTTCTTAGAAGTAAAATAATACCACTGTTACCCTGCCTCCCAGCAAGGCTGTTTGTTTTACTGGAACAAAGTCTTGACTCGCAAGAAGTAATACCACGTCCTGTAAACTTCATCGCTCTTCGATTGTGCATCCATACATCAGTTCCCTTTTGTGCATGTGAGGCAGGGGGGCTGCAGACTTACAACAGGTATTGGCAAAGCCAATAGGTCTTGCCTATGCAGGAGCCATTGGCTTTGTCAAGCAGTTTTAGCCATGGTATTCACCAGCGTGGTTAGTGTTCAGCATGGCTAAAATTTAGTGGCATAGAGGAGAGCGTGGAGTGTTATGGAGTGGAACGGTGAAGGGAGTAGAGTCATAGAGCGGAGTGACCTAGAGTGCTGTGTATTAGACTGGCGTAGAGTGGAATCACTTAGTGGCATGCAGTGGAGGGGTTTAAAGTGGACTGGTGTTGAGTACATTGGAATACAGTGTTGCAGAGTACAGTGTCATAGAGTGCAACTGCACAGAATTCCGTGGAGTACAATGCAGCGTCTTGGAATGCAGTGGCTTAGATTAGTGTTGCATAGTAGAGTGCAGTGGGTCAGTGTAGAGTGGCAGAATGTGCAGTGGCATAGAGTGCTACAGAGTAGAATGGCACAGAGTGGTGCAGAGTATAGTTTAGTGCTGGTGAATACACTGGCATAGATGAAGTGATGCAGTAGCATAGAGTGCAGTGATATAGAGTAGAATGGTGTAGAGTCCCTAGAGTGAAGTACGGTCAGAGAGTGCAGTGTTGCAGCATAGAGTGGCATAAAGTGCAGTAGTGTAGAGTGGTGTAAAGTGCAGTGGTTTAGAGTGCATTGGAGTAGCGTAGCATGAGGTGCAGTGGCATAGAGTGCAGTGGTGTAGAGTAGATTGTTTCAGAGTAGAGTGATGTGGCTTAGAGTGTATTGGCATAGGGTGCCATGGTGTAGAATAGATTAAAGGGGCGTACAGTGGATTGCCATAGGGTGCAGTGTTGCTGAGTGGCATAGAGTGGAGTGGAGTGGAGTGGCAAAGCATCACGTGATATCATGTGCATTGGCATAGAGTGGAACAGAGCAGAGTAGAGAGGTGTGGAGTGGAGGGGAGGGGAGTGATGTAAAGTGGAATAGTGCAGAGTAGAGTGCAGTAGCATGGAGTGGTGCAGTGAAGAGTTGAGTGGAGTGGCGTTGAGTGGAGTGGCGTTGAGTGGAGTGGCGTTGAGTGGAGTGGAGTGGCGTGGAGTGGCGTTGAGTGGAGTATGCATTGTGTGGAGTATGCATTGTGTGGTAGCACACTGCCATTACATGCAACACGTTTTCAATTGAAATTAACATTATATTTGTACAGACATGCCGTTTTACTAATACATGTATACAGCGCATAAATGATAATGTACAGAAATGGCATCACCTAGTGTATTGATTTGGTTTGATCACATTAAAGTATTTGTTTCCAACACACTTCGTAATTCTGATATATTCTGAAATACTTGTACAGTTACTTTAAATGTTGTTGTGTGCTAGAAAGAAAACCTTTCCTACCCACAGTATCGAGCACGATTGTCACATAAATCCGCTCACTTGAAGTCCGAGAAAGAAAAGTAAACGCCAAGCTCCCTCGGAAGACAGAGTCTGACGTTGGAACTCTGTCTTTGAATTTACAGCAAATGTGACAAAATAAGAACAATATTTGCAAGTCTGTTTTCAGAAAGGATCACACATGGATGAATTCAAAAATATGAAGTGTGAAAATGCTTTCCTCCTTGGGAGGGGCCAACTCATGCTGGACAGGCTTAAACAAATTAAGACAGCAAAAAGAAAGCTAGAAAATATGAGTTAAAAACCACAAAGTCAACGGTAAGCAATGGGCAGAGTGCATAAGGAATCTTTCTGAATGTCCCCACGATGTCTTTGAGAAAACCAGACAGCTGCGCTGTCTGGTACGCTTCAACCTAAAAGGAAAGGTTGAGGCAAAAATAATCTCTACGAATTGAGCATGGACCAGTAATAAGTGTGATCGGTTTCCAACAAGGCTCTCAAAGGAGCTATTGGTGAAGCAGATGTTGAAAGGCAAACTCGGGGTTACTAAGGGTCTTCGTAAAGCACGTGATGGGAATGAAGATGTCATGCCTGTGGCCTTATTTGAAAGCCTTCTGTGAGGGAGGGGGTTTAATGTTAGGGTCATATCTGCCTGTGCCACACGCTTCTCTTACAACACAAGAGCATGATCAAACATTGCGATCGATGCTGTACGACCCCAATGCATGCACTATCCCTTGAAAATTGTCCCTTTAGAATACCTTGGTATCACTTAGATTCCAAGGCACCAAGGAATCCAATTTGCCTTGAAAGACTCTACCTTTAATTTTGGGGTGCACTTAAGGTCCTAAGAGTCAGGGGGAATCCATCTTTCTCTCTAAATGTTCACCTCTTTCACACCCTGCTCTCCGTCTGCCTGCCACCTTCACAAACCTATCCCCAACCTGACCTCCCTTTGTGTTGAAACACAGTCGCCATGTTCCTTTCCATGACCGGTTTGTCTTAACCCACTCTATACTCCATCTCACCCTGCTGAAATGGTGTACCCTTGCTGAAGTCTGCAGGGCCTGTCCTGTATTGTATCCACCTGCTCGAAACGATCTGGGGCCATTTATACCAGTTGCGGATGTCCCTTTCACACAGATTGGCCGGGAGTGCTTACGAGTGGGAACCCTTCGTCGGATGAATCCCAATTGCAGGCCAGTGTCTGCACAAAGTGCTAAGCGGTTATTGGGGGACTCTGCACTTTACAAATCCAAGTCACATAGCCTTGGTAGTCCCGGAGTCAAAACAGGGCGTTAACCATTGCGCTTCCTGATTTGGGGCGCCTTAGTCCGCAGATACAATTAGGGCAGTGGACTGTGAGAGAACAGTGGATGGGGCTCACCTGATAACTGTGCACGTTCCTACTGATTGATTCCTTCAGGGATTACATCAAATACATTATTAACCGAACAACCCGTAGGCCCAGTGTCCATGGGACGGATCTGCCCTCTTGACTTCTCCCCTGGGCTGGAATGAAGGGTGTGCGTGCAGATGCCCAGAAGGAAAACGGGAAAGTTGGGCAATTGCAGGCTTGGCGGGTGGTATATTAGATAAGAGACACCAGGACTCTGAGCCAGTCTGTCATTTAAGAGCTGCACGGAGCCCGGACCTTAGTTCTGGTATCAGGAGGGTGACCGCCCGCGCCTTGCCTCCCACTCGGGGATGAAGAAATGAAACTAGAAGAGCCCCGTCCTTTGTGACGGGCCCCATCAAGCTGACATATTAGTCAGTCTTCTGCTAAGTGCAGCTATCCTCAGGACTGAAGAATGGAAACATTGCAGTGCAGCCAGTATTTGGGAGCCACGGGTGGCCGAAGTAAGATATCCGGACCTGTTTGGTCTCAAACTTTGCTATGTAAATGCTTGGCACCAGTACACGCCTGACGGTACTCGGCTCCTTTAAGGCATCCCTCATTCCAGCCCTATTTGCAGCTGTGGAGCAGTTTTAATCTCCCGAAAAGGCCTTTGTTTTTATGTTCCGTGCTTCCTGCTGGACTACATTTTTATTTCTGTGAATACACACCTGGGTCTGGCAAAGCAGAGACCCACAACCGACCTTCAAACAGAGGCATCGGTTCGGGAGGGGGGTGGATGGTTGCGCCCCCACCTAATAAATGTATTATCTAGTAATTCGTTGAGTGCAGGTGCTTTCCGACGGCTATAGTGAGGCGTCTTTCGGATTTCACCTACAATTGTTACATGCAAACCGAGAGCAAGCACTCCTCTATTTAGACGTTCTTAAAAATGTTGGTTAGTTTACAAAATATTTCGTTTTACGACCTGTTAATAATCCGCATTGCTCTCTCCCTTTCCACTGCCCCTCCCATGCCCTGTGTTTTACCAGTATATGCCAGCCTGATTGTTGGAAAATCTGAAGCTCACCTCCCACCCCCTCCCCAAGTCCCACATCTGACTGACCAACCTGCGGCGCTGCCCTCAAAAGGCTTGAGAATCTTCACTTGAAGCAGATAGATGTGTAATATTGTATTGTAGCAGTTACGTAGGAAGGCTGCTTGTCCGCACCCAGCGCGGCCAACTCATCCTTTCAAGATTCCAAGGTTGATAAAAGGAGTGACCTTGAGTTTAGTAATATCCCTTGAGTCAAGCTGCGAGGGCTGGTTGCGCTGTGGTGTACGGTTGATCAATGATAGATACCCTCATACTTGCTGTGATAGCACTGCATCCTTATTTTTCTGGCATCCCTGCGTGGCCCCAATATGGTCGTTATTAGTTAGTATACATGACAGCTGCACTTTATAATACTTAGAAGGGAACACACAGAGGCTAAGTGGGGAGACAGTGAACATCTCCTTTATACAGTAAACACCAGTCACCCCGCATCCGTCACCCCGCATGTTGTTATAACGCGGTTGTTACAACGCAATACCATTACCCCGCAAGGAGGCGTATTCCCTTTACACATACACAATCTGAACTATAAATGCGCCGTTTCTGTACCATAGAAACGAAGCTTGCACTTGTATTCGACTGCCAAGGGCTGAATGTCTGTCTCTTCCTGAACCTGGAGCTTATCCTCAGGACACATTGCAGGCAAGCTTCTGATGTTACCCATGGGGAAATTGAGCGGTGTCTGGCCCTCTTTTCCAGCATTATCTGTCTAAGAACACACTATTTAGAAAGTGTGAGTGACTGAGAGAGACCAGTGTGCATTGACGGACCTGTTTCCCTACAGTCTTGTAATCCTATTAGGCCTTTCCTTTCAGAGCGGTAATCTTGTCTTGGTTGGTGAAGGTGACCCGGTAATCAGATTTCCTGCTGAGCACAGATGCCACGGATCCACGTTTTCATGGGAGTGAGTTTCGTCTGAGGCCATGTAAAGGACACCCTAGCACTGTCAGTCCTGCTGGAGTCTTTCTAGCAGTAGTCCGACTGCGCTGTCTCAGTAAGGTAATCCCAATCCCTTCAATTGTAAAACCAGGCCCTAACTGGGGAGAAGTTCACCCCTCAGAACTCTGGGCCCCTTTGTCACTGAATCCGCTGCACTGTTGATAACTATGCTCCTGTAATAACCTTTCAGCATATAGACAAAATGAAAATCCATCTTTTTTTTTTTTTTTTTTTATTTCAAATCGTTTTTATTGAAGTAAGAAAGCAAAGCAAAAGACATTACATTAAATCTTCCATCAAAAGTGAATTAATACAGATGTTGTCAGACCAATACAGAAACTACAAATGATAGAAATAAAGAGAATAAAGAGAAGAATCACTCTTGCTTGTCACATGGTTATTGATCAAGTTGTTAAACACTTGACGTGTGGATGAATGGGGATAGTTCTGACATAGCAACTAGGATCACACCCATATATCCAAGGTACTACTACAAGGTCATATTGCTTCAAGGCGGTTCAAAGTGGAGGGATGAACTGTCTAGTGACTTCCATAATTTCTTATTGGACGGACACCACGTAGAGGACTGTAACGCCTGATTCGTGGCACCTCTCAGGAAAGACAGCCATTCCTGCCAAATTTTGAAATTCACTTCCTTAGCACATTTCCACTTGCACAAAATAACCTTACATGCCAGTGTCAACATTAAATCCAAAAGCTGGCGATCATGCTCATTTGTTAAACGCGGTTCCAACCCCCCTAGAATGACATATACAAATTCCTTTATTGGCTTTATCTTAAACACATGATGAATGCATACAAATATTTTCTCCCAATATTCTTCCAGCAGGGGACAGTTGAATAGCATGTGAGGAAGATCACCAGTCCCTGATTGGCAATTCCAGCACTCCGGAGAATCACGTAATTTGCATTTAAATAGCTTTTCCGGAGTCCAGAACGACCTATTTATGAGCATATACTTCGTCTGGAATAGGATGGGTGATACTTTGTGGGCAAGTGCTGACTTATGAATCAATTCCCAATCCCACTCTATTCCTGTGGAGTTAGGTTCCGCTTCCCATTTCGCTTCCACTTTTTTGTGAGATTTGCTGGGCAGTGGTAGCAACAGTTTATACACCTTGGAAACGAAGTGACCTGAGTGCATGATGCGTGGGAGATGTGTTATCAGCCACGGAGTGTAGGGTGTGAAATTACGGTTGGTTAATGTCGCCTTAACTTTTAGAAAATTATAGAAGTCTATCGGGGCTAGGTCAAACTTCGTTTGTAGGCTTGAGAACGGGATTGGTTCGCTGTTGTCATACAAGTCTCCGGCCAGGTTAATACCTTTTCCAGACCATGACTCCCAAAAGAGTTCCACACCCGTGTGTTTAAGGTAGGGGTTTCTCCATAATGACATGCATGATGATTTAGAGAATGTCAATTTGGTTTTATGCGTTTGGTCAAGTCTAAGTAGGGCCCTTCTGGTATTTAACAATATGTATCTGGAGTGAGGGAGGTGTGACAGATCCATGGTGATTAAAGACTCAAGAGGAGCCTTGCCCACTATTGATCTCTCAATGTCAATCCACACAGGAGTGTAAGTTGGTGATTTCATTAACCATTGAGCACCTTGCTTACACAGAAAGGCTGTCTGATAGTTTCTGAACGATGGTAGCCCCAGGCCACCTTTATCTTTTGCCAGTTGTAATTTCTTTAGAGATATCCTGGCTTTCTTGCCCCGCCACAGGAAGTTACCAAACAGCTGGTCTATTTTTAAGACAAAATTATTAGAGAACGTCATAGGGAGCATACTGGCCATGTAGTTAACTAATGGTGTTGACATCATTTTGAGAGTTTCTGCCCTGCCCCACCATGAGAGAAACTTTGGGGACCAACTTTCTAGAAGAGTAGATACTTTTTTCAAAGTCGATTCTTCATTTATTTTTAGAGTGGAGACTAAATCCTTATCGAAGTCCAACCCCAGGTACTTAAAGCATTTGGGCTGCCATGTAAGACCAGAATCCCCCAAGATTCCCTTATCCCCTATGTTATTTAGCAGCTTGACCTCCGTCTTGTCTTTATTGAGCTTATAGCCCGAAACCCTCGAAAAGTCTTCAATGTCCGACATGAGTGCAGACACTGCCTCATCCGCCCTTTCAGACAGGACAAGCACATCATCTGCATATGCTGTCAATTTAACCGTGCAGTCTCCAAAGGGTATACCTGCAATTTTAGGATCTTCCCTTATATGATGTAAGAATGGTTCAATTGCCAATAAAAATAATGAGGGTGATAAAGGGCACCCCTGCCTCGTACCTTGCTTTAAGCAAAAGGAAGATGAGAACGATCCACCAGCTCTAACTCGCGCCGAGGGGCAGCAATAAAGTGACATCACTAGCCGTGTAAATGTTTCCCCCAAATTAAATTTATTGAGGACTGCTTTGAGAAAAACCCAATCAACCTTATCGAAGGCCTTTTCGGCGTCTAACGTTATTGCTACTGTAGGGGATGAAAATCCATCTCTATTCCCATTTTGTTCTAAGGAGGAAGTATAGATATCCTATAATTCCAAACCGACCAAACATTGGTGGTGGGGGGCTCCCTTCAGGGTCCATGGATCTTACCATGTCTGGTTTGTATGTCAGATCTTCCCATCATTGATATTGCAACACCAAATCTCACTGGAAGATAGATTTATTTCTACAAAACGCTGTAGGGGGTTCATTTCACCTACTTGTTCTATGTTCATCAAGGCTACAGCTCCCAGAATGCATTAGACCTGCAAACAAAAGACCTAAACAGCAACCTGGAGTATTCTGAAAAATAGCGTTAGCTGGGAGCCATAGACTAGAATGAGTACACCTTTGAAATGGTTAAAATGAACCCCAAACTCCATAAGAATGATGCGAATATCGCAAAATAAAATCCCATTGTTTTCAGATTTTGAAATACTTTGACAGAGAGGACATATCCCTGTTTTAAACTCTGTAGACCATTTTGGTGAAGTAAGCCGCTATGGAGTCCATCTTGGACTACAGGACACCTTCTTACGTAGCACGACACCTGCGTACCAAGGGAGGTTTTGTAGGCGCAGTTGCCAGGAATAATATTAATGGGAAGCAAAGGCACCCTTTACCGGTTCCCGGTGTCAGTCTCATTGTTTACGCTTACTTCGGTCCGTAAAGTGCTGAAAAACGATGACTTATTAAAAAAAAAACATCAATTTGTGCAGCAGTTAACTGTACTATCACAACACAGTCATTCATGGGTAGTGGGTTGTTCTCAAGTTGCAGTACTGGAATCATGTAAAGTGTGTTGTCCACCCTGTACCGACACTTATTTATTTTGTGAGGGAGAGGACCAGCACTTTTAATTTGAGAGTAACAGCATTTCTCAGAAACAAGCAGGTACTCTGGTACAGAGTCATCAAACAATACAAGTCCTAGTTCCCAAAGCAATATTTATCTATTGATATATAGACATCACTGGTTGCTAATAAATCACCCCAGGGAGTTCCTTAATCTCGGGATACTCAAGATGTCTCAATCTATTGCCTAAATGAGATGCAACCTAGCTCTGATCTAAACATTTAGAACAGCACAAGACTCACAAACACTTTGAAAGGACAAAAATTGTGTGAAGAGCGAGATGGCACCTCACGGGCGCACCACCAATGGGACCCCTGGCTGGTACTCACCAGGATGGCCCGGTTATCATCATTGGTGCCATCAAGCTTTAACGTAAACGTGTCTCAGACCCAAAGTAAAAAGACAGTGAATGGTGCAGTGAACACAACTTATATGTGACAGAAAACTTACAACATGAAACATTTAACATACAAGCTACTGTGCAACCAGGACGCTAATCTTTACTCATGTTCCCTTCTTTGTTGCAAACAGTAAACACATAAACATAAAAAAGGAGAGTGTGAAAGCTATTTATCGCTTCACACCCTACTTACAGCCGACATGTTTCATTGCCATGGTTTAAATCAGGCAATTTCCTCAGGGCAACTCAATTTGAATGCCACTGCAAGAGACACTGTACTTCAAGTGCCTTCAAGTGACTTAACCTCGCATACCAGCCGAGAGGAACTTAAAAGCAGGAAATCAGCCCCCACAGGTGAGCGTAGTCCTGTCTCCCTACAGTTAAATTACAGTGGAGAATACTCGTTCGGCGTCTTCTCAGCACATCTTGAGTATCCCGAGATTAAGGAACTCCCTGGGGTGATTTATTAGCAACCAGCGATGTCTATATATCAATAGATAAATATTGCTTTGGGAACTAGGACTTGTATTGTTTGATTATTCATTGAGTGGAGGGCGTCCTAGTTCTGTCTTTCCCTCTAGACTCCAATTTTGTTTGCACTCTGGTACAGAGTACCTGCACTTCTATTTTTCCATTTCAAGCACTGACTAAGAGTAAGCCGTGGGTAGGAGCTAGCACGTGGAAGGCTGCTTAACATTCATCATTGCAAGGTCTTTGGCTGTTTTCAGAAGGCCGTTCAATAATTAAGTTCTAGATCACAAGACAGAAATAGGTCTTAAAGTATAGAAATATTTTGGTAGTCCCTAAGAGGTGTATCTTTTAACTGTTCTTTTAGGATACCAACAGCCCAAGTGTAGCCTTTCATCAGCCGTCAAAAGCGCTTGAAAATTGGTCTAAACCATCCCGTCTACCACAGTTTTGCATTCTAAATTATGAGATAATGACACCTTTATGTCCCCAAAATTTGATGCAATTATGATCCCAGCCAAGGTGCATAGCAAGTATGATGATATTTTTTTTTTATCTCAATCTAGTTGTTGTTCAGATGTCTTAATCATATTTCCATGTTGTTCCCTGAAGACATTTGGATCATTTAGTTGCAAAACTTCAAAATCCATGATCTTGTTGTCGACTGCCAATGATCTACTTGCTTCCTCATTGGCAAGAGCCTATTTTGGCGTAATCAAGCACTGCAGAAACCAGATTAATGAATCCTAACAAGCCTTGCACATCATGCTATGTTTCCTCACACCATGTTCATATGTGGTCCATATGGTTCTCTGTTCCCTCTGTCATGCCCCTGGTTCTTGAGTAATCATGGTCTTCCTTACATATATAGTCTTCAAGTGGTGTGGATTGTTACCTGTTCTCCACTTTTATTCTGTGGGCGATGCATATTGTACTGTGCTCCTTTACATCGGTGCCATCTTAACCCACCCCCTGCTTCTAGGCTGCCGAGACGTTGCCTTGTTTCCAGGGTGCATGGATGATATGTACCAAGTCATCACTTAGGCTTCTGACACCCCACCCACTGACTTGTTCAGCCTTCAGCTTAAGGTGCTGACGTCATTGGGCGGCCTTGTTCTTGTTAGGCTGTAATTTGATAATACAATGGACTGCTTTTCACTTCAATGCAAGTAGCTTTAAGCTGTGAGTGTTTCCAGTAAAAGGCGATAAAGCTGTTGTTGCGCCCCATGCTGTGAAACTTCAGCTGTTGTCTTGGAACACAAAATGGCCCGTTCATAGTACCTAGGGATCGTCTGACTGGCATTGGTGGGTTCAGTCCACTACTCGATAGCGCTTGGAACGCCCCCACCTCCCAATGAGACCTGGAGAGTCTCAGCGAGCTGAGCCAAAATGGGTGCCTATTGCAACGCGACTTTGGTGTAGTTACTTTATAAACGCCTGAAATTCAAAACCTGTACTTTAAACATGTCCGCATTTGTCAACTTTAAATGGTAGGATTATTCATTTTCTGCAACTCGCATTTCAGAGGCCATCCCTGCTTACTGTATTTTAGTGGGGGCATGTGGCTGGTCCATTGTGGCCGAAATCCCTAATTAAATCCCAAAGTGACACAATCATTAATGCTGTGATATCACCTTATGCAGCTTTGTGTTTTAATAAGACGCCATTAAATTTGAGGCAATTTTGTGCAAAATTGAAAACTCAAACAAGACACCAGACTCGTTCCATCTAAGTACTCAGGAGATACAACAACATCCCTGTATGAATCAGTACTGCCCCAACCCTGCTCCTTTTAGTAAGAGTTAAAGACACCTCTTTAGAGAACACTTCACCACCGTGCACTAACAGCATAAGTCTGCTCCTAGAAACCAGCTACCTCACCGGTCACTTGTTGACTGCATCTTTGTGATTGACCTTGTGCAACCTCTGCTGCCTTTTTAAGTGGGTTAACTCTATACAAGTGCGACATACATTAGTACATACCTGCCAACTTACAAAATCTTTTCACTGTGTGGGGAGTGGGAGGGGCGTATGAGGGAGTGGGACCTGCTGCTGAGAACTAATTAGTAAGCACTCTGTCCCTCACCAAGCCCCCCCCCCCCCCCAAAAAAAAAGGCTAGGGTCAACAAGACTGTTACCGATGTCCTGGAGTGTTTTCACACCTTTTATTGATATCGGCTGCTTACAGCCTCACCTTTGATTGACATCGGCTGCTTACAGCCTCCGAAAATGAGATGAAAATCCACTGTTTACAGTGGTTTTCAGTTTATTTCTCTTCCATCGTGTGATTTTTTTGGGGGGTCTTCACCGAGTGAACGGAGTCTAAGTACTGTGACACACTGTGGCACCATGTGAGTTGATACGCCTGAAGAAATTCTTCCAATTCTTTCTTAAAGGCTGTCGATCTTAAGGTTTTTTTTCTGTGACGCAGATGGTGGTAGGACAGTGTGAGAGCCCCTGCGGGTTCCTTGTGGGATGGGCAGGGATCTTGCGGGTTCCTTGTGAGGTGCGCAGGGATCTTGACTGCCTGCCCCAGAGTCGTCCTAGGACATCAGATGCCAGTCTCCTTTGAGCAGTCCGTATGGCACATGGTTCAGTAAAGTCCAGCACTGTTTCCCCTTGGTCCCTTTCAGTGCCAGGGCTCTGCTCACTGGTCAGCCTCAGAAGCGAGGCCACAAGAAAGCCTATGAATGAAGCACATGCAGCAGGCGGGTCAGCCGGAAGCAGGCGGTGAGCTGCCCTATCCATAGAGGAGTTACACGGTTAGCGTGTGTATGCAGTGTAGACCTCGCACATACTTCAAAAGCAGCCGCAGGACTATAACTACATCGTGATCTACCCCCAGGTGTGCAACACAGGTCCCTGCTGTCTATACCTATGTGCCAGTGTGTGGTGAGAAGCCGGGCGTCTGTCTTTTGAACCAGCCAGCTTCCGCTATTGCTCGTGTGTCTATTTTCGCTCCCAGGGACTGATTCCACAGACATTGCGAATGTGCCAGAGGTGTCGGGTGGCACCGGTACAGGTGCTCAGAGTATTCATAATGACATGCTGAGAGTGCTTGTTGATTTACTCACAGCAGTTGGCCAAGGTTATTGCATTTTGCTGTTCCTGGTGTTATTGCATTGACCTGCACTAACCTGCCTCTGCCACGAAGATGCACAACTGGACCCCTTCAGCCAGTCACCCGCTTCAGAGGGGACAAACCTTTAGTCAGACAAAGCGCCGGGCCGTCTCTACGGCTCGAGCTCTTGACCTCACAGAACCACAGACCATAACCATTGGGCCACGAGAGACGGGCACACTTGACCGGGGCCCGTGGAAGCCAGCCCTGCAGAGCACTGGGCCGCAGCCAGCTACGGAAAGAGCCTGGGAAAATGAAAGAGCCCTCCCAGACATTTGAAAGCGATGGGTTGGGCCATTTCTGGCGTGCTTCGGTCAAGGCTGCGATGTGACTGCAGCCACACCCTCCCGCCCGGGGCTTTTCCTACATGTTTCTCGGCCTGACGTGACGTCTCAGCCGAACTTTGAGTATTTTTCCCGCGGCTCTTCCTTGTGCGCGCTCTTCAGAGCCGGCACTCCCAGTCCGGTTTGTGAACGGGAGAATGGCGCAGTGCTGCTGAAGACTTGAGATCGGTTTAATGTCTGTCGGAGGTTTTGTCTCCACAAAGTGATGCACTATGTTTCTTTCCATGGGTTCATTAGAGTGATTATCTGTCACAAGCGTTATTGTGACCCTTGTCTTTGAGTATTTTATAGTTTTTTTCTCAACCACACAGTATCTACTTACAGATGTATCGAGAATCGCCTCCTGTCTACCCCTCCTTGTCTGATTTGGAATGATTGTGTCCTTTGTCTGATATGAACTCAGGATGTGAGAACAGTTAAGATTTCTGTCGCAATTGATATGTCTCTCTAAGAGTAAAGGAAAGTTAATCTCGCTCTCTCGGTGTTTCTTTCGCTGTGGGATGCAATCTCCCCGGGCACAGAAAGGTCACACGAGGTCACTACAGCCTACTTCCCAACTCCAATCTGATGTCTTCATTCGTGGAGCCTCCCTGCTCTGAATTGTGAACCAGCACTGCCTCACTTGTGTATCAACCCTTGCACCTCTGCCCTGTTGCACCCTCAGTCCCTGCAGCGTTTACGGCCTCATTTATTGTGTTTTGTTATAAAACTGCCACCAGACCCGGCACTTCCTTGTGTGAAGGGCTGATAAGACTCGCCTCTGTCCTGCACTCACTCTGCACGTGATCGACAGACTCCCGGCTCCTGCACACGGCGGCCGGGGATATATTTAGCCGCACCTTCGCCCCAGCTGTAAAATGAGTTACCCTTTAATGGGTTGTGCTTTTGTCAATAAATACGCTCGGGAGAGGAGAACTTTTATCGGGGCCTATCAGCAAACAGCCCTGTTTCTAGATTGTGTCTACATCAGCCACGTTTCACACTCCTCCCCACCTGATAGCACTGGCGGTGCATCCGAGCATATATGCAAGGAGAGGCGCCAGAGCGAAGAGCTTTTACATGCAGTGGGTCAGGGCAGGATACGTAAGGACACAATTCCTATCACTCAATTGCCCAAAATATCAAATGAATGACTTGTGGGTTCCAACATTTGGAAGTTAGTATTGCCCCCAAAGCGCCTTAAATGTTATCTCCTGTTAAATGGGAAGATGTGCGCCCCTCCACATGCTAGCTGCACAATGACCAACCCCCGATAACACAGGTGCTCCATCACCCCTGTTTTACAAGTTTTTAGACCTCAATAATGAAAATAACTTTAAAATATGCACCACAGTGTCGTAGAGTGTTGCAGAGTACAGTGGTGCATAGTAGAGTGGGGTAGACTGCCCTGGCATAGAGTACAGTGGTGCAGAGTAGAGAAGCTTACAGTGGATTGGCATAGAGTGTAGTGGCATAGAGTACAGTGGCGTAGAGTGGCATGGTGCAGTTGCGCAGAGTAGACTGCCATAGACCTCAGTGGCAGAGAGTGTAGTGTTGCAGCAGAGTAAAGTGTCATTGAGTGTAATGGTATAGAGTACAGTGGTATAGACTGCATTGGTGTAGAGGGCAGTGGCATAGAGTTTTGCAGAGTAAATTGATGAGTGAAAAGGCATAGAGTAGAGGGCAGTGGCAAAGAGTGGAATGGTGCCAGGTAGACTGCAGTGGCACAGAGTGGAATAGAGTGGCATAGAGTAGATTGTTTCAAAATATAGTGAAGTGGCGTAGAGTGCAGTGGCATAGAGTAGTGTGTTGCAGAGTAGATTGGAGTGGTTTACAGAGGATTGGTGTAGAGTGCAGTGGTGCATAGAGATATGGATCCATTTTATTGTGATGCCCAAGCCTATTTTCTGCTCCACTCCAACCCAGGTAGCCCAAAAGTCAAGAAGGTGTGCTTGTTGGGAAAAACTGAGCATATCTTTGTAATGGGAAGAAATACCTAGAATATTGTGTTCAATCAGTACTTGGCCCTTCTGCTGTCATGGGCACCAGTGGCGGCAAGCAGTCCTAGTTGTGATGGTGTGTGTACTTTAGCATTTCATCTTTTTTTGCACAATTACCACAAAAAAAAAACCCAATGTAGAAAACTCTCCATGGACTTGGCACTAGAAGACAACGCTTCCTGGGTATGCGAAGAAGCAACATTAATGTGCACCGTTTTCATGGAGCTCAAAACACACACATACAAGTATTGTTGCATAGATGTGTGAAGAATCCGTGGAAACCTATAGGTGTGAGTGTGAGCGGCAAGTCCATGAGCAAAAAATACAAAGAAATGAGTACGCCCATATCACACACAGGAGAATCTCAAAAAGACTTTCACTCGTGAAGAGGTGGCACATTTATATCAATGTAAGTGTATCCAGTCCACATATGTGCGGTGGAAGGGAACAGGGACAAAGTCAACATCACTCGACCTCAGAGTAGGTGGTATTGGTGTATGTCCCCATTACTCATACCTAGGGTCTGATGGGTGGGAAATAGACCAGGCACGAACGTATTTAGATAGAAGTTAATGCAACGCATATCTAAAGTTTTGCGTGCCCTGATGTTTATATTTAGTGAAACATACAAACGTACAATTAAAATAGACTCCGTTGTATTTTTTAACATTTATTTTAAATCTAGCACTATACATGTGGGTTGGAAGCGCTGTCTATGGTACTGAAAGAAAAAAATGTACATAAATCAAAAGGTAAAACGCTCATATATTTGAAGTACTGTAGATTAATTATATGCGTCACTTTTATGTCCGAACTTCTGTGGCATGACCCGAGCGCCCTCGCATAGCCCAGTATCTCCCACATGTCCCGAGCTTCTCCGTTCATCTTCCTACCATCAATCGCTCACTTCCTGCTACTGGGCCTCAGACCCTTCCAGTCTGGGACTCTTGAACCAGGCGGAGAGTTTTGTCAGTAATGATTGTCAGTTTAGCTCGGTCCTGTCCATCTGCCAGCCTCACCCATTGTTCTCTAGTGCAGGCGCCTCGCGGTATCTTTTCAACTCTGAATCCCACATCCGGGTCTGGCCCAAGCTGACGCCTCTCCCTGAACCTTGTTTCCATGACACTGCACAGCCGGCACCCACAGCTCTGATCATTGTGCTACGTACGCGATTCACTTCCGGTTTACCTCGGACATCTCCCCTCTGCTTTGCGGCTGCCGGTGTGTGGTATGTGCACACACTCGGCTGTTCAATGCAGTGTCGCCACAGTGACCTGTTGCATGATCGCGAGCTACCTCAGCTGCCCCAGCCCAAAAGAATGCCAAATGTGATCAAAGTGAAGACCCCTAGTTTGCTTCACCCAGGCCATGCAGCAGCATCTCTATCATCAGGATATTCTGCTCAGATAAACCTTTTGCAAGAGGTGACATGCTCTTCGTGCCTGTGGCACAAGTATTTCTCTATAATCTGTGTTCATTCTCGGGCAACATGACGTCATTGGCTCTGAATGACCATCCTGCCAGCCATGTTTAGAGCGGACCCTGCACTAAAGCTGCTGCTGGCCATTTGGATCCTCAGTGCGAGTTCCAGGTTGGCTCTCGGGGGGGATATCCCAGCGCTGGACTCGATGATTCCAGACACTATCGCCCAATGATTAACAGTGATCATGAGCTAAACAGCCTGGAATGGCCATACCCATATATAGCGGCTCTTTTTGCACAGGTTTTTACTCGAATCAACACTCCCTAATACCACCCGCAGCCAGCATTTGATAAACAGGATCAGGGAGGCCACAGTATGGTGCTTTGCGAATCAGGGTGGGCACAGCAAAGTTGCTTTGTGGGGACTTTGTGGCGGGGTGAGTTTGGGGAGGGCAGAAGAGGCTCATGGGTTGATGGGTGAGGGTGAAGAGGGTGCCGGCCTTTTCCTCTGTTCCCTGCTGTCCTCTCAGGACCTGTGTTTGTCCAGGTGCTTTGTTGCACCTAGTAAAAGAAGGCCTGGTGTTCCTGCACTTGGTAGTCTTGGGTGTGGGAACACTGCACCACTCTGACTGGCTGGAGCTATACCGCCTTCCCACTACCTCACTCTCCCCACCTAAGGGTACAACTTTACCCGCCTCCATATAAGGGTGAGGTTGGCGATGAGGATTGGACAGGAAGGAGGCGTATTGTGTTTTTGTGTGTTACATCGTTTTGTCAGGAAGAACAGCCTTTTTGAAGGTCGGATAGCACTTATAAAGTATGCTTCTTTTAAGACTCCATGGATCGGCGTGTGAAGTCTTTGTTTAATTGACCTAGAACAACTTTGCTGAATATTATACACCACATGCATTACATCCACGAAGAATAATCACCAAAGGAGCGTCTCATTGTACATGGGGAAATGTAGAGCAACTAAGAACGAATGAACCTTTCATTCAGCCAAGTATCCAATGTTGTTCTCATTATAGCAGGGGAAGCTGCCTTTGAGAAGAATAGAGGGGCTCTTATCTGAGGTCCTCAACATTGTGGGACGCGGTGTCATGATCTCCTATAACCTTTTATGGGTATTCTTGGAAAGATCCAATGGCAATTTTCTGATTTGTTCCTCCTAATATTTCAGTCTGCCATTTAAGGTTTTATCCCATTCTTACACGCTCCTAGTTTTAGCATATGTAGGACCTGAGGTACTGTGAGATGAAATCATTCGCCCTTTATGACATTGTAGTCCAGCATGGAAGTCACCCAAATCCACAGCGGCAACTTTGCCTCCAGACTATATTTCTCCCCTAATAATAATCACTTGTTAGAACTAGTTCTAGTTTGTATTTTTTAAAGTCCATCCAGGATGTGAGTTGCTTTTGTACTTACCGTACCTATTGGGGTCGGTTGTCCTACAGCATTGCATGAACAAAGTACCCTAACAAATGACGTGGTTTCATGCAACATTGCCAAATGCCCTCTTGCAGGCTTGTTTGGCTGAACTGTGTGTGCTTCGCATCCCTGCGCCCGGATTGCTTAAGATGTTCTTACCGTCTCTATGATGCCAATAAGCGCACCATCTGGTAGCTTTGTGTGGTAAAGGCCGTCTTCTTTGTTACTGAAAATGCATCTTCTTGATTCCACCACAGGGCTGAGCAGGGTTATGTGGAGAAATGCTGGCGAGAGGTGCGTGTCGGAGACTTCGTCAAGATGGTCTGCAATGAAATCATCCCTGCTGACATCTTGCTGCTCTATTCCTCGGACCAGAACGGGATCTGCCACATTGAGACAGCCAACCTGGATGGCGAGACCAACCTCAAGCAGAGACAAGTGGTGAAGGGGTTCTACAATCAGGTAGGCATGTCCTTGAGCAGCTTCACATGGTGTGTGGATTTGAACAGATGGTCTGCAGAACTGTCCCATAGCCGCTTTGCTGTTTCATGAGCTCTTTATGGTGAACAGTGAAGCATGGGAGTGACTGATGTGGGTGGGTTCACATCCGATGACACTCCCACCGGAAGAGTGAAGGATATCGCATCGGGAGCTCCTAGGAGTGGACCATCCTTTAAGCCCTACCCTACAGAAGGACACAAGCTCAGCCGCCTGGAGAGACGGGCATCATCCTTAGGTAGGCCACAGCTCTGGCGTGGCAGTGTTGACCTGAGAGGAGAGGGAGTGGCGTGGAGTAGACACATCTTGTTAGAAGTTCAGCAGTCCAGCCAGTGATGGCCCTCAATCCCCGCCGCGGTGTGGCCAGACACCTTTGGTGAGATTCCCATTCCTAAGACCGAAATCAAAACGCTAGGCGTCTGGCTGGAACCAAGCCTCACCATGAAGACCCAGGCGATCAAGACCGCTGGAACTTGTTTTGGTCTCCTGCGGTCTACCCGCAAGATCCTCCCTCTCCTCCCCCTGCTCTCCAGGAAGCTGCTAGTTCAAGGGCTCATCTTAGCCAGACTTGATTATAGCAACGCCGTCTACCTTGGCGCACCGGAGTTCACTTTAGCCATACTCCAACGGGCACAAAACGCTGCTGCACGACTCATAATGAACGTCCCCCCGAGAGCCTCGGCCAAACCGGCCCTCAAGGCCCTTCATTGGCTCCCCGTCCGTCAGCGAATTGAGTTTAAAGCAATGTGCACCAGTCATAAACTCATTAATGGTGCCGGCCCGGCTGCCCTGAAAGACCTTGTCGTTCCTTACAAAGCCTCAAGGTCACTGCGCTCGGACGATGAGAATCTGGCCATCGTCCCTAAATTTAAGAAGGCCCGCACAGGCGGCCGCCGCTTCTCGGTCAAAGCCTCTTCTGGGTGGAACGCTCTGCCTCGCCACCTGCGTCTGGAACCCTCCCACGCCCTTTTCCGAAAAAGACTTAAGACTTTCCTATTCCCTAACTAGTCTTCCGGTCCCTCCCCCCCCCCTCTTGGTTACTGCAATTTTATAGCGCGGGGATGCCTCCGGGTCACCAGGCGCTCTATAAATTTATAAATAAATATAAATAAATAAATGGTTTGCATGTGCATGCCATGGTTTTGGAACTGGGTTCACCATAGCACGTGTCCCAGCCCCACCATGGTGCTGTTTGTGCTCTTGGGTTTCCCTTAATTGAAGTTAATTTCGCAGCAGTTTGTAAGCCTCTGTGGGGAAGCTCTTTTGAAAGGAGTAGACCGAGTGACTGTGAAAGTGTAGAGCTGCCTGAGGCTGTTGAAGCTTGTTTCCGGTCCAGGGAAGACATGGCTTGGCAGTTCGGGCTGGACTGTTCCCATGAGGCACAGGGTGGGCTGATTTGCATATAGCCATGTCTGAACTGGGGTGGCTGAGTGGGCTAAAGAACGGTGATGGATTAAACTCGGATCTTTTGACTGGGTGTGAGTGTTTGATTGATTCAGATGCTCCGTCCATCACCACCCCCTTTTGTACCGCTCGAGGCTGTTGACTAAGCAGAGGCTTGGAAAGGTTCTGCGTGCCCAGAAGGCACTTGTGGTACGTCAGCGCGTCACGGGAGCTATAATTAGCCGCCAGAGTGGAACGCTCTTCTCGGAATCGGTCAGGCTTTGGGTGTGTTCACGAGCTGCAGCCACCGAGGCCTGCCTTCCTTCAGCTCAAGTGGTGGTTCTGTCACGTCCATGGAGAGTCATGAGTGCCCGGTGCTGCTCGCGCCAGAGTCTCCTTCATCACATTATTTAGAGCACAGCAGCGCGCAAGAGAGAGCAGACACAAACAAGGGTAGCGAGCTTGTATCGCAAACATTTCTTCTGAGCTGCTCTTAGTCAAATCGATTACTGTAGGAATGTGTCCAGGCCTCAGGGTCGGCACTCCAGGGGGCCATTCTGAACCTGACGAGTCTCCAAAGTTCCAACTTTACATGCCAAGTCTAGCTCGCCTGTCTGATCTCTGGGCATTCATAGACCAGCATTATAATGTAGGTCACAGGTCACCCGCTTCCCACTGCCTAACACAGTGAGATGCCTATGCACAGCATGACACGTCAGCAGTCATGCATGGATGAAGAGAGGGCATGTATACCTTGAGATGAGAGGGGCTACAAACAAGTGTAGAGAGGACATGTGTAGAAATGTGGAGGAGGCATGCTGAAGCAGGATTGCGTAATTGGAGGAGAGAAGAAGCACAGCGAGGTGAAGGGAATCATGAGGTGAAGTGATCTCTGCAGAGATGAGGGGCAGCATGGCTGTGCCGGGTATACACCGTGTTGAGGAGGAGCCGGGCTAAGAATGGAAAATTCACAAATGACAGAGCCACAATACAGACCAGACACACCTAGAGAGGGCTTAGAGCAGGCAAGCAATGCAAGGAAGGCGAGGAGAGCAGAGCGAAAAGAGAATTAGAAGGAAATGTGGGGAGAGTATACAAAGGGGAGAAGAGAGATTATGTACAGTCATGAAGGGAAACTAGTTTGGAGTGCGGGTGAGGGAAAGCAAGGGGAAAGATTTATGTTGAGATGAAGACATATGCCAATATAAAGGTGAGTGGAAACGAGGTAGCAGTCATATGAGGTAGAGGTGGAGCAAGGGTAATATGTAGGAAATATGAGGGGATTATGGCTGCAAAGGGCATCCCTAGACATGAGAGCAACCAGGTGTGCAGTGATGGGGCAAAGGGAGGGAATGCCCGGTATGTGCACCCTGGCCTCCAATCAGGCCCCTCCCTCCCTCCCTGTCTCTTCTTTGGCACTTTCCCTTCATCACTTAGAACTTTCTGCCACCTCAAAACTGAGTGCCACACCTCTGACAGAAAATCATGCTATCTTGAATCCTTTCTCATTTAGTTTGCCTCTTTAGTTGCTTGTTTGAGCACCCTGTCCATTTTCGTCCACAGTCCTCCATTTGATCTCAAATTAAGAATTTTGCATATTTATTTTTGAAGAAGAATTGTCGTCAGTCAAGGATAATATGCTAATTTACCTGTCAACTTCACCACATGCTCAGTCGTTGGACACCTGTTCTATACTCACCCTTACATTTTGCACTTAATGATGCATGAATTAGCCAAACATCTGTAAGTGTTGGGTAAAAGCTCACATGCTACCAGTGGCTCCCTCCTGAGCAGAGAGAGAGAGATAGAAAGATAAACAAGGGACACGTGCCGCCATCGGTGCGTAATCTATGCACCAGAGCAGACGCTAGTGTGCACCCTCCACTTTGTATGTTGAGGCACGCTCACTCCATAGGCACAGCATCAGCAGGCGAGGAAGGATGGGGGCAGCACGGCATGAGAGAGACAGGACCTGGCAGAAAGTAGGAGGACCAGAAGTGGGTCCAGTGATGGTGTGCGGAGCGGACAGTCCAACAGCATCATTGAGTAGAAGACGCCTGTCACACAGATGAAGGGTCCTAGATAAAAGGATATCTTATAAAGAAAACTATGTATGAACACAAGACAAGGGGACACAACCCCTCTAACACAATACTGGACACTCCCATGGACCCCGCTTGCTGTTCCCATGCCACTTTCTGACTCCTAGGTTCCCTGTCCAAACATTGCAGCTTACCACACCTCCCTGCTTTGCCAGTAGGGTATCTGTGCCTCGCCCCCTTCCTCAGCCCTAGTTCCTATATCACGAAGGTGGAGCCATCTGGGACAACTGTTGATCAATAAGTGCAGTATGGTGAGGATGCCTGCGTGGGGGACTAGTACTGGTGATTTTGGGGTGACACAAAGGCAAGCTAGCTGTCTGGATGGTACAGATAGGAGTATTATTAGCACTTGCATCAGGGTCCTAGTACCTCACAGCACTATCTTGCCTTGTGGCTAGTGCCTTCAGGATACCTTTCTCATTTTCAAGAGCTGCGACTGCAGCATATTCTGAGAGAAGCTGGCACTACCTGCCCTCAAAGCTACCAAGAGGAGTACAAAATGGAATGAAATCAACCATTGGAATGTGCCAAAAATAAGTTTAACATGACACTGCCTTACAACGTTATTCTGATCATTTGCTTAGGCAGATTGAATGTGAAAAGGCAGAATTCATTGGTTTGTATGTATCAGCTCAAATATTTCTTACAACCAGTGGTGAGCTATGCAACATGGAACCTTTAACGTGTGTGTCTGTGTACATGCATGGGTGTATGTCTGCATGTTACCCTGTGTGTGCATGTGTCATGGTTCTGTGAAGCTAGTGTAAAGGCCAAGGGATCCACCAAGCACTCCTCCTTTGGGTGCACCGAGAGCTGCCAGTGAGTATATAGAACTTAAGTAAGGAATCACCATCTCACCAACCAATGTTGACATATTTGCTGTCAGCTGTCGTTTGAGCCTATTAGTTAGGGAGGGTGGGACTTCGTTCTCCATCACTGCAAGTAAAGAGTGTGATTGCCTTCCGCTCTCATTGCGGCCATTGATCAGGAATCGGCATTCAGGAGTGCACTTCAAACCGGCCTCTTTGCAGTCCTGCCAAGTCCTAAGCATCAGGCGTTAGACTGACGCATTTCAGTGTGGTACTCTTCATTACCCCACTGAAATGCTTTGTCACACATAGAATGTGTGGCAGCTGGTACTGAAGGCGCTGGCTAAAATGGAGTCTGTGGCAGCGCGCCTTCCATGGCATGCCCGCGCGGCTTCCGCATACTTGGGGCTCGCAGCTGAGCTAAGGCTGCTGGCAGTCTCACTCAACAGCTATAATGTATCATTATTGTGATTTGGAATGCCCGCGGTGCAGCTCTCACCGTCAGCCTGACGTCATCGCTGGGGGACATCCTATCCTGCTGCCAGAAGGATCAGGGAGGTTGTTTTCGGATCTAGAAGAAGGCTGGTTTAGGGCAGAGCCCCAAATAATCCTGGCACCGGTTGCGGCGCTCGCAGCGCTGCCTGCTGCAGCTCTCACTGGGCCAACGCATGTTGTCTGTGTCAGCTGTTATTAGCCCCGGGCCGAATTCAATATATTGCTGGAGACCGAGAGGTGTCACTGGATGGCCCCACCCGGGGCATACAGGAGTCAGGACAGCGGCCTGGACGGCTATCATTGGAGGCTGGCCAGGCGGCAAACACAAATTGCCACGACCCTGGGTTGCTTGTGGCCTGAGCCTCCCTGCAGCCAGTCCAAGACCAGAGTCGCTGCCTGCAATGGGGCACCAAAAGTGCAAGGCTAGAATTAGTTAAGAGGGTTATAGATGCCCAATCTACTGCCTCTGAAGGTGTCCAGGGTCTCATCAGCAGGTACTTGACATGCATCCCTGGATGATGGTAAGACAATCTTTTCCTAAGTTGATATTGTGACGTGGATACTTTCAGGTATAGTCATGGGTCATTGGCATAATGAAGAGGCAGTAAGCAAGGATAGCCACCGTGTGATGAATAGGACATCAGCACACGTTGTAGCATTGCTGAGAGCAGGCACGAGACAGAGACCAGCTCTAAACGCTAGACTATTTTCCTGTTGTGCACAGTACAAGCTATGCCCAGACGGGTTGTAATGTAATGTAATGTATGTGTTCTTGTAAAGCGCACTGCTGCCCTGAGGCGATGTGCTCCACACCGTGATTGTATACAGTTAACACTTGGTTAATTGTACCATTTATTCTGTCTAGGTAAACTTGCTCTCAAGTCTCACTCATAGTCTTTGAAATGACACTCAGAATAACACTGAATTTATGAAAATTTCACACGTACCAATCTGAAACCTTGGCAGCTATGACTGCCTCGTGTTAAAAGGCATCATATGGGCGCTGCTCTGCAGGGTTAGCGCCTGGACACTGGTGGAGGAGCAGTGCACTTTGTACTTCGTTCATTCATTCATTCATGGTTATTCATGGCGTTAGAGATGGTGATACACAAGCTTGGAATTAGAATGCATGACAACTTAATGAAATATAAAAGTTGGTGTTTGGGCAGCAAGCACATATTTACCAAAAATGAAAAGCTCTCCTTTCAGAAAAAAAACCTGGATTTTGAAATGAAAATTGTAAGCTTTTCTTTGTGGAGACAGTTTCTAAAATGAAAGGCGTTTATTTGGCAGACAAACGTGTATTTTCATAAACTGACAAGCTGATGTTTAAGGACAGTTATTATGACTTGATGTCAACCAGATGCAGTGGCTTTTAGACATCCCCTCCTTCACAGGAAGCCAGTGTAAGGACTCTCCTGGGATAAAACGCCAAGAGGTTTATCAGCATCTTAAGACAGGAAAAAAACAAGATGCCGGGACTTTGGCCCCGCTGAGCTTTGAACAATAGCTGCTCGCCAAGCCTAGTGACAAAATCAAAAAAAATGCCTCAGTGAGTCTGTATCCGGTTGCCTCACAGGACATTAGAGTGCATATGCTGGACATTGATGAAAAGTCTGCACACTTTTATCAAAGTGTGCAATTTTTCAGGAATGTGCTGGCCTTCATTGAGGGTTGTGCCTTTTATTTTATTAGAGACAAGGCAGAGGCACTAACAATCATATAAAATGTCAGCTCCCAGGTTTGTACGCAGCATTCAGAAGCAGAGATGGCAAAAAACAAAGACCTTCTCTGGTTTTCATCTTAGATTGTCACCGGACTATTATTCATAATCCCTCATTAGTCATTTATCACTCTTCTGCCTTTTTTCCATCTGTATTTTAGGAAGTAATTAGATTGCAAGCTAAAATGGCAGCCCAATTAGGAGTGAACAAGCTCTACTTTACTTTAAAATGAAGGGTGTGTGTATGGGGGGCTGAATAGAATTTTAAAATCTATATATTACATTATATGGTATGAGTGATGTTCTATGTCGGAATTTATTATGTCACATATTAGAGGTTATTTGTTGAATAAAAAATGCTAAATTGTATTTTATAGTTTATGCAACAATCTGTTTTGCTTGTTCATTTATCTTTTAGTTCTATGTTATTTTTAACTGAAATGTTGGTTTATATGTTATGGGTTACACAATGTGCCATGATATATATATTAGGGTATTAGGTACGTGATTTTTGATGATAAATTATGAATGCTCATTCAGCGGAATATGTTATATGACAGAATTACTTTTCATATGTGAGTTATGTCTATGGTAGAGCTACCGTTTTAAGGTATTTTTACATTTATATCTGCATGTGATCATATCAATTTTTCTCATTTATTTGTTCATATTTATTTTGTTTCGTGAAAAAAAGAAACTGCAACCTGTAAACTACACTCACACCCGGAAGCCTGGTCGGGCTCTGAGGGGCCATGGATAATGTAATGCACGTGCACGAGAACATTATCATTATTCAAACTGAGTGCCACCACAAGTGCACATCTGCAGCTATTTAAGCTTTCTAAAGACATCTCAACAGTTTATTTTAAGTCTCACCTGTCAGTCTCCATAGCATTCAGAGTTACTCAAACGAAGACTCATTTCCCCTTTTCCCAAATATAAAATAAATGTTGGCAAGGAAATCTATTTCTATCTCTGTCTGCTTTTAGTAAATTGGTAACTTTAATAATACGTCCTATAATAGTCTGTGATAAATGATAGGTTGAATGCTATATTAACTATTTGATGTCAGGTAATGTGTTGTATGATATATGTTGGGTCTATATTAGGACTTATGGCAACACACATCATGTTAACATAACATACAATATTCTCTATGTTATCGTTTACGTATTATGATGCATGTTAAGTCATATGTCACAAGTTAAACTTCGGTGTATGTTAGATGGATGTTGAAAAGGGTGGGTGGCCTCGATTGAGGTTTTGTTGTTGTTCTCTCTATAACCTTCACGCCATCCACTCTCTTCCAGGCAGCAGCGTTTGACCCTGAAGCCTTCAAGGACACCATCATCTGTGAGAAGCCAACCAACAACCTCAATAAGTTCAAAGGTTACATGTAAGTGACTGATGAAAGCATTTCTCCTTGGTGCAGGTGTATTCCACAATTCCTTATTTATGCCCCAAAATACTTCCACGTAGCGGAAACAAGAGAATGGACCCTCTAAAAGAAAAGTCCAGTTGGGTGTCAGTTTGTGAACTACGGCTCTTGTTTTCCTCAGTTCCCCTTGAGCAGTGATGACTTGTGGGATCAGTTTTCAGGTCTATTGTAGGGCTTTCTGCCCCTCACATTCCATGTACAGGCTACACAGATCACTTTCTGTATCCGACGACTCCATATTTATAGTGCAAGGGTGCTGGACATCCCTTTTCAAACCATTCTGTTCTGGAACTCATTTCACTGAACCAGGACCGCAGCTCCCACAATCCAGGGGTTTCTTCAGCGGAAGCTCAGAATTGGAAATAAGGTGTCTCCAATAGAGTGAGCCTTCTTTTCACTTTATACACATATAACTTGACCTCGCAGCTTGAGAGAAATTTACACAATACTACGTACTCCACCAGACGTAGTGTTCATAGTTCATAAAAACAAAGTGGAGTCTTTCATATCCTGACCTATGCACACCCGGAAAAAACACACCACAAAAGTGTTAGACACCTCCTTCGACCCAAACTACTGAGAGACATCTTGTCCGACGGTTGCTTTGTTAATACTGCTTTCCCTCCGAAACATTAACAGGGCAGCGTACTTACTTTAGGCAGTGCATTGAGATTCCTTTACGGATGCAGCGTGTACTTTTAAAATAATATTAACAGGATAATAACCTAATATTTGTACCAAGTGTAGAATACGACACCTATGTCATTTTAATACCCTGCAAATAATAGGTTGTACTACTATCTAACTTAATGGCTCGATAGTAATCAACTTCAGAAGGATTGACGCTGAGGTTTGCCTACTATGATTCGTTCTTGAGACCTGCACATGACACCAGATGTCATTTGTGACCAATTGACTCACCAAGCCATCCAGCTTGTGATGCAACACGTTTTGTACGAAATTTGAAGAATGCTGTAGACATGCAGTGGTCTTCAACAACATGGCCGCATTTCTTGTGCCAAGGCCAAAACAAAAGATCTGAGTTCCAGATGGAATGATTTCTGAACCACACCTTGTCCTGTACTTATTTATTTTGGTAATTTCTGACATTTATTGGCCTTAGTTGTAGCCACAGACGCAGTGGGGTGCTTTACATCTAACAATTCATTTGCCATAGAACATCTTTCAAATCCGGTTTCGACTGAGTTGTGAGACCTAGCCTCAAGGGAGGGTATAAACTAATGTCTGAGCCTGAGAAGGTGCCTTTATTTTTTTTAAAAGAAGATAAAGTAGGGTACATTGAACATGGTATGTAAAGAAGTGCAGTGGTTTGACAGCACTACTCCGGGGAGTTCTTTTGGAGTTTTGCAGAAGTGGACAAATTACAACAAATGGTCCGAAATATCAGTGTGTATACCCATCTATATGCGCTGGAGAAAAAGGGACATCTGCCAATTTTGGCGGTTCGTCCGGATCAGTCTCCAAATGACCCCCTCTGGATTTTCCCTCTACCTTTTCCCCACCTCTACCTTTTCTTTATCTATAAAAGTGTCCCTCTTCCAAGATCTCCTAGTCTTTCCACCCAGGAGTGTGCAAGTACCTCTTTGCACTGTCCTAGTTTAAGCTCACCAATACCTGCTTCGCTCTCTCACTTCCAAGATCTCGGCTTGTGATATCATGGCCAACGTTTGGATTCTATCATGTTATCAAAATCTAACATCTGTGGTCTTGGTGCTTTTGCGTCATTCACTGCTTAGCTTATCTTGGAAAGCTTCATTTTTTATGTAGTTATTGCATGGACTTTGGACCACAGCTTTCCTCGTTTTATGGCTGACTTCTAAAGGTGTGGTCCCAAAGCTGGCATGCAGATAACTTGCACTGCAGAGAGCATTGCGTAAAGGAGGCATTCTGTCTGTATTGTTGAGTGAAGGTGTGCTCACAGCTGGTCTGTGATAATGAGTTCACACCTTAACAATGAAGGACTCCAATAGGGGACATTCTGTTTCTTTAACATAACACAGTGGTTTGTAACCTACATGCCATAGGTTTGAATTCCAGGATGACCAAACAACCTTTAGACATCGATTAAATTAGTACCATGGAGTTGAGTAAACATTTGAACACAAAGAAACAAATCCATTTGTCATTATGATTTGTGTGCATTCCTTGTCTTGGAAATGGAATCTGATGGCCTTGCATTAGCGTAGGACTATGTAATCAGATGCGATTGGTTCTTGAGCTCATCATTCAGGTTGCATCACTTTCTCTCCTGTTTTGAACTGTGTTGTTTCAACTGAGAAACAGGTTTGATGGCATCCCTGCTGCCTCCATGGCCATAGAGTCTCCGCACACTGTGGCTGGCACTGGAAATGAATTCAGAGCACCCTTGCACCCCAGTGGTATGGCATGGTCCTTGCGACACACGAGGAATTAAGATCACGCATTTTGGGTGTGATTTGCGATGTAGGCCCTCATGGCAGGCAGAATGCAACAGCAAACACATAACTTGTAACAAAAAGACTGTACATCCAGGGACTTATTTGCTGCTCCTTTTATATCCAACATTGACACCCAATATGTAGTTCCCAGATGGACCCTTGCTAAATCGAACTCTGAATAAAGATGGCTTACAGGGGTCACTTTTAGGAAGATGGCACGGAGGAGAAATGAAATATCTTGCAGGCTGAAATCAAACTAAGAACCTCTTATGAAGCGGGAAGGGATCCACTGGCCACAGTGGTACTGGCTTTAGGTGTCTTTGCCGGTATTGCCTTAGCCTAATGCCTAGTGCCTAGCTGTTCTGCTGGTTCACTTCAACCCCATTTAAGAGTTGCATTCGTGTTTCGGACTCTCACAGCTCTCAGTGCTCCTGAACATTCAACATCGGCATCACTACTGTGTTAGTTACAAGCCGCACAAAGTGCTCTCCTCGCAGCTCCTAATATCTAATGGGACTTCGCTGCTAACACTCTGTTGACGCCCTCATCACTCACTGGGCAAACCCTGCTATTCTAGCAGAAGGATGCTTGTAGCTCTGACCGGTCACCTCCGCATCCCCAGCAGAAAATGTCTCCGCACTGAATCTCACCCAGCTCTGCCGTCGCCAGAATTGCTTTTCCATCTCTAATCACGTCACGCAGAATAATTCATGTTTTCATTTTTTTAAACCTTAAATCTTTCATTTATGATGCTTTCTCTTCCTCCTTTACTTGCTAAAAACAGCCGTTCCATTATAAGAGTTCACTCCCGGCGTATTTGTGGTCCATATTTTTATGAGGCGAGTGATGTCAGTGCTCCCATTCTGTAAAAACTGTAGGTTTAACCCCTTTCCTACCCCCACCATGAAGAACACAGCGCCTCCTATGAGCTAAGCAGTTATGTGAGCAAATGTGTTTCTTTATCTTTCCAACAGAGACCACTCGGACCAGAAGAAGACCGGCTTTGGCAACGAGAGCCTCTTGCTTCGGGGGTGCACCGTGAGAAACACGGAGGAGGTCGTAGGAATCGTCGTATATGCAGGTAGAGCCCTTCCCCTTGTCCCCCACCTCTTACTTGTATATGGTCTCTCCCTCTCATTGTGTATGTATGTGTGTGTGTCCACCTCACTCCACATCCAGTCATTCTTTCCTGCCCCACCTGTAAGCAGCCTATGCCTTTCTGCGCCCTGTCTCCCGTTTGCAGGGAAAGCCATTCTACCAGCTACACCTATCTGTTCACAGAAAAAAAATATTCCCCCTGCTCTCCAATCATGTATGCCACAATAGAGAGTGCTCTTTCTTTTCTAGGTGCATGCACCAGTCTCTATCTACCTCCTACTCATGAAAAGCCTCCCTCTACTTTATTGTGTGTGTGTGTGTACATTTGTAACTCGCCTGCTATGCAGGTACAGTGCACCCACCCACCCATACCTATCTCTGAACTTCACCCATCCTCCACTTTTCTGTGCATAGGTACAGTCTCCTCCTCCCACCCATGTGTATTCTGATACCGCCACCCACTCCCTTCTCAAGTATAGCTCCTCCCATCATCCGCCTTTCTGTGTATGCTTGTACTGTCCATCCTCTGCATGAATGCACATATTGTCTCCCCTCTCCTGTTCTCCACTTTTCTCTTCGCACATACAGCTAATTTCAAGCCTGAAAAACAAAAAAAATGTTACTAGGTAACCAAAGCCATCAGCTGCCCCTGATGGATCTGTGGTCAACAGAAGGACCACCAGTCGACCAAAGTCAAGAAATTAAAACCATGCAATGATGTGGCAGTTTAGGTTTTTTGAAGAGCAACTCCTCAAAATGCAATGAACCAGTGAAGGGTTCAGAAATGTCCCCTTTGAAGATGGCTGTTAATAAATGCAGTTCAGCCACTGTGCATGCAATCCCTGTATAGTTTTCTAAATGGCACCTCATTGAGGTTGTTTCTCTCATTGTGTTTGTCTACCTACGGATGGCACCGTTCAGTTTTCCTGTCTAGTCATGAGACCCCAGAACTAGGCGCCCTAGATGTGGTGGTCTTTGAACCACCTCTTGTAAATTGTCTATCTAGTAATGGGCCCCCATTAGTAGGTACTCTCGAGGTAGTGAGGCCACTGGTTAGCACAGTTGTCAAAAAGCCATCCCTGGCTGTGTCCCTTAGAGCTCTTCTGTTTGGCAGTGCTCCAGGGCATTCCACCGGTAAACCAGGACTGGTGTTCCACCTACAGACCTGCTACACCATTGTATTTTTATTCTTACTTTCTGTTACACCAAACATAACACAATATTTGATCTTCTTCTCTTTCCTTTCATCTCAGGAAGCTTGCTAGTAATATATTGACAAGCCTTTCATATACTTGGGTTTGGTTGCATTGATTTGGGGTTGTAAACTGAATATCCTTGGTCTACTTCCTCATTAACAGTTTCACTCCAGTTTAGCTAATTTCCCTCTGCAACTTGGAAAAAGTATTGATCCAGAACCTTTCTAATCAAACTGATTCTATTGAGGGAGATGTCTGGTGATCACATTCCATTATCTCCCATTCATATGCAGGTTTCTTTTCACCCTGACGTTCATATTTTGGTGTATTCCGTCTTTTCCCGCGGCAGGGTGGCCTTTGAAAACATTAAGACATTTTTTGACATTTTGATGCTAATGAAAGGATGGCAGACCTGGGGAAACATTCACATCAGGAGAGCTTGGCACATGAATGGCTCTGCCCTAATCTTACCGGCTGTTCTAAGGTGGACCTGACATGCAACTGACGTTACCCCAGTGATGGTGGTGATACCTAGTAACTGCACAGTTTTCCCTCACCATACATATATTTATCAGGATGCTCATAGCTTTAGCTAAACTTCATGGCTTTTAATGCACTAAACTACCCCTCTATACACACCCTGTATGTAGTGTTCTATGTGTACTAAGGATTCCACAGTGTAGGTATGTGCCCCACAAAATACCTCCTCACAGAGCTTGTAACTACAGGGACCCGATACATAAAGTCTTAATTAGCAGTCCTCGAAGTCTGCTATATGTGTAGATCACAAGTAAAATCATGCAATGACTGTGCTAAAAATGCTTTCTTCCATGTAATTTATCCAGGCAGCATGGACTATTGTTCAACTTTCTACTTGGACTTGGTTTGCATATATTGTGTTGCTTCAATGAACGACTTTGAGTTTACCAATCCCATCCAGCTGAATTTGCAATGCTGTTGCTTCAGTGGAAAGCAGGAGCCATTTGAACATGGAGCCAGGGCCCAGACAACAAAAACAAGTAATAAGTGCCACAAAAGTGAAAAGGCATTATTCACAAATTGGTAGGTTATCTTAGGACTTGCGGTTTCTCAGATAGGTCTGTTCAAGGAAAAAGGGGAGGGAATATTCCAGAAAGTTAGACACCCAACACAGCAGTTGTTGCTACCCTACATCCAACCCTAGGAGGCTTTCTACAAGGTTGGTCCTGAGAGTAAACCTGTTTTCTGCTGCTGCCCAAGCTCCTGGCCATGTAAAGAACAATGCTTGCCATACGTGCCCCAACATTTCCGCACAGCTAAAGTCAAAATAGTATGTAGTTGAATTGCAAACATTGGTGGGTTCCAGGGTCCTACTGAATGCCCTTTCTTTTCTCACAGGTCATGAGACCAAAGCAATGTTGAACAACAGCGGCCCCCGCTATAAGCGCAGCAAGCTTGAACGACGAATAAACATCGACGTCTTCTTTTGCGTTGGATTGCTCTTCCTCATGTGCCTCACAGGGGCTCTCGGTAAGAAATACACCCAATAGTGGGTTAGATTCAGGGGGAGGATGTGGGGGAAGAATTTATGTTTATTTTATTTCCTGCTCTGCCTTTGGCGAAATAACTAGTCTTTCCTGGCCATTATGTATGGGCGAGGGTTGTAACCATTCCGGATTCAGACCGAGATTTTCAAAATTCCTTTATTCACAGAAACTAATTGTAAATTGCTAAGTTACAGGGTTGAAATTCATATCAGCTATGGATTCTGAGAGTGGTGCAATGGAAAACACAGTTGTAAAGTCGCAATTTTGCTTCTGAACGTTTTACAGAATTCTGGCACATCCAATTGTACATTTCATTTAAGTTTTCACATCTGGAATATGACCATGACCATATGTCGATTTTTCTACAAAGGATAAAACCAGATATTGGTGATAGTTAACGGAGAGGAGTAGGATCGTATGATAGTCTGGAAGGAAAGGAGGGGTAAAGCTGTCAAAAATCAAAGATACAGCATCAGCAGAAAGTAAGTACAGGTGGAAAGGAGAAACAACAATAAGGAAAAATGGTAGACCGAACAAATGAACAAAAAGAGGGCAGAATAAATAATAGAACTATGTATAGAAAAGCCAGACAGTAAAGACTTATATATGTACAGGAAAGGTGGTCCAATTAAAAGAAATCTGTAGTCAGGGAAAGCGAACAAGGGAAAGTGAACTGACGGATGAGTATTAAAGAAGGAAGACAGAGCTTCCAAATTAGGGCATCAGCTAAGCTGCTTTTTTTATTCCCTTGGAGTAGAACTGCTCCCAAACGTAGATTTTTTTTAGACTTTATTTATGGCCAGTATGGACCGATTCACCTCCATTTAAAAATCTTTGATTTGGGCTCTGGCATGCCCTGGCAAGGAACACATTTCCCACAAACTGGTTCTCACTGAAAAGTTGTTCACTGTGATATGGCGCTCTGTCTTAGACGATATCTCCACACTAAAATGTATTTGCTTCCCCATGCTACACCTACCCACCCTTCAGCTTTTCGACTAACAGTAAGACGTTGAGTGGCAGGCACCCACGTTTGTACAGAATCAACCACAAAACATAAGACGACCATAACCATACCCAGAAACCAACAGCACAGGAACCTCGCTCTCACCCTCTCCTCACCGCACCACCTAGGTACTCAATTCTCTCTCTACTGGCTTTCCTCTCTTTTCAAATGGACTGTATTGGGAAAGGGTGGTCTTGGGTTACTTCCTCATTACCCTTTGGTTTGTTATTTAGGTCTGTACCACTTCTCAGGGGACTTGTTACACCTCCACACTACATGGGAAGCATGGACTAGAATCTGTATTTGGCATTGCTCTTTTTATGAGCATATGCTTATGTGTGTAAAGCTCCGAGTCCCTTTGAGCCCCTCCATGTGCACCTACATGGCTCGATGATGCTTCCTGTAGCATTGTGACACAATGTGTAAAATTTAATAAACAGAACTGAGTAGAAAACCTTGCTTTGATATGCTTGCTAAGTTTTGCCATTTCAATTGAAATTTCCATTTAGTGCCTTATAGCATAAAGAAAAGCAATGACGCTCAATTTCATGACTATACCATGTAACAGCAAAATGTCTTGCCTTAATACACGGTGGCACCTTGACCTCATGGAAAGTTTAAGAGGGGAAGCGTCTCCTCTTGAAGCCTCATATGATTTTAAACATTCCAGGAAGGAAAATATTAAAATGTTAGGAGCTTGAGTTTCTGAATAGGTGGTAGAGCTGTGGCAAAGTCAGACGTCTATAGAATGACTCTTCCCCAAGCCCCCCAGGAGTCTATCAGAGTCCCCTAGGAAAAAACAGCGAATCCACTTCTGGGAGTTGTCGTTCTGGGTTTACTGGTTTAAACATCTCACTTGTACTGCAAAGAAAGCACTATTAAGCCCATCAAGCAGATCAAATGTTCTTTCTATTTATCCTCATTTATATGGCACCTAAGCCGAGCATATAGTGACTGCATGAACCGTAGTTAAGTTATCTCCTCGTTGGTCGGATATCCCCACTAAATCTCTCTAGACGTCACATGACAGTTTCTCTAGTTTGTTGTTTACTTTCCAAATACTGCTTAGTGAAGCCAACTTTCCTTGTTCGTTTGTCTCACTCTAGGGTATGGCATTTGGGTCTCACAGTTCACCACCCATCCCCCCTTTGATGTTCCTGAATCAGATGGAACTCACTACTCGCCCGCTTTGGGAGGATTCTTCATGTTTCTAACTATGATCATCCTGTTGCAGGTATGTACCTCCCCACAAACCCAAAATAATAACTATCACTTTTTGATATGCAGAGCGTGTCCTTTAGACTTTGAGTTGCCTTGGAGTACCCAATGTTTCAGGCAGGTATTATCCACATTTCTATCTTAGGGTTTCCACTGTATGCATTTAATTACTTCCAACCAGTGTGAATTAATGTCTGACACTTGTGTAACATTTAAACGAGAAGTAGACTATATTCTAGTACATTTATTTCACAAACTGAAATTGTTCTCAGAAACCCATATGCATTTGCACATCGGGCCATTTAAGAAGTGTAGCAGTAATATTGAAAATTGCATGCAGTGTACACAACGAATTGAATTGTTTCTTGTTATTTAGAAACTTGTTACAGGCCTTACTGAACTGGATTCCACTTTATAATGCCACCTTAAAAGGATGAAAGTCTGAGTCCATTGGTTTTACATTGTAAGAGTTTTACTTTATTTAGGGTAAACATGTTTTAAGGTTGTGTAATTGAGTTATCTTACAGGACGGCTGTCTTCTGAAAGTGCTTCACTCGGTGAGAAGGACTGAGCTGGAGGCCAATGACTAACTAATCATTGCAGTGCCTTTTTATTGACTGTGGGTGGGTACTTTTATTTATCGTTGGTGTCCTCCCTTCTTACTTACTAGTTTACTCAAATTTAAAACCAAAATCTATCTTTCAAGTCTCAATTCAGCTTTTATGGTGCTACCCTACTTTGAAATGTTGATACCTCTGCACCCTCGCATTGTAAAGTGGTGTTACCAATGGTTCTGATATCAGGGCGGTCGGTGCTAACTACAGGAACACTCTCAAAGATTTATAGTCTCTCTCTGTAGGATGGAACTAGGTGATAATAACTCCCACAAACCTGAGGTGATTAACAAATGTGATGGTTCATCCACAGGTGGAGAATTTTGGTCCCAATCTGACATGATGGAGATGGTTTTCTTACCGTTTCAGTCCCGGGCATCTGGCTCCAGGTCTCTAAATGTCCTGGCAGGTTCTCTTCCCTCAGTCAATCTCCACACAGGTCTCAGTCATCAAACCTAAGGACTTTTCTTCTAGGTTATGGTGGTCCCTGTCCACGCAAATAGTCAAGCAGTTTCCAGGCAGGGCACAGCAACATGGCCAGTCTGGCGATCTAGGTTTGACAATAGCCTTGAGTGCACCAGCCGCACTTTGTCCCATTCATGGCTAGACACCGTCTTGTGGGGTGTGGTGGTGCAAAGCCTCTTTTCATGTGAAAGCAAATACTAGATATCGGCTGCAAACCCCTAGTTGTTTTTCAAGATCTTGAGCGTATGAATTACTGGTCCAATCTTTGAAAAGGTGTGCAATCTGCAAAATCACAACTGCAGCCAACCAGTGGCCTGCGGGCATACCCTCCGGGGACTTTCGACAATGAAGGGGTGGGAAAGCATCAAACTGGTGACAGAAATGGGTACTGGGGCAGACTCGGGTCAAACCTCCTGAGCTGGGGTAGGTTGTTCCTGTGACAAATCTGGATACATGATTGCCCAGGCAGCCACGGCAGTATTGACCCTTTTTAGCCTCAGGTTGCAGGCTGAATGTGAATTGCAGCCCACAAACCAGAAAAAGGTGAACCTTCTACGTGATCTCTGAGGCACAGGCTTTAGGGTTTTCATAGACTGGGAACCCTGAGTAACCTCAGCCCTCATACTGGTAACCACAAACTTGTGCTAAAGGCAACATCCTCTCAGAGGATCAACCCAGTATCCTCTTTTAATATTCACAGCGTAATTAACAGATAGAACTGTCTGACCACACTTTGGGACTTGCCTTTAAGTTTTATAAAGTGGCCATAAGTGCTAACAGCGTTTTAAGACAGGCAACCTTACTCCAAACCCCAGAAGTGCTACAAACGAAGGGCAGGTTCATGTCCCCTAGTAAAATGCACTGCACATAATTTTTTAAGGTGGGTATATAAGAAAAGGCAAAATGCTGGTCTGTTCTCGATGTCAGCGGGTACCTTCCCTTGTGGGGAACAGTTAGGAGGTGGGGCAGGGGCATGCACCATTTCCAGGGGCCGCAAAACAATGTAAGGGCATGGAGGTCAACAGAGAGTTCATCCCCTAACCTCTTTCATATTGATGGAAAATAACAGCTGCTGGATCATAACTTTTTTGAAAAAAGAATTCCAGGCCTGGACATCGTTACATGTGAAGTGATAATGAGCATCTGCACGTGACAGAAACTAATAGCAGCAAAGCATCTCGCCCCCTCACCCTTGCTCACAAGTTGGGATATAGGCTGTTGATTCACCGCTATTTTTCTTTCCTTATTGCCACATAAACACCCTCAGGACCTAAGAATCCTTTTGCTATCCAGTATAGACGTTTCCTGCTAGAGCAGTGTTGGAATTAGGTACCCTGGCCTAGGGCAAGACTAACATTCAGAGGCACAGTGTAAAGGTTGCAGACCACCCAAAAGTAATTCCACGCAATAGCACTCAAAAAGAAAACACTACACCAAAATTATAGGAAAATACGTACTGCTTTATATAAAAATAATATTCTCTTTGTTGTCAAATATAAGTAGCTCACATATAAATAGCTCAAAACATTTCAAGTCACTTTTAGGATCAGCAGTTACACTTTTTAAATTACTAGCAGATTATCACTTTGTCTTTAAAGCAGTTACTATATTCTTGAACTCCTATCACACTTTTGCATTAGGATAAACTGTACCTTAGAATCAATCAGGCTAGATATTACTCCGCTAGAATCTTGGGAGAGAACTACGACTCACTATAAGCAAAAGAAAATATCATCACAGTATTAGCATTCTTTAGAATTTAGCAAGATCAACTCCTAAATCAGGCCAGGACTTCACTCTCAGTTGCATGAAATACCTTTAGATTTTCTACTATTTCTTGGAATACCATTGGTTTAGACTTCACTTACATCAGCATTTAATTAAGCCCCAAAAGTAGTTAAATGGGGTTATTTTGTAGTACTCTACACTTTAAAAATACCCCAGTCACTGAGGGTTTCCTCAAGTTAATCACCAAGAGGAAAGCTGGATTCGCTCTTCCTAGAACCCTTGTCATTAACTGGGAGGGTGTTGGGATTCACCTCAAGTATCAGTAGTTATCTTTGCCTAATAAGGCTCCCTGGCATCCGCTTTCCCACACCCCCACTCTCCTTACTTTTGCTTCAGGGGGGGTTTGGGGTCGTCCTGCGCCAGGCCACTGGATTAACAGCAATGAAGGGGATCGAGGAGCTGAGGCTAGGGAGGCCCTCGCGCCTCACAATGCTCCGCAATGCTTTTTCTCCTGCTCTTTCCTTCCCACTCGGGCCAGCTCCTCTGCGTGGCGCTCGAGGGGAAGGTTTGCCAAATTCAGACCGCTCTCAGGCCTCTAACGGGCCTTTCTGTTTCCCCCTCTCGGCTCGGCCAGCTCCTCTGCATGGCGCGCGAGCGGAGGGAGAAGGCGGGATGCTCACGGGACTCCCTGAGGCGGCCGGCGCTCCTTCCGGTGCTCGGCGGGGCCGCTTCTCTCTTGATCCTGCGCAGTAGCGCTCGCCCTGACACTGCTCTTCTCGATCCTGCGCAGTAGCTCTCGCCCTGACACTGCTCTGTTCCGCGTACGCTAGCGGAAGAAGGCGTCCACCCTGGCCTGCTCGACCATAGGCCCCTCCTGCACTCGGGATATTACAGCGCTGGGGGCATGCGCGAGGGAGCAGCGTCTCCTTCCTGGAGATCGCGCACTCGCAACGGCGCCTCCCCTCACTCCCGGGACCGGGGCAATCACCACAAGCCGGCTCCTCACCTCAGGGCTGGCAGATACGGATCCACAGCGACGCCGCTCTCCACACTGGATTGGGGGGTGAAAGGGCGGAACAGCCCGATTTCTCTTGGCTCCCTCAGTGCCTGCTGCTCTCCTCAGTGGCGCTCCACCACAGCAGATGAGAGATGACGCTCCAGGGGATTACAAAGTAGGAGATAGTCTTAGAGCATTTACCAGTCTCTGGACTGTGGCTGGGGGTAAGGGTACACTTTCTACCAGTCTCTCTAACTGGGCAGAGGACCACACTCCGCAGGCTGCAGTCTCCTTCTCCTTAATTCTTCCCCTCCCTGATTTAGAAAAGGGGCAAGCTAGGCGCCCAGGGTCTCCAGTAACTTCCCACAGCGGGGCCAAGACAAGTAGCTAAAAGGGGAGTTGTGGGTTGGACCAAATAGGCAGCTTCCCAGTCCAGGTAGTCAACCCTAAGTCTAACCTTTTCCCACCCTTAGCTACCACCTGTCCTCCAGCTGACTTCCACAGGTAGACAAAATGGCTGCCCCGCATTCCGCCTTATATAGGCTGCCCTTCAGTGGTCCAGAATGGACCAGAAGGTTCTGGAATGCCCTATGTTAGGCTATGGCCAAGTTCTGTTGGTGACAGTTGGGGCAGTTGGTGGCCACCATTTTAGGTGGTGCCAACTTTCCTGTCAGAACAGGCCTCTGGGCCTGAGGTAAAAGATTATGAGGGGGAGAGAGAACACCTATCCCCCTGACCAACACCTACAAAAAGTCAGTAGACAAAAAAAATTATTAAGGGTATGAGGGGCAAAAAGGGGACAAAATAAATAATAGTTAGGAGGGACTTCGCCAAAAAGCCAGACAGGTCTAACACGCGTCCCCCCCAGCTGAAAGTGGGGAGAACTACCCAACCCCTTGGGAGTCCTCATCACTAAGGCGGAAAAACCTGGAGAGACCATCTGCATTGGCGTGGTCCACTCCAGGCCGATGTTCCACCCGGAAGTCCATTCCCTGTAGGGAGATGGACCACCTCAACAACTTGGGATTTTCCCCTTTCATTTGCATCAGCCAACGAAGGGGTCGGTGGTCAGTCTGAACCAGGAAGTGCGAGCCAAAGAGGTATGGCCGCAGCTTCTTCAGAGCCCACACCACCGTAAAAGCTTCCCTCTCAATGGCACTCCACTTCTGTTCCCGGGGAAGCAGTCTCCTGGATAAGAAGACTACGGGTTGATCCAGGCCCTCTTCATTCAGTTGCGATAACACTGCCCCAATGCCATGTTCTGATGCATCTGTTTGGACAATGAACTCCTTGGAGAAGTCTGGGGCCTTCAGGACCGGTGCCGCACACATTGCCTGTTTCAACTTTTCAAAGGCTTGCTGACAAGCCTTTGTCCAAACTACCCGTCGAGGTTGTTTCTTGGAGGTGAGCTCTGTGAGGGGCGCTACAATAGTGCCATACCCCTTCACAAAGCGACGGTAGTAACCTGTGAGGCCCAGGAAAGCTCGGACCTCAGTCTGTGTCTTGGGGGGTTCCCAGGCCATGATTGCCTCAATCTTCGCCTGCAGGGGCTGCACAGTCCCCCTACCCACCAAGTGTCCAAGGTACACAACCGACCCCTGCCCAATCTGGCATTTGCTGGCTTTGACGGTTAATCCAGCTTGTCTCAGGGCCTGGAGAACGGCCTGCAAATGCTGCAGATGGTCCTCCCAACTGCTACTGAAGACAGCAATGTCATCCAGGTAAGCAGCAGAGAAACTCTCCATTCCAGAGAGGACCTGGTTCACCAGCTGCTGAAATGTGGCAGGGGCGTTCTTGAGCCCAAAGGGCATCACACAGAACTGGTAGTGTCCCTCAGGCGTGGAGAAGGCTGACCTTTCCCTTGCTCCATCTGTCAAGGAGATCTGCCAGTACCCTGAAGTGAGGTCAAAGGTACTCAGATATTGGGCAGCTCCTAGCCGGTCAATCAATTCATCCGCCCTAGGGATCGGATGAGCATCAGTCTTGGTTACTGAATTCAGTCCTCGGTAATCCACACAGAACCTTAGTTCGGGTGTGGTGCCTGGTGGTGCGGCTTTTGGCACGAGCACCACCGGACTGGACCAAGGGCTGTTGGAAGGTTCAATTACTCCCAGCTCTAGCATCTTGGCAACTTCTCCATGGATGCTAGCCTTCACCTTGTCAGACAGCCAGTAGGTCTTGGACTTCACTGGTGGGCTGTCTCCTGTGTCCACATCATGGGTACACAGGTGGGTCCTTCGCGGGACAAGGGAGAACAACGAAGAGTACTGCTCCAGGATCTGGCGGCAGTCCTCCCGTTGCTCAGGAGTTAGAGTAGGAGAGAGAATCACTCCCTCCACTGACCCATCCTTCTCCTGGGACGAAAAGAGATCTGGGAGAGGTTCGCTTTCCGCTTCCTCTTCCCCGTCAGTCACCATCATCAGCATGACCTCGGGCCTCTCATGGTGGGGCTTGAGTCGGTTGGCATGCAGCACACGTAGGGGCTGTCGAGGGGTCTTAAGGTCCACCAGGTATGTGGCCTTACCCTTCTTCTCCAACACCTCAAAGGGGCCTGTCCAGCGATCCTGGAGGGCGCTAAGCTCTCCAGGCTCCATCACCCACACTTTCTGTCCAGGCTCCAATTCCACCTGGTGAGCATTGTGGTCATACCACTCCTTCATGACTGCCTGGCTGGCCTCCAAGTTGTCAGAAGCTTGCTTCCACAACTTCGCCATTTGGCTCCTGAAGGCCAGCATGTAGCTCACCACATCCTGGGGGGGTTTCCTGGGAGATTTCTCCCAACCATCCTTCACCAGGCTGAGAGGACCGCGTACAGGGTGCCCATACAGAAGCTCAAAGGGGCTGAAGCCCACTCCCTTCTGGGGCACTTCCCTGTAGGAAAAGAGTAAACAGGGTAGGAGGACATCCCATTTCCTCCGCAGGCTCTCGGGCAGACTTCTGATCATGCCCTTCAAGGTCTTATTAAACCTCTCAACCAGTCCATTCGATTGGGGGTGATAAGGAGTGGTGAACCGGTAGGTCACTCCACACTCCTTCCACATGGCCCGCATGTAAGCTGACAGGAAGTTGGTCCCCCTGTCGGACACAACTTCCTTGGTAAATCCCACTCGGGTAAAGATTCCCATTAGGGCTCTTGCCACTACAGGTGCAGTGACTGTCCTCAGAGGTATTGCCTCTGGGTACCGTGTGGCATGATCCACCAGTACCAGGATAAACCTGTGACCAGCTGCTGTTGGTGGATCCAAAGGCCCTACAATGTCGATGCCCACCCTCTCAAAGGGGGTGCTAACGACTGGAAGTGGTTCCAGGGGAGCTTTTAGCTTCACCCCTGTTTTCCCACTGGCCTGGCAGGTTACACATGTCCTACAGTATGTGTTGGACGCCACTTTCATCTGAGGCCAGTAAAAGTGGAGGACAAGCCGTGCAAAGGTCTTATCCTGGCCTAAGTGTCCTGCCAGGGGTATGGCATGAGCCAATTCCAAAAGAAAGGCTCGGTACTGTTGCGGGACTACCAAGGCCCTCGATGAACCAGGCGAGGGTACCTTGGGTTCACTGTAGAGGAGTCCATCCTCCCAGTAAATATGGTAATGTCCCGTAACATCACCTGCTGCTTGGGCTTCAGCCTGTCGCCTCAGTCCCTCAAGGGTGGGGCACTCCCTCTGCCCCTTACAGAATTCCTCTCTGGTAGGACCTCCCTCCACATGCCACTCCGCAGGGATGGGTAAATCCTCCAGAGAGTCTACTTCCCCCTCCACGGACTCCTGGTCCACCACCGCAAGTGGCCGATCTGTCTCATGGGGTGTGGAAGCCGGAGCAGGCTTTCTCTGTCTCCGGGTCTGTCCCTTCTTAGCAGCGGGGTTGGGCCATTGTTCCAGGCTCCAACCCAAGCGAACTCCCTCTCCGGGCAGTCGCAGACCGTGTGCTGACACAGGCCCAGTCAGGTGCACCCAGCATCGCAGAATGCGTCCGGTATTCCACCTCTCTCCAAGTGTTGTGTTCCATGTCATTCCCCAACAGACAATCGACTGGCACGGCAGGGCTTACGGCAACTCGAAGTGAACCTGCAACCCCCTCCCACTCAAAGGGAACCTCAGCCACTGGATAGTGGCCCATTCTGCCGTCAGCCATCGCGGCGGGGTGGAGTACATTAGGAACAACCTGCTCTGGGGACACCAGCTGACTTCTCACCATAGTCATACTGGCTCCTGTATCCCTCAGAGCCTCCCCTCTCTGGCCATTGATGGTAACCCATTGCCCATACTTTGTAGTATTTGGGGGCACCTGGATCTTTGGCACCATCTCCCGCTCTCCCAGGGACACTAAGGTGACACCCGCCCACTCACCCCCCTTATCTAAGGGCAACTCCTCCCCGAGCGCTACACTAGCTACTCCCGGTGACTTTCCTCCGGTGGGAGGGGGTGGTCTCTTTGGGCATCTGACATCTCCCTTATAATGTCCAACGCCACCGCATTCAAAACAGTGGAGAACCCTGGGCTGCTGGCTTTGGCCAGGATGAGGGTTCTGGGGCGGGTTTGCCCTAGGGGTGAAACCTGCTCCCTTCCCTTGGAAGTTATTTTGGGGACCTTTAGAGAACTCTTTCTTTTTCTCCCCCCCTCCTTCTTCTGGGGGGCGCCCTGTCCGGCTTTTTGAGATTCCCCTCCAGTCCCCTTGGAGGACACCCAGGTACTTGTCCAGATGTCCGCCTCCTCTGCAAGCTTCCGGGGATTGGTCAGCTTGCTGTCTACCAGGTGTTGGCGCAGCTCGGGAAAACATTTCTCGAGGAGGTGTTCTCTCAAAAACAGATTGTACAGCCCCTCATAATCTTTTACCTCACTGCCCTTGACCCAACCCTCTAAGGCCTTTCTGGCGTAATCAAGGAAGTCCACCCAGTTCTGAGTGCTCATCTTGTGGCTCCACCTGAACTTCTGTCGGTACCTTTCTGGGGTGAGTCCGAACTTCCTCAACAACGACAGCTTCATGGTGGGGTAGTTTGTCTGTTCCTCTGGATCCAGGGCCAGCAAGGTGTCCCGACCAGCAGGAGGCATGTACTTGTACAAACTACCCCCCCAGTGCTTCTCCTGCACTCCATGAACCTTCAGCGAAACCTCATAAGCGGCCAGCCACTTAGCTACATCGTCCCCCTGACTGAAGCTCGCTATCAGGTCCTTTGGTATATAGGGTTTGGTCTCCCTGGCTGACTCCTTTGGTTCGCTGCCACCATTTCTATCAGGAGAGGACCCCCGTCGCAGACTTTGGAGCTCCAGTTCCTTCAGTCTAAACGCGTGGACCATCCTCCTCTCCTCTTTCTCCTGCTCCAACTTAGCCAACTCCCACCTTAACTGTCTTTTCTCCCTTCTATCGGTGAGCTCGGCTTCCGTTAGGCTTCTCCCAGAGATGCTACTGCCCTTTCTGGAGTAGGACACTGGTCCGGTGAGTAAGTTTTCCCCCTCATGGCGGAATAACTCTTCTACCTCCCCCACCGTGTCCTGGTCGACCTCTTCATCCTCCTCCTTCGTCCCTTGGTGTGCCTCCACCCAGGCCCTAAGGCTAGTCTGGAGCTCCCCCTTCCTGGCACCATGTTTGAAAAAGACCCCCATTTGTTGGCAGAATATTTTCAATTGGGACACGGAATAAACTTCCAGGTTTTCCACAGCGAACTCCATTGTGAGTCAGGCAAACCTGGATACACACCAGAAATTTCAGAGGGGCAAGGGCTACCTAAAGCCAACTCCACCCACCACCAGGAATAAATTTAGAAAAAACAAAAAGACTAATTGGGAGGGCCGCAAGGAGAAAACTCCTGGTGTAGGTTGGGTGTATTACGTCAAATTACTAGTAAGTAGCTGCAACCAAGTCCGCAATCCCACCGCTAGGCACCAATATGTTGGAATTAGGTAGCCTGGCCTAGGGCAAGACTAACATTCAGAGGCACAGTGTAAAGGTTGCAGACCACCCAAAAGTAATTCCACGCAATAGCACTCAAAAAGAAAACACTACACCAAAATTATAGGAAAATACGTACTGCTTTATATAAAAATAATATTCTCTTTGTTGTCAAATATAAGTAGCTCACATATAAATAGCTCAAAACATTTCAAGTCACTTTTAGGATCAGCAGTTACACTTTTTAAATTACTAGCAGATTATCACTTTGTCTTTAAAGCAGTTACTATATTCTTGAACTCCTATCACACTTTTGCATTAGGATAAACTGTACCTTAGAATCAATCAGGCTAGATATTACTCCGCTAGAATCTTGGGAGAGAACTACGACTCACTATAAGCAAAAGCAAATATCATCACAGTATTAGCATTCTTTAGAATTTAGCAAGATCAACTCCTAAATCAGGCCAGGACTTCACTCTCAGTTGCATGAAATACCTTTAGATTTTCTACTATTTCTTGGAATACCATTGGTTTAGACTTCACTTACATCAGCATTTAATTAAGCCCCAAAAGTAGTTAAATGGGGTTATTTTGTAGTACTCTACACTTTAAAAATACCCCAGTCACTGAGGGTTTCCTCAAGTTAATCACCAAGAGGAATAGCTGGATTCGCTCTTCCTAGTACCCTTGTCATTAACTGGGAGGGTGTTGGGATTCACCTCAAGTATCAGTAGTTATCTTTGCCTAATAAGGCTCCCTGGCATCCGCTTTCCCACACCCCCACTCTCCTTACTTTTGCTTCAGGGGGGGTTTGGCGTCGTCCTGCGCCAGGCCACTGGATTAACAGCAATGAAGGGGATCGAGGAGCTGAGGCTAGGGAGGCCCTCGCGCCTCACAATGCTCCGCAATGCTTTTTCTCCTGCTCTTTCCTTCCCACTCGGGCCAGCTCCTCTGCGTGGCGCTCGAGGGGAAGGTTTGCCAAATTCAGACCGCTCTCAGGCCTCTAACGGGCCTTTCCGTTTCCCCCTCTCGGCTCGGCCAGCTCCTCTGCGTGGCGCGCGAGCGGAGGGAGAAGGCGGGATGCTCACGGGACTCCCTGAGGCGGCCAGCGCTCCTTCCGGTGCTCGGCGGGCCGCTTCTCTCTTGATCCTGCGCAGTAGCGCTCGCCCTGACACTGCTCTTCTCGATCCTGCGCAGTAGCTCTCGCCCTGACACTGCTCTGTTCCACGTACGCTAGCGGAAGAAGGCGTCCACCCGGGCCTGCTCGACCATAGGCCCCTCCTGCACTCGGGATATTACAGCGCTGGGGGCATGCGCGAGGGAGCAGCGTCTCCTTCCTGGAGATCGCGCACTCGCGACGGCGCCTCCCCTCACTCCCGGGACCGGGGCAATCACCACAAGCCGGCTCCTCACCTCAGGGCTGGCAGATACGGATCCACAGCGACGCCGCTCTCCACACTGGATTGGGGGGTGAAAGGGCGGAACAGCCCGATTTCTCTTGGCTCCCTCAGTGCCTGCTGCTCTCCTCAGTGGCGCTCCACCACAGCAGGTGAGAGATGACGCTCCAGGGGATTACGAAGTAGGAGATAGTCTTAGAGCATTTACCAGTCTCTGGACTGTGGCTGGGGGTAAGGGTACACTTTCTACCAGTCTCTCTAACTGGGCAGAGGACCACACTCCGCAGGCTTCAGTCTCCTTCTCCTTAATTCTTCCCCTCCCTGATTTAGAAAAGGGGCAAGCTAGGCGCCCAGGGTCTCCAGTAACTTCCCACAGCGGGGCCAAGACAAGTAGCTAAAAGGGGAGTTGTGGGTTGGACCAAATAGGCAGCTTCCCAGTCCAGGAGGTCAACCCTAAGTCTAACCTTTTCCCACCCTTAGCTACCACCTGTCCTCCAGCTGACTTCCACAGGTAGACAAAATGGCTGCCCCGCATTCCGCCTTATATAGGCTGCCCTTCAGTGGTCCAGAATGGACCAGAAGGTTCTGGAATGCCCTATGTTAGGCTATGGCCAAGTTCTGTTGGTGACAGTTGGGGCAGTTGGTGGCCACCATTTTAGGTGGTGCCAACTTTCCTGTCAGAACAGGCCTCTGGGCCTGAGGTAAAAGATTATGAGGGGGAGAGAGAACACCTATCCCCCTGACCAACACCTACAAAAAGTCAGTAGACAAAAAAAATTATTAAGGGTATGAGGGGCAAAAAGGGGACAAAATAAATAATAGTTAGGAGGGACTTTGCCAAAAAGCCAGACAGGTCTAACAAGCAGCATCAAACCAGGTAAGAGGGAGGAGTGATGCTAGCACTGCAGGGACAGTCTTCGGTACACAAAACTCAAAAGAGCAATATATTTGTGCAGGGTGTTCCAAGGGACACAGCAAATCATGGAACAATCCCACCATCCTCCATAGCCACCAATCGATAGGTACTGATGGCCACAATGACAAGGTGAATTTGCAAACCGTCCTTCTTTAATATGCTGTTGATCTCAATTTCAGGTACCCTTCCTCCGACTTAACTTCTGCAATCTAACGAAAGGTTGCAGACCTCTTGGCAGTTTTGCTCAACTCAGTATAAGGGCCTCCAACTTATGTTAACAACTTGAAGCATCCGCAAGCGCTCCTGTTAGAGATCTAAATAGTTGAATGTATTGATGCATGCCTGTATTTTATTAATGAACCAACGATTCTGTTTTTACGATGAGCATTTAGTCAGAGGCAGTGCTAACAGTTCATGCATTACTTCTAAAATAAGGACACAGCACCTTGGGAGCATTTGTTTGCAAGCAGACAGTAGAAAGATCAGGAGTTTATGTGCCCCTCTTGGATCTGCAGTAACACTGCTTCCACCAGTACTAAACTTTCCCTCCCAAGTTCCTTCAAAGGTGTTGGCACTATGGGGCACACTGAGTACATATGTATTTATGCGTCACAGTAACTCATGAGTTTCTAACAAAACTGGGCTCTCCTCTTTTCAGATCCTGATCCCGATCTCCCTCTATGTGTCCATCGAGTTGGTAAAAGTCGGTCAGATCTTCTTCATCCACAATGACCTCGATCTGTACGACGAGGAGATTGATATGTCCATCCAGTGCCGGGCCCTAAATATCACAGAGGACCTGGGTCAAATCCAGTACGTCTTTTCGGACAAAACTGGAACTTTGACAGAGAACAAGATGGTGTTTCGTCGCTGCACCATCTCAGGCCACGAGTTCTCTCACCAGGAGAATGGTAAGAAATGATTTGAGAATACCCCACCTGGATTTTAATATACATACCTCTAAACCTTCCTATGCTATGTGATCTGTCTCTAGAAAGAAAAGGTGTTAAGGGATATTTATCAGCATTTACCTCGGTCTCCCACAAAAATAGAATGTATTTTTTGTGTCACAACGTAAATAGTTAATCAAACAAAAGAGTTTAGCTAACAGTCCAAACGGTTTCAAAATGTATTTTTTTATAAACTCATTTTTTGTATTAAATTGTAAAAGTAATTGGTAGTTGAGAATTATGTAAGTCAGTTAGGGGTTGAAAACATTTGTAAAATTCTTATCTGAAATTTTATTAAAGGAGGAAAGATTAATTTCAATTCCAAGCTCACCACACACAAGCAAATGAACGAGGTGAATGATTTGTTTAAAAAAGACCGCAGACATCGAACTGTGCACAGTTTTCTCTCTAGTAACCTATTTGAAATTTCCCCACATTATTGAAGTTTTTTCAACAACTACAGGAAGTTGGATGAGTAAATAGGTCATTGTTTTGCGCATTTCCATTTATCTTTGTACCCTATTCCTGGCTAGAGTCCTCACCTGCCTTGTCCTCCTAGCATATACCTATGCATTTATAGTGCAAATATGACGCTCATAATCTGGATTGGCCTGTTTGAATTCCAAGTGTCCAATGACAATTTTGAATGGTCATTGTCTGCTGAGTCATCATTTTGCATTCACTATTTCCATTGATTTGCACTCCAGTGCAAATTGTCTCCCTATCAGCGAGCATGCCAACTGGCAATTGTAGTTTTCATGTTTATTTCTGAATTTGTACCGATTCACAGTAAACTGCAAATTGTGTTGCTAATCATCAGCTATTTAGATTTGCAGTTGGACATTTAAAATCTAGCTGGGAGGACCAGATGGATTTGCATCCTGAATTTTTTGCAATCTAATGCAGCAAGTAAAGAAATGATTGAACTCTTGGTGTTTGACTTCTTTCCAGCAAGACGCTTGGAACTGCACAATGATCTGGACTTGAATGATGAAGATTTGTCCAGGAATCGGAACTTTTCCCTGAGCAACTTGGATTTTGACTCTGTCTCCAAGACGGTGAGCCATGGTACCAAAAACCTGCGGCGATGCCAGAGTGCTGTCCCGCGGTTGCATGGCCACTACCGGAAGAAATCCGAAGGTCGATTTGAAGTTCCTACCTCCGAAGTAGCTTTCAGCAGTCCTATCGTGAGTATGAGTCTCTTTTTATTTAATTTTAGTTGTTAAATATCTATTTTTGTGTTAATGTATTTAATTTGTCTCTGGATAATTTAAATTCGGATGTAAAGTACCCACTGGCCTACCAGGGTACTGACAGCCTACTGACATGCCTTGCAGTTTGCATCTTGTGGAAGTTCGTAACCTTTAATAAACCTGATCAAACAGTTGCAACTTTATATTTGGACTTCCATGGAAGGCTCCTTCACGTGTCCAAATGTCTACTTTCTTCCATTTGTAAGTTACATGGCAGACAGAGCTATGCATGACAATGAGACATAAGCACTGTCTGGCATGTGTCGGGTGTCCATGCATTCTGACTAAGGCAACGCTCATTTTTGTTTATTCTTTTTTTCTTATTTGTATTGTGCAAACAATGCTACTGGTCCAGGTTGAAGACTCAAAATAGAGCTACCTCTTGTCATACCTATCAAATTTACTTACTGGTCATACCTCTATCTGTAGTTTACCTGTATACAGCACAGAAAAAAGAGAAGAGAACCAAACTTAACTTTCAACTAGGTTGTCTTTTATTTATCAACACCCCTTACAGGGTATTGGAGGATGGAGACGCCGTGACTGAGCGGGATAGTGAAAGCTAGGATGATGGCACACCACTGAACCACGAGGTCCAAAACGAGCAAAGACGCATTATTACATAGGAATAGACGTGAATTACAACTTTAGACATTTAAATAGATTCAACAGGATATTGGTGCCGCGTGTACGATAATGGATAACCATACCATTTTGGCGTCCAAAACCCCGATAGGAATTTGACATTCTGGAATAATATCCTCCATTCCGTATCTAAAATGATTCATCTGTAACCTTGGCCAATTACTAGCCCAGTGACCGATTCTATATGCCCAATGGCATTTCCTTACTAAAATTTTTAGAACCCCCCATCTTTTACTGTCTGGAAATTGTATGCTTCCGGCCCTTATGAAGGTGACAACATCTTGCTTTCACCGAAACGTGCGTAGGCCATCGACACACACGTCTGAGAACCCTAATCAAAGACCCATGTGAAAAAGGAGCTTCTTCGAATTGGGCAATGATGGACAGATGCCATCTTGTGTACAAATTATATAGATCCTTGTCTCAGATGTGGTTTTGCACGAATACATTTTGCACAGTATAAGTTTTAGTATGTATGAGAGGAATGAGTGGTAAGAGAGGCTGATTGAGAGGATATTTTCTGATTTCACTTTTGTTCTTTTTTTCAGTGGAGGTTAATCATGGATGGTTATGATGTATATGAAGAAAGAAAACATGTTTTTATATGTATAAAAAAGTTAAAAATATATCTAACAAGAATGTTTAACAAAAAAGAGAAATAATGCTTTTTGATAAATCAAAAACAACCTAGGTGAAAGCTAATTTTGGTTCTCTTCTCTTGTTTCTGTGCTGTATACACATAAACTACAGATAGAGCTATGACTAGTAAGTAAATAAGATAGGTCTAACAAGCGGTAGTTCTATTTTGGTTCTTGCTTGTCCCCCTCCTCTTGGACCTTAAAGTAACCATGGGGTACCTTGGCCTTATACCAGGTTGAAGACCCCACAAGCAATAAAAAACATGACAAAAATAGAAAAACACAACAATTAGGATGTTTTTAAGGAAACAGTATAACTCAAAGAAGAGAAGGATGGCTACCTAGAGCATATGCACTTAAAAAAAATAAGTTATTTGCAGATATATAAATTAATCAAAACACATGGAAAAAAGAGAGCTTAACAAATGAAGCATAAAGACTCCCTTCAGTGGTCTTATTCGTGCCTCAACCTTGGGTGTGCAGTTATGTACAAGTTAGAGGGCTCTTGTACTGGTGAACGAATAATCACATTTTTGGCTAACCTATCAAAAAATCCAAAACATCAGGTTTAACTGTATTGTAATCGGAAACCATTATTCCAAAATCTGTTGGCATTTGGTGCTTTGATAATTCATAACTTTTCCCCTTGTCCTTTAGGAAAAGGACGTGACCCCAGACAGCACGCTTTTGAAGAAGGTGAGAGATGCAGCTGTTCATATGGAGGCGGGCAGCAACGCCCTGAACTCTGCCATTGGAGATTTCTTCCTGGCACTAGCTATCTGCAACACTGTTGTTGTGTCAACTGCTACAGAACCCAGACAACGGGTATGTATGTCATTGGACAGCTCGTGGTTATAGATTGGTTTATGCGTGGCCATGGGGTTTCAGATTGAATCTGTACAGAAGAACAATCAAAGAGAAATTCTATGTTTTTCTGAATTTAATTCATTTCCACCGAGTGCAGATCATTTCAAAATGATTCCTCAATTTTCCAAGATTGAAATCACTCTAGGAATTATTTTGGTTGTTGGGTAGATTATTGGTGCTTTAAGAATTTACTTAAAGAAAGAAAATTGGGTGAAGGTTACAGATGGAGATGTAGATTTGTCTTTTAAGGTTAATAATGTCTAAATAATTCTTTGGTGGCTGTTCCAGATAATACATTTGTAGGGTGTTACTGGGAGTGTCTGGCATTTACAAGGATTCAGATTTTCGAGTGTCTGCAACAACCAACTAAATTGCACATTTCTAGATTAATTGCGGAGGAATTTGTGTCAATACATTTCCCACAACTCTTCTCAAATGTGATCTAAGTTGTAAAGGAGTTGGGCTTCTTTATTTATTTAGTTTTTTATGTTTAAATCTGTTTTTATTTTTGCAAAATAGAAAAAAAAATAAGCTTACATTGCGCGAGAGTATCTCTCTAATATGACATGTAATAATGCAACTTCCGATTTTGAGAAATGTTAAAACAAACAGAAGAAAAGACCAAAGAAACAGCCCCCCTCCTAAACTAACTCTTCCCCCCCCCCCCGACCAAGTACCTTCAATCGAATGATCCGACCTAACTGGGGAAATGATTGAATTGTATGTAATCAGGATTCTGGCTGAGTGGAATCGGGTTCAGCTAGGCGGAGTAGGCAAAGATAATGAGGACAAGTTAGTTCTCTGAATTCCTTAGTCAGCAGTTCAATGAAGGGCTGCCATATTTTTCGAACGGTGTCATCTCGCGATGTTAGAGAGAGAGGGTCAATATTTAGTTTTTAAACTTGAAAACTTCATTGAGAGTTGGTAGTGGTTCCCTAAACCACAGCCTACTCATCCTGAAGCGACCAGCCCAGATTACAAAGGGGAGTAATGAGTTGCCGCCCCAACTAGGCAGTTAGTAACTTATCAATCATTTGCAAGCGGAATTACAGTAGCAGATGAGAGACAGAAAGAGAGAAAGAGAGAGAGTGAGATAAAGAGAGAGATAAAGAGAGAGAAGAGATAAAGAGAGAGAGATAGATAGAGAGATAGATTAAGAGATAGATCAAGAGCGAGATACATCATGAGAGTGATAGAGAGAGAACAAGAGAATGAGAGAGAATGAGAGAACGAGAGCGCGAGAATGATAGAGAACGAGAGAGTTGGAAGAGACACCCAAGACACAACTCATTAAAAAACTAAATTCATAACCATTTCTTAGTGCATTTTGTAATTCTGTAAACATTTTCTGAATAATAAATGTATTTAGTGCATTTAAAAAAGCTATTTACCTGCCCCAAACCCTCTGATTCACAGAATCGGAGGGTTTGCGACCAGTAGAAAGCTTACTTCATCTAGCTTTTGTTTCCTTTTGTCCTCTCGTATTTTAAACTATGGTGTGCTCTCTTGCTGTCTTTTTCCAGGTGACGGAACCATCCCAGCTTAAAACGGGGAACTCCATGGTGAGGGTCCAGCAGTTGTTCCAAAAGCTGAGGCAGTTGCGTCTCAGCCAGTCCTCTACTCCCTCCTTATCTGGCACAAGAACTAGCTTGTCCCAAAAGACCAATACAGTAACTCCAGTGAACAGCAACTCTTCAGCCAAAGACAACGCGTCTTCCTCCAGCGTGGCAGAGAGAGCGGACTCGAGCAGAAACTCCTGCAGCCAGAGCGGCACCAGTAGTGTGGAGCCCTCGCTGGATGAGGCCAATACAGCTGTCTGTGAGGCACAGCTGGAGTCAGAGGTCTGCTATGAAGCTGAAAGCCCTGATGAAGCTGCGCTAGTGCACGCTGCCCGGGCCTACAGCTTTACCCTGGTGTCCCGTACCCCAGAGCAGGTGACCGTGAGGCTGCCTCAGGGTACCCTCCTCACCTTTGAGCTCCTATACACCCTGGGCTTTGACTCTGTCAGAAAGCGGATGTCGGTGGTGGTGCGCCATCCTATCACACAGGAGATCATTGTGTACACCAAGGGGGCCGATTCAGTCATCATGGACCTGCTGGAGGATCCTCCACGATGTAAGTATGATAGTCCTTCTTTTATTCATTGTTATGGTTTCATTTTCCACGAATTCATAGTTGATTCATGAGCCCAGTTGTCCACCTCAGTTTCTAGAGACAGAGTCGGAGACCATATATTTGCCAAAGCTAAATTCAACATGGATTAACATATTCATTACAAGGAACAATAAAATATATTCATTAATGTTTCAGAATTTCAGAGCTGGCAGGCTTAAATTGTGTTTGCCATTGCCTTTTTCTCTCTCTATTGTATTATAAAGAGAAACCTAAAATGGTTCAAATAGTTTTGGAGCTAGGTCGTCTAGTGGATAAAGCGCCTACACACATTGCACTGGCCTGTCTCCTGAAGGTCTTGGTGAAACAGTGACCACATCCGTATTCTGCTGCTCATGCAACTTGTGCCTGGAGTTCTGTGTAGTGCTTGTAGCCAGAGTGTGGACAACCTTCTAAATGCATGGTCCAAGGAGACCTCATGTCTAGAGGCAGAAGCTAAATAATCGGGGCTCAAATCTGTAGCAATTGCGTTCTTAAGATGAATATACTGTACGCATAAATTGTACATCTTACTGCAAAGTATAAGACTTTGGGGACAGTTCAGGTTAGAAGTGTTTTTTTGTTGTGTGTGTACTCGGGTGAGTTTCTGCCATTTTCATGAGTAATTTTGGTAAGGTGATCTGTGTGCAGTGGTCGCACACTCACTGGTATTAGCACATAAGAGCCCAAATGTAAGAAGCTTCAGACATAGGTAGCTTACTTGTTGGCATTTGCAGCACCTTGGGCATGGGAAATAAGACTTAAGCACAAACATTCCTCTCCTCTCTTGTGTGAGTCAATTTCAATTTCAAAATACTTTATTCGGTTTTACAAATATAAAACCATAAAAGCAATGTTACAACAGTAAAAAGGGTCTGTTTAAAAAACATATACATTAGGCTTGGACAAATGTTATAAATAATTCATTCAAGTATTGACACAAACATGTTAAAAACTATCGTCCATACAATATGTGCAAACTCTAAAGTAACATTTTAATTAATACAGTAGCCACAGTACGGGGATCCATTAATTCGGAAAGCTTTTTCTCAGTCTCAATGCCGATTTTAAAAATCCAACCACAAAGAGGGTACTTTCTGGTTTTAGCATTTGCAAGAAGCAAAGAGCTGGGCGAACCTGGGTAAAAGTCATCTTTTTTAAAAGGGGCTTAAAAAAAAACCTCCGGGGGACATCATAGTAGTAGCAAAAAAACAAAGTGCGTCAGGTCCTGTGGAGATGAATCATCGCAGCCACAGAAGACAACACCTGACCTCTATGGCTTCCCTTTGGAACAGCAAGTTGGAGGTAATAATAATCAAACCAAAACTTGGTTAATAGGAACCGCTCATGGGAAGAGAAGGGGCCATGTAAGATATGGTTCCAGCAATGGAACAGTTTTAAGTAACATGAATTTACGTACGCTGGATTTTGCCAGATCTGCCCCCTCTCTATTTAATTTTTGCCATAGAGAAAATGTCTTTTTTGCATAAACCACATCCCCAATTTTGATCGTGTCAGGACTTAAAAAGGTCCGGACGCCCCATTTCATTAAAACAGGTTTTTAAATATTTTAGCCAGGGGATGTTAAGCATGTTATCCAAGGACAGGGCCTCTTTGAGCAGCTGGTGATTAAGGGTAAGATCTTTATTTAACTAGCACTTAAGCCAAAAGAGCAAAGGGCGCATAGCTAAAGTGTCACCAATGAATGGGAGCCCGGTTTCTTCATGAGTAATTATATTTGAAGTTCCTTTGGGTACTCCCAATAGCTGTTTTAGGAAGTTGTTCTCCGCCACTTGGATGCCCTTGGCTGCTACATATCCCCATAGCTCACTGCCATAACTGCTAATTGCAACGCTTTTTGCCTGATATAACTTCAGCATTGCAGCAATTGGGCGCTTGCCCATTTTGTTCGCAAAGCTGAAGATAGAGGCATTCGCCCGTGTAATCTCTCCTCCTTTCCTCACAACAAGGGTGCCCCAATTTAGATGGTCATCAAATAGGACACCCAAGTAGGAGAAAGTTGTGGTTATGGGCACTTTTTCATTATTTACCATTAAAGGGCAACTACGCTTCGGGCGGGTCCCAACCTGTAATATGTAGGATTTAGAGTTGTGTATGGCTAGTTCGCAGTCAGCCATAAAGCTATGGAAGGCATTCAATAGAGACTGCAGGCCTCTTGTGGTTCGAGCCAGAAGGACCGCATCGTCCGCATAAAGCAGGACGGGAAGGCCCCTACGCCCTACATATGGGAAATCCACCCCAGTTTCGGTCAGAGTCTTATCCAGCTCGTTAATATATAGATTAAAGAGAAAAGGGGCTAAGATGCATCCTTGCCTTACTCCCCGGTCAACAGTGAAATCCCTTGATACTCCGAGGTCCTAGGAGATTCTAATGTTCGCCCTGGTATCCCTGTGCAGAACCCTCAGGAAGTTGGCCAGAGTGACATCCACCCCCATGGTGCCCATGGACTGCCACAGTTTCCACCGATTGACACAGTCAAATGCGGAGGAAATGTCCATGAACGCATGTAGATGGCACCCTTACGGGCGACGGTGTACTTCCTGAGGATCATATACAGGTTGAGGCATTGTGCCAAGGTAGAGTGCCCCGGGCAAAACCCGTACTGGATATCAGAGATGACTCAATGAGGGAGATCGGTCTATAACAACTAGTGCTATTACGAACTCCCTTCTTGAAAACTGGGACAATCGTGGAGGTACCCCATGACTCTGGGCAACCTTCCACCACCGCTGCATTAAGGACAGCCATGAGGACCGGAGTCCAGAGGGACTGGTTTGATTTGAAAAGGTCTGGGGGCAAGCCATCCGGGCCAGGAGTCTTGTTACAGGTCAGGCCTGAGATGCCTTTCTCAACCTCACACGACGTGAACGGGGGCAGGATTTCTTTACTTCCTCCCAACTTGGGATATAACTTGGGCGTAGTGCACTTAATTATGGACCCGAAATTTTGTACCCAGTCATCTTCTGTGATGTTCGTGCCGATGACACCCACCCCTTCCCTATCAAATAGGGGTCTGTTGATTATTACCCAGAATATCGAGCTGTTACCTAGTGTACCTGTGTCTAGGAGCTCTTTTCAAATGGCGTCCTTTATTTCGGTTTTCAGAGTTGCCATGGCCCTTTTGTAAATAAGGCGGAGAAGCCTGATCCGAGATTGATCTCTGGGGATGGACTTCAGACCCGCCTTTAGCTCTCTTGCATCTGTCGAGCATACACAGTCAAACCACTTGGGGTCTCTAGGCGATGGCTTTCATGCACAAATAGACATCAGGGTTCCCACCTTTCTGACAATACCCTCAAAGGCCTTAAGTACATTCCTAGGAGAAGAATCAAAGGACACACAGAATGCTAAGTCAACAGCGCAAGATTCCCGGATATTGTCATAAAAGACTTCGGGGTTCACCTGGGGCCACTTAAGTCGGCGCCTACCGTCCGTGAGTTTCAACATGCCGGGCGCTACCTTCTTTCCCTGGGGATTCAATAGATCTTGGAGCTGCAAACGTCTCAGAATCCATGCGGTATTGTTGAATCCAGTACTGAGAAGCCCTGCTGTCCGAACTTTTCTTCTTTCCAAATTGTCTGTCGCCGATTGCTTTTATTGGGTTTGTTTCATGTTGTTCTCTTTTTCATGCCCACTACTGTGAAGCGCTCTGATACCTTCGGGTCTTGTTAGCGCTATAGAAAACTTCTAAATAAATAAATCTCCACCGAGGCGTACCCATACGGGATTGTGGTCGCTAAAGGTACTGCTTCTGATTTTAAACTCCAAAAGAGAAGATTGTAGGCCAGCGGAAATAAGAACATGATCTATAAAAGAGCCCCCATTATGACCTTTAAAGGAAGGAACAAGCTCTTTACTGGAATCGTCTACCATGGACATGGTTGGAATCAAATCTAGTTCATTAAATTATTGAGTACATCTCCCTGCAGTGAATGCTCAAAGTGTAGACCCCCACCCCCCACCCCCCCATCTTTGCGCAGCCCAATTCTCCCATGCAGGTTAATGCCGGGTCTCCTTACGGTCGTAAATTAAAATCACCAGTTAACATAAGGCAGTGGAAGAAAAGGCCACAATGCTGTTTAACAAATTCGCCCAATAAAGTGATCTTACGGGACCTCACGGAATGTACTGCATTATAAAAGTTAATCAGACAGAGACTTGCATTTCCTTGCTATAAAGCAATAGCATGGAGATCTAGGTGGGGGGAACACATTTCCTTTATTCTGCATTTATAAGCTAAGGCTGTGTAAATAACCAAACCGCCCTTAGCTCTACCCCTTATTGAAGGCAGTGCGGGAACAAAAAAAGCTTTGTAGCCCTCTAAGAATAAGTTACATTCCACCATCCAAGTCTCCTGCAGGCAAATCACCGGGAATTGCTTAATGAACGATACCCACTTAGGGTCAAGGAACTTCCCCGCTAGTCCTGCGATGTTCCAGGAAATAATGTTATGGGGTACTTTCTCTAGGGGATCCCCCAAGGAGACATTCAATTGAACCTCTGGTGACACGGGGATACACACCCTTGGCGGGGACTGCCTGCAATGTAAAAGGGGTGCGGGTAACTGGGAGTCCGAGGTTAGTGCAATAGAATCTGGGCTTGAACTCAGTCAATCGCAATCTTCTAATCCTGAGAGGGCAGCAAATCTGTTTGGCCCTGGGGGATTAGCGAAAAGGGACGCCCCTCTAGGGTGGAATATCTTGGAATGTGTGGAATTATATGGGAGCTCACTCGACTCTCACTCTGGCCATGTGGTTGGTAATGACCATAAGGATTATCGCTGCGTGATGACGCAGGTTGATAAAAAAAGCCCAGGGGCAGGATCTGTATGTTAGAACCTCTGTGAGACTGGCAGAAACGAGACTCTCTGAATATTCTTTCAACAATCATTCGATCATTAAAATTTACAATAATGCAACCCCCCCACCCCTGTTTTTCTGGCATTACCCACCCAGCCCATGCGGCGGACCATTAAAATCTTTCGGTCTAACGCCGGGCCTACGGAGGTGTTACTGGAAAGCCAGTGTGTGACTTTGTTCTTAAGCTGGCTAAATACCTCATTAGTGCCTTGAGGGAGGGGTGGAACGTTCCCTAAAATAACCTCCAAGGGTGTTGATTGAGGGGGTAAATTAATAGATGTGTAATTTAGAGAGATGGCAGAGTGGCTGCCACCATCACCAACATTGTCCTCCAAACACCGGGGAGCCTGGGCCTGTTGTAAAGCTGGGGGAGCCTTGCCTTAACCGGACGCTCCTTGAAACCCCCCACCACCTGCCCTGTATGATTAATGACCAGGTTTCTGGGTAAGTTAGAAATGGTTGTATTCCCCTGACCTACTGTAAGGTGTTGGAAGCTTACAATGGGATCTGAACTGATAGGCCATTATTAGTATTCTCATTGGTATCGGTTATTGGCAAGATTTTCATATGAGCTACAAGACTTTGCTCTATCTCGTTTAATTTAGACACAATGGGGCCAGTTTTTCCTCCAGAATATGGATTAGGAAAAATGTCATAGATTCTAATAGATGATGTGCATCCATGGGCAAAATTGCCACCTGGATGCCCCTTGTGGCTAGAACTGGTGATGACGGATTATTATTATTATTTTTTTTTTGCTTGGCTGGAAATGGCTTTGCACTTTCTTTTCCTTGTCCCAATGAAGCTACACTCATCCCCTAAGCACTTCGATATAGACGAGCCATTATTGCCTTCATCGGGCATAGAGGTATTCTTTTCATTAAGGCCACTCTCCCCTGGCGTAACACTATGAGAGATGGCCTGCCTATTTGCTATTATTACTACAGGGGATAGAGCCTATGCGATACCTCCCCCACACCCTCTATAACACCAAGGGGCATATCTTCTGCAGTTATATCTCTTTCGGCATCTATGGTGTGTGAGGTACCACCTAGCACTAAAGTGGATCCTTTGGTGCCCTTGTTCACGTCACTCTTCAAAAGATGCAGGGTGCCTGTTGGTGATCTAGATAGACATCTATTAACCATCTCAATTTCCTTGTCGATGACTTGCGCAGCCCTTGTGAGGAAAGCGTCCATTGTTGTAACAGTGGATTTAGCAGCCGCTATGGTCCCTGTGCAGGACACCTGAGTCTTTCTCTTCCTCATCTGTGCCACCCCATAATGGAAGACAGTAACCCCGCAAATTGAAAACCAAACGAAAAAGGCACAATAACATATATCATATCAAGGTAAGTATACAGGGAACAAGCAGTACATTAAATGGCCCTAGATGATCGAAGGAAAAAACAAAATAACGTGGCCCAGCCCGGCCTCTCACGGTCCCTGACTGGCACGCCCTTGGCGGGGCCACAAGAGGTTAAGTAGCGCTGTGGGCGGATTGGACACAGGTAAGCACACTCCTGAGGCTCCTGGGGCTTGAAGTCCCACACGCCAGCGCAACACAGCAGCAAGCTCCCAGTCCTTCTCTGCGAGCGGTAGTCAATCAGTCTATCTCAGTCACTCCTTGGAGCTGATGCCCCCCATGTAGACTGTTACTGCCGCCACCACGGTCGCGCCTCACTTCGCCCAATACTATTGACCGGAAAACAGTCGAGAGCTGGTAAAACCTGCCCTCTATCAATAAATTATCCAGCTCTCCTTCCGCTCTCCTTCAGCTCCTTCTGCCCCAGGAGCTCAGTTGGAGCAGACGCCGACCACACACGCACACGCCGATTTCAGAGCACAGTGCACAAAGCTCTGGCAATCTTCAAGAAATGGCAGGCAGCAGGGGTCATGAGGTCATGGGAGCCGAGGAAGCTGCGGGACCATGAGGCCGATGGAGCAGCTCAGCAGCTTTTCGAGGGGCTCGGCTCGGCAGGGCAGGGCAGGGCAAAACGTGGTAACGCTAGCGATCAGGGCCGGATTGAGAACCAAAACCGGCCCTGGCAACGTGCTTGGTCGGCCCCCTTGGGGTGTGACCGAGCTCTTTGTCGGGCTGGTTTTCGGCCGATTTTGTTATGGGGCCGATATTGCAGCTATGCTGCAAAAACGGCCCTGTAACAAAAACGGCCCCCTCGGCCCAAAACCGGCCCCCACCCTTGCGGCGCACCGGGGGACTGCCCGGTGCCCGCAACGGCCAGTCCGGGCCTGCTAGCGATGAAAGTGATAAAAGTGGTGAAGCGCAGATGAAACAACGAGGAGTGGAGCGGCGTCCTCCACCACCGGGCTCGCGCTCACACCCACTCTTCGAGCTCTGTAGCACACACACTGCAGTGTGAGTCACATTAATGGGGGTCAGAGAGGGGGAGAGTTGACACAGCAACTGCCACAAGCTGACCTGATACAGAGTTCAACACATTTGTTTAGTCTACATTTCTCATAATGCAGCTCATCCTCACAAGCTCTGCCCATAACAAAATCTCACCCAGAGAATAAAGTGTTGGTACAATCAGCACTTTCACCTAAAGATACTGTAATTTGACTGTTGTTCATTGATAATTCTGAGCATCAAACACTTCTCTTTGCTGTGACGCAGGGGAGATTTTGGGAACACTCCTTATACTACTTCATTCAACAAAGAGAGGGACTGAGAAGTGAGGCACGTAAATCACTGCTTCACCCTAAACTATTAGAATCTTACATTCATACAACTACTTTGAGGTGGTTAGTTTCCCATCCTCCACTCTGGCCGTGTTACAAGTTCTGGTGTTTGTGACAAGATGAGACTGGAATACTTAATAGAAATGCTCAGGCTTGTGGATATTTTTCAGGTAATGTTGATGACCAGAGGATGGCTAACGTGCAGTCCAGGACACAGAAGCACCTGGATTGGTATGCTCGTGATGGTCTGAGGACGCTGTGCATCGCTAAGAAGGTAGGTGAGATGTGGTTTGTGGTGATAGTGTTACTTAGAAAAACAGTTAGAGATGCATGCTCTTAAACCACCCCGAGGAATTACTTCAACTGTTAATCAATATTTCTCATATGCCATCAATATGTGCATTCATTCAAATAAACATCGGAACCATGGTGTCCATCATTTGTCATTTATATCATATGTTATATACGTGCTCCTGAAGCCTCAGTCAGCTTATGCAACAGTCTATAAACATAAATGTTGTGGTTCTTATTTGTAAGAACCACAACATTTATGAGGCTTCAGGAGCACGATATGTATATATGTATATAATGCATACAGTACCAACAGTATAACACACTATCGGAAAGATATTGATTGTAATAGTGTGGTTTGTGTTGCCTTTCTCAATTTGTTGTAAATTATTTACTGTTTCGTATATAACATATGATATAAATGACAAATGATGGACACCATGGTTCCGATGTTTATTTGAATGAATGCACATATTGATGGCATATGAGAAATATTGATTAACAGTTGAAGTAATTCCTCAAGGTACCTTTTCTATATTGCATATTTACCCAGTTCCTTGGGGATTATTGGGTTGCCCTGTCTTTATTTACTTAAACCACCCCAGCTGCTCCATTATACTCTGTCCTTTTTATCTCATCTTCGATATTAACAATGGTTTGGATTCTGTGGATTAATGTAGCCCACCCGTCTCCACTAACTAGCCCTTTTCTCTTATTGAGACTTTTTGTGGTTCTTGCTTTCTGAGAGAAGTGCATGTAAATCACATTTGCTAGTTTGTGGAGGAGGCTTGTTGGTGCCAAGTTGGTGAGGTACTAGCACATGTTTGATGCTGTAACAATAAATATTTGTTTAGCTTGGCTGCCTATTCCTAGGTGGCTGAGAAAACTTTGGATGCATTGTTTTGACCCGATGATATGCTCACGACTCAGTTTTCCTTCTCTATTATTGTTGTGCTTTATTTTCCACCAAATACCCAATGCTTTCCAGACTCATGCTCTGATTGAAGAACTCTAGAAGTCACCAGGAAACCACCATTCTGACAAATGCATACGAAAATGCCACCCATTAGCAGAGCTTTATTATTTTACAATATTCCTTGTCGAGCTGAATAAATACGTATAAATGCCGTTGCCATGGGCAGTGGTTTGAGATGTGGTTAATGGTTATTTCAATTTGCCTATTTCCAAGTTTCATGTTTTTTTCAAATCTAAAATTTTCACTTATGGTATCTGAAAATGCTATATGTAAATGTAAATGTACAGGAATTTATATAGCGCAAATCACCGAGCGGTTTCTAAGCGCTTGCTTAGGGAACCCGTCCTGGTATTCCCCTGTGAGATAACCCCGGCAGGGTATCCGCAAGGTGAAAGCCAGGCATCCCGCCACAAGGGGCCGTTGTGGAGATTAAGCAAGCTATTGCCCAGAGTCGCAGAGTGTGAACCCATGAATCAAGTAGGCACCGAGGCGAGAATTGTCGAGTCCATGGACATTTTAGGACTCAAGACCCCGCCGTGCCGGGAATTGAACCCTGGTCCCGGGCTGACATCTGCTTCTAGGTCTGCCTCCTCTAACCAGTGAGCCACACTTCTCAGCTAAGAAGCTGGACAGTTGCCAGTTCATGCCAATCGTAGACCCGAGGCTGTGGAAACGCCTGGTTTCTCAGATTATCTTCATGCAGTCTGTCATAGTGTAGGGATGCCATTATTTGGCAAGCTGCGCTGACGCATGATATTTTAGCACATGTTTATACTGAAACAGAATTAATTTGTGATTTTCCACCAGACAGATACACTGGGGTCTGAACTGTTGGAGAAATAATCTTTTACATTTGTCTTGGATGAGTTTATTGATTTTTTTCTCCCCTATCTTGTACAGGTTTTGAGCGAAGCTGACTTTCAGAGATGGTCCAATTACCGCCAAGAAGCTGAGGCTGCAATTGACAACAGGGAGGAACTTCTGATGGATACAGCAGAGCGTCTTGAAACCAAACTGACATTACTTGGTAAGTAAGACGTCTTTCAAGGATGTTCTGGGAGATAACAATTTGCATTTTACTACATTGCCATGGTCAAAATCAACTTGTACACAACTGGAAAGGGACTGAAGGTGGGGCCGAGATACAACCACAGCAGAGTGAAATTTAGCCAATATGGATTATCAGATAGGTTGAGGTGGCCTGACAGTTAGAACTATTGCCATCTCCGTTATAGTCAGTGGTATACAATGAAATGAATGTTAGCTCAACAAATGTTTTTACCCCAGCATCTCCCAGAAGGTACTGATATCTAACACTACATTCTGAGAAGTTTAACCTCAAAGGTATCTTAGGCATGGGAGCTTTGCTATATTCTTCATGATCACAAACTCTTTCTCCATGGACTTCTCGATGTGGCAGTCTGTGCCCTTCCTCCTCCCTATCTACTTGTGCACTGGGTGCCTAATAAGTCAGATGACATACCCATAATCAAGCCACAGCTTGAGTATACGTCAATAGTATTTGCACATTGCTCATTGATAAATTGTTGAGTAACATACAGTGTGCCCAAAACGAGGGCAGCTGCCATATCTTCAGCTTAAGGATGTCTTCACTTGTTTCTCATGAGGGTCATATGTAGCTCTGCTTGTGTCTGACTCTGTTGGCTGAGAACATGTGGCTTTTTACAAGTTTTTTATTTCAGAGAAGAGTTAACTCTTTCAACCATGTCACTAACCCATATCGGTGAGTTATGACTGACCGTTGATGACACTAGTGGGTGGAGACAGTTATATGTTTACGGGCGAGAGCATCAGTCTGAGTAGGTGCACATGAGTGGGAGGCATGCTTACCTCATCTCTTGGTTTACTTTGTTGTTAGGAATATGGGATGGATTTTTCCTACTGTGTCCTGCTTAATTGAAGGTCTGGTCTCTTAGACCATATCCCTTCCTGGATAGTGGAGATTAGACTACATGGATGCATGGGTATAAGTCGTTTTGTCTTTTATTCCCTATTTACCTTTTGCTCCCTCCAAGGTTTTATCATGCATGATACTAGAATTGTTGTAAAGCAGGTGGACATCGGTTCTTACAATCTTTTTATGCTTGCAATAGTCTAGGCACTTAGGACTGTCAATGTTTATCTCTTTTGTTTCTAGGTGACTGCATGCCATGTTATGCCTTTTCTTTCTTCCTAGGTATGAGATTTGCATTTTCTCCATCTCCTTATAATTATTCCTTGTGAAATGAAGATAGTTTTTATAGAGTAGTTTGGTGCTTGTATGGATTCCATGTTATCGTCAGTGCATAATGCAGAGTGCCACACACTTGCTCCATTGGTCTATTTCTAGGGAAGTGTAAGTCAGCATGATCGGGTAACGAGTTCACTTGGATGCATGCATAAAAGAAATCAGGCAGCTGTGTTTTGTACACATTTCAGTCATCTGGTTAGGATGTGGTGGAGGCCAAGGAGTGAGTCAGCAGTGCTCATTTATGACCGGAGTAGGAATAATAAGTCAATGTCTTTTGTGAGTTTGACAGCTATGAGAGAATACAACCCAAGGTGAGAAGGTATAAGTAGCATGTTTTGACTAATTTGCTGATGATGGACTCTAACGATAGGTCTGTGATTTTTTCCAAGATATTTTGCTGTTTTGGATGAAGGTGCCTAAGGTGGCTGGACAAGACAGTTCGGCATGGGGTCATCTTGCTCCTTCATATGTGATTCCTGCATTGCTCGGGTGGAGTTTTATACAGTTTCTGGCTATCCAGCTGTGCACCTTGTGATGACATAAGAATAATGCTCGTAGCACACCACTTATCACAGTCTATTTAGACACTATTCAAATAAAGAAAATACAACAACAATCCATTGGTCTCTTGATGGTCTTTGTTTTCTGTTTATTCTCCCAATTCTAATCCCTTATGCCAACGCGTTTCGCTGTGGGATACAAAAACCCTCTGGCTTCCTCAGGGCTCAATGTCGTTGTTATGGAGTTCCTCTGGACAGGTATTTTCAACCACCAGTCTACTGCTTCATGCCTTGCACGAAATGGGAAAATAACCGTCCAAATCTTGAAATTTTAATATTGGGGCTCAGTGTGTATATCAATATATTCAGTCGTCCAAATTCCGTCTTAGTAGACACTTCCAACTTTCCATTAGATTCTGGGTATTCAATCCAATTATCCACACCGCCGCCTGCTACCACACCATTCCTTCTCCGCCTCGAATCTCGATTCTGTTTTCCTCCGCACCCGAGTACAGGCGACCTGTACTCTGGTGCGGAGGAAAACAAGGCATGAAACAGTAGACTGGTGGTTGAAAATACCTGTTGAGAGGAACTCCATAACAACAACATTGAGCCCTGAGGAAGCTGGTCGGTTTTTGTATCCCACGGCGAAACGCGTTGGCATAAGGGATTGGAATTGGGAGAATAAACAGAAAACAAAGACCATCAAGAGCCAATGGATTGTTGTTGTATTTTCTTTATTTGAATAGTGTCTGAATAGACTGTGATAAGTGGTGTGCTACGAGCATTATTCTTATTCAGTACTCAACCGCGAGGTTGTTTGTAGGGAAGTAGGGTGTTCTCTTCTCTCATTTGTCTTGCAAGCACCCAACAGAATTGTACTGTGAACATCCATATGAGTGTGATTTCTATATGAGCGCTAGTATCTCCTGTACACCCAGTGTTTAGTACCTTGTGACGACAATTGGGGATGCTTTTCACCTCAATTAAAAATTATATGTTATTTTTTAAAATTATATATTGTCATCTGCATGGCTGCACTGTGCAAGTAAAGGAACATATCACAGTTTTCCATGGCAGCATGTAGAAATTTAACAGCAGTGGCAGACTGTATAGCCTTCGGGGTTCCCAGATATTATCTTGTAGGTGTCTGAAGAGTATGGAAGCGGAAGGGAAAGATGCTGTCCTGTTTAGGACTGTGCCTTTGATTCAGAGTTCCCATTAGAGATAGATCCAGGAACAAGTGTGCTGTGAGGTGGTGTGTGAGCTGGTTGTGTGGCATTCTAGAACTCTAGCTCAACCATATGTTTGAGTGGTCAATGAATCTGGCATGGGTTTTTTGAGTAGACATTTATATCTGTGTATTTGTGATAAACTTATAAGATATTACATTTTTATAAAAGAATGGGTTGACCAAAGTGCACAACTATTCAGAGATGAAGGTTCTAGACGGAAACTTTCGAAGATTGATGGCGAGGATGAATTGAGTGGCGATCCAGTTACTTGCTGTACTTGTGGTCGCTCAGTCTGGGATCATTTGAATGAATGCATGTAGTTCATAGGGTGGTTTTGCTTTGTGACGGTTGATTGGTTGACATCAAGGGGACTGTTCTTTGAAGAGAGATTTTTGGGCATGTAAGGTAAAGTAGTGACTTGTATCAATTCTGTGATTTTTCTCTGCTCTCCTGTCAATAAGGTGCCACTGGTATTGAGGATCGGTTGCAAGATGGGGTTCCTGATACTATTGCTGCTCTGAGAGAAGCTGGGATACGGGTCTGGGTGCTGACAGGAGACAAGCAGGAAACAGCCGTCAACATAGCGTACTCCTGCAAGCTGCTCGACCAGAGTTATACCGTCTTCACCATCAACACGGAATGCAAGGTGTGTTATCAGAGTAAGCAGGGTCAGTGAGGCACTTCAGTATCAGTCATTAAGTGTATAGAAAATGAGTTTTAGAGATGCCTACAAACTATGATCTTAACAAGCAATGCAAGCCGTACCGCCAAAAGCGCCTTCGTGCCGACTCAAGAAACTGCCCCTGTTGTTTTTCAGTCAGTTTTACACCTTTTTTGTTATCTTTGTTTCTTCAAATATTATTTTATTTTTAAGGTTGACACCTCCTGGGCAAAGAGACATCAGGTCTTTGGTACTTTCTCTACAGCATGACGTCAGCTGTTGAATTGGACAGAAATCACATGAAGCTGGCAAACAGTATTTTGTGCACGAAAGAGAAATGTGCCTTGCATCGTTATCTCCCACGCATGCTCTTTTTTTCCGTCCCCTTTTGAAGTCAGCCCTGCAGCTCTATCCACTCGTACAGTCCTGGAGGTAAAATGAAAAGCCTGCTGCTTTATAGAAATCGAAAAATTAAACCCTGCCATGAATTCCACAGTGGAAGGATACTGACATGTTCAAAATCGGTGCTGTAATCAATCTTGTAGAGTGATTTCATTTCGTATCTTTTCGCCATACAAAGTATAAGAAGCCTGTCTTCTCTGCCCCGCCGATGCCCGAGGGCGCATAAAGACTTCTTTTGACTGCAGCCTAGTTCCTTGATTGTTCTGTTGCTGGGTAAACATAACACTATGTTGTTGTGTTTGAACAAACAGTGCAGCCTGGCTTTTTGCCAACCACTTTGCTTCTTGGATGTCATCCGAGCTGAGTTATAGCAAGCAGATCCAGCACAGTTCTTTCTGTCTCCAATAAATGCTTTTTTTCAGGTGATCATTAGCAGCCATTTTAAGGGCATAAAGGACCCGGTGCTGAGCTGGAGATCAGCGGTTTGACCCAGCCTTCAATTCCATCCTACAACATTATGCACATTAAGAATCATTCCATGCAGGCCACAAGCCCGAGGTCAGTGGAGGAGAGGAGAAATCTGTCCAAAGTTTCGAGCACCTTGGCACCTGCCTAAAATCTTGCTTGGAATGGCCATTTAAACAGGCATGGATGCCTGTGGCAGTAAATAAAATCGTAAATCATACGTTCTTATACTGTAAGGTCTCAAGGCGCTTGCTGTGGGAACTCGTCCTGGCTTTTCCCTGCAGTGAATCGTGCACTTGAAAAGCAATGGGGTATAGATGGATATGGGGAACAGATTGCCAGGAGACCGTGGGAGAGAGGGATTTTAATCTACTTTATGAATTCCCCCCTGGATATATAATTTAACCTATCATGTTTGGCTTTTTTTATTGCACACACCACAGTCGTTTTAAATCTCAAATTCTGTTGCAAACCAATATTGAAAAATGTCAGTACATATCAACTGCTTTCCAAAATTTGCTGAAAAGGCATCATTTTTGTGAAATAAGGGATTTGGCCAATGGGAGACTGGTAAGTCTTGAAGAATGCTACAGTATTGTGTACTTTTGGCTTCCATACATACTTTACTACTGTTAATATTTACAATGAATCCCATATTCTGGAGTCTGCCCCGTGGGCGTTGTGATTATTAAATTGAAAGGAAGATAAACTTTAAATAAATTAATTCAGCTGGGATTCTGCATGCTGTGGTTTCTTAAGGCATCTCAGTTAAGTTGTTCGAGCCCATGATACCATTCAGTCTTCAGCGACTCGTGTGCTGGGTCTGACGCCTATGCAGACACAATTGAAATAATTCATTTTGCATTGAATTTAAGCCATGAAGAAGTTATATTACTGCAAAACACATGTTGGCACAATAACATAGTTCATTAAAATTAATTGTGAAAAAGTGGTCTTTTTATCATGTAACAGATTTGATGGTAAAAAGTATGGCGATTCCTCAGTCTTTTTCAGGTGATTTTCCAACCATCATCTAGCCATCAATCCATCAAGTTATCTTTTGAAATAGAGTAGCGTAAAGAAGCACCTTTCTCCTCTAAAGTAGACTGGGCCAACACACTGCAGGAAGAATACATTTGCATATTAAATGGCAGCTTCTTTTTCACCCCACAGTACTCTCCTGAAATCCAGCCCCCCAAAGTGGGTTGTCTGCTTAGCTAATGTGTTGAGGTCCTAAGGACCATTGTGTTGTGTGCACAGTTTCAAATTCTAACCCATGGTATGCTGTTCTGCATTGGAACCTCTTACCCCACACACCACATATTAGAACATTGGAATGTTGGCCCCTCCATTAAAGACCAGGCTCGGGCTAATAATGGCTGGTATAAGCCTTCTGCTCCAAAATTCCAATGTTAGTTTTTCTGTTTCTCCCTGTTTAATGTAGAACATTCTTCGTTCAGTGGATGGAATGTTTTAATAGCCTTTCTACCTTGGGCTATACCAGTTGTTAAAGGCCCTCTCTCTCGTAATAGGGCCTTGCCTTGAGCTGAGGCCAATAACTCCTATTCAGATCCTTTAAGAAAAGGTTTAGTCTTCTGCAGCAGGCTATAGGCCTATATTATTAAAATGCAAAAAAGATCTGTAAAATCGTGCATTTGAGTTCTTAGTTTTGTGTTGTCCCTTCAAAGAAAAGCATAGCTGGGTTGTATGACTGTGTTGATGGCTGTAATCTGTCCTAATGTGTGCCTTCACGCTCTTGCTGTTGTCAACAGGAGACCTGCGAGTCATTACTTGACTGTACGTTTGAAGAGGTTAAGAAGTTCTGCAATCCTGAGGTGGAGCGAGGCCTTTTCCAGTGGCGTAAGAACTCTTCATCAGTGGGTCCCATCACAAGTGGCCCACACATTGGGTTAGTGATCGACGGGCGAACACTCAGCGTAATCTTTCAGGGTGGTTTGGAGAAGAAATTCCTGGCCCTTGCTAGCTGCTGCCGGTCGGTCTTGTGCTGCCGAGCCACCCCACTTCAGAAAAGCATGGTGGTGAAACTGGCAAGGGACACAATGAAGGTCATGACACTCTCCATTGGTAAGTGCCTTGCTGTGTCAATTGAATGCTTCATAAGTTGAGAGTAACAGTCAGTTCTACCATCTTCTGATATGTTTCAATGCCGAAAAATATATAAATCACTTCATGCAGTTGTTCTACCTGTGAATTGTAGCACATGATTATGTATGTGTATATATATATATATATATATATATATATGTGTGTGTGTGTATATATATATATGTGTGTGTGTGTATATATATATATATGTGTGTGTGTGTATATATATATATGTGTGTGTGTGTATATATATATATATATGTGTGTGTGTGTGTATATATATATATATATATATGTGTGTGTGTGTATATATATATATATGTGTGTATATGTATATATATATATATATGTGTGTATATGTATATATATATATATATATGTGTGTATATATATATATATATATATATATGTGTGTGTATATATATATATATATATATATATATATATATATATATATATATATATATATATATATATATATATATATGCTCCAAAACTTTCTACCCAAATCCTTAGGTCAAAGAAAGACGGCAGCACTCACCGGTTCTTTTGGCGATTTTCAACAAACTTTAATTCAAGATAGACAAACGCATTTCGGGAAGCGTCCCTTCCTCAGTGTCATGGGTAAACGCGATGCCAGCGCCCTTTTTAGAAGACAATCTCAAACAGTGCCATGACTATCGACAAAGGACTTCACTTTTGCGCGACTGTAAGCGCCATCTTAGAGTGTATGTTTGTTACAGTGTTGAGCCCACATTATTCGTGTTTAACTGAAACAGTACATTTCCATACCAAATGCGCGTTGTATTCTCGAACACACAGTACCCGTGTATGCCGATACACGGCATGATGATAGGAGAATGTGTGTTCGAGAATACAACGTGCATTTGGTATGGAAATGTACTGTTTCAGTTAAACACGAATAATGTGGGCTCAACACTGTAACAAACATACACTCTAAGATGGCGCTTACAGTCGCGCAAAAGTGAAGTCCTTTGTCGATAGTCATGGCACTGTTTGAGATTGTCTTTTAAAAATGGCGCCGGCATCGCGTTTACCCATGACACTGAGGAAGGGACGCTTCCCGAAACGCGTTTGTCTATCTTGAATTAAAGTTTGTTGAAAATCGCCAAAAGAACCCGTGAGCGCTGCCGTCTTTTTTAGGTTTTGACTGGCGATGCGCATGTAGTGCGCATGCGCCAAAAAACCTTATGATGTGTGTGTGGGGTCGGGTATACGCCCCCTCCTCCCATTGGCTAGCTCCATAAATGGAGGCTAGCCATTGGGAGAGGGCTCTGTCCGTCAATCTCGGACCACATTCGGGGGCGTTCCCGAGAATTTTTGGCTTTTGGCGACGTCACCCGAAAGCCTGTTCTCGGGAACGCCCCCGAATCTGGGCCGGGATTGACGGTACCCGTGGTCTCCTCTTCGCCTCTCCTCCCCCTTTCGCTGTGGGATATGGGGACGTGCGAACACCACGTCTCGGCTCGGTGCCCTCACTACCCTGACCCCAGCGCTGCTTGGCTTGACTGGTGTCCAGCTCCCGTAGTGATCTGCGCTCTGCCTGGTTAATGCCCTGCACCCTGGGAGGACGGATCTTCAATGATGAGAACCTGGCCAATGGCGTTGGGTCCCTGGTCCCCGCCGTGACTGCCCCGGTGAATCGGCCTAAATCCGGCGGCTTGCAAAGGGCCCGAGGCATCACGGCAGTTCTTGTTAATTGAAAAGCCACGTGTCTGTAAATAAATAAATTACACACCGCGTCACGGTAGAGTGATTTCAAGATCACACCATTTATTAATGCCGGAGATGTCTGAGCTCACTAATGCCGACTTCTGGTACCGAGAGAATGGGAGGAGGGAATGCCCTGAAGTCTATAGCGCTGGCGGTGACTTGCAGACCCCGCCCCCTTCATCCAAAGTTTCCGTCTTTGGTCCCGGGCAGGCGATTACCTCTGAGCGGGGGCATGAATCGCTCCCAGTGTGTTTTTTTTACTTATGTTGTGGGGAGGAGGGGGAGAGATGACGTGGGAGTCTCATCACAGATGTCCCCTCGGCAGCGGACCGGCTGCGCTCTTTCACAGACTGAGGCAAGCCCACGTCCTGGGCCAGCAAACTGCATGCACGTCCCAGGTGCCCGGCTCCAGCAGCAGCCTCCCAAAGAAAAGTTTCATGGCTTACTATTAAAAGCGTCACTCTGTAAAGACTGAATCGCTGTCCAGAGTTTGCAAAACATCTGCCATTCTGCAAAATGTCATTGTAGAATGCGAGTAGACCCTCGGCGCATTCCTTGGCAGGTGCATGCCAAGGAATGCGCGTGACTGTTCGTGCAGCACGAGGGGAGGTCGGAGGCTGGCCTCGCGCGAATGCATACCTGCCTGTATTATCTGCATTATTAATGCACGCGGGATTCGGGTGGCACGAGTAATGCACCAATCACGCGATGCATTCGGCCCCTGCCTCTGCCGAGATTTATGTTCCACGGACTGGTTAATGTGCATGGTTAATAGCAGCTCTTCTGCAGGAATAAGGCCAAGCATTCCGTGCTGCCAATGAGCTGCACGCAGGGGCGGGTTGACGGGCCAGACCGAGGGGCTCTGGTGGCTACTGCAAAGGAGGTCAAGGTTGTGCGATCTGCTACCTGTGGCGATAAATGGCAGATGATGTATGATTGGCTGCAGAGCCCGAGAGTGGTCCAGCTGTGTTCTGGGCTACATTAGTGGGCACTGCGCATGTGTGATGTACCTGGGCACATCTGTGCCAGGCACACACACGGGCCCGGCCTGGAGTCCTCTTTGAGCGTTTGCTCACATTTTAGACACCGTCTGAAGGCGATGCTCATATCTGGCAAACCCGTGCCTTCAAAAGGCAGTCATTTTTGCGTGCAGTGTCCCAGGGACCTCACTGAAATTCACATATTTATTTCCGTTGACTCTGTGCAGAGAATTAGTTAGCCTAGACGTGCCATAAATTAGAACCAATTTGACCAGGAGGTGAATACCAAAGCCACTAAGCGCCTGTCCCCGTCCTGTCTGACAGTGTTGCGCTAGGTTGAACGTGGGCTGTCTGGGGAGGGATGTCCCTGCACCTGTCTCAGGTTTGCCTTGAAATTTACTGCGATTTTCTTCTCCTGGGTGCAGCAGGTGCAAGATGAAATCTGCTGTCTCTGAGACCCACGGGTGCCAGCTCACACACATTTGCAAAGTGCCCACCAGGTACCCCCTGCATTCCAGCTATTTGAGTACATATACATACCGCACAAACGACCCTCTTAGGCGAGGCACGTCTTATCCATTTGCTAAGAATCAAATCTGGAAAGAACTGAACCTGTCATGTCCAGCATATTTCACTTTATCGAGGCCACAATGCTTTTTGATAAAATAACACTAATTCCTATGTGATAGAGTACAGTAAACATGTTTTTACAGCAAGTTCTCTTCCAGTGATTTTACAACTGTGCTGCGTTTTCTTTGAAAATCCATTTCCTATTTACAAGGACGATTTTAATTTGTTTTATTTTTTTGTGTCACATGAGCCAATTAAGTGTCATTGATATCCTGTAATTGTCGTTTATAGAATCTGCACTTTTTTGGTGCATACATTTGCTCAGTCGTCTTTGACACGTCACAGCAACTGTAATGTTTTACATATGAAGATATATCTACGCCAGCCCAATTAAAACCGCGTCTGCCTCAGATTCCTATTGAAGGTTGTGCTATAATTAGAGTGTATGCATGTACGCACATCTTCAATACCATGTATGACAATAATCAGAACCTTGCTGATTGTCACATTGTCCCCATGGACGTCACACATTGAAATTCTGACTCAGAAGTGCTTCAATTTCATGTTAATCTTAACTAGAAGGATAACCCTTAAATAGATTTCTTTCAAAATATCAGTTCCTTTGTTTCTCTGCGTTCCACTAAATATATTTTCTTGAATGTATCTGAGTAGGGAACCTTTTGCCCTTCCGATTAGGAGCTATCAATAAACTGAAAGTGCTAACAGATGTCTTGCTGGAAAAAAAATGAATCCTACCGTTTGACCTGCAGTTTTGACAACTTAAAACACAAAAATTGGTACGAAATGCGCACACTACAATGATCCTCCTTTCCTTTGGGGTTTTCTTTTAACTTAGCAATTAAAATGAATACAGCCAAAAATATTTTTCCTTATTTCTTCTCATATTTTCATGTAGTTACCATGTGCACACTAAAAAAAAAAAAATGCCAGAGCCAGTAGATATGGATTTATGGATGATACAAGCCGTTCCCTACACATATATAATTTATACAAAAGGCCCTGATTTCCTCGTTAGTGTGAAATGCTCACAAGCAATTATATCTTTCGTACTTTTATACTCATCGCTAAAAACGGGATTGCTTGTTTGTGTTCAATGATAATTGCTGTTAGCCAACCCAGTAGCAACCCTTCTATCAATTGCATAGTTATTTCCCCCTGGATTTGAACTTGAAACGAGCAGGTTAAACGCCATTTTCTGCAGCAGCATTAAAAATACTGAAGCTAGTATTAAAACCCAATAGGAGAAAAGTAAAAATGTTGAAATGTATAAGATCCCTATGTATTAGGAACGGGAAGAGGTTAAAGTAGACGCCGGCATAATGACCAGACACATTTAATCAAGTTCACATTTCATGAAGTTTCATGAGTTTGTCGCTCGTTTTGATTCCCATTTAGTCTACAGCTGACAGGTTTTAGCTTTTGCCTAGCCAATGCGTACGAAGTACGCATGTGCTAGGAAAAAGCTAATGAGTATAGTATGGGGGCTGGGAATCCGCCCCCGTCTTTCATTGGCTAGCTCCATAAATGGAGGCTAGCCATTGGAAGACACGTTTGTCCGTCAATGCAGGACCAGATTCGGGGGCGTTCCCGAGAATTTTTGGCTTTTGGCGACATCAGCCGAAAGCCAGTTCTCGGGAACGCCCCTGAGTCTGTTCCGGCATTGACGGCACCCGCCCTCAATACAGTTGCCCCGTCCCTTGCCGATTTTTTTGAGCCCCCTGGCAGGTGCCCACCCTGCAAGGGACATTGCCGCCTTTGAGCGAGTGCCACCTCGCTTTATATTTTAATTGAAGCCCGTGCCCACCCGGCATTGCCCCGTGTTTACACCGCTGCCGGCCCGGTGGGAGATTAGGAGGCGCTGTCCGGCCCCCCGACCCCAGGGCCGCGCTGCGATTGGCCGCGACCCGGAAGTCAGGCAGGCCGGGGGCGGGACAAGCGGAAGTGCCGGAGAAGAAGAGCTCCAGCGTAAGGAGAAGAAGCCGCCTGCCGTGTCCTTCCCTCGGCTCCCAAGTGAAGGGGGAGCCCCGGAGTTCTGGCCAGTCTCGAGGGAGGAGCCGGAGCCCTCCAGCCCCTGGCCGCCCTGTGTTGCGTAGGTGCGTCACCAACTTTGAGGGGGGCAAGCCAGGCTCGTCTGAGCTGCCGCAGTAAGGTAAAGGTAAGCTGTTGGTGGGGGGGGGTCAGGGGTGTTCTGCAACCCTGGCGACATGCTCACCTGCTGCCCCTGTCGCCGTGGGCCTCTGTGGCGAGCTGGCCGCACCCACATCATCCGTCAGCAGCAGTGTGCGGTGGCTTCAGTAGGTCCTGACAGGCGGCTTCGGGCAGACGTTTCAGCTGCTGAGGATTAGGGAGGGTAGTTCTGTCGTCCACCTCCCTCCTCCCCCCTCTCCTCCCCATCCGAATTGGAAAATGTTTTGTTTCTTATGTTTTAACAAGGCCGAGCTGTTTATGTCCGCCTGGTTCCGTCGCGCGAGGGCCGGCGCTTCACGCCACCTTCCTCTCTTTGCGGCATAGCAAGGGAACCACCTGTTGGTGCGACCTCGACTGCCCCGCATATGCATAATGGGGATTGGATGTGAGTGCGCACAGCCGTGGCACCGCCAAGTCCTGTAAGGTGTACACGGTGTGCTGTCAGCCACTTATGAAGGCCTGTGGGGTGCACACAGACACGACCTATAAATTGCACACACTGCGCTGCTTTATTCAGCTTACCAAGGTACCTGTATGCACATGGGAAATGACCTGCAGCGCACACGCAGCAAATCGTGGCGCGGATGTCTGGAGAATGTTCACGCGCGTCTACTACAGACAATACGTTGTTCAAGTATCTATAGTGTACGTGTAGCACTCTTGCTGTCAGACACAGCGTCCATTTATAAAGCAAGTTTGCATAGTGCGCGTAATGCACATTGTTAATGATACTGTTAATTACTAGCCAGACGCTGAGCAGATCCAGGCAGAATATTTGCACCTTTCTATTACGAGCAGGAATCTATACCTCGTAGGATGGGACATACGTATACTAGAATCATAGAACAAAAAATCCACCCAGTAATACATATTGAATTCAATTATCAGCTTCGCCAATGGTGAATGTATATACGTGTGTGTTTATCCCATACAACCTCAGTGTACGTCTATGCTGTAAAGACACGAACCACAACCCACTGTTTTGTAGTGGATGAGTGGGCGGATGGATGAGTGGGCCGATGGATGAGTGAGCGGATGGATGAGTAGGTGGAAGGATGAGCGGATGGATGAGTGGGTGGATGGATGGATGAGTAGGTGGAAGGATGAGTGGATGGATGAGTAGGTGGAAGGATGAGCGGGCGGGTGGGTGGAAGGATGAGCAGATGGATGAGTGAGAGGATGGATGAGCAGGTGGAAGGATGAGCAGATGGATGAGTGGGCGGATGGATGTGTGAGCGGATGGATGAATAGGTGGAAGGATGAGTGGATGGATGAGTAGGTGGGCAGCTGGAGGGAGGGACGAGGGAGCGGATGTATGAGGAGGTCGGCGGGCGCCTGCTTTGATAGATGAGTGGGTACCGGAATGGACAAGTGGGCAGCTGGGTGGGTGAATGAAGAGATTGGCAAGCGCATGCGTAGATAGATGAGCGGGTGGATCAGTGGCTGGGTGTTCAGATGGGTTAGATGAGTGGTTGAATTTGCTATTGTAAATGACAATGCCATTTGTTAAAAAAAAACATAAATAAAAATAATGTCAAGAGCAATGCCAATAGCTCTAACTTTAACAAAGGCAAAACCATTGCATTGTAAATGCTTGTTTGACCTAAGGATTTGGGTAGAAAGTTCTGGAGCTTACATTTTGTACGCGTAACACCAACGCGTGGCAGCACCCGCCAGCAGAGTGACTCGTGGTACTGGGATATATCTCCATCCATCCATCCATCCATCCATCCATCCATCCATCCATCCATCCATCCATCCATCCATCCATCCACCCATCCCCCAGTAGGTAGATATAGTTAGGACCTAGTTTCCATAGGAAACCCGCAACATTTTATTTGAATAACTTTGGCGTCGGTCAACGAATCTTCGCAAATTTTTCCAAGAAAATGGCCTGCTCCGCTCCTTCCCTGACAGTTTGAGGGGGATTTGTCAAGTGGGGGCCGAGAAAAAAGGAGGGTCCCAAAACGTGTTTTCCCCATGCAATTTCCCATAGGACCTTTAGCCAGGGCTACAGCCCAAACGGCTGAACAGAATTACACCAAATTTGGCAAAAAGGTAGAGTTCGGTTCGCAGATTGTGCTTTTTGTTAAATGGGGTAAAATCGTTCAGTAGATCCTGAGAAAATCAAAAGTAAAATCATAGTGATATCTAGAGACGAAGTACGGTACGCGTACAGTAAGTGTACCGAAAACCGTGCAATTCCGAGGACGAGCTGCATGCTGATTGGCTGTCAAATGTCTGTCAACACTCCAAACCAGGAAGTGTTGGCAGCCATCTTGTGCTTCGGTAGGACCGAGTCACAAGGAAACAGGGAAACAAAGGTGAAAACGGAGAAAAGGGGGCAGGGTAGAAACACCCTGACCCCCTAGGCCTGCTCAGGGGGTCCCACAAGGACCCCCAAGGCCCAAACTTTGTCATTTGAGATGTCATCAGTGATGTCACTGTCCAGGTCATGAATGATGTACTATGTGACCTCATCAGCAGTGGATTGCGGGCGCACGAGATATAGTTAGTACAACTTACTATATCGGAGGAATTTCAATGGTTTTGTACGAGTGAAATGTCCAGCTAACTATAACACCCCTTAAAACCTACAGTTTTTTCAGTGAATTTCTAAGGTTTTTTAAATGCTAATTCCTAACTATATCAGGCCTGAAACCTATGGTTTTTTCAGTGAATTTCAAAGGCTTTTTAAATGCTAATTCCTAACTATATCAGGCCTGAAACCTATGTTTTATATATATATATATATATATATATATATATATATATATATATATATATATATATATATATATATGACGAAAAGACCACCCAGTACTCAGTGATCCAAGGACACAGCAGGGATTGTTGAGGGAGCCTTTTATTCACTGAAGGTTGCGCAGCATGATGCATTTCGCCGTTTCCGCCTTCCTCAGACGCCGCTCACAACAGGTAAGGTGCCTTCTACCTCCTTGAAAGTTCTACGGTGCTCCCTATGTAGGAAGCACAGCTGACCCTGCTCGATTGGATACAGCTGTAGTCGGGTCCGAGACCACAGCTCCCAGAATACAGTATCCTGACGATTACAGAAGCAGGGTTCCACAATGTGCGCTGTGAATACCGTGTCAAGGGGGGCCGAATGGCGGCAGGCAGCTTTCCAAAATTACAATGTCCGGGTTCCCTCAAGTCCCCACACGCCCCATCCACGATTGCAGGACACGTCGGGCCATGGAGAAGTCTGTGTTCAGTCCTCTCCCCCGTGTAGTTCACGGTCCGCACACGGCAGAAACACCCTGTGTGTCCCGGTCTCATGGAGGTCCTGGGTATTCAATACCTTGATAAAGCAGAGTTTGGTGCCAGACAGCTCCCAGGGCACTTTGGAGGGGCGGGTCCTAGTACCGCGTTCTTCTGGCTGCACGCGGAATTAATGACGAAAAGACCACCCAGTACTCAGTGATCCAAGGACACAGCAGGGATTGTTGAGGGAGCCTTTTATTCACTGAAGGTTGCGCAGCATGATGCATTTCGGCGTTTCCGCCTTCCTCAGACGCCGCTCACAAAGGTAAGGTGCCTTCTACCTCCTTGAAAGTTCTACGGTGCTCCCTATGTAGGAAGCACAGCTGACCCTGCTTAATTGGATACAGCTGTAGTCCGGTCCGAGACCACAGCTCCCAGAATACAGTATCCTGACGATTACAGAAGCAGGGTTCCACAATGTGCGCTGTGAATACCGTGTCAAGGGGGGCCGAATGGCGGCAGGCAGCTTTCCAAAATTACAATGTCCGGGTTCCCTCAAGTCCCCACACGCCCCATCCACGATTGCAGGACACGTCGGGCCATGGAGAAGTCTGTGTTCAGTCCTCTCCCCCGTGTAGTTCACGGTCCGCACCCGGCAGAAACACCCTGTGTGTCCCGGTCTCATGGAGGACCTGGGTATTCAATACCTATATACACACCCACCCTTTCAGGGTTAGAGTAGCGAATACATTATGCAAAAGAAGAAGCAGACAGCAGCTTTGGGTAGTTCCCAAGTTTAGGTGCTCCTGTATAGAGCATCCTACAACACCTGCTCACCTCAAATGTCTGGTTTTCTAGCAAAGTGTTTAAGCATAGTACTAGCACAATGCTATCCACACTGAGCTAGAAAGGGACAATGTATTTTGCAGTTTCTCCAGAAAAATCTCAAAACATAGGATTAGCACATTGCCATCCACGCTGAGCTGTAAAAGGACAAAAGCCTTTTACCACTCTAGGCACAGCTTTGGTAAAATACAATCAAAGCCAACCTGAAATGGATAAAAGCAACCCCTGACACATGTTTTGCTATCATAGCTTTTCAGAGTGTCCCTGGTGTTTTAGGGTGCTCTATACTGAAGCGGCTCTCCACCTAAAGTTGGGAACTACCCAGAGTACTCTGCTTCTACATTTTGCTCCTGGGCTTTAATGTCTTCTGCAAGAAAGATTTTGAATCCCACAAGTGCAGTCGCCGTCTACATAACATTTAGTTTATAATTTATAGCTACTTTTCACAGAAGCAGTACTTGCTCTGTTTCTTCATCACTCCCATTGCAGTCCTCATGCTTTGAAATCTGATTTTTTTCAGCTTCGGTCTGCTAAAACCTAGGGCACAGCAGACCCGCAGATGAAGTGTCGTTTTGCTTCTTTGTACCATCAGATTTCATAATAGTCATTGTTGAATTGGGGCCTGTTTTGTTTGTAAAGCTAAGACTAATGACATGTCGGTTCTGAGAAAATCCAGCAGTGTTGGACTGGTCCTGGAGAGAATGCATTGATGATTGCCTTGACTTCACCACATTTGAGAAGAAAAGGTGATTGGTTACCCTCCCCATTCCTCCTTGTTTGTAGCTCTAATAGAAGTCATTGTTTTTCACCCCATTCAATGCCAAACGCTTTAGAATCATTCTCTCTAGATATCAAAGACCATGCTATGCTTAATGTTCAAGCAGCCAAGCAGCTTCAACCCAAGTGTTTTTGTGTACTTGTCCCAAACATATTCCAGAAACTGAAACTGGAATGGTGATTCCCCCAGTTTCAGGATCTATTGTGAAACAAAAAATTTGCCACAAGTTATGCAGCTAGGTTGTAGTAATGGCTGGTGTCATAGGTCACTAATGTGTTTGTGTTTTGCAATTATTTCCTGTGACATTTTAAAGTAATCTCATTCTTTCTTACCAGGTGATGGTGCCAATGATGTCAGTATGATTCAAGCTGCTGATGTAGGGATTGGAATCTCCGGGCAAGAAGGAATGCAGGTACGTGGAAGAACTTTGTTGTAGATTTTTGTAATAGTATGTCAGGACTTTCACCCTCATACATCTATCTTAAATCTATAATCAAAAAAATTATTTGGGAAGTCTTGTGAAGCGAATCACTTTCAGGAAAGTTAAAGTTTAGCCTTGCATTAACAAAGATAACATTTGCATCCATCCTCTTGTGGCCAATCTGATTGGTGGAGTACAACAGATGATTGTTTTTCTTACTTACCACTCTGCTCCCTTACAATTGTGTGCATCACTGCCAATGCTAAAATGATGTCAATTCAAATCAACAGTCTTTGATGTAGCATGCCTTCTGGAATTACATGTTCTGTATTCTTCTGCTATCTAGTGGTTGGATCTGGAATGGCTAGTCTTTAAGTTGTATCTCTTGTGATTTTTAGGTTTCGCCTGCACAGCACTTGCACTGTGGTTGTGAAATCAATTGTTTTGAATATATCTAAAAAGGGAATTACATCCTGCGTTCACTTTTTATTGGTCCATATGCTTGCCAGTTTACTTTCCTCCATTTCTATTGATTGTAGCCTCTTCTCCCTTCTGTATCGGTCTTATCAATTTCCCATAGCCTAACTACTCAAACCCATCCGCGTTGGTGGTTTGAACTTTCTTTCTTTTGGTTAACACTGCATGCCATTTACATTTTGGTATTTTTCCCTCTAAGCATCTAATATTGCTATATTGTACCACTAAACAGGCAGTCACAATTGCAGTTACCTTGCAGTTAAAAGGGTTTTGATTTATATGGTGCAGCAGGTGCAGTGGCGCACAGAGGTAAAAAGCTGTTGGGACCCCTCTAAATAGATTATTGCTAATTTGCAGTACTAAACAGACAGTCACACGTGCAGTTATCTAGCAAGCACTAGGGTATGGTTACAATGATGCAGCAGGTGCAGTGACACCGGGTCCAAAAGATTTAGGCACACCGCTAAACACCTAATATTGCTATGTTTTACTAATAAACAGGCAGTCACAAGTGCAGTTACCTTGTAGACACTAGGATCATGATTTAAGTGGTGCAGCAGGTGCAGTTACCCAAGGGCCCAAAGCTCTAGGAACCTCTCTAAACACCAGATGTTACTATATTTTCCTACTTTAACAGGCAGTCACAAGTGCTGTTCTATATCAGGCAAAAGGGTAATGATTTGAATGGTGCAGTAACACCAGGCCCAAAGGTTGTCAGAACTCCTCTAAAATCCTAGAATTGCTATATTTACCACTAAACAGGCAGTCACAATTGCAGTTACATTTCAGTTAAAAGGGGGTTGATTTAAACCACGCAGCAGGTGCTGTGGCACTTGGGCCACAAGCTCTCTAGGGACTCCACTGAACACTGATTATTGCTACATTTTACTACTAAACACACCGTAACAAGTGCAGTTATTTAGCATGCACTAGGGTTATGGTCACAATGATGGAGCAGGTGCAGTAACACCAGGACCAAAAGCTCTAGGCACACCACTAAACAACAAAAATTGCTATATTTATTTTACTAGTAAACAGGCAGTCACAAGTGCAGTTACCTTGCAGGCAATAGGGTCGTGATTGAAATGGTGCTGCTGGAGCAGAGGCACTGGGGCCAAAAGTTGTCATAACTCATCCAAAAAAAAATATTGCTTTATTTTACTACAAAACAGGCAGTCACAAATGCAGATATCTTGCATGCACTACAGTCAGGTTTTAAATGGTGCAGCTCTTGCTGTGACACCGAGACCAAAAGTTCTGGACACCACACTAAACATAGATTATTGCTATATTTTAATACTAAACGGGCATTCACAGGTGCGGTTATCATGCAGGTACTAAGATCATGATTTGAATGGTGCAGTGGAGCTTTTTTTTCTTACGTTAAGACTGCACAGCATTTACTGTTTGACCATTACTTATCTTCCCTTGGCTGCACACATTTAATGAAATGAAAATAGGTATTTGTAGAGTGCACAACTACTCACATAGTGTCCCGGCGCTAAGAACCACCAAAACCACAGGCAACAAGAGCTCAAACCTCGCCCCCAAGATACTTATTGCTGGAACAGTCAAGTTTTTAGTTGTGTCCTAAAGATGAGCAAGTATTGGACCTGTCTAGGAGTGGCCACCTGCCCGGGAGCGGGCACATTTAGGGATGAGCATCAGGGACTGCCCTGAGGACCTCAAGACACGTTGTGGCTCATAGTGCTGGACCCTCCTCAAATATACAGCTTCCGTACCATGGAAAGCTCAGTACGGGTGCATGTAAAACATGCTTGTTTAACTCTGCTGTAGTGGGTGGTACATTTAACTAATTTTCACAATCTTTATGATTCTGTTCTGGAAATAAAATAGATTACTTTGTTCCGTATCAAGTGTTTGTTGGCGCAGTATGTAGCCTAAACCCGAACTAAGTGATTGCAATGCTTTACATTGGCACGCTACGTGGTGCTCTGTAGGGATGTTTTAGCCTCCTTTATTCATTGGGACCGTTTTTGTATAACATTACAGCGCCAGACACCTGACACAGAATCTTGTATTGTAAATATGGTCATGTGCTTCTTCTAAAAGTATTCATCGAGTTTTGTGATTGCATCCTGTTCCTTCTACTGGCTGGGATGGGAGGCTATATAGTTTCAAGAACTGTGAATTCGAAAATTCCAGCTGCTGGGCATTGTTGTCCCATTGCTCAAAGCTTGCCTTTTTTATGTGCATGTGTGTCTTTGGTGACTGTACGGGATTTGAGCTGCTGTTCTCTTTCTGGATGACAATTATTATTTTGAAATACTTTTAAATAAAAAAATATTTTTTGTTGCCCTGGCAAAGTGCTTGGTCGGCCCCCCTACTCCCCCTGGGGGGGGGGGGGGGGGGAGGCGCGACCGCGCTCTGTGCCAGGGCCGGTTTTCGGCCGTTTTTGTTACAGGGCCGTTTTTGCAGCAAAAACGGCCCTGCAACAAAAACGGCCCCAGGGGCCCAAAACCGGCCCCCAACCATGCGGCCCACCAGGGGATTGCCCGGTGCCCGCAACGGCCAGTCCGGGCCTGTTAAACAGCCTCCCGTATTTTCATTGTTATATAATATAAAGAACATCAATGGCACATTCCTAAAACAGGCAAAAGCTTTGTCTGAATGGTATTTTAGGTATATAATTGCTAAAAAGGGTTTGAGTTGTCCAAAGTAATGTAAGCGCCTCCTGCATTTTTGTTGTTATGTTACACAAAGAACACTAACTGCACATTCTTAAAGCAGGCAAAGTGCAGTTATTTAGCAGGCACTAGGGTAATAATTTAAATGTTTCAGCAGGTGCAGCGACACATGGCTTATTAAATCAAATGCCCTGGAGTGTTGATACAACATGCAAAAAAGTATATAGCACAATAATTGAAAATGTCAGTGTACTGTTTAAATAAAGAATTGTAACCCATAAGTAACACAATGATGATGTAAGTGCAAGTATTTACTGCATGCTCATCATTGCTTCACAGTGTGTTCATGTTTAAGTTTTTTCAAAATAATGTAAAAAACGTGTGGTAAAAAAAAAACAACGTAGGAGGAATCTGTGTAAAAAAAAAAAATGGAAAAAAATGCTTGCCCATCTTAATTAAACAGTAATCTCACATTCAGTGTGTTTCTTTCACTTATATTGTGCAACTGTTCAAATGCTCATTTGAAAAATATTAAGTTAATTTTCATTTATCTGATCAATGGACAGTAACCAAACAACACCTTTTCATCTAGTTTTCGTAATCTTGTTTTTTGAGATGTGCAAAAACAGCACTTACGCTGTACTTGTATGGCTCTTCAGCCACCCTTTACCTAGTCTCCCCGTAGCTGCACCACTTTCAAGCCTTCTAATCAGGTACATGTTTTTTCTTTGTCCTGCACCATTTACCTAACCGCCCCACTTTATAATACCACTAATAACAGCACAATATATTTCCTTTTTGTACATAAGTAAGTCATAACACTTTAACAGACTTTATTGTACAACTAATTAGCAAGCTACAACTTACAACAAAAAAACCTATTATTAATCACGTAGGCGAAACCTAATACATTTACTAATGCTTGGTTTTGTTGCGGCGATCTTCGTCATCAACCATTTGGTTCCTTTTCGTTGCCTAGAAGAAGGAAGAAGTCACTAGAGACTCATGGTTCAAAGCAAAGGGATTCAATTGGAAATTGACCCTCAGAACCATCCCCAACACCAAAAGTCGAAAGGGAGTGTGGGAGGGAGAAAGAACCTTCTGTGTAGGAGCCTTCATCAACTGACAACAATGCCAAAGGAAAGACTAGAAGCATCGACATGGAATCAAAAGCCCTAGACATTGAGAGGAAAAGAAAGCAAAATGAAGGAATTCATGAGAAGAAAATGAGAGTTGAACAAAATCTTTAATTATGCAAGATCCCTCTAAAGATTCCACAAGAGAAATTCACAGAACAAAAGGAGACTTACTTAGAGCCACCAATTGGTCCCAAACCACTGAAGGGGAGGTCAAGGAAGAATTCTTCCAATAAGAGGAAGAGTAAGGACTGGTCGAGCAGGATCCCTCCCAGGAAGGAGAGTCTACAGAGGAATGGCAAGACCCCTACACAAGTTTGCTGGAGGTAGGGGTAGGTTTATATCGATCTAGGTACCCCCTGATGGCATCATTGGGATAAAGAGGGCAACAGACACATATGGTGGTCAGCTTGAAGATAAGCATTCAGAAATGTATTTCCTGCTGCAGTCCATATTACCTGATCAGAAGAGAAATCAGTTCTAGTCTGTTACCCAGTTTCCTGGACCAGGACCGATAGGCATTCAAAGAAGTTGCAGCTGCCAAAGCAATCCCAATGGGAGTAGAGAAAAAAATACAGATTCTTCTACTTGGGGCAACATGGCAGCAGACTCAATAATTGTGGCAACAGCACCTAAGAGGGCCAATACTCCCACCTCAGCACAATCCCCTCCTGATAAATAAATTGGTGAACATCGTAAAGTGAAACATGGGGAGGTCAGCAGTGATGCATAGAAATGCTCTGTTTAACAGGTACGTGCATCAATAATGGGACAACATTGTTATTGATTTAAACAATACACACATCCTTTTGTTCACAAAGTGGTCCGTCAAGCACACTACCACAGTAGCAGCATGGCTTGTCCTCATAGCGCACCTTTTGTGGAACAGAGAGAGGAAAAGGGACCACCCCAAGGGTAAGAGTGGATCATCCACTAATTGAATTTACAACACAATCCCTCCTACACAAGTCACCAGTTGAAGGAAGGAATGATCTAATGTTTACTCCAGGAATGGAGGGAAATCAACTCCGACAAATGGATACTAAATCTGATCCAATACAGTTACTGCATAGAACTGCAAAATAGACCACCTACTTACAATAAGACCAGAAGCAAAGACAAAAAGCTGAGCTTGAGAAAAAAAGTCAAAAAATTATTTTAAAAGAGGGCAATAAAACTAGTACTACAAAAATGAAGGCAAGGAGTTTATTCCACCTATTGCCTGGTACCAAAACCAGACAAGACATAAAGGCCCATATTAGACCCAAGGGCACTCAACAAATCTTTCAATACACAAAAAAGTAAAAATGACCTCAATACAAGAAGTCCTCCCTCTCACGCAGAAAGAACACCATCTGACAATTAAAGATCTCAACGATGTCTACTTTCATATATCTGTGAACATGAAACACAGATGTCATTTAGAATGTCATGACTGATGAGGTATGTGAGGTCATAAGCAGTGCATTTCTGTGGTATAATTATAGTTAGCTCAGCTAGCTATATATATTGAACTTCACTGGTTTTGTACGAGTGAAATCTGAGCCTAACTTTAATGTCCCGGTAACATTTGGTTTTCAGTGAATTTCTGTTTCCTTCATTCCATGTGCGATGTCAACAAGATACGACTGCACTTGTCAAAGACTGATCATTTGTAACTAGTCACCTCTAATTATAATGTACTATTTTGTATATTTTCATGGTTTCAATAAGGTAGTTCACACCAGTTTTACATTTGTTCTTGCGTTGTTGATCAAAGCCTCACTGTGCTTTTGAAAATTTCCCGCTTCTAGCTCACTACTTTGTTGCCACAGGCCACCCATTTGTCTGATTTCAATCATGCTTTACTTTATGTATTACTCTGGTAGATAAATAAATAATTGTTTCTTGTGGATGATGAAAAAAATGGTTCACTGCGTTTGTGAGGATACTTCTTGCTAATCGTTTGCAACTTGTGTACAGTTCACCGCCCCTCATGTCTCTTTCTTCTGTTTACAAGACCATTGTGTCTCAGAAACTTGGGGCGCTCCAGCACAACATTGTGATTAACGCTATATTTAGCATTCCCTCCGGGGAGACTTCCGTCCGGCAGAACCCTCCGGTTCCGACAATGGGCTCCGTAGTTGTCCCCAGGGCTCCAGGGGCCTAAGGAGCGGGGCCCTGTGCACCTCCTTTAAAAATAAATCTGGCCTACCCAGTGGCTCTTTTTGGGCTACAGTCGTGTTCGAAGCTCCTATGAGAATTAACATTGGAAACACACTAGTTTTGACCCCCCCCCCTTTTTCTCGGCCCCTGCTTGACGTATTACCACAAAAAAACGGTGATCTTTAATTTATACAATAACTGCATGGGTGTAGTTTTGATTACAGTGCAGTTGTTTGATATCTCTAAAGAGTTTTGCTAGTTTACTAACGGAGGATTTATTGGATCGTATAACATATAGGGTGCACTGCCCTGGTATGAGCCACAGTGCAACTTTAACTGGGCGCACCAGCTGCAGACCAGGACAGAGAGACCTATTACAATGAAAGCACTATACTCAGTACAGACACAGACTTGGGCCTGCACTAGGAACAGTGCGTTAGTTAAAGGCTATTTGAAGCTACTGTTACGCATTGCACTGTGCAGGTGGCACCCCGGCCAAAGTTTTAAAAGTTCATAGAAATCCCCATGCAGCCAGGTGCAGTGAGTTACTGCACCTGACTGCAGAGTGTTCCCTGGGACCTTATTTCCCCCCCCTTATAAAGGGCGCCTTTAGGAGGGTGCACTGACTGTGTGCCACCTTCGAATGGCGCCCAGTAAATGAGCTTGCATGTGGTCTCTTCCCTCTGTCAACCGCATCTGTAATTCGGTAGATGTTCAAAGGCAACATATGCCCTCACTTGCATGGCCACACCTTGAAAAGTTAGGGGTGATTAGTAGGAGATATAACATGTTCTGTCATGGCTCTTGGTTTAAGATTTGAGGAAGCTGGCAGAAGGGTGTACTCCTGATGTGCAATCCAGATTCTGGGAGCGTTCTTTTATTTTTTATAAAGTATGGTATTACACATTTTGTGTGAAAGTATGTTATTAACATTATGAGATGGGCTGGATCTGGGAGCTGCTAACTGTTCAGTTACTTCGCAGTCTAGTCCCTTCGAGTACAGAGCACAAGGCAAGGTTTCATTCAGCTGAGCTGATGTTGCTCTTATTCTCTCGCATCCCGATATGAGTTCTAAAACGTGTCATTGGGTGCTGAAGAATACACGGTCAATAGATTAGAACATCTTCTAGAAAATAAAAGAAGTGAGTAGGCATACATTGAAGTGGAAGTTAGCAGAGCCGGACTTTAAACAACTTGTAGAAATGTTGCAATTCTAGACTGACACTTGGAAAAATCACTTTGCTGAACTCGGTGACTTTCATTTTCATCTGATGAAGGACAGTTGGTCTTAGATCAACAGTATCTTCTACCTTTAAGTGCAGTTTTTTGGGCAGTTTTCTTCATTCTTGTGTCTTTCTTGTTTTTACTGTAGGCTGTAATGTCGAGTGATTTTGCCATCACCAAGTTCAAGCATCTCAAGAAGCTGCTTTTGGTCCACGGTCACTGGTGCTACTCCCGCTTGGCTAAGATGGTCCTCTACTTCTTCTACAAGAATGTGGTGAGTTTGAGATGGGTGGCATGCTGGGACTCTGTGATTATGGGTTTGCATAGCTGATTAGATGTATTTCTGCTTAATAGAATAGTCATAGACAGATGAGCGAAGCTCACAGCATTATTTGACTCAGACGGGGCAACATTCTGATACAAACTATACAATTTCCTCAAAGGAAGTCGGTTATAAGGCAGTGATGTGATTTGATGTAAACCTAACCTCATATTCCAAAATCTTAAAGACAATTTATTTTGTGACAGAGCTAGACTATTAGAAAGGATGTCTTGCTTTTCTGCAAGATTAAACTACACACTTTACACAATCCCATATTTTATCTAGCCATGATTGATTTAATTGGGGCATTTTTTTTATTGTAAACACTATTTTTAGATTTAAATGCTTTTGAAAACTAGTTTCTAATCTTGACTTCTGCACGTGCCCAAATGAGTAATTTCTTGGTAAATAAGTTTGTCGGTCAACAGCTCAGTACTTCTGTCAACTTGTTCAGAAGCAGGCTAAACACTAGCATTAGGTGTTCTGTTTAAACTTTTATTTTAGAGTTATTTAAAAGTACTCTTGGATTACATGAGGCAGAAAACACTGAGAACCCATTACTGCTTTCAGGAATAAAGTTTGACATATATAATAATTTTTCCACTATCCCCAATACACTAAAAGAAGCTTCCCCTATAGTCAAGACATAAAAGAATAGTGTTTTTAAGTTCTCACGGGTGTCCAGTGAGTTGTGGGTAAAAGTATTCAAGAAACTAAATCAGACTCTCCGTTGGATCCCTGCCCCCCAGTAGTATACTAAAAAGCATAGTAAAGGAGGTGAGTCCTACACTGACAAACATTTTTAATAATATGTTTTTATCAGGCACATTCCCAGCCATCTGGAAAGATGAAGCCATTCTTCGTTTGATAAAGAAAGCAAACCTGGATATAATCATGACAAGCAATTATCGATCAATTGCTAGGCTACCTTTTCTGGCAAAATTGTTGAGAAAGTAATGAACAATCAACTAACACAGTTCATTCAGGAAAAAGAATTACTTGACCCCTCCCAGTTTAGTTTCCGCTCCGGGCATAGCACGGAGATGGAACTCATCAAGGCTACAGAGGAGATCAGGGCAGCAATGGACCAGGGGGTGTGGCTGTTCTAATTCTCCTAGATTTGTCAGCGGCCTTTGATACTGTGTATCATGACATACTGCTCCAGTGTCTGGAAAAATTAGGGGTAAAGAACCTAGCCCTATCTCTAATAGCATCATTCCTGAAAAATAGGAAACAGACTGTGACCTTGGATCAGTTTCAAGCTACTCCGTATGCACTTCAGGGATCATTGTTGAGCCCATCTCTGTTCAACATTTATGTGTCTGAACTGGCTCCCTTGATCCAACATTTCGGCTTTAATTTGACATCATATGCAGATGACACACAAATTGTGGTTGCGGTGCACAAAAACCAAGTTTCCCCCACCACACAATTTCAGAATTGCATGAGGGAAATTATTCATTGGATGGGAAGGCATTGCCTCAAACTGAATTCGGATAAAACCAAGGTAGTCATATTTGGCAATCTCCGACTTATATGGGATGACTGATGGTGGCCAGCTGAAATCGTAGAACTTCTAAAGCCGGTAAAAAAGGCAAAAAACCTTGGCGTGTTGATCGACAACAAACTTACCTATTCTCCGCAAACCAATGCCATGTAATGGCCTCTACCCTGGGTTACAGAAGCAACACTTGAAAAAGTTGCAAATGATATAGAATGCCGCTTCCAGGCTTTTGCTGAATCTGCCAAAATATCAATCTATCTCAGAAGGCATTCGGAAACTTCAATGGTTACCAGTGGCACAGTGCATCAAGTTTAAAGTACTCTGCCTAGCTTATAAGGCACTGAACAATACTGGAGCAGCATCATTAAAAAGTACTTTTTCCTGGTACCACCCAGGCAGATGTCTAAGGTCTACTAACACCAGGTTGATACTGCTACCAAGAATTCGAACTGCGAACTGGGGATGTTGAAGTATAAGCTACTGCACAGCCATACTTTGGAATACTCTCCCAGCAAGTATAAGAGCAGCTAATTCCCTCATCTCCTTCAGAAAACCATTCAAAACCTGGTTGTTTAACTTATTCTTTAACAAATTCTTCTTCTCTTCTTTTAAGGCTACATTAAGGTCCAGCGCCAAGACATCTTCGGGTATGCGTGCGCTTTAGAAATCACATTAACATAACATGATAAAGCGATTCTGACGGACTGCCACGGTCTAGCCCTGATAATGTCACTATTTCTTGTCGTGTGGGCTTGGCAGCTCATCATACTCCACACAAGACCAGCTAGAACATCTCCCTGGTAAATAAGACATTGTTATATCACAAACTTAGTTTGATTTATACCAGAATCTAACTCAAGGGAATTATTACAAACCAACCCAAACACTCGTATAGCACAGCAAAAAAATAAATTAATGAAACCAGTGAAAGTGTATAGTTTCAACTAGGATGGCTCCTAAGCACTTAAATTGAAAAAGAAGGAAATCGTGCATTTTTCATTATTTTCCGGTACAGTACTCCTCATGAGCAGGACTTTTCCTACCCTAGTACTCTTAGTGTGTCGCATTTTCACACTGCTTAATATTCAGGATAACAACTCTTTCCCATCAAAGACCTAGATCTTGTGTGATAAAAAATAAAATCACAGGGCTGTCAGCAGGGTGAGAGGTCAGAATGCAATGTTATCATTACGAAATAATATTACACTGAACTGACATTTTTGGAAACTATTTGTTTCCGAAAAGGATAAATACTGTTGGGAGGTGATCCTTGGCAAATGATCATAACAGTGCATAATTTAACACCGAGATCCTCAAAGGAGAAGCTTGAGAAAATATATATACAAATACAGAGGAAAAGGAGCAGAGGGGCTATGATGGAAGCATTTAATTTCCATTTGTAAAGGACATAGAGGAAGAGGGATGCACACTTTCAGAAAGATAGGTAGTAGCACAGGTGAAAGGGATGAGCAGGAGAACTGTCTGGAATGTGTTTTCCACAGACAAGACAGAGGACATAGGGAAGAGTCTACCATTAAAAGATGCATAGTCAAAGAGTCAATGGTTCACTTCAAAACGTTTTTCCACATCTTGTTTTAAAGCCAGTTCACAAAAAGTGCACATGCACAAATATGAAGGGTACACACAGTTTGCTTGGCTGAACTGCATCTTGCATACTCACAAGATTTGTAGCTCTGTCCAAGATGGTGTGATTAGTTAGACCAGTGTACATCCTTTATCACAGAGGGATGATGCAATATCTGGGTCTGGCGTAGTTCCCGTTACCTTACGGCACAGCACTTTTTGGAATTGGAGGCCTAATGCAGACAGGGGACACTGTCTGTGTTTTATATCCTCCACATGAGATTCGGCACGCTTTGCTCATGTGGAGCACAGTACACAAACGTGCCACTCAAGAACCTTAGGTTTGTGTTTACAATTGTGACCATAGTGGAGCTGTAGGAATGTAACCTAACTATTAAACGTTAGCACATAACTTATGCTGCCATCCTGACCCAGACACATCCCACGTTAGGCAATTAGCATCTAACTCCTCGCCAATGTGCAACTGCATATTTGTAAACTGAACCCAAGGAAGTAAAAAAGTCCTGATAGTCCCAGACAAATTACAGCCTGCAAAAGTAATCAAGCTGGAAATTCGAGTAATGGATAATCAGGGGGCTGACAGATTGACTTGGGCTGCTACTCCTTATCTGCCGTGTTTCTTTGTTATCCTTTTTGCTAAATAACCTCCTTCCAGGAACATTGTAAGCTCTACACAATAAAGACTTTAAGTCTGCAGACAGCAGGAACAAAAGGACTATTAAATCTTGAAGGTTGATGGATGCTGCATATACCACACGATAGCTAGCAAATGTAAATATTGTTTCCCTTTGTGTTCTTCATTTATTTATAAAGCTCTTGCAATAGCGAGTGCATTCAAATCATCTGCCTTTTATTACAAGATTAATGTATATGTAAATGAGCTGTATGTGGAAGAATTATGTAAATTGAAAAATAATGCATTTTCCAAATACCGGTTAACATGAAATCCTGGTACTTGCTGCAAGCCTGATTTCTTGCAATGCAATTCATGGAAAGCAAATCGTGGAAAGCATTCATGCTAACCGTACTTTTTTGTGGGAGCTTTCATAATTCTGAGAAATGCACGATATTTTGCCTGTACTCGTGATATTGGGCAAAAATAGTTTGTTTAGAACAATCAACAGACCAACTTCAAGGAGTGTTGTGGTGGAGAAGGGCGTTTATCAGTTGTTATTCGCATTTACTGAAATGTGTATACCTGAGGCATGTGATCATGTGGAAAACCTTAGATGTGGCTTTGTTCAGTAACAAGAAGTCAACATTCAGAATGCATCTTCAAAAATAATTGCCACTTCTACAACAAATTAAATATAACGCGATTGCATAGCAGGTGAAATCATTCCAGATCTTTTTGTTTTACACTTATAATTAGTGAAACTTTTTGTATTCAAAAACTGTTATAAATGCCTAAATGCTTTTTCTATCCTTCCGAGGGGGGGTTAAGAAAAAGCTGGAATTTCCCCGTGCATACCAGGCATGTCGGTGTGGGGAAAATATGTAAGAAATTAGACTGTTGTCATGTAGCACATGCTTTCAATATAAAGTTCCCGCGTGACATCCAGTTTTTACCTAACTTTATATTGATAATAATTTGAAATTCAGTACAAGATTTAAAATGCTGGTACATAAATGTATTAATTAACAGCAAGGTCAGAGTACACTTAAGAGGGAAAGCTTCCTTCTTTGAACAGAAAGCAGCAGGTTCCAACTGTGCATTTTGTGTTTCTTGAATAAGGTAGCCCTTTGCTTGAGCTCTAGTTAAATTGTGTCCATGTTTCTTTTCTCTTCTCCCACTCCTTGCAGGCGTACGTCAACCTCCTCTTCTGGTTCCAGTTCTTCTGTGGCTTCACGGGCACCACAATGATTGATTACTGGCACCTGATTTTCTTCAACCTCTTCTTCACGTCCATTCCCCCCATTGTGTTCGGAATCCTCGACAAGGACATCTCTCCAGAAACTCTGATGAGTTTGCCTGAACTTTACAAAAGTGGGCAAAATTCAGAGGTGAATTTCTTTACATAAAGATTTGTGTATGTTGTTTAGGCTTCATCTTCCAGTCACCTTAAAGTATTAAATTAATAGTCACAAGGTCAATTTATAGCTAACTAGTCCTACACTTTCGAAAAATTCACATGTGATTAGCAATTTGGACTGATGATGTAGCTGCACCTTATTAGAGAACCTTCCCCCTGGTAAAGTTGGTACATTTTCTCAATCGCATTGCTTTGACTTGCTGAACATAGACATTTAACAAGTTATTTTCTAGCAGCACTGGAATAGCCAACCACCCTTCTTGCTCCACTGGAAACTATGGATGATGGGCTTCTTTAGACCATGAAAGCAGACATGTAGAGTCGGTGGATGCATATCTTGCCAGTGCCACAGTTTCACTGTATTTTTCTGATATGCTCACTACAGGTTGCCTATACGCCTTTGCTGGCCATTTTAAAGAGAGGCATTGGCTCGTTTACCCCTAGAGTCATGATGAATAAACTTTCCGTTTGTAGCGCAAAAGCACAGTCCTTCCCCAGACTGTAGAACAGTTTTCGAGAGTGGACCCCTACGTGGGAACAAACATTGAATGCTGCCATGTCAATAATACTAGAAGTAACTCTGAGGGATACTAAAAACCACATGGCTATATCAATTAACAGACATATTCCCTGGCTTCATTTAGCATTGATATTGGATAAATCACCCAGATTTTACAGGTGAATTTCATACATGCTACTACACCAAGATTCTCCCACAACAAGCCAGTGATCTTAGCTACAGTTGCACTTGAGATTATGGTTATGCTTGGCAATGTATCCAAAGGTATTACACGTAATGATTCTCTCCTTCTTAATATCTAATTTGAGTCCAAATGTTTCTAATTTGTTTTTGTGTCCACAGTTTCTTTAGTTCTAGCTGCCCTACAGTTTAATGCTTGAATGTTATTATCGAACCCGATAGAGGCCTCTTTTTCAAGCTCCTGTTGGTCCTACAATGGGACATGTTAATAAATGTATCTTGTTTGTGTAGTGCAATGGTCAACTTGGTTCTTATCTACCTTCATTACAAGGGCTGTTACGGTTCATTTTGGTAATGAGGTGGGAGATTTGTTTAGCCTCCTGTAGCTCATATTATAATACCTTTTAATTTAATTGTTCATTGTTGATTCTACACAAGGATATCTACTTGCTGAAAATGAGACTTAATGACCTTAAAATAATTTGTTCTGTGTCTCTTTTAAAACATGAATAAAAGGTACGAGCTATATAAGACTACTGAGTGTATTTTGACACCAAAAATATTCAGAATATTTGTTTTATATTTGATTTTTTTTTTTGGAAGTGTAACACACAAACTAGTCGTAGTAATTTAATTTCTCTACAACTCATCCTAGTGCTACAAGATGTCCACGTTTTGGGTTGCCATTATTGATGCCTTCTACCAGAGTCTTGTCTGCTTCTTCGTTCCATATCTTGTAAGTATATAAATTCTTTCCCTCTGTATAACTTACAAAATAAATTCATTCTGGTCCAAGCCTTTGACCAGGCAGACAAAGCAGCGTTCAGAGGTCTGCAGTCACTTTCACTTGCATAATTTGTTTGCATCACTGTTTGATCAAAATGTCTTCAATAAAGGATTCAGATATTTGCTCAGATGTTCTATTGGGGCTCCTTTACATGGCATGGTAAGTTGGTAGAAGTCATCCTTAAATATCTTAGTGAAGATTAGGCCTGGGCGGAGATCGCAGAGTTTGACCAAAAAACTCTACAGGTCAAAGCGGAGTTCCGCAAGCGCCAGAGTGCATTAGGTTGTACCGTTCAAGCTGATTTTTTGTGCCAGGTGTTTGTCCTACGCTGGAAAATCAGCACAAATGGTACCATGCACAGCGCAAGAAGCGCTGCTTCTTTCTTTTGCTAAAGTAGATGGTCTACTCGAGTGGCAGCTTCCTTAATGCGAATAGAAGGTTTCTCAAAGTGAGCAGTAGCGGCAGTCCACCCGCTTTGAGAAATCTTGCAGGGCGGTGGTCTGGAGTAAGATTTTCCTTACTTGCCAACCTAACGTTGGCGTGCAAAGAAAAAACTCGGCTACGCTGAGCAGATTTTTGTTTAACGCCACATGGTACGCAAGCAGGAAAAACTCTGCAAACTCTGCGAGCAGAGCAGAATATCACGCCCAGGCCCAGTGAAGATATTTTGTCTTACCAATGCCCAGAAACCAGATGTGTTGCATGCAAACAATGTGTAAATATTTGAATGATTTGGGTATATAATCGCTCATTTATTCAGCCAGCAGACAGCGCACTTGTGAAATATTTGCTTATTCTTCGATTCACCAATTGAAAGAAATTTTTTAGCTTAGAGGGGCATGCCTTCCAGTAAGAACTAATTTCTTATTTCAGTATCAATGCGCATCCCGAGCTTCGTGCAGCCCCACCATTGTTCTTTGGCTTTCTCATGGGCCTTGTTCCCTGTGATTCCTTCAGATTCACCAATGTCCCTCTTTGATTTGTTCTCTTACAGGTATCCAAGGATTCTGACATTGATCTTCTCTCCTATGGAACTCCAATAAACACCATCGCCCTTTTTACCATTCTGCTTCATTTGGCTATAGAGATTAAAAACTGGGTAGGTACTATGGTGGAGTCATGAAACATAAAACATTGCTTCTCACATTCAATCACCAACCAATGAGGTTCATTAAAAGTGAAGTCTGATAAAACTTGTAGTAGGCAAATATCTTTTGTTGCTCACTTATGTGAAAACAAAGGCATGTGTTGCTTTCAACTGTAGAAAGCCTTAAGTTACATTATTAAATGTTCACCCTATTTAGAGATGTTCGCAGCGGGAGAATCATTTGACACACTTTCCCTAAACTGATTTTAGGTGAAACCCTTCAGCCGTGGCAGCAAATCATGGACAGTTGTGGAGAATACTTGTTTATACTATACCTAGCAATAAAACCCTGCAGTGCCACGGCTGTTTTTTAATCAATTGAAAGGATTTAGATATTTTACATTTTCCTTCCCACTTTAGACTGATAGAATGTCGTCTGTCCCACAGGAGATGGGTGGATGTAATACATTATTTGGAAGTTTTTCCATTTTTTGTTGTATGGAGTTCAACAAATGGACCTTGGTGGTAGGATGAAGAAATGAAAACGGGCATACTTGGTCAAAAACGAGGCTATCTAAGATTTTTCCTCTGTGGCCCAGAGATTTCTTGGAGGAACAGAACCGTGGAAATGTGTGCACTTGCCTTGTAACCAGTCTGCATATGTATACTTATTTCCTGCCCAAACTCAAACGCAGTGCATGTTCATAGAGGGGGATTGTTCGAGTCGAACTCTTAAAAAGTAAATTGTAACTCTCTACAATGTGTTCATTAACATTGTGCTCCAGCCACCACCAAACATAGACAAGGAAAACCGTATTTACTGTACTGGGATATAAAACTGCCAGGGTCTTTTTGTATTACACGAAACGTGAAAACACCCACTGACAACTCTAACATAAATATAAACAAATTGAATGAGGTTAAATAGTGTAATTAGGTCATTGAGAGGTAAAAAGAGGAGTGAGGGAAGAATAGTTGATGAGAAGATGAGGTTTGGTGCAGCTGGGCCCACTATCACTTACTGAAGGCAAGATGTGTCTAAATATAACAGCTGTCAGATGTTTAAGAAAGAGCAGGTGATTGGACAGTGAATCAAGGATTCGTCACATGCGTTGCAATCTGATGGGCACGCAAACACGTTTCATCCTTTTTGACATTGACAGGCAGCATGATGTGTGATTCAGTATCAACACTGTGGGGTTTAATATGGACTTATTTCATTAGATGTCATGGACCTTATGCGCCTTGTGCGTCATAAATATTACTTCATCTTATGCTACATTCAGTCGGTAGCCAATGGAGTAGCATCATGGCAATTTTTAAATGGTTGTGTCGTTTCACAGTAAGCGATTGTCTTTCAACCTCATTTTGTACCTTGTTACTTTCCTTTTTCATTTGTTTTCATTTTTATATTTATTTTGGTTATTTTAATAACTGTCTTCCTCCAGTAAACGCCACAGCATACTTCTGTAAAGTTAGGGAGCCTGTAAAGCCACCCATTTAGACACAAATACATCTGAAGTGCCGTCTGCCTAGGTCTGGTATTGCTGGTTGTGATGGCGATCTTCGGGCGCCTTTGCAAGAGATGCATGTGTATATGTAGGATCCCTGTGGTGACTTGCAGGTAAAAACGTTTGCTGAAGAATTGGAAAAATCCTACCATGCATTGATGATGCAGAGGACGACATACTCCCACTCAAGGGTCAGTGGAAGTCAGTAGGACATTAAAGGCTGTGACCATTAGTCCATCATTATCATCTCTTTGGTGGCACTAAAATAACATGCACATTTATAAAGGGAAGAAGTCGGTGGTTAGTTTCTGTCTGACACCATTCAATATAATTTGGTTGAAAATGGATTTCAAGTAGCTCCTTACATGTGAGATGGAAAGGTGTGAGGGAGACGGAGCCTTAGAACATACAATAATTTTATTCTGTATCTTTTTTTCACCCAGCGTTCACGTGCAGATGCAACTACCCTACTTTCTCTAATTGAGCAAAATATGTCTAATTTTAACATTTAACTATTTTAACACGTTTCCGGTACCTCTCACACACCTCATTGTCCTTATTCGACTGTGGGGTGACAAAACATAGGATAAGGGATGTCTGTGCCAAACAGGGACACAGTTGTTTTGCATATTTTGAATAATAGTTCACTTTAAACAGATTGTTATCAAACTTCTCAAAATTGTGTAGAATCGAAACTAGGTCCTCTTTGGCAGCTAATGTAGTATTAAACTGAATGATAAGATGCTGATGCTCAGTTTCTCCCTTCAGCTGCATATTTCCTGGTATTGGTGTGTTGTTGAGTACATGGAGTCCAAGGCAGGGTGTTTTTTCTTAATTATGATTCGGCATGGTTGGATGCGCGGTATTAACACTTATGTTCTTTCTGCTTTATAGACGTGGATCCATTTGGTCTGTATAGTAGGCAGCATCCTGGCCTATTTTATTGTCTCATTGGGCTACAGCGGGATCTGCGTACTCTGCAACATCCCTTCACCCTATTGGCTCATGGAGATGCAGATGTCTCAAGCTACGTTTTATGTTGTGTGTATAATCACACCGGTCATCGCTCTTCTGCCAAGGTTAGTACACATTTCTTGATATTTTTCCTGGCCTGTGATACCATGATTGTTTTTGGGCAGTTGACTGATAATCTGTCAGACTAAGCATGATATTTATTTTGAGGAGTTTCTAGATACTTCTGAAGGCACGAGTTTGATTGTCGTCCTAAATGAATATGCCATTGTGATGCAAATACTTGAACCAAAGATTCATATATAAAAATAAAAAATAAAAAAACTTGTGAATGTTAACTATAAACACAAATATTCTCCTTTGTAAAGTCTAGCCAGACTCGCATCCCACATATTTTAAGATTGAAATAATGCTCTATTCTAAGTTCAGTCCTACATCACAACCTTAATAATGCGCTTAGCTGCAAACTAACATTTTGTGGGGTGACTTCCTGGTATTATGCAGATTTTGGTGGTCTAGAAAGGACATAGTCGGTTTTTATTGTGTTTATTGCACATGCTACCTTGAAACACTGCTTCTTGGGCTTACTCCATCTTCAACCACTAGCTCATGCCTCCTGCCATCCATATGCCTGGCAGCGCTGCCAAGGCAACCACTGACAGAAGAAAGTATCAATATGCCATCCCACAGAGCTCTTTCAGTTTAGTGTTCGCATTTTACAAATACCACGTTTAGGTCACACGTGTAGTTGTATCCAAACTTGCAATTCACACATGAGAGTATTGAATCTCTCGGGAATGGAATTGTTTGTAATGCCATAGCTGAAGGCAACCCTTAAGGGTTTTGCCTTTTTTTTCAGTTTCCCATTCAGGGCTGTCTCCAACTTAATCGTGTATCTGCAGTTGACAAAACGCAATTCTTCACTGATGTTTTCTGCTATAAGAACATTCTCCAGAGGAGAATTTAATGTGCCTATCCTTTTGCGGATTTAGTGAGTATGACCAATTAGAAGTTGAGTTTGAAGGGCCCTTGTTTAACGTTTCTTGCTTTGGGGCTATTAGCTCTTCGATTTCTGTGGGAATTTACCATCATTCTCCCATTAAATGCATCACCTAAGATCTCAGTGAAGGCTTCTGCAGTGGTCCCCAGCAGAACACTGGACATTAACAAGTGGGCATTATCAGTGGCAGCTGGTGGAATTTGAAATTTGTATGGCGTATGCAGAATGAATCAACGTATGCAAACGAGAGCAGCGAGCGAGCCCGATGGCAGTCTGAGGGGTGCGGGGGAGGGCTGTCCACCCTTGAAGATTTTTTTTTTAATTGGCATCTTTTTTGTGAGATTTTCAGCACTATTTCTGTGATAAATGGACTAAAAATTCAGTTCTTCTAGGCACTAATAAAAGAAAACTCATACATTATTTCAGAGAATTTCTGGGCTGCCAAGCAAGTCTGACTTCTGAAGAGGGCTAGGGTATTAAGCAAGCCTGCTTTACCTCGACCCTTTCCAATAGAAAATACTAGTTAGTGTTGTGAACAAGTTCAATGGACAAACTGGGGTCTAGGGAGAGTCCCTCTCCTGAGAAAGAAATTTAAAAAAGATTGGAAATGGTGCATTTTAAAGCAAATGAATGCAGCGATAAAGCAAGACTTATAAAGCAGTTCAAATGTATAATCTTGAAATATTTAACACTTTAAAAACTGCCCCATATCTTCTTGCATTAATTTGTTCAACGGTTACTGTAATATGTATAATGTTCTGCCCTTTAAAATATATGCTTTCCCAGTGTCTTGCACTGCATGCAGCATTAACTTTGGAAAAATATGCTCTAACCAGACTTCGGGAAGCACCCACAGCTGCTGACTGTAACCAATCATATAGAGATATGTGCAGACAGGTCTTTAAGTGAGATGGAAAAAGTGGGTGCTCCAAATACATTTTTGTGAGTCAAATAGTGTGCCATCAGACTGGTATTTTGGTTTCTCTCTGAGATGTAATTTTATCCTGATAAATGGCACAACAACTGACATACGCCTAAAGCCTGTCGGTATGATTGGCTTTGTCACTGGGTGTTAGCTGTTTAAGATAAATGAGGCAGAGGAAAAGGAGGCAGAGGAAAAGGAAGAAGTCACACCCTCAGAGGTTCAGGATGTTCCAAGGGGCATTTAACATATGCAGATAATAGGAAACACAATAGACCCATCAAAACAAACATCATGTATTAAACAAACATCAGCAAATAAACAAACAAAATCAGATAGAAGAAATCATGTACGTAACATAAAATATTTTGAGACATGGACTGTCTGTGTGTATGACAACATGGAACTCGCAACACCGCAATTTACCCTGTGCTGGCCTCTGTTAATAGGACAGATTGAGTGAGGGGTTTAATTTTTGTTAACATTTTTTAACGAATACTTAAATTTGTCTGTTCTGTTTTTTACACTGATTATCGTTAATAATTATCTGTATGTCCTAACAACTGTTACGTTATTTAAACTGTGTTGTTTTTTTATTAACTACACTGTAAGGTATACATTAGTTTATCCATTTCTATTACTGGTAACATTTGATGGTAAAGCCTGGAGAAAGTGTCATACTTTGTGGGCACTTCATAAACTCTTTTGCGGACTCTTCTTTCTGTAATGTATCCAGTTAAAAAGAGCTTATTAAGCACAACAGTGCTGGTAGCTCACTCACAAATATCCCTTGTGTCAGCAGGACCAGTCAAAAAAGATCATGGTATGGCAGAGACTCAAAGTGCAGGGAGGCCTGTAGACTACATTCTCTGTTTAAAATGTGTAAAATAAAACAATGGACTGGTGCTTTGCAGTTATTCACTTTAAATGGCAAAATAATTTGAATAAAAAAATTGTATGCTCAATCTGCGTCTGAGATATGACACCTTCAGAGATGCTTGTGAAACACACCTGTCACCAAAATCTGTGCCTCATCGACAAAGCTCAGCATTTTATAACTGGAATTTCCCACACTAAAGCAGTTCTTAGAAGAAAAAAACACTCTGAAACCAATGAGGCACAAAAAGCTATACAAGTAACAGAGCAAGGCATTTCTAATATAATATGTAATTCGCGACACAATTGCTGCAACAATGTAACAAAAAAAGCAAACAGACGAGGGCAAGCGGTAGCTCGCTGCTGACGGGCGACAAGGGAAAAAAACTCATGTTTCTTGCTTTAAAAGACAATATTTGAACTTGTCTGCCAGTGCCAACAAACATCAGTTGTCAGCGTGGGCAAAACTTCCTTTCCCAGACCACTAAAGTAGAGCGGAACGCACCATGATAACAACCCCCCCCCCCCATCTCCCACAATCACCCACCCACAAGTTTACAATATTGTACCTCTCCCACCCTTCTCTGACAATCTGCCTTAAAACCCCCAAAAACATTAACAATTGAATTGAATTTGTATTTATATAGCACATGGCTACCCTGGAGGCTCCCAGCGCTGTGGACTGACGCAAATGGACACCGGCAGAAAACTTAGAGAGAGAGCCCTTAAAAAGGCAGGTTTTCAGTAGTTTCCAGAACGCCAATTAAATTTGGCTCCTTACTAAGACTTTATGGAAGAGTGTTTCAGAACTTAGAGGCATTGAAAGAAAAAGAGTGTCCGCCCCATCTTGACCTCCGTATTTTGGTGGAGACCACAAGAAAGGAAGAGCTATAGCAGAGGTTCCATGACGGATTGTACGGGGGGATAAAGGAATGGGTAATGGCTGGGTCCTTCTTCCAAAAAGCCTTGTGCACAAGGCACATGGCCTTGAATTGTATTCCTGCCCCGATAGGGAGCCAATGAAGGCTCCTCAATGCAGGTTTGGCAGATTGCCTGCGTGGGATCTGGAGAAGTAGGCAGGCCGCACAATTCTGAATCACTTGGAGCTTGTGTATGGTAAAATGGGGGGATCCCAGTTAGAGGGCATTACCATAGTCCAGGCAAGAGAGAATAAGAGCCTGGACCATAATCCTTCTCGACTGAAAAGGAAGAAGGGGTAGGATCTTGCGCAGCATCCTCATTAAGCCGTAACAACTAGCTGAGAGCTTGGCAGCCTGGATATCAAAACTGAGAGCACTATCAAGCCACATCCCAAGGCTTTTAATCTGACCTTTTGGGTCTGGGGGCGGGGACAAGACAGTCCGGCCAGAGGAGAGCAGGGTTGACGGAGGGGGAGTTGCCGAGGAGCATTAGCTCCCCAGCTCTTGTAAGTTACTAAAGACGGGGTCAAGGAGATGACCTTTAATATTCGTGGGTGTGAATCCTTTCTGAATTAGCTAAAGCGCTAAAAAATTCACTGATAACTCCATAGCCAGGTGATCAGCAGGATCATCTAGATGAATGTTAAAGTCCCCAAGTACAGTGAAATTAGAAGGGGCTAGGGCCAAATTAGCAATAGTGGTGGAGAGGGCTGTTTGTCATTTTTTTAAAACACTGAAAATGTGCATAATTGACCTAAGCAGCGGATCAGCAGACTGACCTTTCACCTTGTGACCATAGTAACGGACTAAACCAAAAGCACCCAGGGTAGAGGGGTGGGAGGAGAAGAAAGTTGAGAAGATTTAAAGTTTGGGATTTCAGTATTTCATAGTGCTGCTAATTAGGGGCGTGTGTGGTGCATGTAGAGGGTAGCTAGTGGTATTTAATGTCAGACGTTTTCCATTTGTTGCTTTGTGCGAAAATAACAATAACTTTTTTGCAGCTTCCTACTTGAAAGCTAATGAGCTCAGTCACGGCTCGCAATATGCGCGGGTCGTATGAGGGGGTTGGGCCGGGGGTATTTAAAAATGAAGTATAATTTTAAAAAACGTGATAACTTACCTGACCGCTGGGTCCGCAACGCCTCTGCTGTGTGTTCCTGTGCCGGGGTCCGCCGCCACGTTGGCGCCTTTGTGAGTGGCTGGTGCACCGTGGCAACCCCTCTCAGCCAATACAGACACTGCTCCAGCAGTGCCAGGATTGGCTAGGGTATTTACTGTCCCAGCCCATAGGAGAGCGGGGGCTGTGGCCACTGGCCAGTAGCATCCCTCACCCGCTCTCATAATGCAGGGCACTGCAGGCTATACTAGTGCGCATGTTCGGGCTTGTCACAAAAATGACCAGCCCAGGCCTGAACATATGCACTGGGCCTGCCCTGCTGCTGCTGCTGTCACTCAGTCTGTGTCTGTCAACAACAAACCCAACCCTCTAGTGCTGCCCTACCCCCTTCAGCATCGCATCCTCCTGACTGACTCTGGACAGCTGGATTTCAAATAAGGACGCCGGCGGTGAAATCAATCTTCCTCCATGAACATGTAGTTAGTGGGGCAACGCCCCGCCGGACGCACCGCCCCTGGGTATTATGTAAAAATCAATTATTGGCAGCATATTCCGTACTTCACAGAAACACAGCTTGTTTGACAGCCCCTTCAGACCCACTCCAAAGTACTTTTTCAGTGCTCCTCCTCTATATATTTGCTGGTGCTTCACTTTCCATTTGTATACTCTGTTGAGTGCTCAAATGCCAGTATTTGTCAATTTTTTAACGTCAAATTATTCAGAAATATGGAAAATAATAAAAAAAATGAAACACATTTCTCCCCCTACCCCTAAATGTTTTATCGACGTCTTTTAAGAAATTAAACTTGTTGAGTTGAAAGTGATGGAGTAAATGTGAGCTGTTTGAATTAAGTCTGGTGTCTTGTAAAAACTCATTTCTTTGTTTTGCTTCTTGTCAGGTTCTTCATCAAGGCAATGAAAGGTACCTGTGGACTGTCACCCATTCGCAAGGCCCAACAACTAGACAAGCTCAGTGAGTCCGAGAGAGAGCAAGAAATCAAAGCGTGGAGACAGCGGAGCCAAAATTCTGCTACCTTCCTCGGAGAACCATCGGAATGGGATTTGGGTCAAAGGATTTCGAGAAGAACTAACGTGCTCCCCTGTATCCCTGAGAATAGGTTCCCTGGGGGCACATATATCCTGAAACAGGAGGATGACAACTGCAACTCAATCAACTTCTATGTGGCAGAGGGTTCTGTGGGCATTGCCTCTTGTTCAGCTGGGCCTTCTCAGACACTGCACGGGATGACTGTGCCTGAGAGGAGCAGAACTGTCCGTGCTCAGGAAGGCATTTTGACTGATGAAACAGATGAGTTTAGAAATGGTAATCACAGAAGATCTATCAGCGTGGTCACTGTGTGAAACATTGCTAGGACTTATGTGAGTCAAGAGAGGCCTGGGAAAACGTACATCCCATCCAGACCAACTGTGCCTTACAACCCATATTGGGGCAGCAAAACACTCAGTTGGAATGGAAGGGCACCACCATCTCTGCTTGATTTTAGCTCTGAAATCTTAAAAACGAACCCAAGGTGGTCTTGTGAAGGAGTTATGAATGTGCAATATTTGACATTTCGAAGAGGTTCATGAAACAAGCTGCAAGACCAGTGGCTCATGTGCCCGAATCGACTGTTTGCCTATGTGCCCACTGGATAAACTTTGCTAAGCTAAGAGGTGCCCACTTTTTACAGTCTAAAGCAATCCTCGGTCGGCATTCTTCAGAATGACCTCTCCTGGGCGGGAAGCATCTTAGGACATGTTTGCATAGTCAGCTGACCGGTATAACTGGTGCTGATTGGATCAACAGCTTGTGGTGATACTAGCAGCTGTGTGAGGCATTGCTTATGTCATTTCGGAGGCGGAATGATATTGGTAGACAATGGTCATGTCATGGGAAAATCATCTAGGGTAGACTTTAGCATATCTTCTGTATTCATCTAAATTTATTTGGGACACACTTATGTCCACATCACTGTCAAGTGAAATGTGAAACAGCCAGGTGATGCGTGTCGATCACATTTAGTGATGGTGTGCCAAAGGCAAAAGCTTCACAAATGTCAGGAAAGAAATGACTGGCATAGAATGCAGAAAGGAAAGCGTGCCAACCGTGTCAGATGGTGATGACCAGGTATACTCAACAAGGACAAATGGCCGCCTCAATACACCTGGGCCTGGCAATGTTCAGTACTCTCATTTATGAATGCGCTGTTCAGGAAGTACCTCAATGCAACTTGGACTGAAGTGATGTGGTGTTTTCTTTCACAATGTACTGAATCTTGTTTGTGAAATGTTTTTTTTATTTTTATTTAAATGTGTATTTTCTTACCAGTTTTGTTATCCAGAGTTTATAACACGCCAGCGGGACGCAGTGATGGTATTAGAATGTGGGTCTCTAGTTTATTTATTCTTACAGAGCTCTCATCCTCGGTCACTTACTGTAAGTTTACATGGCCGCCAGAAGTCTGCACTTGCCCACGTCTGACTCAACATTTATTTATTAAAAAATAATTCAATGAGATTTAAAGCTCATACCACAGTATCAAACGAAGAAGCACTTTGGTGGTAAAGGGAACTAGAAACAGAACTTTAAACTGCATCGCCTTATCATATACTTGAATTTTGCTCACTTTTTCACAGCTCTTCTGAGTGTGTATGGTACTGTGAATAACTTGAAAGATACCCATAATTACATGAAGTGACAGGACATGAGAGCAATGAAGGTCCTTACTATCTCTCACCAGCCACATTTCTTTCAGTATCTGGCACCCTTGCGAGAGATGGTGTTGTGTGTTCGCTCATGCTCTGGGGAGGATGGCTCTCCACACCTCGAAATTATGCACAACAGCACAAACTAGACAAGAAATGCAGTTTTGTAATAACAGCATTTTATTCAAAATGCTGCTCTCCACCATATACCAGGAGACAACACTCTACCTAAGCAGACAAACCGACAACAAATGCTGTTAGCCTCCACCTCATGACTGGCTCCTTTGCAATTGAGTACTCATTGAGTCGAACTACGGCTACATGGCCTCTGATAGGCCAACTGCTCCTGACGCGTCTGTGTCTTAGTAAGGTAAACTAGACAACAGCCTAGGACTAGTATTTTTGCCCACAACTGAACCTAAATGAAAAATAATCTAAAGCAAAATGTCGTGGACACATGCCAAAAATTAGTTGAAACATCATCGTCCCAAAAAACGCAGGGCCTGCCCCCAACTTCCACAGACACATCAGCGTGAACCTCACACTTGGTAAAGGCAACCTCGCTCCTACAGGCCAACGGGGGGGATATAGATTGTATTGGAAATTCGCACCTAAAAAAAGCAAAACGGCTTCGTAAAATGTCTATTTTGGTTGCAACGCTAACAGTTTTCAGATGCTCCACCTTACTAATAATCTACCCATCCATTTGTATTTCTTGGGCCAGCATGTTGCATCTGCACCTGGCCTCAAGAGAAAGTTTTTGCGGTGTACTTGTCTGTCCACAGACTGTAAAAGCAGTATTCAAAATGTACATTTGGTGCCAAATGGAAGCTGCTTAATTATATACAAATGGTGTCTGGCTTAAAATGTGTTTCCTGCCCCGAAAAAGTAGGCACTGGCTACCTTTATGCTGCTGTTAAGATTCACAGTGTAGGTGCCTGCCAGTAACCACAAATATTTGCCTCAAAATATGTATATTTTTCCTCAAATCGGAGATGTCAGACCTCAAAACATAGGCGTCTCTCCTCAAAAAATATTCGTATGCCCAAAAACGAGTAGATACTAAAAACTGGAAATGTGCTCTAAAAAAAAAAAACTAGATGCGTTTTTCTTCCCAGAAAACAAGTGCCTGTCCTTAGAAATACATATAGCCCAAGAAAGTTATCCTGATATTCTTAGAAACGCTGGTGAAATTGTTAGTAAAGAAGGGTTGAGAGACTTGCCTGTTTGGGAAAGAAAGAAAAACTGTGAATTGCATTGGCATCATGTAGCAGTGGTGCATGCGAGTAAAGGCCCTTTACAGCTGCAGAACTAAACTAGCTGTGCGTATCGCAGACCAGACACACAAAGGAAGTAGGTAGACTGGGACCATTTCGATCAGCATCCTCCCTTCCTCTTCCAGTGGCCGATATGGATCTTGGTTTTGTTCTTATTGAAGGGGGTGCTAACACCACGCTTCTTTCATTTATAGCGCATATGTGCTGCCTCCAAGGAGGCTCTCTTCCATCTAAATAATATATTTTTGTAAATTTTTGTGGGGGCTCAAAAAGATACAAGTACCAATTTGCTTTTGCCCCTTACAGTGCCTGTTATAGTCCTGCATCTGAAGTTTTCTTGGTGCTCTCGAGAATCAAAATGTTCTCTTTACACGAATCAACAAACACTGTGACTCAGGGAAATTCTTAACTATGCAAGATTTTAATGTAAAGTATTTATTTTATTGGAGAGGCGATGGTATTTGTATAGTGATATGATTAATATTTTCTCATTCCTTTCTTTGTCTGTTTTGTCTACTTTTGTTACCGGGCACAAGCAACTTTTTGTACCGTTCTTTCAGGAACGATAAACGTGCTAGACCAAATAAAAGTGTTTTTTTGAATTAAGCCACACTTTCTTATTTTCAAATGTTTTAGCCGCATCTGTTCTGCAGTTCTTTCCCTAAGTGATTATTGATTGCATGTGAGAATGCTAACATGTGACTAGTGTACATTACGCGAAGATCCTCGGTAGGTGCTGGATATGTCTGCGTTTACAGTAGTTCCTTGAAACGGGAAACAACTGGACCTAATAATTAAGCACTAGGTTTTGATTATTGTTTATTATTTTTAGCTCACTTACATAGTTTCACAGGCAATAGGATAATTAGCATCTAGGGCAGCAATAAAGTTAACTGTATTTAACCCCTTCGTTGCCAGGCCTTTTCCCTCCCCCAACAACCATCCCCCCCCCCCGCCCCTCCCATGCCACAACATTTTGTGGTCTGTTTGGGGTAGTTTGTGCTTTGTCCCCCATAACGTTTTGTCCACTTAAGGTATCCATGCCAAATTTGCATCCTTTTCTTCCAACATCCTGAGTATCCTAAAGGCACGCACGATTTGTATATTCCCCTGGAGTGGAATGAGAAACTAGGCAAAATACAGCTACATTTTGGGGGGCATATTTACAAGCCCCTTGCACCACTTTTGTGTCACTTTTAACATGGGAAAAGTGACGCAAGGGGCTTGTAAATATGCCCCTGGGTTTTTGAGGGAAAATGGGAAAAAAGTGCTGCAGAAGCCTGCGTCTTTTTTTTTCCCGGTAAATGGTAACCACAAAGGGTTTGTGGTGCTAAAATAACTATCTTCCCAGCTTTCAAGAACAGACCACCTTTTGTCAGAAAACCAAAATGTTCTACACAGTTTTGGCTTTTACTGGGATATAGCCAATTTTTCCTATTTCCTGTGCTTTCAACAGCCTTCCTGTCAGTGGTAGAAATGGGTGTGAAACCAATAATGAATCCTGGAAAGCGATACAATTTGGAAAAGAAGACACAATTGTGAATTCAGCGATCCATCAAGGATTTCCTATAGAAACTAACAGTTGAAATGAAAGAATATTGAAATTGTGTTAAAAAAAAGAGCCATTTGTGCCTACATTTTCACCTGTAACTTTTTCTAACTATTCTAAATTTATTAAATCAGTATGCTGTTATGTCTGTGGGACCTTTCTGGTTGCTGGGATATATCAGGCTCATAGGTTCACAAAGGACCTGAGGTACCCAGAGCCAATAACTAAGCCACACCTTGCAATGGGTTTTGATTGTGTACTGCAATTTGTTTTGTAAAAAACAAAGTGTGAAAAACAGGTATCAAGGTAACCTATGTATTTCGGAAATGAGAACAAGATATGGAGTTTAGAAGCAGTGTTTATGTGCACATCACTGAATATTTGGGTAGCCATTCTAGCAGGTGAATTAGGGGTCATTTTTCAAAATGTCTTTTTTTAACACGCTATCTTACATGTGGATGGCAGAAATGCATAGAAAGACAACTGGTAATAATACTTTTTCTACTATTCTGTGTTTACCTTCGTCATTAGATAAAAATAGTACCTCACTTGTGTGGGTAGGCCTAGTGTCCGCAACAGTAAATGGGTAAAAAGGGCAACGTGGACACATCACATTTTTCCACACAAAACGGATGCTTTATTTTCAAAGTTCCTAGCTCAGCCAGCACCTAAGGAAACCTAGCAAACCTGTACATTTTTTAAAACTAGATACGCAGGGCAATACAGGATGGGGTGACTTGTGTGGCTACCACCAGGTTCTGTTACCCAGAAACCATTCCAAGCCTCAAACTTTGTCTCAAAAAACATATTTTTCTCAGATCTCTGTGATGGAAAGTTCTAGAATCTGAAGGGAGCAACACATTTCCACCCACCCAGCATTTCCCCCAAGTTTTCCAATAAAAGTGTACCTCACTTGGGAGGGTAGACCTATCGCCCGTGACAGAAAACGGCCCAAACACAACGTGGACACATCGCATTTTTCTTCAGAAAATTTACACTTTTTTTTTAAATGCTCAAGAGTTTGCTGCCTAATAAATATATTTACAATAAATTCCTGGTGCCTAGTGGGTTTTGACCCCGCATCCCCCAGGAGGCAGATCAGCCCAAACAAAATGGAGAAGAAACTTCCTCACAGGGCAGGGACCCTTGCTGGGAGCACGCCAACGTAATCAGATCGCCGGGGGGTCAGGGGTGGCATCCCCAGTGAAGTCATGTGGGTGGGTGCCCCACTGGGGGAGAGCCAGCTATTTTCCCGTGGGCAGTGCCAGGACATAATGGTTACGTCCTCGGCACAGCAGAACCGCTGCCAAGGACGTAACCATGACGTCCTCCGTACCGAAGGGGTAATTGTCACAATCCCCATTAGCATCATTATTGCCTAAGGTAATCAGCAGTGTTAACTGAGTGCCCCTAAATAATTGAGTTAAAGTAGTATTTATCACATGATTGACACAATAGAAAGGCAAAGGATACCTTACCATTGCCAGAGTACTTAAGATAGCTTCTCAATTCCTTATCTCTTGAGGGTAGCTTTGCATGGCTAAATCTCTAAATCAGTTGGCGCACAAATAACTCAAAACACACAAAAGGTGATGGGAAAATGCTTACAATCAGTCTAGCCACTGGCAATTGAAATGAGTAGCATTCTAGCCCATCATTCTTTTGCCCACCATGCCACCTCAGTTTGGACCCAACCATATGCAAATCAGTCTTGACCCTACATCAATATGAACACCCCTTCCTGAACTGTCAGGCCAGGTCCTCTCTGAACCAGAATGCAAGCAATCCACAACCTGTTTTGCCCTAATTGTGGCTCTTCAGTCGGGGTAGCTTGGTTCCAGTGGCACAAAGAGCATGGGAGCTACCTTTGGGCATACCCATTGACACTTCAGGGATTACCTGAAACTCACAATAGGTAATGAGAGGATGTCACAATAAGTCTAACCCAGTGGAAATCACTCTGAGAAGCACTCAAGCCATCTTTCTTTTGCCCGTCATGCCACTTCAGTTTGTACCCTGCCATTAGCGAATGGCTCTTGTTTGTGCTCCAGTGAAACTCTTGCCCAAACATCCAGGTCCTCTCTGCACTGGAACACAAGCAACCCAAGTCAGGGTTTGCCTTACTTGGGGCTCTTCGGTCGATTGTAGCTTGTTTCCAGTGGCACCATAAGCATTGGAAGCAGAGTACTGTTGCCATGCAATGTGTCTTCCAGTTGAAGGGTAAACATCTTTCCCTACATTGCAAGTGTAAACAAGCATTGTCCAAGCACGGGGCAAGCAACCATGATGGGGCAACTACATAGGGTATATGAGAATAGGTCAAGGAATAACACAGTGGCAGTGGAACAGGCAAGCCATGATGACAGGAAGCAGTACTTGGTCCATGCTCCACACAAGGGGCAAACATACAAAGAGAAAGTGAAACCAGCACTGGCTAACTACTGAGAAGCAAGAAAAGGAGAGCTATGATGAAGCCAACCAATGTTAAGTAATGGGTGGGCTTGAACCCCCGTGTATGTAAGCAAAATGTCTCTGCATGAGCAGTCTCTGGTGAGACCTAGAAATAGTGATTTGGCTATTATTTACATCAGGAAAAATAACTACATAGAAAAACAGAATCTCTCAGGTGGGGGAGAAGCTTCTATGTGGGCAGATTATTTTCCAATCTATAAAACTGATCTTACCTGCCCACCAGGAGCACACACCAACTTGGTCCCCGGAGCTTCAAACAGCACGTCAACCCAACCTATAACATTAGTCTTTCTGCACTGAGAGAGACTTTCCAATCTGCTGTTTTACCTTGTCTCCAACATGCCGAGAGGCACCACAGACCTGCCCAGCCCCTCCCTCCATTACGCACTGAAATAGCTAATCTATCTCTCGACGTCTTACAGCACTGAGTCCTTCACCAAACTTCCTTTGCTCACCTTTAGCTTGTCCCAGAGAGAGGCCCGACGAAACAGCTTGTTCTTTCCCTGCTCCCAGAGTACCAAACCGGCACCTCCATAATCCTCATATCAATTCCAACATTCACAGACCATATGCACATCTGTGCTACTGAGGTGGAAGAGTTGGAGCAGCACTTGAGACATCCGTGCTAGCTGAATGTAAGTTTAAAGAAAATGTCTTGTATTGGTCTGTGTGTGCATGCAAGGCCAAGGATAGGTCTTACACCCATTGCGCAGCACATGTCCTTGTAAAATGCTGGCACTGACATATTGGCCAACTTTGATAAAATGATGGTGCAGACATAATGGTGTTACTTATTTGCAACTAGCTTACCCGTTGCGTGTTGCTGCGATCTCAGAAGAAAGGAAATTCAAGTAAACTTGTTATGATAACATTCAATTTATATTGTGTCAATTTTATTGAAACTTATTCATTTTAATATGGAAAACATTTCAAAGTGTCATTTTAATTCTATTTATTTATTAGAGTGCTCGTGGATACACGATATTTTTTGTTTTTCCGTCTGGTGCGTACACAAATAAATCAGAAGGTTTTCCAACGCGTGAGCTGGCCACATACATTTGTCCATGTGAGAAGCACGGATTCTCCAAATCTAGTCCACACGCTTGCAGAGATTGTCCTTGTGCTTTGTTGATGGTCATTGCAAAAGCGAGTCGCACCGGAAACTGTAAAAGTTTGAATTCAAATGGTATATCTGTTGGGATCATTGGAATACGTGGCAACAGTACATCTTTCCCCTTGAATTTCCCATTCAAAATTGTAGCTTCGATGACATTGTTAATCATCTTTTTCACCGAAAGTCTTGTACCGTTGCAAAGTCGTGGTTGCAAATTCAGTATTCAAAAGATTATGAGAGCCCTAGGGGGCCGATCTTTAAAAAAAAATGTCATGCTAGAAACCTTTGCGGCAATGTAATCAACAACTTCCCAAAGTTTCATGGCGATCGGATGAATGGTGTATTAATGCATAAAGGACAGGCAGACATACATTCGTTTTTATGTATATATATGTGTGGGCCTCCAAGGCATGATGATACCATGAAAGTAACCATGTAAAGCATAACTGCTGCAGCAGCCCAGCTAAAAAATCAAACCAACAATGGTTCCATTGGAGGAAACCATAAGCCTAGGCTCCCTTGCTCACAAAATCAACATGAACAGAACATCAAAATGGATTACATATTTAGTTCTGCTTAGAAGGTGGGAAGTTTTAAAGTCTAGAGCAGTATTGGCATTGTCCTTGGTTGTTGGTTTAAGAGTGCTCAGCCTTACTTTTTGTGAGGCGTGCCCTTTCTTGTTACACATTAAATGATGAGCGGCGTAATCATAGACAGGCTCTGGAGAAACACGCCCTCCACCACAAGTCTCACTCAACTAAGGAAAGTGAGAAGTACTTGCAACAAACACATCCGCATGGCTAAAATAAACCACTTCAGGGCTCAGGTGGATGGAGCCAAAAATAGACCCAAAAAACTCTTTGAAATCATCAAGAAACAAGCGAACCATTCTACCAAAGCGATCTCTACTCCGGTGCCCTTGCTTCCTAGTAGGGATGATTTCACAGTTCACTTCCCTGAAAAAATAAGAAAAATCGAGCTGCAGCTACTACCTGTCACCCCAACTCAGAGGCCTTCAAATCTATCCGCATTATCAGCTGAGCTGGCTGAATCCTCGACAGTATCCTTGCCCTTTGGCTGGTCTCTCAAAAATAATGCCTCTTGGAATTCCTTTCTCCTCCCAGATGTCACAAAGCTTCTACACAACATGGCATCCCTTAAACACACAACACAATCAGAGAGGGTAGGGTCCAAGGGAGATATTTATAGACCACTCACAGTTATAGCCCCTTAACGAAACACTGTATACAAAAATAATAACTGTGGGTCTGGGGAAACTCGAAACTCTGTGTTCAATCAATGTGTCTAAACCATTACCTGATGCGCTAGGACCCATCACTCTGTGATATGGAATCCCATCAGTTACTCTAACTGGACCGCCCTATTGATCATCATTTGGGCCAGTCTCAGTAAAGCGGTGTGTCCACAGCGCATACTCAGTACACACCGATAGATGTAACCAAAAAAGCAGTGCACAAAGAATAACAAGTGAGGTGAGTGATTAAAAATGGATAGTGGTTTCAAAGAGAAATTTTAATAAAGAGCAAACCAACTTCCAAGGTTAAAAGACGTGAAAAGCAAAATAAACAGTAGTTTGAACAAATATCTACTGCCTGTTAGTGGAGGTCGACATGTTTCTGCAGTTATAGATACAATGTGTATCTCCTGCTTCCTCAGGACCAAAATTATATTTTGCTACTGCTTGTACAACGTGAGTGTGTGTAGAACAAAAATTAAACCAACATTAGGATATCACCTGACATGGCCTTCTCAACGCCCCTGTTAAGTAGAAGCTAGAGTTTGAGAGACCGGCGCCGCTCCTCGCCTGGCCACAGCTCAGGAATCGGGGGCACCGCTCTGTACATCGATACCCCAGTCAGGCGTCTGCGCTGTACGGGGAGGTCTCCCTTAAACCCTCCAACAATTTCAGTGATCCTTCACCTGCTAAGCTTTTTAAAGAGCTCAATTCAGAATTTTTCTGTCTTTGGTCCAGAATCATTCATGAATCCCTCTTACAGGAAAAGATACCTGATTACCTGAAGGTGGGGCAAGTTAGTCTCATTCCTAAGAAGCCCAACGTGATCTGTCGGATCCTAACAACTTCTGACCGATCACCAGCATTATGACAATAGCTAAATTGCTTGAAAAATGTGTCCACTCGCAGCTATGCAACCACATAGAGAAATACCACCTCCTTGACCCCTATCAGTCGGGGTTCAGAACAGGGCACAGTACTGAAACGGCACTAACTCACATTGTAGATGACTCCTTGAGTTCCCTTGACCAAAATGTCCCTTGTCTCCTGACCCTTTTGGACCTGTCCTTAGCCTTTGATACCATCAAGCATGAAAACCTGATTGCTCTTCTTCAAAACAGGATGGGTCTCTCATGCCCTGTCCTAAATTGGTTTGCCTATTTTCTGCATAACCGCACACTAAGGATCAAAGTTAACCATTCCCTTGCATCCAGAATCCCCGGTCGTGATCGGATGCCTCAGGGATCCGTACTCTCACCCACTCTCTGCAACCATTTTATGGAACCACTTACTGTCATTCTGAACCTTGCTAATATTCAAAACCACATGTATTCGGATGCCACACAACTGTACCTGAAGTTCTTTTCCCACAAGGACATAAAAACGCTAAATGCTGCACTTGCACCAACCCAACAATGATTAGCTCAGAACAATCTGCTGTTAAATAATCTCAAAACAGAATTTCTTCTGATTGCGCCCCCCCCCCCCCTCCCCTCCACAATCACTCCGCTCCTACCCTGGACTGGCTTAAACAACTCACTGCTCTGAACTGCTCCCCTCATGTGGTAGACTCCGCCAAATCTTTAGGCATCACCTTGGACAAACACTTAAACATGCCAGCGCACATGAGTGCAGCTATTAGGGGAGCCAACTTTCAACATAACGCGCAATAAAATCAAGCCTTTCCTCCCCCACTGAAGACATCAGGCCGGCGGTTCAATCCTTGGTTATCTCTAGACTGGAACAGGGTCAGGTGACCCTTGCTGGACTTCCCAAATCTAGCTTGCCCCCCCTCAGAGCTACCCTGAATGCATTGGCCAGAAACATCACAGGCTTTAGAAATTATGACCACATCTCCCCGACCGTCTGCAACTTAATTGGGTATCTATCGAAGCCAGAATCTGCTTCAACGTAGCCTACCTGACCCATAAAGGCACACATTACAACAACCAGATCTGCCTGGCAAATAAGCTTGAACTTTCGGGCTCAGGCCGGAACCTAAGTGCATCCACCCTACTCTTGAAACCGCCATGAATCAAAAGGAAAAAATCTTACAATCGTGCTTTCACCTGTCTTGCACCAAGAATCTGGAAAGCCCTGCCTCCCGAGATCAGATGTAATCCTTCCACTGTATCTGTCAAGAAACTTGTCAAATGGCTATTCTTGAACGAACTTTAACAGCATCAACTTGTTCTCATGTTCATGCTTTGTAAAAAGTCTGATTCTTAATGTACTATGTTAGTGCGATTTATTGTATGCTTGTATGTTTAATTGTTATCACGCTCTCGGGCACCGCTGACACCCTCAACCAACAAACAGATCTGTTTTTTTTTGTTTAAATCTTTTTATTGAGGTGTCTCATATCACATCCCCTCGTGGGGTAAGGCACAAAGTTATTACACATTTTTACACGCATTGGAGGATATCATGACAAAGAAAAAAGTACATGTAGTGGTCTCTTTGTGTCAAGGGTCCATAACATCGCCTGACTGGGTCGCCTCCAATGGGTCCATTAGCACGTAAAGTGAAGTTTTGGGTGTATGATACGGGGGCCCTTGTTTCCGTAATTGCGTGTCAGTAGAGGCGTGTGCGGGTGTCGTTTCCTTAGCCTGTAATCTTGTGATAAATACGGTGAGGAAAAATGTGCACCGGTCTCGGAACTACCGGTCCGTAATTAAAGGGAGATCTTGTAACCATGGGGGGAAACTTTTCCTAGTGTAACATGCAGTGTTGGACATGTGCGGCTCATTGGTCCGGGGCAGCGAGTGCGGTGCGCGGAGGGTGCCAAGGAGGTGAAGGACTGGGTTCTTTTGGACCCAGCGGTGCCAGGGCACAACACCTGAAACCTTCGTGGGTAACCTGCTCCGGCGTACAAGTCACAGAGACACGGGACACTTCCTTCGGCGTCAAAGAGTCAAGGTTTATTTACTGCAGGGAACACAGAAGTCACGACAAGCACACCACGTGCAACTTGGGGAGACTGCTTCAAATTGGTTTTGTGGATCGCTCCTTTTATACAGTTTTTACCCATAGGCTAACATTGAACACAAAGGTTTACAACTCAGTTCCCACATCGAGCTCCCAGAGGGGTCGCTTTGGTCGCTTTGGAACATACAAGGTCCGGAACATAAGTGCGGAAACATTTGGCGGTTCCCAACTGTAAAAACCCATCTTCCCACCATTAGCAAATTCCAATCAGCAGTAAAGTGGATCGAAACAGGAACGAAGACAGGTGCAGAGGAAGACGGAGACAGTGGGGAGATCGGAAAGGGTGTAAAAGGGGAGGTGCCGGGAAGCACGAGATACAGGCATCAAAGGGACGTGCCTAATGAGATGCACAGCTAAGACAATAAGTCCGTGCGGCAAGATGAGCCTCAAGCGGCGCCACCTGCCTTACAGTAGCAACCCCCTCGTCATAAAGACACTTTCAAAGGACATGTGTCTTCCGCAAATATCTTGGGAGTCCCAGGGTCGCGAAGCGGACAGCGTCCGTTCGCTGACTACTTGAGGGCAAGAGACAAAATGGATGCCGTATCTAAGATGGAACCCGTGGGTACAGATGAAAAGCCCACATAACAAACGAACGGTTTAAGTTAGCACAGCGAAACTGCGCACACTTACTAAACTCGTCATTTGCGGTTCATAGATACTAGACTCGACCATATTCGTGCGAGTCGAAAACACCACTTACAATTGTCACGGAACCTCAGACGCTCCTTTTGCCCTCATGTAGGCAAGCACTAGTCGGAATCATATTCGATATTCATCAGACCATCAAGATGTCGTTGTAGCATAGATCTGTCCGACCGAGTCCCCTTGGTAACAGGTGGTTGTCTCATACACGTTGTAGCACAGAGGCCACATAAGGCAGGACCACACTGCACACAAAGGCAACACGTGAACAGGAACACTACCACAACCCCGATGATCATCAGAATCTTCCAACCCCAAGTCGACATCAGGCCCCAAAACCAACCGAGTAGCGTCCAATCCCCTACATCCACGTGTATGGATTCGGAGATCTTATGCAACTTCGAGATGGCTTGATAGACAGTAGGAGCATTATCAGGTATGAAAATGCAACAGCTCGAATGGATCACTTTACATACCCCACCGCGATCTGCCAAGACGACATCTAAAACCATACGGTTTTGCAACGTCATAAGTCTCTCCGCCTGAAGTTCTGTGGTGATATTACCAAGGGCACTGGCAGTAACATTAGCTGTCGATTCTACCACTCGAGTCAAATGTCTCAGGTTCCTACTATTAACCATAGGTCCCCAAAACGGGAGGAAACCCTTGAAAAAGTCTCCTGCCTCTTGACCGGCAGTATCTTCTTCGCTAACTACGCCTCGTACAACTCTAGTCTTATGGTAATCGGCATCTACAGTAAACGTCGGAGGCAACAGATTTGCAACAAAACATGAGCCCATGAAGTCTGAGGGCAACCATGTATATGCACGATCATGACAGATGAAGTACGTACCCTTGGCAGCCAGAAACACAGGGATCGGGGACATTGGCAGAACGTAACTTTCAGTGCAAGCACTTACTCCAAGTGAGGCTTGCGAACCACGACCCACGATACAAAGATTACCAGTGTGGGGTACGACCCATATTGGAGGCGAGCTTTTAAGCTGCTTTTCATTAGTGAACATACTATATTCCCCTCTATTCGGTGCCCTATAGGCTTGTACCTCTGCCTTAGGGATGAGAAAAGCATCATAGATCTCATCTTCCAAATCCTGTATTGCCATCGATACCACCCACTGATACGAGGTAGGACCAGGTTTGGGGGAACGTTCTGGAGAGGGGTGGAAACCTAGTGCGCTTCGAAGCATTGTTTGGTATGCTCGAGCTGACCCTTGGGAACTATACGGTAACACCAGATATGGAATTCCCTTACCCGTAGTATGTGGCATCAACCCACACACCCAACAATTAGTAGTGTTAACCACTAACTGATGCTGATGGAGGAGCTGGATAAAGGAATTGTTGCGGAATTCTACACGTCTAGCCTGTTCGTGTTCCGGTAAAATATGAAAGGAATGGGGAGAAGCAGTAGTAGCAGTAAGAGTAACGTTAGAGTAAGGAGTAGGAGTAGGGGTAGGAAGTAAAAAGTAAGACATAGCATAATACACCCCACCCGCCAAGAATGCAGAAGCAGTTAAAAACAGTACAAACAATTGGAATACAAAACATTTAGTACGACTAAGTTTCTGCAGTTTGACTCTATACGCCTGAGCTCCTTCCAAATCGTTCAGCTTCGAAAATGCCATTTCCCTACGACCGTCCGCAACGTTTCTTGACGCACTTCGTTCTGTGCAGCAATAGTCAATCCCCAGGAGTTCCTAGGAACCGACGGCCTTTAACCTAGCGTCAAGACCTACTGTTCAGAAGGAAGTACGCGCGCGGCCCTACGGCCCTCAATACACAATATGTATTTTATTTAGCACAAAAATCAGCTGTGGAAGGAAAAAGATACAAAAATCTTAATACATGTACAAACAATTTTCAATCATACGGAATGTTCAAAGTTGATCAGGGGAAACGAGGATATTGCAGTTATCAGTTTCAGCAACGCAAGAAAACAATTTTATTTGTCCTTAGTATGAGAACGCAAAGAATATCGATGTTTCCCGGGACGTGTCTGCTCGTCAAACAAAGGATCCGTTGAAGAGACAGCGTCCTGCTGATCAGTTTGTTGACTTGGTCTTGAGTCTTTTGCTGACAATGTTCCAACAGTGGCTTTCTGCTGCGCTGAGTGTTCACCAACAAGCTGTGCGTCGCTAAAAGGTACAAACGCAGGCAATGTCTCTGCTTCTGTTGACGCAATGCCTTTCCTCACCCACGGGTCTGCCGGCAAAGGAATAGGGACTCGTTTACAATGGGTAGCATGTACCCAATTCTTCCGTCCCTCAAGACGAACGGCAGTCCTCGTGGCCAGGAGCACCTGGTGAGGTCCAACAAAACGGGGGTCCAGATTCTTCTTGCGCGAAAAATTACGGGTGACAACCCAATCACCGGGCTGGAGCTGGTGGCCTGGACCCTCCGTCTGCGTCGGCAAGGCGTCGTAAACCTGTTGATGAATTAACCTCAGTTTAGCAGTCAAGTCATGTAAGTAATCAATCAACATCGGATACTCAAGATCAACGAATATACCTGGCCTAGGAACCCCCCACACATTCGCAGGACGGCCGAACACTATTTCATAGGGACTAAGCCCTATTCGGGAGTGTACAGTCGCCCTAGTTGACAGTAGTGCTAGAGGCAAAGCGTCAGGCCACGAAAGTCCAGTCGTAGCCTGAATCTTCGCTAATTTTAGTTTAAGGGTACCATTGTAACCTTCAACTAATCCAGCTGACTGGGGATGATTGGCGCTATGGAATTTTTGATTAATTCCAAGGCCCTTACACACACTCTTCATCACACTTCCAACAAACTCACTTCCGTTATCTGACCACACGACTCTAGGCATTCCGTACCGAGGAAAGTATTCCTTCAGTAGGATTTTCGCAGTAGACAAAGCAGTGTTATCTTTGAGGGGATAGGCCTCGATCCATCGGGAGAATGCGCAAACCACAACCAAAACGTATTTCAGGTTATTGCATCGCTCCATATGGATGAAGTCCAATTGAATCACCTCAAAGGGATACGAAGGAGGAGCAAAACTGCCAGGGGGAGTTGGGGTTCCTTTGCCAGGGTTGTACATTATACACACCATACAATTCTTCACCAGACGTTCAGCACACTTCGTAATACCATCATTCTTCCACACATCAGCCAACAACTTGCAAATACCTTTCGCGCTAATATGTGCTAACCCATGTGCCATTGTCACAACGGCTAGTACATACGCATCAGGCAACATCCATCTTTTCTGATCCGACAAATCAATCCAGCAACCATTCGCATCCAACCTTCCCGTACTTTCTTTCCATTTCATCTTTTCAGTGTCGGTGGCCTCATTCTGAATTGCTTTCACGCTCTCTATAGTATTTTCACACATACTTGATTCTGTAGGCCACCTAACCGAACTCGTCACATACATTCGAGTGCTAAGGTTCCGGGCAGTCTCCTTAGCAATCTCATCTGCAAACGCGTTACCACGACCAACATCATCCGTCACCTTGCGATGCGCACTACACTTAACAATTGCAACCTGAGCAGGCAAAGTCAATGCATCCAAAAGATCGTTCACGAGATGGCCATGCTGTATTTTCGTGCCATGCGACGTGAAGAAACCACGCTCTCGCCACAACCGTCCAAAGCTATGCGCTACACCGAAAGCATACTGACTATCGGTGTACACATTCACACGTTTACCTTTTGCTAATACACATGCTCTAGTGAGAGCAATCAGCTCTGCAGCTTGGGCAGAATTCTGATTCAATCTTGCAGTCTCAACAACAGTATTCAACGTTACAACAGCATAAGCAGTAGTCACATCACCATTCGGCAACTTAAAACATGACCCATCCACATACAGGGTGCCGTCAGGGTCTTCCAATGGGGTGTTTTTAAGGTCCACTCGACCTTTTGTTTCCTCCTCTGTACGCAAGTAGCAGTCATGTTCTGCTACTTCATCTGACTCTGCACTAATTGGTAACAAAGTTGCCGGATTTAGGACATTACAACGTTTTATCTGAATGTGGCTTGCCAAGAGCGTCAATTCGTACCCAGACAACCTTGCACTCGTCAAGTGCTGAGTTTTCGTTCGATTCAAAAGAGTATCGACTGCATGCGGAACCATCACCGTAAGCATATTATCCATGACCAATCCTGCTGATTGTCGGATGGAGACCGCAGCTGCCGCAGTTGCTCTCAAACAACTCGGCAATGCTCTAGCTACTGGGTCTAAGGTCGAGGAAAAATATGCACATGGACGTTGCTTACCACCAAAAGGTTGCGTTAAGACACTCAACGCACAACCTTCCCTCTCGTGAACATATAACGTGAACGGCTTGCTGTAATCAGGGGTACCTAACACAGGAGCCGAACACAATGAATCACGTAATTCAGAAAAACTTTTCTGACATTCTTCCGTCCATGGTAAAGGAGTTGGAACATCCTTGCACGTAAGAGCCACCAATGGTTTCGCTAGCAATGAAAAATTTGGAATCCACTGCCTGCAGTACGACGTGATACCTAGAAAGGCACGCACATCTCTTTGGGTTTGTGGCACAGCCATTCGCGCAATCGCTGCAATTCTCTCTGGGGTCAATCTCCTTCCCTCCTTTGACAATAAGTGACCTAGATAGGTTACTTCTTGACAACAATATTGGAGTTTAGAAGGTGACACCTTGTGATTTAACTCACAGAGATGTTGCAGCAACGATACCGTAGCAATTTTGCAAATGTCCTGAGTATCAGCAGCCACCAATAAGTCGTCGACATATTGGATTAAAGCCGCACCAACCGGCAACCTAAACGCATCCAGTTGACCCTTCAAAGCTTGACTGTAAATCGATGGACTTTCACAGTAGCCCTGAGGAGCGCGTTTGAACCGGAAGCTACGTCCACCAAGAGAGAAACCGAAAAGGTCCCTGCTCTCTTCGGCAATCGGGATGCTGAAAAACGCATTTTTCAAATCAATCACCGAAAACCACGAAGCAGTAGCTGGAATCAGAGTCAGTAGCGCCGTGATGTCAGGCACAACAGGGAATTGAGGAACCACAATTTTATTGACCTCCCGTAAATCGATAACAAAACGATAAACAGGCGGTTTGGTAGGATCAGTACGTTTAAGAATGGGCAGTACAGGGCTGTTGCACACGTTTCCCCGAGTCTCCTCAATAACATCTTTCTCGATCAAATCATAGATGATCGCTAACAAAGCTCGTTCACCATCAAGGGAGATACGGTACTGGGGAATACGTGGCAATCGCACATTCGATTTCAACTGAACAACATAAGGGGAGATATCAAGTAGGCCCACATCGTTTGGACCCGTCGCCCACAAAGACGCAGGAAGAGAATCCAATTCCGGTGGAAGCTTATCGAGGGACAAATACATGGGAGAGACTACTTTCTCTCCGAACGTAAGCTTTACACCCGCAGGAGAACAATACAAAGTTGCATACAAGCGTTTAAGCAAATCCAGGCCCAAGAGATTCTCACCACAACCCGTGGTTAAAATCAATGGAGCTTCGAGCTCACGAGGCCCAATTTTAAGGGGCAAAGGGCGCGAAACTGGATTGCTAACGGGGGCGCCAGAGAATCCAACGGATACATTTGTTAAGCCAGACAAAGGTGCGCCAGGGAGTTTCGAATGCATGATAGAACTTTTCGCTGCACCAGTGTCCAACAGAAAAGGCTCAACGACGCCCGATGTAGCAACTGCGACGTAAGGCCCTCTCTGATCGACCGGAACTGATACCACTCCCTCTCCTTGTCTTTGGCTGTCCTAGTAATTACTGTCGTCAGTTCCCTGATCGACGTAATAATCGTCTACATTGTACTGCGCAGATCGTCCTTGCGATGATCCACGTTGATCGAAACAATTATTAGAATTTGATGAGTTGTCAGAGCGGTCGTTCTGAGCACCACGACCTCTACCACGTGATGCATTCTGCGAACCACCACGGCCTCCTCTAGACGAATTACCACTATTACGGTCATTTAAAGCAGGACAATCAAATTTAATGTGTCCCTCCTGTCTACAATAAGCACATTGGTTATACCCTAAGGAAGATCTGTTAAAAGAGGAATCATTACGCGACTGCGATCGATTCGATTGCGACTGTGATCTATTCTGTTGAGGCGCATTCTGATTAGAACGCGGCGGATATGCTTGTTGTAACAACACTTTAGTTTTCAGCTCTTTTGTCTTTTTATCAGCGCGGTCAGTTTCCTCTTTTTCTCTATTTTCGTAATATTGTGCCGTAGCCAGAATCTGAGCTGAGGTAGAAACGGCCCACGCACTTTCTGAATTCTTCAATTTATTGCACAAGTCGGGCAATAAGTTCGATACAAATTTATCAACAAACAGCCTTTGTCCACCCTCAGTACCCATATCCTGTCCACTATGATCAACGAATGTTTCCTCAAACCTCGTAAAGAAGTCTGAAACACTCTCATCTTTCTTTTGCTTACAGGCTGACAACTTATCCCAATTTACCTTCATAGCTGGCATGAGCGTTTTCATTAACGTAATGATTCGCTGGGGAAGAAGTTCAATCAACTGATCGGGTTTAGTAGCAGCCGCTTGTCCAGCGTCTGCCGCTGTAATAGCAGCCCAATCACCACCTAATTCATTTGCGTGATCTTGGTGACGAATCTTAGCCCATACCGGTTGCGGTACGACATTGCCAAACAACATGTCGATATCGGCAAGATTCATTACCGTAGCATCTACAAGCTGCGATAATTCCTTATAATACCCAGCAGGATTTTTGCGAGGGTCGGGCAAAGTTTGTTTCACCTGAAGCACTTCCGATCGTTTCCAAGGGAGATGTATCCATATTCTCTGGAAATGTGCCGGAATTGGAGCGTTAGCATTAGTATTATCAGCGGGTACCCAAACCGGCGGAACTTCACGCATAGGATATTGGCCAGACTCAGCTTGTTGGCGTTCAAGATCCTCTACAAACAGTGCGTGAGGAATAGGAGCTAGACGGAAAGACAGCAACTGCTCGATAGCACGTCGGACATTAGTATCGACTATCAGTCCAGTTGCGAACTGAAGCCGAAGATTAGACAGGGCGGTCAGCACCTCGTCAGGCGCAACTGCCGCTATCTGATCATGTAAAAGTTTACACATTTCGTCAAACACATATCTCTGAGTCGGTATGTTGAATTGACTAAATGTTTCAAGAACAACACGGGGTGGATTTCTCTGCGGATTGTCTATCCAACTCATCGCCATATTGTATAGCGCAGCGCGTTCCCTATTACCAGGAAGCTGACTACGCCTCTGCGGTGGACCATCAGAACCAGCGGACCCAAAAACAGGTCCGAGCGACTGAAAGAAGCTAGCCGCAATAGGAGAACTACGGTTACGAGTAGAGGGACAAGAGTAAGACACAGGACTAACAAGAGAAGGAGTAGAAACATTAGCAACAACAGGGGTTAACAACACAGGAGCAGTAGTGTGAGCAGGAGTATGTGGAAGCGGAGGAGCAGTAGGAATAGACACAGGCACAGGAGCAGGGACAGTCGGAAGAGCGGGTGCAGGTTGAGGAACAGGTGGAGGAATAACAAGTGGGAGAGCAGGTACGGCAGGGACCACAGGAGCTGCGGTACCCTGTACGTACGGAGGTGGCGACTTCATAAGATAGGACATTAAAGGATCCTCAACTGCCTCTTCCTTCTTATCCGACTCCGTAGGCAAAGCAGGATAGCATTTATCTATGGTCATACGTTGCAGCCTCTCAAACACTTCCTTATCCTTCTCCTCCTTATCACGCTGAAACTGCTCAGCTTTCTTTACAATAGTAGCAACATTATCTCGCTCACTACGTTTATTCTGTCTGATCTCTTTCTGTCGGGCTTCTTTGCGCCACAACCGAAAGGCATCAAACATGGCCGGCCTAGATTTACGTTCGAACAACTTAATTTCCAAATTATCTAAGATCGACGCTTCGAAGCTACCGTGAGGTGGCCAACGAAGATCGCCGTCTTTCTTTGTATATTTTATCCAATAATCGTTAAAAGCAATCGGGCCTAGCCCATGTTTGCTATATAAGTCATAAGTAGGAGTTCCTACCGGAGGTATCGGACACGAGTCCTCCAGCAGGGAATCCGCACCACAAGGTCTAAAGCAACTGAACAAAGTACTGCGACCAGGCATCTTGCACGCTAGCCGAGTTTCACAAACTTCAAGGGTTACGGGATTTACCAAGTCCCAGCAAGAACAAAACCCTCGGTCTTTGGCGGCTGCAGTCGTCAAACAAATACAACAACAAAGTTACGCTAGCAAAGTGTCACCGACAAAAACACTCACACAGCGTGTACAACAACAACAAACCACTAGTGTTTACAACAAAGACACTCGCTAAAGTGTCCACAACCAAGGATTCTGGGAGCGACCCACAAATACTTAACTCAAAGATCAATGGCGTCCTCAGGAAGGCCCGTCAATCGTCTCGCTATACCAAGGTCTACGCCAGGCGCCAAAACAGGTCTACAGTCAGGGCAGCAGTCCGTCGCAGCCGTTAGGAGGCGGGAATCTTCGCGGGAAAAGTCTTCGGGCCACTTATTTCGACAACAGGATCGATGAAGCGGGGTGCACCTTCCCTCGGAGATTTCACACGAAGTTCCTCACGATCGTCGGGCTTGGACCGGTACCACTGATGCAGCCCCACGTTGGGCGCCAACTGAAGGACTGGGTTCTTTTGGACCCAGCGGTGCCAGGGCACAACACCTGAAACCTTCGTGGGTAACCTGCTCCGGCGTACAAGTCACAGAGACACGGGACACTTCCTTCGGCGTCAAAGAGTCAAGGTTTATTTACTGCAGGGAACACAGAAGTCACGACAAGCACACCACGTGCAACTTGGGGAGACTGCTTCAAATTGGTTTTGTGGATCGCTCCTTTTATACAGTTTTTACCCATAGGCTAACATTGAACACAAAGGTTTACAACTCAGTTCCCACATCGAGCTCCCAGAGGGGTCGCTTTGGTCGCTTTGGAACATACAAGGTCCGGAACATAAGTGCGGAAACATTTGGCGGTTCCCAACTGTAAAAACCCATCTTCCCACCATTAGCAAATTCCAATCAGCAGTAAAGTGGATCGAAACAGGAACGAAGACAGGTGCAGAGGAAGACGGAGACAGTGGGGAGATCGGAAAGGGTGTAAAAGGGGAGGTGCCGGGAAGCACGAGATACAGGCATCAAAGGGACGTGCCTAATGAGATGCACAGCTAAGACAATAAGTCCGTGCGGCAAGATGAGCCTCAAGCGGCGCCACCTGCCTTACAGTAGCAACCCCCTCGTCATAAAGACACTTTCAAAGGACATGTGTCTTCCGCAAATATCTTGGGAGTCCCAGGGTCGCGAAGCGGACAGCGTCCGTTCGCTGACTACTTGAGGGCAAGAGACAAAATGGATGCCGTATCTAAGATGGAACCCGTGGGTACAGATGAAAAGCCCACATAACAAACGAACGGTTTAAGTTAGCACAGCGAAACTGCGCACACTTACTAAACTCGTCATTTGCGGTTCATAGATACTAGACTCGACCATATTCGTGCGAGTCGAAAACACCACTTACAATTGTCACGGAACCTCAGAGGGGGGGGGACATCCACCGGGGTCAGAGTAACCGAGCTGCGGGGGAGCTCTCAGCCGATCTTTCCCACCCCACGCGTGGGGGGCTCAGGGGTCTGGTAATTGTGACGGGTGCCGCAGGGAGGTCCGGGTGTGAGGGGGGAGATGGATCTGGTATGACTTCTGGGGTTGTTTCATGTTTAAATTGTATGAGCAGCTGTGCCCATTCTAGAGAGATGGTGTTCTTTCGCATTCCCTTCACTCTCTCCAGTGCATGGCAATAGCTCTTTTTGCCAGTACGAGTGCAAAGGAGGCGAATCTCCATTGCAGCTTCTCCGATTTCTTTCTGCTGTATGTCCCTAACGCGCAAACTTCCCAGGATTCTATTTGTGATAGGTTGACTAACGTGCGAAGCGTTTGGTGTATCCTGGTCCAGTATTGGCCTAGGGAGGGGCAATCCCAGAACATGTGTTTGAAATGTGCTGCAGGGAGGCCACAACGCGGGCATAGAAATGGGGTGTCCGGGTAGTATAGTTGGAGCTTATCTGGCCTGAGGTAGGCCCGGTGGAGGATGTTGAATTGTATGTTTTTAAATCTCGTGTTTCTGGATACTTTTTTGGTGTATTCTAGGGCGCGCTTCCATTCCGCGTCGTGGAACACCCTGCCCACGTCCTCCTCCCAGGTCTGTCGTAGGGTGTCTAGGGAAACATTTACCAGCTCCCTGATGGCTTTATAGTGCCATGTTATTAGATGTCTGCCGGAGCCCATTTGAGTATTGTATGGAGCACTGGGTGTGTGGGTGGTTCCCCATCCCGCAAGTCCCAGAGCGGTCGTGTGTTCTCTAGGAGTTGTCTAAGCGTGAGGAATTGGCCCCTCGGGAGGTCACACCACTCCACCATCTGGTCGTATGTACGCAGTTGTCCGTCCTGGATCAACTTTGCTACCTCCGTTACGCCATGATCGGTCCAGGTTTGTAAACTCCTGGTGGTGAAGTGGTTTCGAGTACATCAACATTTCAAACTCTGAATTTGTATAATAATTATAGGAAATGTATATATATATATATATTTTTCTATACTTCACATCTTTATAAGTCGTAGCCCGTGCATGATGGCGGACGTGCATTGAACCCATACCATACTGCTGACCCACGATCTGTCTGGCATCGCCATCCTCCATGTCACAGCTGCCCAGGAATATGTAGCGATGTGACCTGGAGGTGAGGCAGCATTAATTGATCGGAGTTTGGGGACCCAACCTTCAGCCCTGACCACACTAAGGGGCTCATTAGGATGACGGGCGGACTTTGTACGCCCGCCATCCTGTCGGAATTTGGGACTGCCCGCCATAGGGGCTGGGGTCCCGTGTGGGGTATTAGGATGTTCCCGCCACAGTGGCAGGCACATCCTGCATTTTTAGCATTGTGGAGGGCGGTGCTCTCTGCACAGCCCAACACAATGCTAAAAATACATTTCAGCATTTGCATTAACAAAGCGACAGGCACCGCACGGTGCCTGCCTCTTTGTTAATGCAAATGAAGGGGGGTACCACAGGTACCCCCTGTGTGCTGCCCCACACCTATACTTCACTATGGGGGCCTGCAGGGGGCCCCCAGAGTGAAGACCGCATGCCTTTCCGTGGCGGCATCGCCACAGCAGAAAGGCACCTAAAGACAACCATCGTAATATGGCTGGGGGTGTCTAATAGACACCGCCACCATATTATTCCTTTTCCACCCCGGCCGCAAGGCGAGTGGGCGGAAAAGCGGCAGACGGTCTTTCCGTCCGCCGAGGTCCCCACCGCCATACTAATATGGAGGGGGAAAAAGAGTGTGGATGTCGGGCGGATTGCTACCACCAGCCTGGCGGGGGCAATCCACCCGACATCATAATGGGCCCCTAAGACTCACCATGACCTCCCCCCCCCCCCCCCCCCCCCCTTGTGGACGACTGCAGGGCTTGGGCCGACATGGCTGGGAGCGACCTGGACTCCTCTTGATGGGAGTGGCCCGGAGGAGATTAATCTGACTTTGAGGGGCTTTAGGGGGTAATAGAGTGCCTGCTAAGCTGGGTATTAGGCCTGTGCTTCCGTATGGACGGACGCAGCCGGGTGCCTGGATGGGCACTGCTCCTGTGAGCTCCCCATTGAGGGACGTGCCCTACTGAAGAGAACGGGTATGCAGCACCTACGGATGAGGAGCATAGTACAAACGGGCTGGATTGCTGCTGATTTATTCACCCGTCACCGATCCCTCTCGTTGAAATCCATGGGGGACACCGCCCTCAGAGTCAGGCTCCCATATGTCTCAGGATAGTCGACATCAACAGTCATTCCATAAGTCACCCCACAGTTGTCTGACAACATAATCTAGATACAGCTCTGATCCTGACAATGACTGTTGCTCACACGAGTGATCCAAGACCAGAGACTGGTGTTGCAAATATTAGGGCCTCACTTCATGTACCAATGTCTTTGAAGGGGGTGATGAGTGTGTTTGATCAAATTGTAAATATCCTTAGGCTGAATCCTTGTTCTTATAATGAGAATCTGGAGTCCAAGCGATGTAGAAAAGATACTTTTATTAAATAGGGTTTAAAACATGAACAGCCGACACGTGTTTCGCCCCCTGTGGCGATTTGCGCCGGGGCTTTTTCAAGGCTATTTACAGTGTCATATAATCATTGTACAGGTCATCAAAGAAATAACTTAGTTTCCAAGAACTCTTAATATATGTCAAGTTTCAATATCCATCCTGAAGCCTCGACTGCCGCTCCTCCGCGCGCGGACTCCGGATTCTCATTATAAGAACAAGGATTCAGCCTAAGGATATTTACAATTTGATCAAACACACTCATCACCCCCTTCAAAGACTTAGTTGTTACAAAACTCAAGCGGTCCAGAGTTTTTTGAGTGTGTTTTCCTTAATACAAGAAACGTGAAAACTGATATAGACTTGGTATTTCCTGTGGACCACTCCCTTCCCCTAGCAACTTCATGCACCAATGCCTGCTAGAAGTTCCAGGACAGCAAGACCTGACGCTGTGATGTTGGTGAAGGCTCACAGACCAAGCGCGGCTCCAAAGGCTATTATGTGTTAAATCATTTGTTTAAGCTTTTTAGACAGGGTTGGTACTCATAGTTCTATGTTTCTCCTTCCTTTTATCCAGCTTTTCCTATTTTGCAAAGCTGAGGTCATGCAGTAGGTGACCACATATGTGGGCCCCCACCAGACTCCCTCCACGGAGTCCACACTGACGTATTTGAAGTCGACAAAGAGCACCCCAGTTATGGGACGTTTAGTTAACAGTTTGGGTAGTCTCCATGTTGGAGACCGCCCTGAGATGGGATTTCTAAGGGCAGTTATCAGTTTCATGCAACCAGATCACTCACAGCCAATTGGTCCGTCACTGTGCGAATGATACACCAGGATCCTACACGGCCAACTCCTGTCCCATTTAGGGCTCAACCTCCCCACTTCCCTAAGATATAAGTAATAACATGGAACACCCATTGTATGGGGACTGAGCGTAAATGGCGTTGATCCAGGAGACGCATTCATTGCAAAGGGTGAGGAGCATTGAATGCAAAAGCGATGGCAAGGGCTCTGTTTCTGTACGACATATTTAGGATTCGAAAGAGATGCACTTGTTCGGATTCGCCCTGGAGTATCTTTTAGTTGTGTTACTGCGGACATAGATTTTGAGGGCCACTATGATCTAGTGGCGGGCCTCCTCGATGGTCGAACACTTTTGCTAGGTAGCATTCCTGCACCGCTTCAATTCCTAGTGCATCTTTTGATTGCACTCACTCAATGGGCCCATATACCCTGGATAGTAGGAGGGTATTTACACTGTCTGTCTGATCCTCATCCAGACCACTCACATCCCCCATTGCCACCCTGCCCAGTAGTCTCAGCTGCTGCCTGCTTTGTGCGGTGGCTTAGCCATTGGTCCCTTCATGATAGTTAGTGCACACTGCATCCGGGGACCAGGGAGAACTTCTATTTGACCCCTCATGACCTGCATGTACTGTTACATTACGTTGCTTGCCATTTCTCAATACAGGGACAGGTTTTGGATGCAGAGTACCTTGCGAAGACTTTCTATAATCATAGCCCACTTCAGATACATTGCACGTGGGGCATGTCACGGCCGCTGATCCCCATGTGACGGCTTCAGCCCGCTATGTTAGAAGAGCCTGCTTTCAGGGAAGAGACCAGGGAGGAACTAGCGCAATATTTTGAGAATAATTGGGGCACAGCTTCCTCCACACTGGTTCAATGAGAAGCATTGAAGGTTGCGATCCGGGGTCACTGCATTGGGCGATGGTGAGGGTCTAATGCAGGCGTACATAGGGACTTAGTACAAACAGAGGCATCACTGGGGCTCCTAGAGACATCAGCTTGGGCAGATCCTGAGGCACAACACATGCTTGCTACTGCTCGAGAGCACCATGCGTAATTAGTGGATCAGCTGTGCTGCCTGGACATCAGGACATATCAAGCGCACATGCCCATGGAGGGAGACAAGCCAGGCCATTTTCTGGTGATGCTCCTACGTAGTGCAACACGAGGGAAGCCTGTATCCATGATCAGGGAGTCTTTGACGCACACACTCCTTAGCCAGTTGGACAAACACAAAGCGTTCACCACGTACTATCAAAGGCTGTATGATTTCCCCCCCCCGATCGATTGCAAAGCATCCATCACACACTTCTTGCATGGGTTAGGGCTGCCCACACTGAATTCTCTACAAAGAGAGGATTTGAAATGCTCTGCAGGAGGTTCAGGCCACCAGTAGTGGACTTGCCACACAGAAAACCCAAGGCCTCGTTAGTTTGCCTGTCAAATTCTACAAGGCTATGCACCCCTTTTGGCTCAAACTGCTTGAACTCAACCAAGCTGCACTTGCAGAGGGTCGCCTTCCACTGTCCTTATGGGAGGCTCTACTGGTTCACTTGCCCAAGCCTGAAAATACCCCTTGGAGGTGTCGTACCATCATCCATTGTCATTGCTGGGGATGGACTACAAGATCCTTAGTGAATTATTGCAGCCCGGCAACTGGACCATATGCCGCACTTGGTCCACACAAACTAAAACAACTTTATCCCTGGCAGGTCAGCTGCCTTCAATATACAGCAACGACACAGGCTGAAGAAGGTGACCGAGGGCACTAGCTTTATGCTGACTCTCTGGTGTTGGACCTCAAAAAAGCATTTGACACTATAGACTGGGATTACCCGTTTGCTGTGCTGACCCCATTAGGTATAGATGAGAGACTACAAAGACTTATCAGGCTATTCTACACTGAGTCTGCTGCCCGATTATGGATAGTCCGCCTCACATCCCCCCCTTTTATCTGTGAGCAGGGGAACGAGTCAAGGATGTCGCCTATTCCCGCTCTTGTTTGCCATGGCATTGGACCCCTTAGCCCAGTGGATTCATCAGCAGGGCGTGGGGTGGGGTGGGGCATGTAGTGTCACTATATGCCTTGTATATATCCAAGACATTTATATGGGGGTGTCTGAGATAGCAGAGACTCTTGAGGCATATTAACAGGCTTCTGGACTAGCAGCTGGACCAAGTCCTGCAACTTTTCACTTGATGCAGATTTTCCTCAGCAGCAGTTGTCCGTGGGACCTCATGTATTATGCTGGGAACCCAGCACCTTTCGTTATCTGGGTGTCTGTATCTATCATAGAATGCATGATCCCCTTGATGGTAACCTCACAAGGACCATATCTTCACTCAGACCGCAAATGGCATTCTGGAGTACCCTACCACTCATGGTGCAATGGTGGGTGTCACTTTCTAAAATAGTTATACTCCCTCGACTACGGTACTTCTTCCAGTCTTCCCGTCCATGTCCCACACTCCACTTTTCGGGGTCTGCACGTGGTGCTGGGGGTTTCATATGGAAGAAAAGCAGACAGCGTGAATAAGAGAGGCTTGGGGGTATCAAACTTTGAGCAATACTATGTGGTGGCTCAACTACAGGTGCCTGCGAGGTGGTTAGCAGGACGACAACCTGATGAGTTGGGAGGGAGGGCAGCGACCGGAGCGCAGGCATGGATTTGTGAAGTACTACTCCCACAGGCAAAAAAAACCCCTGTGAGGAATAATTCAGGGGCATATTATCAAGCCCATTTTCGCCGCTTTGGCGGCCAATTTTGGCCGAAAAGCACCGATTTAAATATCGCACTATTATCAAGGATACGCTAACGCATGTTTCCTTGCTTTAGAAGCCGTTTTTTTCTTCATTTTGCATGTCAGCAATTATTATCGCTAATGACACGCAAAGTGGGCGTTCCTCATAATGTCTGCATGATTAACTTGGCAAACACAACTTCGCACTATTACCAATGCAGCCCCGGCAATAAACCTAACCGTGCTAACCGCGGTTAGCGCGTGAAGTTAACATCTGCTTTTTCCTTTACTTAGCTATGCTGATAATGGGAGGTGGATCGCCATGTTATGACCACACTCCCCTATCAGCAAGCATCTCCATAATCATCGCTGGATTTCAGGCAATATTTCTGTTTCTCGCCATCTATCGCTGGAATTACATCACCTGTTTGCAAAGCCTAGATAAGACGCCGCTAACACAGCGATGTAATTTCGCGCTAGACGGCGATAAACAGAAACGATTTAAGTGAGCTTAGCGATGTTTATTGCTTTTCTTTGATAATATGCCCCTTAGTGCGCATAGCCTGTAATAGTTACCGTAGAGGACTGTGCCTTATGCCACGCATGGTACCATACTCCCCATCGAGAAGAATAAAGGTCATCACATCATTCTGTGATCTGGCTCGGAGGATTGGACTTGAGATCTGGAGGGAGGCTGGTGTAGACACTATTGGAGATCTATTCAAGGACGGCACACTGATGCCTTTTGATCAGCTACAAGAGGAGTATGCATTGCCAGTAGATCACATCCTGGCACCTGGCAAACTAGCGCCTAGGATGACCCGCTTGTGACAGATCAGAGACACCGAACCTAAGCTACACCAGTTAACAAATACGCTTCGTACCATTGGCAGTGGAAGACAACTTATCACTTGGTTCACCAGGGCTTCAGCACATACGTCTGTAGATCTCCTGTTGGCAACACGTAGATGTTGGGAAACAAATGTAGGTCTAGATCTAACACAGAAGGAATGGGACAGAGCCATATGCTACATGCAAACGTTATCCTACACAGAGCATACATCACCCCAGCATGTCTACATAAAATGTATAATTCACCCCCTTTCTGTCCCAGATGTCAGGCACCAGATGCTGATCTGGCAGATATGTTCTGGCACTGTCCAATGGTCCTGACCCTTTGGGGGTGGTTGCTGGAGCGCTGGAGCAGGTAACAGGGTGTACAAGGCTAGACACCATGAAGGGCGCACTGTTGGGCTCATATAATCGGAGCAAAGTCCAGAAAGTTACCAATCGTTTCATACGCCAAACATTGCTCATTACCTGCTGCTCTATAGCAATGCACTAGAAGGCACAATCCCTCCCGAGCATAGGGCACTGGTGCCCAGCAACACTGACGTGAGGTAGCGTGGAGATTGTGGAGAGAGGAGGTCAGGAGGCTCAGAAGGATCGCATGGTGACATCATGGGAGGCCATATTATATGAATTATCTACATATAGAGATTCCCTTACCAGTAGTTAGAGGCCATGTGGACTAGGTTGTTATTTGTCTGTAGTTGCATTGTCCATGGACCTGTAGTTGGTCCCTGCTCTGGTCCAGTGGTGTGTGACACCTCCTGGCATATTCCTCTTGTACCACCAATAGAGGGACCGCATATGCCGAGGGGAGAGGATGCAGGAAACACTGAATGTCCACTAGAACAACCTATAGGGGACGAGGATAAAAGTGAAGGAATAAGTGGTCGTAATCCATTGTGCGCATCTGAGACTGTATAACAGTGACTGGATATTACTTACTGCTTTTTGTTGCACTGTTCTTAATGATCTTTTCTCCTGTAGTATGAAACCATTTCCTCCTGGCTGCCAGACCATTGTATAAAAACACGTTCGTAATGATTGGTGCTCATATATACTGTAATTGTATTTTGTTGAAAATCAATAAAAACGTTTGTTGGTCACTGAATAGTTTATTCAAGTTATTTGATTAGATGTTTGTGTCCCTGTTTTTATTCATATATCACAATATATAAATATTAGCATAACTATTTAACGACAAGTGCTTCACTCGCTGAAAAGCACTTTGATGCCTCGTCACGGACATTAAGTTCTATATAAATAAAATTACATTTACAATGGGCGTAAAAAAAATGATTTAGGAGTAACTGGGCTAGCCATGATTTGCCATATTTTTTAATTCCCCTGTAAATGTCCTAAGGTAACCAGTGTCCGTGCTTTAATGGAAACCCACCAAAAGAGGAAAAATCCCATTAAATGGAAACTGAGGAAAAACAAGCGAATATGTTGGCAACACATATTCCCGAAATTAAATCAATAACAGTGATGCATAATATGTAGTAAAAGTATGTCCATTGTGTAGGAGAGTAGGGTCTGCTTCCTATGGTCGCCCACACTTTTTGCTGTGATTTACTGGTTTTTCTACTTTAGTGTGGCTGTGGGCCTGCTAATCAGACCCAGAGTACTTTAGGTACATACCTGATTGGGTATTGGGTCACCTTTGTGAGCCCCTGTATAGTGTACCATAGGCACCCAGGGCATAGGTGCATCCAAGGCCTACCAGGGGCTGCAGCATGTATTATGCCACCCCTGGCTGGCCATCCAAACTGACACCACAGGCTGATCACTCAGCTTGGGATAAGGTGGTGTAATCACCCCTTACTTAGATATAGTATACCTATATCTACCTTATATATAGACACATAGTAACCTATAAGTCACTCCTATGGCAGGCCTTAACAATCCTGGAGGCAGAGTGCTTAGTTATGTGAGAGGGTGCCCTAGCATGAGCTGAGACCCTTTGCAGCTTTCGGGAACCATGTCCTTATAGCTGTTCTATGATATAGTCATACCATATACTCTTAAGTGCATTATAATCCTCGCGGTTAATGCTAACTTTGGTTTGGCTTTATCAAAACATGTTGTGTAAGGTGTCAAACACTTTGGAATAAAACCCCCCCACCCCGCCAATTGTGGCGGCGGGGGTAGCATTCCACCCTTCTAGAAGGAGAAGGCATGTTGGTTACTGCTTTACCCGGTTAAAGTTAAACAGAACCTCAGCATCACAAAATGGATGCTGCTGCCACAGACACGAGTCTGACCTCCTGCTGCTGGACGAAACTCTGGCAGGGGAGGCCTGGACAATAGGTTTCCTGCCTTGGGAGGTGCTAGCACCTCCCCAGACAGGCTTTTAGTGTATTGGGGCAGAGAGGGCTGCAAAATGAGACACTGCCTGGGGCACACAAGGTGCTCCATGCATAGCCCGGTTCAAACCAGTTGCTGAGGCACTTCAGCCACAGCTCTGGCGCGAAACTGGACAAAGAGAAAGGGGTGTAACCACCCCCTTCTCAGGGTCCATTCATAGGAGGGACCTGGCAGGTAATCCAGCCCTTAGTTTAGTATAAAGATAGGAGCTGTGTCTAGAGACATTAGTTTATCCTGGAACAAAACTATGAAACTAAACTCTTGGACTTCGGAATTCTATACTGACTAGAAGACAGAAGATATCTCCCTTGTTGTCAAGGAGTGACCACCCTGTTCAAACAGGCACCACCAGTAACTTGCCAGTTTGCTCTGTTGACGCTCCCGACGGAACCCGATGACTCAGCTACTCAGGATTGGACTTCCAGACTTCTTGGACTCCGACCCACATCCACAGCAAAGCCGAGACCCATGGCGGACACGAGAGACGTGGGACCAGAGTCCCTGGACATCCTGCGAATTGCTTACTGCATCGACTCCTGAGGTAACTCACAGTTGTGCATTGGGGCATGAGAAGCCCCAAACATGAGCATCATCTGCACCAGAGCTCAGCCCTCCTCACTCCATGAGTGCAGCGTGGGACCCGCTCCTGCATTTCAGCTCGACGCGTCTTCCCGATTGCTAGCCTGTTGGCTAGTGAGCCCTCTGAAGACGATCCTTTGAATTTCCAATGCTTGCCTGGTTGTTCTGGGCTTGCTCCATCTTTTCTCTTTTGAAAGAGTGCCTCAGACCTTGCTGGTCTGACCTGAAGCCAATCTTCACTTCCTGCATTGGGTTGCGGTTACCGAGGCCTGTTAGGTCCAATCTGGATACCGACATCGCAGTCAACTAGAGCCTTTGTGGGACAGCTCGGCTCCAGCTCCTGATTGTCGTGTATGCCTCCTGGTCCTCGTGGCTGCAGAGACAAGCTTCACCTCTTCACCTGTTTGCATCGCAACATCACCTGGTTCCATCCTGGTTCCTTCCTGGTCACTGGCTAGTGACCCAGACTCTGTCCCCTCTGCTTTCAGGTTCTTCGGTTCCTCGATCCACCTGGACACTCTTCATTCGGCCGCCTGCAGCACTTCTTTTGCAGGTCTCCATTGAAAGCATTGACGAAACCGGACACGAAAAGATACCTATGCACCCGGCTTCCCTGGGTGAGGTAACTCGAATTCTCCAGTGCTCCCGTGGGTATTGACTATCCAAGTGTCCTAGTTTAAAGGAATTTCACCGTAGTCCACCTGGAAGTGTCCTTAATCAGTAACTTTGTGACTTCTTCGTTTCCCATTGTAAGTGAATGGTAGCTCGCGACTGTGTTCCCACAAAGCACGCGTCTCCCGTGGGTCTCCTACTTTCTAGCCTTTGGTTCTGTGGTGTAGCCCCAGCGATTCCCTAGGCCCTAGGCCTATTCACTATTCCTGAAATGGTTCTTATACCACTTACTTAGTATATGGTTCGTGAGGCCCCGAAGGTAGAATTGTATTTGTGCAACTTAGAGTATGCTAAATGAGTGACTTGTTATGTATTTCGATCTCTGACCTCATAAAGAGTTCAGAGGGGTTGTGTTAGTAATAAATACATATATATTTGATATATACCTTGTGTGGTGTCCTTTCATTTGGTATTCAATGGATTATATATGGTAAAACAGCTGGCTTCACATGCTCTCTGAAGTTTTAGCCTAAGACTGCTGGTCCACGCTACCACTAGGATAGCAGGTCTATAAGGTTGACTTTACAACCACCACCATAAGGGTCATTTAGACTGGTGCAAGGTGCCCACTAGAATAGTGGACATCATTTACCAGGCTAAGGTCTCACATTGGTGTGCAGCGAATAGGATAAGATCTTGCTGTTGTTTTACCATATAATCTTAAGATATCATTTGAAAGATCACATTAAGGTACATATTAATCAAGTTCTTATAATACTTAAGCTCTACTGAACTTAGTTGTTGTAGAGTAAAGGGCATAGCACACCCTGACTACAACTCCTAGAGAGGTTTTAGTAGGTAACACTTAGTGTAGGTAGGTGCACACACCACACCTCATTGGAAAATGTCCTTGAGAGGAGAGCCTAGTGTGTCTCTCCCCACAGAAGTAGACCCTCCTAGGGTCCCTTCTAACTAGGACACATTTACTTTTAATGAGCTTAGAAGTTTGTGTTCACTCAGGAGACTGAAACCAGGACCGAGTCCAACCCTGAGACACCTGATAGATCTATTAGTGGAGTATGATGTAGAAAAGGCAGCAACCCCAGATCAGACAGGTAGTGGAAGGAAGGGGCATCCCTCAACCGAGGATTCCCAGGATGACCATACAGGGGGTTCTGATGATGAAGAGGATGATGATCAGGTCCAAGTTGGAGAACTGAACCAGGTCAACCTAGGACTACTTGAGGCTGGACAGGAGAGAATCCCATCCAGGCCCCCAAGTAGGCCTAACACTGAGCACAGAAGGAGGCGGTCCCTTTCCAGTGACTCCCACTACTCTGGTGACTCAATAGGGTCAGACACCTCAGCAATGGGGAGAATGACTTCCCCTCAGAGAAGAGAGCATAATGCTGGGATGAGGGAAGTCAAGCTTAGGATCAAGAGGCAAGAAATTGCCCTCGCCAAAGAGACCATGGCTCTTGCTAGAGAGCAAAAGTTGAGTGGATTAGATTCCACTGGTGACATCAACACCCCTAGAGATAGAGAAAGGTCAAATGACCATAGAAACCTAAGTAAGATTGTCCCTCCCTACCAGAGTGGGGATGACATCCACAAGTGGATAACTGCTTTGGAGAGGCCTGCAAAGTACAGCAGGTACCCCAAAGTCAGTGGGCAGCAATCTTATGGCTCTCCTTTTCAGAAAAAGGTAGAGACAAGCTCCTCACAGTTAGTGATGAAGATGCTAACAACTACAATGTCCTGAAGAGTGCTCCAATAGATGGGTTTGGCTTAACCACTGAGCAGTATAGGTAGCTGTTCAGAGACACCCAGAAGACACACACTCAGGACTGGACTGACTTTGTAGATTGTGCCACTAAGGCTCTGGAAGGCTGGTTACTGGGCAGTAAGGTCAAATACTATACAGGATTGTATAATTTGATTATGAGAGAGCAAATTCTTAATAATTATCAGAACCAGTTATTGCACCAACACCTGATTGACTCTGATCTTACCTCTCCCCAAGAATTGGGAAAGAAGGCAGACAAATGGGTCAGAACCAGGGTGAGACAGAAGGTCCAGAATCAATGTGGTGATCAGAAGAAGCAAGCCAAAAGGGTGGGGAGAAAGCAAAAGACCATAAGTCTTCTCAAGGTCCACAAAAAGCTTCTAATGGTGGGTAGTTCCCAACAATCTAAGAAAAAGGAAGGCCCAAAGAAACCCTGGTGCAAAACTTGTAAGGGTAATTCTCACTGGACTAGTGATTGCACCAAGAAGGAGACAGCTCCAATCACTGTTGCCCCCAAGGCACCTGCACCCCCTAGTGCAGTTAACAGTGGTGGTTCTCAACCCAAGGCTAAAGTGGGGTTAACCCTGGGTACTGAGGTGGATTCTGGCCTAGTCAGAATACCAACTCAAGCTGTTCTTGTCTGTGATGTGGACATGGCTATGCCCTCTACGGTGAGTCCCAATAACTTGGGCAAATACAGACAAACACCTTTAATCAATAACAAAGTGGCTCGGGCCTACAGGGACACATGTGCCAGTGTCACCATGGTGACGCCTAACTTTGTGGACCCTGGTCAGATAATACTAGGTGACAATTACTTAGTGACCAATGCAAGCAATGTCACTACTACCCATTGCATGGCAATTGTTAATTTCTCCTGGGGAGGGGTAACTGGCCTCAAAAGAGTTGTTGTTAGTTCATACCTCCCTGTAGAACGTCTGCTTGGCAATTATCTGGAATCTTCAGTCTGGTCTGAAGTGGAGTATAGGACTAATGCAGAAATGCTAGGTATATCAGCACATGTCCTTGCTGTGACCAGGTCCCAGACCAAAAAGTGCAAAACTGAATAGGCCCTGGATCCTGAAACTATGGACCAGTTGCCTACCAAGAGAAAGAGCAGTAGGGTTAAGGCAGTGCCTTCCCCCCTGCCTCAGGATGAGGATCAGCCTTCTGAAGAAGCTGGTTGTGAGACCCAAGAAGGAACTGTCCTAGAAGAGCTTGAGCCTGATCAGGTTGAGTTTCTTGGGACAGGGGGGCCTTCAAGGGCAGATCTGAGGCAGGTGCAGTTGAACTGCCCCTCTCTTGAACCCCTCAGACAGCAAGCTGCTGCTGAGGCTGCTGGGAATGCTACAGGTCCCCATAGAGTGTATTGGGAAGAAAGACTCCTTGATTCAGAGGCTAGAGACCCCAAGCCTGGTGCTTCCAGGAGGTTGGTCATACCTCTGGCATTCAGGGGCTTCCTTCTTACCTTAGCCCATTGTATTCCCTTAGCAGGACATCTTGGCCAGAACAAGACTTGGGACAGGCGTGTCCCTCACTTTCACTGGCCAAACATGTCAGAAGATGCCAAGAAGCTTTGTTGCTCCTGTGTCACCTGCCAAGCCAGTGGCAAATCAGGTGCACCACAAAGGCCCCACTACCTGTGGTGGGGGTTCCCTTTCAGAGAGTTGGGATAGACATTGTTGGACCAATGGATCCCTAAACAGCCTCTGGGCACAGGTTTATTCTGGTGGTAGAGGATCATGCCACTAAATACCCAGAAACTATTCCCTTAAGGACCACAACAACACCTGTTGTGACAAGAGCCCTCCTGTGAGTTTTCTCAAGAGTTGGGTTTCCAAAAGAGGTTGTCTCAGACAGAGGTGCAAACTTTATGTCTGGATATTTGAATGCTATGTGGAAAGAGTGTGGAGTGAACTACAAGTTCACCACAGCCTACCATCCACAGTGCAATGGTCTAGTTGAAGGATTTAAAAAGACCTTAAAGGGCATGATCAAGGGTTTACCTGAAAAGCTTAGGCGAAGATGGGACATCCTTATGCCCTTTGCTTATAGAGAGGTCCCACAGAAGGGGGTTGGCTACAGCCCTTTTGAACTTCTGTTTGGGCATCCTGTAAGAGGACCCCTTTGTCTGGTGAAGGATGGGAGTTACCTCTCAAAAAGCCTAAACAAGACATTGTGGATTATGTACTTGGTCTCCGCTCCCAGATGGCTGAGTATATGAAAAAGGCATCTAAAAACCTTGAGGCTAGCCAGGAACTCCAAAAAGCCTGGCATGACCAAAAGGTCGTGCTGACTGTTTACCAGCCAGGACAGAAAGTGTGGGTGCTGGAGCCAGTGGCCCCAGCAGCACTCCAAGACAAATGGTCTGGACCCCACACTATTGTTGAGCAAAAGGGAGAGGTAACCTACCTGGTTGACCTAGGAACTCCCAGGAGCCCCCACAGGGTGCTTCATATCAACAGATTGAAGGCATATGTTGACAGGGCAGACATAGGCTTGTTCATGGCTACAGATGAGGGACAGGGGGAGGAGAGTGACCCTCTCCCAGACCTGCTTTCTCAGAACCCTGATGATGGTTCAGTTGATGGAGTGGCCTTGGCAGGCCGCCTCACTGACCAACAACAGCAGGACTGCAGACAAGTTCTACAGTCCTACAGACATATGTTTTCTCTGACCCCAAGTCAGACAAGCTGGTGCAGCCATGAGGTGGACACTGGTAACAGTCTGCCTGTCAAGAGTAAAATCTACAGGCAACCTGACCATGTCAGGGACTGTATCAGGACAGAAGTCCAAAAGATGTTGGAGTTGGGAGTTATTGAGCCCTCAGAGAGCCCTTGGGCCAGTCCTGTAGTCCTTGTGCCTAAACCTCACACCCAAGATGGTAAGAGAGAGATGAGGTTTTATGTGGACTACAGAGGTCTCAATGCTGTCACTAGGACAGATGCCCACTCAATACCAAGGGCAGATGAGCTCATTGACAGATTGGCTTCTGCCAAGTTTATGAGCACATTTGACATGACAGCTGGCTACTGGCAAATCAGACTAGCTGATGATGCAAAAGCCAAGACAGCATTCTCAACCCCAGGATGCCATTATCAATTTGTGGTAATGCCCTTTGGTCTGAAGAATGCACCTGCCACATTCCAAAGGTTGGTGAACCAAGTCCTCTCAGGTCTGGATGACTACGGTGCAGCTTATCTTGATGATATTGCTGTCTTTAGCTCCACTTGGGAAGATCACCTGAAGTATGTATTGGAGGCCCTGCAGAAGGCAGGCCTAACTATCAAGGCCACCAAGTGCAAGATAGGGCAGAGTAAGGTTGTATACCTGGGTCATCTTGTAGGTGGAGGTCAGGTTCAACCACTGGAGAGCAGATCCAGAACATAAAGGACTGGACTCCTCCAACCACCCAGACACAGTTCAGAGCTTTCATGGGCCTGTCTGGTTACTACAGGAAGTTTGTTAAGAACTATGGGTCCTTTGTGACTCCACTTAATGACCTCACCTCAAAGAAAATGCCAAAGAAAGTTCAGTGGACAGTAAGCTATCAAAAGGCATTTGATGACCTGAAGCAGGACATGTGCACTGCACCTATTCTGAAAAGTAAGTCCAGATTACTCCAAAGAATTCATTGTCCAAACAGATGCTTCTGAGTTGGGTGTGGAAGCTGTTCTTTCACAATTAAATAAAGATGGTCAAGACCAGCCCATTGCTTTTATTAGCAGAAGGCTGACCCCTAGAGAGAAACGTTGGTCAGCTATTGAGAGGGAGGCCATTGCTGTGGTTTGGGCCCTGAAGAAGCTGAGGCCATCCTTGTTTGGTACTCACTTCAAGATTCAGACAGACCATAAGCCCCTCTTGCGGCTAAATCAGACGAAGGGTGAAAATCCCAAACTGCTCAGGTGGTCCATTTCCCTACAGGGGATGGACTTTACAGTGGAACATAGACCTAGGACTGACCATGCCAATGCAGATAGACTCTCCAGATATTTCCACTTAGAACATGAAGACTCAACTGGCCAAGATTAGTTTAATGTCCCTACGTTGGGAGGTGGGGGGTTGTGTAGGAGAGTAGGGTCTGCTTCCTATGGTCACCCCCACTTTTTGCTGCAATTTACTGGTTTTTTGACTTTAGAGTGGCTGTGGGCCTGCTAATCAGACCCACAGCCCAGCTGTTTTCTCTGTAACTTGATACCATGTACTTTAGGTACATACCTGATTGGGTATTGGGTCACCTTTGTGAGCCCCTGTATAGTGTACCATAGGTACCCAGGGCATAGGTGCATCCAAGGCCTACCAGGGGCTACAGCATGTATTATGCCACCCCTGGCTGGCCATCCAAATTGACACCACAGGCTGATCACTCAGCTTGGGGTAAGGTGGTTTAATCACCCCTTACTTAGATATAGCATACCTATATCTACCTTATATATAGACACATAGTAACCTATGAGTCACTCCTATGGCAGGCTTTAACAATCCTGGAGGCAGAGTGGTTGGTTTTATGTGAGAGGGTGCCCTAGCATGAGCTGAGCCCCTCTGCAGCTTTCAGAACCATGTCCTTATAGCTGTTCTATGATATAGTCATACAATATACTCTTAAGTGCATTATAATCCTCGCGGTTAATGCTAACTATGGTTTGGCTTTATCAAAACATGTTGTGTAAGGTGTCAAACACTTTGGAATACTACCCCCCACCCCGCCAATTGTGGCGGCGGGGGTAGCATTCCACCCTTCTAGAAGGAGAAGGCATGTTGGTTACTGCTTTACCCGGTTAAAGTTAAAGGAGCCTCAGCATCACAAAATGGATGCTGCTGCCACAGACACGAGTCTGACCTCCTGCTGCTGGACGAAACTCCGGCAGGGGAGGCCTGGACAATAGGTTTCCTGCCTTGGGAATTGCTAGCACCACCCTAGACAGGCTTTCAGTGTATTGGGGCAGAGAGGGCTGCAAAATGAGATACTGCCTGGGGCACACAAGGTGCTCCATGCATTGCCGGTTCAAACCAGTTGCTGGGGCACTCCAGTCCCAGCTCTGGCACGAAACTGAACAAAGAGAAAGGGGTGTAACCACCCCCTTCTCAGGGTCCACGCATAGGAGGGACCTAGTGGGTAATCCAGCCCCTTAGCTTAGTATAAAGATAGGAGCTGTGTCTAGAGACATTAGATTATCCTGGAATGAAACTCTGAAACGAAACTCTTGGACTTCGACATTCTATACTGACTAGAGGATGATATCTCCCTTGTGGTCAAGGAGTGACCACCCTGTTCAAGCAGACACCACCAGTAACTTGTTGGTTTGCTTTGTCGACGCTCCCGACGGAACCCGACAACTCAGCTACTCAGGATTGGACTTCCAGACTTCTTGGAATCTGACCCACATCCACAGCAAAGCCGAGACCCCTGGCGGACACGAGAGACGTGGGACCAGACTCCCTGGACATCCTACAAATTGCTAACTGCATCGACTTCTGAGGTAACTCGCAGTTGAGCATTGGGGCACGAGAAGCCCCAAACCCGAGCATCATTTGCACCAGAGCTCAGCCCTCCTCACTCCACGAGTGCCTCGCGGGGCCCACTCCTGCATTTCAGCTCGACGTGTCTTCCCGGTTGCTAGCCCGTTGGCTAGTGAGCCCTCTGAAGATGATCCTTTCAATTGCTAACACTTGCCTGGTTGCTCTGGGCTTATTCTAGCTTCCTTCCAAAAGAGAAGCGCCTCAGACCTTGCTGGTCTGACCTGAAGGCAATCTTCACTTTCTGTGTGAGTTGCAGTTACCAAGCCTTGTTGGGTCCAATCCGGATACCGACACCGCAGTCAACTAGAGCCTTTGTGGGACAGTTTGACTCCAGCTCCTGATCATCCTCGATGCCTCCTGGTCCTCGTGGCTGCAGAGACAAGCTTCACCTCTTCACCTGTTTGCATACCGACAGCACCTGGATCCATCCTGGTTCCGTCCTGGTCACTGGCTAGTGACCCAGACTCTGTCCCCTCTGCTTTCAGGTTCTTCAGTTCCTCGATCCACCCTTGGATCCACCCAGACACTCTTCCTTCGGCCGCCTGCAGCACTTCTTTTTCAGGTCTCCATTGAAAGCATCGACGAAACCTGACACGAAAAGAAGCCTATGCACCCGGCTTCCCTGGGTGAGGTAACTTGAGTACTCCAGTGCTCCCGTGGGTATTGACTATCCAAGTGTCCTAGTTTAAAGGGGTTTCACCGTAGTCCACCTGGAAGTGTCCTTAATCAGTAACTTTGTGACTTCTTCGTTTCCCATTGTAAGTCAATGGTAGCTCGCGACTGTGTTCTGACACTGCACGCGTCTCCCGTGGGTATCCTACTTTCTAACCTTTGGTTTTGTAGTGTAGCCCCAGCGATTCCCTAGGCCCAAGGCCTATTGACTATTCCTGAAGTGGTTCTTATACCACTTACTTAGTATATGGTTCGTGAAGCCCCAGAATTGTATTTGTGCAACTTAAAGTATGCTAAATGAGTGACTTGAAATGTATTTCGATCTCTAACCTCTTAAAGAGTTCAGAGGGGTTGTGTTAGTAATAAATACATACATATTTGAAATATACCTTGTGTGGTGTCCTTTCATTTGGTATTCAGGGGATTAGATATGGTAAAACAGCTGGCTTCACATGCTCTCTGAAGTTTTAGTCTAAGACTGCTGGTCCACGCTACCACTAGGATAGCAGGTCTATAATGTTGACTTTACAACCACAACCATAAGGGTCATTTAGACTGGTGCAAGGTGCCCACTAGAATAGTGGACATCATATACCAGGCTAACTTCTCACACATTGAATAAAGGTTACCACTCACTGTGAATAGCTGCAGTAGTGGCCCGTGGTGGGAGTGCTGCTGGGCAGTGATGGGGGGGCGGGGGAGGGGCAGGGCAGGGCATAGTAAACTTCAGAATACGGCCGCACAAATGTAAGTAAACAAACAAATAAATTAAACAAATTTCATTCGGCACTCCTTCGCCAAACACGATGCAGTGCGCGCAACGAAATTCGTTTTATTAATTTGTTTGTTTACTTACCTCTGTGCGGCCGTATTAAAGAGTTTACTACCCCCCAACCTGCCCCTCCCCGCGTCACCGCCCGGCAGCACTCCCACCATGGGCCACTACTGAATAGTTGTTATCACGAAGAGAATGAATCTCTTCCATCCATGAAAAAGCACCGTCAGGCTGGTTGGTTGCGGATCTGTAAATCTATTTCTCCCTGGATGTGTTGCTTAGTGTGAAATACAGAACTCACTCATTGCAATAGTAAATGTGCCTCAGCTCACATTACGCTCACATTACGCTCACATTACACTTACACTTACACACACACACACACACACACACACACACACACACACACACACACACACACTTACACACACACACACACACTTACACACACACACACACACACACACACACACACACACACACACACACACACACACACACACACACACACACACACACACACACACACACACTTACACACACACACACACACACACACACACACACACACTTACACACACACACACACACACACACACACACACACACACACACTTACACACACACACACACACACACACACACACACACACACACACACACACACACACACACACACACACTTACACACACACACACACACACACACACACACACACACTTACACACACACACACACACACACACACACACACACACACACACACACACACACACACACACACACTCACACCCCCCCCCCCCCCCAATAAAACCATGGGGCCTGACAGTAAACCAAACATAAGCCCAATAAATACCTGAGGCATGAATCAGCCTGTTTGAAGCTCTGTTCCAGAATGACCTGCATCATAAATGTTTACAGTACATCCATGATGCAAATAAGCAAACGTGTATTTGAAGTCAGAGCAAAACAATAACACAAACCAAAACACCTCTTTTGTTAGAACAGTGAAGCCTGGCCCACCTATCGGCAGTATCCAGTCCACTCGATCAACTCATTGAAGCTCTTTCCCAGTGGCAGCCCTCCATTAAGAAGCTGCACACTCGCGGTCCCATTTGTGATCAGTATTTGGTACCAAACACAGATTACGAGCGGAACCCTGAGTGTTTAGTTCTCGTCTTCACCGATAACCAGGGGACTTAATCTTAAGAAGTACAAACTCATTTCGAGTCTAGTTGGATTTCGAAGTTGAGATCACCATTTCCCTTAACCCCTTCCATGCTCATGACGAGCTCAGCTCGTCATGAGGCACAGTTGAGCTGTGCTGATGACGAGCTGAGCTCGTCATGAATATAGCAGAATGGCAATTTCCAGCACAGGGGAAAAATAACCACAGCAGCGATGTGGTTAAAGAGACATTGAAAACCTGTCCAGGACGATTACGGCGGCCTTCGGGTCAGATCTCCTGATTCGCACAAAGTATTCTGTGGCAGCTTCCATACCGCTCATGAAGGGTGTACTTCACCCCAAATGCATTGGGACTCATCCAATCAACAGCTGCCATCAAAACAACGTTCATTGAATTGGTATTTCTTATACAGTGATTTAACAAATATATGATTTTCATCATGTTTGCATGACCTTCATTCAAACGTTATTCAAAGCCATTGATTGAAATGTATTTACTTGTTTAAATTCAGCCTACAGGCTCTTACGGTTGGAGCACACTGTTTCTAGGTAACGTTTGGTTAACTGGGTGCCTGCTGTGAGAAGTTGGCCTGATATGCAGTGCTCACTATTCTAGTGATCACTATGCATCAGTCCAAATAACCCTTATGGTGATTGGTTGTAAGTCAACCTTAGACCAGCTATCCTAGTAGCGTGGATACGAGCAGTCTTCGGGCTAAACTCTAGAGGGCGTGTTAAGCCAGCTGTTATACCATCACATATACCCCTTGAACACAAAGTGAAAGGACACCACACAAGTGTTATGAAAATAAACAGTGTATTTATTAGAATCACAACAGCCCTGTACTCTTTATGAGGACAGGGTACTTAGCACACAACCAAACTCTTAGGAAAATACTTCAAGTGCACAATCTACACAAATGCCCGAGGGCACGGAAAGTTTAGTGTTCTCGGGCGAACCCGATAAGGTAAGTCGGAAGCGACAGGGACTCTGGACCCTTAGATAATGAGGCTATGTGGGCACCGAAATGCCGAAGTTACCTAGCCCAGGGGCTGCGGCTGCATAAGTCTTTACAGACGTCGGGAATCCTCGCTGACGAACCAGGAGCCGGAAGGAAGGAGTTGCTGGCTGGCAACCAGTGGAGATAGTTCGTAGAGATCCAAGCCAGGATCAGAGATGGATGACACCTGAAAGCAGAGGGGACCGAGTTCGTAACTACTAGCCAGTAGTCAGAGGGTACCAGGAGGGCACTGGATGATCGTCACCTCGGCTAGGTGAGTGGGCGACGCTAGGCTCTGCAGTCTCACGGACCAGGAGGCGTTGTCGGCGACCAGGGTGGAGGTGCGAGCTGTCCCACGAAGGTTGATGCTGTCGGCGTCGCTGGGCCCAGGATTGGGGCAACAAGCCTTTGCAAATTCAGGGCCACGTGGTGGACCTAAAATGGCGTCTTGAGTGGACCAGGAGGGTCCGGGGTGCTCTTCTTTCAGAAGGGAGCATGGCTAGTCTGGAGCAACCAGACCAGCAGCGTTGGTTGTCGGGCGTCGTCGAGAAGGCCACAAGCCAGCGGGCTAGTAGCCAGACAACGTGATGAGCAACAAAAAGCAGAAGGGCCCCACGCAGATCGTGGAGATGCTGGGAGGCTGAACTTCGGTGCTGGAGCTGCTCAGGGTCGGGGCGTCTCGGACCCCAAAGCACTCACCAGAGGATCCCTCGGCGGTCATGCTGGTTTAGAAGTCGTGCAGGTTCTGATGATGGCCGGTCCCTCGAGGTCTCGTCGCACCCACGGATCTCAGCTGAGCTGACGATGTGGGTAGAGGTCAGAAGTGCCAGGGAAGCTGGTTCTCGTCGAGCTGGGCAGTCGGATTCCTGAGGAAGGACGTGCAGCAAACCGCAGAATTCTTAGATGGTGCCTGCGGATGCAGGGTGACTACTCCTTAGCCACAAGGGAGAAATCTTGAGAAGAAGTCGAGAGTTCCTTTCGTAGAAAGTAGTTTCTTGATTCAAAGATGATCTAATTTGGAAGGGTCCCTGCTCCTGCCTTTATTCTAAAGAAAGGGGTGGGTACGCGACTAGGTCCTGCCCTAGGGGTGGGACCAGGAAGGGGGGTTGTTACACCCCTCTCCCATGCTGGACTTTCCCCAGGTCAGGGGCTGGGGTGCCCCTGGAACTGGTTCTAGCCGGCAGATGCGTAGTGAGCACCGGGGTGCCACTCCGCAGTCACCTTCCTGTAAAGCCCTGCCTACCCAGGATACACAAAACCCTGTCTGGGATGGTGCGAGCACCGCCCCGGACAGAAAACCCTTTGTCCAAGCTCTCCTTGCTGGAAGGACTCCCAGCGGCAGGAGGTCAGACTCGTGTCTGTGGTGGCAGCATCCATTTTGTGGAGCTGAGGCTTCAGTTAACTTTAACCGGGGTTCACAGTTACGTACATGTCGTGACCCTCTAGAAGGGTGGAATGCTAACCCCGTCGCAAGCATTGGTGAGGGGTCAGTATCCCGATCCGTATGACACCTTACTCGACATGTTTTGATAACGCGATACCGAAGTTAGCGATATGGTACGCGTTATCATGGAACAGCCATTGGGTCTTGGTTCCGCAAGCTGCAACTGGGCTCGGCTCATGCCAGAGCGCCAATTCACACGATTCCACGCACTCTGCCTTCAGGATTGTCAAGGCCTGCCATAGGAGTGACTGATAGGAATCCGGGTGTCCATTTTAGGGTTAGATATAGGTATACTATATCTACAGCAAAGGGTGATTACACCACCTTGCCCCAGCTGTCGTGCAGCCAGTTGTGTCAGATTTAGATGGCCATCCAGGGGTGGCATAATACATGCTTCAGCCCCTGGTAGGCCCTGGGCACACCTATGCCCTGAGTTACAGGGTCTGATAAGGTGGCCCAGTACCAATTGGAAATGTACCTAAGGTACATGGAATCCATTTTAGAGAGAGAGCAGTAGGCCTGGGGTCCTGATTGGCAGGGTCCCAGGCCAACTAAGTCGGAAAACCAGCAAAACACCAGGCAAAAAGTTGGGGATAACCATAGTCGGGTACCTATCTTCCTACACAACCCCCCCCCCCCCCCAAACGAAAGGAGATAAGGCTATCCTTGACCAGGTAAGCCTATATTGCCTGAATGGCCATATGAGGTGGTACATGCACTGGCATGGTTACCCCCTGTATCATGGTCCACTAAGCAACCCCTCACCCTAAGGGTACCTGAGGGTCTCCACCATAGGGAATCACTACCTGTGGTGTGCTTTGGCAAAGTAAAAGGCTGGTGTGGGAATGGAGTACTGAAGTGAGACTCCACTACTGTTGGGCTCAACTTCCTCCAATCACTATCCACCATATGTGCCTTTCTTTCCAGTACTGAGTTGCTATGAGCTCTCAGGGTCAACCTCTGGCTACCTAAAGCTGGAGGCTGAGTCCTTCTGTTTGGCTTACTGGAGGGACAGGTCAGGTTTGGGGTTTTTAGGCCCCAGGTTTGGCTGTGCCTAGCAGTGTCCAGCTGTGGGAGTTCCCTAACTAAGTTTAAGGGGGATCCCTCAGGAGTTTGTTTTATTTTCACTTGGCTAGGACTACTAGCTTCAGTGATCCTAATCTGCTGATTGGGGATTTTTGGACAGGGGGCCCTTTGGGGTCCACCACTGCCCCCCCCTGACCTCTACAGCCCTGGGCTGATGGAGGCAGGGTTGAGAGGTGCAGGCTACCTGCTCCAGACTGGGTCCCACCTGGGAAGGGTCCACTGCCATCAGGGGCTCTGCCAGGCTAGGCCTGGCTACCTCTGGGGCAGCTCCTTCACCAGGGGTAGAGTCAGTTCCCTGAGGAGGCTGGCTCTCACCTAGTGTCTGGGAGGGGGAAGACTTTTCTTCCTCCTCAATGCTCTCAGTTTGAGTGGAGTGATCCATTGTTTCAGGCTTCACAACACTATTATCTGTCTGAGTTTGAGCTGTGGCCATCACAACTCCACCAACCTTTTCAGGCAGGGACTCAGTTTGGATTTGGGCTGTGACCATCACAGCCTTGCCAACCTGTTCAGGAAAGGCATCTTTCTGGGATAGGGCTGTGACTGGCACAGCCCTCCTGACCTGTTCAGGGAGGACATCTTGGACTGGGGCTGTGGCTATCACTGCCCCACTACCCTTACCATGGAGGTTTACCATTTTCAAATGGGTTTCTTGCTCTACCTCAGCCCAGGCTGAGATCTCTAAATCATTCCCCAGTAGGCAATCTACAGGCAAGTTTGGTGACACTGCCACTCTCTTGTGACCAGTGACACCTCCCCAGCTGAGATTTACCACTGCTATGGGATGATCTCTCTGCACTCCATCAATGTTCACTACCTGGTGTGTGGCACCAGGCATAAGTTGCCTTGAGGGGACAAGGCTCTCAGCCACCATGGTGATGCTAGCCCCTGTGTCTCTGTAGGCCTCAACTTTTGAACTATTGATGAGGGGCTCCTGTCTGTACCTGCCCAAAGTGTTGGGACAGGCTGTGAAGTTGGCAAACCCCATGCCAGTCTCACAGACAAGAGTATCTAAGTCAGGGGACCTGGTTAGGCCAGAGTCCCCAGGCACTCCCAAAGAAAATGCACCCAGATTCTTGGGGGCACTCCCACCACCTGGGGGATTACTACTAGTAGTAACAGGAGGCTGGAAAGCTTTATTTGGGGGTATGTTCTGCTTATTGTTGTTGGCCTTGGGACAACTGTTGTCACTTTTGTAATGGCCTACCTGTTTGCAGGTATGACAATAAGGTTTCTTTTGGGTTTTGGGAAAAGTTTGGGGCCCACCCTTTTCAGAGGAATTTTGGGGCCCTGTGGTTTGATCAGAAGATTTATTCCCACCCTTCTCTTGAGGCTTGGTTGATTCCTTCTTTTGGTCACCACCCTGGTTCTTAGGCCTGACCCTGGTTCTGACCCATTTGTCTGCCCTCTTACCCAATTCTTGTGGAGAGGTCAGATCAGAGTCTACCAGGTGTTGGTGTAATAACTGGTTCTGACAATTACTTAAGATTTGCTCTCTCATAATTAGATTATACAATCCTTTAAAATCAGTAACCTTACTTCCCAGTAGCCAGCCTTCAAAAGCCTTAGTGGCACAATCAACAAAGTCAGTCCAATCCTGAGACTGAGTTTTCTGGGTATCTCTGAACATCAACCTGTACTGTTCAGTGGTTAAACCAAACCCATCAACCAGTGTATTCTTCAGGACTTGGTAATTGTTAAGCTCCTCACTACTAGAGCTGAGGATGCTATCTCTACCTTTGCCTTCAAAGGAGAGCCACAAGATAGCTGCCCACTGACTCTGGGGGACACACTGTACAGTGCAAGCCCTCTCCAAAGCAGTCATCCATTTGTGGATGTCATCCCCTTGTTTAAAGGGGGCACTATCTTACTCAGGTGCCTAGTGTCTAAACTCCTGTTTTCCCTTGGGGGAATGCTGCCACCAGTGGGATTTGTCCCACTCAATTCTTGCTCTCTAGCAAAGGCAAGTCTCTCTTTGGCCAGGGCAAGTTCTTCCCTTTCAATCCTCAGATTGACTTCCCTCTCTTTGGCCTCATACATTCTCCTCTGAGGGGATGTCATCCCTCTGTGAGAAGAGCCCTGAGAGCCATTGGTTCGAATGGATCTGTTAGAGCCTCTGGATAGAGACCTAACTCGTCCATTCCCAATGTTAAGCTGACCTGAGAGGGGCCCCAGGGGTCTCCTAGTACCATTCTCATGCCTGCTTAAGTTGTCCCTAGTTAGCTGACTAACTACTTCTGGACCTTTGTCTGCCTCGTCCTCAGATGGCTCTAGATCCTCATCCTCCTCTTCACCTTCTGCAGAGAGATGGATAAGGTCAGGGTCACCTGTGGTTCCCTCTAGGGGGGGCATGTTCCCATCTGGATGAGAAGGTTCTGTGTTACCAGCCCTCCTTGCATTATAAGTCTCTAAGAGACCAATCAGAAAAGGAATTGTGGGGTTTGACCCCTGTCTTAGTTTCCTGGAGGTACACACTTGTCTCATCTCCTGGAAGCTAAGAGCAGCATATCTGGAAGTGACCTGTGGAGGGTCCACTGACACAAGGGGAGACTCAGAGTTTCCTCCTTTGTCTGACATGCTGGTTCTAGTGTGGTGTAAGTGATGCACCTACCTACACTATGTGTTTGCCTACTGTTCCCTTGCTAAGAGTTGTAGCCAAGGTGTGCTAAGCCTTGAGGAGCTACAACAGCTGGTTTAGTAGAACTCAGAGTATTCTAAGCTAAGTTATATGTACCTGGAGTACTTATGCGATCTTTCACAAGATATTCTTAGGATACACGTGGTAAAACAACAGCAAGCTCAAATCCCACCGCTGTCACCAATGTGAGAAGTTGGCCTGATATGCAGTGCTCACTATTCTAGTGTTCACTATGCATTAGTCCAAACGACCCTTATGGTGATTGGTTGTAAGTCAACCTTAGACCAACTATCCTAGTAGCGTGGATACGAGCAGTCTTCGGGCTAAACTCGAGAGGGCATGTTAAGCCAGCTGTTATACCATCACATATACCCCTTGAACACCAAGTGAAAGGACACCACACAAGTATTATGAAAATAAACAGTGTATTTATTAGAATCACAACAGCCCTGTACTCTTTATGAGGACAGGGTACTTAGCACACAACAAAACTCTTAGGAAAATACTTCAAGTGCACAATCTACACAAATGCCTGAGGGCACGGAAAGTTTAGTGTTCTCGGGCGAACCCGATAAGGTAAGTCGGAAGCGACAGGGACTCTGGACCCTTAGATAATGAGGCTATGCGGGCACCGAAATGCCAAAGTTACCTAGCCCAGGGGCTGCGGCTGCATAAGTCTTTACAGACGTCGGGAATCCTCGCTGACGAACCAGGAGCCGAAAGGAAGGAGTTGCTGGCCGGCGACCAGTGGAGATAGTTCGTAGAGATCCAAGCCAGGATCATAGATGGATGACACCTGAAAGCAGAGGGGACCGAGTTCATAACTACTAGCCAGTAGTCAGAGGGTACCAGGAGGGCACCGGATGATCGTCACCTCGGCTAGGTGAGTGGGCGACGCTAGGCTCTGCAGTCTCACGGACCAGGAGGCGTTGTCGGCGACCAGGGTGGAGGTGCGAGCTGTCCCACGAAGGTTGATGCTGTCGGCGTCGCTGGGCCCAGGATTGGGGCAACAAGCCTTTGCAAATTCAGGGCCACGTGGTGGACCTAAAATGGCGTCTTGAGTGGACCAGGAGGGTCCGGGGTGCTCTTCTTTCAGAAGGGAGCAAGGCTAGTCTGGAGCAACCAGACCAGCAGCGTTGGTTGTCGGGCGTCGTCGAGAAGGCCACAAGCCAGCGGGCTAGTAGCCAGACAACGTGATGAGCAACAAAAAGCAGAAGGGCCCCACGCAGATCGTGGAGATGCTGGGAGGCTGAACTTCGGTGCTGGAGCTGCTCAGGGTCGGGGCGTCTCGGACCCCAAAGCACTCACCAGAGGATCCCTCGGTGGTCGTGCTGGTTTAGAAGTCGTGCAAGTTCTGATGATGGCCGGTCCCTCGAGGTCTCGTCGCACCCACGGATCTCAGCTGAGCTGACGATGTGGGTAGAGGTCAGAGGTGCCAGGGAAGCCGGTTCTCGTCGAGCTGGGCAGTCGGATTCCTGGGGAAGGACGTGCAGCAAACCGCAGAATTCTTAGATGGTGCCTGCGGATGCAGGGTGACTACTCCTTAGCCACAAGGGAGAAATCTTGAGAAGAAGTCGAGAGTTCCTTTTGTAGAAAGTAGTTCTAATCTGGAAGGGTCCCTGGAAGGGTCCCTGCTCCTGCCTTTATTCTAAAGAAAGGGGTGGGTACGCGACTAGGTCCTGCCCTAGGGGTGGGACCAGGAAGGGGGGTGGTTACACCCCTCTCCCATGCCGGACTTTCCCCAGGTCAGGGGCTGGGGTGCCCCTGGAACTGGTTCTAGCCGGCAGATGCGTAGTGAGCACCGGGGTGCCACTCCGCAGTCACCTTCCTGTAAAGCCCTGCCTACCCAGGATACACAAAACCCTGTCTGGGATGGTGCGAGCACCGCCCCGGACAGGAAACCCTTTGTCCAAGCTCTCCTTGCTGGAAGGACTCCCAGCGGCAGGAGGTCAGACTCGTGTCTGTGGTGGCAGCATCCATTTTGTGGAGCTGAGGCTTCAGTTAACTTTAACCGGGGTTCACAGTTACGTACATGTCGTGTCCCTCTAGAAGGGTGGAATGCTAACCCCGTCGCCAGCATTGGTGAGGGGTCAGTATCCCGATCCGTATGACACCTTACTCGACATGTTTTGATAACGCGATACCGAAGTTAGCGATATGGTACGCGTTATCATGGAACAGCCATTGGGTCTTGGTTCCGCAAGCTGCAACTGGGCTCGGCTCATGCCAAAGCGCCAATTCACACGATTCCACGCACTCTGCCTTCAGGATTGTCAAGGCCTGCCATAGGAGTTACTGATAGGAATCCGGGTGTCCATTTTAGGGTTAGATATAGGTATACTATATCTACAACAAAGGGTGATTACACCACCTTGCCCCAGCTGTCGTGCAGCCAGTTGTGTCAGATTTAGATGGCCATCCAGGGGTGGCATAATACATGCTTCAGCCCCTGGTAGGCCCTGGGTACACCTATGCCCTGAGTTACAGGGTCTGAAAAGGTGGCCCAGTACCAATTGGAAATTTACCTAAGGTACATGGAATCCATTTTAGAGAGAGAGCAGTAGGACTGGGGTCCTGATTGGCAGGGTCCCAGGCCAACTAAGTCAGAAAACCAGCAAAACACCAGGCAAAAAGTTGGGGGTAACCATAGTCAGGTACCTACCTCCCTACACCTGCAAAATAAACCTTTTGTCCGCCTGAACCTTCCTTTGTATCACATATAAGTCCCCCCTAGGTCTGGCCCTAAACTGCCCAGAGGGCAGGGTGCGGAGTATTTAAATGTTGGACCTGTACTTTTAACTTTTACATGTCCTGGTAGTGAAAACCTCATACATTTGTTTTACACTACAGCAAGTTCTACCTCTCCCATAAGATTACATTGAGTTACCTTATTAGATTTAATAAGTGATAACCTTCTATTGGGAGGTAGCAGGAATGATGTGTTTGGTGTCTAAAGAATTGTAGTTACAAACCGGCTTCAACTGTAAAGTCTGATTTTAAGTCACCTGGTGCCTGCAGCCTGTATCCTTAGTTACATGACTAGGTGTAGCTGCCAGTTAGTCTCTGTGTATTTCTCCCATACAGTGAAACAAAGGGGGAATAGGTGTTGGCAGGATGGGCTATCTCTGACTTGATGCAAGAGGGGACCTCTCACCTAGTGCACTTGCACATCACAATTGCTCTGCCAGAGGTTTGGCATTAGTCCTTTGTGACTTAAGACAAGCTGGTGCCAGGGCAGGGAGGGAGGCTGGAAATTCCAAGCATCTCTGGGGGTGAAAACCTCCAGAACCTTCCCCTTTTTCAAAGTGGACACCAGGTATAATTAATGGACTCTCAGAACCAACTCTTCAGTATACCTCTGGACCTGTGGAAAACTCAGAAGGACCACTGAGCTGCTCTTTCAGGACCACTACTCTACTATCCTGCTGCCTCAGTGAAAAGGACTGGACCTGCATCTTGAGCCCAGAATCACCAGACTCCAAGGGCTAGTTGACTGGCCTCCTGATCAGAACCTCAGGGAAAGAAAAGGCTCAAACTACCTTGAACCCAGCACCTGGACTCTGCCTGCTGTGTGTCCTACCACCAAAGAGGTGCCACCACGGTCCTGGACCCTTGGAAGTGGGCTTGAAGGTGGTCTGCCAGCCTAGCTGTGGTTCAGGCAGAACAAACATAGCATGATGCATTGTCTCAAAGCTTTACAACTGAACTGCCGCTGCGTGACACATCCTTGACACAGGACCCCACAGGTCTTCACAACCATCGCTGTGCGATGTCTCTTCAATGCAGGACTTTGCATCCAAGACCCGCATCTCCTCAAAACAGCCGCTGTGTGATGCATCCTCCATGCAGGACCTCACATCACAGCCCCGCAGCTCCCTGGAATAGCCGCTGTGTGATGTATCCTCAATAAAGGACCTCACATCGCAGCCGCCATCTATTGGAACCGTCACTGAGTGGCAAATCCTCTAAATGGGATCTCGCAATGATCCGTAACCAGCATTTTGACCTTGTAAAATCACACTTTTGCTGGGCCTAAACTTTCCTTTCAAATAATATTAGGTCACCCCTAAAGTAGCCTCACCAGCCCTAAGGCAGGGTCGCACACTATTTAAAAGTAACATGCATCTGTATTTAATGTTTTTACATCTGTGGCATTCTACCTGTTGTCTAGGAGCAACCCTGTTGGGTTGGGGCTTCCTTGTAATACATCAGCTGAAATTTCAACAAGGTGGGGCCATTCCCCTAGTTTCATTTCCCTTGTACAGTGCGTATGCTGAGTCTTGGAGGTTTTTGGCTTCACGGTCGTAGCCCCATACTCGTGGTACCTGTGGAGTAAATTTTAGACAGTTGATCAGTTTTTAGGGATTAATTTTCTCACAATTGCTTTAGTTTTAATTTACTTTCCAAGTACACTTACTGTGAAGGGGGATCTCCACCAGTAGGCGGGAGTTGATGGACTCCAGGTCGTATATTACTTTATCCACCCCATCAGCTTTACTGGTGCATCTTTTACCACTAAAGCTGCGCCCTCTAGAGACTCCGCTTTAAAATCAGCATGCAGGTGTGTCTGCATAGTGGGCGCGCCAAAAGCAAGCTTGTCTGGCCAGGTAGTTCGGGCTGGACTGTTCCCATTGGGCGCAGGGTCAAGACTGATGTGCATATGGCTGGGTCCAAACTGGAATGGCATGGTGAGCAAACAAACAATGGATTTAGGCCCAGATCTCTGTACTGGGGAGAATGTATGAAATTGTTTTGCATTCTGTCCATCAATTGTTCTTTTTGCAGCTGTAGATAAAGTGGCACAGTTGAAAGTCATTTCTACCATTAGGATTAAAGCGTCGGTCCCAAGGTTCTCAGATGAATTTAAAGATCTTAGGCAGCAACGTCACAGACAGGAGTGAAAATGTAGGGGCGAACTTGGCCTCAGATGAGAGAGAGAAGCATAAAACTCCTACTCATATATAAGCACTCTATTGGCAAAGCTAAATCTATTATCTATACCAATAAAATTAAATCTACAAGTAATTCATCCAATAAGCTTTTTAAGGTTAATGAGCTTTCAAATCCTCCTGCTCCGCAACATTTGGAAAACTCACATTTCTTGTGATAAAATAGCCACATAGTTTGGAGATAACATTCTCAAGATATAGTCAGAATACAATTATTATAAAGTTGGGGGTGTCCCTTCAGAAGCCATGTCGGCTTCCCCCTGTTCCACCTAACTCTCCACTTTTCCCCTTCTCACAAGTCAAAGTCTATCTCATGAAATCTGGGTCCCCAGTTGACCCCTGCCCTCCCAGAATTCTGCAACTTACTCCTGACCGTATTGCAGCATTTTTGCAAAAAGATTTTTAATAAATATTGGAAACAGCAATTTATCCCAGTTTATGGAAGGAAGTCAAAGCCATCCCTTTGCAGAAGAAATCAGCTGACCCTGAGGATTAAAAGAATTTTCATCCCATTTCGCTGTTGCCCACACCATTTCTAATTTTAGAAAAATACATCAACCAGGAGCTAGTTAAATTTATCGACATATACATCCCTCCCAGAATGGGTTTAGGAGTGGGCTCAGTACAGAGATGACATTTATGGCCTGCACAGATTCAATCCGTGGCCAGACAGACCAGGGCTGGTGGAAATTCTGCTGACACTTGACTTATCTGTGGCGTTTAATACAGTCTCACCCTTGAGCTTGGTCTTCAGCAGGTTGGGATGAGTTCCACTGCCTTGAAACTCCTTTCTTATGGGCAGGGCTCAAACAGTAAAATACAGAGAATTCAGGGCTAAGGCCTTCAGGATTCCTTGTGGGGTGACACAGGTGTCTTTGCTGAACCCCAACCTCTTTAATCTTAATGTCTTCTTCCTTGCGGAAACGAATTTCACAAAATGCGATGGAGCGCGTGCTACGAAATGTGTTTTATTAATGAAATTGGTTACTTACCTCCAATTATCCATATTCCTATTTTTAGCACACCCCACCCTGCCCCTTCCCCACCCCGCTTTTCTGTCCCACCAGTACTCCCTCCACGGTTCGCGGCTGATGGGTGATGTGCCCATCAACTGTACAAGTATCAAAGGGGCATTCCCTGTCACAGGCAGATGTAACTCACAGCTAGGCCTACCCCTTTCATTGTCCAGGAAGTCAGGATGGAACCAATCCCAGTGGGGGGAGTGGGGTTGAAATGGACATTCTAATTTCCCTAGATACACCAAAGGGTGTGCCCATAGCTCTGCCCAGGGAAAGAAAGATTCTGCCATTTTGGAGTTTTGGCAGAACAGCAGGATTGTTTAGGGCCACACCCCAGGAAATTATGTCAAAGTATCTAAGGCTGCACCTATAAACTTCGGCTGACTCCCCCACCCAAAATCTAGAACCAAGCATGGATGTGGAAACTCTAAATACCTTCCTCAGAACACCTCTGGACCTGTGGAAGACAGATGAATAACTGAACCTCCTGCTGAACCTGTGAAGAGAGACCCACAGGGCTGGCAGCTCCCACTTGTTAGCAGGACAAGGACAAAGCAGTGGACATCAAGGATTAGTTGTCTAACCACCTGTTGAGCTGCAAGAAGCCTACTTTTTCAATGAGCCCAGCTGACCAGTTCCTACTGGATTTGTCCTGGGCACTGCTAGTGGCATCTGGGAGAGTGATTCCTAACCAACCCCCACGTGGTGCTCACAAGGTTCTGGGCCCATGGCTGGTGTTAGTGTACTCCTCAGAGCCTACAAAGTGCAGAAATGGGCACTTAGAAACTATTTCAAAATGTTTCCTCCAGCGAACTAGCAGAGAAAGAGACCAAAGCTGCACCAGCTGCCATCATATAGCCAGTCAGATTCAATTTGCTGATTTCTCCAACTGTTAGGAATTCGACTTCTAGAAAAGTGTCCAAGTCCAAATATAGAGTGACTTCACTGAAGCCGACATTCAACAGTATCCGATAAGACCTCCTGGTTACATACTCTGGACGTCGCCCGCTCAGAGCTTTTCTTCCTTTGACGTGACCATGTCAAGAGTCTGCCAGAGCCAAGTCTCACAGTGAGGACTCGCGCTTCACAAGGTCACCATTGAGGAGCCCTACTTTTGCTTCAGACTTTAGCACGAACGCTAAGGACCAGGACTTTTCTCTGGAAAATCTTCTCAGTCAGAAGACACACTTTCCACTAAGACATACCTGGTTCCTTTACTTGACCGACTATAGCTCCTGATCTGCCTCAACTTTTGACTTGGACCTGGTCAAGCACAATTAGATAATTTTAAATAGCGCTTCGACATTTTAGGGACTATTTTGACTTTAAATGTCTAGAAATCATACCTCTAGTTCTCTACATCTGAATTTTGTTGATTGTGTGTCTATTTAATTATTATTATTATTTTAAAAATATTTTTGAACAATAACCAGCATAGAAGCATTGAGATCTTATGTGCTACAAGTTTGACATCATTACTGATAAGTACATTTATGAATACAGAGGTTACACCACAATAGATTCTCAACTGGCCTCCCACCTCCCCTCCCTCCCTCCAGTTTAGGCAAGGCCCACATCTGATACATTTCTTTTGGTAGCAATATTTTCAAGCAACAAATGATGTGTCTTGCGTACCGGACTTACATTGTTTATTTCAGGCCCGGTCCTTTCTAGATTATAGTATTGTAACCGTGGCGGTCAGATTCTCCTGTACTTTTTAGGACACCCTCTAGCCATGTATACGGTTTTCTGTGCCCCAATGTATAAGTCCATGCTGGCACGCCATTCCATCACAGTAGGCACCTCTGTTTTCCCCCCAGTATTTGGCAATGTCACGCTTTGAAACTATGAGTCCAAAATTACTCAATAACAATTTGTATCTGGGAATATCAATTTCTGTGAGGGTGCCCAGAAGAACATATTTTGGATCCATAGGGATCTGTGCTCCCAATATGTCACTTAATTTCCTAGTTACTCGTGCCCAATAGCTCTGTATTTGTTGACCGTACCAGAGGGTGAGTATGTAGGTACCTTGCATTGTTTTACAACGCAGGCAGTTGGGTGTTTCTGCCCTGCCTAGTGTGGAGTCGCGCTCTATCATAATATACCCTGGGTAATATTTTGAACTATAATAATCTTAGGAAAAGCTTGAGTTCCACTTTCTGTGGGTGAATCAGCGCCGCTTCCCAACCTATGTCCTCGAGCATGCCTGTTAGTTTTCTCCCATTTACACCTAAGAGCTATCGGGGATATTATTTATCAGGGTTTTGTATGTCGGTCCCAAGGTTCTCAGATGAATTTAAAGATCTTAGGCAGCAACGTCACAGACAAGAGTGAAAATGTAGGGGCGAACTTGGCCTCAGATGAGAGAGAGAAGCATAAAACTCCTACTCATATATAAGCACTCTATTGGCAAAGCTAAATCTATTATCTATACCAATAAAATTAAATCTACAAGTAATTCATCCAATAAGCTTTTTAAGGTTAATGAGCTTTCAAATCCTCCTGCTCCGCAACATTTGGAAAACTCACATTTCTTGTGATAAAATAGCCACATAGTTTGGAGATAACATTCTCAAGATATAGTCAGAATACAATTATTATAAAGTTGGGGGTGTCCCTTCAGAAGCCATGTCGGCTTCCCCCTGTTCCACCTAACTCTCCACTTTTCCCCTTCTCACAAGTCAAAGTCTATCTCATGAAATCTGGGTCCCCAGTTGACCCCTGCCCTCCCAGAATTCTGCAACTTACTCCTGACCGTATTGCAGCATTTTTGCAAAAAGATTTTTAATAAATATTGGAAACAGCAATTTATCCCAGTTTATGGAAGGAAGCCAAAGCCATCCCTTTGCAGAAGAAATCAGCTGACCCTGAGGATTAAAAGAATTTTCATCCCATTTCGCTGTTGCCCACACCATTTCTAATTTTAGAAAAATACATCAACCAGGAGCTAGTTAAATTTATCGACATATACATCCCTCCCAGAATGGGTTTAGGAGTGGGCTCAGTACAGAGATGACATTTATGGCCTGCACAGATTCAATCCGTGGCCAGACAGACCAGGGCTGGTGGAAATTCTGCTGACACTTGACTTATCTGTGGCGTTTAATACAGTCTCACCCTTGAGCTTGGTCTTCAGCAGGTTGGGATGAGTTCCACTGCCTTGAAACTCCTTTCTTATGGGCAGGGCTCAAACAGTAAAATACAGAGAATTCAGGGCTAAGGCCTTCAGGATTCCTTGTGGGGTGACACAGGTGTCTTTGCTGAACCCCAACCTCTTTAATCTTAATGTCTTCTTCCTTGCGGAAACGAATTTCACAAAATGCGATGGAGCGCGTGCTACGAAATGTGTTTTATTAATGAAATTGGTTACTTACCTCCAATTATCCATATTCCTATTTTTAGCACACCCCACCCTGCCCCTTCCCCACCCCGCTTTTCTGTCCCACCAGTACTCCCTCCACGGTTCGCGGCTGATGGGTGATGTGCCCATCAACTGTACAAGTATCAAAGGGGCATTCCCTGTCACAGGCAGATGTAACTCACAGCTAGGCCTACCCCTTTCATTGTCCAGGAAGTCAGGATGGAACCAATCCCAGTGGGGGGAGTGGGGTTGAAATGGACATTCTAATTTCCCTAGATACACCAAAGGGTGTGCCCATAGCTCTGCCCAGGGAAAGAAAGATTCTGCCATTTTGGAGTTTTGGCAGAACAGCAGGATTGTTTAGGGCCACACCCCAGGAAATTATGTCAAAGTATCTAAGGCTGCACCTATAAACTTCGGCTGACTCCCCCACCCAAAATCTAGAACCAAGCATGGATGTGGAAACTCTAAATACCTTCCTCAGAACACCTCTGGACCTGTGGAAGACAGATGAATAACTGAACCTCCTGCTGAACCTGTGAAGAGAGACCCACAGGGCTGGCAGCTCCCACTTGTTAGCAGGACAAGGACAAAGCAGTGGACATCAAGGATTAGTTGTCTAACCACCTGTTGAGCTGCAAGAAGCCTACTTTTTCAATGAGCCCAGCTGACCAGTTCCTACTGGATTTGTCCTGGGCACTGCTAGTGGCATCTGGGAGAGTGATTCCTAACCAACCCCCACGTGGTGCTCACAAGGTTCTGGGCCCATGGCTGGTGTTAGTGTACTCCTCAGAGCCTACAAAGTGCAGAAATGGGCACTTAGAAACTATTTCAAAATGTTTCCTCCAGCGAACTAGCAGAGAAAGAGACCAAAGCTGCACCAGCTGCCATCATATAGCCAGTCAGATTCAATTTGCTGATTTCTCCAACTGTTAGGAATTCGACTTCTAGAAAAGTGTCCAAGTCCAAATATAGAGTGACTTCACTGAAGCCGACATTCAACAGTATCCGATAAGACCTCCTGGTTACATACTCTGGACGTCGCCCGCTCAGAGCTTTTCTTCCTTTGACGTGACCATGTCAAGAGTCTGCCAGAGCCAAGTCTCACAGTGAGGACTCGCGCTTCACAAGGTCACCATTGAGGAGCCCTACTTTTGCTTCAGACTTTAGCACGAACGCTAAGGACCAGGACTTTTCTCTGGAAAATCTTCTCAGTCAGAAGACACACTTTCCACTAAGACATACCTGGTCCCTTTACTTGACCGACTATAGCTCCTGATCTGCCTCAACTTTTGACTTGGACCTGGTCAAGCACAATTAGATAATTTTAAATAGCGCTTCGACATTTTAGGGACTATTTTGACTTTAAATGTCTAGAAATCATACCTCTAGTTCTCTACATCTGAATTTTGTTGATTGTGTGTCTATTTAATTATTATTATTATTTTAAAAATATTTTTGAACAATAACCAGCATAGAAGCATTGAGATCTTATGTGCTACAAGTTTGACATCATTACTGATAAGTACATTTATGAATACAGAGGTTACACCACAATAGATTCTCAACTGGCCTCCCACCTCCCCTCCCTCCCTCCAGTTTAGGCAAGGCCCACATCTGATACATTTCTTTTGGTAGCAATATTTTCAAGCAACAAATGATGTGTCTTGCGTACCGGACTTACATTGTTTATTTCAGGCCCGGTCCTTTCTAGATTATAGTATTGTAACCGTGGCGGTCAGATTCTCCTGTACTTTTTAGGACACCCTCTAGCCATGTATACGGTTTTCTGTGCCCCAATGTATAAGTCCATGCTGGCACGCCATTCCATCACAGTAGGCACCTCTGTTTTCCCCCCAGTATTTGGCAATGTCACGCTTTGAAACTATGAGTCCAAAATTACTCAATAACAATTTGTATCTGGGAATATCAATTTCTGTGAGGGTGCCCAGAAGAACATATTTTGGATCCATAGGGATCTGTGCTCCCAATATGTCACTTAATTTCCTAGTTACTCGTGCCCAATAGCTCTGTATTTGTTGACCGTACCAGAGGGTGAGTATGTAGGTACCTTGCATTGTTTTACAACGCAGGCAGTTGGGTGTTTCTGCCCTGCCTAGTGTGGAGTCGCGCTCTATCATAATATACCCTGGGTAATATTTTGAACTATAATAATCTTAGGAAAAGCTTGAGTTCCACTTTCTGTGGGTGAATCAGCGCCGCTTCCCAACCTATGTCCTCGAGCATGCCTGTTAGTTTTCTCCCATTTACACCTAAGAGCTATCGGGGATATTATTTATCAGGGTTTTGTATGTCCAGGAGACTGCCTTTAAATGTATCTCTTCTTGCAGTAGTCTCCCTTCTAATAATGCATATTCAGGAATGTCCATTATGTCTGGTTTTTGTGTCCTCCATGCGTGCTGTAACTGTAGGTACTTGCATTGCTGTTTATTTGACAGTTGGTATTCAGCTTGGAGGTCTGTAAGTGTCATAATATCCCCCTTTTTAAGTATGTCTCCTAGTACTGTGATCCCTACCAAATCCCAGCCTTTGAAGTGTCATAATTTCGCCAGCTCTTGCAGACTCCGTCCCTCCCATAGTGGTGTCGCCCTGGTTATTTTCCTTTGTCAGTTAACCTGTCTTTCCGCTCCATTCCATGCTTCGATCGCCTTCTGCGTGGCAGGCAGTGTTTCTCGTACCCCAGCCCGCCCATATAGGTAGTGAAGATAAGACGATTTCCGGAACTGGAGTCTCTTGAGGGCATATGTGGAGTGGTTTCCTGGTGCGTGGGACCATTCGTTAATGACTATTAGGTGTGCCACTCGGTATTAAGCTTGGATGTCCGGCAAGGCTATTCCCCCGTTATATTGGCTGCGTTGTAATGTTTGCAATGCCACTCTGGGATGACCCCCATCCCATGGCAATGTATGCAATTCGCTATTAATTGCCCCAAAGATACTTTCTGGGGTTTATTGATATGTATTTTGAAGTATATATTGCAGTTTAGGCAGTGTTATCATTTTGTAAATGTATGAGCCTAACAAAGGTCCAAGAGGCAATTAACATCAAATTACAATATTCACAAAAAATTACAACACATAAAAAGGACAATAAATGAATCAATGACTGAATAACAAAGAGAAATAAAGAAAAAAGAAAAGTGTAGAGAGACCCATATACAATGATACTTTCTGAAAAAATATATGATAAATGTATTCCATTTTCTAAATATTGAAACAGTTGACACAGTGGTGCTCAATAAAATGTGCTGGTACAAAAACAGAGTATATTACAAACCAGACATGTGGCAGACAAAAAAATACATGTCACAAAGAGGGAACAACATAGAACAAAATAATATGTCCTTCATTAATTTTATGGCCACAATGCGTCAACGGCATTTCGACCTCATCAGGACTGGAAATCAGTTGAGCATCCAGGGATTCTATCTATCCAATCTATCTATCTATCCAATGATATAAAGAAATTTCAAGATGGCTGCATCTGTTCATAAAATTCAACAGATCATGCCAGATCATGCCAGAGAACAGGTGATCAAATCACCAATATGCTGCAACGCCACAATGGGCAAAACTCATCCCGGCAATGGCAGCACAAACATATTTTTGGAAGGCTTAATTTCACGCCTGCCCATCATATATTTTAATGAATCTTTGGATCCTTATTCCAACCTATGCAAGTAAATACAGGGTTGGACTGTTATTATGAATAGAATCCCTGTACGCTCAACGTCTATTCCAGAAACTATCAACATGACAACTTTAGCGTAGGATCCGTTTGAGAGGTCGGTCCTCGTCCCTACCCCAATACCCCTACGTTTTAAACAACACAACAAAGGATATGTACTTCAATAGAAAGTTCCTGCTCTAAAAACAAAAATAGAGCACAATAGTATCTGGGGGTGCTCTTGGCAGCTCTTACCCTTCATCCGCCATCGGCATAGCCCCGTTTCAGCCTTCTTCACCACCTATTCCCTGTTGCTGACGTGTGTCTTCTGTATTTTGTTCTTCGGTGCCCTGTTGTTCAAGGTGATTAATGTTTCTAAGGAGTAGATGATCACTGTCCGTGTCCACGGAAGATTCCTTGTCGTATTGGTCTGTGTGGGTACTGTTTCTCAGACTGGACTGTTTTTCCGGGCTTGTTCTAGTAGCGAGTCTTCATCTGATTCTGAAGGTCTCAGTGGATCTGCTCCCCTTTGGGTTCCTCACAACGGGGTCTCTGTCTGTTGGCTGTATCTTCCCCTAAGGAGGCACCGATTTTTAACTCTCTGTGGCCGGGGCTCCCACTGCGTTACTGTACCTTTCGGGTTGTGTCTCGCTAGTTTTGTGGTCTTGTTGTCGTGGCAAGGTGCGTTCCTCTATCCAAGCTCATGCCTCTTCTGGGGATTGAAAGAACTATGAAGTGCCTTGGAAAAAACCTTGAGTTTAGCAGGGAAAAGGAGCATATACTGGCCCGGCAAGGGCCCTCAGTTTGACTTTTACTTAGTTGAATGATCTCCTCCTCTTCTTCATTTCCCTGGAATTGTCTGGGAAGATCATGATTTTGACATTAGTGAGCTTGAGTTCCCCTAGGCATCGTGACTCTCTGAGGATGGTATCGCGATCTTGGTAGTTTAGGAGCCTTGCAATTAAGGGCCGCGGAGGAGCCCCAGGCGGCAGCCGTGTACTGGGCATCCTATGGGCCCATTTGATGACAAAGCACAATTAAAAAGTAGCCATAGGTAGCGAATCATGTACCCACAACATCAGGAATGTCACTGGATCAGAGCCTTCTGTTCCTTCCGAAAACCCAATAAAAAAGTAGCCTGTTCCTCCGTGCTCTGTTTTCCGCATCATCCACTCTGCATGCAACCTCTCGCATGGTCACCTTCAGGTCTTTGACATCCAAATTTAGATTGTGTGCAGTGTTCTCCACTTCTGAGATGCGGGTTTCAGCATGGGTCACTCTTTTCGCGATATTAAGCATGTAAGAGGGAGACCTCTGAACATATTTCCCTCATTTTGCCCTCGGTGGCATCTCTAGAGGCGTGGATCGCCTGGAGAATGGCCGTATTGTCTGGAAGTTGAGGATTCCTCCCTCCGTTTCCATAGGTGGTGGAAGTACCTTTGTATTTATCCATCCTTATCCATTTTGCCTAGTTTCCAGACTTTGGGTTCCTTGTCTCTCACGATAGTATAGGTAGCAGAGTTAAGTCTATTGGTGGGATAATAGCTATCTTCGTTTTTCTCAGCTCAGTTTGGATGTTTCAGTGTGCCGTCTGTGCTATTCAATAGTGCTGGATCAGTGCCACCCTGGCGTCTTCATCCTATCGGGGGAGCATATCAGTAGTTGCTGTTGCCTTTCTTTCGTTGCCCCCGCTCTCTATGTTACATGTCTCTGTAATCGTACAGCTATCGTCTGCACTTATCCCTTAAGCTGCTGTGAGGATATAGTCTAACCCTTATCCAGCACCTGACCGTTGTCTCACTTGTGTGTACTCACGGCCCTAGGAGTGGTAGGCCAACCCGGTTCATTACCCAGCAACCGGTGGAGGTTTCATCTGTGGCTCAACCGGGGGCCCATGCCCCAGCTCACCCCTCTGTTTCGGGTTTGTAGCTTTCTCAACAGTGCGTTTGTAGGCCGCTATGATCTAAATCAGAGTCCCCTGTTTTGGGGGTCAGTTGGTGGTCTTACAAGTCTGAATACTTGGGCTCGTGGTCATCAGACCGCTCATACCCCCAGGGTCACAGTGTTTCTAACCAGCCTATTTTCACTTCTCACCTGAAGTCCAGAATAGGCCCTGCACCTCGCAGCTCTTCTGGGGAAAGTTGAATCTCTTGTCCCCCTAATCTATGTGCATATTTGTAGTCTTGCCCGGGCCTCTCCTCGGAGTCGGTTCTGTTGCACTATCGGGGGGGGGGAGCCTCCCAGACATCAGCCCTGGAGAGGTTTTGACCACTGTCCCGCAGTGTACTAACACTCGGCTCCTTATCAAGGAGCCGACCAGGCCCAGACTCCTGGAGCTCTCCCGGCTGGCCGGCCAGCCATCACTCCTGTCCTCTGCTATTCCGCCCTCGCCGCCACAATGCAGTCGCGGGATGGAGGTCACCAGGCTGTCACTCACCTCGAGGCCGTTTCTTCGGCTCGATGGAGGAGAGCCGCCGCTAGATTGTTCTGCTGGCTGGGCCCTGAACTGCATATATGCACTCCGGGGGGTGGCTGGATCTCTCGCAGTGTGCGGGCGCTCCTTTCGCAAGTGTCCCCTGCAGCTAAAGGTTTCCTGGGGCGCACCACTGGCACACTTCCCATCGGGAGTCATCAGTTTCAGAGCTGCGCATTGCAATTATTCCCCTTTCTCTCATTTCTGCACTATGATGGAAATTTCTGGCTCAGGAATAGACATTTATTTTTTTCCCCTAGAGTTTTATATAGCAAGAACTAGAGCTGAAGGTATCAGAGAGCTTTACATCAATCAGCACCAGTTGTCTTACAGACCAGCAGATTCATTTTGTTAGGCACTGGGAAATTAAGTGATAATCCCTGAATCACAGGATGTTGAGCGTCCCAGCCGAGACTCGCCCCAACTTCAAGGTCGACTGCTGTAGCTGTTAGGCCACATCATTCAGGACACAATAGTGTCAACCAGACCTGGTATAATACTTGGTCCATGTTAGAAATGGGGGTCTCTAGTTAGCAAGGGTTTCCTCCTTTGTCCAAGTAGAGACCCTTAATTTTAGTCAGGATAAGGGAGTTACACTCCTAAAATAAGCCCTGCTCACCCCCTTGGTAGCTTGGCACAAGCAGTCAGGCTTTACGTAGAGGCAGTGTATAAAGCATTTGCACATACCCAACAGTAACACAGTGAAAACACTGCAAAAGGACACCACACCAGTTTAGAAAAATATCCTACATTTTTATATACTCAAAACAAGACCAAAAATGATAAAGAATCCACAATACAGTACTTGAAAAATAGAAACTTTGCAAGATGTCTTTTAAACTTCAGAAAACCCCCAAAAACACAGTTAGTACAAGTCAGTAGCTCCGTCCTGAGCTACCGCGATGCTGAACACATCAGAGTCTATTAGTTCCAGCCAACCTCGTCAATATGAGCCAGCAAAAGCATGAACAGACTCTGTAACAGTACATTTCTCATTGCGACTTACACGGAGGTGCGAGCCTGCCGTGGCAACCACCGAGGTTTCGTTGCAAAGTGGAATCGGTGCAGGGCGCAGTGTCCTCTCGATGCGGTGCAGGCAGCAACTCTCTGCCGATCATCCAGACGGCATCAGAGAAACCAAGTCTTATGGTGCAGGGCGAGACGGTGCTCGATGCAGACCTAACAGTTTGCTGTGTAGGCGACAGAGCGGGTATGCGAGAGCTTGCGTCGGTTGGCCCCAGATGGCTGTGTGGGATGAGGCGGTGCGTCGTGAATCTTTACGAGCGGTGCCCCCAACCATGATGCGGTAACGGGTGTCGAGTCAGCAGCAGCAACACCGTTGGTGAGACCAGGATGGCGAAGTGAAGCAAGGCGGTGCAAACTGCGGTGCCCACAGGTCATGTTGTAAGAATTGGCTCGGTGATGGCGGTGGTGGTCATCGTCAGTAAGACCAGGCTTACGTTGCAAAATGTGGACGGTGCGGTCTGCAGTGCAGTCAGGACACAGAACCAGCGACGTAGTTGGTGATGGAGGCAGTTGCAGGTCCATGCTCTGTGGCAACTGAAACAGCGGTTCCAGAAGCGGTACCCAGAGGTAGATGAAGTCTTAACAGTCCCTGAGACTTCAGAACAGGAGGCCAGCTCTATTTCAGGCCCTTGGAGATACTCAGCACAAGTAAAGAAAGTTCAGTTCAGTCCTTTAACTGCCCAAATCAGAAGCAGCAACTGCAGGCATACCCAACAAAGCAACAACACAGCAAAGGGGCAGCACTCCTCCTGGCATCTCTTCCAGCTCTTCTTCTTGGCAGGTTCCTTGATTCCAGCGAGTTCTAACAGTCTGGTGTCTGGGCCCCTCTTTTTTTTACCCAAAAGTCCTTTGTTCTCTGAAGGCAGAGAGTGCCTGTACCCAGCCAAAACCAGTTCTGTGGGGCACTTTGCAAACGCACAACAACCTCCATTGTGAGGGTGAGCCCTGGCTCCAGACACACCACAGGGGGCGGAGCCTTCATTGTGGATGGCAGGCACAGCCCTATTCAGGTGCAAGTGCAACTCCTCCTACCACTCCAAATGCAGACCAGACCTATTCAGCCCAACTCTGACTCATCAGGCTCTCTGGAGCCATGGCCCCCCTCCAGCCCCTATCATCCAAAGCCAGACATGCAATACACAAACATAGCAGAGGCATACTGGATGACTAAGCAAGAAAATACCTACTTTATAAAAGTATTATTTTCAAACACAGAATATAAAAATCACCCTCACTAAAATATTCATTTTAACATTCAGATTTCATGCATGTCAAACTTTATTTTCCAACCTTGGTCCCAGGGGTAGTTTTGTTTATAAGATGTTATAAACAAACTCCCCATTCTTTCCTAAGGGAGCAGGTAGCCTTGCAATAGTGAGAAACGAAATTGGCAGTATTTCACTATCAGGACATGCCACACATATCAGGGCATGTCCTATCTTTCACATGCAATGCACCCTGTCCACAAGGGTACCTTAGGGCTACCATAGGGGTGACTAACATGTAAGAAAAGGGAAGGTCAGTGACTGGTAAGTGTGTGCACTTGCCAAGTCGACATGGCAGTTCCAGACTGCACACATGCTCTGCAATGGCAGACCAGAGTTACATTTACAGGCTGCTTGTATGGGTGGCGCAATCCAGTGCTGCAGCCCACTAGCAGCATTTGATTTAGTAAATCAGATATGCCAATCATGGAAACACCAATCCATAACACGATTTACAACAGGAGCACTTGCACTTTCACCCTGATCAGCAGTGAGAAAGTGCGCAGAGACACTAAGCCAGCAAAAACAGAGTCAAAATAGGGAGATCAGAAAGCAAAGAGTCAGGGGAAACATGCCAAGTCTAACAGTCCTGAATTGTGATAGGTCAATAATTACTATTGTGGTACATGTATAAGACAATGGTGCCCATCCTGGCATAATGCGGGCCCTAGCCTAATGGTGCTTGATTATGACATAATGTAACAGGTATGTTTGGATGGCTGTAAGGTAATTAATTCTGCCCATCAAATCCACCAACTATTTTTTGCTTTTTGACCACCTGGTTTTTGACCTTTCTTTTACTGTGGGTGAACCTCACAACTGGTGACTCACCCATTGTAAACTCATGGCAAATGGACTGCACATGTTTACTGCCATTGTCCACCTTTTCAAGATGAGGCTGCTGCGATGCTGCATATGTAGGGGGCACTTGGCTGGTTACATGTGAACACATCCACAAACATGTGCAAAGGCTGGTGTGGGAGAGCACTGTCGTGCACAGCCCAGTAACTGCACACAGGAAGCCTGGTGCAGAGGGGGGCTCTGCAGGATTGGGAACGGACCTGGGGCAGGCCTCATAATGTTACTGTACACTCATGGGAAAAATCAATGTGGTTTACTGTCTTGTCTGCAGTGATGCTCCATTATACACATTTGGGGAAGGCTGCCTTAAAGGCCAGCTTCACTTCCCTTTGGCCTATCGAGACCAGAGACATATCTAATTGGGGCAAAACATGTATGGGAAAATCAATTTTTTGCAAGTTCCTAAAGATATCTGTACAGATTATAGGTTATTCAAGAATGTCATATTTCTCTGGCGCAGCTCAGGATCAAAGCCCAGGCCTTTTGTCACGCTGCTGTGCTAAATTAATTACATTTCTCCCCAGTGGCAGTAATAAAGGCCTCCCTACATAGAGAGAGCAATTAACAGTACTTGACTCAACTCCCAAGGAGGAAAGGCGTGGAGATGAAGGATCTGCATCAATCTAATAATTATCACATTATGCCAGGAAGGGGCCTGCCAAAGCCCACTCAACAAAGGAGGGAGCACAGACTTCTGAAGCCAACATATGAGGGGGCTCCTTTGATGATTCGCTAGGAAAGGCCCTAGCAGTGATGTCAACAAGGGGGAAGCTGAAGCCCACAGAGCAGATGTGGCAAGTGACTCCTGGATGATGCCATTTTGAAATGTCCCAGCGTTCCTGCACAGCCTGCTGGGACAGCGGCAGAGAGGCGATGTGGCACCCCAGGATAGGTCAGAGGGGCCTTTCTGCTGGAACCTCACACCCCCACTTAGAAGGTCTTGCACAAAAGAGATAGCTCTCTCTTGGTTGTCTTTTTCTGCTGGACACTGGGACTGGACGCAGCCGCCATGGACAATTGGAAGGAAGAACACCCTGATACCATCTGAACTATGGACTCTAACTTCAATTGACCCCAGGATCATTGGGGCTCTTCCTAGGTCCAGAGAAGCTGGTCCCCTTACGCCTCCGGAGGACTAGTTGGGGGGGAAAGGCTTATGTGCCAAGGACGAGAGTGGCCCAGAAGAAACCAACAAGAAAGGCTGGCGCAGGGAATCACTGAAATCAGCTACCTGCAAAGGTCATCACCTTTGAGGCCATGAGGCCTAAGGAAAGTGCTCCAGGTGGCTAGGGCTCACCACCAGAAGTTAAATGAGCCCAAAAGCATGTAAAACAGTGTCTGAGATATCTGCACGGCCATTCTATATGCCCAGGTAGGACATGGCCTGGGATCGTTGAAGGAGAAGTTCTCCAGTGTATATGCTGGGATGAGGTGTGTGTGGGGCCCCTTCCCCAGCATTCAGTGGGCCTCGGTAGCCCATCCCCAGGCCAGTTTTATGATTGTGGTACCCCAACTCTGGGACTCCGATGGCTGTTGGTCATCCCTCACGACAGGAGAGTGAAGAAGGGTCCCAGAACCCCATCCCTGGGATGAAGATGTAAGGATGAGCACTGCTGTGCTCCCCAGCAGGGGCTGACCCACCCCCACTCCCTGTGCCCATGTCTGGGGGGCAAGGCAGGCCGCCACAAGCACCAATGCCTTGCCCAAAGGAGTGGCAGGGCAGAAAAAAACATGGGCTGCCCCCCCAAAATGGCAGTATGTTGGGTGCCTAGGTGGAACCGGGCACCCTCAAAGGAAAAACAAAAGTAAAGGCGGCACAGCAGAAAAGAAAAAGAGAAAAAGAAAGGCAGCAGATCTCCACGGTGCAGCGGAATGCCCCATAATGCACTATGGGGCATTATAATTGTACACATTTTCTATCCTCCTAGTGGCCCCAGGACAGTGGCGCCACCAACGATACAAATATTGACCCAAGGAAGATGCAGGAGTGTTGCAATTTCCCCCATTTTAAAATGCACTGACACAGAGTCTACCGGGTCCATGAAGAGATGCCTCCTCCAGGCTTCACCAACATTATTAAACATTCCTCAGGCTAGACCACGTGCTTTTTAGCTGAGAGGCTGCATCCTCTAGAGACCAAGGGGCAGATTTATGTTAACTGGCGCATCCCCAGGGATGCGCCAGTTAACATGCGCCACAGTGCGCCACAGCTCCGCCAGCCATGGTGCGCCGCATTTATAATGCGGCGCACCATGGTGCAAAAACGGCACAGATGCGTGACGCATCTGTGCCGGAAATGTGTCGCATTGTTGGAGTTGCGTCGCAAGAGCGACGCAGCTCCAGCAAGGCTCGGGGGTGCCCCATTTTAACAATGCTGCGTCAAGACCTACGCCTGCTTCAAGCAGGCGCAGGCTTTTGACGCAGCATTGGCTTAAAAGTGACTGAGTGAAATCTCATAGATTTCACTCAGCCACTTTTGCGAGGCGCACCTGCCCCGGAACACCCACCCTGCGCCGGAACGCCCACAAGCGGCGCAGGGCTTTACAACGTGACGCATCTGCCTAGATGCGTCACGTTGTAAATCGTTCATAGGGATGCGCCACGTTTACGCCGCCTTGCGTGACGCAACAGCGGCGTAAACGTGGCGCAAGGGCCTCATAAATCTGCCCCCAAGTTTATGGCTGCAATTATTGTGGCCTAAGGTGCTGAAAGAAATGTACTTGCTGTGTAGCGCTCTCTAATGGTGAAGTCTATGGCTCTTACCAAAATGGCCTAAATGTGTTTAAACAGAGTGCAAGTTGTACAGTGCCCTCTAAGGGTGAATTTTATGGTTACATGTGGCTTGTGATCTCAATATGATGCCATCTAGGAGCTGCATCTATATCTGATTTTTCAAAGGTTTAAAGACACGTGAAGTTCATTCTTTTAAATGCTTTATTGAAATGATTTATGGAGACAAAAACGTTGGCAGTGACTGCTGATCATAATGTATACACTTTATTATCAGTAATAAGTGCATTCATTCATGGTTATTCTTATTATTGCATTTTCTCCTAACATGTGAATATTTTGACGTGTTTTGCTGATCTTGAACATTTGATCAAGTCAAGGTACTTACCTGATTTGTTTGTATGACCCCCCTTAAGGAGGTCAGAGGTAAATACTTAATTTCATCAAAAGGTATTTCCATCAGCATTATGTATATTTGTAATTTACTGTGTAGTATTGAGGAGCGTTTGTGTAATAAATGTACCTTTCCTTTTTCAAAAGAAAAAGCCGAGACTGGACAATCACTTATTGAGTGTTATAATGGCGTGCCAGCGAATGGTGATTACTAGCCTACTTCCCCTCCCTTGAGTAGGCCTGGAACTGCACTTCTCCACTTCCCTGAGAGAGTCAAGCGATAAAATGACGTGTTTGGTTCCCAGTGGAGGGCAAAAGTGGACCAGTTACTTGTGCAGGCCACACAACAAATGGCCCGTTTCGTTAGAATGGTGCTATGTATAGATATAAATAATTTCGAATGCATGAATATCAATAATTAAAAATGCATTTAAGTGCAAAAAAGGCTCAGACTCGAGGAACCAAGTACATGCGGACATACCTAACCTGTATGCAAGCATATATGCTAAACCAACCCTTTTTCTGCAACCAAGGGTGGATTCATCTTTGCAGTGCCTATGTTTTGGAGAGAGAGTCGGGAAAGGGCAAATTTATTGCATTTTTTAAAATGAAAGTTTTGCTGGTTGATACTCATATTTTCAGTGAACGTCAACGGAGGAATGGCACCCCTCTTTAGCTCTTTAGAGTGCTCCCACCATCACTTACAAGATGGTGCTAGTCAGCAATTGAAGTAGCATTGCCGGATTAAAGGACAAATTAAGACAGAGCGAGGGATGGCAGTGCTGGAGGGAAAGATGTGCTATGCAGAGCCCAAGTAGGACCAGCTCCTTCATCGTGGGAAAGTAAGGAGAGCAGAGAACTCGAGGTTCATATTTTGTGACTCAGAAATCAAGCTATTCCAATCTGTGGTGCAGGCTGCTGAAGTCTAACAGGGAAAAATCAAAGACAAAACGAGTCGCTAACAGGAGGAACGCATTTTAGATAACAATCTTCTCTTTAAATTGATTTTAGATGGAGGTGTACATGCATGTGCTCCAACGAGAAGAGAGCGAGCTTGCATCAACCCAATTGTTTCAGGTGAAGATATGCAAGGAGGGACCAGTGTAGGGGAAAATGTGTGTCTACAAAAGAGAGATAATACAGGCCAGTGGAGACGGAACTCATTTAAAGATTGTACTAGCCCGTTTCATGTGCCCATCGTGGTCTTGGGGATCCATTTGTTGGTACAGATTGCTTTGCCCTGACGTTTTGCTAGGGGCTAGTTCGCAGTATGGCTGATAACGTTAAATGTTGATGGAGGCCATTGGGGAGAGGGGAAACATGTTGTTATGAGTGAATTTGAATGTTACAGGTTTCAGTGGATGATACATTGCTATCCAGTCTTGCATATGAGGGAAGTGGGAAACCAAGGAGTGCAAGTTTCTCAATAGGAGCCACCCCTGGTACGAGGATGGCCAGAATAGATGGAATACGTTTGGGGAATGGAATATAGGGTAGACTTGTGGTGTTGGGGGGCAGTGAAAGGGTGACAGATGTTAGAATTAAGTCTCCCAGTTTTCCATTTTTACACATAAATAAAGACAGAAAACAATCTATTTCCAGCAGGGACTCTTACTGGTGTCAGTCGTGATTGACATGACAATAGCGGTTATGAATGATGATTCGGGAGTAAAAAAAACACATCAAGATTTCTTAATGGAGCTATTATTGCTAAAAATGCAGGTGTTCGTAACACAATGCTGATGTTTTCAGAGGAGTTTTGTTTTGTATGTGGCAGATTGTAGCACTGGAACCGTAAGGGCCTCCAAGGCGTGCATGTATTTGTTATTTAAAGGTAGAAATATCTTAGCTGCTACCTCATTTATAAAGATTGCTCAAAATGACAATGGCTATACATGAGCAAAAAATAAATATGGATAAATGCAAGCAACAGTTGTGTACTGCATTCGTATCATAAACTAAGAAACCTAATGGAAATCAGCAGCACTCAGCTCAGAAGTTGTTGATTTGCCCACTTAACACTTGTCTTTGAATAGACCACCAGGCATGGGCGACTTTATCCCTAAATGTTATAAAATGATAGAAAATGGGCTGAAAAGCCACCCGTCAAAACATTTTTTAAAATTCCAGAAAAGTGGTAGATTTATTGCACACAACACACCTACACCGCTGGTGATCCATGCAGTAAGATTTCCGATTTGTGGTGGAATCCTCAGGACCAAGGCAGAAAGGGGTCCAATCCCAACAGCTCTGCAGGGCTATACTAATGGCGATAAAGTGTCCTACAAACCTCTGTACATCACCTATCAAGGAAAAGTCCCGCCACAACATTACTGAAGCTGGGCAAGAATCCTAGGGAATGCACTTGGAACATGTCAAGATCCCTCCTCATATGTAAAGCCAACTCAGAAGGGATTCAGTTCTACTTTTAATAATAATATTAAATAACAAGTATGATTCTGTTCTGACAAGTGGAGCAAAACAACAGCTGGGAGCCAGATCAACTAAGAATGTCTAGGCCCTAACTCTAAACCGAACATCAAGTGAAAGCCGGTGCACATGAAGGGCACAGCAGATGTATGTGTAGTTTAGCTACCCATTAAGTTTGTACTTTAAAGAAAGACACGCATATAATTGCAGCATTGCCCTTCTTCTGCTATATTACTGTTGCAACTTTTACAGGATAGTGTTCTTTTGGGTACATATCCTTCGTGCAACACCACCGGCTGGCTTAATTTGCTGTGCACCATTTCTCACGTCTGTGCATTGCGCTCAACAGCCTCTTTGCATGAGTGCTGCTGATATCATAGGTATGCAGCCCTCTATAAATATTGTACTGTGCCAGTTTTATCATGTAAACAACTTATCTCATTACCAATTATTAAGAGTTCGATTCCTTCCATAAGAGTACAGGGTATGGAATAATCTGGAATTCTAATGCAAAGTAGCCTGTTTTGCTTAAATGTCATCACTAGAATTTGTGCCGCATTAGTCAAAAATGCAGAGTTACAAAAAGCAACAGGCATTGATATTGGCTGTCTGCCTTTTGGCTTTGTCAATGCATGTTTTCTTTTGTCATGGTTTTTACCAGTGATGGTCCTCACCTTACCCATTTGCCATATACATGGGGCACAGCGATACATGGGGCATCGTTACCCGTGCATCCCATCCTTATGACTGTGGCTGACACTACCTTCCATACTATCTTTTACTTACAGGACACCAGGCTCTAGGTGTCTCGGCACTGCATTGGACACGGATTGAAGCGTAACTATGTACGAAGATAGGTGAGTGGAATGATTTGTAGATTCACTCTGATTGCTTATACCCTTAACCTCATCCGTGCGGTGCAGATTTACCACCGGTGCTGGGCCCTAATGAAAATGGGTATGGTCATGACGAAACAGTTCCTTCATGAGCACAGCTCGTCCGATGCTCATGACGGAACCGTTCCGTCATGAGCATCGATGGGGTTAAGCGCAAGAGGCAATGGTCTACAGTCTTCTGTTTTTTAACACTTTTAAACGCCTGTTTTAACATCACACTGTGATAGGTTACTTAACCTTATCGGAGGCCATCACTGACACCTCCTTATACATCACTATCACCTTTTGTATGATTTGCCACGGAGAGAGAGAGTTGAAAGCGTAAACTGAAGATAGGACTACCTGCATACCACTAATACAGTTGTGACTACATTCTGTATTTTTCTTAGGTCGCCCAAGGATACTAGCGATATTGTTTTCCACAGTACTAAGATGTGGTAGGTAGTACCTGCACCCACCACATTGTGTAGATAGTTTTTGCACTAGGTCCTGAAGAACTGCCACGGATCGCTATGACGACAAGGTATGAAACATGTTGACCGTCAGAGTTGAGCATAGCTAGACTGAACTTTAACGTCAGTAAGCTGCCACTCATTCTGTTTTTAATCAGGTGGATAGCCAGCCTCATTAAAGTCTTTTTTGGACTATCCAACCTGTTTTAATCACCAATTCTATTACATCTACACCACCTTGGCCCCTCACACCCACGGCACCAAACGGCAAGGAATAAAAGATCTCCGTTAAAGAGCCCCTTTATGGGTGCCCATCGGGTATTGCAGCGCCGCATCGACGAGCCGCAGGTCCATATGATGTAGCATAACACCTAGCTGGCTGGGTGTGTGAGGACCCTGGTTCCAACAGGAGGAATTCCTTTGCTCCTCTTCAGCGACTGACTAATCATTTGGTCAGCCTCCTCTGTGCTCTCCTTGTTCTACCTGGAGGAACTTCATACCCTCTTCTCTCACTGCTTGACAGGGCATGTATGCTCGACCTCTATAAAAAGCCCTATAGTCCCTCTCTTTTGTTTAATGGGTTTTACAAAACCTTATCTTTAAGGAAGCTAGAGGAATAATTGATGAAAAGCAAACATATGTTTAGGTGTCAAAAACGACACATTGCCTTAGTATTCCTTGGCACTGAAGGGAACTTCTTTGTGTATTGATCTGCTCCTTGTGAAAGAGCAGAATGCAGTCACAGTCAGTGATGGGTGATAGTTTTTTGAAGTGGTGAGGCAATCAGACCGGCACTCCAGGAATGCCCTTAGGTGCAACCCCAAAGCTCTCAATAGTGGTCCATTATAATGGGCCACAATAAAGAGCTCTGGAGTTAAGGCTGAAGGCATTGCAAGATTCTCACACGGCCTGGCAGTGGGTAAAACTAAATAAAATAGGATATTACATTTTTGAAAAAAATACCTACTCCTCTCTGCTGCTGCAGTCAATCAAAAAAAAGGCTACAAGGGGTCTCTGAGCCAACTCCCCTAACTAATCCAGATGCTGCTCTCATGCTATTAACTACTTGAGAGAACTTCAAGGATTTGTTGGAGGGAGCTGGCTCAGTGCTACTACAAGCACTGAAGGCTTGTACTTCCCTCTCCACCAAGCTGTCTGAGATAGCTCAGGTTAGAGAGGTTTAAAGTGCGCAAGACAACTGGCCAAAGTGGCATGCATACTTTGAACTAAGTGTGCACCACTTCTCCTCCCCTGCGCCCAGCCAGCCAGGCGAATGTGAACTTAATCAATGGCTAAAGTGGACTGCCTCATTAACCCATGCTGTATGTCTTAGTGGGTAGAAGAAAAATGTGAATGACAGAGTAACAGACCAATCAGTGAAGAGCGCTGGCTGACATCTCCTATACGTAAGCATGTTATACAAATAATTTGAGTAAAATCAATAGATCTTGCATAACCCAGACCTAAAGAGGGAGTAACACTGGAAGAGAAACGCGGTCCTGGCCAGGTGAAGATGATGTCTGCAGGTCTTGTTTGGAAGCAACAAGGTGCACCCTCGGGAGAGGCAGAGCAATAGCAGTGCACCTTTCTGCCCCCTGTGCCTAGCCTCTGCAAGCACTGTGCAGTTCTACACCTCCCCTTATCCTTATATCCTCAGTAAGAGGAGTTTCTGTGCAGCTGGGTCACTGTGTGAGCCAAATAATAGACACACGCTATTGGATGCAGACCAAGCGGGCCCCGGGGAAAAATCCCTGACTGGATCAATAGACACCTGAAGATATTCTGGAGATGGAAGGGAAGGGAACCGAGAGGATAGGTTTGCAAACTGATGTTAAATCGTGGCTAGCTAAGTAATAAAAGATGCGGTTAAGGAAGTGATGATGTAATGCTCCACGGAACGGCGAATAATGAAAGGTACTATGCAACTGTAATTGAGTTTGTTTTGGATTCATTGTTTTGGAAAACAATAAAAAAATATTTAAAAAAAAAAAAAAAGAATAGACACACACAACAAGCAAGCTATTGCTGGGTCTGGTCCATTCTGTCTTCTCTTGTGTTCGTTCACCGCGTGCTTACCCTCAGCATGACATCAGACCAGCGTTTACAGTACTATTGGGAAGGGATGCAGGTGTCTGCTGCTCATGCCTTCTTGGTCACTGTTGCTGCACAGCAGCTCTTCACTTCATCACCTCGTCTTTTACAAGTATTCGTCAATCTGGTACTGCACCTCAGGCCGCGGTCTACTCCAAGTGCCTCAAATACTGTGGATGAGTGTTTCACAAAAGACTGGGCCTCCATTTTACAGCACTAGTCTGATCAATGTCTCATAGGCGCAGCCCGCACAGCAAAGGATGTTCTGGTGGTCTTAAGAGTGCAGAGATCCCATGCTGCCTCCAGTATCTGTAGGCAGTGGGCTGGCAGACGTTCCAGCTGGGCCTCAGCAGCAGGCTTCATAAGCGCATGAATTTTTGCATATAGTTCACATCCCAAAACACCTCCCTTATTCACAAGAATTAGCCCCAGGCGAGCAGCAGATGCTGGGCTCTCACAAGAGCTCTCCTCTGCTTTTCTGATCGTTATCCGTGGGGAAGGAAAGCAGTCGCTGGCTTTGGTGAAAAGGCCTCTTTCTCGTCGTTTGTGCGTTTTGCCCTCTTGTCTCCTTTTTATAAAAGAAGCAAAAAAAGCAGCAAGTCCCGCAGCATCTTGTGTGGCCACAGGAGCCACACTGGGCTAATAACGCCGAGCCCGGGAGGTAAAGGCCGAAACATGATAATCTACCCTCTTCCATTATCCCAGAGTATGTGTCACGTGGTTAGACTTCTCTCTGCTCACCTATCACCCTCTTTCCTGACCATCCTCTCGCCAGTTGTTTTGGAAGTAGGGGACCCCTATATAAGAATGCACTAGCTATACATAGGGAAGAATTACTGGTTTGGAAAGGTCTATAGCCAGTGAATATACTAAATAAACCTAACTAGATAAATACAGCTCTAATTTATGGCCCACTACACAAAGACTTTTCACCAACTACGTGAATAGGTTTTTCAGTTTTATTATTCAAAGATATATATTTTTTATATATATATATATATATATATATATATATATATATATATATATATATATATATATATATATATATATATATATATAGCAGTTTTTTTAGAATAAATATAAGCTCTATAGATACAGTTTGATATATTTCTTAATAATTCAATATTTTTGTGACAGTTTTCAAAAATTCGTAAAACACATATATAACAAACACACAATGAGCATAAGACAAGAAAGACGATGGAGGCAAAGCGGTAGATAAACACACTACGCGCGTTTCGGCTTGGCAGCCTTCATCAGGTGACCCGTCTTTTGCAATATGTAGCCCAAGATGTGAGGAGAACTGGCATAAAAACATATAATTCGTCAGAGCCTCGTATCCCAAATATCAATGTTTATAACATATATGGTGAGTCACATGATAAGGGTGTAGGGAAAAAACGTCCTTAAATATAAGATGCAGGTGGATAGAAAGAGCTCTTCGAATATGTATGATGCCTCATGATGGAAAAGGCACAACGTACATAGAAGGAGAGCCTAGAGTATAGGCAGAAAATCTGAATCAAGAATCACTGTGTCAGCCAGGGGCAGAGGGTTGCTCACATTGGATGTTACGGTTTATCTGATGCTTATTTAGATCAGGCAGGATATGGCACTTGTGGCGTTGGGTGCCAGTTCTCCTCACATCTTGGGCTACATATTGCAAAAGACGGGTCACCTGATGAAGGCTGCCAAGCCGAAACACGCGTAGTGTGTTTATCTACTGCTTTGCCTCCATCGTCTTTCTTGTCTTATGCTCATTGTGTGTTTGTTATATATGTTTTTTATGAATTTTTGAAAACAATGTCACAAAAATATTGAATTATTAAGAAATATATCAAACTGTATCTATAGAGCTTATATTTATTCTAAACAAACTGCTATATATATATAAAAAAAAATATCTTTGAATAATAAAACTGAAAAACCTATTCACGTAGTTGGTGAAAAGTCTTTGTGTAGTGGGCCAAAAATTAGAGCTGTATTTATCTAGTTAGGTTTATTTAGTATATTCACTGGCTATAGACATCCTCTCGCCAGTTGCACGACATTCAAGTTACAAACTCAATTACTCTAAATCCAAACTCTTCTGTATCTTTATATATTCGAGTTTTGTAGGTGTGCGTGGAGGTCAGTGTCAAACAAATAACACGAAACATTGCCAAGGGGAAGAAATTGTTGTTTTCCCCTCCAACCTCGGGTCCCTACATGGACACCAGCATTGGCGGCTCCTCCGTTATGTGGAGAAGCGTCGCTCCGCCTGCTGCAAGTGCAGCAGGCACACACACTAATAAAATTGTCAAAAGTACAGTTTTATTAATATGTCCCAGTCTCGCACTGCATGGGGTGCAGCTGATAAGTGCAATTACACTATTACTTCAGCCCCTGCAAGTCCACATGGGAGATTGGCCGGCTGTTTAGAGCCGGCCAATCTCACATGCGCACTGCAGAGCCTGCAATTCCAAGGCTGAAAAACAGCAGACGGATTGCAGTCGCAGGCCCCCAGCCTCAAAATGAGCACTGGGGTTGCCTGCTCCAGCCAAAACTGGAGCTGCAGCTGGCTGGTTTCATGATGTACAAGAGAGAAGTCCTTTCCCTTCCTCCCTAGTCACAGCCGACAGAGGAGAGCGCCAGGAGGAGAGAGAGAGAGACGGCAGACAGGCGCTCCAGCAAAAGCAACATGCGTATAGGGTGAGTTTTTGGGGCATTGCTCCCCACCATATTTAAATGTTGCCGGCCGCTGATGGACACCAGTCATTAAGACTTTGGTTTCGCTGCCAGGCAGACTGCACTGCTGGAATCCCCACCCACCCTCCTGCTCCTTACCACCTTCAAGCCCGTACATTGTTCATCTTCTTATAGCCCCACCATGAAATTGGGTGTTTGGATTTTAGAGTTAAATACATCCACAGAAGGGTTGAGTACTAAGGATCGGTTAGAGGCAGAGGGCGTAGCTTGGTAAGTATGATGGGGGGGGGGGGGGGGGGGGGGAGAGGGGTGTGAGCTTCAGATATCCCGACAATCAAGCCGACATATAATGTTATAATACACCATGGAGGGGCGTAAGGTGCAGAGGAAAGGGAGAGAAATGCATATTGGTATGAGTACTAAGTGAGAGAAACACAACATTTTGGAAAATATTCAAAACATTTTTGGACTTTCAAAACAGAGATGAGATGAAGAGTACTTTTGGCAGTGTGTACATGCAAAGAAGCCCAGGTGAAATTCGACAGACACCTCACCAAACCCGACTGAACGCACCTGTACCAAACTATTCATCGAAAAATACATTTATTAGGGGTGTGTTACACCCCCAACACTCCCCTGAAGCTATGCTGCAGGTATGATGTGAAAGGGAGGGAGTGAGGAGGCGTGGGTAGTATGATGTAAACTTGAGGTAATGTTTGTGTGTTTTGTTGTATGGCCTGGTAGGAGTGTATGATTTGGTACATCATGATGTTTGCAGGGTCTGCTGTTTTAAGTGGTGGTTTAGGTATGACCTAGTTTGGTGGAGGGGAAAAAGAAAAGAGAGGGTATATGGGTATGAAATGTGGGCCTGGGAGCATGAGGGCGGAATCAGTAAATGTAAAGTGCGGCAGGCATTGCTAGCATGCTAGCAGGGTGGCTGCAGAGAGCTGAGCACGGCTGGTACCTGGGGAGAGGCAGCTGAGTGAATATAGAGGCACATGTGAAAGGAGACTGTGGTGGGAGATGCGAGAGCATGGCAGAGGGAGATGGTGGCAGAAGAGGACTTAGTGGGTGAAATAAGTAAAGTGAATGTTGCACAAGTATGGCAAATTAACTGATAGCATAGCAGTAATCACCTCCAAAGTGTCAACTGGTTATGTCAGCGCTATACCAATACATAGCTGGGGCTGTTCTGCTTGGGTTCAAGGTCTGCAGCACATGTCCCATCAACAAAGGCTAAAAGCATTTGGAAAAAAAAAGTGCTGATCTCAAAGGCTTAAAAACGCATAACCATACACACTATCACACAAAACTATGGGCCAAATTCATCGAACTAACTTAAGACAAAATCCTAAACTTACTACCTCTTTGGTATTCACAGGAGGCACTTACTCATTTTGGTATTCACAGAAGGTACTTACTCATTGATGAGTAAGTGCCTTCCCTGAATACCAAAATGGCTAAATGGTAGTAAGTTTAGGATTTTGACTTAAGTTAGTTCTGTGAATCGGGCCCTACATTTCCACACAATGGAGCCGACAACGACATACAAGCACGTAGACTGATGCCGAGATGATCCTCAGCATGACGCAGTCAAACATCTGCTGTGAAGAAGTTAAACATGGACTATGAGGACATCTACAGGTGCATGGGCCAGGGTCAGTGGAGGGAAAGCGGGCACTTCAAGTGGGTTACAGCCGGCACTTCAACAGATGGGGGTACAGCAGGGCACGAGTCGGGGGTACACGCGGGTGGACGGCGTCCACCCCTTTTTTTCACCCCGCCAAGTATTTGGGCCCCACTGAATAATGTGCTGAACCAGGGCCGGACTGGCTCCCGGGCAATTGTCTGTGCTGCCGAGCTAGGGGCTAATTTATCTGTGGTGGGGGCTTATTTCGTTGATGGGGACCTGCGTGTGATTTGAAATAAAAAAAAGCAAAACAAGTTTCGTTTTGCACACGCAGGTCCCAATCAACAAAATTAGCCCCTAGCACGGCAGCACACACAACTGCCCGGTAGCCAGTCCGGCCCTGTGCTGAACTCGTCCCTGTGTAATTTCCAAACACTGGGACACTTTCAGCAGCGCCTGCACGTTGTCTGCTTTCCATCTACAACAAGCAACAACGTGCAGGCGGGGTAGGATGGAGCTTTCTTACTTGAGTTGACCTTGTCATGAACAATGGGAAAGCTTAGAAAGCAGCACAGGAGGGGAAAACCCCCTAGCAGCCAAGGTGTTAAGATTCCTGCTGGGCCCATAACAAAGGCCGAATTTGAGGGGTCATCAGGCCTCCTTTTGTTCGAGAGTCTTGGCTGGGAGCAGTCAGGAGCCTCACACCTGATGCAATGAAGTGGAGGGGGAAACAAAGGCTCAAACCTTGTAAGCACTTCACAAATACTTAAGAGAGGCAGCTTTTCACTCCTTTCAATCCCTGTTTAGGAGATATACAAAGCATGCGCTCCAAGACTGTCAGATGTTTTGGTCTTTCGTAGTATTTACAGAAAGCAAATTGCATTTATTTAGAGCTTACTACACCAGGAGGCGTTGAAATAATTTAAGTACCACTATTTTTTCTTATATAGGCCTACTCATCCCAATGCAGGGCGTCAGAGTGCTTTACATCAACACGTGCATATTGCATGTACAATAAAAATATATGTTTGTAAATGAATGTACAGGATGTGTTACATAAAACCGGGGGATTGCAAGGTGTAGAAATCACTTATCATCCATAGCTCACTGTGCTATTACCCTCCCAATGCGATCAAACGTACACATGATAGACCTGCTAAACATATATGTGATGTCACTTGCAGACTACCTAACTAGGTTAGTCCCCCAACTTCCTTTTTTTTTTTTAGGACTTGTGCTCTGGAGTACAGAGACAGGGATCGTGGTGGACACACACACGCACACACACGTATTACACTATTATATAGACCAACCTCAGCCGTTACTCCCAGGTCCATTGCTATCTCCTCTACCTGCAGTTCTCTCTGTAGCTGCTCTTCACAAAAGCCAAGAATACATGCACTTTTTAGTTTGTTTATTCAGGTGACATTGAAATAATTTCATAAAGTGCGATGAGCGTTTTTCACTGTGAAGATGTACGTTCACTAAACCATTTTCCATAAAATATGTATGGAATGGGAAGTTATTAAGTCAACATTTTGTCAGTGTTCTTTGTCAATCATGGCATATTGTCTGCAACGTTTGCCTCTGAACAAGGGCGCAATTGCATAATATTCGTTCCAGGTTCTCTACTGTATGCCTTTCCTGAGAAATTGCTTTTCCTAATGAACTGCATTTATGTGATGCTAGCCTCCCTGAGCGAGCGTGCGTGAGTGGAAAAGGAACAGCCTGGACTCGGAGCTATCAGACTGAGACTGTGTCAGGCTTTCAGTAGCCAAAGGTCACGCATTCGTGGAAACATAAAAAGCGGGAAAAAAATGATATTTAAAGCAGCGGGCCTTGGGAAGATGATTGTACGGCACAAGGGAACATGACGAGACATAAAGAAAGAGACAACAAGGAAATCAGAAAAAGAAGGAATTAGGCCAAAAACAATGAAAGATAATAGAGTAAATGGAAACAAACAATAAAAGACAAAAACGTAAAAAGAGAAAGAATTCCTGTAGAAATAGAAATCACGCATCAGTGGCTAGCGGAGATAATTTCGTGGAAGTCGTCCAGGACGACGAGGACGCCTGGAGACAAGTGAAGTGGAGGAGGCAATATTCATACCTGTAGAGTTATTAGAGATGAAAACCAAGTTCAGTGGTTATGAACACGATTGCCTTGTAGGTTCGTGACGTCCTGGTTTTTCATCAGGTTTGTGATATGTTTACATCATTTTGACTTCGCAGCAGCATGTTGCTTGATTTATCCACCCTTCCTTTATCACTACAGAATTCGAACTTGATTCACGTTGCATGTGCATCCACTGTGCAGAACTGGTTGGGGTTATTTTCCCAATTCAAATTCTTTTTCACAGCTGCTCTCAAGACACAGGGGCATATGTACAAGGACTAACTGCTGCTAACGTTAGTTATCAGCAGTTTTCTTACCGCTGTGTACCGCTGAGAACTATCGCCTTATTATTGTTGTATGCACAAGACGTCACTACATGGCGATAGCTTCAGGGATCAGTAGTGAAAACTGCTGGTAATATTAGCGTGATGGCAATAGGAATTCTGGCTTTAGCGGGCAAATACGAACGAAAAGCCCATTAGCGCAAAAACATGAGTTTTTTTGCCTCTATAGCCAAAAATAGCCAATCAGTCGTCCTCCAAGGAAAAATAGGCGAACAAACAATGGAATGCAGAATGGAGCAGCCAGGGCTATGTGCATCACAGATCAACATCCCCTTGAAGCCCCCCAAAATCCATGCTGACCAGCAGGAGTCCAAGGGGAAGAGGAAATGCAGGGCTACATCCATGAAAAGAGGCGGTGCAACACCAGTGATGAATCACTTCTCATTATGCGCTCTTTGCAACACCATGGCATCCAAAACGTTGAAAGCGCGGACAGTCCTTGGGCATGGAGGCCTCGCTGGTCCTGCGTCTAGAGCCTGGATGCCTCGCTGGTCTTCCGGCTGGAGCATAGATGCCTTGCTGGTCCTGCGTCTGGAGCCTGGATGCCTCGCTGGTCCTATTTCTGGAGCATAAATGCATTGCTGGTCCTGCGTCTGGAGCCTGGATGCATCGCTGGTCCTGCGTCTGGAGCCTGGATGCATCGCTGGTCCTGCGTCTGGAGCCTGGATGCCCCCTGGTCCTGCGTCTGGAGCCTGGATGCCACCTGGACCTGCATCTGGAGCGGGATGCGGAGGTGCTAAGGCGTCAATGAGCCGTGGCGGTAGACATTGTGGCATGGCAATCACCCTTACCTGGTGGTGAAGTCTGTCAGGGCGCACGGAGACACGTTGCTGACCTGTGTGAGAAGACCACCTTGAGCCCCTTGGAGCTGTGAATGGTAGAGGCGCTCCTGCGCACCAACGTAGGGAGGTCTGAATTGCATACTATGATCCACCACTACACCGGGGTGCACAGAGCGGATTACCAACGGTGGGCAGCGCCTCTCTGCATCAAAGGCCAGGTGAATTTGCGCTGGCCGGACACTGTGGAGGGAGAGGCTCCTGAGCTGTGTCGAACATGAGTGGCGTGAGCGCTGCAACTTCATGCCTAAGGGGGCTCTGCTGCATCACCCGCATCAGGAGGTTCCCCAGCAGACTTGGCGGTGATTGCTGTACCCAGGCTTGTGAAATCCCACCTCGCTGAGGCTCCTGCTGGCTGAGTCACAGATTTGTAGAGAGTGCAGCTGATTGCGCCATAGTGTCAATGTCCAGGAAAGGAGAAGGTGGGACGAGTAGCAGAGGGGACCCAGGGGTCGAGTCATCCAGGCCTAGCACCTAGTGTGACGCACCCCCAGTGGCGGCTCATCCGCAATGACAGAAGAGCATCACCCCACTGCTCTCAAGCAGACTCAGGAGAGCAGGAGCAACAAAGACACAGGACCAGGCTTCGAGGAAAGATGTCTTTCATTTAAATATTTTTAACACCCGCTCACACACACACACCTCGTCCCCGCCATATCCAGTGTTCTTTCCGGCGTTTCCCACCTCCAAGCTGTCCAGTCCCACGCAGCACTTCTCTATGGTGGGCGCTGAGGCCCATGTGCAGCAGGCATACCACCTGTGTGCCAAAGGTATATATGCAGTTACAACGCATACTATTACATCACATTCCATTACAATGCATTCTTATACTACACATATTGCAACAGTAGGGAAAGGGCTGGATAGCAGAGATGAAAACATTACTATTCCCAGTTCAGTAAGTGCAACCTTAAAACTAACCCTTGCACCCCAAAACATACACTGGACCCTAAAATTCATCTTTGACCCCCCCCCCCCAACACACCCTGGACCCTAAAATGTATCTTTGACCCCCTCAAAACACATCCTCAAATTCATAATTGACCCCAAATTACCACCCAAATTTCATATTTTACCCCATAATACACCCCAAATTTAATCTCTGATCCCTGAAACACATACACACCCTAAAACTAAAAAAACATCATTAATAACCTCACAATGCGTTGTAAAGGCCCCAGCGTTGTTGTAGTTGCGTTGCAAAGGCATTACGATGTAATGCCTGCGTTGTAATGGACGTCTCTTGTGCCAAAGGCAAGCCATAGTCAAGCCCGTCTATGTCCGTCTGCCCCTGGACCGTGCTCAGCCCCAAGGCCGCTTCGTCTCGGGCACTCCACTGCTACAACGCCAGCACTCTCCTCACCATTTACCCTGGACGCCACATCGGCAGCCAGGACCAACCGCTGCTCTGGACCGGACATCGCCATCACTGACGGCTACTAGATTACCCACAAGGACCACCCTGACCGTCCAGGAGGAGGCACTGCCATCACCTACAGAAGCACACTCCGACTGACCATGCACCATAATGACCGAACGGTGACCATGGAACACCTCATCTACCAAATCCGGACCAACCCCAACCCCATCCTCTGCGCCACCCTCTTCTTTAGGACCCCCATTCTCCAATACCGTTGTAGACCTCATTGCACCCCAGGCCCTCCCATCCACTGATGACATCCTACTCAGTGAACTCTACTTCCACCTGGACCAGTGACCAGAACACCACCTCTTCCTGGGGAAGCATGCCAACATCAGACTCAAGCAGTTAGTCACCACAGCAAGCCACATAGCAGGACACATTCGTGCAGGTCTCCTCTGCCAGCGGGCACTTCAACTACAGCCACACCCCTGGACTGACCATCATTGTGTACATCACATCTTCACCATGCCCACCGTACACCACCGTCACCATCACCCCCCCTCGCAGCTGGATCAAAGCCACTGAAGAACTTCTCGTCAACTCCCAAAGCTCCACCACTTACAGACGATAACACTGCAGCGCGCAACCGCCACCGATAGATCTCCAACTGCGCCGACACCCTAGCACCCCTCAAGAAAAGACAAGGCAAAATCTAGCACCACATTGTGCCGTATTTGCAAAGTGACGCATGTAGGCACATTTGTGACCTTGTGAAGTCCTTTGCCACATCATACCTGCATCAGGTATGATGTATGCAGTGTGTGCGTTCCCACGCGACAAGGCCTCATAGGAGTGGCACAGTGAAATTCATCATATTTCACTGCAACAATTGTAGGACGGCACTGTGTCAGTACCTTACGCCTGCCTGAAGGTAGGCGTAAGTGTGACGCAGTGCCACATGGATAGGCTGGCCCCATGCATTGCTGGAGTTGCGCCATGCTCGTGAACCAACTGCAGCAATGCGTGACTTTAGCGCAGACAGATAAGTCAGGATTCCAGACGTATCTGTCATTACTTGCGTCAGGGAGTGCTGTCCAGTGAATACAGCGCTTCCATGATGTCGCAAGAAGGGCTTAGTTAAAAGTGTTGCAACTCGGTCTTGTCGCAGCGCTGCAACACTTTTCAGGACAGAGGTCCAGGAATGCACACTATCTTATTGATGGTGTGCATTCTTGCCTTGTAGTTTTGTCGCAGAGCAGCGCAGCCCCATTGCTTGCAGGGCTGTCCAGCACGAAACCCTGCTGAAATGAGGCCCCAAGTGTAATCTCCATTTTTAAGACCAGCTATTTTCTGGTCTTAAAAACTGCCTCTAACTGCAGTTAGAGGCAGGTTTTTTGGTCCTCCTACCTTCAAGAATTCCCTTGTAAATATTGCGAAGTGGGGTTAGCAGCCGTTTTTGCACGGAAACGCCTCCCTTCCATATCATTATCGCTAACAGAAATGGCAATCTTTTCTACGGAAGTTTTCACTGGAAAACTGCCGCTAACAGAGGTTGGCGACAGTTGTACATATGGCGATAAAAATATTTCTGCCGTACTGTCGTAAAAGTGCTGCTAAGGCAGCGTTAACTCCTTGTACATATGCCCCACAGTCTTTGGGCCTGATCACAAGTGGATCATTCACAAGGTGCTATTTCTCACACCTCATAAATAATGATAGGTGTACTCCCAGATTTTCATCTTGACTGTTTGTGTTGGCTGTAGAACTCTGTACACTATACCCTTGCTCACCCGAGGTAAAGAGAGTGTGCTTCCCCTTATAGGGTGTGATAAATAGTGCCTGTTATGAGTTTTGTTGGAATAACATGCAGATTTTGGTGTTAAATGCAGCAAAATCAGCATGGTAGGGTAAATGTTGTTTATATTTCCACTTTTACATTTTAGCCGGTTTGACTTTCTGAAATTTAACCAAGGTTGACGCATTTCACGCATCTGAAAAATATGCGATAAACACCTCCCAACTCGTAATTCTGATCCGTGTGCAAACAGGGATTTACACACGGATGTAATACACCAACCCACACGCATTCATGCCATTTGTGGAGAGTGATGCCCTCACAGTAGTAGTCTCTGACCTGGAGAAACCAAAACAGAGGCACAAAGAGGTGTGAGATTTCTGCGCTTTAATGTCATCAACCCAACTAAAAGTGTGATCAAGGAAGATGAGAGGCTGGGCCTCATCTAAAGGGTCGCTATTGGAATTGGCCAAAATCTGGCTAGGTGTACTCCCAGATTTTCATCTTGACTGTTTGTGTTGGCTGTAGAACTCTGTACACTATACCCTTGCTCACCCGAGGTAAAGAGATTGTGCTTCCCCTTTCAACATGATGGAGTTGGCATGCCCCTAATTGTTATATTTAACTTATCTATAAGACCACAGTAAATGGTACAATGTGTATCCAGGGGATGTAAGTTGAATGTCACAAGTGTACTGCAGCACTCATTCTGCCATCCACTACAATTACGCTGTAAACATGAGTGCAGGCCTACCCTCTGAAGCTTGGCTGTGCAGTTTAAAATCTACCAATTCAAACTATTATAATAACCCCTTTTGACAAGCCTAAACTTTGCTTTTAAGTAATGACAAGTTACCTCTACATAGGCCTTACTGCCCATAAAGACGGTGCATGCCATTTAACAGTAGGGCATGTAAATGGTTAATGTTAAACATATCCTTACAGTGAACAAGGTCCAAAGGCTATTTTCTCTGTAGCAGGGTTTGCTGTTCAATAGAAAAGCACCAGAATACTATATTAAATGTATTCATGTTATCTAGGACTAGGAAAAACCTACAAATTACATTTGTGGACTTTTTGAAATAATTATTACAAGCCCAATTCAATAGTGGAGTCAGATTTGTCATAAATGTTTTGGAAAAATAAATTTAGAAAGTTACCATTTCCCTACCTAACGTCTCCGGAGGCCCATTTGCATGTGCTCTAACTATCACACAGGAGCTGAATTGCCTCCATGATGAGGTGTCCATTGGCTCCCAGAGCTGAGACAGCCTTGAGGCTTTCTGCTCCTTTGGCAGGCTGACCATCTGGGCTGTACCCAGGAACTTGATTAACTTCAAAGAGGTCTGCCATGTCACAGGTAAATATTAACTGAATCCTAGGCATGGCCCTTCTTTGCTTCCACAGTCAGGCATGCACTAATCCCCCAATGAACTGCCCCTGAACTATTTTAGAGTGACCACAGAGGAGGGAGTGCTCATTTCCCTGGGCATACAGGCTCTGCAACAAAGACAGGAGGGGTTCACTATCTTGCTTTAAACACAGAGGAGCATTGTGTGATTGTTTGCTGTAGGACACAAAAGAAGTGCTGGCAAGGTTGGTAGGGTTGCACCTGGGAACTTTTACCCCATTGGTTAGGGAGATCCAGGATTCACCCCCACCCATAGGCTGGTGCCAGGCATAGATATGGTGCTCAAAGTACCTCTCTCAAAACACATTCTGGACCAGTGATAGACAGAAAAGGGCTGAACCTGCTGCCTGTGACCTGAGAAGAGCCTAGAAGACTGAACCTGCTCTCCAACTTATACTCAAGACAATGAAGTGGTCCGCAAGGGTTGTAAGGCTGACCTCCTGTTCAAGCTACAGTGACACAACAAGCTACAAGAGGCTTTTTTTTACAACTGCCCAGATGACCAGTTCCAACTGCACCTACCCTGGATCCTGCTGCTGGCCTCTACTGGAGTGAGTCTTGACTCCAAAGTACTGTCCCCAAGGTCATTGAACCTGAGCTGATGTCAAGTGCACTCCTCCTAACTTTTCCTGAAACCTGGCACTTAAAAAGAGTTTTACCTTCAAAGACCTCTGGAGCACTGTCACCAACTAGCCAAGTCAATGTGACAAAAGTGCGTTGCCGTTGGGACAAAAATTCAGGTTGCTCTCGATAAGACCTTTTCCACAGCAGCAAATCCGATTCAGCTGCACCTTGTGGAGAAGGTATCTGGCCTAGTGGAGCTCTCTTAGTCTACAGTCTGCAGCTTTGCCCCACTGGAATAATCAGAGCTCCAAAAAAGTGATAAAGTCAAAAGGTAGAAAGCGTCACTGGGCAAAGGTGCCAAAAGTATCCGGCTAGAAAGGAACCTCCTCTGGATATGGAATTCAAATTTCTCCAGCTCTGAGCTTTCTCGACAGAAGTCAAATGCTTCATCGTTTCCTAGTCCGGTGGCTATCCAATGATATGAAGCCCACTTCCTGCTGCGTTGTCTCGCTAAGGATTTTTTACTTCCTTTTAATGGCATTTGTGGGCATATTTATGACTTTTGTGGTGCAGGACAGTGCAGCAAGTCATCTTGCTGCCCTGCCCTTCATCAGAGGGAAAGGGCAGGAATGCACTGTATTTATCCAAGACAACCCATTCCTGTCCTTGTCCCATGTGCTGGCACGTTTTTCCAGCCTAGCTCCAACACTGGCACTCTTGCACAATGGGGCAAGGGTGCCTGAGCTGTAGGCAGGATTGTTTTTGTGCAGTAAGGGGCACCTTCTGGGATGAAAACAATCATGAGAGAATACTTCCTCTTCCTAGGTGTGCTGCAGAATGCAGCACATATAAGGAAAGAATGATGAGAAATAAAGATAATTCTCCTCATTACGCCTCCCCTTGGGAGGCCTATCTTTTTTTCGCATTCCCAGGTTCACTTGTTCTTGTAAATCGGGGAATGCGTCAAAATTCATGGATGCTGCATGGGAACACCCATGCAGTATCCATGGAAATGCTCACTGACACAGCAATTTGAGCTGTATTACATTGCTCAAGATTTATGAAGCCACACAGTGTCACGCAAGGCAGCCTTGCCTGGCTTCATAAATTTTGTTTTAACATTTGAGTTGCTTTTGTACAACATTGCATGGTACAAGAGCGATACAAAGGGGCTCCTAAATATACCCCTATGTCTGAAGGTAAAACTTCCAAAAGGTTCAGATCAGGTTTTTGTATCTGAACTGCACTCCAGCGCAGTCAGCCTTAACTTCTACCTAGGTACGGATCAAGTACAATCGGATGACCACAGTTGGAGCTTAATGCTGCTTAGGTGCTGATTTTATATGTAAACTTAAAAAATTCCAAACTCTAGTTTCCCTTATTGGATTTTTGTTGTTTTAGTGTCATTTTATTTATTAAAATGTACTCTGTTTTTCTAAATTGGTTCGGCATTATGCTTGTGCTTTGACTGTATTATTGTTTTGGTACTGCATGAATATTTTATCCATCACCTCTAAGTTAAGCCTGTGTGCTCTGTGTGATAGCTACAATAAGGTTGAGCTCAAGTTAATTTAGAGATTCATCCTCACGAGGATTGTGGTTATTAATTGAGGTGGGTATCAACCCCTATGAGCTAATACCCAAATGCCTTACACTCTCCTTCACCTTGCCCAAAAGAGTTTGCAGTCACAGCCATGTCCCCTGCCATATGCTAAAGGGCAGTGCAACCAGGAAGTCTGATTAACATCCTTCATTAAATGTATAAAAGGAGCCCAGAAACCATCATCTTCACCTCAGTGTTTGGATCTCTACTCTCCAGCCACAGAAATGTGGGCAATTCTATTCCACTATCTGGGGATGCTGTCCTCACCCTCCACCGTGTGCGATGCGCAAGCACGGGAATCCAACTGTATTTCACTTTGCTTTTTTAATTAATACTGTGAGCCAACCTGAGGATGAACATCACAAGATATCTTTTGCAGCATTTTCAATATTGGTGGTATGTATCTATACTGCTGTATGTCTTCAAATTGCCTGCAGCTTATCACAAACATCACAACCTCTCCTTCTTTGAAAGGGAACCCCCTGCACCCCAATACCTACTCTCCTCTATCTCATCTTTTAACCCCACAAAGCATCTGCATGAGCTCACATACCCCACCTCCAAATGATCACACTTAACTCCTATTAAATTAATCTACTTCAAAGAAACTGGAGGAACTGCATGGACTGGCCGCACAAGACTAATACCAAAAACCAGCAAAAACTGATTGCAACTAACTAAGGAAAGAAGCATGCTGTCTGGTGCCAAGCGCTTCAGTGCCCTATATTCTTGCATTACAGTACTTGCCAATATGGATGCATAATACATAGATTGGTACTGGTAGAGGATAACAAACTCTCCAGGCCTATTGCATGCTATACAGTGATGGAATCTACTTTTTATCACGCTGGAGTCAGCTAGCCACCATTACAATGACAGTTATATGTTTGAGGCATATCTGTTTTTTCTGCTTTTATGTCAATATTCTATTTCAAGGGCTTTGACTGCTTAATGCACACCGGAGGGGCAAAACAATGTAATAAATATGTTTGTCCAAACTCCCAAAAGAAACATATGCCTGTAATCTCACTGGAGCTAATGTTTCTAATTTTAGAAAACAGTGTCCCATGAATAAGCACTATGAATGTATCTATTTATTTACAATCACTTACTGAGGTGGGTCAATTATGTTGAAAATTCTATCGTACTGTGAATATATTGATCTAAAATACAACTATGATCAAATGCTACAATAGAAACCTCTCTATGCTTTGAAACAAGTGTACCGAGTTATGTATTGCTCGACTGAGAGGGTGTCTACTAACAGAAGAACCCACTTGTACAAGATTCCCTCTTACAGAAATGACGTATGTGACAGAGAGCTAAGGCAGTTAACCTATCAGGGGCAATGCCCTTCAACTTCACTGACCAGCTTGAGTCTCTCATGTCCTCCATTAGATATGCCTGATTGCTGCCACTCCTGACATTAAGTTTTCCATTTCAAGTCAATCCCTTTGAGTTCCTATATGGAACTGTTAAGAGAGAAGACCTATTGCCTGAAGAAGAGAGAGACCAAGCAGGAAGAGGGAAGGCAAGACAATCTCAGCATGTGAAAAGGATGAGATCCAGAGAATTGACGATGGTGACTCGGGGAGAGCAAGCACTGCTGGCATGATTATCACTATGAACCCCCACCAAACCCCACAGCCTCTGGAGATATAGGAGAAGATGATGTGTGCCTGACACGCAACGAGGAAGGGTGTTGGTGACAGCTGGGGATTTAAGACCCTCCTGGCCCCTACTTTTGGCATATGAACCGGTAAGTACACAAATCTTGGGGCTTGGCGACTGCTTTCTGGGACAGTGAGATGTGTGGGGTTCCTGTGGGGACTGGAAAATCCATGTACCATAACTCTGGACTGGGATAGAAGCAAGGCTTAGCCCTTTTGTGACACACTAAATTATGGAGCACCAGGGATCCTTAAGATCACTGCCACTTGCACAATGGAAAAATTCAATGAAAGACATGCAAGCTCTCCTTGAAGCAAAAACGATCTGTAGGGTCGTGTTAAAGATCCCCTTTGCTGCCCAGGGACCGGGACACAGAGAACCATGAGGAATCTGCAGGTAGAGACATTGAAGCAGCCCTTGTGAACATGAAGTCATGGCTGAGCTATAGATTAAAACATTGATCTTTTCACTGCTTGTATGAACCTGTTGAAAGACAGACTAGATAAACACAGTAATAGCATCAATGAGGCCTAGTGAAAATCTCACACCTTGAGGACAGCACCTGAGACTTAAAAAAACACTATTGCTGGCATGTAGAGAGTTACAGGCAAGACTGATGACCAAAACAAGGACCTGAAATTGCAATCGCACAGAAACGTTTGAATGGCTAGACTCCCAGAATCCACACACCTTGGCAAATCTAAGCATTTTGTTGAAAACCTACCAGCTGGCCTGCTAGGCAGAGCCAGCTTCTCTGACTTACTTATTGAAGGAGTGCATCAATCGTTGGCCCTGCCCGCCCTGGGTGCTCCCCACCACAATAGTCACTTGAATACTCAACTACAGAGACATTGAACTGCACCTGCCAGAGAGAAAGGTCCCTTGCAGTATCAGGGCTCTGCAATCTCACCTTTTCCGGATTTGAAAGTCTTCCCGGGACGGCTCAGAGTACAGTATAAAGACTGTGCACATATCTTTAATACCCCTACAGAGAACTTGAAGTTTTCAAAATCTGCCACCAAGAAGGGGAAAGATCAAAAAAAGTCGACCAACTCCTTCTGATCAATTAGACTTAGACACTGATCTGACTTCAATACTATATATGATCGGTACTCGATCTAATAATACTGGGGTGATAGACTTTTCTATTTTTGAGAGGTTGAATTAATCTTGATTTGGGTTGAAAGTTATTTGAACAATGGTTGGGCTTAGGCCCACTTTAGTTGCATTTACAATTCTGGCTATGTATGATACATATATGTGGTGACTTATAGATTCCATGGAACGATCTGCCCACTACCTCAACTTTTCTTTTAGATATGAAAAAGGCAGGCAAGGAATATAAATACCTGGGAAGAACACAGAGGTGGATATATATGGTGAGTGACTGAGTAGAATGCTATCATGGCTACTGCAGAAGGCCTGACAGCAAAGCATCATACACCCCTTGAGATTGGCTTCTGCAGAGATAGTGCGATGCCATATTGAAGGAGTTCAAGGCTCACTACGAAAACGTATACGCCCACAAGAAATCAGCAGATCACACTCACATAGAATTCCTGGCTGGGATAGCATTTGCTTGTATATAGGGTGGTACTCGTGCTTACGTGGAAGAGCTCTTTGGCATGCATGAAATATAAAATGGCAACTGCAGCCTGCTTGAGCAGGACTCATCCTACAATGGAGCATTGGGATGGCAGGGGTGGACTTCCCATATGAGAGAAATGCATAGAAATGTTTTGTGGAACGATGACCAGGTTGTGGGAACACTGCACTGAAAGCTGGTGTGTTCAGTATAGCTGGAGGGGTTTAGTGAATGCAAGATGGCGTTTACAGGCAGAAGACGCATTGTTATTTTTTATAGGCCAGATGCGTTGAAAATACAGCATGTGACAAAGGCTGACAAATCACTTCCTGATTGGTAGCAGGAACTGGAAATGTGAAAATTTCAAATATTGACATAGACTATCAGGACTTTATGCAACCCAAAGAAGAGGCAGGCAATCCTGGGAATACCAGGAAAGATACAGGATTCAGGCGGTGAAGCTACAGGAGACCCACCTTAGAGGGAGGGCGCTTTAACACAACAGATGGTTTACCTCTTACAACATCTACTCAATCAATCAATCAAAACAAGCTTTATTCGAATCCACAAATGATTAATAAAAGCTACGGAACAACAGCTGTATAAAAAATAATTCAAAATCAATATCAAAGCGAGAGCGGATTAAAAAGGATAAAAGCAGCGGTACATAACTACAGGTACAGTCAAATACGCAGTCAATATCAGTTTTAGTATAAGTTACAGACTAGAGTTGCTTCCTGCAGTTAATGACTGTGAGAGAGCGCAAATTTGAATAAAAAATATGCATGAGCCATATTTACAAGCATATCGCATAAACATAGGAGTTGTAACGTGAAGTTGACATTTATAGCATAAAGTTAACCGATATAATCAAAGTAATATAGGAAGTGTAACTGTATTTACTCTTGAACATGCATTAGATTTAGAAGGCCCGTATGCATAGTGGGCTAATGTAGAAATGTGTAGAAACGCTTACGAAATGTAGAACGTGCAAAGCAGAATTCATGTACGTGTGTAACTTTAAAATGGAGAAACGGCGTGAAATGTAACATGGAGAAATGTGCAGAGAACATACACGGCGATGTAACAAATGAGAATATAAAGTTATACTTTATGTAATCTATATTCTATGTAGAAAGTATTCACTTATATATAAATGTGTGTTAAAGGTTATACTGTGTAGAAAGCTTCTTGTAAGAATGTTAGAAGGGTTTAGGTCATTTGTGATTTTAACCTGACTGACCAAGGGGTCGCAGGAGTGTAGTCCGCTGTATGTAATTTAGTGGGCTCACAGGAGTCGTGAATAGCCTTGATGTGAACGTGCGAGCCAAGGAGTCTAGCGCTTGCTAGATTTAAGGTGACAACGCTGGACGGAGTTTATGGCCTAAACGTGATGAGAAGCGCTTGGAATTTGAGAGTTGTTTTGAGAAGTCCATTCACAGGACCAAGAAAGGTTATATACATAACTATAAAGATTAAAGTTCTGCTGAGGTTGTTGACTTGTGCTCTGAAATGTCAATTGTAATATTGAATGAAGTCACCAACGAGAAGACGAAGATGGCGTCTAAAGAAGAAAGGTCAACTTAACGGACGGCGAAGAGACGAAGCAAGGAAAAAGCTAGAAGATGACCTCACGGGGAAAGTCCGTGGTGGGCGTCGAAGGGGCGTTCCACCCACACTGTGATTGTGTATTTTAGGGACAGCACCCCGGGGATAAGATAGCGAACAGCTCCGAGCAGAGGCCATCATAGAGAGCTCGGTGAAGATAGCAATTAGCGAAGGGAACAGCTAACAGCTCTGAGCGAAGGGGGAAGAGTAGATGACTTGAGCAGATGCGCTGAGAGAGATCAGAGCGCAAAAGAGAGCAGTAGGCCGAGGACCCTTAGAGAGCGGATGGGTAGGCAGCGAGGGTACTGCTTCTTAAACCTAAGTTACCTTTAGAGGCTAAGAGAGTTTGAACTTCTTTGGGAGTCAAACTGCTGACACCTTTTTAGGTTAGGAAACTTGCGAAGTAGGGATGTCACTTAGTATAGAGTAGGGACAGATTTAACTTGATTAATTTTCTCTTTCTGTAGATGACGCAACAAGACCACATTGCATTGAAGCTTTAATCTGGAGATTTGGAATTGATTTTGTATTCTTTTGTATACTTTTGAGATTTATCCTGAGAGGATTGTATTCGCATTTAATCTTGACTTTTATATAAAACTTTTAAAACTTCATCAGTTGTAAGTGGTTCTTCAGAGTTGCGTCAGTTTATGGGGTTTATCTAACCTATGCGGGGTTTGTCTTTTACTCAATGACAGATAAAAAGCGATCCAAAATTGACGAATGAGATAAGTTATTAAATTGATCATAAATTGATATCAAAATCTCATTCCCCGCAACTGCCAACAAAAATCGAGACATTACAGCATATATACAAATGTTCGGTAGCATTTACAGGTACAGAACAGCTGGGCGACATTGTACAAAGCCAAGCTGCAATAGCAGAGGCATAATAGGGTTCTTCCTTATCCCAGAAAAACGTTTACAGAACAAAACAGTGTGCATTGTGGAATGCAAAGAGATGTCGTCACAAGTGCATTTCCCCATGTCAGATGACCAGTTGTTAATAGTGAAGAAGCTGATTGAGTGATGAAAGATGTTTAAATGAAACCCAGTCAGCACGAACCTGTGGTGAGCATTAAGCACATTAGCCGAGTAAAATTGCATGTTGAAGCTAGTCTATATCGTCTGATTCCTCAGTACAGAAGGTTTCAAAATTTCAGATGCTAGTCTCGTTTCTTCTAGAGGAGATAAGCATTTCGTTTTGAGTACTTTTCTTTGGACAGATGCCAAGCTATTGGGATGTTCAAAGTACTCAGAGTGACCGATATCAGACAGAAAGTTATGCATGTATTTAAGCCAGGGAATTTTAAGGGCCGACATCGATCTGAGGCAATCGGTTATAATCACCCGGTTGAGTGTAGTGTGTACCGATGACCACATTTTATGTCAAAGTAGTACTGGCTGTATCTTAATAAGGTCTGTAATACATGGGACTCCAAGTTCTGTGTGGCAGACGTAAGTTGCACTACTTTTTGGAACGGCAAGAAGGTTCCTTAAAAATGCATTTTCTTCCAATTGGAGGCTGTCTATCTGCCCATGGCCCCATAGCTCAGACACATACATGGCAGTGGGTTGGCATTTGGCCTTGTATATAGTCAACAATTCCCTCTGGTGTTTAAATCCTTGAGTTCTAGCAAACTGCAGCAGGGTCCTTTAACAAATTGAAGTTGCCTTGGTGTTATAGCCCGCTGCCACTTCCCAGTGTGGCTAATACAATCCTCCAATAGGAAAAAGTAGTGGTATACTGAATTTTAGCGCCCTCAATAAAAATGTCACAAGGTCATGAGGTCAAATGTCCAATTTTCATAGCAAAAGTTTTACCAATGTTGATTTTTAGACCATGGTTCTGTATAAAATTTGGAAACTCGTCGACTAGACGATGTAGTCCAAGAGGAGTACGAGCCATTAAAACAGTGTCGTCGGCATAAAAAAGTGCCAGGATTGGAGGATGGCCTACTTGGGGTAAGTTGGCACACTTGCTTGCCAGGATTTAACCTATGCTGTTGAGATAGAGATTGAACAGGAAGGGGGCGAGCACACAGCCTTGTCATACCCCTCTTATATTAAACGGCTGAGTGCAATCGCCGTTAACGCCGTAGAGGATTCTACCACAACATAAAGCGTACACATTTCCAAGAAAATTAATAATGGTGCAGTCAACTCCCCGGCTAGTCATGATGGACCATAGTTTCTCATGTACCACAAAATCAAAAGCAGAACATAAATCAACAAAGGCCAAAAACAGATTACCTTCCTTAATGCATGTGTATTTGTTAACCCCTTCGATGCTCATGACGAGCTCAGCTTGTCATGAGGTACACCTCTCGTACACTCATGACGAGCTGAGATCGCCATGAACAATGGGAATCGATGATGGTCAGCGCACAGGGTAAATCTGCACCGCACCGATGGTGTTCATGAGGAAGTCCAGATTACTGGCCTGTTCCATGGTCCCCAAACCAGACCTAAAGTCATACTGCAGGTCCGAGAGAATGTTGTTGGACTTTGCCCAGCCCTGCAGTCGGTTGAGGAGAATGCACCCAGCCACCTTCACTAGGGAATCTAGGAGGGAGATTGGCCTGTATTGTGCTGGACTGTTACGATCACCCTTCTTATATATGGGTATGATAAGAGACTCAGGCCAAGTTTACAGAAAACCTTTATCCTGACAGGCTCTAAAGAGAAGGGTAATAATGGGGCCCCAAAAGTCAATGTTGGACTTAAACAGGTCAATCGGGTCCCATCCGGACCCGGGGCTTTACCACAATTTTTAATATTTTTTTTATATGTTTATTAGTTTCAACAAGCATGGTGACAACCAAATAAGTGAGAGTCAAATAGCAATAGCGAGTAATGAACAACCCCCCTTCGCACCCCCAATGGATCAGGCGACAATACACTGTGCATTTGGAGAAATTCTGTACATCATGGACAAGCATGAGTGGAGTATTAGAAATAATTCAATGGTAGGACTCTCATGGTAAGGCAACTATCCCACAGACATTAAGAGGCATATACAATACAGGTCATTTCAAATCTGGACGGGTGAGCAAATATGCAGTAAAAGGGGCCCAAAAATCCTTGGGGCGTGAGGCTTCGGGTAATTCTTCCGCATAGACCCCCCAGTTGATCCCTACAATAAAGTAAGTCACGAATCCATTTTTTCACAGTTGGAGTGGTTTTAGCTCCCCAACATTGCGCAACAGCTCTCTTGGCAAATAGTGTGGAGACTGCAACTATGCGTCTATTACAGGGCTTTATGTTTTTCACATATCCAAAAAGACAGATTTCAGGCGGGCAATGCACCGGTTCCAGCACAACATCAGTGAGCACACTCACCACCTTGGACCCAAATGCAAATATACCTGCACACATCCATGCCACATGCAGGAAATCAGCGTCAGCATGCCCACACCTCACGCAGTTAGCAGATTCACGCAAACCATACCTACAAAGCTGTAGAGGGGTAAAATATAGCTGATGTAGGTATTTAAAGTGGATAATACGGAGATTACAATTTGCACTGAGGTGACCTGTTTTCCAGAGATCCAGTGTGAAGACGGACCCCAGTGCAGCTTGCTATCTAAGATATGAGGGTTGTTCCCCAAATTCCCACTCTCATAGGTAGGCGTTATATCATTTGGTGATTAGACCCTTACGCTCCTCCCTCACCAGCATTGCCTGCAGTGCCAGCAGTCGTAGGATCATCCGGATAGTTCGGGTAAACAGTTCTAACAGCTTGCTGGACTCTGACATAACTAAAACTCAGCATTAATCCATGATCTGTACCCCCCTGTACATCTTGCAATGACCTGAACCAACTCTGCTTACACAGATCCCCCATCTGGGAGATACCAAAAGCTGCCAACTCCCGCAGGGCGGGCTTCTCCCTTTCCGCAGAAATGTCAGGATGCGAGGCCAGTGGCAGCAGTGGGTCATATAAGTACGAGAGTTGCGCCATTCTCGCAAGCATCCTCCAAGCCCATGCAGTACATTGCACGGGGTTAATTTCACTCCTAGGGCCTCCCGAACCCCCAGAAAGGGTCGCTGCCAGTAGGGGCATGGGAAGAACAGTGTCGGATTCAATAGCAAGATGAGGTTGAAACCGCTGCGGAAAATGCCAACAGTGCACAAACTGCGCCTGTGCACACAAATAGTATAGTCGGAGGTCAGGAGCCTCAAACCCACCCCGGTCGAATGGCTGCACCAAGACATCCCAACTACATCTAGGTTTCTTCCCGCCCCATACAAATGTGAGTATTGCCGATTGGAGGGTCTGAAACAGCGCAATATTCAACTTGATTGGAATATTAACAAAAAAATAAAACAGCTTAGGTAAGAAAGCCATTTTTATAACTACTATCTGATCTGCGAGGGAGAGGGGCAATCGCGCCCACTGCTCTGCCTGTTCAGTAATGCGCGTAATAGCCTGGCCATAATTCTCGGATATCACCTTATCTGGATCTCTGTGCAGCCATACCCCAAGGTATCACACAGGATCATGAATCCCTCTTAACAGAAAATCCAGCTCCACCTCCCTTGTACCAGCCGTCAGCGGAAACACCACTGACTTTGCCCAGTTAATACCGATCAAATTTAACATATTCCTGGAGCAATTCTGGCAAGAAAGTAGCAGGATCACATACATATAAGAGCATATCGTCGGCATACAAGGAGACCACAAGTGGTCTCTGCCAAAAGGGTAATGCTGCCGCTGAATGCCTTTGTCGAAGTTTACAGGCCAGAGGCTCCAGCGCAAGCAAATAAAAAAAGCATTGGCGACAAGGGACATCCCAGCTGCGTGCCTCTCTCTATGGGAAACGCCGAAGACACCCAACCATTGACACGCACACGAGCGACCGGTTCTGTGTATAGCACCTTGATCAATTGAAGAAAGAATGGGGGATGGCCCATTATTAGTTAAAACTGTGAACATAAAATCCCATTGGAGGGAATCAAAAGCTTTTGCTGCATCAAGCAGCACTGCCACCGCTTGAAAAACTTGATCAAAATAATGCAATGTGGAGAACACAGTGCGTAGGTTGTGTGTCGTATAGCGCACAGACACAAAGCCCGACTGGTCTGGTAAGACTAGGAGGGGGACCAGCGGTTGAAGCCTAGTGGGGCTTTACCATCCTTACTTGTCTTCAGTGCCACAACTACCTCATCTACGGTGAATACTGGATCATTCCTATTGCTTAGCGGTAGGATACTGGCAGGCTCACTGATAGGGCGGGCGGTGAGCAAGGGAAGTGGCTTGTGGTTCGTGGAAGAATAAAGATCTGTAAAATCGGATAGCCAAGCAGCCTCAGTGATGGCTATCTCAGCTCGGGGGCAGTCCGCTGGATCATATAAAGGAGAATTAATGATACGCCAGAACATAATGTTGTCATTAGACAGACAGACTTCGAATAGACGGCACCAAGTATCCTCCTTTAAACTTTTTTTCCGTTGGTTAATAGCCCATTTATATGCGGATCTGCATTTCCGGACCTCTAAAACCTGCCTCGGTTTTTTAGCTAGGGCTAGTTTTACATTTCTGAGGGATTTAGTACATAATGCGTCAAACCAATGAGGATGACGTGCCCTGGCTTGGCTCCGATTAATGTAAAGCCCTTCACCAATACCCTTTTTTATAAGCTCAAACGCTTGTATGAGCTCATGGGCCTCTGTATTCTCATCAAGGCACTGTTCAAAAGCCTCCCTCTCTTTCCGAATTAGTTTTGCTAGAAAGTTGGATGGATCCACCAGGGGCCATCTCAATGTGTACCAGTTACGAAGGGATATATCAATATTCTCCATAGTGGTGACTCTGTGCAACCCCCCTCTGAATCAAAAGGTAGATATTGAGGAGAACACTTTGTGGGAAATGATCAGTGAGTATGGAAAATTCTAAGACCAGCTCCGCATGATGCTGGGAGAAAAGTAAAAAGTCAATCACACTATTCTCGCCTCTAACATTATAAGTGCAGTTCACTGTAACTGGAGTGCTAGTGAGCTTGTTACAAAAAGACAAGTTGTATTTAAAAAGTAGATCATTTAAGGTATCATGCTGCATACCTTATTAGACGGATACGGGCACGCTTGTATGTTAAAATCACGGCCCCATAAAATATTTGGGTACTTGCAATCTATTGGAAAAGGTGTTTCCAAGTCGTGGCCTAGACAGTTAAGAGCTGTAATGATTTACTGGGAGCAGGCATTATTGTAGAAGCTTATGATAGCAATAGAGGAATGTACAGACATCTGTAAAATAACAATTTGATAAAATGCGCTGGTATCAATCACAATTGTATTCAAGGGTGTCAGAAGATTTGATATGTAAATACACAAGCCCCCTTTTGAGCGACCACTTATGAATTAGATAGCTGGACAGTAATATGTTTTGAAGCCAAGTATATGCATTGGGGCCACTAAACAAGTTTCCTGAAGGCATAGAATATGAAATTTGAAGATAAAAATTAAACCCTAAGTCATTGAACTTTTGCTGCGTATGCCAGCAACATTCCAGAACAAAACAATATTGGCTTCCACAGAAGGCTTAATGCCTGTAGGAGGAGATGCACTCTGAGATATAGGGTCAACTACAATACAAGGCTTCAGGGGCACAGCAGTACACGTTTTTTAAAACATACACACCTTATCAATATCCGGGCAAAGGACCCTAGCGGGCTCTGGAAAAGTAAAAGAATACACACAGTTTACCATTGTTGTTAGGGACCCTCAGTCAATCCACACCACAAATAGTGGAAAGACAGTCAAATTTGTTAGAAGTTTCAATCAGGGGATATTGGGGCGTGGTTAAATGTACCTGATGGTGTGTGCGGCTTCTGTTAGAATGGGGGCTGGAGGCTGGTAAAAGAAATCAAGAGGTAGAACAGCAATTTGCTTTGTGGTAAGGTATGGTAGGCCAGCTTTCTCAAGTATTAGTTTCACTAGGTTAGGAGTTGTAGAAGTACGCACCACCCAGTCACCTGCCAACGTTTTACTTCCCATACCCACCCATTTAACTCTCCTTATCATTTTCATGTCAGCGAAAAGTACTCCACCGAGACCTACCCTTGCATTCAGCCAATTTAAACTTTTATTCCGAAGGGACTCCCATGATTCATGTATTGAGCTAGAAACTTTGGGGACATTGGCTAAAATTACCACATAGGGTGTGGGTGCAGGCGGAAGTTCCAGGTGGTCCATTTTAGAGGTGGGAAAGACACGTGATGTCTCTAGGGTCACATGATTCGAAAATATAGAACTTTGATGATTGGTAAATGATGTAGAGGGGGAGAGATTACTAGGGACTGTTAAGAGTGGCAGGGGCAATGGGGCAGGATTAGAACTATGCCCCAATGGTTGATCTGTAACTCCTGTCCTCGCTCAAGATATGAAGGAAGGGTGATGTAAGCCTTATGAGGTGGACATAGAGGCGCTATTCATACCCCCAGCTCTTGCTGAGACTATGGGGCTCATTAGGATGACGGGCAGACGTTGTCCGCCCGTCATCCTGTCCTGTGTAGGGACCGCCCACCATAAGGGCGGGGGGCCAGTTGGGGGTATTAGGATGCACCCACCACAGTGGTGGGCGCATCCTGTATCTTTAGCATTGCGGCGGGTGGTGCTGAAAGCACCGCCCGCCGCAATGCTAAAGATACATGTTGTGCATTACAAAGCACAACGTGACAGGCACTGCGCAGTGCCTGCCATGTTGTACTTTGCAATGCTGGGGGGTACCATAGGTACCCCCCCATGTGCACCCCCCACACCCCAGAGTCCCTGGGGGCCTGCAACGGGCCCCCGCAGGGTGTCTCCGCATGCCTTTCGTGGCGGGATTGCCGCCATGGAAAGGCATTAGAAAATGCCCATGCTAATATGGCTGGCGGTATCTGATAGACACCGCCACCATATTAAACCTTTTCCACCCGGCCGCAAGGCGACCGGGCGGAAAAGAGGTGGGCAATCCGCCCTCCATCCTAATGGGCCCCTATGGAGGGAGATTGATGTCTTGAAGATTTTGCACAGGTTCCAACAAAGGAGAGTGTTGGCTCAGAACTATGGAGTCTCTAGAATGAGGAGGGCGTACTGATATTGTCTGAGTTGTTTCGAACATATCCAAATGGGTTAGCACGTTCCTCTCGAATCCTTTTAATTGATCCACAAGAGAACTAAGTGCATTTGTGACTGCATAAGAAAGAGTCTGTACTAGAGCAGTCAGAGAAGTACTAGAGCAGTCAGAGAAACATAATCTGTGTGAGAATGATTTACCAATGTTGTGGAGGATTTACCACCCGCTTCCCAAAACAAGAAAGAAGTCTGAGTGTTTATAGTTGATAGTGTTTTAAAACGTTTTCTAGGTGGTTGGGTGTCTGGTTAAACAGCAAGGGGGGATTTTGGGATGCACTTGTCAAGCTCCTCGACTTCCTACTGTCCCTTGACTAATGAGGTACCGGGGATAACAGTCGGGATTACATCAAGGGCAGTTGGAATCAAGCACGAATTGCCAGAGATGTCATTAGTGCAATTGGTTAGCGATTCCTCAACACTGATCATTTGTTTTTCCAACGCCCCCAATGCACACGTAATATAATTCAAGATATAAGAGGTCGACTGCGTGGCCCTTGGTGATTTAGCTGCCCTCCTCCCTCCCCCCCCATGATGCTTTCTTTTTACCATGGGTGACTTAAGCGGGATAGCCCCCACAATAATGACGTGTATAGATAAAAACAGTAGGAAATCCACTGTAAGAGAAACAATAAGTAAAATTAGATCAATCAGTCAATAAGTACACTACCAGCCCCCAGGTCCCGAAATCCAAAAAGCAAATTGCCACAGCGTCCCAAAGATACCGTTCAATATCGGACAATAAAGTCAAAGGCAATAGAAATGAGGACCAACCTTGGCTGCAGGCTCGGTAAGCACAGAATGCTTCGGGTCTCAGGTCGCTGGATCAGATCTGAAACAAAACGCCAAGGGGGTTAGCCCTGCCTCTTCCTGCCGCTTACGGGTTGCACGACGGGTCCGCCCTTGGCCAGCGCGCGTCCTGTGCCGCGGCTCACGTCGGCGCTATTCAAGCGCGAGTTGGCTCTTCCCTCCTGTGAGTTGGATGCAGGATTCTGTGACTCAGGTGCCGGGGAGAAGCCCTTCTTGTGTACAGACTGTGGCAGAAGTTTCAATCGCAAGGGAACTCTTCTAGCACATCAACGAATCCACACGCCTGACCCAAGACCACCTCGCCTTCAGGAAGAAGCTCAAGACCTGGCTGTTCGAGCAGTAGCAGCACCCAAAGCGCCCCCCCCCCCTAGCGCCTTGAGACCCTCCGGGTAAGTAGTGCGCTCTACAAATGCCTATGATTGATTGATTGATTGATTGAGTGCCACTTTGATTTCCGGATCACTTGCTCGCCTGGGTAGATCCGGATCACCTGCTGTCCTTCCCCAGCTGCTGCACCTGTGCCTGTTACAGTCAAACCTCCCCAATGCACATGCATGGAGTCCAGAAGTACTCTAGTGGCAAAGCTTTACTGGCATGGAAGTCCATATGCTTCAAACGGTTCTACATGCACCAGGATGACTCTCAGCTTAGGCTTTTGTATGTGCTGGGCTACTCCAGGATGCCACTGCCACCTCAATAATACGTATGCCACCACTACTGACGCCCCAGATTTATTTGAGAAAGTCTTGGGGCTCTGTAGACAGCACAAGGCACGGCATGTCATATAGGGCGAGGACTTTAGTTTGACCATGCAACCCTCACTGGCAAGCACTAGTTCCTGTCGAGTAGATCGCCCTTTTTTGTGAGAATACTGACCTAATGATAGACATGAACGGATTCAGGGACGCCTGGAGAGAGAAGCGAGGTGAGGACAGAGCATACTTTCATTACTCCATGTTACAAAACACACACTCACACATAGATAGCACGAGTTGCAGAGAATGGACAACATCGGAAACACCCCTGTTTTACTTAAATAGAAGATCACTGAATCCCTGTGGCACTTTCCCTCTGAGGCTATTGGGGATGCTGTATTCAGGGGTAACATGCAGTCAGCTATTATGGAGTTCTTTCAAATAAGCGTGGAGTCTGTTGTACAGTTTGCAACAGTCTAGGGGGCATTCCGTGTATGTATAAGGGGTATAACAATTGGTAAGCACCCTAGAGTCCTCCAATCTCTGAGAATGCAGCTCGAAAAGCTGAGAAAACTCCAACTCATCTTACGTCAAAGCATGGAAAGGCACATAGTGCCAATACACTCAAAATATAAATTAGACTCTTCTTTTATATATGAAAATGGCAGGCAAGAAAGGTAAATGCCTAGGGAAGAATGCACAAGTGCAGAAATATGGTGAGAGTAAGAGACCAAGAAGAACCTTCTCATGGCTGCAGCAAACATCATGCATCCCTTGAGGTTAACTTCGGCAGAGATATAAAGAGGAAATTATGCTATATTGAAGGAGTACAAGAAGTACTAAGAAACCTTAAATGCCCACAAGACAACTGCAGAGCCTGGTCACGTAGAATACCTGGATGGGGTGGCATTGGCTTGGATAGAGGATGGTACTCTTAGCTGCTAGCAAGAGGCCACTGCCACACCAATGCAGGGAATTAAGAATGCTATTGAGGGATTTCCAGGAGGAAATGGTCATACTCCGATGGCCTCAATGCAGAAGTCTATAAGGAGTTCAAGGGCGCTACTAGCCCCACGCCTGGCTGAAATACACCAGGAGACTCAAGAGAAGTGAATTCTCCCACCCACACCCAGTGATGCTGTAATCACTGTAAAATTAAGGACTAGTAAGGAGGGAAAAAGACTATAAATCCGATTGACCATAATCTTTAATGAACACAATAAGATATTTGCCTAAATCATGGCAACAGGCTAAACCTACGGATGAAGATTGCCAGGGCAGTCCAGGTTTATCCCAGGTAGGGCGACCTCTAACAATCTATAGGTACTGTTTGCCCTCATGCACCAGATATGACCTGATATTAATGCCCTCTTGGTGTTTCTTGTTTGTTTTTTGTGGTACTGTGAACGATGGGGAAAAGTCGCAACATCATAGGACTCATTGATCCACTCGGCCGCAACAGCTTGAGTGCATATTAATGGGTACACTTACTGACCATTCCCAGTCTACAGAGGATTGTGGCAGAGGTGCCCTCTGCCACCCTTTCTTTTGACCCTGGCCATGGAGCCACTGACAACCTGGCTAAGGTAGAGTCCTCTCCATAGGGGTCTTACATTCTCAACCAAACAAGTATTCCTATCATGATCTGTGAATGATACCATGCTTTTTGTGAAAAATCCAGAGGCCAATTTTGAAGCAATTAAAAACAAGCATTAGAAATGCAATAGGTCTCGCAGCATTAGAGTTAGTGCTTTTAGAATTGTTTATGGGTTTTTTTGTAAATCTTTAGCATGAGGTTGAGGGTGAGTGAGGGTGAGGGGTTGAGGGTGAGTGAGGGTGAGGCTGAGGGGTTGAGGGTGAGGGTGAGTGAGGGGTTGAGGGTGAGTGAGGGTGAGGGGTTGAGGGTGGGTGAGGGGTTGAGGGTGGGTGAGGGGTTGAGGGTGGGTGAGGGGTTGAGGGTGGGTGAGGGGTTGAGGGTGAGTGAGGGTGGGTGAGGGTGGGTGAGGGTGGGTGAGGGTGAGGGTGAGGGTGAGTGAGGGTGGGTGAGTGTGAGTGAGGGTGAGTGGGGGTGAGTGTGGGTGAGTGTGGGTGAGGGTGAGGGATTGAGGGTGAGGGGTTGAGGGTGAGTGAGGGTGAGGGGTTGAGGGTGAGTGAGGGTGAGGGGTTGAGGGTGAGTGAGGGTGAGGGGTTGAGGGTGAGTGAGGGTGAGGGAGGGTGAGGGGTTGAGGTTGAGGGGTTGAGGGTGAGGGGTTGAGGGTGGGTGAGGGGTTGAGGGTGGGTGAGGGGTTGAGAGTGAGTGAGGGTGAGGGTGAGTGAGGGTGAGGGGTTGAGGGTGAGTGGGGGTGAGTGAGGGTGAGTGAGGGTGAGGGGTTGAGGGTGAGTGAGGGTGAGGGGTTGAGGGTGAGTGAGGATGAGGGTGGGTGAGGGTGAGTGAGGGTGAGTGTGAGTGAGGGTGAGTGAGGGTGAGTGAAGGTGGGTGAGGGGTTGAGGGTGATTGAGGGTGAGGCGTTGAGGGTGAGTGAGGGTGAGGGGTTGAGGGTGAGTGAAGGTGAGGGTGAGGGTGAGTGAGGGTGAGGGGTTGAGGGTGGGTGAGGGGTTGAGGGTGAGTGAGGGTGAGTGAGGGTGAGGGGGTGAGGGTGAGGGGTTGAGGGTGAGGGGTTGAGGGTGAGGGTGGGTGAGGGTGAGTGAGGGGTTGAGGGTGAGTGAGGGTGAGTGAGGGTGAGGGGTTGAGGGTGAGGGGGTGAGGGGTGAGGGTGAGGGGGTGAGGGGTTGAGGGTAAGTGAGGGTGAGGGTGAGGGGTTGAGGGTGAGTGAGGGTGAGGGTGAGTGAGGGTGAGGGTGAGTGAGGGTGGGTGAGGGTGAGTGAGAGTGAGGGTGAGTGAGGGTGAGTGAGGGGTTGAGGGTTAGGGGTTGAGGGTGAGTGAGGGTGAGGGGTTGAGGGTGAGGGTGGGTGAGGGTGAGTGAGGGTGAGTGAGGGTGAGGGGTTGAGGGTGAGTGAGGGTGAGTGAGGGTGAGGGGGTGAGGGTGAGTGAAGGTGAGGGTGAGTGAGGGTGAGGGGTTGAGGGTGAGTGAGGGTGAGGGTGAGTGAGGGTGAGGGGTTGAGGGTGAGGGGTTGAGGGTGAGTGAGGGTGGGTGAGGGGTTGAGGGTGAGTGAGGGTGAGGGGTTGAGGGTGAGTGAGGGTGAGTGAGGGTGAGTGAGGGTGAGGGGTTGAGGGTGAGTGAGGGTGAGGGTGAGTGAGGGTGAGGGGTTGAGGGTGAGGGGTTGAGGGTGAGTGAGGGTGAGGGTGAGTGAGGGTGAGGGGTTGAGGGTGAGTGAGGGTGAGGGGTTGAGGGTGAGTGAGGGTGAGGGTGAGGGTACATGCTTTTCACTTTCTTCAAAGGTTGTCCGTGCATCAAGGGTAGTTGACTGAACTTTAAGTATAATAATTGTACGTACTCTTCGGTGGCATTGAGCTCACACCCTCGAATGGTCTTCGGTAGTATTGTTTCCTGTAGAATTCTATTTCCTGCTTATAAAGCAGTGGTATGTGCATGTGAAAGTCGGAGAGTTGGAGGCGGTTAAGGAAATGCAGAACATTCAGCAAAAGTAATGGGAAACCATTTTTATCTTGAAACTGTTTTTAACCGACAGTCTTTTATTCCTAATCATAGATGAGTGGGAGTAATACAGGGACTGGAGCAGCAGCGCCTCAGTTTGGATTGGTGTGGCAGGCAGGAGAAAGTCAGGAGAGGGAGGAGGGGGAACTGCTTGCGAAATGAAATTAAAAGCGGCCGGGCGGGAAATGCTCTCGGTAGCATTTGTGTGAAGCAGGGGGCGGGAGCAGCCTTTGATGTGCGGATAATTAGGGGAGGAGTAGCCAGGAGATCCAAGCTGGGGAACAGATGGCTGGCGCGATGAGACTGACACAGTAAAGACATTACGGTGAGGCCGGAAACTGTCCACTCGCAGAGTCCATTTATCTCTCCAGGTCTTCATTAGACATGTGCCTTTGAGACCAGTGTTTTACAAAGGATTCTCTGGAGCTGCTGCGCATAAGCATGAGTGTGGCTGTTGTTGTTGCGAAGGCACATGATCTATCCTGCTGAATAAATCCATTGGCAAGACAAGATTAAATCTGTTAGCTTTCTTCCTGTTGTATGCTAGTCACATACCCTGCCAGGGGCGGAAACTCTTATAAAACAAGTTATACCTCAAAGAACTCCCTTTCTTGACTTTATGTGAAGGGCTAAAACTAATGGGCATGAGGAGCCAACTGGCATGCAGGTGGTGGCGGCGCAGTGGGGCACCTCTCCTTGTGAGAGAAAAAGGGGGTTGTTAATTGCTGGATGATAAGCTGGATCACGTGATAGCGGCTTGAAGTCAAATCAAAGTCAGAAAGTTGAAAGAGCGCCTCTGCTGCTGTTGTTTCCCCTCTCTTCACACGCGACGCTGCTGTGCTGCCTGTGGACGCACAGAAGCGAAGGCTGCAGCTGGGGGCTGCGGGGGAGAGGCGGGGGCGCTGTCACTGGAGAGAGGGGTGAACAGAGAATGGGAGAGTGTGGCAGATGGAATGTCGGTGAGGGAAGGGGGCAGGCAGGTTACTAGCAGAAAGGTGCGGTGTTACTGTTACGGAGGAGAGTGTGACAGGGGCCAGAGTGGAAAGGGCTGACAGGCGGGAAGGAGAGTGTGCCAAGGACTATTGGACAGAGAGCGCAGTAGTGGAGAAGAAAAAGAGTGATCAAGAAAGATAAACTGAGAAGGAAAAAGAGACAAGTAGGAAATCATTAGAACGTGAGCAAGGTGAGAAGTGTATTGTTGTGAACACATGAGTGACTGACATGAATACTACAATAAAGTTGAAGAGTAATACAAAAACAAAATAGTAAGAGATAGAGATGGCATGTGCCGGACTTCAAATACAGTACAGTATTGATCAATTCTAAACGGTACCAAGTGAGTAGCGTTTCAGCAACAGGGTGGACGTGGCAAGTGTAGCACGAATCCTGAGATAGGTCGGAAAACAGATTACAATGCAATGAAAGAGGCAATAGATAAAATTATATCCATCCGTACTATGGGAGCGTACCATAAAATAGAAGGTACATTCGGAAGGGAATGACATGGGTAAAAGGTGATTCAAAAACACCCGCGCTTCTAACGTGTAAACACTAATGGGTGTCAGAGGTTCATACTTAAGACATATGCAAATGTAAACAGGCAAATTAGGTCTGATATGAAAGCAATACCGCGTGGTTAAACAACATACATCACAGAAAACGGCTAAAAAGACTTGTCCGGTAGGCATAATAATGCGTGATGTCATTATAGCCTTCAGTAGTACAAAAATAGTGTGGGCGCTTCGTGTAAAACAGCAAGTGATACTGTGAAGCAAATAACATGGGTGGCAGGTGAATCCAACATGACGTTGTCCAACAACAATTAAAACTGCTAGGAATCCCTGATATGAAAGTAAATCATGTGCAGATATAAATAACTGGGTGCCACTGATTCAAAGGATGACTCTGTGCAAATATAAACAGGGAGATGAGTCTGACATAAAAAACAATGTGCAGCGTGGTAATGCTGCAAAAATCACGGTGGTCGGCTATTGAAGACAAAAACTGGTAGGCAAAATGGTCCGTGAATGTAAAAACCGGCGCAGTAGAAACCACAAAGAGGTGATCGCGTAAGAAAAAAGATGCTGAGGAAGGACGGGGTGTGTGACAAGGGAGGGAAGGACATAAGATGGAAAGAAAGAAAACTGTGGGTAGATGAGAAAAAGTGAGAGAAAAAGATAGGAGAAAGGGACGACAGCGAATAGTGGTTACAATGAGGTTCGGAGAGAAGAAAGGTAATTTAAAGGGAAAAAAGAAGGAAGAAAAAGAATTACGCATTGAGAGAAGGAAACTGTGGAGTACAGGGAAAGAAGAAGTAAGCCCTGAAGTGAGAGAAGGACTGTCATAGGGAGGATGAGGAAGACGAGGCAGACTGAGGCAGCTGGAGAATAGTGGAACGTGAGAGAGTGATGCGTGGGCAGAGAGAAGGCAGGCTGGAGAGGGAGGGGGTGGGATGCCTAAACAAGTTAAAAGGAGACTAAAGTGAAAGTACGGCCGGCAGGCCGTGAATAATTAGGGGGTGACAAATGCGCTGCAAGGGCTGCCTTTGATGTGGTAATGCGAGGCAGGCAGGCAGGCGGCTGGTGGCATTGTGCACGCGCTTCATGCACTGCAAGGAATCGCCAGCCAGTGGTGGTGTGGATAAAGACTGGATAAGCCCCTATATAGCTTGCCAGCTGTGCTGCGCACAACAGGCGAGCCCTAAAAAATAACACACTATTTCCTATTAGGCATACAAATTAATTGGGGGAAATCTGAAATGTACCCCCTCACAGATGCAACACACAGACCATTGGTTAAGTACCCATTCCACTTGTGTTAAGAATGAGTTAAATATATGGATATATTTATAAATAGAGATAAGAAATTCGTTGTCCAGGATAGTTATGGTCTGGTATTGGAAAAATTAATTGGACAAACTGAGTGATGGATAACACTGCCGTTATCAATGGTGGGCAGAGTTGCCCTGATAAAAATATGAATGTTGCCCTGATTCTTGTATCTGATTAACAATGTACCAATGCCTATTAACAAATATTTATTTGCCGTACTAAGATCCTCGTTGACCTGACTGGTTTGGTGGGGCGGGGATGGGGGGGTAATCGGGTCAAGGGAGGTGGACGAAGGGACGAAAACCCTAGATTAAACTGGGAGATCCTCATGCTACCATACGAAAGAGGTGGGTTCACAGTCCCTGATCTAGAAAAATACTACTATGAAGCGTAATACTGATCACTCCCCAACAGTGGACAATGGGGTGATAAACAGCTTGTTAAAAGCTGTCCTGATGCAAATAAGTCAGCTATGTATGAATGATAGGTTTTAAACTCTGGAAGAAATCCAGTGGAATAGATGTGTAAATGCACTAGATAACTAGATATATTTGCTTACTTTAAAGTTCAACATGTGGTGTCAGATAGATAGCCCTCATTCCCACCAGCCTCTGGAGTTCCCTTACCTCACCCACAAGATTCGGGCCCCTAAGGGGAGAGGTTGGGTCTTAAGACTGAATGGACTATGGGATTTGGATCTGAGAGAGTTAATAGAAGCTAAGATCTGGAAATACTTCTGTACCCAAACTAGGCTTGCATTTTTGGGGGCACTAGAGGGTGCACTGCGGAATTGCTGCCTTCTGAGACAGCTATGCCGGTCAGGCTCAAGAAGTGGTGATAAAGGTCGTCGCTCGGATCCAAAATCGACCGCTGATTGCAGAAATGAATATCGGAATGTCTTGTCACTAAATTGAGCGGGACGGCAGTCCGGTGGCACGCCGTGAAAGCTGACAAACTGTGAATGCGGGCTGACCTTGTGGCGAGGATTGCAACATGCAAGATGGTGGCTCCCTGAAAAGAGGGTTTCACCGGAGCGAGCGAGGAGCAAGATGAAGCTGTGTGGAGCGCCGGAGTTGGGTATTTACACTGGCATTCGTATCAGTTAGGGGTGAGCGGTACATTTTTGCTATGGAAGAACGCTAGAGGCACTTAAATGAGGTTGAGAAACATTTACAATGCGGAGATCGGCGCGCCCCTATAAAATGGCGGACCGCAATGACAGCAGTGATCTGACTGATGTACGTTACTCCCCGGTGGCGATACTATGCCACGAATAAAAGTTCCTATGCAATGCGTTTAACCTGCGGCATTGACCAACTTGCCTCCTACTCGAGTACTGTGATGTACAGAGCGATGTCTTTACTTGCCGTGACTATGCTATTAATTACTGCAAGTATGCTGTGAAATTCGTACCCACTGCACCACACCAGGAACTGGGGGCTAGATGAGAGCGATCAGTGGCAAAGATCACATGGGAGTCAAGATGTGGCGAGTGACGTCCAGCAGGGCTGCGGAGTTCTATGTATGTAGCATTTAGACCGCATGCAGAGAAGTTGCTGCCACTATTGAGCTCTGGTGCTTAGAAGGGTGTAGACTATGCCGTCTAATGTTTTCCACTGGTGACCCCTACTAAACAGACTGTGGCTGACTGCACGGGGCTGATAGGGCTGCTGAGCATTGATAGTTGTAACAGGAATCTGGCACGTGGGGGAGTCATATCCAGAGATGCTGCATGTCTGAAGCCACCATCGGATGATCCACCTTCGCGGTGAGGAGGACTAATCTTGGAGCAGAACAATACTATATGTCAAATACCACTCCTACTAACGTTTGATTATGTTCTGTATCGTGGAGTAAAGGTTATTTAGCAGCTGAAGGTGTCAAGATCTAGGGGCGAATTCCTCCGGGGAGTGGTGAATTACACAGCACTGCACACATGCCAAAGCATTCAACATTTATTTTTTATTTTATTTTTGGAGTTTTCTATAGCGCTGGCCAGACCCGAGGGTATCGGAGCGCTTTACATTGGGAGTGACAAGTGTGAAATGGTACAGTAAATATATATATATATATTTTTCCGCAGGCTTCATATAAGTTCAATGTTTAACAAAGTGTTCTTCCGCCTGAGGGGCGGTTGTTCGGTAGTGTTTTTGAGGTAGTCATGGTTCTCGGATGTGCAATAGAGGTAGAGTTCGGGAACGCAAGGTTGAGGTAGAGTGTTTTTAGACGGTTCTTGAATTCAGGGAAGGACGGGGTGGTTCTGATGTCCACTGGGATGCAGTTCCAGATTTTTGGGGCGTTGCCGGCGAATGAGCGGCAGGCAGTTTTTTGTTTCCTCGTTTTCAAGGGGATCAGTAGTAGGGAGTTTGAGCTTCTGAGGTTTCTGGATTGACCCGCTTTTTTGAGCTTGGAGGCTAGATATTCCGGTTTCCCTGTGTGTAGGGCTTTGTGTGTAAGGCAGGCCGTTCTGAATTTTGCGCGCATTTCCACTGGTAGCCACTTAAGATCTTTGAGTGCGGGGGATATGTGGTCAAATTTCCTAGCGCCTGAGACCGATCTGGCTGCTGCATTGAGGGTGGTTTTCAGTGGCGCTAGGTGGGATATGGCTGTGCCGGTTAGGGTTGCGATCCCGTAGTCCAGTCTGGACAGGACCAGTGCTTGGGTGGCTTGTTGGAGATCCTTTTGTGGGATGTGTGGTTTGATTTTGTTGAGGAGCTTCAGGTTAAGGAAGGCGCTTTTTGCGGAGTTCTTGATGTGGTTGGACATAGTTAGTTTTTGATCCAAGGTGATTCCAAGAGATTTTACTGAGTTGGACAGGGTGAGATTTCCTTCGAGGGCGTCAATGGCCTTCACCCATTCAGTTATTTGGGGGTTGTCATCTTTATTGGAGATGAGGAGGATCTCCGTTTTTCCTTGATTGAGTTTGAGGTGATTCGTCCCTAGCCAGTCATGGATTTCTTTTAGTGTGTTATTGAGTCTTAGAATGTCATTGTAGGAAGTGGTTTCTATGTAGATTTGTGTGTCGTCCGCGTATAGATGGAAAGGGATGTTGGCTTTCTTCAGTATGATGGTGAGGGGAACCATGTAGATGTTGAACAGAAGAGGGGAAAGAACAGATCCTTGGGGGACCCCTCTGGTCACGGGGAGAGGATCGGATGTGAAGGATTTTATTTTTACTCTTTGGAAGCGGTTCTGAAAGAAGGAGTCAAACCATTTCAGGACCACGTCATCCGCACCTACTCGATCTTTGAGGGCCTTGATGAGGAGCCTATGGTCAACCGTGTCAAACGCTGCTGACAGGTCTAGGAGGATGAGAAGGCCAACAAAGTCTGCAAGACATAAATGGGGAGCTAGACTCCATTACCCAACGGGTCGCCAATATGGCGGCGAAATTGGACAAACAAGGAGAACGTCTTGATGAGGCAGAGAATCGTATCACTGCAGTGGAGGATGAATCACATGCCACTAATCAAAAATGCACAGATATGGAGAAATTGTTAGACGTTATAAAAAACAAAGCGGAGGATATAGAAGCGAGATCCCGTCGCAATAACATCAGAATTGCGGGAATTCCAGAGTCCACAAACACAGGACGGATGGAGACTTATGTAGAGGACATGCTTCGTATCGGGTTTGGTGCTGAAAACATCTCAGCGGTCTTTATAGCAGAGCGTGCACACAGATCCCTAGCCCGAAACCAAAGCCGGGCACCACTCCAAGACCTAGTGTTGCCCGTATCCTTAATTACAGAGACCGGGATGCCATTTTGAGGATGGCACGAGAAAAGCAGCAGATAAACTACCAGTGCCACACACTGGCATTTTACCCAGACTTTACGATGACAGTACAACTAGCACGAAAAGACCTCAACCCGGCGAAAAAGAAATTGCGTGAATTGGGTATAGAGTATGCAATGCTCTACCCGGCTCGGCTGAGGGTGACATATGATGGTCGCGTTACAATTCTCCAAACACTGAGAGCAGCACAAGACTTCCTTAAGAAAATAGGCAGCAAGCGTAAAGAGAAAATACGTGCTGAACAGAACCAAGATTCAGAATGAGTGCAATCGGAAGAGGCAGTATATCCTTGGGCACCGATCATTATGGACTGGTTAGACATGGTGTTCATTGTGGTAACGGACTGAACCGATCATGCAATTCCTTATGTTCATGGCACCGGAAGCATGTCGAGATCGTTGCAGGAGGATATGGCCGGGCATATAAACTACCTGGCCTAACTAGAGTAAAAAAAAGGAATGATTGGATGCCCTGCGGTTAGATAACCTATCTATGGTAGCGAATGGGGATGCTAACTGCACCTGCTGGTAATGTATGCACTATACATATACTGTTCTAAATTTGGCGGTGATAATAGACCAGTTTACATAGATTAGTTAGTTGTACCTACTGTTTTTCCTGAAAAACCGGACATTTGACTGCTGCGTCCGGACACAATGAGGACTAAGCTACCCTAAGCAAACAGTAATATATCCGTAACAAAGAGCTGAGGAAGTACTGTGCAGATTATTGTGATTGTGACTGCATCATACACCTAGAGGAGTGAGATATATCCTATTCTTTTTTTAACCCTCAAGTCGAGGGCCCCTGCGAATTGTACAGAATGTGCGGGGAGAGAAGGGTACTTCATTGCAGCGTACGATACTTAGTTAGGCATAGACAAATGGCCGTATTTGTGGTAAAGCATACATTGTAGGAAATGTTTGATCTGCATCACTAATGTATACCTGACCACATCCACTATGTTGGATGGAGTTGTGTGCACATGGCGGACCCCCCAGGCGGGTGTTCCCCAAACGAAGTTTTGTTATGTTGTTCCTTTACCTAGGGGAATGTCTTTGGCATGGTTGGGATGCTGAAGTGGGTGGTGGGTGGGAGGGTTGGAGTTGGGAAATGTTATGCAGGCTTATGTACTTGAGAGACAACGCGGAGATCCAGACTATCATCAGGATGCACGTTGTTGCCGAACTTTTACTAGTAAACAGGAAAGATGCAAGCTGCAAAGTTTACAATATAATGCACTATCTGTTAATAACTAGAGATGACCACTGAGAGGATACAACCTGAGCACTTAAACTTGATAACTTGGAACGTTAGAGGGCTTAACAACCCAAAAAGAATCCGACAAATATTTGCATACTTCGAAAGGGTCCATATTGATATCGCCCTCCTGCAGGAAACACATATTGCACCTAACTCAAACAGTCACATTGGGCGTAAGTGGGCAGAGACAATACACAGCTTGTCATACTCCTCCTATTCTAGAGGGGTCCTTATCCTCATCAAAAAAGGGACACAATTTAGCATAGATGCCACTATCACGGATGATTTGGGGCGCTATGTTATTGTAACGGGGAAAATAAGGGGACAGAGACTAGCATTAATTAATACATATAGCCCCAATATAGATGACCCCGACTTCTATCTGACGATTTGGCGCAACATTCATGATTTGTCAGGCACAACCTTGATTTGGGGAGGTGATTTTAATATTGCTCTGCATGAAAACCTTGACAGATCAGGCACATCAGTAGAGCCACACAGAAGGGCAATGGGCAAGTTAAAAGATATTATGACTGAAATCAACCTTAATGATATTTGGAGAACCCGAAACCCAGGGAGTATGGAGGCTACGCATACTTCAGCAGTACATAATAGTTGGTCCCACATAGACTATTGGTTGGGCACTGACGACATATTGATATGGACAGGGAACATAAATCTCCTGCCCAGAACATTATCGGACCATAATCCTGTGTTACTCTCTATAAATATACCACATTATAGGCCGCCCCCATGTAGCTGGCGATTCAATGCGAAAGCATTACTAGATTCAGTATATACTGACACCATTAGTCAGGCTATCACTGAATACTTCGATTTGAACAAACCCACTACTGATGATCCTGGCTTGCTGTGGGAAGCTTTTAAAGCTACAAGTAGGGGAGTCTGTATAAGCACCAACGCGGGCATTCTGAAGGACATACGTAGGCAACTTACTATGCGCGAGGCCAAACGAAACACACTGGAACATGAGTACGAGCGCACACAAAATGCAAAGATATTAGGTGACATAAGGTTTGGACTGTTGGAATACCAGACTTATGCAGAGGATGAACTCAAATACGTAGCAAAACGTCAGACGGAGAGATCCTACTGTGTAGGGGGTAGACCTAGTAGAGCTTTAGCAGCTAAAATCTGTACAGGTCGCACACCATAAACAGTCCTGGCGGTCAGGGATGTAAATGGGGAACTTCAGCATGATGCACAGGGAATATTGCGGGAATTTATGAGAACGTATGGCGAGTTATATGCATCGCAACCCACTGCCTCACCAGCTGAAATCATAGAATATTTAGAAGACGTATCGATAGTGTGGCTGTCAGACGCGCAAAGAGAATACTTGTCCTTGCCAATAACAGTAGAGGAGGTAACAGAAATTATTAAATCACTGCCAAATGGTAAAGCGCCAGGCCCAGACGGGTTCACCTATGAATTCTATAAGTCCTTTGTTGATCAATTAGCGCCCCATTTGGTTGAAATGTACGGGGATGCTCATGATAAGCAGCTGTTACCACCAACACTGAGAGAAGCCATGTTAATTGCCCTCTTAAAACCAAACAAAGACCTAGAATATTGCGACTCATATAGGCCATTGTTCCTAATTAACGTAGATACAAAGATAGTAGCCACAATTCTTGCCACTCAGTTGCAGCCACTGATGAAAAATCTAATACTGCCAGATCAGTCAGGGTTTATTCCCTCTAGATCAACAGCCCATAACACCAGAACACTTTTCGCACTTTGGCATTATTTGATCCCAAGTACTGAAGCTGCTGCAGTTCTTTTAGATGCTGCGAAAGCATTTGATTCTATCGAATGGTCATATTTACACACAATTTTACGACAAATGGAATTCCCGCCCTTCTTCTGCAATGGGTGAAAATACTATGCACTACACCAACAGCATGTATCAGAGTCAACAAATACATATCTGAAGCCATACCAATCGCGAGGTGGGACAAGGCAAGGCTGCCCATTGTCCCCTTTACTATTTGCGATAGCGCTTGAGCCTCTGGCTTGTAAGATTCAGCAGGGACATCACTATTCAGCGCTCCAATTCCCGCAGAGGCCATTGCATATATCTCTATATGCAGATGAAATGATGTTATATGTGCGAGACCCTGAGCAACATTTGAGCCCTCTACTAAGGGAATATATTAAATTTGGACATCAGTCTGGACTCCAAATTACCTGGTCCAAATCTCTAATCATACCATTAACGGACACCACACACCCATATCTAACGGAGTACCCACTAGAGTGGTAATCAGAGCCAGTAAAGTATCTCGCCGTCTGGTATCACAGAGACCCAGAAGTAGTGATCCTCACAAATTATGGCGGGGCGATTAGTGTAATGGAAGATAAAATAGGGCGATGGATTCAGTTGCCACTATCGCTGGCTGATCTCCTGGCCATTGTAAAGATGGTCCTCTTGCCAAAATTTTTATGCCTTTTTAATAATATCCCGATTACTCCCTTAACACTGTTTTTTCGTAGAATATCTGCCATGGTGCTTCACCTGATATGGGCAGGCAAACAGGCCTGGATTGAATTGCGTGCTCTTACATTACCCTACTCACGGGAGGGTTTAAAGTCCCAGATTTCTTGCTTTATTTTCTCTGTGCGTAAGCACAATAAGCGCATTATTGGTATCATCAAGTCCCTTACCTCACTCATGTGGCAATTGAAGAAGGGGATGCGCTCCCAATACCATTAAACGCTATCATAACTCATCGCCGGCCGCCTCTTCATAATCGAGATATAAATATTATAGATACGACAAATGGTGCCTGACGAAAGATGGGTCGATTAGCACATAAGCTACCACTATACACCCCTGCACTACCACTACATCATCATCCAGAATTATCGGTAACTCAGGAAGAGGTAGGCATGGATCTATTGAGACAAGTGGCCATTGATACAATGTTGGACGTATACTGCAATGGAATATTTAAAGCACCTGAGTATCTTACTTACATAAGTAATCAAACATTATTGTTTAGATTTACATATCATAGACTACATGGAGCTGTCAAGAAACTATATACCTCTTATCCAGCGGAACCACCACAATTGTCATCATTACAACTACTGATTACTGCTCATAGTAGCACGCACTTGGTATCAAAACTGTATATCAAATTACAGGAGGACATAGCAGAAACCATGTACAATGCCTTAGAGAAATGGAATGCTATGCTAGATGACCCGCTAACAGAGGAGGAATGGGCTATAACGTGTTCTCAAACTGGTATGTTAACACTCAATGGAAATTTACGTATGCTACACTATAAGTATCTTCACGAAACATATTTCACCCCTGCAAGGCTCTGTTGATATGGTCTACGCACAGATTCAAAATGTCAACGCTGCAAAGCCGACATAGCAGATTTCATACATCTTGCATGGTCCTGCACAGCAGTGAAAGGGTATTGGGAAAAAGTGATACAGATGCTAGGTAACATGGTGGGTATTAATGTTGTATGTACTATTCCAACCTGCCTGCTGGGCCTTGTTCCCGATGCGCGCGCCACCAAGCGCATATTTTGCATAATAGCGTTGCTCCTAGTTAAATGCAGAATCTCCATGTGCTGGGGTAGTAGAAGGACCCCAAAGGTTAGACAATGGATCCAGGATATGACATATTGTAAAGATACTCTATGAGGAGGAGCTACCCACTGGTTCCAAGCCTAGAGACTACTGGAAGTACTTGATTGAATATCTGCAAACGTACCAAGTTGATTAATTGTGTTTAGCAGCTGTACTGTAGTAAACGCATTTACAGGTAACTATGTAAACTCGCAGCAAACTGGATGATGGTTGTTGTTGTACAACTGTCTGTATGTTATTTACATGTTTGGACTTTGTATGTCTTTGAAAATGCTAATAAAAAATATATAAATAAATAAATAAATAAAACTATGCTTCCATTCATTCATTATGGGTACACTTGCTTCATTTGAAATTACTGAATAGATTGCACTGATTTCCCATCTTTATATACAAAATTGACCCTACTAACATCTCACAGTGTACTCGGTGCATGTAGGATCATGCTAATTTGTTCCATTTGGTTTAGGACTGTCCAAGAGTTAGGGCATATTGGATTGCGGTATTGCAGACCAGTGAGGAAATAGTGGACTGACATGTAGAATGTACATCTATGATACTGCATTGGGATCTGTGGAGTACCTTCCCAAGGCGACTCAATGACTGTCAGAAGTACTAATATTACTAGCAAAGCATAGGGAGCTGCGCTCATGGATGAAGGGATCGCCAGCAAAAGTGAGACTGGTTAACAAATGCTGTGTTCAGCAGCAAGTCAACAGAGATGGACACATAACTACAGCTACTACAAGCGTAACCAGAAGACATCTGGTGGCCACTAAGATACTACTAAGCTAGTCAGAATAATGATGATGAAAACACATAAGGGGCTCTGTGAACGAAGGTGCTTTTTTGGGCTCCCAGGCTAGACACCACAGACCAGGCACAAGATGGAACACAGGGTTGCTCTATATTGTTTTATGGGAAGCTGTTGGCTGCTGTATACAGCACAAATGGACCTGTACCACTAATTTGCTATCATGGTTAAAAACACTGGCTGAATAATTACTTTGTAGATATAGTTTACTTGTTCAGAGGAACAAATGCTTAGGCAGTTATTGTTTTAATTTTTGAATTGCAGTTTATTTTTAGACATCTCTCCTGGTAGGGATGTTTTCTTTATTACCTGGTTAAAATGGAATAAAAATATCTGGATTTGGGTTTCAGGATAGACTTTATCAGACCTGGTGCATATTGATGATTTTTGTTTTAGTATCAGTGTAAATTTGGGTGAATGGAGGGTTCATATGTTATTTTATGTTATGTTATGTTATGTTATTTAATCTTAAAACTCCTTTTGAACAACAAGCGTGACCCAATTAAATTCAGCTAGGGACCTTGGGAATCAATTATTTAACAAAACAGTGGTCTCTAAAAGAGAATGAGCGGAGCGCAATGAATACAGACCCAATCAGTGCTGTATGTAGAAGAACTTGTCCAGCCGAACAAAGGTTAAATGTTTAATAAATCAATAGTTCTTTAGGCAATAAACAGACAAAAATACTGAAAGTGGGACACAAGCCTGCGTCCTAATACAGAAACATAGAGACATACAGTTGGGGAAACATTTAAGGGGGGGCTCAGGCAATGCTCACGGTTTGTTTCCAAGACAAATCATCAATAGACAAAACAAATCGCAAGGGGCATCTCTACATAGGAAATAATAACATCACAGTGTATGTATGAGATGTTTGAGGTGTCCTCGGTGTCTCGATCCTAGAAAAAAATGCAAGGATCATCTTCAGGACATAAAATACGCATGCCTATTAATATGTGCCTAAGGTTAGTAATGTATTCATTGACAATCAATAAGGTAAGGTTTTCAAAGAGGGAAGAATGGGGGAAAAACATGAAAAAGGGAGAGTTAGAAGGCTGCATGTAAAGTAGACATAACCTCATAATACTTGGTACACTTGTAGACATGCAGGTAGCGTCATAAAACCAGTACAATGCTATAAAGAGACCTCTGGTGTCATACCAATGGCACGCAAAGAATGAAAAACGGCGCAGTGACAAAGCGAATATGCGATATAAATGTGTACATTATTAAGTGTAAGGTGACCTGGTGTCATTCATTTTGTACAGAGCTAAAAAAAAAAACTGTAGTGACAAAGTGATTTAGGCAATAAGGATACGACGCAGTGACAAGGTGTTAGCTAAAAATAATGGCTGGTACATCTAAGAACTCAGTTGAAAGTGCTATTGGTCAACATGACTTTAGCTTGTATTTAAGTTTCATTAACTTTAAACCAAAAATTCCCACCCAGCCATCCCCTCCCCCTTAGGTCCTGGCAGTTTCCGCATTTCGGCTTGTTCCTTTTATGTCTCTGTGTTATGCGGTCAGTCCTTTACCAGCGTGTATACACCGTCTTTCTCCCTAGCAGTTGTGGATTTAGTGTTTGCACCCTGTCTGCACTATCATCTATTGTGTGTGCAAGGCTTCTGGTATGTTATCAGGGTGTATGGCTTTAAGGGCTTCGAGTATCATGTCCCATTCCAAGGCAATCAGGTTTTTCCGGAGTCCACGGGCCTCTTCCCTATGCAGGGTGGCACTTTCTGCACTTCCCCATCTCGCTAGTTCATTGTGCCAAGTGCGTAATGCAGGGGGTATGTTAAAGGTTTCTATTAGTTAGGTACTGTTACGTCAGCAAAGGTTTTGGGTTGGGTAGAAGGTTTTTATTTTTATCACCTATGTTTTCCTATCATTATTATTTTAGAATTTGGAATAGAAGGCATTTGTCCGGCAACATGCATGTGGACATTCTGAGCACCCTCCTTTATCACTGCACAAAAGGGATAATAGTAACTGCTGGCTAATGTGATTTGTGTTATTGTTCCTTTAACCACCATATCAGTTGTAGAGGCAGAGGTTATGTTCTGAGGTTCTTTTAACAAAGTCTCCCAGAGTAACTGCTCTGCTGCTGCAGTGAGTAGAGAAATGGATGACACACTTCCAATTCCCTCTTGGTTCAGTGTGTTTTTCCTTACAATAGAAGTCTCTCATATGTTTTATTAATTGGTTCCCTCTCTTGGAGATCACATAAAGCATGGACCATGCTCTCCATGTTTCAATTTTTACAGAAATACAGACGAAAATGTAAAAACAATTTTTTAAATAATTACCTGCATTTTAATATTGAGGGCCTTTTTTATCAATCAATCAATCAATCAAAGCATTTATATAGCGCACTATTCACCCAGGGGGTCTCAAGGCGCTGGGGAGGGGGGTCCGCTACTGCTTGAACAGCCAGGTCTTGAGTTGCTTCCTGGAGGCGAGGTGATCCTGGGTCAGGCGTAGGTGGGTCGGGAGGGAGTTCCATGTCTTGGCGGCGAGGTAGGAGAAGGACCGTCCCCCTGTGGTGGCTCTTCGGATGCGGGGGGAGGCGGCGAGGGCGTGGCCGGTCGATCGAAGCTGGCGTTTGGGAGCGTAGAATTTGAGGCGGTTGTTGAGGTATCCTGGGCCTTGGTTGTGTAGGGCTTTGTGTGCGGTGACGTTGACGTTGCCGGTGTGGCAGCAGGGCCAACACACTATCACACGGCCAAAGCCATAATGAGACCACGTGCCGGATTTCGACTGGAATCCAGGTCAGGTGGCCCAAGCGGTGCAGTGTCAAGGCTCATATGTGAGCCTTAGCAAAGCATTGCAATGGGGACGCCATTGCACGTTACTGCAGGGAATGGACTGGCAAGTCCATACCCTGCATGAACTGGGGGTGCATGCATACAGGAAAGCACACCTTGTGCTCCCCTGGCTGGATCACCTGATGCAGAGACAACAGTGGGCCCCATTGTTTCCTCACCACCACACTTTCCATGGTGGGCTCATCGCCATGAAAACTGTAGCGTTGAGGAAACTCCTAATATGCTTGGTGGTGCCGCAGCGGTCCCACCGTTATTATATACGGGGTGGCCCAAAGAAAGTCCTAGGACCTGGGTATTGAGCCTTACAGATATGGTGGTCCTAGACGTTAACTCTACACACAATACTTGATATTATTTCGTGAAAACTTAATTCAATTCTTATTCCACATGCGAAATTAATACTGCAATGAAGAATTGGAGACAAAAAGGAGAAAACAATAGCCCAAAATAAACAAATGTCCACCTTACACAGAAACAGTGTTTCAAACGTTTTAAAAGTAGAGGAAACAAGACTCTACTGTTTATTCTAAATAAAATTCCTCTTCATGGTACAATATACAAATATGCAATTTAGGAAAACAGGGGGTTACCAAAGGGTAAAGTGCATAGAGTGAGAAATTGGTGCTCGTGTAAGATAGAAAAGGACCAAGATGGTCAGGGGATGGTAAATTCCAAATGTTTCTTGAGTCCAAGGTTAAATAATCCTTGGCAAGATTCTGGAGGAGCCTGCCCTCAATGTTTATAACGCAAAAAATGTCAATCTTTCTTGCTGTCTTACAGCGAACAGTTCATCCGTTGCTTCGTATTTTCCAAGGGGGTGGGGGGGCAGGGGCGGGGTGGTGAAGGGAGCAGCAGACAGAGTCCCACTGACAGCCCGCGCAGTCCGACTTAGGAGACGCAGCGTGTAAACTGTTCGACAAACCAATCAATACCCACCCGTCGCCACTGACAGCGAGGTACTCGTGAGCACGTTTGGACGGCTTTCAAAAAACCATTTGATTTTTCGCACATGGCACACCATTAAAGGGTGTCCGCCCACACCACTGGGGTTACATGAATTCAATGTAACTTAGCTCCCTCCCTTCACCACCCCGTCCTGATGAAGACCCGTTCATGAGGATATCAACCGCCCTTCTTATCCTTGGATCGAAACGTCGACAACCTTCCGCCTACCTGGAGCCTGCATCTTTCGTGCCCCTGCCCCCCCACCCCCTTGGAAAATACGAAGCAACTGATGAACTGTTCGCCGTAAGACAGCAAGAAAGATTGAAATTTTTTGCGTTATGAACATTGAGGGCAGGCTCCTCCAGAATCTTGCCAAGGATTATTTAACCTTGGACTCAAGAAACATTTGGAATTTACCATCCCCTGACCATCTTGGTCCTTTTCTATCTTACACGAGCACCAATTTCTCACTCTATGCACTTTACCCTTTGGTAACCCCCTGTTTTCCTAAATTGCATATTTGTATATTGTACCATGAAGAGGAATTTTATTTAGAATAAACAGTAGAGTCTTTTTCCCTCTACTTTTAAAACGTTTGAAACACCGTTTCTGTGTGAGGTGGACATTTGTTTATTTTGGGCTATTGTTTTCTCCTTTTTGTCTCCAATTCTTCATTGCAGGATTAATTTCGCATGTGGAATAAGAATTGAATTAAGTTTTCACTAAATAATATCAAGTATTTTGTGTAGAGTTAACGTCTAGGACCACCATATCTGTAACGCAGCGGTCCCACCAGCATATTAGGGGCCTCAGACCACTGCAAGACAGCCAGGGATTGCGGATCCCTGGTGGCAGCAGCGGTCCTGTGGCGGTCTGACTGCCCTACTTCAAATAGGGTAGTCAGAACACCGGTGCGGTGGTAGCCAAACCGCAATTATGGGTTTCGCCATCAATTGGACTGCCAAACTCATAATAAGGCCCTAAATGTTTTACCATGTGTTCAATATGCTTGCCTTTTTCTTTTTATTCTGGTGACTGTGTCCAACTGTTGGAAAATGTTTTTTGTGGTATTCTGCTTTTAGCCTGATGTCTGTGGATTTAGAAGAATAATGTGATTAATTGATATCATTTCATTTAAATTATTTCCCTGTAAGGATAACATATTTGTAATCAATTTAATACTTTTTTTGGCGACAACTTTTTATCCTGTATTATTTGTTTTAAGTTACCAGTGAACATATAGTGGTTATTTATTTTTCTACTTAGTGAAAAAATGGGAGTAGTTTTTATATTGTATACCTGTTTTAATGGTTACTTTTGTTTAAATTCCAGCTGGGTGTTGATTAAAAAGATTATAGCCTAAGTGTTGGGACACCTGTTGCACCCCTGGAATGTGCCTGTAAGTACATGTGGCGCACATACATACATGCCCTAAGGGCATGTATAACATGGTACTTTGAATTTAAAAAAATAATTCATTTTGAAAGGAATTCGCAAAATACCATCTACTTGGAGTAGGTGGTATTTTGCGATTCCTTAAGCCCAAATCGCTATTTTAAATGCACCCCTACATAGCATTTAAGAATTCGCAAAATTGTGATTCCTTAAATGCTTGAGCAAAATAAGGAATCACAATTTTTGCGATTCCTTCTTTTGCTATGTGGCACCTACATACCAAATCGCTGTTTGCGATTCGCAAACGCCGGAATTCTGCCAATTCCGGCATTTGCGAATCGCAAACGCCTACCTACATATGCCCCTAAATCTTGTAACAGATCTATTCTTGCTTGAAAGGTTTCCAATTTACTGAATAGTGATAAAATATATAAAATATATCATGTGTTGTTCATTTTAATTGTTAGCCATCTAGAGAATTACTTATTATTATTTTTAAGTTGCGTCCAACAATTTATGTAGGAGAGATGGCACTGTGCTGTGAGGATGCTGAAGGTCACTGTCTTTCACATTTTCACCTGAGTGTTCTCCCTACGAGTGACCACAAAATGGTGGTCACATATTTTTATAGGATTTGTGTATGTTTTTAGTTTTTTTTTCAAAACTATTTAATGATATCTATGTCCTTTTTGTGTAAAATTGATGATTAAAAACCTATTTTCTTTTTCATCATTAAACACAAAACAGTTTGACCTACATATATGTATTTGCTTGGTTATCATCTTGTTTCGGGATATGTTCTGTTTTTGCTTGAAATTGTAGTGATATTGAATAGAATAGTAAAATGTGTAGGAAACTATTTTTTGGCGATTTTTAATACTAAAAATTATTTGTTTTATATATAAAATGTTACAAATGTAATGAGAGGCAAATGTATGTGTTGTACTGTTGTTTTGCATAGAGGTGCATTACATCGGGATGCCTAAATGCATTAAAATATAACAAAGAAACAACGGACTTTGCATCATCACTTTACTAGCACACAAATGATATTTCTAATTTTCCACTCCATTCCCAATTCAAAGCATACCATCTGTTTGACTATTTCCTTGTGATTATGCCAAGCTTGAAAGACTGACCACACACAGAGACACCGGATGGTATGAAATGCCATGCATGCATGGGCTGTGATTGATGATGTCCTGTATGAACTAGAATGTGTGGAACTCTATGCTCAATTTTGGTGGGCAAGACTTTGACCAGGGAACTATGTGAGGAGTACAACAGCGGACCAAGCCAGTCACATTCAAAGAGGGATATACCATCTGGCTAAAGGGATGTAGACAATATACAGTTTGGTAGCGTAAATGTTTCAATAATAGCAATACAAAGTCACTAACGGTTTCATAAATGTAAATATATGCTTGAAAATGTATAGTATTGTCTTTCCTTGGTAGAATAGTTTTTTGTCATGCTTCAGACTCTGCAAAGTAAGGTTAGGTCACTTACTCAAAGACTTAAAGCCATTCAGCAAAATAAAAATACTAACAATGCTAAAGAGCTGGCCTATTAAAACCACAAACAATACTACACCTCCTAGAGATTCACATGACAAATTGCATTCCCCAGCTGCATTAGAAAAGCTATTTCTTTGGAAAAATACATGTGTGAGCATGGTAATTGGGCTTGCCCGGCCAGTGGCCTCATGGGTGAATAAGACCGACCTCTAGGAATCTTTTTTCAGAAAGCACATTCTCTCTCACACCTAATATATGGGCTAATGATAGGTGCCCACTGGAGAATATTGCAGAAAGCACCAGGAGGCACAAAAACACATATATAATTCTTACTGGGACTGAAAACATCTAGAAGTGCCAGTTCTCTCTGTAGTTTTCTAGTTTAGAAATACTTAACTATAGCAGTAGAGCTTGATCTAGCTCATTTGTATTGTACCTGTAGGTCCACTGGAAATATGTGATTCCGTCAGTACTTCTGTATAATTTAGAATTTGTTGCACTTGTTACATTATCTATCAACGGTGACATAATGTGCTGCTTTCACAACAATTGTTATTTTTATCCCAAAAGATAATAAATGGCAAAAATGTGTACACATGGCACCTTTCATTTTTTGGTTTCTGTGTTTAGATATTAAATGTTGCATAGATGTTGTAAATATTACTCATTAAAGGACTAGAGATGGACATTAGTTTGCAGTATGAAACAGAAACGATACATCTCAATGTTATTGAACCAGGGTGAAAAATGTGTTTCCTTATTTTGTACATAAATGTTTTATTTTATTTTACTTTCCCATTAACATTTTAATCACAAATGCTGTTCTCAGTTCAGCAGTTCTTTTATGATATCATCAAGATTCTCAAATGCTTTCCATCTTTTTGTAATTCTAGTGCCTCAAGTGTGCTGTAGGGAAATACACACATTAATTGCAAGTTTAATTAATTGCAAGTTTTATATAGCGCTAGGATCGACTCCCGGAGGAGTATCTCCGCGCTTCGACCGCTGCGAAACCCTTCCTGGCTTCCCTGAGAGATGGTCCCTTAATGGGTATCTCCAGGGTGAGACCAGGCATCCCCGGCGGTCTGGTGGGGCCGTTAGTGCAGATGAGGCAAGCTTATGCCCAGAGTTGCCGAGTGTGATCGCTAATCAGAGTGGGCACCGAGGCGAGAGAATTATCAAGTCCGCTGACCCTGGTCCAGAAACCTGCCGCGTCGGGAATCGAACCCTGGTCCCGGGCCGTCCTCTGCTCTCGGGTCTGCCGCCTCTAACCAGTGAGCCAAACTACTGCACATAACAGATAACACATTTGTAATGCCCTATATGGCTCTTCGATTTAGAAAAGGGGGGGGGGGGTGGTGATGAACAGAGTGTCTGAGTTAAACAGACCACTCTTACCCAGTCCAAAGATCAGGGCTTGATCCATCACCGTTATTTATCTCACTGCCCCATCCCAGCTCAGAACCTGGCTATATGCAAATCAGTCTGTCCCTGGCCCAGTGCATCATGGGAACAGGGCAGACTAAACTACCAAGCCAATTCTTCACCAGAAAGGAGACAAGCTACCGGGGACCGGTTTCTGGCATTTCAGCCTTCTTCGGCCCGGCTTGCTTGAATCCTGATGGAGCAGTGAGAAAGGGACTCATGTCTGAGTATACCCTGCCACACCTATAGTGGCCAAAAACGATTTAGAAAAGGGGGTGGTGATGAACAGAGTGTCTGAGTTAAACAGACCACTCTTACCCAGTCCAAAGATCAGGGCTTGATCCATCACCGTTATTTATCTCACTGCCCCATCCCAGCTCAGAACCTGGCTATATGCAAATCAGTCTGTCCCTGGCCCAGTGCATCATGGGAACAGGGCAGACTAAACTACCAAGCCAATTCTTCACCAGAAAGGAGACAAGCTACCGGGGACCGGTTTCTGGCATTTCAGCCTTCTTCGGCCCGGCTTGCTTGAATCCTGATGGAGCAGTGAGAAAGGGACTCATGTCTGAGTATACCCTGCCACACCTATAGTGGCCAAAAACGATTTAGAAAAGGGGGTGGTGATGAACAGAGTGTCTGAGTTAAACAGACCACTCTTACCCAGTCCAAAGATCAGGGCTTGATCCATCACCGTTATTTATCTCACTGCCCCATCCCAGCTCAGAACCTGGCTATATGCAAATCAGTCTGTCCCTGGCCCAGTGCATCATGGGAACAGGGCAGACTAAACTACCAAGCCAATTCTTCACCAGAAAGGAGACAAGCTACCGGGGACCGGTTTCTGGCATTTCAGCCTTCTTCGGCCCGGCTTGCTTGAATCCTGATGGAGCAGTGAGAAAGGGACTCATGTCTGAGTATACCCTGCCACACCTATAGTGGCCAAAAACGATTTAGAAAAGGGGGTGGTGATGAACAGAGTGTCTGAGTTAAACAGACCACTCTTACCCAGTCCAAAGATCAGGGCTTGATCCATCACCGTTATTTATCTCACTGCCCCATCCCAGCTCAGAACCTGGCTATATGCAAATCAGTCTGTCCCTGGCCCAGTGCATCATGGGAACAGGGCAGACTAAACTACCAAGCCAATTCTTCACCAGAAAGGAGACAAGCTACCGGGGACCGGTTTCTGGCATTTCAGCCTTCTTCGGCCCGGCTTGCTTGAATCCTGATGGAGCAGTGAGAAAGGGACTCATGTCTGAGTATACCCTGCCACACCTATAGTGGCCAAAAACGATTTAGAAAAGGGGGTGGTGATGAACAGAGTGTCTGAGTTAAACAGACCACTCTTACCCAGTCCAAAGATCAGGGCTTGATCCATCACCGTTATTTATCTCACTGCCCCATCCCAGCTCAGAACCTGGCTATATGCAAATCAGTCTGTCCCTGGCCCAGTGCATCATGGGAACAGGGCAGACTAAACTACCAAGCCAATTCTTCACCAGAAAGGAGACAAGCTACCGGGGACCGGTTTCTGGCATTTCAGCCTTCTTCGGCCCGGCTTGCTTGAATCCTGATGGAGCAGTGAGAAAGGGACTCATGTCTGAGTATACCCTGCCACACCTATAGTGGCCAAAAACGATTTAGAAAAGGGGGTGGTGATGAACAGAGTGTCTGAGTTAAACAGACCACTCTTACCCAGTCCAAAGATCAGGGCTTGATCCATCACCGTTATTTTATGATATCATCAAGATTCTCAAATGCTTTCCATCTCTTTGTAATTCTAGTGCCTCAAGTGTGCTGTAGGGAAATACACACATTAATTGCAAGTTTAATTAATTGCAAGTTTTATATAGCGCTAGGATCGACTCCCGGAGGAGTATCTCCGCGCTTCGACCGCTGCGAAACCCTTCCTGGCTTCCCTGAGAGATGGTCCCTTAATGGGTATCTCCAGGGTGAGACCAGGCATCCCCGGCGGTCTGGTGGGGCCGTTAGTGCAGATGAGGCAAGCTTATGCCCAGAGTTGCCGAGTGTGATCGCTAATCAGAGTGGGCACCGAGGCGAGAGAATTATCAAGTCCGCTGACCCTGGTCCAGAAACCTGCCGCGTCGGGAATCGAACCCTGGTCCCGGGCCGTCCTCTGCTCTCAGGTCTGCCGCCTCTAACCAGTGAGCCACACTACTGCACATAATAGATAACACATTTGTAATGCCCTATATGGCTCTTCAGTTTCTCTGGCGGTTTCTTAATGAAAAGAGGTGGTCCCATAGATCTTAAAGAGTGAACATGGTGTAAACTCGACAAAGACCACTAATTTAACATCCTAACTCTGGTGGGTAAAGTAAAGCTGCACCATTGAAGTGCAAGCGGCATGTACATATGAGCTTCTTTTTCTGTAAGACAGCCTGACTGTGAGATAGAAACCTCTATGCTACTGAAAAGGTGCTTCTATGCTCCCACACATTTTTTCATAGTAAATAAAAAAATATATATATTGATCTGCTAAATCTGGTGTTCTGACAGAATATCATCAAAAAAATCTAATGAGTCACAAATATTGGGTTTTGAAACACTGGGATGTCAAATATTGTGGCTCAGAATATCGCTTGCAAGATTATTTGGTTTTAAAAATATTTCTTTATATTTTTTTAAATATCATTGTTATATATCTTTTTAAGTTATCTCATTTTCTAAGTGTGTTTGTGAATTTTATTTGTTTTAATATATTGTATTTGGTTTTATATTGTTTGTATTTTTTAGGATAATAATTTTAGAAGTGGGATACTGGAGTAACTTAAATACTCATGTTTTAAAGTTTGTTATGTTTAATAATGATGTTATTCTTTCTGCTAAATTTTTCAATATTTTATGTTTTAGTTTTTATGAACTTATATATTTTTTCTTATAATTCTTATAATTTTTTCTTATAATTTGATCAAACTTTTTTGTTATTTGATCATTTCATCTTTTTTTAATTTAAATTATTGAATGTATTTAATTGCTATCAATGTATTGGTTATAAATTGATTTTTTTGTAAACATTTTTACACAGGAAGTTTTAAACGTATGTGATTTGACTTTACATTTAAAAAAAAAATCATGTTTGTTACTAGTTTTTTAAATATTATAGTTATTAAATTTATTTTCATGATAAATCATTGTTCTTTGTTTAGTTTATTTGGGACTTATTTCAACGTATTTCTTTTACTTTGTGTGTTTTTGAGATAATTAAAAAGTTTTTTTGTGATGTGTTCCTTTCAGTGCAATGTTTATTAGAAAATTGTGACATTATTACTTTGTGTGGAGAGAGGCAAGATGGTGGCCGTGGCGTGGGATGTGTAGGCAGCCCAGCTCCTCTCTCCTGCTCCCTTGGACCCGCGGCGGCTTTTTTCTCGGAGGAAGGCAGCATAGAACCCCGAGGCTTTACAAGTTGAACATCGGTGAATGCTTTGAGAACGCCGAGTAATGAGCTATGGCGATCCGTGGCGTTTGATACTCATACTCGGCGCCGTGAAACTTACTGATGCAGGAGGATGGACGGAGGTGGTCTCCAGTCGGTGTGTTGAATCGAATACGGAAGGTTCTTCGTTTGGCAGCAGCGACATGGAATGGCAGCAGCTGCAGTGGCTCAGCTCTCCGTGGATTTCTCCGACGTGTCAGCCTGACACCTGGGACTGTTTGGTAGCCCGCTGGAAGTGCTTCGAGGTGTTCTTGGTTCTCTTTTTTTTCCGGCGCTGGCAACAGTTTCAGGAATGTTGCGAGAATGATTTAATGCTGTGGAGTCTCACCGGTGCAGGAACGAAGGACGGTATGAGCAGCGTGTTAATTAGCGGTAACGTAACCCTCTGAGGGTTTATTTTCTTTTTTGTTACTGCTTGACACTTTGAGAGTGTTTCAGGTACCTGAGTAGGGGAAAGAGAAAAAATGAAAAAAAAAATGAAAAAAACAATACATTAGCCCCCTTGCTCATTGTGGCTAAAGGAAAGACAGACATTGCAGTAGCTTGTGGCTTTCTCAGAGCTTTACCCTAGAGCTATCCCCTGGATGCCGGGCTACGTGTTGAAGAGACGGCGCAGAACCCCTCACTGTTGCGTACCCGCTTGGCTATTTTTTGGCTTTCAAAGCGCGGTAGTATGTGGTCGAGGTGGTGTCACGTCTAATAAAGGATGCCAGCAAAGGGGGGGGGGGGGGGGGGGAATAGAATGAAGTTCCCAAAATCACGACCCGGAGTGTGAGAAATAAAGAGCAAGGTATGGAGATTAACGAGGAGAGAACGGGAACCAAAGGAATTGAGGATTCTACAATGTGTGAAATGGCTACTGTCTCTTCTAAGTCCTCCAACACTCCCCTTGGTGTTCATATGACAAGTAAGGGAAATGGAGAAGGCAAAGGGAGGGGTGGAAAGGCTCCGCGTGTCCCGAAGCCAAACACTCAGAATCTGACTTTACCAGCTATGTTCAAACGACAGAATGCCCGCAACATACTAAATGATCAGGTGGTAGTGGAAGCCACAGCTACGGAAGTTATTGACTCTGCTGAAGCTGGTGTGTTGAATGAGGGAGCTGTTGAATTGAATGCGGAACAATCTCAGGATGGACTGATTGAGTGTGTAAGGGGAGATAAGGACGGAGATGACGCTGTGAGAGGAGACAATATCTCGCCTAAGGTATTATCAAGGGAGATGAATCTACTTGCTTCCGACACCAATGCACAGGAGGGCTCAAGTGCACCAGAATTAATTGAGAACTTCTATTCGCTATCTGAGGCATCATCAGATGAAGGATCTAGCATGAGCAAGGATTGGGCAGATTACAGTGGAGGTAGCAGCCCGGACGAGGAAGGAGGGGGGAGTAAGATTTCCCCTAATTGTAGTGTCACCACTTTTAAAAAGAAAACAAAGAAAAAGAGTTCTCAACAAGCTATGCCAGAAGGGGCTTTAACACCCTGTGTTGAATTAAACGGAGCCCAACCAGCTATGGCAGCTTCAAAGGAGATGGAGCAAGGGAGGCAAAACCCATTAGATACTCCCTACCTCAGGAAATTACCCTGGTAACCATTTATGAGACAATGATGAACCACAGAGCCGAAAGCATAGCTGAAAATATACGTATGCAAGCCACCTGTAGCAAGGTAAAAAATGCAGTTCCGCGGGCATTAAAATTGGGGGCAGAAACTATCGACAGAGTCACGGAGGCTGAAGCTCGAATATCAGCCTTAGAGGACGAAGCAGCAGTACAGAGGGAAGAACTAGATCTTATAAAGGCTCATCGGGACGATTTGAGTTATAAGCTATCCGAACTTGAAAATCATTCACGTAGGAATAATTTGCGGTTTTTGGGGGTTCCAGAAAAGTGGGAGGGATCAGATGTTCGCAAGTTTGTTGCAGAATTGTTGACAGAGGCCTTCCGCCAGCTCACCATGTGGGATTGGTCCCGGGAAATACAACGGGCACACCGGTTCCCGTTTTCCAGGAGAAAGCCCCCTCAAGGCAAAGAGAACCTCCCAAGGGCGATACTGGTTTGTTTCAACAATTTTCTGGCTCGGGAAGACATTTACACCCTGGCAAGACCAGACCGGAAGGCCACCGCTAAGGACTGCAACTTTTTTGTAAGACCAGACTTTTGCCATGCTACAGTTTCCAAGTGTTGGCATCTTCGGCAACTTATACCGGACTTCCAAAAGAAGGGGGCGGTTGTGTATTTACAGAATCCGTCAAAACTAAAAGTCACTATGAAGGGGCAAACCAAGTTTTTCTGGTCAGAGGTTCAGGCCAAAGAGTATTTGGCAGCTTTATAGAGGACGGAGGCTTATAAGATGATACTTTGATGATTTTGTGATGACTTGTGATAACTTGGATTGATCGATTGATATGGGTTTTTTTTTGCGCTTTATCTAGTGTTTTTACTAGTGCTTTCCTCTGAAATGGTAGGCTAGATTGGTTTTGGTTAATTTAAGGTCTTAAGGGATAGGGGTGGGAGACACGGCACTCCATTACACAGGTACTAATGGTCCTTGGGCCTCATATGATGGGAAGGCAGGGTGGGGGCGGGTGGGGAGGGTTGAGTGGCAGGGGGGAAAAGGGGGGGGAAGGGAGCTCTGGTGGTGGGGTGTGAAAATGGCAGCCGCAGGCAGTAAGAAAATATTGTGGGGCAGTGAAAGGGAGAAAGTAAGGATACAGCGAAGAAAATGTTATAACAATATGCAAAGAGAGAAGAAAAGGCTTTCTGGAGCTAAATTCGGGTGTTTTTTAATGGGTTTGACTGTTAATAAGTCTAATGGATAGGAATATTAAGATTTGTACGCTAAACATATGTGGTTTAAACGATTTTTAGGAAAAGACAAATGTTGGCCAAAATTGTTCAGCTATTACGTATTGATATACTTTGTTTACAGAAAACCCACGTGGCTTAGGCAAATAGAGAATACTTAAAGAATATGGGAATGGAGCTGGTTGTTTGTTCCAAACAAACAGGAGTCAAAAATGGGGTGGCGATACTCAAAAAAAGAGGAGTGGGAGAGTGCGTCAAGACCTTATCGGATAGGTGGGGTCGATGGGTCATTGCAGAACTTAAGTTGGGACATCATAGATTTACTTTGTGTAATGTTTATGGGCCAAACTTGGATGATGCCGAGGTGTTTAATTTTCTTAACTTAGAACTAGCACAATGGATTACCCCTGTGTTGCTGTGTGGGGACTTTAACATTAACATTGGTGCAGATCTGAATGTTAGATCCATTCAAGCGTACACAGGCAGAAAGAAATTAGTGTATGCGGCAATTCAGAGACTATTCTTGGACCATGGTCTCTATGATGTGTGGCATGCAAAATATCCCACCGACCCAGGGTTTACATTCTTTTCTTCCCCTCAATCTAAATTCGTAAGACTGGATTACCTTTTACCACCTCTGTTTTTTTTAGCTAAGAGCAGTATTGAAATCCAACCTAAACTAATTTCCAATCATAATCCGATTGTATTAGATCTGGCACTAGATGTTGAAGGAAAAATAGAATCCCCTCAGTGGTCTTTTGAGCGGAAACTACTTTTAGATGAGGAGAACTGTCAATTTATGAAACAAATAGTTAAAGAATTTTTTGACATTAATAGGGATACTGCAGAACAGGAGGTAGTCTGGGACAAATTTAAATCTGTGGTTCAGGGAGAGACTCTAAGCTTTTCTGCATCTAGGCGCAAACAGATGTGTCTCAAACAACAACGAAACTTTAAGCAGGTTTTGAAGGCGGAGAAAAAACTTGCAGAGGTTATTAGGCTAGGATATGAGAAGGAAGAATGTAGTCTCGCCCAAAAAGATCTCACTATTAAAAGGGCTAATGTATATACCAATATTGCCGATCAATTAGCAGCCAACTATACACGTCACAAAGAAGCAGCATATGAATATGGAGAAAAGACAGGTAGGATATTAGCGAAGAGGGCAAGGGAGAAAGCTGTATATGGTGATATACCGTAAATTAAGGACTTACAGGGGGTTATGCAGGAGACGAGCAAGGGGTGTTAACTGCTTTCCAAGAGTTTTATCAGCGGTTATATAGTGATGAGATTGGTCAGGCAGGTGCTAGAGAATATTTAAGGGATATGAACCCTGTAACTCTTTCTGAAGCTCAACGAGTGATATTGACGGCACCTCCAGACTGGGGGAAAATAGAGTTAGCAATTTTGGGTTTGGCCCAGGGTAAGGCCATGGGGCCAGATAATATCCCCTTGGAGTTTTACAGAAAATTTGGGAATGAACTAAAATCAGAATGAGAGTTTATATGTCAGCAAGCATTTCTAGGAAAGGCTCCACGGTCATGGGCAGAAGCTACCATTGTGATATTCAAAAAGGAAGACGAAATGGGGTCGTATAGACCTATTTCTTTGTTAAACTCAGACAGTAAAATTTATTCTAAATTGATTGCCATTAGGTTAAATGACCTGTTGCCAGGTCTTGTCTCTATAAGACAACATGGGTTTATACAAGGAATAGGCACCACAGACCACATAAGACAAATAATATCTCTGTTGGGTTGGTCACAGGGGACTGGTTCCCCTGTAGGTGTGGCCCTGTTGGACGTGGAAAAAGCGTTCGACAGGGTCACATGGACCTTTCTGTGGTCTGTGTTGGCAAAAAAAGGGATTCCAGGGGAATTTTTTCAATGGAATAAAATCACTGTATATTCAACCATCTGCCACTATTCGTATATCAGGCAGGAGCTCAGGGATAGTGCGAATAGCAAGGGGGACGAGGCAGGGTTGTCCCTGCTTGCCCTTACTGTTCACACTATATAGCGATCCGTTTATTGGACATTTGGAGAGCAACCCAGCTATTAAACCAGTGCGGATAAATAATTTTGACTCTAAAGTTTGCGCTTACGCAGACGACATTGCTATAGTGACATCAGAGATGAGTAGTGCCCTACCTATTATAGTGAAGTCTGCGTAGGAATTCGGCCGGCTTTCTGGATATAAATTAAATATCGATAAGACATAGCTTATCCATTCAGCGGCCAGAGGTCCAGAAAATCAAATCAAAAACTTGATGAGGAGGCCACATGTTTATGCATAAAGATCACTGCCAACATGAAAAAAATGATTCCTATCAATTTAGACCCTATCATTGGCACATCTAATAAAACTCTGGAAAGATTAAACAATCTGAAGCTCTCACTTCTAGGTCGCAGCAATGTGATAAAAATGCTCATTTTCCCTAAGTTTTTGTATATATTTCGTTCAATACCTCTACTGATATCTTCTGGTTACTTTGGCCGAATTGATAGGATGTGTTCGAGATTTCTCTGGGGGTACCACCGGGCCCGGAGAGCATTTTAAAAGATGTGTGATGTCAAGGGAAAAAGGGGGATGGGGCATACCGAATTTCCAGATTTATTATTGTTGTGTGATATTGCAACATATGGGCTTTTTAATCTTACTGGAAGATTCTATGAAGGATTACATGATGCCATCCATCTATGAGATGCTTCTGGGTTTGGAGGCTAAACAATGTTTTAACCGTATCATCGAACCCAGCTACTTTAAAAAAACAAAGTTTAAAGTTGTTGAAACATTGTTTGCCATATGGAGGACTATTAAAACAAGCACTGGCGTTGCCAATAGGTCTCCCAGTAGGAAAGTTGGAGCTATTGGTTTTGTAAATGACATTTTATATTTATGTTTTGTGATTTACAATGCCAATACTTTTAACTTTAGCATATGTGACACTTTTAGTATTTGTAATGTCACATGTTTTGTATTGCCTTTACTTAGATATATTGATATTACAATTAACATTGGCTTTTAATTTTTTTAAATAATTAATACTTAAATAAAAGTGATTGTAATTTTTAATGGCAATAGCTTAAACTCTTGTAAATAACTGTTGTGAAGATTATGTTCAGTGACTAAAATCCAAGAACAGAAATGAAATATTAACATTTTTTTGTGACATTTGCAATAAGGCTTCAAACATTGAGAGAACATATTTGAACCAGTGATGCTGTGGTAGTGCTGAGTGATGCTGTGGTGGTGCTGAGTGATGCTGTGGTGCCCCTGAGTGATGCTGTGGTGGAGCGATAGATAGATAGAGGGCGATAGATAGATAGACAGAGTGAGGGTGATAGATAGATAGACAGAGTGAGGGCGATAGATAGATAGACAGTGAGGGCGATAGATAGAGTGAGGGCGATAGATAGAGTGAGGGCGATAGACAGAGTGACAGCGATAGATAGATAGACAGAGTGAGGGCGATAGATAGATAGACAGTGAGGGCGATAGATAGAGTGAGGGCGATAGATAGAGTGAGGGCGATAGATAGATAGATTGATAGAGAGTGAGGGCGATAGAGAGATAGAGTGAGGGCAATAGATAGATAGAGTGAGGGGAATAGATAAGAGTGAGGGCGACAGATGTGTGTGTTTGTGTGTGTGCGGTTGTGTGTGGTTGTGTGTGTAGTTGTTTGAGTGGTTGTATGTGTGAGTGGTTGTATGTGTGGGTGGTTGTATGTGTGAGTGGTTGTATGTGTGGGTGGTTGTATTTGTGAGTGGTTGTATGTGTGAGTGGTTGTATGTGTGAGTGGTTGTATGTGTGAGTGGTTGTATGCGTGTATGGTGGTGGGGTTGTGTGTGGGGTTGTGTGTGTGTGTGGGTGTTTGGGGGTGTGTGTGTGGGTGTTTGGGGGGGTGTGTGGGTGTTTGGGGTTGTGTGTGGGGTTGTGTGTGTGGGGTTGCATGTGTGTAGTTGTGTGTGTAGTTGTGTGTGTGGTTGTGTGTGTGGTTTGGTGTGTGGTTGTGTGTGGTTGTGTGTGAGATTGTGTGTGTGGTGTGGTTGTGTGTGTGGTTGGGTGTGTGGTTGTGTGTGTGGTTGGGTGTGTGGTTGTGTGGAGGCTAGCCAAAATGACTATGTGAAAGTTTTAGTGATGGAAAAACAACTTTAATAAATGGCCCAAAAATAAGCTATACAAATGACATAATTAGTTGGCCACAAACCAGCAAACCTTCTGAAGTGAGAAACCTCTAAAAAACTGCATATTGTGTTCTGGCTTAGTTCAACTGCTGATTGTCATCTAATAGTCTTTATTGATATTTGAGTGCCTTCTCGTTGCCCAGCAGCAGGCAGTCCCAAGGACTGATCCCAGCCTCTGCTCCTGCTGTATGATGAGCACTGACACGAACTTCAAAGGACCTGGAAATTCTTGCAACCATCATTTTCTTTGGTGGTTGCTGAGGTTGTGGCTTTCTGTTTGTTTGATGCTTATGGTCGTATTCAGTCAGTGTATTGGCCAACAACACCGTACTTGTTTCCACTGTTTGTGCATGTCTGCATAGGGAAAGATGCATGTTTAATAGTAACTATGAAAGGTTCACTGCATATCATAATATCCTTGCACATCACGCGCACCTATTAACGCTGTGTCTCATTGTAAGGATCTTCACGCGTTCCTGTTTCCGCGCCTCTCTTGCACGTCGTCTGCATAGCCGCATCCCTCACTGGGTATTATCTGTATGAAATGATTACATTGATTCTTCTCAAGCATCTGAAGGGTTTAATGGAGTCGGTCCCAGCCCACTTTTGCTGGCGCTCAGTTAATTGAGGATCATCTGTGTCTTGAGAGGAGGAAGCCTCTTCGGTCCCCAGCAGATGCTGACACCTCATTACCTCTCGGAGAAGCCCCGCACAACTTCTAGTAGATTAATACATTTCATAAAAAAGATAATGCTAATGGATAAAGTGGTTTGTATTCTGTCCTGGGTTATGCTTTAATAAGCTCGGAAGTGAAAGAGTCAAGCAAATGCAGAAAACAGAAAAGAGAGCGATGAGGGGTGACAGCCTGGCACATATGATGAAAGAAAACAAAGGGACGAATAAGACCGACAAACTGAAATGAAACAAACGGGTAGGCAAATAATCTGGAGAGAGAAACAGTTGACACATAAAGATATAGAGAAAGAGGGAGCTGAGAGAGAAAACAGTACAAGAGAGGGCACGTGATAGCGTGAGAGAGAATTAGGGAAACAAGAGCGGCCGGGAAACTGAAAGTACGGCCGGCCAGCCATGAATAATTAGGGGAGGAGAAGCCGCAGAGCACACGCTGGGACAAGCCCTTTGATGTGGTGGCGGCCGTGAAAAAATGCAATTAGGAGGGAGGGAGGCTTATGCGCGTGCTTGTTTGGTCACGTGATTCATGTGAACTCGAAGAAAACCGCACAGAAAAAAGCCTTAGTTTGACGAGTATTTTGAGCACTAGAATTCTCTCCATTTTCCATTCCTGCAGAATGGAAAAGGCGAGACCTAAAAATATATCGCCTAGGCTCCAACAGGAATATATATACTCCATTAAGGAATTGTTCTTTTTTACCTGAAATTTTTCATGATGGAGTTATATCTAGGTGGCATAATCTGGGGATTAATAAACTGGGGGACTTGTTTCAGGGATGCGAGTTTATATCTTTTGAGCATTTAAGGAATGAATATCAGGTACCGACAGACGATTTTTTTAAATACCTACAGGTACGAAGTTTTTATGCTCAGAAAATATCTAATTCCACATTGGTATTGGGAAAAATCATGCTGTTTGAAGCAATCAAGGATGGGCAGAAAATTGGACACTTATACCAATTATTTATGGAGAAAGTTGAGGACGATTTAGAATTAAGAGCGATCAAGTGGCAAACTGAGTGTGTTATTTAGAAAGAAGCTTGGCGATTGCTGGTAAGGTATTACTTAATGGTTCATTGATAAGCCAGCATTATATGTCAATTTTCTGGCTATACTACACACCGGGCAAGTTAGCCAAATGTAACTCTGGGAGGGGGACAAAGTGCAATTGCTGTTACCTTTACGCAGCGGACGCTGCACATATGTTTGTTTTATGTCCAAAACTGAGCCAACTGATAGCTGATATAGAGCGTTTTATTTCAGGTAATTTGGGTATTGTGATTAAGATAACAACGCCACTGGTTATCTTTGGTTGTGAAGAGAGCACGACTCAACAAGTTTTTGATTCAGAGGAATGCTTTATTTTTATTTGCATGTCTGCATTTCATGCATGTATTACATCGCATTGGCTTGATTAGGAACCACCTAATTTTATAATGTGGCAAACGAAGCTCTTGTATATGTTTCATTTAGAAATTGCTCTGAATAAGTTGAAGGGTATAAGGAACGATTTGAGTTATAAGCTATCCGAACTTGAAAATCATTCACGTAGGAATAATTTGCTCTTTTTGGGGGTTCCAGAAAAGCGGAAGGTATCAGATGTTCGCAAGTTTGTTGCATAATTGTTGACAGAGGCCTTCCCCCAGCTCACGATGTGGGATTGATCCCGGGAAATACAACGGGCACACCGGTTCCCGTTTTCCAGGAGAAAGCCCCGTCAAGGCGAAGAGAACCTCCCAAGGGTGATACTGGTTTGTTTCAACAATTTTCTGGCTCGGGAAGACATTTACACCCTGGCAAGACCAGACCGGAAGGCCACCACTAAGGACTGCAACTTTTTTATAAGACCAGACTTTTGCCATGCTACGGTTTCCAAGCGTTGGCATCTTCGGCAACTTATACCGGACTTCCAAAAGAAGGGGGCGGTTGTGTATTTACAAAATCCGGCAAAACTAAAAGTCACTATGAAGGGGCAAACCAAGGGGCAGATTTATGATGCCGTTGCGCCTCTTTGCGCCGCAATTGCGTCACTTTATTTGACGCAACTGCGGCGCAAACAATGCACCCTATTTACAACGTGACGCATCTAGGAGATGCGTCACGTTGTAAAGCACTGCGCCATAAGGAGGCGTTCCTGCGCAGGGGGGGCGTTCCTGCGCAGGAACGCCTCCTGAAAGTGGCTGAGTGAAATCTATGAGATTTCACTCAGTCACTTTCAGGGCAATGCTGCGTCAAAACCCTGCGCCTGCTTGAAGCAGGCGTAGGTCTTGACGCAGCATTGTGCACATGGTGTACCCCCGAGCCTTGCTGGAGCTGCGTCGCGCTTGCGACGCAACTCCAGCAATGCGCCACATTTCCGGCACAGATGCGTCACGCATCTGTGCCGTTTTTGCACCATGGTACACCGCATTATAAATGCGGCGCACCATGGGTGGTGGAGCTATGGCGCACGTTAACTGGCGCACCCCTGGGGATGCGCCAGTTAACATAAATCTGCCCCCAAGTTTTTCTGGTCAGAGGTTCAAGCCAAAGAGTATTTGGCAGCTATATAGAGGGCGGAGGATTATAAGATGATACTTTGACCATTTTGTGATGACTTGTGATAACTTGGTTTGATCGATTGATATGTTTTTTTTTGCGCTTTATCTAGTGTTTTGACTAGTGCTTTCTTCTGAAATGGTAGTCTAGATTGGTTTTGGTTAATTTAAGGTCTTAAGGGATGGGGGGGAGACACGGCACTCCATTACACAGGTACTAATCGTCCTTGGGCCTCATATGATGGGAAGGCAGGGTGGGGGAGGGTGGGGAGGGTTGAGTGGCAGGTGGGAAAAGGGGGGAAGGGGGCTCTGGTGGTAGGGTGTGAAAATGGCAGCCGCAGGCAGTAAGAAAATATTGTGGGGCAGTGAAAGGGAGAAGGTAAGGATACAGTGAAGAAAATGTTATAACAATATGCAAAGAGAGAAGAAAAGGCTTTCTGGAGCTAAATTCGGGTGTTTTTTTATGGGTTTGACTGTTAATAAGTTTAATGGATAGGAAGATTAGGATTTGTACGCTAAACATAAGTGGTTTAAACGATTTTTAGGAAAAGACAAATGTTGGCCAAAATTGTTCAGCTATTACGTATTGATATACTTTGTTTACAGAAAACCCACGTGGCTTGGGCAAATAGAGAATACTTAAAGAATATGGGAATGGAGCTGGTTGTTTGTTCCAAATAAACAGGAGTCAAAAGAGGGGTGGCGATACTCAAAAAAAGAGAAGTGGGAGAGTGCGTCAAGACCTTATCGGATAGGTGGGGTCGATGGGTCATTGCAGAACTTAAGTTGGGACATCATAGATTTACTTTGTGTAATGTTTATGGGCCAAACTTGGATGATGCCGATTGTTTAATTTTCTTAACTTAGAACTAGCACAATGGATTACCCCTGTGTTGCTGTGTGGTGACTTTAACATTAACATTGGTGCAGATCTGATTGTTAGATCCATTCAAGCGTACACAGGCAGAAAGAAATTAGTGTATGTGGCAATTCAGAGACTATTCTTGGACCATGGTCTCTATGATGTGTGGCATGCAAAATATCCCACCGACCAGGGGTTTACATTCTTTTCTTCCCCTCACTCTAAATTCGTAAGACTGGATTACTTTTTACCACCTCTGTTTTTTTTAGCTAAGAGCAGTATTGAAATCCAACCTGAACTAATTTCCGATCATAATCGGATTGTGTTAGATCTGGCACTAGATATTGAAGGAAAAACAGAATCCCCTCAGTGGTCTTTTGAGCGGAAACTACTTTTAGATGAGGAGTACTGTCAATTTATGAAACAAATAGTTAAAGAATTTTTTGACATTAATAGGGATACGGCAGAACCGGAGGCAGTCTGGGACAAAGTTAAATCTGTGGTTCAGGGAGAGACTCTAAGCTTTTCTGCATCTAGGCACAAACAGATGTGTCTCAAACAACAACAAGACTTTAAACAGGTTTTGAAGGCGGAGAAAAAACTTGCAGAGTTTATTAGGCTAGGATATGAGAAGGAAGAATGTAGTCTCGCCCAAAAAGATCTCACTATTAAAAGGGCTAATGTATATACAAATATTGCCGATCAATTAGCAGCCAACTATACACAACACAAAGAAGCAGCATATGAATATGGAGAAAAGACAGGTAGAATATTAGCGAAGAGGGCAAGGGAGAAAGCTGTATATGGTGATATACCGAAAATTAAGGACTTACAGGGGGTTATGCAGGAGACAAGCAAGGGGTGTTAACTGCTTTCCAAGAGTTTTATCAGCGGTTATATAGTGATGAGATTGGTCAGGCAGGTGCTAGAGAATATTTAAGGGATATGAACCCTGTAACTCTTTCTGAAGCTCAAGGAGTGATATTGACGGCACCTCCAGACTGGGGGGAAATAGAGTTAGCAATTTTGGGTTTGGCCCAGGGTAAGGCCATGGGGCCAGATAATATCCCTTGGAGTTTTACAGAAATTTGGGAATGAGCTAAAATCAGAATTAGAGTTTATATGTCAGCAAGCATTTCTAGGAAAGGCTCCACGGTCATGGGCAGAAGCTACCATTGTGATATTCAAAAAGAAAGGCAAAAAGGAAGACGAAATGGGGTCGTATAGACCTATTTCTTTGTTAAACTCAGGACAGTAAAATGTATTCTAAATTGATTGCCAATAGGTTAAATGACCTGTTGCCAGGTCTTGTCTCTATAAGACAACATGGGTTTATACAAGGAATAGGCACCACAGACCACATAAGACAAATAATATCTCTGTTGGGTTGGTCACAGGGGACTGGTTCCCCTGTAGGTGTGGCCCTGTTGGACGCGGAAAAAGCGTTCGACAGGGTCACATGGACCTTTCTGTGGTCTGTGTTGGCAAAAAAGGGGATTCCAGAGGAATTTGTCAATGGAATAAAATCACTGCATATTCAACCATCTGCCACTATTCGTATATCAGGCAGGAGCTCAGGGATAGTGCGAATAGCAAGGGGGACGAGGCAGGGTTGTCCCTGCTCGCCCTTGCTGTTCACACTATATATCGATCCGTTTATTGGACATTTGGAGAGCAACCCGGCTATTAAACCAGTGCAGATAAATAATTTTGACTCTAAAGTTTGCGCTTACGCAGACGACATTGCTATAGTGACATCAGAGATGAGTAGTGCCCTACCTATTATAGTGAAGTCTGCGTAGGAATTCGGCCGGCTTTCTGGATATAAATTAAATAATCGATAAGACATAGCTTATCCATTCAGCGGCCAGACGTCCAGAAAATCAAATCTAAAACTTGATGAGGAGGCCACATATTTAGGCATAAAGATCACTGCCAACATGAAAAAAATGATTCCTATCAATTTAGACCCTATCATTGGCACATCTAATAAAACTCTAGAAAGATTAAACAATCTGAAGCTCTCAATTCTAGGTCGCAGCAATGTGATAAAAATGCTCATTTTCCCTAAGTTTTTGTATATATTTCGTTCAATACCTCTGCTGATATCTTCTAGTTACTTTGGCCGAATTGATAGGATGTGTTTGAGATTTCTCTGGGGGTACCACCGGGCCCAGAGAGCATTTAAAAGATGTGTGATGTCAAGGGAAAAAGGGGGATGGGGCATACCGAATTTCCAGATTTATTATTGGTGTGCGATATTGCAACATACGGGCTTTTTAATCTTGCTGGAAGATTCTATGGAGGATTACATGATGCCATCCATCTACGAGATGCTTCTGGGTTCGGAGGCTAAACAATGTTTTAACCGAATCATCGAACCCAGCTACTTTAAAAAAACAAAGTTTAAAATTGTTGAAACATTGTTTGCCATATGGAGGACTATTAAAAAAAGATATCGCCTAGGCTCCAACAGGAATATATATACTCCTTAAGGAATTGTTCTTTTTTACCTGGAATTTTTCATGATGGAGTTATATCTAGGTGGCATAATCTGGGGATTAATAAACTGAGGACTTGTTTCAGGGAAGCGAGTTTGTATCTTTTGAGCATTTAAGGAATGAATATCAGGTACTGAGAGTCGTTTTTTTCAAATGCCTACAGGTACGAAGTTTTTGTGCTCAGAAAATATCTAATTCCACATTGGTATTGGGAAAAATCATGCTGTTTGAAGCAATCAAGGATGGACAGAAAATTGGACACTTATACCAATTATTTATGGAGAAAGTTGAGGACGATTTAGAATTAAGAGCGATCAAGTGGCAAACTAAACTGGGAGTTGAGTGTGTTAATTTAGAAAGAAGCTTGGCGATTGCTGGTAAGGTATTACTTAATGGTTCATTGATAAGCCAGGATTATATGTCAATTTTTCTGGCTATACTACACACCGGGCAAGTTAGCCAAATGTAACTCTGGGAGGGGGACAAAGTGCAATTGCTGTTACCTTTACGCAGCGGACGCTGCACATATGTTTGTTTTATGTCCAAAACTGGGCCAACTGATAGCTGATATAGAGCATTTTATTTCAGGTAATTTGGGTATTGTGATTAAGATAACAACGCCACTGGTTATTTTTGGTTGTGAAGAGAGCACGACTCAACAAGTTTTTGATTCAGAGGAATGCTTTATTTTTATTTGCATGTCTGCATTTCGTGCATGTATTACATCGCATTGGCTTGATGAGGAACCACCTAATTTTATAATGTGGCAAACGAAGCTCTTGTATATGTTTCATTTAGAAATTGCTCTGAATAAGTTGAAGGGTATAAGGAACGATTTGAGTTATAAGCTATCCGAACTTGAAAATCATTCACGTAGGAATAATTTGCTCTTTTTGGGGGTTCCAGAAAAGCGGGAGGTATCAGATGTTCGCAAGTTTGTTGCAGAATTGTTGACAGAGGCCTTCCCCCAGCTTACGATGTGGGATTGGTCCCGGGAAATACAACGGGCACATCGGTTCCCGTTTTCCAGGAGAAAGCCCAGTCAAGGCGAAGAGAACCTCCCAAGGGCGATACTGGTTTGGTTCAACAATTTTCTGGCTCGGGAAGACATTTACACCCTGGCAAGACCAGACCGGAAGGCCACCGCTAAGGACTGCAACTTTTTTGTAAGACCAGACTTTTGCCATGCTACGGTTTCCAAGCGTTGGCATCTTCGGCAACTTATACCGGACTTCCAAAAGAAGGGGGCGGTTGTGTATTTACAGAATCCGTCAAAACTAAAAGTCACTATGAAGGGGCAAACCAAGTTTTTCTGGTCAGAGGTTCAGGCCAAAGAGTATTTGGCAGCTATATAGAGGGCAGAGGCTTATAAGATGATACTTTGACGATTTTGTGATGACTTGTGATAACTTGGTTTGATCGATTGATATGGTTTTTTTTGCGCTTTATCTAGTGTTTTGACTAGTGCTTTCTTATGAAATGGTAGTCTAGATTGGTTTTGGTTAATTTAAGGTCTTAAGGGATAGGGGGGGAGACACAGCACTCCATTACACAGGTACTAATCGTCCTTGGGCCTCATATGATGGGAAGGCAGGGTGGGGGCGAGTGGGGAGGGTTGAGTGGCAGGTGGGAAAAGGGGGGAAGGGGGCTCTGGTGGTGGGGTGTGAAAATGGCAGCCGCAGGCAGTAAGAAAATATTGTGGGGCAGTGAAAGGGGGAAAGTAAGGATACAGCGAAGAAAATGTTATAACAATATGCAAAGAGAGAAGAAAAGGCTTTCTGGAGCTAAATTCGGTTTTTTTTTATGTGTTTGACTGTTAATAAGTTTAATGGATAGGAAGATTAAGATTTGTACGCTAAACATATGTGGTTTAAACGATTTTTAGGAAAAGACAAATGTTGGCCAAAATTGTCCAGCTATTACATATTGATATACTTTCTTTACAGAAAACCCACGTGGCTTGGGCAAATAGAGAATACTTAAAGAATATGGGAATGGAGCTGGTTGTTTGTTCCAAACAAACAGGAGTCAAAAGAGGGGTGGCGATACTCAAAAAAAGAGGAGTGGGAGAGTGCGTCAAGACCTTATCGGATAGGTGGGGTCAATGGGTCATTGCAGAACTTAAGTTGGGACATCATAGATTTACTTTGTGTAATGTTCATGGGCCAAACTTGGACGATGCCGAGGTGTTTAATTTTCTTAACTTAGAACTAGCACAATGGATTACCCCTGTGTTGCTGTGTGGTGACTTTAACATTAACATTGGTGCAGATCTGAATGTTAGATCCATTCAAGCGTACACAGGCAGAAAGAATTTGGTGTATGCGGCAATTCAGAGTCTATTCTTGGACCATGGTCTCTATGATGTGTGGCATGCAAAATATCCCACCGACCCGGGGTTTACATTCTTTTCTTCCCCTCACTCTAAATTCGTAAGACTGGATTCCTTTTTACCACCTCTGTTTTTTTAGCTAAGAGCAGTATTGAAATCCAACCTAAACTAATTCCCAATCATAATCCGATTGTATTAGATCTGGCACTAGATATTGAAGGAAAAATAGAATCCCCGCAGTGGTCTTTTGAGCAGAAACTACTTTTAGATGAGAAGTACTATCAATTTATGAAACAAATAGTTAAAGAATTTTTTGACATTAATAGGGATACGCCAGAACCGGAGGTAGTCTGGGACACATTTAAATCTGTGGTTCAGGGAGAGACTCTAAGTTTTCTGCATCTAGGCGCAAACAGATGTGTCTCAAACAACAACAAGACTTTAAGCAGGTTCTGAAGGCGGAGAAAAAACTTGCAGAGGTTGTTAGGCTAGGATATGAGAAGGAAGAATGTAGTCTCGCCCAAAAAGATCTCACTATTAAAAGGGCTAATGTATATACCAATATTGCCGATCAATTAGCAGCCAACTATACACAACACAAAGAAGCAGCATATGAATATGGAGAAAAGACAGGTAGGATATTAGCGAAGAGGGTAAGGGAGAAAGCTGTATATGGTGATATACCGAAAATTAAGGACTGACAGGGGGTTATGCAGGAGACGAGCAAGGGGTACTGCTTTCCAAGAGTTTTATCAGCGATTATATAGTGATGAGATTGGTCAGGCAGGTGCTAGAGAATATTTAAGGGATATGAACCCTGTAACTCTTTCTGAAGTTCAACAAGTGATATTGACAGCACCTCCAGACTGGGGGGAAATAGAGTTAGCAATTTTGGGTTTGGCCCAGGGTAAGGCCATGGGGCCAGATAATATCCCTTGGAGTTTTACAGAAATTTGGGAATGAGCTAAAATCAGAATTAGAGTTTATATGTCAGCAAGCATTTCTAGGAAAGGCTCCACGGTCATGGGCTGAAGCTACCATTGTGATATTCAAAAAGAAAGGCAAAAAGGAAGACGAAATGGGGTCGTATAGACCTATTTCTTTGTTAAACTCAGACAGTAAAATTTATTCTACATTGATTGCCAATAGGTTAAATGACCTGTTGCCAGGTCTTGTCTCTATAAGACAACATGGGTTTATACAAGGAAGAGGCACCACAGACCACATAGGACAAATAATATCTCTGTTGGGTTGGTCACAGGGGACTGGTTCCCCTGTAGGTGTGGCCCTGTTGGACGCGGAAAAAGCGTTCAACAGGGTCACATGGACCTTTCTGTGGTCTGTGTTGGCAAAAAAGGGGATTCCAGAGGAATTTGTCAATGAAATAAAATCACTGTATATTCAACCATCTGCCACTATTCGTATATCAGGCAGGAGCTCAGGGATAGTGCGAATAGCAAGGGGGACGAGGCTGGGTTGTCCCTGCTCACCCTTGCTGTTCACACTATATATCGATCCGTTTATTGGACATTTGGAGAGTATCCGGGCTATTAAACCAGTGGGGATAAATAATTTTGACTCTAAAGTTTGCGCTTACGCGGACGACATTGCTATAGTGACATCAGAGATGAGTAGTGCCCTACCTATTATAGTGAAGTCTGCGTAGGAATTCGGCTGGATTTCTGGATATAAATTAAATATCGATAAGACATAGTTTATCCATTCAGCGGCCGGACGTCCAGAAAATCAAATCTAAAACTTGATGAGGAGGCCACATATTTAGGCATAAAGATCACTGCCAACATGAAAAAATGAATCCTATCAATTTAGACCCTATCATTGGCACATCTAATAAAACTATGGAAAGATTAAACAATCTGAAGCTCTCACTTCTAGGTCGCAGCAATGTTATAAAAATGCTCATTTTCCCTAAGTTTCTGTATATATTTCGTTCAATACCTCTACTGATATCTTCTGGTTACTTTGGCCGAATTGATAGGATGTGTTCGAGATTTCTCTGGGGGTACCACCGGGCCCGGAGAGCATTTAAAAGATGTGTGATGTCAAGGGAAAAAGGGGGATGGGCATACCGAATTTCCACATTTATTATTGGTGTGCGATATTGCAACATATGGGCTTTTTAATCTTACCGGAAGATTCTATCGAGGATTACATGATGCCATCCATCTATGAGATGCTTCTGGGTTCGGAGGCTAAACAATGTTTTAACCATATCATCGAACCCAGCTACTTTAAAAAAACAAAGTTTAAAATTGTTGAAACATTGTTTGCCATATGGAGGACTATTAAAAAAAGATATCGGTTACTCTCCAACAGGAATATATATACTCCATTAAGGAATTGTTCTTTTATACCTGAAATTTTTCATGAAGGAGTTATATCTAGGTGGCATAATCTGGGGATTAATAAACTGGGAGACTTGTTTCAGGGAAGCGAGTTTGTATCTTTTGAGCATTTAAGGAATGAATATCAGGTACCAAGAGACGATGTTTTTAAATACCTACAGGTACAAAGTTTTTATGCTCAGAAAATATCTAATTCCACATTGGTATTGGGAAAAATCATGCTGTTTGAAGCAATCAAGGATGGGCAGAAAATTGGACACTTATACCAATTATTTATGGAGAAAGTTGAGGACGATTTAGAATTAAGAGCGATCAAGTGGCAAACTAAACTGGGAGTTGAGTGTGTGGCAATTGCTGGTAAGGTATTACTTAATGGTTCATTGATAAGCCAGCATTATATGTCAATTTTCTGCCTATAATACACACCGGGCAAGTTAGCCAAATGTAACTCTGGGAGAGGGACAAAATACAATTGCTGTAACCTTTACGCAGCGGATGCTGCTCATATGTTTGTTTTATGTCCAAAACTGGGCCAACTGATAGCTGATATAGAGCGTTTTATTTCAGGTAATTTGGGTATTGTGATTAAGATAACAACGCCACTGGTTATCTTTGTTTGTTAAGAGAGCACGACTCAACAAGTTTTTGATTCAGAGGAATGCTTTATTTTTATTTGCATGTCTGTATTTCGTGCATGTATTACATCGCATTGGCTTGATGAACCACCTAATTTTATAATGTGGCAAACAAAGCTCTTGTATATATTTCATTTAGAAATTGCTCTGAATAAGTTGAAGGGTATAAGGAAAAAAACTTTTGGATGTAACTTATGGTCCCCTATAATAAATTGGATAGGATAGTAAAGGAACGCAACGTAAAATGCATGATCTTGGTAATATAACTTGTATATATTTTTTTTGTCCTTGGTTTTTTTGTTCTTGACCTGTTTGCTGCCTTAAAAAACGTAATAAATAAAAAAAATTAAAAAAGAAAATATTGATATTAGTTTTTAAATGTAAAAGTGTAGTATTTTCTTTAACGTTTTAAAACTTGCAGTGGGAATAGTAAATTGTACCCCTTCCAGTCAAACACTTACCCCAATGTCATTACATTTTGGAGTTATAAAGGTAAATTATGCCCCTGTCCCCTCAAACATGACACGTAATGTTTTGGTTTGAAGTGGGAATAGTAAATTGGAACACCTCAAAGTCCAACACTTTCCTCAAAAAGGTGAGGGACATAGCAAGTTTAAACCCCCAAAACCTACCCCAATGTTGTTACATTTGAAGTGTCCTGAACATCTCTTGTAAAATATATAATTTTACTGTACAATATTTTTCAGTAAATAAAACAAGTTTTTAGAAAACATTTTTTTCAAAAAAAAATATTTTTAGTCGAGAATAATTGCGATTTCATATACAATATATTTCTGGTATACAATCATATTTTTCAATATCAATAACTTTAAACATTTTTAGAATTAAAAAGGAATATGTGACGTTACAACGCATGCATTACAACGCATGCCGTTGCAACGCAAAACTTTACCCCGACTTTCTGTCAGGGGACGACTTGAAGTTGGAATAGATTAATTTTCTATTTCAACTCCAGTGCGTGCAACAGTATGAAAGGTGTTGGAGTTAAATCCAACACCTTCTACCCACTGCTGCACACCTTTTGCGATGCAACAGCATGCTATGTAATGGCATGCTTTGTAACGGTTGCGTTGAAAAGGCTGTTTCCCGTGCAAAACGATACATGCACTATCATTAAGTGGTTAATAACAAAGAAAAAGTAGTTATCTAAACATCAGCAGTCGAAGGATACAAGTCAGCTAATCAAAAGGATGGCAAAGAGCCTAAGCTCCACGGGAGGGAAATACACAAGACGAGGAAGGAAAGTCATAAAATTGGAAGCAACAAAACGAGAGTTTCATCAGGCCTACTGTAAGCTCTTGTTGTCACCCACAAAAGGTATTTCACAACCAAACACAAACAGTTGTCCAGTATGTGATACTTATTAAAGAAGAAATCATGTGTGTAGACTGATAAGTCTCAGTGAAGCAAACAGATAAATTTGTAAAGCAATGAGCACCAACTAAAAAGATGCCTTAAGAAAGGAAGCATCTAGCATGAAGAGGCAGGTCTCACGTGAACCATGAAGGATTGGCATGACTCACTTTCACTAAAAGGCCTTACCGCAGTGGTATGGGCAAATAGTAAGTCTGTGGGATAACAAAAGGCAACCTGGACCAATTATCATTCTCCAAATGAATATAGCATTCCCCACTCTCTCCCTTGTTGCCAAGACCTGAAGCAAGCATGCCCAAAGGCCTGAAGTCAACTAGTTAAACAGAGTTCTGTGCATCATAACAGTGAATTAATGAATGAATGAATGAAAGGTGGCTTGTATAGTGCACGGTTGCTCAAAGGAGTGTCCCGGCACTTTGCTTACAGGCCACAACTACAGAGTGCGGTTAAGCCATCTATACTTGCTTAAAGAGACAGGTTTTCAATTTTTACTTACACAGGGAGATTGCATCAATTGACCTTATCTCAAGAGGCCCTTCTTCCATGCAGAAGGCCCTAGAAAGATGAACACCTGTCCCCCAGCTCTAGTACAGAGAATCTAGGGATTCTGGCCAGTAGGCTGTTCACAGCTTTCTCAGCGGGGACGTAGAAGCCAATTCTTTGTCGTGAGGTAGCACCTGTGTGATGAAAGGCCTTGTGGACCAGAACAAGTGCTTTAAATAATTTGCTCTCCTGGGGACTGGGTTCGAGTCTCTGTAATGGCGCTAAACATCCTGTGATTCTGGGCAAATCACTTAATCTCCCTGTGCCTAACAAAAATGAATGCGTGTCCTCATGTAACGTAAATGGTGCTATGTAAAGCGCTCTGATACCCGATTCGGATTCGGATTCGGGTCAAGTTCGCGCTAAAAAAAAACCCTGCAACAACAAAAAAATGATGCAAAGGTTGCGTGCGTGTTCCGTAGGGGTGAGTGGGTTTCTGAGGGTGGGGGGGCCACCAGGTGTTGTCATATGCAGAGGGTTGGAGCTGAGAATGAGGACTTCTGTTTTCTCCGAGTTGAGTTTCAGGCAGCTGTTCCTCTTCCAGGTTGCAACAGCTTTCATCCCTTTTGGAAATTGTGCCTGGTGATGTTGGGTTCCTTGCTGAGGGAGAGCATGAGCTAGGTGTCATCGGCATAGCAGATGATGTTGAGCCTGTGGTCTCAGGCGATGGTTGCAAGGAGGGGCCATGTAGACAAAGAGTGTGGGTTTAAGGAAAATCCTTGGGGTACTCTCCATCTGATCTCTGTCGGTTCTGAGAGGAAGGGAGGGAGACTTATTCTCTGTGTTCTGCCTGAGATGAATGATTGAAGCCTGTCTAAGGCCTTTTCTTGGATGTGGGCGTCGTAGAGCCGGGTGGCTAGTGTGCGGTGGGAGAGGGTGTCGAAGGCTGCTGATATGTCCAGGAGGATGAGGGCTGGCATATGGCCTTGATCGAGGAGTGCGCGGATGTCATCGGTGGCAGAGAGGAAGGCAGTCTTGGTGCTGTAGTTGCTGCAGAATCCATATTGAGTGGTGTCTATGATGTTGTTGGTTTCTATGAAGTATGTTAGGTGGGTGTTGACGGTCTTTTCGATGACTTAGGCTGTAAATGGACGTAGTGAGATGGGTCTGAAGTTCTTGAAGTCAGTCGGGTCTGTGGTGGGTTTCTTTAAGAGGGGTTTACTTTGGCGCGCTTCCAGTTGTCGGGGAATGTGGCCGTCTTGGGGGAGCAGTTGGTAGTTCGACGTCAATGGCAGTGGCAGCTCTGTGGAAGATGTGCGGCAGGCAGGGGTCAGAGGGTGCTTGGGAGTGGATTCTCTTCATGGTTTTTAAGGTGACTTCTGTTGGGCGGGGAGTGCAGGTGAGAAGGGTCTGTTGGGTGGCATCGTTGGAGTTGGGGGTTGGGACGGTGCAGTGGTCTCGGTCGTTGAAGTTGGTGAGTGGCTTGATCTTGAGGTAAAGGAAGGGGCTGAGTCTGTTGCATAAGTCTTGAGAGGGAGGGACGGATGTCGGTTGTTTCACTGTTGGGTTTGGCAAATTCCTGTATGATGGTGAAGAGTTTCTTGGAGTTGTTCTTCAGAGACTTTACTCCAGATTCTATGTGGGAGGCGGCGTGTGTGTGGTGGGTTTCGTAAAGGAGAAGTGGATGCAGTGGTGGTCGGTACAGAGAAGTTCTGTGGTAGTCGGAAGTACTAAATATGGGGCATTTCCATAGTCCAGTCTTGGGGTTTTAAGTGCCTGGATGATCAGCTTCCTTGCTGAGAATTAAAGGAACTGTAAAAGCCTCCTTATAATACGCAGTCGCCCAAAGCATGTACCTACTACAGTTTTATTCTGTGGTTGGAAAGACAGACAGTTATAGAATCTGACATCCAAATTCTTCACTATTTCTCCCTGATGGCCCAAGGGGGTGTCATCCAGGTAGAAATTCTGCTATGTCTTCAGGTGGTTAAGACTGAAGAATAGTACTTCAGTTTTGTCTGCATTGCATTTAAGGTGATGGGAGGTTAGCCAGTGGAAGACGGATCTTAGGCAGGATCTCATGGACTCGCCCTGGATCTTAGGCAATATATTAATTTTAATAATTTTGCAACGCCCCAGAATATTGAGAGGTAGTTGATGCCACAACCGCAATTTTGTAGGCTACAGTTTTTAACAGAGGCTCGAGGTTAAGCGAGATAATCTCTTCGAAGAAGTTGCTCCGCTGAACGCCTAAGTATGTGGCTGTCGACATCAAGGTTTGTGATTGAAAGTTCAAGATAATCTGTGTTTTAGACAGATAGGTTCACACCCAGAAATACAACCAAATAATTCCACTTCCTTTAATTTAATTGACAAAGAAGCCAGTGGATTGATAGCAAATATCGATATGCCATTGGCGTATGCTGTGACTTTTAGCTCTGCTTCCTTCACCTTTACAGGCTGTATGCCTTTGTTCGGTAGGAGATGCCTTATATATTGCTCTATTTATAGAGCAAACAGTAGAGGGGAAAGAGGACATCCTTGATGTGTACCTCTATGTATAAAAAATTGACACAAGGAGATACCACCAATACCCATAACAGACCTGTTCCCTAAGGCTTATCAAATATCTAATGTGGAAGTAGAATTCTTTCCTAGCCTATAAAGCCCCCCCCCCCCACTCTGAGCACGCAGCGGTCGAGCGCAGGGGATCACCTAAGGGATCGCCTAGGAGGAGCCAAAGAGTAGCCCGTCTGCGCCCGTCTGCGCCAGGACGGGGCCAGGGGCCATGGGCTCTGCTCCTCAAAGATCCTCTACAGTTACAAGGGCGCCTAGATTAAGGTACTCCAGCAATGTCTTAAATCACTTATGTCCTGCCCCTCTTAAAGAATGTAATAGAGACTCTTGGCCATGCCCAGAGGGTCCGTTCTCTTACATAAATTGTCAGTTTCAGGCATCCTATATTGTCCCGACTGTTGGGGTTAAGCCATTAACACCTCTGCCAGAATGCGTCCTGAAGAGCTTTTTATTGAATGTGCGTTCCTTGCCCAAGCATCATTTGGAATTGTGGGACCTTGTGTTTTCCTTACAGCCTGATATATGCTTCCTAACTGAGTCCTGGATGAAACCCCATACTGTTCCCGCAATAACATTGGGGGCTCCTTTAGGCTACAAATGTTTACATTTTGACCGGCCCAATAAAACCGGGGGTGGATTAGCCATCCTACACAAGGAAGAGTTGAAGGTCGTTATACTGGAGCAATTCCACTGTTTATCTATGGAAACTATGATTTTTAAAATAAGCTCTGATGCTAAAACCTTTTGGAAAGGAGCCCTAGTGCATCCCCCTCCTGGACCCATATCGGGCTTTACCCTATCCTTGGTGGAAGCACTAGCACCACATTTTAAAGCAAAAGAAAATGTTATCCTCCTTGGTGATTTTAATGTTCATGCTGATATTCCTTCACACCCAGAAACCTCAACATTCTTAGCTGATCTCTCCACCTTAGGCCTTGAAATGTATAACAAGTGCCCTACACATAAAGGAGGCCACACATTGGACATACTCTTCTCCAACTGCCCCGACATACGATGCTATCCTGCAACCCAAATAAGCTGGTCTGACTCCTATTTAGTGGAATTTTCCTTATTGGGTGTCTCTAAACCCTCCCATAAGCCACCGCTCCCACTCATCTGGAGACGACAGTGGCATAAAATAACAGTAGAAGAGCTAGAGAGGGTATGGAAAAGACCAATCTTCACTGAGATAGATAACGTGGATTCGGCCCTCTCCAAACTTATTGATTCCCTCACAATGGCAGTAGACACTCTAGCACCGCTAAAACTGCATAAACAACATACCACCTCTAAGCAAGAAATATGGTACACCGAAGCACTTAGAATAGAGAAACAGGGTTGTAGAAAAATAGAGAAGAAGTGGAGGAAAACCCAAACAGAGGAGAATAAAAGGGCACATAAAGAGGCTCAATCGAATTATTATAAAAATATAAGGCTGGCCAGGAAAAACAGTCTTATCCAGCAACTTGATGAAGCAGGCAATTCCTCTAAAGAGCTTTACAAAATACTACAGACCTTCGTAAAACCGATGGCCTGCGAAAGTTCGGATGATTTTTCACAGCCCCTCTGTGACGACATCTCCCTGTTTTTTGAGAATAAAATCAACACGATCAATGATAAAATCATGATAGCCTCCAGTAACATGAACAGCTCTCCTAGTCCACCTAAATCACCCATACTTGGGGACCATTCATTTACCACCTTTCCATCTATTAATGATACTGATTTCTCCAATCTTATCAGTCACATAAAATCTGGGTCCCCGGATGATTTTTTACCTGCCAAAATGATCGCCCCCTTGAGTACTTTGATTGGACCGGAGGTCACATCTGTATTAAATCTCTCACTCAAGGAAGGGCAGGTACCTATGGAATGGAAGAGAGCGGTGGTGAACCCTATTCGTAAGAACACGGCATACCCATGGACGGATCTTTCCAACCTCCGACCCATCTCCCTTTTGCCATACTTTAGCAAGATGGCCGAGAAGCATGTGAACACCTGTCTGTCAAAATACATTGAGACAGCGGGAGGTCTGGACCCCTCGCAATCGGGGTTCAGACCCAATCACAGCACCAAATCTGCCCTCCTCTCAGTGACCGATACGATCAGGATGGCACTAGATGGAGGGGGCTCAATGATTCTGGTGCTGTTAGATTTGTCCGCGGCCTTCGACACGGTGTCACATGAGATTCTTCTTGGCCGCCAGTGGGAGGTGGGCATAGGGGGTGTGGCGCTGTCCTGGGTAGAGAGTTTTCTCACAGGCCGCTCACAAGGTGTCAGATTGGGCTCCCTTCAATCCATCTCTAGGGAGCTCACCAAAGGAGTGCCACAAAGCTCATGTCTAAGCACTACACTATTTAATGTGTATGTGGCACCCTTGGCTGGCATTGTGAGAGAATATGGGTTCACCCCGGTGTCCTACGCTCATGACACCCAGCTCCTGTTCCCTTTCCAGTCCCTTACTCCAGCAATAAGGAAATCTTTTGCGGATGGTATGAGGGTGGTCTCTAACTGGATGGCTGCAAACTGCCTTCAATGCAATGTAGGCAAAACAGAGGTGATGGTATTCGGAGAGGCCCCGCTTCTGTGGTCCCCAGAATGGTGGCCTTTAGATCTCGGGCCAGTGCCAAGTCCAAAACAGACCGTTAAAAACCTCGGAGTACGTCTGGATCAGGCACTGGTGCTTAAAGAACATGCCAATCAAGTTGCTGTTCTATGTTTCCACACCATCAGACTTCTGCGACGTGTTTTTCCACTCTTGTCTGACTATCATCGCAAGACTTTGGTCCAGACGTTGGTGATCAGTACACTGGACTACTGCAATGGCCTGTTCATTTCGGCCAATGAGGAACAACTTAATCGTCTGCAAGTGGTCCAGAAGACCGCAGCAAGACTGGTACTCAATGCCCAACCTAGGACCCCCTCCCGCCCGCTTCTGGATAGCCTTCATTGGCTGCCTGTTCGGCAGCGGGTTAAATACAAAATTTGTTGTACCATACACAAATGCCTCTTTGGCACAGGCCCTAAATCCCTAACAGACAAGTTCATCCCTTATAGTCCTGGACGCTCTCTGCGCTCAAGCAACCAGCAACTGCTTCAGGTCCCCAGGATTAAGAGAGCAAGACAGGGAGGGCGTGCCCTCTCCTACAAAGGCCCCATTCTCTGGAACTCACTTCCACTTGCCTTAAAAACTAATTTAAATTTTCAATCCTATATGAAGGTCCTTAAAACCTATCTTTATTCGACCTCATAGTTCACTGGTAGTTCTACTATTCAGTTAGTAGTCCAGCATCTGCACCTATGCGCAAGCGCCGAGATACCCCTTTGGGGGTCGAATTCTGCGCTATATAAGAAAATAAATAAATAAATAAATTTAATATATATTAAACACTCCTTATTCTTTACAAGGTAGTGTTATTCCACTTTATTTGCTTTCTTTATAAAAGTGTCTTTTGTCAAATGACAGTTATATCCCATCAATACTTAAACGATGGGTACATTGGTATATATATACCCCAAAACACACCCATAAATGTGTTCTTAAGGTTCCAAAAAATAGTGAAAAAATCAAAATGGTACATCACATGCGCACTACCAGTCGAGCTTGCTGATTGGTAATCACCAGCTATGCTAACTTTTGTCATCATCAGCAACCATTTTGCTAAACCTTATAAGTGTCCCAAGAAAATGTGATCAAAAAAGATTTAAAAAAACACACACCCCTATGTGTTTTTGCGACTACCAAACAAAACTAGACCCAATACAATAAAAAACTGAAATAAGCCGCACAGATTACCATTTTTATTCTTTTCTCGTGCGCTTACTCAGATAATTAAAACTCGTTGCATACATGCAAACCACTTCCTTTTTCAGCCAACATGTTTCATCGCTATTAAATCTTAGTGGCAATTTCGTCAGGGCAGGGTCATTCGTCGCTACTGTTAAACACGCGTGCAATTTTCTTAAAATAACATCAGGGAGCCAGGGTCATTCGTACCAGCTCTCATAGATATAGGGGGAATCCTGTTGTGAAATCCTCCCTTCCAAGGCTTATCTTATATTTGATTCTGTCCGATCAGCCAACTCGTGCCTCGTCTCATCTCATCTCGGAGAGAGAAGAACGAGACGAGGCATGACAGCTCTGACACCATAGACACCACAGAAGGTAAGATGCATGCCAATATCCCCAAAGCATCCCCATCCCACTCAGACCCCAACATCCCCATGCATGAATAGGAATCCGGTCCATGTTTTGAGGGTCACCCTGTGAGACATTATGGGAAATGTGTCCCATGTAATGTAAGTTGATCCAGATACACATACAAAGGGTACATAGGGAAGTCACACTAGCAATGTACAAAATAGACAAGTAGGCATGTCATTTGTAGTATCAAGAAATTCATTGAAATGTAAAAAAAAATTAAATTGACACACAACTCATGTGTGCTATTTTTTGGCAGATGGACCAACAACACAGGACACTGTGGCAGCAGTGGGGAAGACAGCTACAGCAGAGGACCAGGCAGGGCAGGAGAGCCAGGGTGCGACACGTGACACACCATCAGCGCAAAGCAAACGGCACAGAATTGTTCCTGCACTTATACCAATGCCATCCGGGTCCACAGATGCAGAAGATGACACACAGGATGCAGCTACTCCAAACACAAGTCAGGCCAGATCACAAACATGCGCATCAAACACGACTGGCAGTGGTGCAAGACAGAGGGCATGGGCCAACACCAGCAATGCCTCCTCAGGTACAGATTCCGTCTTCACAGGGCTGGAGGGCAACATGTTGCATGTGCAGTGCCTGCAAAGTAGAGGAATCACATCAATACAGCGGCAGCTAGCACAACACAACCGGCACATGTCGGAGTTGAGATTTGGTGTCACAGCAATTGCACAAGCCACAGAGGCAAATCGGAGTGAAGCTAGGATTGATAGGCAGGCCCAGCGCAGGGAACAACGTCGGTTACACACAAGCCTGGACCAGTTTGCAAGGGCTGTCAGCCGGTAATCCACCGCCATATCTATGCTAGCACGAAGAACTGTAAGCATGCAGCATGAGATGACAGACTGCTGATAGGACGTTGCCAAGAGCCTGGTGCAGCTGACCCATGCACTTGACCAACTGCAGGCTGCTGTCACTGGGGAATTGTAATGCCAGGGAGCCTAGACACAGATGGGCAATCCAGCAAGAGCACACCTACTCCACCTATTCCTGCAGAAAGGCGTAGGAGTGGCCGTCAGGGCAGAGCTGTGGACGACAACAGCGAAGCTACTGCACAGGCTGAAGGAAGTGCATCAGGGCGTGCACGCCGGAGGTGAAGAGGCGGCATGCACAATGACATGTTGTGAGGCAACACATGCCATGAGGACTACCTAACTTACTGATATTATGGCACTGTGAGGACATTAACATGTGCTAACTACAAAGTTACAGTCACACAGTGTGACTTTGCATATCCTGCATTTAAGGAAGTAAACATATCATTTATACATCAACATTGGTCATTGTGGTCTATTATCTCACCTAGAAGTAGTTCTGTGTGATGTCATCACGTCTCAGGCAGCTGTGTCAGCTCCTCCTGCACGTCTGCGTTGGGGGGCTTGATCCTCCTCATCGGATGTGTCGGAGTCTGTCAGATCCACTGGGGTGCCCTTCTTGGTAGCAATGTTGTGTAGCATAGCGCAGGCCACCACTATCTTGCAACACGTCTCCGGACTGTACTGTAGAGTGCCTCCACTCTTGTGGAGGCACCGGAAACGGCTTTTGAGGATTCCAAAGGTCCTCTCGATGGTGGCTCTTGTGGCTCTGTGGGCAGTGTTGTATCTCCGCTCAGCAGCTGTGGTTGGATTAAGGTAGGGTGTGAGTATGTAGTCCCTCACAGCATATGCACTGTCTCCTGCAGGGATGAAATATGTAGAAGTTTAGCGACATACTGCAAGTTGAAACATTTCATACTACTGTTTGTATGTGCCATTGAATTACCTAGCAAGTATCCCTCTCCAAAATCGCCATTTGTAAGTCTGCTTTGTAAACCACAGTGTCTAAAAATGAAGGAATCATGAGTGCTTCCTGGAAATTTTGCAACTATGTCTGTGATTACAGGTTTGGCATTGCAGACTACCTGGATGTGTAACGAATGGTATGATTTTCTGTTTCTAAAAACATACTCATTGTGAGATGGGGGGACAGTGCGACATGTGTTCTGTCTAATTAGCCAATCACGTGGGGGAATTGGGCAATTTGATAAAAATCCTGTTTATTTGGTCCAGTTCCTGCTGTGTGTCTGGGAATTTGATGTGGTGATGCATCTTCTGCATCATGGCATTGAGGAATGCACGGAAAAATCGTGATAGCGCGCTCTGGGACACCCCTCCTACTGTGGCTATTACCCCCTGAAAACTCCTTGACGCTAGGAGGTGCAGTGTGCACAACACCTGTATGTGTGTGGGAATGGCGTGTGCCCTCTATGTGGGGTGCTCCAGCGTGGGTGTCAGCTCCTCTATCAGCTCCAGGATACTTTCTGGATGCAGCCTGTAGTGCACATGGATGTCTTCCTCAGTGCGTTGGAAGAGGGTGATGTGTGCCCTGTAGATCCCCTCCTGCCGTCTCCTTCTCTCTTCAGCCTCTCGGATAAGCAGCCTCCTGGCTATAACATAAAGCCCAGCCATAGTGAGAAGCTACTGTTGCATTATGGGCCACTTTAAATAGTTTGCACCTGATTACCACCTGGCCAGAGTTGGTGGTAATTGAGAAGTGCAAAATTGCGATTTTTGAGAATTTGCTTCTTTTACCTACATGGGAAAATGCAAATTCGCAGTTTGCGTGACGGAATTAGCGATTTTCGCAAATACTAACACGCAGTTTGGGAATTCGCAGATTTATTCGCAGAATCCATTACAGGCAAAATTGCTAATTGCAAAATTTGCGATTAGCAATTTAGCATGGGACATTACTTACCTACATCGCATCACACACTTTTGCGATTGTAAACACCCGGAATTCTGCAAATTTCGGGTTTTGCAAACACAAACGACCTACCTACATATGGCCCATAATCACCATACTTGTGACCCTTGTATCCCTACCACTCCAACCCCACTCTACCCCGTTCCTAGAGAAGGGATCAACCTCCCTTCGACTGTCCATGGTATGACAGTCCGATAGGAGCGCATCACCCAGATCCCCGTGCCACCAGCTCCCTCCTACAAAAAAGACAAAAAAAACATAAGAAAAAGGAAAAGATAAGAAAAAACAGAGAGTGAACTGGAAGAAGAAATAGGGAACAGAGGAGAAGAGGAGGACATATTATTGTCAAAACCCAATATACTTGAAGATATTTCACAAAGAAGAATTTAGATGTCCAACTTAGAATGAACCAAAGATAGGTACACGTTTACTAAGAGGCAGATTTCCACTGGTTTAAAGCAAGCATAGCCTCCTGCTCTGAATGAAAGAACTGACAACAACCATCTTTAATAACTTTAAGATGTGCAGGCTGCTGCAAGAAGACCAGTGCTCCAACAGCCTTCAGTGGGTCCATTAGCTGACAAAGTCCCCACTGCCTATCCATAGTAACCTTACACAGATCAGACCCTACAAAAATAGACAAAGATCCAACTGCAATAGATGCTACAGGATAGGCTTTCAGAAAGATGGCTTGACGTAATAAGAAATTGCCTTTGACAATAAGAATGGGCTGAGGTTGTGAAGGGTTTGACTGAGCTTTTTGCTGAATGAAGAGAGTTGATCTATGAGCCGTTGAATTTGTGAGTCCCAATCCCAGTCTGCCATCTCTGGAAAAGCCTGCTGAAATAGGTTACAATAAAAGCCCTGGGATCATCTCCCTCCTTCCCGTCTGGTACACAAAAGACCCTTAAGTTGTTACGCCGCTGCCTGTTCTCCAAGTGTTCAACTTTGCTTTGGATCAATGCCAATTGTCTCTCCTGTGTTGTGATTGATTTTACAGAGGATGAACAGACTTCCTCGTTCCCAGCTACAGGCTGTTGTAGTTCCATCATTTCTGAAGAAAGTGCTTCGACTTTGCTTGATACTTCTGTTAGTGATTGCTGTAGCACAATACTGTCTGCTTTAACTTGTGCATAGTGTTCCTGAGCCTCGGTACATTGCAACTGCAAGAATTTAAGAATAGTAGAAAGTGAGGGTTCTTTCACCTCAGATGACTCTGCCTGGTCCAGAGTGTTGGTACCAGAAACTATCCCAGTAAGCAAGAGCCCAAATGAGATATTCCCCGGAAAACCAGACTTTTCAAACAATCTAGCACTTGAAGTGTCAGCCAAGGCGAAGTCCATGTTAGAGTTCAAGGACCATTCAGCACTATAGAGAGAATTGTCAGGCTGAGCTACAGAGCCTAGGCTAGATAGCCGAGAGGGTATAGCCTTAACTTTGCCATTAGCTGTAACCCATTTCCACAGTGAGCTATCCTTAGAGCGCCCTTTCAGACCAGTTGGTGCCGGATTGCTACCTTGGTCGCTGTTTCCACCTCGGTATTCTGTACCCTTACCTTATTCTGTCCCTTCCATTGCCCTCGCATTGCCTGAGGGTTATAGGCTCGCGCGAATGGACAGACAAAATAAGATGGAGGTGGAATTGCTATAGTACACAGAGACAGTATTAAGGTCACCATGCTAGAACAACGCAGTGACTCAATTATGGGAAATGCATGGCAACAAAAGAGGGTATATAATCTAGGGCCTATATATGATTCTCAAGGGCTTCGGACCTTTACGACACTGCGGGAAGAGTACAGGCTCTCAAATGACTTTTTCTTCAATTATTTATGGATGGATTACTTATCGTGTGGCTGTAAATCAATTACGATCATGAACCTCCTCAAATCCTCATCTGCTTATACTCACCAACTGGCACATTAAACAGAAGTTCATTTCATCAGAAGCTACACTCATATGTGCAAAATGACAGTCTAAGGCATGGGTACTCACAAACTTTCTCTCAGGGCCAAATTTACAGTGTGGTTTATGGCAGAGGGCCGCACCGGTGGGGGTGGGGTCAGTGGGGGAGGGGGGGGGCTTCTAGAGCAAAAAATAAACTGTGACCATGAGGTTGAGCACAGGCCCCTGCAGCGGACGCCTTCGTCCACTGAGCCTCCAGACCTGGCATACAAACATCTTTCTTTCTTTCCCTCTCTCTCTCTCTCTCTCTTTGTCTGCCTCCCTCTCTCTATCTCTCCCTCCCTCTCTCTGTCTCCCTCCCCCTCTCTATCTCTCCCTCATTCGGTCTCCCTCCCTCTCTCTCTCTATCCCTCCCTCTCTCTCTCTCTCCCTTCCTCTCTCCCTCTCTCCCTCTCCCTCCATCTCTCCCTCCCTCCCCCTCTCTCTCTTTCTCCCTCTGTCTCACTCACTCTGTCTCCCTCTCTCTGTCTCCCTCTCTCTGTCTTCCTCTCTCTGTCTTCCTCTCTCTGTCTCCCTCCCTCTCTCTCCCTCCCTCCCTCTGTCTCCCACTGCCTGTCTCTGTCTGTCTGTCTGCCTCCCTCTGTCGCCCTCCTCCTTCTGTCACTCGACCTCTGTCTCCCTCTGTCTCCCTCCCTCTGTCTCGCTCCCCTATCTCCCTCCGTCTGCCTCCCTCTGTCTCCCTCCCTCTGCCTCTGTCTCCCTCTGCCTCTGTCTCCCTCTGTCTCCCTCTGGTTGTCTCCCTCTGTCTTTCTCCCTCTGTCTGTCTCCCCCTTACTCCCTCCCCCTGTCTCCCTCCATCTGTCTCTGTCTCTCTCTCTGTCTCTCTCTCTGCCTCCCTCTCTCTCCCTCTCTCTCTGTCTCCCTCTCTCTCTGTCTCCCTCTGTCTCCCTCTCTGTCTCCCTCTCTCTCCCTCCATCTCCCTCTGTCTCCCACCCTCTCCCTCCATCTCCCTCCCTCTGTCTCCCTCCCTCTGTCTCCCTCCCTCTCCCTCCCTCCATCTCCCTCTCCCTCTCCCTCTCCATCTCCATCTCCCTCTCTATATCTCTCTCTCTCTGTCTCTCTGCCTCTCTGTCTGTTTGTCTCTGCCTCTGTCTGTCCCTGCCTCTGTCTGTCTGTCTATCCCTGTCTCTGTCTGTCCCCGTCTCTGCCTCCCTCCCTCTGTCTCCCTCTCTGACTCGGTCTGTCTCTGCCTCTATCTGTCTGCCCCTGTCCCTCTCTCTGTCTGTCTCTGCCTCCATCCCCCTCTCTCTCTCTCTCCCTCTCTGTCTCCCTCTCTATCTCGGTCTCCCTCTTTCTCCGTCTACCTCCCTCTCCCTCCGTCTCCTTCCGTCTCCCTCCGTCTCCCTCCCTCTCCCTCCGTCTCACTCCCTCTCTCTCCCTCTCCCTCCATCTCCCTCCATCTCCCTCTCTCTCACTCTCTCTCCCTCTCTCTCTCTCTCTCTCCCTCTATCCCCCTCTCTGTCTCCCTCTCTGTCTCCCTCTCTGGCTCCCTCTCTGTCTCCCTCTCTGTCTCCCTCTTTGCCTCCTCTATCTCCCTCTCTGTCTCCCTCTCTGTCTGTGTGTCTCAGTCTCTGCTTCTGTCTGTCCCTGTCTCTGCCTCTATTTGTCTGTCTGTCCCCGTCTGTCTCCCTCCCTCTGTCTCCCTCCCTGTCTCTGTCTGTCTCTGCCTCTATCTGTGTGCCCCTGTCGCTCTCTCTATCTGTCTCGGTCTGTCCCTGTCTCTGTCTATCTCTGTCTCTATCTCTGTCTGTCTTTGTCTCCCTCCCCCTCTATCTCTCTCTGTCTCTGTCTCCCTCCGCTCCCTCTCTCTCCCTCCCTCTCTACCTCTGTCTCCCTCTGTCTCACTCACTCTGTCTCCCTCTCTCTGTCTCCCTCTCTCTGTCTCCCTCTCTGTCTCCCTCTCTCTGTCTACCTCTCTCTGTCTACCTCTCTCTGTCTACCTCTCTCTGTCTACCTCTCTCTGTCTACCTCTCTCTGTCTCCTTCCCTCTCTCTCTCTGTCTGTGTCCCTCTGTCTGACTCGGTCTGTCTCTCTCTGTCTGTCGCCCTCCCTCAGTCTGTCACTCTCTGTCTGTCACCCTCTGTCCGCCTCCCTCTGGCTCAGTCCCTCTGTCTCTGTCCCTCTGTCTCTGACCCTCTGTCGCTCTGTCTCTGTCGCTCTGTCTCCCTCTCTCTGTCTCCCTCTCTCTGTCTCCCTCTCTCTGTCTCCCTCTCTTTGTCTCCCTCTCTCCCTGTCTCCCTGCCACCCTGTCTCCCTGCCACCCGGTCTCCCTGCCTCTCTGTCTCCCTGCCTCTCTGTCTCCCTGCCTCTCTGTCTCCCTGCCTCTCTGTCTCCCTGCCTCTCTGTCTCCCTCCCTCTCTGTCTCCCTCCCTCTCTGTCTCCCTCCCTCTCTGTCTCCCTCTCTCTCTGTCTACCTCTGTCTGTCTCGGTCTCCCTCTGTCTGTCTCGGTCTTACTCTGTCTGTCTAAGTCTCCTTCCCTCTGTCTCCCTCCCTCTGTCTCCCTCCCTCTATCTCCCACTGTCTGTCTCCCTCTCCCTCCATCTGTCTAGCTGCTGACTCCCTCCCTCTGCCTTCCTCTATCTCCCTCCATCCCTGTCTCCCTCTCTCTGTCTCCCTCTCTCTCTGTCTCCCTCCCTCTGTTTCTCTCTATCTGTCTCCCTACCTCTGTTGCCCTCCTCCCTCTGTCTGTCTCCCTCCGTCTCCCTCTGTCTGTTTGTCTCCCTCTGTCTGTTTCCCTCCCTCTGTCTGTCGCCCTCTGTCTCCCTCTCTGTCTACCTCTGTATCCGTTCTTCTGTCTCCCTCCCTTTGTCTCCCTCCCTCTCTCCCCTTGTCTCCCTCTGTCTGTCTCCCTCCTTCTGTCTCCATCCTTCTGTCTCCCTCTGTATGTCTCCCTCCGTCTGTCTCTCCCTCTGTCTCCCTCTGTCTGTCTCCCTCTCACTCTCTCTCCCTCTCTCTCTCTCTCCCTCTATCCCCCCTCTGTCTCCCTCTATGGCTCCCTCTCTGTCTCCCTCTCTGTCTCCCTCTTTGCCTCCTCTATCTCCCTCTCTGTCTCCCTCTCTGTCTGTGTGTCTCAGTCTCTGCTTCTGTCTGTCCCTGTCTCTGCCTCTATTTGTCTGTCTGTCCCCGTCTCTGTCTCCCTCCCTCTGTCTCCCTCCCTGTCTCTGTCTGTCTCTGCCTCTATCTGTGTGCCCCTGTCGCTCTCTCTATCTGTCTCGGTCTGTCCCTGTCTCTGTCTATCTCTGTCTCTATCTCTGTCTGTCTTTGTCTCCCTCCCCCTCTATCTCTCTCTGTCTCCCTCCGCTCCCTCTCTCTCCCTCCCTCTCTACCTCTGTCTCCCTCTGTCTCACTCACTCTGTCTCCCTCTCTCTGTCTCCCTCTCTCTGTCTCCCTCTCTGTCTCCCCCTCTCTGTCTCCCTCTCTCTGTCTCCCTCTCTCTGTCTACCTCTCTCTGTCTACCTCTCTCTGTCTACCTCTCTCTGTCTCCTTCCCTCTCTCTCTCTGTCTGTGTCCCTCTGTCTGACTCGGTCTGTCTCTCTCTGTCTGTCGCCCTCCCTCAGTCTGTCACTCTCTGTCTGTCACTCTCTGTCTGTCACCCTCTGTCCGCCTCCCTCTGGCTCAGTCCCTCTGTCTCTGTCCCTCTGTCTCTGTCGCTCTGTCTCCCTCTCTCTGTCTCCCTCTCTCTGTCTCCCTCTCTCTGTCTCCCTCTCTCTGTCTCCCTCTCTTTGTCTCCCTCCCTCCCTGTCTCCCTGCCACCCTGTCTCCCTGCCACCCGGTCTCCCTGCCTCTCTGTCTCCCTGCCTCTCTGTCTCCCTGCCTCTCTGTCTCCCTGCCTCTCTGTCTCCCTGCCTCTCTGTCTCCCTGCCTCTCTGTCTCCCTCCCTCTCTGTCTCCCTCCCTCTCTGTCTCCCTCTCTCTCTGTCTACCTCTGTCTGTCTCGGTCTCCCTCTGTCTGTCTCGGTCTTACTCTGTCTGTCTAAGTCTCCTTCCCTCTGTCTTCCTCCCTCTGTCTCCCTCCCTCTATCTCCCACTGTCTGTCTCCCTCTCCCTCCATCTGTCTCCTGCTGACTCCCTCCCTCTGCCTTCCTCTATCTCCCTCCATCCCTGTCTCCCTCTCTCTGTCTCCCTCTCTCTCTGTCTCCCTCCCTCTGTTTCTCTCTATCTGTCTCCCTACCTCTGTTGCCCTCCTCCCTCTGTCTGTCTCCCTCCGTCTCCCTCTGTCTGTTTGTCTCCCTCTGTCTGTTTCCCTCCCTCTGTCTGTCGCCCTCTGTCTCCCTCTCTGTCTACCTCTGTATCCGTTCTTCTGTCTCCCTCCCTTTATCTCCCTCCCTCTCTCCCCTTGTCTCCCTCTGTCTGTCTCCCTCCTTCTGTCTCCATCCTTCTGTCTCCCTCTGTATGTCTCCCTCCGTCTGTCTCTCCCTCTGTCTCCCTCTGTCTGTCTCCCTCTCACTCCCTCTCTTTCTGTCTCCCTCTCTATCTGTCTCCCTCTCTCTCTGTCTCCCTCTGTCTGTCTCTGTCTGTCTCTGCCTCCCTCCCTCTGTCTCCCTACCTCTATCTCCCTCCGTCTGACTCCCTCTGTCACCTTACCCCGCATGTGTTGCAGGCTGGCTGAGACAGCTTCCTGGGCACACACAGCGGTACTGAGTACTTCACAGGTCTTTAAAACACCATTTACTTGTTAATGATGGTTTGTTGTATTTCACCTCTTCTTAGCATCCCTGCAAATCCACTCTATCGCTGGAATTGCCCGCCCCCATAGAGCAGCGTCTGTGTTTGCTGACACTCTTCTAAAAAAGTACAGGTACAATGTCTGCAGGGTCCGCAGGTTGCCAAGGAAGGCTTGCCGGGCTGCTGGCGGCCCGCTGGCCGTACTATGAGTACCCGTGGTCTAAGGATAGCTAGCTACAAGATGAACTCAACTTCTAGCAACTGAAGTTTCAGTCACAGAGATTCAGGTGGCTCTTACTGTATTAGAGCAATCAGTAGTATCTGTTCATCTTAATTTACAGCATTTCAAACTAGTTATATATTATATTATAATCCTAGACGTACTCTAAGTGGGCACAGTCCCAAGCCTCGGAGAAGTCATACTGTCCGAAGCGTCACCACTATGCAGCTGATCCATCCCATAGGTTTGTGGAATGCCCCTCGCTCAATATCTACTGAAGAGGTGTGATTCAACTGTTAAAAGACCGCTCGGGTGCGAACTTCGATTGGGAATAAAATGTCTTCTGTTAGGGCATAAAGGGGGATTGGACAGATATCTTGCCTCATTAATAGCAATTGTTAGTCCGCGATTATACATTGCCCGGGCTTGGATTGATCGTTGTCTGCCGAAGGTCAGTGAGTGGTGGGCATTATTACGGCAAATATATGAATGTGAACAAGTAGTTTCTAAAGCTTGTGGGCTTCGTTCAGATAAGAAATTTGAGAAATCCTGGACAAGGCTTCAGTGGGTCTGATTAGGTCCTCTTCGGATTGGTACTATCTGGTTTTGGGTAAATTTATATTCTATTAGTATTTTTCTGCTCTTATTCCTTCTTGTCTTTCGTATGTTCTTTCCGCTATCTAAAATGTCTTAAGTGTTATGAATTTGACTGCCTATGTTTGATATGCTTTGTGGGGGGAAAACTATTAAAATAAATAAATAAATTTAAAAAAGGATTTGCCAGGGATCCCTCTTCCCTGGCCCAGGATAATTAATAGCACCTGTGTATTATCAGCATATGAGTTTACTTTTGCTACCAAGGCTTTGACCAGTTGAGCTAATGGCGTAAGATATACATTATTTAATGAAAGGCTCAAGGCTGAAACCTGGGGCACTCTCACTGACACTTCATAGGGCTCTGAAGTGAAGGGAGGGATCTATACCTTTTGCCCTCTACCCTCTAAAAAGGAAGCCAGCCAGTGTAAAGCTTGACCAACTCTTCCGATGGATTGGAGATGCACTAGCAGTTTGGCATTGGGAATCATATCAAAGGCGACTGACAGGTCTAACATGATCAGTACTGCCTTCCCACCAGCATCTAGGGCACCTCTTATGTATTCAACAACATCCATTAGCACCATCTCCGTGCCTTGGGTCTAAAGCCTGACTGGCTCGGGAGGAGCTAGTTATTAGTTCCCAGGTACTGGGAGAGCTGCTGATTGACATGTTTTTACAACACTTTAGACAAGGGCGTTTGTATTGAAATTGGTCTATAGTTGGATTTTTCTCCTTGGGCCGTCGAGGGTTTCTTAGCAGGACCAATATTTTACCCGGCTTCCAGGAGCGGGGTAATATTGCTGTAGACAGGGATGCATTAAGAAACCTATTAGCCAGTAGGTTAATGATGCTTGCCCCTAATGCTAATAGGTTGGGAGGGCAGGGATCGGAAGGAGATCCCAATTTGAGACTGCATATAAATGCTAATGACCCCTCTAAGAGGATGTGTTTGAAGCTAGTGAGTGTTGCTATAGTTGTGGTAGCTCTACTTGATTGCATCATATCCATCAAAACTACTTCAGACTGGGTGCAAGAGGAGCTTGGATGGTTGATATCTTATTATCAAAGTAGAAAGCCAGCTGGTCGCACCACTCAGCTGAACGCTGTTGAAGTCTGGCACAAGCCTCAAGGGACACATTTTTTAAGAACTTAAGGGGTCATTATGATGGTCGTGGTCCAGGATTCGAAGTTCAAGAGAGGAGAACTGTGAAGATCAGCAGTACCTTTAACTCAGTAACTGTCATTAAAAAGCTGGAAAGTGTGGAACACTCTAAAAGTGAAAACTGCCAGCGTGAGTGATGTAAACGAAGTTCTCGAAGGTGGGTTGGGTGATACCAGGGCCCATATTTATTGTTTTTTCACACAGTTCAGCACAGCAAGCCTCTTTGCTGGACTGAGTAAAAGGAAAACAGTAGGAATGCACCATATTTAACATTATATGGAACATTTCTGTCCTTTCCATTTTAATCTTTCCAAGTGTGCTGCAGAAGGCAGCACACATAAAGAAGTAAAAACGAGGAGAAATAAAGATATTGCTCCTCCTTACGCCTCACCTTTAGAGGCATAGCTTTTTGACACATTTCCAGGTACATCACTAATGGAAAATCTGGGAATGCACCAAAATCCATTGGTGGATGCGTTGGAACACCCATGTTCCATCCATGGACCCATGGAGGGCCTCCCTATGTAACTGAAGGAGGTGATTTACTACAAATGTATCAAGCCATGCAGGGCTATGCAAGGTGGTCTTGCATGGCTTGCTAAATCTAAATTTTGGATTGCCCTTACACCTCTTGTGAGGGGCAAGGGTGAAGCAAAACCAGGATAAACCTAGCCTGTGGTCCTTTGTGGAGGTGCTTTAACCCCTTAAACACTTGTGACGGAACCATTCTGTCATCAGTCACGGTTGAGCTGTGCTGATGACGGAATGGTTCCGTCACAACCACACCCAGTTATGGAATGTCCAGCACCGGGGGGAAATCGGGGCAGCACGCAAGGTGATAAGTACTATCAGGTTGATGCTTTTCTTTTGGAGTCAGAATTCTGCTGCACTGGGGCCTACAAACCAAGTGCCATGAGCTGTGTAATTTCTAAAGATAGTGTTACAGTTGATTCTAGGTATAACACATAGATCCACTGGCTACCCTAGAAAGGCATTCCAGGATCATCTGTCTAGACCTCACATATACACTACTATGTGTGCTCAGGTTAGCTTGTGTTGGCATCATCACTGCTATTGGCAGATTTTAATGTGACCTTTACTGGTATCAATTTATAGCGTCACCTCTAATTCTTGGTAGTCCCCACAGACTTACTCTGCGATTCTGTGCTCACTAAAGGTCACCATTTCCTTTATTTCTGTGTGGAAACTGTAAACCCCACAACATAGGTTCTGTATAGCCACTGAACAGCATAATCTTTGTTCTTAGGTACACCCCACCAGCCCACTTCAAGGGTTCCATGTTGGGCATAAAAAGAACTGAATTGCTTCTGGTTGAAACCTTCAAACTCAATTCTAGGAAGACCCAATACATGCACTAAAGTGGCTTCTTACTAACTGCCCCTGAGAAACAGCCTCTGTCAGAACAGAGCAAACACTCCCAGTGCAATACTCCTGAGGAAAAGCTAATACTACTAATAAAATCACAATAATAAAAAACCGCCAAAAGAAGATTTGAAATAAAAAGCTGAAGAATTCTTTGTCCGGTAACTGGGGTTCACTGTCCTCAACACCAAAATGCATATATCACAAGTTCATAGATTCTATCAACTCACCAATAGGGAATTATCATATAACTTAATTGGCATGTCTTTACCAAGAAAGACCTATTGTGCATCGCAAAACCTGAAATCCTACACTGGAAGAAATTAACAAATCTTTGGAGAAAATTAGGATTTATTTTATGAAGCAGATGTTATCCACTTAGAGGTGTGGGTAATTCATTAATCCGCATGCTATTAATCATTAAGCCATTAATCCTGATGATTTTAGTCTTTATGGCATTAATTATTATCCTATTAACCTGTATGCTAATAATGTATATGCCATTGGTCCATAAACTGTTAATCCGTACGGTATTAATCCTTAAACCACTGAAACCATTGAGCCGTGTTCTAGTAATGCTAATGCTACCAGTCCTGATGCTTCCGAAGGTTAGGCAATATTAAGCCATTCTCAGTGGGAGCTAGGTCTTTTGTTTCATATGTCCGTAACAAGTTGGCATCCTTTTGTAAGTAAAAACAATGGCAAATTTAAAGCATACTGCTTAGTGGACCTGTCTGCGTGCAACCAATGAAGCAAAGTGGAGCCTTTTCTCAGAACAATACACTGGAGATTGGCTGGCATTCAGGTAACTTCACCTATAACCATTTACAAATGTTGTAAGGGATTCCAACCAAAGGTACCAAAGTGCATCTTAGAAATTATACTTTGTATTTCTGCTGGTTGCGATTTATTCGGGTCATAAAGTGTCACTTTTTGTTGTTAATTCAAAACCTTCACATCAGGATGATCATGTAAGCTTTTTAGAGGCCATCATGGTTGAATTCCTGAAGTAACTTTCATGGACAGATTAACAATTATATGGCACAGACATACCACTGTACACTGTACAACTGTAAGAAGATTAAATATTGTGGAAATCAATTGAGGTTCCACATATTTAGACAATACATTTTTAAATCATATTTATCGACGATTTAAAGCTCTGTAAGATTAAGTGATTTTATATAGAGTGTGTCGAGGCTTCATTATACCAATCGGCATATTGTGCATAAGGCTTGGGTTTGTAGGCTAGCTATACAAGAACGAATAAAGTCAGCTGGGAGGAAGGGAGGTGTAAATATATATGTATGTATACATATATATATATCCAAAGGTTCCAATCTCCTGACGCCGTTGTCTCTCAGGCAAAGTAACGGATACGGACCACCGAATCTGTGCAAATTAATTTATTTTCATGCAGTGAGTCGCCATGGCAAGTTTCGCACTACCAAGAACGCTTGATCACATGACATGGTGAATGGGTTTACATTGGTTTAAATACAATTCGATTACTATCGTTTCCAATTGGCTTTGATGGCATACACATTCAAATAACATAGAAGAAACACTACGTATAAAAACTACAATTATATCCTCTATACTGTTTCCTCTAATTAGATACATTCGACTTGAATTTAAGTTAAAGTATCGTATTTGCATCCATTTATAAACCAATGTTGATCATTTGTGCAAAAAAGTGCTAAAGTGCAAAAGATTTCAGTGCAAATATAATAAATCATTTTATAAATATTTCACAGTACCCTGGTTCATTAGCGATGGCTTGCAATTGATAACTGTTTAAATACATCCAGGTTGAGGTTGTAGGGCCAGAGGCGATACAAATGTTTTTTTTAATATAAAACAACATTGGGGCCCCAATGTTGTTTTATTACAATGAGCTAGTACATTAAAACATTATAAAAGACTAGTATTGCTCAAATAAATTTCAAGGACAAGGAATTACTCGAGTGGCTGATTCATGTTGTAATTTAGTCTTATTGGTAGACATCTCGGTTTCAATACCTAGATACTAATAAGAGGGGATTTATAATATTTACCAAAATTTTATCATAGTTGGCTAGTTTAAAGGGGATCTTCCCATGTATTTGCCAGCGGTGTATCATGAGAGGCGCAAATGCCCAAACGACCAAACAGAGTAACTGTTACACAATAGAAGAAATAAGATTCCATATTAACTATAATGTCAGCTTAAAATTGCTATATAAAATTTTATTAAATATAAAATGTATATATAAGAAACAAGTGACTAGAATAAATAATCTATAAATAGAATATAAATAGAATATAAAACCCCTAATAAATTCATAGTGTTAAAACCTGCTGCACCTATGTACCTATGCAAAGGAAGTGATCCCGTTAAGCTAAAAGTGTAATGTTTTCAGAGGCATGTAAACAAATCTTCTGTAACGTTGAGACCTGATGGTTGTTTGGTATTAAGTTCCAGAATATATCTGGTCTCCAAACGACGGAGTTTCTCCTCTCTATTTCCACCTCGTCTGCTTGCGGGGACACAATCAATAACATAATATCTCAGATCACGGCTTTTGGATTCATGTTTCAATTTAAAGTATCTTGCCACCGGGTAGGTGTTGTCTTGATTGTTGATTGCTCTACTATGCTGTAGTATTCTTTTATGAACTTGGAGCATATATATATATATATATTCACTAAAAAAACAAGGGTCGTTATAGTTTGCAAATAGAGTTAATAAGCCCTTACAAATTAACCAAAAAAAACAAAGGTTAGGGTCAGATCCACTGCTTATGGCCTCATGTATTACATCACTCACGACATGGTCAGTTACATCACTGATGACATCAGTGATGACATCTCAAATGACATCACTGATGACATCATCCACAGAACCACTCACATACCTACTCACACCCCCGAATAACTTCTTGTACGCCCACTCACACACCCATACAACCACTCACATACCAATTCACAGTCCTATACAATCACTCAGATACCCACTCCCTCGTCTATAGAGACACTCATGCAATCATTCAGCCAGTCACATAACCACAGACTCATCCATACAGCTACTCACACACCCAATATTTACCAATAAAGTAACACACCTACTTACTCACACAATCAGTTTCTCAAGAGTCACCCACTGACCCACAAAAGCCCTCATATACTCACTCACACAACCACTTACCTACCCATTCAAACATCCATACAAGCACTCACACATCTCTGTACTCACCCATTCACACAGACAATCAATCACTGTCCAATAAAGTCACTTAATGAAACACCTATTCAAACAGCCACTAATGCAGACACTTACACATCCTGACACTCACTCATACCGCTTTTGGCCGCCATAAGTGTGGCAGGGTATGCTCAGACGTGAGTCCCTTGCTCACTTTGCAACTGGATTCAAGCAAGCCGGGCTGAAGACGGCTGGAATGCCAGAAACCGGTCATCGGAAGCTTGTTTCTGGTCCAGGGAAGACGTGGCTTGGCAGTTCGGGCTGGACTGTTACCATGAGGCACATGGTCAGACTGATTTGCATATAGCCATGTCTGAACTGGGGTGGCAGAGTGGGCTAAAGAACGGTGATGGATTAAACCCAGATCTTTTGACTGGGTGCGAGTGTTTGATTGTTTCAGATGCTCCATCCAACACCCCCTTTTGTACCCCCTTTTGTACCACTCACTCATACAGGCATTCAGACATTCACTTACTCACCCATATAGTCACTACACACACACTTACCAACTTATAGAGCCACTTATACCATCATTCACCCACCCATACAGTCACTGACACATCCACTCACTCACCAATACAGCCACTGACACAGTATCTCACCCACGCAGCTACTCACACAACCACTTGTACACCCATACAACCACTCACACACCCATATGCACAGGATACATACAATCACACAGCGCCTCACATGATATATATGAAGCTCCCCTGCATATAATTAAGTTACTGCCCCGGAGAGGTGGCGGTCACCAGGGCTTCAAATAGCCCAAGGAGGGGGCCCCATGCGCCCCCTTCTACATTTCCGCAATGCCACCCAGGGGCCTATATTTAACAAAACATGTGAGACTGCTCTTTTATTTTTTACATTTCGGTTGGAGTCACGGATCCAGTCCGACTTCCATCGAAACGTATAAAAAAAAATGCTTTTTTGGTTCTGCCCCCTTTTCTTTTTTTATGTTTTTCCTGGTTTTCAGTGTTGGAAGCCAATCAGATCTCAGCACGCGATCGAGAGGGATTGCAGATCCACCATAACCTTATATATACACTGTAAATGTCTTTACATTTCTCAGCAAATACTGAATAGATTTACATTAAATCACAAAAAGGTACTTCCTTCAACCAACATCTACCTTCCTGACAAATTAAGTGTAATTCCGTTCAGCAGTTCGGGCTGTAGGTGTGTCTAAAGGTCCTATGGATTAACATGGGGAATTGTGCTTTTAAGCACCCCCTGGTTCTCGGCCCCCACGTGACTGATCACGCCGAAACTTTCAAGATAGCAGCTGTCATATTAGTTTTAAAAATTTCGTGAAGATTTGTCAAATGGCACCAAAGTTATTGGCAAAACAAAAAACACTTTTCTTATGGAAACTAGGTCCTAACTATAACTACCTACTGGCTACCACCATATCCCCTAGTTATAGTTAGGACCTAGTTTCCATAGGAAAAGCTTTTGTTTTGCTAATAACTTTGGTGCCGTTTGATGAATCTTCACAAAATTTTCAAAAATAAAATGGTAGTCACTTAAGCTGTTATCTGGAAAGTTGGGGGGTGATTGGTCAAGCAGGGCCAAGAAAAAGGGGTGGGGACCCAAAATGCCCTTTCCCGATGTAAATTCCCATAAGAATTTGAGACATGACTACAGCCCGAACCCCTTGACAGAATTACACCAAATTTATCAAGAAGGTAAATCTTGGTCCAGAAAGATCTCTTTTTGTAATTTGGTGAAAATCTGTTCAGTAGTTTTCGAGTTTTTAAAAATAAAAGATTTATGTATCTCTAGAGACACATGGGTCCACACATCAACAGATCTCATGCTGAGATCTGTTTGGCTGTCACAACTTCAACCAAGTTCTACTTATTGTAATTTTTGTTCTGTCTTGTTTTAGTCATACAAAATATAATTTATATTGGTAACCCTGTGTGCAGTAGTTCTGTGGTGTATTCACTGTGTGTATGTGTGCACAAACATTATATGTTGCCTCTTTGGATAGGCCCGACTGCTCTGTGCCAAGCTACCAGAGGATGATCACAGGCTATCTTTTAGTGTGCACTTGGCTTACCCTCACTGGAGTGGGGATTCCTGCCTGGTCTGGATGCATACCTCAGCCAACCAGCAATTCCAGTTCTAACATTGGTGATCAGCGGTGAGGATAGGACTTGTGTTTGTGCAATACCATATAGTAACTCATTGTTCACCACAACTCTATACTTAGACTTTTTTTTCAATTGTTTCTGATTGGTCTTTAGATTTTTCTTGCTAAATTATGTTTCAATCAGGAGAAGCTACACCTGCAACTGCATCTGCACCTGACGTTGTGGAGTTTGATCTGGCCAGGTTAGAGTCTTACACTGTGGCTCAGATGAAGAGTTTTTGCAAAGATTTTCAGTTCTCCATAAGAGGCTTCATCAAGAAGGTGGAACTGACAAAAGCATTGAGGGCATGCCGAGAGTCCCAGGTTGCCTGGGATGACATTCTAGAAGTGGAGCAGGAAGTTACTCGGGAGGATGGTGACCTAATTTTGAAGTCTGAAATGGCTCTGGAACTGCCTGTGGGTTGGGCCAACAACTTGCCAGGAGCAGTAGTGGTTACCAGAGCAGGGACCAGTGTCACAGAGGAGCTGGCAGACAAGAGAGAGGAAAGAAAATTAAAGTAAGAGTTTGCCAAGTTGGAGCAGACTCATGAAGAAAGGAGGCTTACCATGAGCTCAACCTCAGAGAGCTGGTTACAGAGCCCTGCAAGTAAGGTCCAGCAGTAGTAATGTTAGCAGCAAACCTGCAGTGTCTTCACATGAGTCGAGGGTCAAATTATCCACTGATTTGGTGCCTGGCAATGGAGTGGGGGATGAGGTGGACAAGTGGTTTTCAGCCTGTGAAGTGCTTCTAAGAGTGCCCAAGGTGCCAGCGGGGTTCTGGGGTGGTAGTCTATGGAGGTACATGCTCACTATGAAAGGAGAAACTCTTCTTACACTATAGGTGGGAGACCAGACATGCTACACTGCTATGAAGACCATCTTGATCAGTACATTTGGACTGACATCGGAGAAATAACAACAGAGGTTCAGTGTCAGTCATTAGCAATCCACACAGAGTGCTTGGTCTATACTGGCAAGGTACTGAAGGGCAGGGTGAGGGTGTACTAAGCCAACACCTAGTGGAAAGTAAGCTTAGCTATCCAAGGAAGCTTGCTGAGGGGGCATACATCTGGATCAGCGCCAGAGTGTACAAGAAAACATCTAGGGGGACTCCCAAAAGTGTGGCCAGGGATCCCACCAGAAGGAGGGGGATGATAAAAAATACAGTTCTCTTAAAAAAACTCACAGGGGAAAGGGTCTGGTTCTCATTCTCAATCTGGCCATTAAAAAAAAAACTACCCTGAAAAAGTCAGCAGCCCAAGCCCATTAAGTGCTACAATTATGAGCACTACAAGGGGGACCCCACGCGTCCACAAAGAGCACAACATCCCACTGGAGAAAAGGTTCCAGGAGTGGTGAGTGTAGTGACGGGGAAGGAGTTTGGCTCAGTTATTGGGGGGTTACAGAGGTTACCGTAGGTGACAGCGACAGTGGGTGACATTGAGATGGTTCCTAAGTTCCATGTGTCCTCTAATGCTGCAAAGTTTAGGCAATGGATCACCATCAATGGGCAAGATGTGGAGGCTCCGAGGGATATTTGAGGCAGTATGACTATGTTAAAGAGTCAGCTATTATTCCCACAGCAGGTAATTCCAAATGCATTCCACCAGGTTGTGGTGGCTGACAACATAGAGGGTCACTATCCTGTGGCCCTGGTTCAATTTAAGTGGGGGGGAGCTCAGGTCTTCTGAAAGATGCTATGAGCCCTGCCATGCCGGTGGACTGTATGTTAGGAACCTGGAAGGAAGTGGAGCTCAAGGCACATGTGATTAAGAGATGTTAGGAATACTTGATTAGATCTGTGCTGTGACAAGGGCCATTAACAAACAATGGTCCGAGACCTATAACTTGGTACAGAAGAAATGAATCAGAACTTATTTGATTTCAGAGCATAAATAATTTGGCACTGCTCAAACCAACCAATGGAAAACATAAGAATTGGCAACAACAAAGAGGTCCAAAAATATATGCAATATTTTAATCTATTGTCATATATAGCACTAATATTGCAATTTACAAATTTTTATAATATTTTCCGTATACATGTAGAATCATGAATTGTAAATGCCCCATACATAACGTGCAGGAGAAAAGGGGTGTCAAAGGGAGTGCAAGTGATAGGGTGAAAAGAAAGAAGAAATCACACAAAATTTATAAAAACAACAATTTTTCTATTCCGAAGGGGTACCAGCCAATAAATGCTGGACCAAAATACCTGACCACATTCAATTTGTCCAAGAGGACTTCTTATTCATTTTGTCAGACATAAGATGTAACAATTATCTGCACTATATCACAAAAAGAGGGGGGGATATAGGTAGTGGTCCAGGTATCAGATAGAGTGTCGACGTTTCGACTCGTCTTGCGGCCTTGCGGTTAGTTGTGCCTGGGCCATGCGAGTCTTCATCAGGACATATTAAACGGGGCAGCACAGGGTTATCTTGGTGACCCCTGTGAGTGAAGCAGTAGTCGTTAGCTGCTTAAGTTGGGTTGTTTTCTGCGGTCCACTGGCTCCTATTCTATGTACAGTTGCCAGAACCTGCACAATGAATCAGATTGGTAAATGTTCCCAGGTAAATTCCTTGTGACCACGAGGCAATTGGTCCCAGTCCAGAAATCAATCTGGCAGCTGTTGTGTACAACTCTGTTTTAATTTGAATTCCTCACACTTGTACCATGATCGTTGATCCTGTGTACAATATTCCAAAATCGGTGTTGAAGAGTCAATGTGGTGGTAAAGTCGCCGTATTTAACTCCCATTCATTTGTCGGTGATGTAGTACAGGTTTTCAATGCCAAACGTCTACCAGACGAGCGGAGTGGCAGCAACTCACTCCCGGACTAGCGTCTCCTTTTCAATGCCAAACGTCCGGGAGTGAGTTGCTGCCACTCCGCTCGTCTGGTAGACGTTTGGCATTGAAAACCTGTACTACATCACCGACAAATGAATGGGAGTTAAATACGGCGACTTTACCACCACATTGACTCTTCAACACCGATTTTGGAATATTGTACACAGGATCAACGATCATGGTACAAGTGTGAGGAATTCAAATTAAAACAGAGTTGTACACAACAGCTGCCAGATTGATTTCTGGACTGGGACCAATTGCCTCGTGGTCACAAGGAATTTACCTGGGAACATTTACCAATCTGATTCATTGTGCAGGTTCTGGCAACTGTACATAGAATAGGAGCCAGTGGACCGCAGAAAACAACCCAACTTAAGCAGCTAACGACTACTGCTTCACTCACAAGGGTCACCAAGATAACCCTGTGCTGCCCCGTTTAATATGTCCTGATGAAGACTCGCATGGCCCAGGCACAACTAACCGCAAGGCCGCAAGACGAGTCGAAACGTCGATACTCTATCTGATACCTGGACCACTACCTATATCCCCCCCTCTTTTTGTGATATAGTGCAGATAATTGTTACATCTTATGTCTGACAAAATGAATAAGAAGTCCTCTTGGACAAATTGAATGTGGTCAGGTATTTTGGTCCAGCATTTATTGGCTGGTACCCCTTCGGAATAGAAAAATTGTTGTTTTTATAAATTTTGTGTGATTTCTTCTTTCTTTTCACCCTATCACTTGCACTCCCTTTGACACCCCTTTTCTCCTGCACGTTATGTACGGGGCATTTACAATTCATGATTCTACATGTATACGGAAAATATTATAAAAATTTGTAAATTGCAATATTAGTGCTATATATGACAATAGATTAAAATATTGCATATATTTTTGGACCTCTTTGTTGTTGCCAATTCTTATGTTTTCCATTGGTTGGTTTGAGCAGTGCCAAATTATTTATGCTCTAAAATCAAATAAGTTCTGATTCATTTCTTCTGTACCAAGTTATAGGTCTCGGACCATTGTTTGTTAATATCAATTTGATACCCGGGTCCAGTACTTTTGGGTTACCCCATTTCTTTAATGGTGACAAGGGCCATGGCTGCCCAGGATTAGAGCCAGAAAGAGTTGGAGCCTGAACAATGGCTCAGCCAGATATTAAGAAGGAGAAAGGCTGGGTTGTGGGAAACCAGCCCCTGAATGTAACTCGAGTGACATGGATGGGGCACCTGCCATGGCTGCCCCAGAGTCCACTGAGGAGTGCATTGCTGACCTTGGTGACCTGCCTGTCATTGTTGGATGGCATGAAGAAGGAGTAACCACCAAAGAGGAGTTCTGTGGGGCACAGAGAGAGTGTTCAACCTTTGAGGGACTTAGGCAACAGGCTGAAGCCCAAGTAGCAGGGGAATCCACTATATTTACTGGGATGGCAACCTCATTTACAGTGATCCTAAGGCTCTGGTGCATGGGGCAACATGGGCCCTGGTGGTCCCCCATTACAGGGCCTTCTGACTGGAGCTGGGTCCCAAAGGTCCCCTGTCAGGACACTTGGGCCAAGAAAAGACCTTTGCACGGCTTGTCCCACACATTTATTGGCCCAGGATCAAGACTTCCTCAGATACGTTCTGTAGGACTTGTGTGACCGGCCAGGTTAGTGAGAAGCCAGGTCCCCCTTAACCCACTGTCAGTCATTGGCCCACCCTTTGACAGGATGGGCATCGGCATTGTAGGGTCTATGGATCCTCAGACTGCTTCAGGCAACAGGTTCATTCTGGTTCTGATAGATAAGACCACTAGGCATCCAGCGGCAATCCCTCTGAGAAACGTTACTGCCTTGCAATGGCAAAGACCCTGATGGGAGTTTTACCCAAGAGGATTTTCCCAAGGAAGATGTGTCTGTCAGGGGCACAAAGTTCATGTCTTCATATATGCAGTCAATGTGGAAGGAGTGTGGAGTTAGTTATAAGTTCTCCACCCCTTACTATCCCCAAACCAATGGGCTTGCTGAGAGGTTAAACAAGACCCTTAAAGGCATGATTAGAGGCCTGCCTGAGGCCTTGAGGAAAAAGTGGGATATTCTCTTGTTATGCCCATTGTTTGCTTACATGGAGGTACCACAGAAGGGAGTGGGATTTAGCCCAATTGAACTTCTGTTTGGGCACCCTGTTAGAGGGTCCCTGAGTTTGGTCAAGGAAGGTTGGGAGCAATCTCCCAGGATATCTCCCCTGTGTGTAGTGAGCGACATGCTGGGCTCCAGGAGCCAAATCGCTAGGTTGTGGAAGCCAGCTTCCAAAAGCCTAGAAGCTGTCATGAAGGAGTGGTATAACAAACATTCTACCACCCTGGATTTGCAGCCTGGTCACTAAGTGCGGATAATGGAACCAGTGGAGACCAGAACTATCCAGGACCACTGGATTGGCCCATATGATGTGACTGAGAGAAAGGGGTTGACCACCTACCTTGTGGATATCAAGACCCCTAGCTGCATGTCAATCACCTCAAGCCCCACTTTGAGAGGGTTTACGTCACCATGATGTTGCTGTGGGAGACAGATGATGAGGAGGAAGAGTAGAGTGAACATCTCCTTGACCTTTAAGCCTGCAAGGAGAAAGATGGGTCTGTGTAGGGAGTAATAATTCCCCCCACTCTAACTCCTGAACAACAGAGTGACTGCCACCAAGTGTTGGGTCAGTACTCCTCTCTCTTCTCCCTTATCCCTTGGACTACCTACCTGTGTACCCATGATGTGGACACAGGGGACAACGTTACTTTTAAGATTAAGCCCTACTGGTTGTTAGATAAGGTGAGGTCCAGCATTAAGGCTGAAGTGTCCAAAATGCTGGTGTTGGGGGTGATATAAACCTACAGAAGCCCCTGGTATGGTCCTGTGGTTCTGGTACCAAAAGCTGCCCCACCACGCCTGAAACTGAAGTTCTGTGTGGATTACAGATGGCTAATTTCTGTGAATAAGACTGATGCTCACTTATTCCCCCGGCTGATAGGCTGATTGATTGGTTAGGGCTGCCAAGTATCTCAGTACCTATGATCTTCCATTAGGGAACTGGCAAATCGCCTTAACAGAGGGAGCAAAGGTGAGGTCAGCTTTCTCCACTCCAGGAGGCCACTACCAGTTAAGGGTGATGCCCTTTGTATTAAAGAACGCCAATAGCTGTCTTTAGTAGCAGCTGGAAGGACCACCTTTTTACCCTCCAGGAAGTGCTTCAGGCTCTGCAACAAGCAGGCCTGGCTAGCAAGACAAGTAAGTGCCACATAGGGCAGAGGTCCATGGTGTTCTTAGGACACCAGTTGGGCAGGGGGGAAGGTGCAACCCCTTCAGGCCAAGAAAGAAACTCTCATTGCCTGACTGCCCCCAAAACCCAGACTGAGGTCAGAGCTTTCTTGGGCCTTACTGGGTACTATAGGATATTTGTCAAGGGATGTGTCATCATTGTGGTTCCCTTGACTGGACTGACTTCTAAGAAGCAGCCCAGGAATGTAACCTGGACAGAGGCATGCCAAGTTGCATTTGATCTCCTGAAGCAATCCATGTGCCCAGTTCATGTGCTCAGGGCTCCTGACTTCTCCAACAAGTTTATCATTCAGACAGATGACTCGGAGCATGGCATACAGGCTGTACTATCTCAACTTAATGAATAGGGCCTAGACCAACCTGTAACCTTCATCTCCAGGGGGTTACTCCCCAGGGAACAAAGGTGGAGCGCTATAGAAAGAGACGTTTTTGCTGTGGTTTAGGCATTGAAGAAGCTGAGGCCACACTTTTTTGGCAGTCACTTTCTGATTCAGACTGACCACAGACCCCTCAGGTGGCTCATGCAAATGAGGAGTAAAAATTCAAAACTGTTGAGGTTGTCCATCTTCCTATAGGGTAAGGACTTCAGGGTGAACACAGACCAGAAGAAGACCACTTGAATGCTGATGGTCTATTTAACTTTTTCTGCCTTAGGGATGGTACATCTCCCACTTTCAGCTGGGGGGACACATGTTAGACCTGACATCCTTAGGGTGGTCTTCCACCCAAATATTTTGCTTTTGAACTCCACGTTTTGCTGTTTCTTTTGTGCTTGGGGCATCGCTGATTCGGTGATACTGCGAGTGCAAAGTAAGTGCTTTTATTTCTTTCTTCCTTTACTCTCTACTTTCCCGTCGTATGTCACAGTCAACTACTCCCCACCCAGCCCTGTCCCCGCCCACCTCCCCAAAGCATTACCTGTGCGAGCCGCCACTGCCCACATATTATACAGAACCAGTGTATCATACAGGTAAACCAAACGACAGAAAATATCACATAACACAGTGCTACAAGGTTGTGAGGAGGACCGGGACATCACCCACCCGTTGTCCTGTTTCGAACCCTTTTACAGATCACGAAATACCGCCACTACAGTGAACATGGTTCGGAAGAGGTTAACTTCATTCACCTTCCCTCGTGAACAGGAAACGGAACACCCTCTCCGGGACAGCAGCTAATCGCGGGAGACCTCAGCGGCGGGAACTCCTCCTGAAAACCCGAAAGACGCGAGAAGGGAGGTACTCGGGAGAAACTGGCCAGAGGAAGGAGTGCGGAGCAGTGCCCAGAAGACAGAGAGCTGAGAACAACCAGGACGAAAAGCAGATGGGGAATCCTTGGAAGACGGAGAGAGCAGAGACGCTGAACAGGAGGAGTGGTCTGAAGATTAGTGGACACCCCCGAAGAAAGGCCCAAAAGCCGCTGCAGTTCAGGAGAACTGCGGCAATAGCGGTATGTGAATCGGGGGAAGGGACACTGTACATAAAGGGAGGGGGAGGCAAATCCATGGTACTTAAGGGGTACGGGCACTAACGTGGGCACAGTTTTGTATCGGATCGTGCACCAGCCACACCCCCCTTTTTCATCCGCACTTCGTAGAGACCTGTATAGCACTCACCCCACCTGTTACTCCCACTGACCGAATACACATCAAGGAGTCACGATAACCATAAGAGTCTCACAGAATCTTAGCAAACTCCTGCCTTATCCCTGAGCACATTGGCAGTAGGTGATGGTACGTGAGCTACCCTCACATCAGTCTTTCGGTAGAAAACAATTATCCTGACTGACTTTCTCTTCATTCTTTCCACTACATCCCCGGGGTTGTGCCACATCAAAGCCCTACAAGGAGAAGAGAATCCATATTCAGCACAGGAGAGAAAGAAGACCACCAAAGATCACCAAACCGGACCCTTGTTGCTCCATTGGTTTATTTTCTCTTTGGTACTTTTCAATAAATTAAGCCATCATTCAGCCACACATAAGACTTCCTCGCTTTACTTTCTGACCATCCCTCTTACAAAGGTATAGGAGTAACATATCCTTCTGGCTTGAATGATATGTTAATAGTGCTTGGTCTGGTGAAGCCAAAAACCAGAATTTAAAACATAATGCAGTGGCCTGGGTTGTCTGATCTAATAAGCCTTATCACTACCCAAGGTACTCTTTTTTAGCAACCTTAAAACAACAAAGGTTGAAAAAAACAATATGGTTCTAAACTCATGCATGAGTTCCTTAATGCTGTTTCCTGGTTCTCTGTGCTTTATTCGATTGGCTGAAAAACATATGAACTGCATGTAACAAAAGAATCTCTGCAACAAAAGCAGCAACGTACTGAGCTATCTACATAAAATACAAATCTGTAATCTGCATGTTACACGTTGTACTTTGCAGCAGGCACAATAAACTTCTATGCTACTTCATGATGAATCAAAACTATTGCAAGGCAATTCATAGATCTCCCCAGTTAGTGCATTAACCACCAAAGTTATCATGTCTTTATCATTATCTCCTGAACATTGCTGGCAACACAACAATCTCTGCAACTGGTGACTTACTCCTTTAGATATTTCACAAATGCATACGGTTTGTGACCAATTAAGTAAACCACAGCAGAGTTACAGTCACGTTTGTCCCTGTTGCCAATTTCTTTGCAGCCAAACTTTTAAAAATACACTACTTTTTATGACTCTGCACTAAGTGTCTTGTCGCAAATGAAAGATACACAGGCCAGGTGTATAGACAGGATATCTTTATTGTAGCTTAGTTCCAGGATAGATGAGTAGAAGGACATAAGAAGATGAAGTGTAGCCCCACCAGGAGCAGCCTCCCTGCTGGTCAGCCTGCATTCACCACCTCACGCTCCACACAAACACAAAGGCACCCAAAAATTCTATGAGGTCATCACACATTCCAGCTGAGCAGTAGGGAAGAGACAAGAAATAGTTTATGACATGTCTCTACCCCTTTTCTGATGCCACATCATTCTTAACCCCCAGCTTATGGGATCCTGGCTCGGCAGTTCGGGCTCACTGTTCCTGTTGGAGCGAGACTGTAATTATTTGCATATGGTTGGATCTAATCTGAGGTGGCATGGTGGCCAAAAAAATGATGTGTTGGAATGCTCTCTGAGCGATTGATTGACAGTGGTTAGACTTGTTACTAGCATTCCCCCCATCACATTTTGTGTTTGCTTTGTACAACGCAGTCATTATTCGTGTGTTGTACCACGCCACGTTGGTCACTAGACACATACCCTTGCATTGTGATAGTTGGTGCTGGCAAGCCGTAGGCTGCACAATTGTGGGGCACAGGGTCGGATTGGGATCAAAAATAGGCCCGGGCACCCCATAAATAGTGGCACACATTAGCCGATGGAGCCTTTCATGAAACACTTCTAGATTATTATTCTGGGATTCATTTTTGGAAAACTGTGTGGTAAATTGATTATTTTAAAGCTTACAAAAATTAGTAACATTGGCCAAGACTAGAAACATTACAGCTTTGAAAACGGAATACTTATGTTATATTGTACTAGAATGTAATATGTGAGGCTGGGTTATGTCATCTATGATGTATTGGGGTTCTATCTCTGAGCTCACTGTCGAGTGTGGTAGTGACAGTTTAACCAGCTGCGTCTGGTAGGGTGGTTCTGGGTTTCTCCTAACATTAAACTTCAATTAAGCTAAGCATTGAACGTGTCGAATTCATTACAACATTTTGGCGACGACCAGACGTGGCAAGAAGAAGCAGCAGGAGATAGATTGACCCAGAACACAAAGACGAACCGAAGCATGCACGGAGTTGTAGTCGGAGAAGCAACTCGTGTAGAAAAGAAACCAGAAAACAAGAGAACACTGAGTAATTTGAACTGTTTACTCGAGGAAGTGTGAGATAAAAAAAAAGGAATATAAATTTTAAAAAAAAAGAAGAAGTGGAACGAAACGGATAAATTATTGTTTGCCTAAAAAGCTGTAAGATTTTGGTGCAGCTGACAGACTGTAAAATGAATAGTAAGCTGCGGGGAATATATCAAATAAATTGAATATTGTTTATGTGAGTAAGGAAAAGTGCAGCGTTTGAATTCATTGTGTGTATATCAAACCTAGGCAGTAAAACCAGTACTAAGGGAACCAAGGTTGCAAAAAGAGAACAATAAAAACAAAATCTATTAAGAAGCTATATTATCTTTAATTAGACATACATATAATAAAAAACATAACATAGTTCATATAAAACAAATTTCAATTATAAACAATTAATTACAATACATCATATACAACTTGTCAGAATAATCAGTTAAAATCAAAAAGTGGCAATCATTGTATCGATGCGCGTTTCGGCGTTGGAGGAATGCCTTCTTCAGGAGCCACAGATATTTCTGAAAAAAACCACAAATGCATATAACTATTTATCATTTTCCAATAAAACAGTTTAGGGTAATTCAAGAAACATTCATTAAAAACACATTATTAAAAACATTGTCGACAAATCCTTGTTCTCATTCAATAATAAAGCAACCCTAGTCCCTATGTATATAGCCCAAAAGCCGCCGCAGTTCAGGAGAAAAGTTTATCTTTCTTTTCTCATATATTATTTTCATTGGATTAAAACCGTGTGCAGTCGAAAGGTAGTCAGTGGCACAAATTACAGATGAGTTGATTGACACTTCTTAACCAGAGTCAAAATAATATATGAGAAAAGAAAGATAAACTTTACGACAGACATATTGATTGATAAGGTAAACGGATCTAATCTGCCTTCAATATGAATTATTAGCTTTAATGAGTTTAGAATTTGAAGTTCTTTTCATTCATTTGTATGTTTTTTAGATACGACAGTTCTAACACTCAGAAAGCCTTAGCTTTAAAGAAAATAATTCAACAAATTTATTACCGCTACGTACAAGTGAAGGGACCAATTTTTAAGAGATTATAAAAGGTTTTCACTGAACCAGTGAGTTGATTATAGCAATGTTATCTTGGCTTTTATTGAGTTGCTGTGCAATTTGCTTAGAATGGTAACCTCTTTCATATATTCGAATAATTATGACATCTTCTTTTACCCTTTTAATGACCATTAATAGGTACAGACTGTGATATCATCTACAATGCTGATTCCGAATCAAAAATAAAATAAGGCCATCATGATTAAAGTAGCGAATACTGATAACTGGTACCAATTCTTTTTAAGTAAGTCCTTGAATGTTGCTATAAATACTCTTTAGCATCTCTGGACACTGCATCATTAAAAACTGTTAATTCTAGTTAAATTGATGTTACTGACAGTAGGGCCTCCTTATCTGTTTGACATTACCATCCCCTATGCTCTCTAAATCTATTCCTTGGGGGTTTATAAATGGTGATGGTAATTTTGGTGAGGCCGTTACGGCTCTTGTTGAAACCTATAAATCGGAGCCTACAGGTTCCACTAAATGCAACTGCTCAAATTCTTTAAAATAATTATTGAAATTTTTTTGTATGTATACTGTGTATACTGTTTATGCTATATACATAGGGACTATGGTTGCTTTATTATTGAATGAGAACAAGGATTTGCCAACAATGTTTTTAATAATGTGTTTTTAATGAATGTTTCTTGAATTACCCTAAACTGTTTTATTGCAAAATGATAAATAGTTCTATGCATTTGTGGTTTTTTTCAGAAATATCTGTGGCTCCTGAAGAAGGCGTTCCTCCAACGCCGAAACGCGCGTTGATACTAATGATTGCCACTTTTTGATTTTAACTGATTATTCTGACAAGTTGTATATGATGTATTGTAATTAATTGTTTATAATTGAAATTTGTTTTATATGAACTATGTTATGTTTTTTATTATATGTATGTCTAATTAAAGATAATGTAGCTTCTTAATAGATTTTGTTTTTATTGTTCTCTTTTTGCAACCTTGGTTCCCTTAGTACTGGTTTTACTGCCTAGGTTTGATATACACACTATGTTTTCCCTGTCCTAGGAATTGTATCCATTTTCTACAGGGGGTCCTGTTATTTCCACAGCGTTTGAATTCATCAACATTCCATGCTGCGCAAAGACTGGGACGCGAGCTGAGAGCGTTATGTTAAAGGCAACACATTACAGGCAAGATATTGTCAAAGCGGATAACAGTAATAAATAAGAAATAAACTGACGTGTGTGAAAGCAGGAATAAATCAAGTTACCTATAGTGATAATAGATCAGTATATGGTTGTCAAGGGGAACGGGCGCTTGTCGAGTGAAGCGCGAAGAGATTCCATGCTGCGCACGCAGTGAGATGCGAGGTGGAACCTTTATGTTCAAAGCTACACGTTACGGGCGAGTCAAATTGAGCAGTGTGAAAGCATGATTAAATTGAGTGTCCGGAGGCGGTGATATAAAAAAAATATATATATTGCTTTCAAGGGCAACGAGTGTACGTAGAGTAAAGGGGTAAAATAAACGAGACTGTACAGTGTTTGTTATGCCATGAACAAAAAGAAAACATCGAGTAGCTGTTCTGACCGGGTTTTTTTGTTCTATTTTTGAGTGATGGTGACTTTAGCCTACTATCATTCTAATAGAGGGATTAGAGCCTTAGATTTGGCCTATTTACAAGATGAATCCGTTGATCTTGACATAATTCCCAATTCTTTTCTCTATTTTAGGGCCTATAAGCTTATGTTAGGGGATAGATTCCTTGATATTAGTATTATATCGTCTTTTTCTAAGGTTATTAGAATATTCTGATAGAGTTATTCATCTTTCAGTTTACTTCGGGCCTTGTTGGCCCCGAATGGGAGAGACTCCTTCTTTCTTTCTGCCTCGGCTGCTTGAGATGCTTGTAGGTGAAATGTGACGTTTTAGTTATAAGGTGTTGTTCGCTTGGAGAGAACCGGCTCGAGCTGGCCCTTATCGAAAGACTGTATTTTTCTTCGTGTCGAAGATGCAACATCAGGCCGGCCGGCTGAGAACGTGTCCTTGGCATGGGGTGGTACAAGAATTTGGTGGGCGGCAAGTTACTGGCTGGAAATTTCCATGCATGAAGAGGGTTCTATATTAGCGAAAGTACAGAGAGAGGAGCAGACATTCAGTCAGTTAGTAGACGGCAGTTAGTCGTTAGCATTCTTGCAGTTAATCAACTTGGAGCAGACAGTCGCCATTTTGAAGTCTGAAAAGACCGAAGGTTGATGATGTCTCAGAAAAATTGAGGTTACTTTAATTGGAGCAGTTAGTGAGCTTTGATACTGAGATCAGAGCATGCAGAGTGAAGCAGTTAGTGGAGCGGACGAATATTAGAGAGGCAGAAACTGAATAAGATCGAAGTTGGAAGGTGAAAAAGTCCGTGACAGAGAGGAGAGAGGAGCAGTGCAGAACGACGAGAGTGAAATAGACGAAACAGAGAGCAAGAGAGAGGTTCCAGTGACTTGGAGGGGAGCAGAGGAGACAGAGCATAGCGGTGCAGACGTGTGTCCGTGATTTCAGGGGTGATCCTAAGATGAGCCAAGGCACAGACGAGAAGGGAACCCAGATGACAACTGAGTCCAGACTTCGTACTCATAAGGTGACGTCGACCCTTTCTTATTAGCGTGCACATATATATCTTAATTCTTTCCTTTGCTTTTCAGGCTATATGCTATATTGCAGTGTTATATCGTTATTATAATTTGCTATTGTGTAATAAAGGGACCCCAGTTCTTAGTGAACCACTGTGCAGGTGTTGTTTTTATGATGAGACTAACCTTTCTTCTAGCCAGATGCTGTTATGTGGACGGATGTGTTTCCTGTCCAGGTAAGTGGTAACTGATCCAGGGAGCAGGGAGCGCCTAAATCAGAGAATAACCTTTGCATGTTGTAATTTGGCCATTCTTGTGTGAGAGGATTGGACTGCCTATCTGCCACATAAAGGATAATATTACACCCCCATTAGATACTAGCTATATAGAGAAATTTCTCAACAGAGAGAGAGAGAGAAGGGTGAAGGTATCAATAGGATAGTGATCGAGTGAGAGCACCGGGTGGATACGGTGTTTATCGTCACACGATTGTGGCGGCAGCGCGAGCACCGGGAGGATACGGTGTTTATCGCCACCTGATTGTGGCAGTAGTGAGAGCATCGGGAGGAAACGATGTGTATACCCGCAGGATTGCGGCTTGCGAGAGCACTGATTGAGAGCAGTGCGTAATGGTAAGTGATCAGAACTGCCCCTTCATTATGAGGAGGAAGGTAGCATAGTCTGGGCCTGAGTTGCCGCGAGACTATAAGGTATGAGTGTGGTGTAGAATCTGGAATTCCGTAGCCATTAGTGAGTGTTTCTAGTAATCCCTATGGATTTAGGGGTGTTGTTAATAGTATAAGCTTGTATATTGCTAATTCCCCATCCCCAGAGGGGGTATCTAGGTACTGAGGTAAGTAGGTCCTGAGGAGGGAGGTGGTTACGTTTCGGCCGGGTTGGTGGTGTCTTGGTGAGCTGATCCTATCCGGTCCGAAAATCCGGTCGTTACAATGGCACATTTTAAGAAGGCGCATTATAAGGAAGAAGGAATTATAAATAAAACGAACAATTTACCAAGAAGTAAGATTCTCTGTCCACGAGATTAACTGTGAAGTAAAGCTGAAGCAAGGCAACAGTTTATTGGTGGTAGAGATCAAGAGAGCAACGGAGGATCTGATTGGTGGAAATAACTGTGAAGCAATCAAAGCTGACTTCAGTACAGACTTCGAGTGGAGTACACTGCCACCTAGTGGTAGAAGTTCAAGATTAAATTAATATTCATTCTATTTCACATTATAAAGAGAAAACTTTATTGAAACTACGGACAATTAGCAGGAAAGTTGAGAATGGATCTCAGCAACGCAATTGCAGTACCACCTCCATTTTTGATGGCACCTGGCGAGCCATCAATTGAATGGGAGGAGTGGATAGAAAGTTTTGAAAATTATTTAATAGCATTGGATGGAACGGAATTTCCTCCAGTTAGGAAGAAGGCTTTGCTGTTAGGGTCTTTAGGAAAAGAAGGAAAACATATATTCAAATATTTACCACCAGAAGGAAATGCACAAGGAGGAGCAATGGAGGATGTGTATAAAGAGGTGGTGTTGAGGTTACAAAAGAAATGTTCTAAGCAAGTAAATGTGGTAATGAGGAGACACACATTATATACACAGCCACAACGTGACAATGAATCTATTGATGACTTCGTTGTGAGGTTAAGGGAGCTTTCAGCGAAGTTTGAGTTTGGACAGATGCAGGAGGAAATGATAAGGGACCAATTAATTGTGCAATGTGCTTGTAAAAAGACTCAAGAAAGGCTCTGGGCCGCAAGTAATCCAACATTAAAGGACGCAATAGCAATTGCAAAGGTCGTGGAGGAGTCAGGAAAATGTATGAGGGAGATGAAAATTACTTCTAATTAAAAAAAAGATGATGGTGTAGCAGTTTTAAATGATGACAATGGTGCAGTTAATGCTGTAAAGAGTAAACATCAGTCTGGGGCTGTTGCAGGTGCAAAGAATCGTTTTCAGAGGCAATGGGGAAAAGTGCCTGAAAAAGGAGTGGGAAAACAATGCACAAGATGCGGGAGCAGCTACCATCAAGCTAACTCAGAATTGTGTTTTGCAGTAGGAAAAGACTGTTTAAAGTGTGGGAAGAGAGGACATCTGGCGAGAATGTGTATGCTGCGAGGAAATAAAGTTAATGCCGTAGAAGAAACACAAAGTTCATATAGAGTTATAGTGGTTGATGGTGGACAAGAGGTTGCAGGAGTGGTAGGAAACGAGTGCAGAAGAGTGCGGCCAAAAGCTGATTTTGAAATCAATGACAAGACAGTATCTCTAATGGTGGATACAGGATCACTCTACACCATTGTTCCACAAGTGATGTTTAATGAGAATTGGCCAGGAACTACCTTATCAAAATCGAATGTGGCATTGAAATCTTACCAGGGAAATGAGATCAGTGTCTTAGGATGTGTAGATGCTAGTATCTATTTTCAAGGAAGAGTCACACAAGGGATATTGTATATAACTGAAGAAGGTCAGCCTATTTTGGGTTGGCCACATCAATTTGACCTTGGTATAAAAGTTGACCCAACATTAGATTTTCCAGTGTTGGCCGTTGAGAATCTGAGTTTGGAGGATATTCTGGAAAAATATAAAAATGTTTTTGAAAACAGATTGGGTCAATTCAAAGGTTATGAACAAGCTGAGGAAGAATTCTGTTCCAGTGAAGCATGTGTCTAGAAGAGTTCCTAGGGCGACAAGAGGAAAAGTGAAAGAAATCATCCAACACTTGTTAGATGACAAAGTAATAGAACCGGTTGAGGCACCTATGGTGGTGAGTTTATGGGGTGGCGGGTGTTCCGTGTAGTTTGTTTAGGGTGGTGAGTTCCCTATGGTGGAGAGTTTGTGGGGTGGCGAGTTTCCGGTGTAGTGTGTTTAGGGTGGTTAGTGCCCTATGGTGGTGAGTTTCTTTTGGGGTGGTGTGTGCCCCGTACAGTTTGTTTAGGGTGGTGAGTGCCCTATGGTGGTGAGATTTTTTTTGGGGGTGATGAGTGCCCCGTGCAGTTTGATTTAGGGTGGTGAGTGCCCTGCTTTCCTGGGGAGATTTGTTCGTTCCTGGGGTGGTTAGTGGCCAATGCACTTTATTTTAGGGTGGTGAGTTCTCTACAGTAGTGAGTTGGTGGGGTGGTGAGTGCCGCAGTACTGTGTATTTTGGAGTGGTTAGTGTCCCATTTATTTGTGGTGTAGTGGATGCTGAGTGCAAGTGGATAGTGCCCCAGTGTTGTGTATTTTGGAGTGGTTAGTGCCCCATTTATTTGTGGAGTAGTGGTGCTGAGTGCACTAGTGTAGTTCATTTCTGCCCTATGGTGGTGAGTTTGTGGGGTGGTTATTACCCTAGTGCTTGTTATTTTTAGGGTGCTTAGTGCACTACAGTGGTGAGTTTGTGGGGTGGTGAGTACCCCAGTGCTTGTTATTTTTTTTAGGGTGGTTAGTGCCCTACGGTGGTGAGTTTCTGGGGTGGTTAGTACTCCAGTCCTGGTTATTTTTAGGGTGGTTTGTGCCCTACGGTGGTGAGATTGTGGGGTGGTTAGTACCCCAGTCCTTGTTATTTTTAGGGTGGTTAGTGCCCTACGGTGGTGAGTTTGTGGGGTGGTTAGTACTCCAGTCCAGGTTATTTTTAGGGTGGTTTGTGCCCTACGGTGGTGAGATTGTGGGGTGGTTAGTACCCCAGTGTGAAGGGGCAGAGCCTACCTCCAGGTCGCAGCGACCCCGTACGAACGCCCATAGGGGCGACAACACTAACCTGCCGCCCAAACCGGCTACACCTCTCTCTGTCTCCCTGCAGGTACCGACAGCATCGCCGGCGCCCAGCGGACCGGAAACGACCTGGATTGACCCCGGAAGTGCAACGGCCACTAAAGGACCGGAAGTGACCCTGCATGACCCCGGAAGCCTTTCCTCAGCGACCCGAGGGGATCGTATAAAGACCGGCAACACAGAGGTGGATTGGTTCCCAGCGGTGGACTCGTGGCAGGAGTTGGCGAGATGCGAAGGACCAGCGACGGAGGTTGTAGGAGAGCGGACGCGAGGAGAGAGCGGAGAAGAGGAAGAACTGTGGTGCGAGGATTGGTGGCATCCTCAGGAGGTGGCTGGAAAGCGGCCGTAACTCGGATGAGAGTTACGGCAGGGCACGTGAGTAATCTGTTATCATTCTCCGTGTTTTCCCCACCTTGTGTAATTAGTGTAAATAGTGTAAATCTTGTACAGATATCACGCGCACCCGCACTGTGTAATATAGTCACCCCTGCACTGTATGATACCTACCACCCCCCCCCTTTCACGACTACCACTCTATTCCGAAGCCTCCCTTTCCTTTCCCGTCTTACCCTACCCTGTCCTCCTCCCTCACCGTCTATTTCCGTCCCTACACTCCCGGTGCCGGTGACAGTCATCTAAGTTCCGTGTGCTTTGGAACTAACTGCCCTGTGTCTTTCTCACTTACCTCCGAGGGACACCCCAACGCCCGCCAGCAGGAAGGAGATCCCCCAACCCGACGGAAGACCTACCTGTGTTCCCCTCTTCGGACCCCCTCTCGAGGACCCGGAACAGGACCAGCAAGCAGTATACCCGGACACCGTGCCCAAGGATTTGACTTCCTCTGTATCTAATAAAATCCTTGCTAACCATAGCACACTACATTCGGCCTCCACGCCTGTTATTCCGGCCCGCACACCCCCACACCCCACAAGTGGTGTCAGAAGTGGGATCGCCCGGAAGCATGGAGGCCGCCGTCAAACAGCTGGCCGAGGGCCAGGAACTCCTCGGCAAACTGATGGAGAGGTTTTTGAAAACCGCAGAAGATGACAGGGGCCAATTGCACGACGTCCTGAAGGGACAGGGCACAGCCCAGGACCAGGCTCTGGAAAAATTGACCACCGTCATGGGGCAGCAGAGACCAATGGCATCGTTACCCTCGGTAGTCCTGCAGAAGTATGTGGCTGGCGAAGATCCAGACTTTTTCTTCACCAACTTCGAACGGCTTGCTCAGGCCGCTGCCTGGCCCGCAGATCGATGGGGCCATTACCTAGGTCCCCTACTAACAGGGGAACTGCAAGCAGCCTATCAGCAGGCCAACATCCAGGGACAGACTCCCTATGCGGATATAAAAAAATGTATCTTGGAACGTCTGGGGATAGATGATGAAACCTATAGGGTTAGACTCCACCAGGCCAAGGAGGGACCCCAAGAGAATCCCCGGGCATTGTCGTTCAGGATACAAGACTTGGCCGACCGATGGCTCAAACCAGCAACCTCAAGTAAGGCTGAAATAATGGCCAAGATATACCTCGAACAATATCTGGCTTCCTTACATCCCGCTACGCAGAAGTGGGTCCGCCAACATGCCCGTTTGACTCTTGACAGTGCTGTCGAAATAGCCAGTGCCTATAATCGAGCACAGGAAGGCCAGCGGGCGAGGGAAGAACACCCAACCCGCCTAGGTCGGGGCAACCATCCCAGGCCAACAAGACCACCTCCGGTGCAAAGAAAACCAGAATTACCCCCACTGATGCCTTATCCGGTCCTGCCCAGACCACCGCCACCAGGACCACAATGTTACCATTGTGGTGGATATGGACACATTGCCCGCATATGCCCTCAGAAAGAGGAACCCATGGAGATTGGCTTGACGAGAAATTATGTGTGTCTCACCACCGAAACAACCCCTCCACCCTTCAGGTGTCCCGTACAGATTGACGGACAAAGGATGATGGCACTTGCGGATACCGGGTGTCGCCACAGTGTTCTGCGTCCCCAGGAACTACCTCACGCCGTGGGACCCGTGACCGGGTCAGTGGCCATCAAATGTGTCCACGGAGACACCAAATGTTACCCGACCACACAAGTAAGTGTACAACATCCTACTGACCCAGGAAGCTTGTTGACAGTCGGTTTGGTTCCCAACCTACCCGAACAGGCAATTCTGGGGAGCGACTATAGTGGTCTTCCGCATCTCCTCCAAGACACCACAGACTCATTGAAGAAATGGTGGGCAGAGGCTCCCTTTTCCCGTGATTCCCCTGCTGCCGTCGAGACACCCAAACCCTGGAAGACCAAGGCCCAAAGGAAAAAGGAAAAGAGGGGGTTCGCTCTGGCCTGCCCAGCACAGGTGGACCCTCATCCGTGGGAAACCGATCGGGAATTCAGAGCTGCCCAACAAGAAGATCCAGTGTTGCAGGATGCTTGGGGTCGGGCACTCCCCGATGAAGACCCCTTACACGTAGGTCCCTACTTCTTCATACGGAATGGACTCTTGTATCGCAAAGGAGGAGCCCCGTCCAATACTCAACTGGTTATCCCGGGGTTGTTCCGTGAGAAAGTTTTGTTTCTGGCGCACAGTCATCTGTTAGGTGGGCATTTCAATGATGAAAAGACTGGAGAAGCGATCCTAGAGAAGTTCTACTGGCCCGGTGTGTACGCACAGATTAAACGCTATTGTCGGGAATGCCCGGTGTGCCAGAAAACCAGCCGGTACCGACCACCGAGAGCTCCCCTACACCCCCTCCCTCTGATAGATATCCCCTTCACTAGGGTGGGGATGGACATTATAGACCCCCTGTTACCCTCCAGGAGCGGCTGTAGGTATGCCTTAGTAGTAGTGGACTACGCCACCCGATTCCCTGAAGCAGTGCCTCTCCGTCAACCAACCACCCAGAACATAGCCAAAGCGCTTATTGCCAGATTTTCCAGGGTGGGGTTTCCCCGCGAGATTCTAACCGATCAAGGCACCCCCTTTGTCTCCTCCCTCATGCGCCAAGTCTGTTCCAAACTGGGGATCAAACAGATAAGAACATCAGCATACCACCCCCAGACGGACGGCTTGGTGGAACGCTACAACGCCACGCTAAAGACCACCTTGAAAAAACTTTTGGGTCTCGAGAGCAAAAGATGGGAGGAAATGTTACCTTTGGCCCTTTTTGCCATCCGGTGCAAGGCACAAAGTAGCACGGGTTATTCGCCCTACGAACTGCTCTATGGTCGCGCCCCCCGAACTCTTTTGGACATGGCTCGTGAGGCCTGGGAAGCCGAACCTGATCGGACCCGTCCTCTCCCCGAATACGTCAACAACCTGAAGACCCATTTAGGAGAGATCCGAGAGATTGTGAGACAGAATCTACTGGCCGCTCAAACGTCTCAAAAACAACAATACAACAAAGGAACCAAACTCCGGTCCTTTGTTCCCGGGGAGTTGGTCCTGTTGCTCCTTCCCTCCTCGGACCATAAGTTGCTAGGACAATGGCAGGGTCCATTCACCGTCACCAGACAAGTGACTCCCGTGACATACGAAGTCCAAATAGACGTCACCAGGGGGTCCACCCAGATATACCATGTCAACCTCCTAAAGAAGTGGGAGGGTCCTCGACCCGTCTTGACTGGTGTTAGCCCCCTCCCCTTTGAATGCTGCTTTGATACAGAGCTATCGGAGAGAAAAAAACGAGACCTCTGCCAGACCCTGTCCTCCGTGCAAACCGTGTTTTCCTCCCTCCCAGGACACACTACAGTAGTGGAGCATGCCATCCATACCGAACCGGGGAAAATAGTCAGGCAGCGTCCGTATCGTGTCCCAGAAGCTCGAAGAGCAGTCATAAAAGAGGAAACCAATCAAATGTTAAAGATGGGCATCATTGAACCCTCCCGTAGCGACTGGAATTCGCCCATAGTCCTAGTACCAAAGCCCGATGGTTCTACCAGGTTTTGTATTGATTTTAGGGAGGTAAACAAAATTTCAGCCTTCGATTCCTACCCCCTACCTCGGGTAGACGAGATGGTAGAGCGCATCGGCAGGGCCCAGTATATAAGCACCCTCGACCTCTGCAAGGGATACTGGCAGATTCCCTTGAGAGCCGAGGATAAACACAAAACAGCATTTTCCACCCCAGAGGGACTGTTCCAGTTTAAAGTTATGCCCTTTGGCCTTCATGGAGCCCCAGCAACATTTCAACGGGCCATGAATCAGGTTCTACAGCCCCACTCCCACTACTCGGGTGCGTACCTAGACGACATAGTCATCTACAGTGACACCTGGGAGCAACATCTGTCTCATGTACGAGCAATCGTAACCTCCCTAGGTACCTCTGGCTTCACCATAAATCCCTCCAAGACCACGTTAGCTGCCCAAAGCGTAAAGTATCTGGGATACATGCTGGGGGAGGGACACATTCGGTCACAAGACAGCAAGGTCAGGACCATCCAGGACATTCCCTTTCCCCAAACTCGTAAAGATCTCCGAGCGTTCCTAGGTATGCTGGGATACTACAGGAGATTTATACCTAACTTCTCCCATACGGCAGCCCCCTTGACGGATCTCCTAAAGAAAGCAACGAAAACGGAGGAGATCCTCAAACAACCAACCCCCTTGTTGTTACAGGCCTTTCATCTCCTCAAACATTCCCTGACCTCAGAACCCATGCTGATGAGTCCTGACTATTCCAAGCCCTTTATATTGCAGACCGCGCGTCTGATCAAGGTTTGGGGGCAGTATTGTCTCAAAAGGACGAATCAGGGGCGGAAAAACCCGTTCTATATCTAAGCAGGAAGTTGTTTCCCCGTGAAACCAATTATTCAGTGGTAGAAAAAGAAGCCCTCGCCTTTAAGTGGGCAATCGAAAGCCTCCGGTATTACTTGGAGGGGCGGGAATTCATTCTATACACAGATCATGCCCCTCTTGAATGGATGGCGCGTAACCGGGGTAATAATGATAGAGTACTCAGGTGGTTCCTCTCTCTCCAACCTTTTCGCTTCCGAACCTTACATCGGAAAGGGCTGGAACAGGGTAACGCGGACTATCTCTCCCGGTACCCACCAAACCTAACCCCTACAAGAAACAATCCTAGGGAAAGGGGATGTGAAGGGGCAGAGCCTACCTCCAGGTCGCAGCGACCCCGTACGAACGCCCATAGGGGCGACAACACTAACCTGCCGCCCAAACCGGCTACACCTCTCTCTGTCTCCCTGCAGGTACCGACAGCATCGCCGGCGCCCAGCGGACCGGAAACGACCTGGATTGACCCCGGAAGTGCAACGGCCACTAAAGGACCGGAAGTGACCCTGCATGACCCCGGAAGCCTTTCCTCAGCGACCCGAGGGGATCGTATAAAGACCGGCAACACAGAGGTGGATTGGTTCCCAGCGGTGGACTCGTGGCAGGAGTTGGCGAGACGCGAAGGACCAGCGACGGAGGTTGTAGGAGAGCGGACGCGAGGAGAGAGCGGAGAAGAGGAAGAACTGTGGTGCGAGGATTGGTGGCATCCTCAGGAGGTGGCTGGAAAGCGGCCGTAACTCGGATGAGAGTTACGGCGGGGCACGTGAGTAATCTGTTATCATTCTCTGTGTTTTACCCACCTTGTGTAATTAGTGTAAATAGTGTAAATCTTGTACAGATATCACGCGCACCCGCACTGTGTAATATAGTCACCCCTGCACTGTATGATACCTACCACCCCCCCCCTTTCACGACTACCACTCTATTCCGAAGCCTCCCTTTCCTTTCCCGTCTTACCCTACCCTGTCCTCCTCCCTCACCGTCTATTTCCGTCCCTACACTCCCGGTGCCGGTGACAGTCATCTAAGTTCCGTGTGCTTTGGAACTAACTGCCCTGTGTCTTTCTCACTTACCTCCGAGGGACACCCCAACGCCCGCCAGCAGGAAGGAGATCCCCCAACCCGACGGAGGAAGACCTACCTGTGTTCCCCTCTTCGGACCCCCTCTCGAGGACCCGGAACAGGACCAGCAAGCAGTATACCCGGACACCGTGCCCAAGGATTTGACTTCCTCTGTATCTAATAAAATCCTTGCTAACCATAGCACACTACATTCGGCCTCCACGCCTGTTATTCCGGCCCGCACACCCCCACACCCCACACCCAGTCCTTGTTATTTTTAGGTTGGTTGGTGCCCAACGGTGGTGAGTTTGTGGGGTGGTCAGTACCCCAGTACTGTTTATCTTAGGGTGGTGAGTGTCCTACAATAATGACAGAGGAAGTTACAGAAGGAATGTGTCGGATGAGGTGGTAAGAGATAGTGTGGGCTTACAGGACAACTGTTAATAGTAGTCTAGGTGCGAGTCCTTTTGAGATGATGCGTGGTAGGGTAGCGGGGACGAAATTGCTTCCAGCTTGGATACGTTTTAGTACGGTTTCCAAAAAGGTAGAAAACTCATTGTCTGAAGAGAAAGCAGATAAGTTGTTCATCAATGTTGGTGATTGGGTTAAGGTCAAGCCTGGTCTTAACACTAATTTTCTCAAGAAGTTCAGAGGTCCGTTTAAGGTCAAAGCGGTTGGTGGAAAGAGGGTAAAGTTGATGAAAGGACAGACGTGGAATTTGAGGAGAGTGGTGTTGTATCAGAGGAAGAATGGTAAGTGCAAGATGGATTTGAAGATGGAGGATGAAAAAGAAGGAGTGTCGCCTTGGATGATGATGGCTGATGGTGAATTTAAGGAAAATAATGAAAGAGGAAGTTACAGAAGGAATGTGTCTGATGAGGTGGTAAGAGATAGTGGTTATGGAAGAGGAGGAGATGGGTTGTTGGGTTCTTCTCGTGTTTTGAGACAGGTGGGGGAGAGAAGAGCACCTGAGTATCTTAGAGATTACATTGTCTTTGTTTGAAATACTTCCATTTTCTTGGGGGATCCTCTAAAGAAGTTTATTCACATGGTCATTTCTTTCTGTTCTTTTCTGTTCTTTCTGTTCTTTTCTGTTCTTTATTTTTATGTACGTATAAGATGGGGAGATATGTTATATTGTACTAGAATGTAATATGTGAGCTGGGTTATCTCATCTATGATGTATTGGGGTTCTACCTCTGAGATCACTGTTGAGTGTAGTAGTGACAGTTCAACCAGCTGCGTCTGGTAGGGTGGCTCTGGGTTTCTCCTAACATTAAACTTCAATCAAGATAAGCATTGAACGTGTCGAATTCATTACAACAACTTACTTGCACAACGAAGTGATATACTCTGCCCCAACCAACAATCTGCTGGACTCGGACTGTCACAGACATTTAGTCTACAGCCTGGAAGTATTTACTTCAACCTGCCTTGCTCATTCTTCAGGGGAGGGGAGTGTGGTTGAAAGGTGAAGAAGATATTTCCTCTAGAGTTGGTGCTCTGGCCCTGTGATTCTCCTAGCTTGGCAGGGTTACAGAAAACAAAGGGTTGGGTGTACCTAAGTGGCCGCCTTCTGCCTGGGCTAAGTCCTTGGTCTAGGCCAGGACGCCTTCCTCTTAGGCAGAGCAGGAGATGGCTTTGACATAAGGAGTTGAAGAAGTGGTCTGAATACATTTTTGCTATGTCCTCTTGCTGCGACTTTTGGGTCCTTCTGGTAAAGGGCACTGTACTTTTTTTTTATCTCTCAGATGTGGCAAAAGTGGGCATGGAAATTAGGAAGTAGGAAGGAAATCTTTAAATTATAACTCGTTCCCTCCTGAACCCCCTGGCTTGATCAGTAAGGGGTGAGGTTAGAGCTCGTGGCAGAAACCTCTAGGCGTGCTGTATGCACCTTTAAGAATTTTTGGGGCCACAGGCAAGATCGATTTTGTGGACCCCTGTTTGGAACAGCTGGGAATTGTTTTGCTTCTTTTCAGCTAATGTAAGTCAAGCCTCAATGATGTCAAAAACACTGAATTATATAAGTCAGCCTTTCTGAAATGGTGGCACGCACGAACAGTCGAAAGCTGAAGCTGCAAAGTGTCTGTCAGCCAAATGGTTCTAATATAAAGTTTGAACAAGCACTGATAAGGCAATTTCTCTTTTTGTGTGGTTGCAAATATGTTGCCATGCAAAAACAATATTTTAAGTACAAATCAATGCTTAACACGCCGATTCCTATCACTTTGGGAAAGACATAGTAAGGTGAATTAGTGGATAATTAGTGGATTAGTACACACTAACAGAACATATCCACATAGTGCTTGAAATTGTAGCCTTCACTGCTGAATATTTGTAATTACAAATAAATCCCTCTTCAACATTGGCCCTCTTACTGCAATAGTAAAAATCAAAGCACGTCTCTGAGGAGTTTCACTGTTGTATGGGGTGAAATAAAATAATAATGTTCTGTTTATTTCTCTTCCAATGCCTTGTCCCTCCTTTCGTTCACTGGATAGATAGTTATCTCCACCTCTGTTTAGTGCACGAAACAGAAAGGACAGTGAGGTAATTGGAGTATCACAGCGAGATGTAAAGTAGAGGAATAAGAGGGGTAGAAACGGAGATGATGTAGAGTGACAGGTCAGATCAGGACACACATTAGGAAAAAGAGAATACTGGGGCAGTCAGAAAAAAGTATCAGCCTGATTTATGAAGCAAAATTGCGCTCGCAATAGCTGCGAAAATGCTATCGCGGGCGCAATTTCCCTAATCGGTATTCACCACAAATATAGCGAAATCGCTAACACAGAATTGCGAAATCGCAAAAAGATTCACAGAATCCCGGCAGTAGACCCTTAGCGAATCGGAAATAGCGAGAAATCACGGAATCTGCATAAATAATAGCAAAATCGCAATTTTATCGCAATCGGGATTCATGAAATATCGCAAATAGCGAAAAAACCCAAAATCGCAGTTTGCGAGGCGCAATTTAAGGACAACCCAAAGCAGGTGGTAACCATCAAACCCATTGAAAAAAAAATCTTTGAAAAACCGTTGGCCAATCAGTAACTGGTGCTGGCCTGACCAAACACACTTAAGTAGAAGCAGCATCAGCATAAGGAGTGTCAGAATGCCAGGACTGTACATGGTGGTCAGGCGGTGAAGGCTACAGCGAGCAGCACGGAGGAGAAGCAGAATCCAGGACAGGATATTCCGCCAGCGGGTCACCCTGCTGAGCCAAACCAGAGAGCAAATATACGCAAAGTACCGCCTGAATGGGGCAATGATCATCAAGCTAATTCAGGACCTTGACCCCCTGATGCAGCACCCAACAAGGCGGACCAATGCCGTGCCAACACATGTCCAGGTATTGTGTAGCCTGCACCTCCTGGCCTCCGGGAGCTTCCAGGGGATAGTTGCGGCTGCTGGGGGGATATCCCAGCCCACCATGTCCCGCTGCCTAGGGAGTTTCCTTGACGCAATGCTGACCCAGCTACACCACCACATCAAATTTCCAACCAGCCAACAGGAATTGGATGAGACCAAGCTTCAATTCTACAATGTTGCCCATTTCCCACATGTGATAGGATGCATTGACTGTACCCACATCCACATCTGCCCACCAGCTGCAACGGAGTACATGTACCGCAATCGCAAGTCCTACCACTCCCTCAACATCCAGATGGTCTGCAATGCTAAGACATACATCACGGACATAGTGGCACAGTACCCGGGGAGTACACATGACTCATTCATATTCCGGCACAGCGGCCTCCACACACGACTGGTCAGGGGAGTCTTCGGGGAAGGACACCTACTTGGTAAGTACACTTTGCCCACAATGTTACACTGCGATGAAGTAGCTGCGCTGCACAGGCACTCACCCTCTGCTCCTCTCAGGTGACAGTGGCTACGCCCTGCGTGAATACCTCCTACCCCATACCTCAACCCTGCTACACCACAGAAACGGCGTTACAATGTAGCACACATACGCACAAGGAATTGCATTGAGAGGACTTTTGGGCTACTGAAGAGCAGATTCCGCATACTTCAAAAGACAGGTGGGGCCATGTACTACAGTCCTGATGTGTGCTGCCGCATTGTGACTGTGTGTGCAATACTACACAACATTGCTACCAAGCGCCGGATACCTGTAGACATCTCTGGCAGTGAGTCGGAAGGGGACGACCGGCCACCCGCACATGTGCGCCATGCACGCGGGGAGAACCCAGCTGAAGGCCACAGACGCCGCAACCACATCACAATGAACAGTTTCTAGTGCACCCACTCCCCTCACCCAACAAATCACAATTGCATGCAAATGGAAATAATGACAGGACGCCGATGTATGATACAAGAATAAATATTATTGTTGGATTCACAATAATAGTGTTAAGTTGCTATCCTTCCTATGCAATCAGTATTGCCCCATATTGCTGCGTACAAAACACAGGACAGGCTTGTAGTGTCAGCAAGTCCCTGTAAAAGTACATGTAACTCAAGTGCGCCTCCGGCGCGCAGCACCCAAGCGCCTCTCCGGCTCCTCCTCTGCCACCGCACATGACCCTGCAGTGGGCCTGGTGCTGCGTCGTAACACCTCAACCTGTGAGGCAGACAGGCTGCTCACATTGGAGGTGCCCTCACTGGTATCGTCCCCCCCCCCCGACATTGCCTGGGACAGTGGGATGGAGTGCCAGTACGGCAGTGGTGACGTGCTCCAACACTCTGGCCACATCCTCACAGCATTGGATCAACTGCTGCTGCTGTGCCAGGGACCGTTGCGAGAGCTGGGACGTCGCATTCCCTATCACATAGTTGGATCTGGTGTATGCGACAAGCCGCGTCAGTAGCTGCCGGTGGCGGCGGCGGGCGGTGTTGCGCTGCGATATTAGCGCAGCAGTGTTGGCCTCCATGGCTGCCGTCATGCGGTCCCTCCTCTCTGCCACATTTGCCACATTGCGGCCAATGTTATGTAGCTGCATTTGGATGGCCCCTTGCCGTCGTGCCAGCAGCTGGTGTATGCGTAGCATCCTAAGATCAATGCTCAAGCCCGGCACGCGCACATCCATCCCCCTCCTGCCGCTGCGTGCATTGTTCTGCAGGCGAGCCCTGCCATGCCTGCTCTGCTGGCTGGCCACAGTGGGTAGGCGCAGTGGCACCGCAGTCGCTGGACCAGATGTGGAGGGTCCAGCTGCTGGTGGAGTTGAGGTAGGCAGAGGTGCTGCGCCTGATGGTGGAGGCGCAGAGGCTGTGGGCCTGGCTGGCGGGATAGGTGCTGCGGCTGATGGTGGAGGCGCAGATGCTGTGGGCCTGGCTGGCGGGATAAGTGCTGCGCCTGATGGTGGAGGCGCAGATGCTGTGGGCCTGGCTGCGGGGGTAGGTGGTGTGCCTGTTGGTGCAGGATATGTTGCTGACGGCACCTCCTCGGCATCCTCTGGTTGCTCGTCGATGAGCAGCCTGTCACTGTCGCTGCTGTTGTCAGCGCCACCTGTGAGGGGAAGTGGACGTTCATTAGTTACATGTATCTGTCACACGTGCAGTTGCTACATGCATGCTGGAGGACATTCCCTGACTGGCTGTGGCATTGCATACTTTGGGACATGTCTGGCTGCATTGGGGTACTTGTACATTGTGGGCAGACGACATGTCCCACAATGCTTTAGGGCATTTCCTAATGTGCACGGATGGCATGACTTTGGAACATTATGGGAGGCTATAGGGTCATGGCCATTGATAGGGGACAGGGTTGCAGTCGCATGCCGCTTACCTTGGCTCTCTTGGGTGGGGCGGGATGAGTCCAATCTGATGACCCCAATGCACGCCTCGGGCTCTAACGTATCCTCAACGCGGTCCTCCATGGGGGTGTTGGGAGGGACTGTAGGTTCTCCCCCTCCAGTGGCCAGGGTCTCGCCCAGCCTCTCGGCCAGCCTCTCCTTGGCACGACCTCAGAGGTCGTACCACCTCTTCTTGAGCTCCTCCAGTGACCTGTGTGCCTCGCCCACAGAGTTCACTTTGGCCGCTATCCTGACCCAGATTCGCCGTTTCTCCGGCTCAGGCACCCTCCTTGATTCTCTACCAAAAAGTTTTGAGTGGTTGTCAACCACCCCATCAATGAGGTGCTCCAACTCCTGTTCGGAGAATTTTATTTTCCTCTTGCGCCCGGTGTTGCTGGGCCCTGGTACAGCCTCCTCTGCCATTGCTGCAGTGAGATTGGGTGAGGAATAGCAAGTTTGCTGGTGTCCTGGTAGGAGCTCAGTTAGTTGCTGCCTCGAGATCAGCCTCACTGTTGTGAATGGGGGTGGGAACTGGCTGCTTCCTGGTTGTGATGTCATCACTGTGCTCGAAATGCGACTTCTCGTTTTCCCGATCTCGCGATTTTGCGATCTTGCATTTAGCGATCTCGCAATTAGCGATATCGCTATTTGCGATATCGCAATTCCAACACGGATGTTGACGAAAATAGCGATTATTCTGCGATTTCCATAAATCGCTACGCTTTTTGCGGCCGTGTGCAAATCGCATTATTTTCTCAGTAAATTTGATGAATACCGATCTGCGATTTCTAAATTGCGATTCGCTGGAAATCGCAATTTGAAAATCGCAGATTTCGGTTTTCATGAATCAGGCTGTATATATGGAGACATAGAAAGATGTAAATTGAAAAAGGGAAGTAGAGTGATATATTAGATTATGGAGTGAGGTAGATATATAGAGAGAGAGGTGAAGACAGATAATGAAATGTAAAAAGAGGGGTGGAGTACACAAAGGGGTGAGATACGGGGAACGTGGTGTTGGAAGAGGGTTTTGTTAGAGAGAGCTAGAGACGGAGAGCTGTAGGTACACAGCCAAAAAGATACAATAGAATTATTGAGACTTGCAAATTAGAGACAGTGGTGAGGTAGAGAAGAATAAGACGTAGGGTACTTAAAGGTAAGTTAGGCAAGGTGGGCAGTGAGGTAGAGATAAAGGTAGATTAACAGGGGTGAACATTAGAAAAAACATTATTTGTAGATAAAAGAGGTGAAGCAGAGAGACAGAGGTGAAGTAGAGAAAGAGAGGGGAGACTGAGACACAGGAAGAGTGAGAATGTAAGGAGGAGCCTGAGAGGTAAATAGAGAAATGTAAAATGAAAGAAGCATAGAAGGTGTGTTGAGAGGTGGTCCAGAGAGAGATGAAGGAGAGAAAGAAAGTGCAAGCACAGTATAAAAAGAGGGCAAGAGTTAGAGAAAGTAGGTCAATGATAAAGGAATAAGGTTGTGAGGAAGGTGACCAGTAGCGGCCTGTTTTGGGAGTGCTGCCAGGTGCTGACATGGGGCGGGGGAGAGGCATGGTGGGGGGGGGAGGTCGGGGGGGGGGTAGTAAACTACAGATTATGGCCGATTAGAGGAAAATAAACATATAAATAAATAAAACGAATTTTGGTGCGCGTGCTGCATCGCATTGGCAATGCAGCGCGCACAGCGAAATTCGTTTTATTTATTTATTTATATGTTTTCTTACCTCTAATCGGCCGTAATCCGTAGTTTACTACCCCTCTGACCCCCCCACTGCCCCTCCACCGCCCCACATCAGCACCCGGCAGCTACTCCCACCACGGGCCGCTACTGGAGGTGATGTAGAGGGAATAAACGATTCAGAAAGGAGGGTGGTGATGAACAGAGTGTCTGAATTAAGCAGACCACTCTTACCCAGTCCAAAGATCAGGGCTTGATCCATCACCATTATTTATCTCACTGCCCCATCCCAGCTTAGAACCTGGCTACATGCAAATCAGTCTGTCCCTGGCCCAGTGCATCATGGGAACAGGGCAGACTAAACTACAAAGCCAATTCTTCACCAGAAAGGAGACAAGCTACCAGGGACCGGTTTCTGGCATTTCAGCCGTCTTCGGCCCGGCTTGCTTGAATCCTGATGGAGCAGTGAGAATGGGACTCATGTCTGAGTATACCCTGCCACACCTATAGTGGCCAAAAACGATTCAGAAAGGGGGGTGGTGATGAACAGAGTGTCTGAATTAAGCAGACCACTCTTACCCAGTCCAAAGATCAGGGCTTGATCCATCACCATTATTTATCTCACTGCCCCATCCCAGCTTAGAACCTGGCTACATGCAAATCAGTCTGTCCCTGGCCCAGTGCATCATGGGAACAGGGCAGACTAAACTACAAAGCCAATTCTTCACCAGAAAGGAGACAAGCTACCAGGGACCGGTTTCTGGCATTTCAGCCGTCTTCGGCCCGGCTTGCTTGAATCCTGATGGAGCAGTGAGAAAGGGACTCATGTCTGAGTATACCCTGCCACACCTATAGTGGCCAAAAACGATTCAGAAAGGGGGGTGGTGATGAACAGAGTGTCTGAATTAAGCAGACCACTCTTACCCAGTCCAAAGATCAGGGCTTGATCCATCACCATTATTTATCTCACTGCCCCATCCCAGCTTAGAACCTGGCTACATGCAAATCAGTCTGTCCCTGGCCCAGTGCATCATGGGAACAGGGCAGACTAAACTACAAAGCCAATTCTTCACCAGAAAGGAGACAAGCTACCAGGGACCGGTTTCTGGCATTTCAGCCGTCTTCGGCCCGGCTTGCTTGAATCCTGATGGAGCAGTGAGAAAGGGACTCATGTCTGAGTATACCCTGCCACACCTATAGTGGCCAAAAACGATTCAGAAAGGGGGGTGGTGATGAACAGAGTGTCTGAATTAAGCAGACCACTCTTACCCAGTCCAAAGATCAGGGCTTGATCCATCACCATTATTTATCTCACTGCCCCATCCCAGCTTAGAACCTGGCTACATGCAAATCAGTCTGTCCCTGGCCCAGTGCATCATGGGAACAGGGCAGACTAAACTACAAAGCCAATTCTTCACCAGAAAGGAGACAAGCTACCAGGGACCGGTTTCTGACATTTCAGCCGTCTTCGGCCCGGCTTGCTTGAATCCTGATGGAGCAGTGAGAAAGGGACTCATGTCTGAGTATACCCTGCCACACCTATAGTGGCCAAAAACGATTCAGAAAGGGGGGTGGTGATGAACAGAGTGTCTGAATTAAGCAGACCACTCTTACCCAGTCCAAAGATCAGGGCTTGATCCATCACCATTATTTATCTCACTGCCCCATCCCAGCTTAGAACCTGGCTACATGCAAATCAGTCTGTCCCTGGCCCAGTGCATCATGGGAACAGGGCAGACTAAACTACAAAGCCAATTCTTCACCAGAAAAGAGACAAGCTACCAGGGACCGGTTTCTGGCATTTCAGCCGTCTTCGGCCCGGCTTGCTTGAATCCTGATGGAGCAGTGAGAAAGGGACTCATGTCTGAGTATACCCTGCCACACCTATAGTGGCCAAAAACGATTCAGAAAGGGGGGTGGTGATGAACAGAGTGTCTGAATTAAGCAGACCACTCTTACCCAGTCCAAAGATCAGGGCTTGATCCATCACCATTATTTATCTCACTGCCCCATCCCAGCTTAGAACCTGGCTACATGCAAATCAGTCTGTCCCTGGCCCAGTGCATCATGGGAACAGGGCAGACTAAACTACAAAGCCAATTCTTCACCAGAAAGGAGACAAGCTACCAGGGACCGGTTTCTGGCATTTCAGCCGTCTTCGGCCCGGCTTGCTTGAATCCTGATGGAGCAGTGAGAAAGGGACTCATGTCTGAGTATACCCTGCCACACCTATAGTGGCCAAAAACGATTCAGAAAGGGGGTGGTGATGAACAGAGTGTCTGAATTAAGCAGACCACTCTTACCCAGTCCAAAGATCAGGGCTTGATCCATCACCATTATTTATCTCACTGCCCCATCCCAGCTTAGAACCTGGCTACATGCAAATCAGTCTGTCCCTGGCCCAGTGCATCATGGGAACAGGGCAGACTAAACTACAAAGCCAATTCTTCACCAGAAAGGAGACAAGCTACCAGGGACCGGTTTCTGGCATTTCAGCCGTCTTCGGCCCGGCTTGCTTGAATCCTGATGGAGCAGTGAGAAAGGGACTCATGTCTGAGTATACCCTGCCACACCTATAGTGGCCAAAAACGATTCAGAAAGGGGGGTGGTGATGAACAGAGTGTCTGAATTAAGCAGACCACTCTTACCCAGTCCAAAGATCAGGGCTTGATCCATCACCATTATTTATCTCACTGCCCCATCCCAGCTTAGAACCTGTTTCCTTCCCAGTGTAAGAATTGGCTTTTGTAGTTTGGTTTGCCCTGTTCCCATCATGCACTGGGACAGGAACAGACTAATTTGCATACAGCCAGGTTCTGAAACTGGGATGGTGCAGTGAGCTAAAAAACGGTGTTGGATCTAGCCCTGATCTCTTGACTGGGTGAGAGCTTTCTGCTTAATTCAGAGACTCTGTCCCTCACCACCCCTTGTTGTAAATATTTTTGTCCACCCTAAGCGTGGAAGGGTATTCTCAGATGTGAGACCCTTGCTCATTGCACCATCAGGATTCAAGCAAACCGGGCCGAAGACGGCTGTAATGCCAGAAACCGGTCCCCGGGAGCTTGTTTCCTTCCCAGTGTAAGAATTGGCTTTTGTAGTTTGGTTTGCCCTGTTCCCATCATGCACTGGGACAGGAACAGACTAATTTGCATACAGCCAGGTTCTGAAACTGGGATGGTGCAGTGAGCTAAAAAACGGTGTTGGATCTAGCCCTGATCTCTTGACTGGGTGAGAGCTTTCTGCTTAATTCAGAGACTCTGTCCCTCACCACCCCTTGTTGTAAATATTTTTGTCCACCCTAAGCGTGGAAGGGTATTCTCAGATGTGAGACCCTTGCTCATTGCACCATCAGGATTCAAGCAAACCGGGCCGAAGACGGCTGTAATGCCAGAAACCGGTCCCCGGGAGCTTGTTTCCTTCCCAGTGTAAGAATTGGCTTTTGTAGTTTGGTTTGCCCTGTTCCCATCATGCACTGGGACAGGAACAGACTAATTTGCATACAGCCAGGTTCTGAAACTGGGATGGTGCAGTGAGCTAAAAAACGGTGTTGGATCTAGCCCTGATCTCTTGACTGGGTGAGAGCTTTCTGCTTAATTCAGAGACTCTGTCCCTCACCACCCCTTGTTGTAAATATGTAGAGGGAATAAAGGCAGAAAGAAGTGGAGAGGTGGGACAGTGATCAAATGAGGAAAATTGAGAGGTTGGGTAGGGAGAGAAAGAAATATAGGAGAGAGAAAGACGAGGTAGTGTGTCAGATGTGAAGTAGAAGAAAAGTGAGGCAGAGAGTGGAGGGTACAGAAAGGGAGTGAGAAAGGCGAAAGGAGGCGAGGCATAGGAATAGAGCAGTGCAGTGAGGTTGAGTGAAGAAAAGTAGATGGGGAGATATACATGGTAGTGAGATGAGAAGGACTGTGAGGTGCTTAGAAAGGGTGAGGTAGAAACGGGGTTGGGAGAAATCGATGTGGAGGTAGACACAGATAGTAGGAGAGATAGAAGTGGAGACCAGAGGGATACAGGGTGGGATAGGTGTGTTTGAAAGAGAGAGCTGCGGTGGACAGAAATGTGGTTGAAAGGGCTGAAATAGAAATTATGGGGTGGGTACATGGATGTATAGAGATCAGGGGGAGGTAGATGAGCTGAGGGCAAGCAATGGGAGAGTTGTGAGACAAAGATAGGTGAGGCAGAGAAAGAGAGGTAGAGAGTAATGAAAGACGTGACATAAACGTAGTAAGAGAGAGGGGTAGATAGCTATGGGCAGGGGGTTAATTGTATGTTATGAGAGAGAGAGATGAGGCCCAAAAAGATAGAAAGAGAGAAGGTAACAAAAGGTGAAGCACAAAGAGAGAGGTGTAGAGAGTGAGGTAAGGTAAAAAGGGGGAAATAAGGTGAAGAGTAAGTTAGAGGAAGGAAGACAAAAAAGTAGAGTGATCGGTAAAGAAGGGTGATGGCAGATAGTGAGAGATGCTAGAGCGAGTGAAGGGTGGGGAGAGAAAAAAAGGTAGACAAAGGCAGGAAGTGGTGAGACATGGATAGGAAGAATGAGGGATACAGAGAAAGAGACAAAGAGAGAGAGCAAGAGATAACTTTATCAGCTAGGACCTTGGGGGTTGGAGGCATTTGTGATTACCTAAGTTGCCCATTCCATAAAACGTCTCTGGCCGTCTTCCTGCTTTGGCAGGCCGGAGAATCCGGAAGGTGGCCGAGCCATAGAGGGGTGAGTTGGGAATTTTGAATGTCCCCTACTCCAGGGAATGGGATGAGAACCACAAACATCACCCAACATTATTAAGAACCTTATGAGAAATTCAGGCATTGTCCCATTACAGTATTACCAATGTGTTTATAAATATTGTTGTTGTCCTAATAAGAGCCCCTTTACAGTAGCAGCCAGTAACACAGCTTAGAATTGACAGCATTCTTTGAATATATTAAATATATTATAAATGCCCTGGTGTGCTCCAAAGGCTGGCAAAGGCTACACTTAGCTTGGTTCACTGGTGAGTTCCAGGGCATAAGTAGCAGTCAGAGCAGAGGCCTTGTGAGCAGCCCCTTGAAGGTGCCAGGGTTATGTCGGATGTTCTTACTAGTAATGTACTGCAGCAAGAGAACTCGATGAGTTGCGGCTGCTGCTGCGCTATCCTAGGGCCTGCTGGTGAAGTGTTCCAATGAAGGCAAAACTAAATTATCCTTCTGAGGTAGGACTATTGAGTACTTTTAAACTTAGTAAAAGTGACACATTTATAGACATGACTTAAAACTAATTTAAAGTTGAGCACTATATGAAAGCACTTGGCCATCCCATACAAGTATGCACAGAACTTGCAGCACAGAAATGTAAAGCACACCACTATCATATCCCCAGGATACACAGCCAGTGAGGCACACGGCCTCTTTCCCTGATCTCTCACGCTTCCTCTGTTATGTACTTGCAGACACAGAAGTCTCTATTTCTCACACAACTTTTATCTGTCTACTTCTTTTCCTTCTCGTTTTCATCATCTCAATCAATAATAACTTTATTCAGAGGCGATCAGCCATCCATAAAAGCAATACAAAAAATAATAAAAGTATAAAATATTAAAGGGATACAGTACAATTCATATAATCAGCTCAAATTATATACATAATAAAACCTTTTGACAAATACAAAGAGGTTTTCAGTTGATATCAGCTCCACAATTTAATAGCACATTGAATTAGTGAACAGCACTTATGAGTTAAAAGTAGCTGATGTATTGTTTACCTGCATTAATACAAAATTCCTATTATATGTGTGCATTAAGCCCACATAGCCGCCCAGCAAAACATCATAGTGATAACACTGAAAAAACGTTGCTGTGGAAATGTTAAGAGGTCTTCTTTCTAGCATACCAGACCGCCCACAGAAAATATGCCATACCATAACAGATCGACAAAGAAGGCAGAGATACAAATATAAAAACGCAGGTCGATATAGCATAAAATGTGCATCTCTCAAAATTGGTATGATGTAGCGTGTCTTCTGGTGGCTATAAAACTTACAGAAAAGCACCACATGCATGGTGTTCTGGCCCATACCTTTACTGCAGAGGCAACTAGGTAGGAATGTTGACCAGTCGTTCATATGTGGAAAACTGACCAATCTATGGAAAGTGCCTGATCTTACACAAATCAAGATAAACCCATGTCTTGGGTTTAAAACTGCTATTAGATAAGGTTGCATATTGGGAGTTGTTAAAATCAATTGATTTTTCACAACGCTGGATTTACAAATTTCAGAAGTAAGACTATTATTCTCCAGATGTATAATTTCGTTTTTTAAAGTGACTCTACTAATGAGGGCTAGGGTTTCTGGCTTCTCGAAATACTCTGGATGGCCCAGGTCATTACAGAAGCGTTGGATGTAAACTAGCCACGAGATACGCTGGCATAAACTAGATTTAAGGCAATCCTTAATTATGTCATAATTTAAATCAGTGTGTGCAGAAGTCCATACTTTATACCAGAGTAGCATAGGCTGTAACATAATTAGGCCTGCTATATACGGTGCTCCGAGTTCAGCATGACAGACATGTACTGGGGCACTTTTAGGGGTGGTAAGGAAGTACCTGAAAAAGTAGTTCTCAACCAGTTGCATTTCATCGCACTTATTGTGTCCCCACACACCCGCCCCATAAAGTGCAACACTAAGACATTTAGCTTTATAGACTCATCATCAGCTCTGGTGGATTTGAACCCAGTCATCTGGCAAACCCTCTAAGTGCCGTACAGGCTTTACTGAACTGTAGTTTCCTACTGGGGTTTGCCTTTTTCCATAGGCACTCTTATTATAAAATAAGATTCCCAAATAGGAAAAAGTATTGTTGAAGCATATAGATTTGCCCTGGATTTTTAAGTTCTGGCACTTAGCAGATTTATTACCGGACTTCACCACAAGGTTTTCGCTCCTCCATATAAGCAGCAAAATTTGTCAGTAAATGCTGGAGGGCAAGTGGGGTACGTGCCATGAGGACAGCGTCATCGGTATAAAGAAGGGCTGGTACAGGGCGTGTCTCAACTTGAGATAGATCTCTTGACAAAGTAACCAGCACCGCGCCCGCACTATTTATAGACAGAGAGAACAGTAAGGGGGCTAGAACGCAGTCCTGTCTCAACCCCCTCTCTACCCTGAATACTTCAGTACATTCCCCTCAAATACCGGATCTGACCCATGCATTGCATCCAGAGTATAAATCCCTCAGGCAGCTGAGCGACTGAAGAGTCTACCCCCAGCTCTTTCATGATTAACCACAAATTGGCATGTATGACACAATCAAAGGCAGAGGAGAGATCAACAAAAGCTAAATACATGTTCCCCTCTTTAATGTTAACATTCTTCTCGAGTAGCATGCTTAAATTAAGGCTCTGCTCTATAGTTCCCACCCCAGTATGGAAACCATAATATTTCATCATCTCTAATCTCTAGAGCCCTCTTCCATTCACTTTTGTTTTTCTCACTGTATTTTTATTTAGTCTCTTCCTTTACCATACTTGTACTGTCTCTCCATCCAGCACTTTCTCTTTCTAATCTTCGCGTCTTTTTGTGCCTCTCACTCTCGGTGTTTTCCTCCCTTCTATCCCCATCTATCCTGTAGCTCACCCCCTGTCTATCTTTATTTCCTCTTCAGCCTCTCGTCTACCCTTTTCTCAGCCCTTGTTAAATTCTCTCTTCTTATTCTCCCTCCTTGCCTCTCGTGTAGTCCCAAGGTCCATGGGCTCTCAAGGAGGCTACTGCAGGGACAGGGATGGTGCATGTGCAGAGAGCCTGACAGGGCAGGGACTGAGCTGCACAATGCCATCTCCTACATGGAGGCGCGGGTGTGAAATGGCCCACCTCAACCTGGTCTCCAGTGAAGCTCCCACCTCACTCCTCTCAACCCCACTCCTCTCATGTGCCAATCGGGCAGGGGAGGAGTCAGATTAAGGACACACTCGCCACATACAATGAGGGGAGGGGGTGAAAATGTCTCCACAGCTGGGCTCTGACAATGCTGCTCCTACTCACTCCCCTCCCCTAGCTCAATCTGCAAACATTATGTCTGTCCGTAGCCGGCCCAAGCCAGCCTCATGCACTAATGGGTCGACCCAGCAGGGGAATGATGAGGCCAGTCCCGCTCAAAGGTGGGGAGTTTACAAAAGTACCTCTGTCCCTGCTGCAGGCCTCCAGAGGTTAGGCCCCAAGGAGCCGCTGACGACGCCGGACAACACAGCACAACAGGAAAATTCTCAAAACAGTCACAAATGAAGCAAAAAGAAAGCCACAGATGGGTCTCAAGCACCTGCCCATCTCCTAAATATCTGGTTTATCAGTTCAGCCCTGGTGGGGCATCTGCTCCTGTTCACGAGTTTTGCCATTATTGTTATGCCAGGATTTACAAACAATATTTTCAAGGAAATGGTGCAGTACTATTCTCTCCCTGCACTGGTGCACTTTAGTCTGCCTAGCGCCAATGCAAGCTTCCTTGAGTCATGATGCAAAGGTCCCTGCATTATGGGCAGGATCGAATTTGTACATAAAGAGGTACCTTCCTGAACAAAAACTCTCCTTATAGGCCTTTTCCTCTTTCTATGTGTGTTGCAGAATAAAGCGCACTTGCAAGGAGGAAATAACGAGGAGAAATAAAGATTTTTCTCGACCATACACCAGCCTCAGGCAGGTGCACCATTTTGGCGCCAAAAACACAACTCTTTGTAAATATAGGTTGGCTTTGAAATCCATGAGTGGGTGCAGACGAACACCCATGTGCCACACATGGCACGCCTCCATGATACATAGTAGCGTAAGGCAGAGCAATGTGCTGCTGCTTTCCATTACTACTTTTTTTCTCAAAACAACACATTTCCGTAGTATTTTAAATGCCAAAATAAATTTTCCGTCGAGCCTGCGTCAAAAAAGTTATGCAACCCCGATGCAAAATGCACTCAGAACTCGCGCGAGAGCCGGCCGCTATTACTGAGTGACTGCAGCCCCCGAAGAAGGAGCGCGGAGGTTTACCTGTGCTCATCACGAAAAATAAGCCTGTCCCAGTGCTGTGCCAGAGGCTGACATTCTACCCTGCGCCGCGGTTAATTCAGCTTATGAACCTGTGAGTTCACTTCTGCTCTCCGGCCCCGAGGACGGAGGCGTGCAGCTCTGCAAATATGTTTTCCATCAGCGGACTGAGATCTCACACGTGAGTGGGATGGATTGCAGCTGCCTGCGGCATCTACAGGTCCTGTGTGAATAGAAGAGGAGCCGAGTTTTTCCTTAGGAGTGTCAGCGCCATCTACCGGAATTTAATAAGAAATCTTTCAGCGATGCTCCGTGGAAGGAAGGTACAACGAACGCATCCACTATGAGGAATATGCCATAGCAACGAGAAGCTGAAAGGGAAGTTCACTTCAGCTACGACAACATGAAAGTACTTATAATAATAGTTCAATGAGAATATTATTGATTGTACTGGTTGTTATTAATAATGTTAACCATACTACTAATAGCAACAATTGTATTAATGGTAATAATGAGACAACTAAATGTGTAGTCATGCTAACGCATGACTAAAAAGCAAAATGTATACATTCTGCAACTTGCTAATTAAAGCAGGTGGATACCTTTGATCCACCTGTAAAGTCATCGTGAACCCAGGATTTACTCCCGGCGCATTCTGGAGACAGTGGAGATCTTTTTGTTAATGGGGTCCAGGTGAGCATGTGCTTTCTGGGGATTGTGTCACTTGTACTGCAGGCAAAATGATTTTAGTTTTCCATTGGCGTATATGCACGTTTTTGCATTTTCGTAAAAAATATAAAGAGTGAGGAAGTGTGGTCTTTCTTCATGGGGAACCCGTGACTTTGTCCACAGACAGGAGGACAGCGAGATAAGAGGCAGAGACCGTGTAAAATATAGTGTAGTTAACTGCATGGAGAACGGCGATAGGCTCCAGCAAAGATCAATTATTCCCACCTGTGCCCCCACAAAGGGAAGTGGTGTAGTGTGTCGGGTTGGGGAGGTGAGAGGGTGTCATTTTACTCTCGGATTTTTTTCCTCGACGGGGTGGAATGCCTGGTGCTCCCGCTGGTTATCGGCCAGGTAGGCCCTGCAAAAGACGACACCGACCAGGTATGGTTCACAGAAGCTTCTTTATTCGCCTTGCTCCCCACATGGTCCCTTACAGCTCTCTCTTCGCCACCCCTGCTTTGTGTTCTCTTTGAGGTTGGTCACTTCCTGCCCTAGCCCTCAAAACACTTTTGTTGGGTTCTAGTACTCAACTCCACTCTTTCCCCATTCTAACCACTAGCTCATGTTCTTTGCAAGAGTCAATAGGGGATATTCTCAAGAACGTGTGATAATTATCGCAAAATTAGCTTAACGCAAATCTTCACATTGCAGTCCATTGCGGGAAAATCACGCCCTGTTAACATTGTATTCTCAACACGGCAGTACCATGCGATAGTCTTACTTAAATGACCATGTTAAAATCAACGCGATCCCACAGAAATGCTAAAGAGGAACGCGAAAAAAGCAGGGATATCCCACACCGCAATAAAAAATCAGCGGTATCCAGCGACAGGTCAGCAATTTCCATGCGTCCTATGGGAAAATGCACCATAAAAGCAGAGAAAAAAATCCGTGAGATGACAATGTATGAGTACAACCTCACCTCCATGATGTAGAACAAATGTCCATTGTCCAGCATCAAATAGGCATCTCCTCACAAACAGTCTCAACAATGTACGATGGGCATGCAGTCTGTATATAAACTGCGCCAATGCGTGAACATACATGGAACACACCGTGAAACTGCATCTCCCATTCTCATTTCAGAGGGACAATCAACACCTCCTGCACACAGACGTGACATGTCTATGATCAATCAAGTATGAAAGCATGGACGAATGTAGGGGCAGTGACTCCCCCTTTTGTACATGCTGCTCTTGTTGTGGGACGTGAGTAACAGGGTGCATCCCTGCATCATGGTGGTCCAAATTTTACTATATCCAGCAAAAAGAGATAAAGGGTTTTATTACAAAGGGAATACTCCTAATCCCCTCCTATATGAGTCAATAACAAATGAAGGAGGATACCCCTAGATGAAAGATATCAACGAGGTACGACAAGGATATTAAAGGAAATATTTTTCCTTTTTAAGAAGACCCCTCACTCACCAACCGAGTCGGTGACATGCTTCATCATTGGGGTCCCACCCGAGTAATCTAATGCTACCCGGGTGTGCTTCAACACCTGATTACAGTGGAGCAGGTTAGTCGCAACGATGGTGCGGGGAGTGAAATAGTGAGTTTAAAAATGTATTTATTTAACTCCCTAAAACTTTAATATGGAGCAATAAGACATGGCCAAAAACAAAGTGAGATACCTAGATGGGCTAAATTGACCAGTGGTATCTATATAAAAGAAAAAGTGACCGTGGTCTACATGTTTCAATCTATTGGTGATATTACGAGGTTTTCATCAGGACATATCTCAGTGACCCGAGCGGTATGCACACGCTAAGGTGCACCCTACTCTGGGTCAATTGTCAGCCACACCATATACTTACAGTAAAAAATGTAAAAAAAATTGATACTTGTAAATTATATGACATCCTCTCAGCCTTCTGAGAAAGGGAAAAAATTAGAGACTTGTTTCAGTCTTGCCTCATGCACACCGTGGGGAGAGGCGCTGGCTCTAGTCACACTTTTGTCAAACCATGCCGCCCGCTCTTCAGCCTCAGTGGAACGCCCTTCACTGAGACCCGAGGTACAGATTTGAACCCAAACGAAACCTTATTGTCACTTGTAGGTCACAAATGACAGCCTATGTGTAATTATGTGGGACAAGTGAAACGCCGAAGAGTAGGATTCCATACTATATATGACACACAGAACTGGCATTTCGAATACGTGACACCCTAAACAGCCTCTCTGTACAGAGGTGGCACACCCACCATCTATTATCAAATCATGAAATTGGTAGCACTACATGTTTCACTTACACTTGTCTGAGTGATGTGCTTGCACAGAGGAGTGACATGCACACAGGGAATGTGTCTTGAAATGCATTTATGTGCACATGCTGTGCCTGTGGTCATTTTGTACTGTCCCATGATTGCTAAGGACTGTCACAATGTGACGTGCTCATGTGAAGAAATTGTCAATGATGGTGTTCCTACGGGCTATTCCTGCTGCGGCTGAGGTGGGGTGTGGTCCACCTGCCTAAACTTCCCGATCATCATCAGTGCATCTGGCACTTGTATCCATGGGGCATTGGTGCGTACACATATGTTGTGCAACACACAACATGCAACAATCATGTTGCACACGATGTCTAGGCTGTATAGGAGCCTTCCACCTGTGATGTCCAGGCACCTGAAACGTGACTTCAACACGCCAAATGTGCGTTCCACAATGCCCTGGTGCGTTTGTGGGCCGCATTGTACTGCCTCTGGGCCTGTGTGTTCAGGGCTCGGAGGGGTGTCATCATCCAAGCGCAGAGTGCATATCCTTGATCACCTGTGACAGTGCAGAGAGACATGAGTCAATAGTTGGCTATGCAGGCCTGTTGTATGGTGTTTTAGGATCAGAGCGAAATTTCCCGATTCATGCCCTTATATAGGTACAATTCACATTGCCCTAATATAGGCATAGAAATCATACCCATATTTAGACATAGCCCATGCAGCCCAAATACAGGCATGGCTACTTCCACCCGTACCAAAAAACCACAACTATTTCTTGCAAAAATCGGCTTAAACAGTCAGGGACATCCCCTTGCTTGAATATTGATTTGTCCAAGAACTCATGGGGTTTTCAAAGAACTACCATTCCTTTGGGGTTCTTTTCTGACGTTATTATGCCCGACTTTACGTCAAACTAGGCACCTTCAAGGGATACCTATGACTTCACTTGCTCTAGCAAAGACACAGTGGTTCGGAGCAGTTCGACTGTCTACTTGCCCGACGCAGCTCGCTACAGCAAGTGCCGAAGGAAGCCGACCCTCCAGCTGACGCACTGATCGAGAAGCTGTCCTTTCTCTCGCCGAGAATCCAGATCCAGTGTTTCCAAGCTCCCCTTTCGGGGTGTTGAGAAATCGAGTCCGAGACAAGAGATACCAGACCTTCTTCATTCTAAACTAAGGTATGGAGCTGATTAGACCCTAAGAGAAATCTTGGATAGATTCTTAGCAAAGAAACTAAACCTGTGCTACACCACACTTACTTCTTACCTCGTACTAGACTTAGGTTAGGTACATTGGGGTAGGTATATTTTAGAAGCACCAGTTGAGTACTTTTAGCCTTTTTTATTTATGTATGTATTTATCTATGGTTTAGAAACCATACAATGCTTTTACAATATTATTTCCTAATACTATTCTCGCTGTACGCATTATACTTTGCAGCTTGTATTACGATTGTAGCAGTTCACTTTACTTGTATGAGAAAGAAGACTTTTCAATAGATCCTTTTATTGAAAACGCCCATCTCTCTATTTCTCTGCACCTCTGATGAAACTAATCATGCACAATTGACTGAGTAAAATATCTATCTATTGTTTCCATGACTCTGAAGATACGTTTATTCTTGTGGAAACAAAGTTTTCATGTTTATGCAGTTGTCAGAAACAAATCCCTTCTTGTTTATTTGAGAAAGTTTCTAGTGACCTCTGAGCTAGCTGTCACTCACAATTAAGTTTAGTATATACGATAGAGATCTCGTTGACCTCAGTCCTACTTCTAATCTATAGGATATGGTATTCTAATGCGCAGAGCCTATTGGGAATATAGGAACTACACTACATGGTGCCCAACGTTTGGTAAGGCACTAATTTAACGCTAGATACTAGAGTAACTCAGTCGTGCTTTTCACAGAGACCCCTTTTTCCCTTAAAATACTCCAATAGACGTCTGGAGTGGGTAAAAGGATAAAATATCCACCATAACTGAGTAGGACGAATATCCTATGTATTAGCTTTTGGTTTGTTCAAAGTTGAAGGATACCGTGTTCCAAAATATTGTGCACCTTATCTTTGTTTCCTTGAAACTTGCTCTGCAAACTTTCAGTAAACAATGTTGAATAACGACGGCAATAACTCAACCGGTGGAGCTTCAGGAACTGCAACCCAACTGGGTTTAGACATTACAGGTTTCCAACAAGACGACCCGGATGCTATAATCATCCCGGAAAACTTAAGGAAAACCATCACTATCAAGCTTATAACAAATGGCCTATCATCAAGAGGTGGTAGGGTAATTTTTGTCATAGAGGCACATGAATATCGGCATACAGAGGTATTCTATTAATGGATTTTCTTCCCTGAAGCAAATCCAGTATCACATGTGTTTCACTTCTACAAGATAGAGAAACATCCAACTGAATACACTCCTTTCGAGGATGTTGAAATTCCGCTAACTTACCAAGAGCATGCACTCTGGTTTTAAAGGCACCCTACAACATTAAAATCATATTACCAGGCTCGGTCCACTAGGTAAACCAGGAGCATCATGGCTGGTACTAGCCAGCGATATACCACATCCTGCCATTGAAGAAATGACGGGTGCAGAACTATTCGTTCAACTGACACAACTAATCAAAATCCATAGACAATTGGTTCAATATGTCATGCGGACTCTAACAGTTCAACCTCCTATAAGGATTCCACAACAAACCCCTCACCAGGGAAACACAAATAAAATTACACCACAGATTATACAATCAGTCATTAGTAAATTACCCGCAAAACGGGAACAAATTCCATTCTAGATAGCTCAAAAAATTACTCAAAACGAGGCAGTATTTCCTGATACTACCCCTCATGAGAAACACAGGATTTTAACAATCTGTTTACCAATGGGGATCGCACCACACCTAGAGGACTGTGACACTAGGGGTACAGTTTTTGCGACAATCTACAGAAAAACACATGGTGTTCAGTCTATGGCAGTAATACCAGATTTCCTTAAACAGATTCAAAATGAATACGGGGCAGAGCCTGCTTTAAATCTGGGTATGAAACTACTGAGAGATTTCAAACAGGTCTCAGCTATAATATTAGCTAATATTAAAGGTGAGGCAGCATCTGTGGCGATCCGCCAAAAATTAAGAGAAGTTGATGTAACTGAGCAACCATATGAACTGGCCAGAATTGTTGAAAAATCCTATGAAGAACTACGTAGAGATAGTTTGGGTGGGAAACCAGTCAACACCCAACTAACAGAGAGTCCTGAAAAGGTTTTTATTAAAAACACTCTCACTACTCCTAAAATGTAGTGGGAGAACACCAAACAAACTTCTAAAGAGAAGCGTTCCCAGTCCTGAGGAAGGTCTCCTCAAAAGGAGCCTTCTGAAAAGAGATATAACCTCATGAACAGGGATAATTTGAAAAAACCTGATAGATATCAAGACACTGATACATGTTTCTCTCGTACCTTTCAGACGTCTTCACAGAAATCGAAAAGAAGAAGACGGTCAGAACACAAGGAAGAACGCGTGAAGTCTAAAGACAATCAAAACGTTCCAAAAAATAAAAAAGCTCAATTCACCAAAAAGAAGGTAGCAGATCTAAAAATCAGACATGCCGAGGATCTTGAGGACACAAATCAAGAACGGGAAGTGTGCCCTGACAATGCGGGACAGCGGAACAGAAGTCACCATAGCTCGCAAGATCTTGAAGGATCATCTGGAGACAGAGGACTTGAATGAGTACATCCAAGTTAAAACTGCCGATACCAGGGTTAGTGTACCCCATAGGTTATATGAAATAACACTCTGGATGGAGGGGGATATAACTAGAAAAATAAGAGTACTCTTTTGGGAGAAGCTCTCTAAGGGTTATGACATTCTTCTAGCTGAAAAAGACTGGCCATCAACATTTGGTAGGGAGTGCTCACATGGCAAAGTCATCATTATACCAGCCTTCTCTAATCATATTCCAATTCACCTAAAATACACCTATCCAGAAAATGGGCTGTAGCCCAGACACCAGCATTATATCAAAGTTGTGTAGGATGGGATGAGGATTCCCCTCACCATAAAATCTAGTTAAAAACTCAACCAACTGCTCAGAGGCAGTATCCAGTAAAGCAAGAAGCTACAAAACAGGTCAGGGAGATATTAGATCAACCTGAATACCAAGGGGTGATTGAAACATGCACCTCGTCAATGAACAATCCTTTGTTTCCTGTCTCCAAACCAGACAATACATATCGTCTAGTTTTGGACTACAGACATTTAAACTCTTGCTGCAAAACATCTGCAGTACAAAATGCAAACAGTGCAGCACTAATGAATAACATTGTGCGTAAAAAATATAAAACCACATTCAATATTTCTAACGGTTTCTTCTGTCAAAACATTGCACCTGAAAGCAGGTACTTGACCGCTTTCTCAATTATGGGGACACAGCGTCACTTTTGTCGTCTCCCCAGGGATTCAAGAATAGTCTGGGGTTATTTTCAGCCAGAGTAACAGAGTTACTACAAATGTATGAAGATGAGGCATTATCTTATGTCGATGATATCTATCTAACAGACGATGACTTGGACAGGCACTTGAACAGAGTGAATATAATTATACTTGGCTTTGCATCTGAAGGGTACAAATTAAGCTTTAAGAAATCGAGAATTGCCCACCTCAACGTCCTTTTTCCAGGGTACGAGTTATCAAGTGAAGGCAAAGCCTGGCAGCAAATTTTTTAGAAAAGTGTGTGCTGCTCCAACCTACAAAAACGCGGAGAAACTTACAGTCAATTCTAGGTTTCCTAAATTTCAGAAGAACATGCATTCTAAACTACACAGAAAGGGTTAAACCTCTACGAATTAATCAAAACAGATTTCAAATCAACTAATTGGTCCCAAAAACACACAGAAATTTTGCATTCAGTACAAAACAGACATGTTAGCAACAACACATTTACAGACTCGCGTAAACGTACGCATTCTTGTAATCGGAATCATCCCAGGAAGATGCGGATTCACGTACTTAACCTTTAATGAAGGAGAAAAAGTACCAATTGCTTATAAATCACACTTGTACACACAAGCTGAAATGAAATTCACTTCTACAGAAAAAATTCTGACAGCAGTTCAAACTGCAGTAGCAAAAGAGAGAGCCCTCACACAGGGAAAACACATAATGGTCGTTACTTCTGTACCTGCCTTAGAGGCAGTGACAAAAGCAAGCATTCAGAATGCAAAGGCCTTACATCCGAGATGGACACAATGGGTTAATTCTCTTGCTGCAACAGCCGTTGAATACGTTTTTGACCCCTATTTGAAAACACAAGAATTTCTACAATACGAACAAGAATGTCCCCTGCCCACTGAGATTCTGCCTCTAGAACAGTACGAATGTATTATTTATGCAGACGGATCAGCACAGCCCGCAATTGGGGGTAAACAAGCTTATAGTGCTGCATGCGCGATCGTTAAAGGTCGCTTGCGCGATGGTAAATTCCGACGTATGGTCACAAAAACCCAATCCCTTGGAGATTGTACAGCTCAGCGAGCTGAACTACAAGTATTTAAGATGGCGCTTGAAAATATCGATAGCAAATTCCCCACACTTATAGTGTGCGATTCCTGTTACTGCGTTCAATCTCACAATGAATACTTCCATAATTGGATTCAAAACGGTTTCAAAGATGCAAAAGATGGCACAATCAACCATAAGTTGCTTTGTGAACAAGTAGTTCAATTACAGAAAGAACTACAAAAGACTCACGTGATCCATACACTGAGTCATCAACGTGATGGCGTTCACGTTGCAGGGAATTCATTGGCTGATGAAGCCGCGAAGGCAGCAGTGCAAACGGCTTCCGTAGCTGCAATCACTTGTTCTAAAACAAAAATAGATGGCGAAATAATGCTAGCTGTCAATGCCACAAGCAAAGGCAGTGGTGCAGCATTACCTATAAACTATCCACTCGAATATTCATACATAATTGATGCCAACTCTGTTCCTTTTGCTCGAATCCCTGGAGTGGGAGATAGAGTAATTTCAAACAGGAAACGTAGAGTAGCTTTGATACACGAAGCACATTTTGGAGAGGGTCTGATACATCAAGGGATCTCTAAATCTATACTAGAATTAAAGGAGACATACTGGTGGCCAGGGATGAATGCTCACATTCACGAATTTGCAATTAATTGCCATGACTGCAACAGAGATCGCAGCAGAGAACACTGCCAGATACACCTGACTACAGTGTAGCCAGCCCAGTGCAGACACCTTTGTTAGACAGCATTAGACTATCTACACGCAGACGTCGCCATAGACGAATGCGGTCCCACAACTATTAGGACAGATTCATTTGGATGTGGCCTCAGCGCTCGGCTGATGCCCGAACTGTTATAAAAGATTTGCAAGTCTTTATCAGCACATACGCAGTCAGCACGCTACATTCTGATCCGGGTCCTGCGTTTAGCTTCAAAGCTTACAAGGAGGCCATGGCCAATCTTGGCGTTGCATTGTGGTATTCTAGTCCATTCTATCCTGAGGGAAATTCTGTAGTGGAGAGAAAAAACCTGGGACATGAAGCAATCTATTACAGCTAGTGTATTAGGCTCGGGTGACAGATGGGTCAAACATCTAATAAGTGTCCAACGTAGTCTTAATAATTTGCCAAGTAGTTCTATAGGGGGAATCACTCCATATGAAATCCTTTTCGGTACTAGAATGATTGTCCAGGACCTTGATCGTCACACTTCAGTAGTAGAACAAAAACCCTTTGATATCAAAGACTGTTTGGCTGTTTTGCAGGACTTAAATGAAACAAGGAGAAGTCAAAACAACACATTGCAGAAACCAATGACCACTGAAGGAGAACCACACGTCCCGGCAAAGCCTGCTTGGATTCCAAAGATTGGGGATCTAGTCAGAGAGAAGATCGCGGACAAGAAGGAATTTGGGCCTCCTTACAGACAACTAGTACCTGTGCTAGCAATCCACGGGTTGAAGAACAGTGTTACTGCCGCCCCTTGCTAGAAGAACGGAGAACAGATTTGTATCTATCGACCTGGTAAAAACCACATCATGTGGCCAATCATAAGTAGTAGGCCCAGTGGACTCCAAAGATGTAGCAGAAGATCAAATCTGGCTCCTATCCAAGAGGTTCAAACTGAGAGACTCATCATCTTTGAGGAATCTGCAGTGCGAAAAGAAAGACTATGCACCAAAGCCATGGAACTTGTACCTCTTGAGACCCCAAATACCAGTTCGTCAAGAAACTCCTGTCTACAATGAAAAAGCATCTGACTATACAAAAATACCAAGTGTTGTAAATGTAAATGTATAGGCATTTATATAGCGCACTACTTACCCGTAGGGTCCCAAGGCGCTTCGACCGCTGCGAAACCCTTCCTGGCTTCCCTGAGAGATGGTCCCTTAATGGGTATCTCCAGGGTGAGACCAGGCATCCCCGGCGGTCTGGTGGGGCCGTTAGTGAAGATGAGGCAAGCTAATGCCCAGAGTTGCCGAGTGTGATCGCTGATCAGAGTGGGCACCGAGGCGAGAGAATTATCGAGTCCGCTGACCCTGGTCCAGAAACCTGCCGCGCCGGGAATCGAACCCTGGTCCCGGGCCGTTCTCTGCTCTCGGGTCTGCCGCCTCTAACCAGTGAGCCACACTACTTCACAAGTGTTCAAGTAGCTCTAGAGATTTCAAGTAATCCTGATGCAATACCTTCCATTGACAGAACTGCCTCTGGCTATTTCATTAACTTGGATACGTTTTCTGAGGATTCCAGCGAACCTGAAAAGGCGCCAGCAAATAAAACTTTTAAAGAACAAGCAGCAGGACTTTTTCATCAACTGGAAAAGACTTATCTGGTTTCGCCATGGGTTGAACTTTGGATTGTGCTAGGCGTAGTTTTTCTCCTACTTTGGCTGATTCTTGTATTGAGTTTGGGAATGCTGATAAATGGAAGATATAGTAAAATGGACATAGCAAGTAAGAACATCAACTTACTCCTCAAGCCAAACAAATCATCTCATCGCGAACAAAGAGACTTGACATCAGTGAACATCACAGCAGTTTCTATACCTGGTGATATAGCATGGGGCAGAACTGATTATGACATCTTTGGTCGTGCAGAGCTGTTGAAGATTCCACACCAATTCAAGGTTTCCTTGAGTGACTTTGTTTCACCCTGCACATTTTCTGATGATTGGGACTTTGAGACTGTTAATAATATGATGTCAGACTTAGAAATGTCTGCAAAATTTACAAAACATGAATACTTAGAAGGTAATGTCGAACATTATAAAGTGGAGTGGGTGTTGTATGGCGTTTTAGGATCCGAGCGAAATTTCCTGATTCATGCCCTTACATAGGTACAATTCACATTGCCCTAATATAGGCATAGAAATCATACCCATATTTAGACATAGCCCAAGCAGTCCAAATACAGGCATGGCTACTTCCACCCGTACCAAAAAACCACAACGATTTCTTGGAAAATCGGCTTAAACAGTCAGGAAAATCCCCTTGCGTGAATATTGATTTGTCCAAGAACTCCTGTAGTTTTCAAAGAACTACCATTCCCTTGGGGTTCTTTTCTGATGTTATTATGCCTGACTTTACGTCAAACTTGGCACCTTCAAGGTATAAATATGCCTTCACTTTCTAGCAAAGACACGGTGGTTCGGAGCAGTTCGACTATCTACTTGCCCGACACAGCTCTCTACAGCAAGTGCCGAAGGAAGCCGAGCCTCCAGTTGACGCACTGATCGAGAAGCTGTCCTTTCTCTCGCCAAGAATCCAGCTCCAGTGCTTCAAGCTCCCCTTGCAGGGTGTTGGGAAATCGAGTCCGGGACAAGAGATACCAGACCTCCTTCATTCTAAATTAAGGTATTGAGCTGATTAAACCCTAAGAGAAATCTGGGATAGATTCTTGGCAAAGAAACTAAACCTATGCTACACCACACTTACTTCTTCCCTCGGACTAGACTTAGGTTAGGTACATTGGGTTAGGCGTATGTATTTATATATGGTTTAGAAACCATACAATGCTTTCACAGTATTATTTAATAATACTATTCTCGCTGTACGCATCATACTTTACAGCTTGTATTATGATTGTAGCAGTTCACTTTACTTTTATGAGAAAGAAGACTGTTCAATAAATCCTTTTATTGAAAACGCCCGTCTCTCTATTTCTCTGCACCTCTGATGAAACGAAGCATGCACGATTGACTGAGTAAAATTTCTATCTATTGTTTCCACGACTCTGAGATATGTTTATTCTTGGGGAAACAAAGTTGTCATGTTTATGCGGTTGTCAGTAACTTATCCCTTCTTGTTTATTCAAGAAAGTTTCTAGTTACCTCTGAGCTAGCTGGCACTCACAATTAAGTTTAGTATATTCGATAGAGACCTAGTTGACCTCAGTACTACATCTAATCTATAGGATATGTTATTCCAATGCGCAGAGCCTATTGGGAATGTAGGAACTACACTACAGGACGTGTTGGCAGGCTCACTGGTTCATTGGTGTGTGATATGCTTGACTCAGTGATTCCTGTTCGACATGTACTGCTTGTAGCAAATGAGCGGCCTCAATGTGTATTACATAGCCTCATTGCTGCTCCTCCATCCCCCGGGCCTATTTACTAGTGTGTGTAGTGCAGTTGCATCACTTGCACCCCTATCCCTTACTATTGCTATGGGTGTCTGCGCATGTCCACAAGCCTGACAACGACACAGTGATGTGAACTGAAGGTGGACGGCAATGTGTGTTTAGGCCTATGGTAAGGATAGGGCGGACACAGATGTGAAGTTCATGGCTAGCTGCACTTGCGGTGCGGTTGAGGGTAAACATTTGGCTTATGCTGCGGTAATAGCAACACACACAACAGTTGGCATGTATGATCCCGGACCTCAAGCGGGCTTGTGCTCCCCCATTCACCCCTTTGTCCGAGCCCGCACTGCGGGGGCATGCTACATTGCAACATTGTCCATTGCGGGATGGGTGGCACCAACACTAAAACAGAGACACATGCATTAGTTACCTCCTGGGCAAGGCCAACACTTAACGACGCCCAGTGCCCCGGGTTGATTAACCACACCCCTACGTTGGATTGTCATATGCAAGTCCACTCCGCTTGCTCTCACAGGGGGTACGACACAGCTAAAAGTCCCAGGTCTCCCCCACTGCCTGAGGTGACATGGTTGCGTCCGCTGTACACGGTACAATGTAATCTGGTAGGTTCCGGGCCCTCATGCATACATACTGACCAAACGGGTACACTTATATAGTTTGTGAGACTGGCTACGGGCACGGGCGCCCGGCCCTTTTTAGTTCCAGGGTCACATGTCCAGTGAGAAAGAAGACTGTTCAATAAATCCTTTTATTGAAAACGCCCGTCTCTCTATTTCTCTGCACCTCTAATGAAACGAAGCATGCACGATTGACTGAGTAAAATATCTATCTATTGTTTTCACGACTCTGAAGATAGGTTTATTCTTGGGGAAACAAAGTTGTCGTGTTTATGCGGTTGTCAGGAATGAATCCCTTCTTGTTTATTCGAGAAAGTTTCTAGTGACCTCTGAGCTAGCTGGCGCTCACAATTAAATTTAGAATATTCGATAAAGACCTAGTTGACCTCATTACTACGTCAAATTTATAGGATATGTTATTCTAATGTGGAGAGCCCATTGGAAATATAGGAACTACACTACAGGACATGTTGGCAGGCTCATTGGTTCATTGGTGTGTGATATGCATGACTTAATGATCGCTGTGTGACATGTACTGCTTGTAGCAAATGAGCGGCATCAATGTGCATTGCATAGCCTCATTGCTGCTCCTCCACCCCCCGGCCTATTTACTAGTGTGTGTAGCGCAGTTGCATCACTTGCACACCTAAGCCACACTATTGTTATGCCTGTCTGCGCATGTCCACAAGCCTGACAACAACAGAGTGATGTGCGCTGAAGGTGGACGGCCACATGTGTTTAGGCCTATGGTAAGGATAGGGCGGACACATATGTGAAGTTCATGGCTAGCTGCACTTGCGGCGCGGTTAAGGGTAGACCTTTGGCTTATGCTCCGGTAATAGCAACACACACAACTGTTGGCATGTATGATCCCGAACCTCAAGCGGCTTGCGCTCCCCCATTCACCCCTTCGGCCGAGCCCGCACTGCTGGGGCCTACAATATTGCAACATTGTCAATTGCGGGATGGGTGGCAACAACACTCAAACAGAGGCACAAGCATTAGTTACCTACTTGGCAAGGCCAACACTTAACCACGCCAGAGCCCCGGGTTGATTAACCACACCCCTTTGTTGGACTGTCGTACGCAAGTCCACTTCGCTTATGCTCACAGGGGGGTATGACACAGCTACAAGTCCCAGGTCTCCCCCACTGCCTGAAGTGCCATGGTTGCGTCTGCTGTACACAGCACAATGTAATCTGGTAGGGCCCAGGCCCTCATGCATACATACTGACCACACGGGTACACTTATATAGTTTGTGAGACTGACTATGGGCACGGGCGCCCGGCCCCTTTTATTGCCAGGGTCACATGTCCAGTGACACCTATGCTGGAAGGGTGTGGAGTGAGTCAAAGCCACCCCTCAGGGGCTGGTTGGTGCTGGCAACAACTACAACAGTGATCAGACAATAAATTTAAAGTTCAAACAGCAAGGGTCCATTACTTGAGCTGCACAGAGTTAGTGACCCTGGATGTACTGCAGCTGGCACAGGCACACCGCCACGGGATGGTGACATGTGGTGCACTGAGGTAGGGCTAAGTGAGCTGAGCAGGTCCTCATCGATGTCCAAGGTAAATGCAGCGAGGGTTGGGGGGGACAGTGGAAGGTGTTCTCCAGGGCATGATGCCGAGGACAGAACCAAGCAGAAACAGGCAATATGGAGGAGATGAATGCTACAGACTCATTTTTACAACCTAGTCAGTATCAGCTACATGATGATGAAGACCACCCCCAGGCCATATACTCAGATGCCACCAAAGTTCAACCAGTGAGTGTCCATGAATGTCGGGGAACAGACTTAGTGGCACCAGAGATGACAGGGAATGCAGTCTGTGATTAGGCCTGTAAAAGGATATAAACTCTGCTATAAATAATTCAAGACTCAGTTCCAAATGTGTGACCTACTTGAGCATAGTGTAGGCCGGAGGCAGCGGTGAAGTATGTCAACGAGTAAGAGTGCTGGGGGCCTGTGTCGCGGAGGCCAGCGATTGTCTGAGGAGGCTGTCATGGTCGCAGGCCTCGGGCCTGGAGCTTGCACCGGCACGTGGTGGGCCCTCTTTGACACACACCAGTGTCGGGAGGTGAGCAGTGAGGCCTGGGTGCGCAGGGGCAGGCAAGACGGGCTCGGGCACCAGCGGCCCAGGGTGCAGCAGACACACAGGATCGCAGGAAACACCGCTCACGGCGTCGGCCTCATGGGGGGTGAGAGGAGCCGCCCTGGCAGACATGTTGGCCATTCCGGAAGAGAACCACTCACAGGGCTACGTGCTTTTTTATTCACACCCCTGCTCACGCTTACAGGGGACATTTCCACAATCTTCCCCACTGGCTGAGGTAACATGGTTACGTCCACTGTCCACTACACTCCAAACACCAGCAGTGTATATTGACATGGATATGTCTGTGGTCTGCATACTGCAGTCTGCCCAGCACTTCCACGCCACACTTGGCATTGTGTACGTTCTCATTCATGGGTCACTTGCCTCATTCGCACATGCCTCGTTCCCACCTCTCCCCTATAACTGCTATTGTTTGGCTGAGGTGCCATGCCATTGATGGCTCATGTACATGGCTAGCACAGGTTACCACAATAAGTTGTGCTGTCATGTATGGTGGGTGGGTATGTTGTTTGGCATGTTGTATGTGAGTCTGTAATGTTTGCATTACCAGAATTATGAGTTGCACGATTGTGGAGTTGGGGAGTGTGGTGTTTTCATTTAGTACTAACCAATGAGCAGAGCATTTCGTAGGTGCCGTCCTGGAAAAGCCGATTGATTATGGACTGTCGGAAGATGTAGGAATCATGCACAGTGCCTGGGTAGCTGGCGACGACATTGGTGAAGAGTCCCTGGTGGTCCACTATTGCCTGCACATTGATGGAATGGGTGTGCTTTCTGTTGCGTTAATTGTGTGCAGTGTCGGCAGGGGGACATGTGTGCAGTCAATTGCCCCCAACACCTGCTGGAAGCCAGCTATGGCGTAGAAGCCTTGCTTGGTCTCCAGCTGTTCCTGCGCAGTGTGGGGGAAGTGAAGGTGCTAGGGTACCAAGCTGATGATGGCATCCAAGACAGTTTTACGGAACTTTGATAGGGCTGACTGTGAGACTCCTTCGACTCTGGCACTTATTGGTTGGAAGGTACCAGAGGCCAACAAGTGCAGCACAGCCAGCAGCTTTGTCTGCGGAGGGATGTTGGTTGTCCGCTGTGTTGGTACCATCAGCATGTGGGCTATGATGTTCAGGATGCAGAGTATAGTTGTCCTTTTGAGCCTGTAGTGGACAATGACAACCTCTGGTGTTAGGTCTGTGAGACTGGTGCGTTTTCTGAAGGTCCGCTGTCTTTGTCTGCACCCTTGCTCATTGCACCATCAGGATTCAAGCAAACCGGGCCGAAGACGGCTGTAATGCCAGAAACCGGTCCCCGGGAGCTTGTTTCCTTCCCAGTGTAAGAATTGGCTTTTGTAGTTTGGTTTGCCCTGTTCCCATCATGCACTGGGACAGGAACAGACTAATTTGCATACAGCCAGGTTCTGAAACTGGGATGGTGCAGTGAGCTAAAAAACGGTGTTGGATCTAGCCCTGATCTCTTGACTGGGTGAGAGCTTTCTGCTTAATTCAGAGACTCTGTCCCTCACCACTCCTTGTTGTAAATATGTCTCTGTCTGCACAGCCTCTGTGGTAGTCCGGGGGCAATGCAGGGGGGAGGGGTCCGGGTGTGGTGGACCTGGGTGTGGTGGCGGTGGCTGTTGTGGCCCACTTGGGGCTCCGAGCTGCATGATCAGTAGCTCCATGGCATCTGTTGTTCTTCTGGTGTGGCTCTGGGATGGGCTCCCTTTTATGGTGCAGATTGTCGTCTGACTTTACATCAGGTAAAAGCAGGTGTTAAAGCCCTGCTGCTAACACATCTTATCGCCTGTTTTGGGATCTTATTGCCGATTCGGCTGGTCGTTGAGAATGTTATGGAGTGGTGTTTTTGCGGCTTTTTGCACGGGAACGCCTACTCTGCATATCAACAGCGTTAATTGCCGTGGTCATCTGTGGCGATGTTTTTTGCACCTGCTTTCGCAGGTAAACTGGTGATATGGGCTTTTAGCACCAGCTTGTGAATGAGGCGATACATTTATTGCCACTTTCGCTGCGATAAAGTGCTGATAACTCAGCGATAAATCCTTGAAAATATGCCCCTATATCTCTTTGATGAGTCATCAAGGACTTTTCACTATGGACGGTTGGATCGCTCCTCTCAAGTTGGTTTTGCCATTCAGCGGTCCTAGCTCTTTGACTGGCTTCTTGGTGTTGATCACTCTGGGTGGGTTGATGATCAGCTTTAAGTGTGGCCTGCTTTCGTAGGCTCTTGGGGATCACGATTCTGCTTCTCAGTATGATTCCTTCTTAGGTCACCTCTAGCTCGTCTTGGATGTTGTGGAATGCTTTGATTTCCTCTGAGTCAACTCCCCATTGTTAGCTGTGTTTCCACTTTTGAATCTCAGTTAGATGTTTGACATGCTCCATATCTCTGTCGTCCCTTTGTTGCTGCAGCTACCCATGTGATTGGCAGTGCCAGTGGTATGCTTCTGTGAAAGATTAAGTGGAGGTATTCCTCTGGAACAGATGGGCTTGGTCTTGTCAATTTCAAGGGACGTCTTAAGAAGTAATCAGCTTGATCTTTTTCTTTTCTTGATTTGTGGACAATTGCTCAGTCGTATTCCTATAAGACTATCTTTTAACGTTCAATCTGTAGAGGCATTTTGATTTTGTGGTTGCCATAAAATGTTTACAAGACCTGATGGTCTGTTATGATGGTGAAACATTTGCCATAGAGGAATATATGGAAATGTTTGCAGGCCCAGACAACTGCGTGGATCTCTTTTTCATGTTTTGAGTATTCCCTTACATTGTCTAAGAGGCTCCTATTCGTGGTGTATGCCACTATAAGTCACTGGGCTTCTTGGTTGCCTATGTGTTGGCCTGGTATGGTCTGTAGTTCTACCCAGATAGCGTCTACTGTCACCTCTGTCTGTAGTAGTGGGTTGAAGTATGCCATGACAGCCGCCTTTTCTACTGCTGTTTTTATTCAATTAATGCATTGCTCACACTCAGGTACCTGTTATATGGGGATTTCCTGTCTTATTTCTTTACACCAATGCTCTCCCTTCTGTTCAGCCTGCATGACTGGAGAATGCTGTATGATGTCATTGAATGCTGGTGTGCGGACTTGGTGAGTGCGTCTGTTGGAGATGTGAGGCTTAGCAGAAGGAGGTTGCACCTGGTGGGACTGCTACTATTACAGCTATTACCTGTACTTACCATCTTACTACAATCTATCATCTATTTACTAACTGGAACTAAATACAATAAAGTACATCTAGAAACCTACCACCTGGTCTACGATTTGGACTGCTTCACTTGGTACAGTAACCATCTGAAGTCCATGCACAGGTCATGGAGGGGAGCCTTAATGGTGGCATAGTCTTATATTGTACCTGCATAGTAAATCACCATGTCCAGTAAAGATCGCAGCATGCTCACATCTTGAGGCAGGTTGGCTCTGGTGAGGACCTTGATTTTGTCTGGGTCTAGTATCATGCCTTCCTCTGAGAATATGTGGCCAAAGAATTTTAGTTTGGTTTTGGTAAATATCTAATTTCTCTACACAGAGTGTCTGCCTCTACCAGTTGCTGAATAAACATTGTGGAGCGCTGTGTTATGTACTTCTTGGGTGGCTCTGAATATTAGTATGTCATTGCTATAGTTGAATATGTTTGGCACTAGCTGGATACCTCGGCAACTTACTGGCATCTTTTTTCAGGTTCTATTTGGTGGTACTGTTTGTTCAAGTCAAGCTCGGAGAAGACTTTCGCTTCATTCAACTGTGTGACCATGTCCGCAATGTGCGGCCTGGAATGTTTCCCACACTGTATTGCTTTGTTTGGCTGGCACATGTCAACACAGATCCGTACATCTCCTTTTTTGTCTTTCTTTGGTACTACTACTATTGGTAAGACTCACAGTGTGAGGCCTCTGGAAGTTTCGATGATATCTACTTTCAGCAGGCTTGTATTTCTTTCTCTACTGCTTCCCGTAGGTGTTACGCAACCTGTCTGTGCCTTTGGTGGCAGGACTGATGTCCTCATTGATGCGTAGCTGGACCTTGACTTCCTCCAGTTTTCCTAATCCGTGAAATAGCGTTGGGAATTTTTGGGCTATTCCTAGGTTAGTTTGGATGCAATAGTTGATTGAGATCAGTCCCATTTTCACTGACACTCCAAAACTGAGGAGGCATACACCTGATGCTAACCCATGCAGTACATGTATATTGTTTTAACACTAGCTGTCTTGTGTTGCACCGTTGCTGTGAATGACTCTCGGCTGTGTAGTTGCGTGGACCCGGCCCATGTGTATACTTGGATATCTGATTGGGTTCAGTCTGGGATCAGCCTAAGTTCTCTGAATTTGTCGAATGGAATCATATTGATGGACACTTCGCTGTGGATGATGAAAGGTATCAAGTGATTATTCACATGTAGATGGACTACCGGATATTTGTTTGCTATTCCTGCTGACTTCATCTGCTGTATCTCTTCACCAGCCCAATGTATATTGGTTACTCCCAAGCTTGCTGCTATGTCTAGGTATTTACGCATTTGTCCTGCAACATAGATATTGGTCAGTTATCTCTTGTCCAGGGCATTTGAGAATCATCTTGAATTTTACAATGCACTTCAGGAACTTCCTGTATGCCCAGGTGTAGATTTCCTATTAGGTTTCTGATAGTTGTGGCTTGTGTGCCAAGCATGCTTGTTCTTGTATTTCTATTACATTTATAGATGCAAGGCTATCCACCATGAATTCTACTACTCAGTCTTCCATCTTCAGGTTGACAGTAGCTAGGTGAGTGTCTGGTTTTTCTACTGACATCATTAGGAGGAAGCTGTTGTCACTGTCACTGGATGGTGACATGGTTGACTGGCTGGATGATAATGTGTATGGCCTCCGTCTGGATTTGGACTCCCAATTCTGCACATGATGCCTCCTCTTGTATTTCGACCAGTGGCAGTGTTTGCATGTGTCTTATGGTTTTTCTTTTGTCGTGTGACAGTCATGCTACCCTTTTTGTCCTGCTCTCAGCAGACAGACTTGCAGTGATTCTCTTTCCCACATCCTTTCCATGTTTGTACAAGTGCAGGGCACTTTCCTTCGTGAGGTAATAATAACCCTCATCAGTAGCACTCTGGTGTTGGTCTGTCTTTGTCTTGTTGCTGTTCGCTTTCCAAGTACTGTATGTTTGTGAGTTGTACCTGCTTACATGGCAGCAGCTTATTTTTCAGCTTGCTTTTCAGCTCTTGCCTGTCTTGGGTGTCCACAAGAACACATGCAGCATGCTGGGTAAATAGTTTACCTGCACCACTATTTGAGCGGACAGGCTTCACAGATGGCATTACAGTTCACTCTCCCCTTTACCGATCTAGTTACACAGTGAATATGGATGAATGGCAATATGTACGGGCCTTAAGCTGCTTAGACAGTGCGTGACCACATGAAAGTAGCCCATGTGTGCCATTTTATATAATACAGCTATTGAGCCCTAGCACTTGAGACTCAGGACTACTTCTCCCAGCGCTTTAGAATTCAGGACACTTATCCCAGAATCTCACTGGTCCACAGGGAAACACGTAAGATCACACAATCACGGCAGCCATTTTGGGAGCATGGGCTTAAAAGTCACTCCCAGTGGCCTTGCCCCTGCTTGGCAACTGTGCCTTCAGGAAAGACGGTTTCAACGCTGATGGGTGCTGGATTTCACCCAGAATCGGCCATGTGGGCCGCTGCATTACATACCGAAGCAGAACAGCGGCAATGTCCTGTTTGCATTCCACTCTTCAACTAGAGGATATGTTGAATGCTTTTGCATAAGATGCCCTATGAACTAGAAACGTTCACAATATTTGATATCATATACTTATATTCCTGGGTAATGCACCAGACTCTTTCAAGGCAATGTTAGAATGCAGAAACATGCTAAAGGACAAGATAAGCAGGGTCCATTGCTTGATCATCCTTTTGTTAATCTTGTGGTAAAGGAACATCGGTAAAAACAAATTAGCTTACCAAATCAATTTTAACATAAGTCTAACCATTTAACAAAAGGAGAATTTTGACATAAGAGGGAACAACCTTCACCAGAACTAGGGATCCATAATTCAGGACTGGACAAGCATTGAACAGTTGTACTCTTCAAAGTGTCTGACGGGTACCCATTGATAAAGTAACCCATGTTTGGTAGATAAAGTTCATCATCATATATGAGTAACTAAATCTATGGTAATTTGATTAAAGGTTTACCTGTTTCTTCCAGTTTTGTACTTCTTGCATGTTTAGGAATGTTTATGGATAGCATACAACAGTTCTTTAGGTCTCCTCACTCCCTCTTTAATGTGTTAGAACCTAACTGTTAGGTACTTGTGTTGCACTTCTCATGTATGTGTGAGAGAACTGTGTGGTGTTCCTCCTGCCACTGCCACCAATCCTTTATTTATTCTTTGTTTTAATGAAGGTTGTGTTGCTGTTGTCCATGTTGTACCTTTGATGTGAAACTCCATATTAAACTTTTCACTACACAAAAACACAATGATTTACATTGCCCCTGCTAATATAAATATATGATATGAATGAAAGTGTGAAACCTGACAAAATATGTGACCAGAGCTTACTTTTGGTTTTACATGTGAAACAAGCAGTTTTTGAAATGGACTAAAAGTTGTAACGTTTTAAAACCAAACTTACTCATTGCACAGAGTTACATATAACAACTTTAGTCTGTTTTGTTATTTGTGCCAGCATCACTTTGCATTCTGGAGTTCTAAATTCATATTAAAAGTTTTAAAGGAAAAATCACCAGTCCCACAATGCAACATGCTTTTGACTGGAACTCCTAGAATGGCTGATTGTACTGTTTCTCATATTGCCACTTTTTGAAGTTGAGAAACAAAATTCAGTTCCTAACTTGTTGCCTTTTTTTGTAGGCAATCACTGGGTAAATAGGTCAGTGGAAGAGAGGAGCAGAGGTAGCCTCTTGAATGTAAATGGATGCATCTCATTGCTAATAGGCTAACATTAACACTCCAAGGAAAAATAAATAGAATTCTTTAAAAACAGATTAGTTACCTGAACAATGTGAGCAGCTGGGTCTGGTTAGGAAACATACAGAACGCAAAAATTGTTTGCTTGCACCCCTCTTTCCGAGCCCATGCTAGGCCTTGAAGCTGGTGTGAGTTAGAAGGAGTGCCTCTCTAATACCGTGTTAAACGCCCTGCCAAAACTAGGGCAGCAAATGCTGCAGGTGTTGCCCCCGAGTGCTGCCAGTGAATATCTCCATCACATTTGCGATTAATTAACTGTGTGCAGTGGAAAGGTAATAAGACAAAACCTCTGAAATACTGCTCATTATCCCTACATACCATATCCTCATTCCAGTCAATACTTTGAGGTGCACTCCATCTCAAGCAGGATAGGAAAACAAGAAGCATTAAGGTAACCCCACACACCCGGGGGGTATATACCCCCCTATTTTAACATTTTGCCAAATTGCACTTACTTGAAGCTACACTTGAAGCTGCACCTTAGAGGGGGTACTCCAGTCCCGGGGTCTGCTCCGAGTCGTGGCACCGCCACCTTTGGTGGAGTCAGGTGAGTGGGCTAGTCGTTACAGGCAGGGGGAATAAAAATGGGGATAGTGCGAACGTCCAGCGGACGCGCACAGCGGGCGCGCCGCGGGCGCCGCCTAAGGCAAGCCCGTCTGCGCCGGATCCGTGCTTCGTGCCCAAACCACTGGTCGTTTTTTAACAACTGCTCAGAACTTGATAACATACTCACGAGAGGAATTGCTCATGCTGAAGCAAAGGTCGAAAATTCTTTGCCATGCAGCTCTTGATTTAAGGAAAGAGCCTAAGACTTGTGAAAAATGTAACATACGTTTTAGCGTTGAGATACTGAGGAATCTAAGTTCTCACGTTAAAAAGACCAAGATGGCTATTAACACGGACTCCGGGGTCAAAGCAGTATTAATTAACGCACGTTCGTTAGTGAAGCATGGTGTTGAGTTAGCTGAGTTGATAGAGAGTCATCAGATAGATATCGCCTTTATAACGGAGACTTGGGAAGATGCAGCATCAGACCCGGATCTGCTATTAACGCTTCCCACCCACTACAGCATGATTAGAGCTGATAGAAAGAGCAAGCGGGGAGGGGGGCTTGCAATTATCACCAGGGAAGGCTTGAGAATAACGGGAGGTGTGAGCAATGGTTCACCTGATTGTGAAACTTTGCCTTTCCAGATAAAAATCAATAATAATTATACATTTAAAGGGTTTCTTTTATATCGCCCTTCAAAAGCGCGAGCTTTGTTGATGGAAAATATTAGTCCCTTTCTGGAAGATAGTATAAATAGTTCAGATTACACAGTTTTAGGAGATTTTAACTATCAGCTGGAAAGTGAAGATGATAACAGCATTACAGCATTCATTGATGGTATGGCCAGTTTTTCCCTGAGGCAGATGGTTAAACAAGGGGCACACAATGCAGGCTATACATTGGATGGAATATTCACTTCTAATAATAGGATAGAAGTGTCGGAAGTCATCCCAGTGACTTGGTCAGATCACCAAGCCATTATATTTATAATACGGGATACCCAGCAACCAATGACACCATCACCAACTCCGGGCACTGTTGTATATCAGGACTGGAGTAAAATCAATACTTCAAACTTTCAGACTCAATTAATAACAACAAAACCAAATCTAGAATTAGGTGTCAACAATATGGTCAATAAAGTAAACTCCTGGATCAAAACAGCAGTAGACACAGCAGTCCCTAAAAAAAGGCTACGATCAAAAAGGAAAAGGCCATCTGAACCCTGGTTCACTAACAAACTCAGAGAACAGAAAAAAGTATGTAGGAGATTTGAAAGGGTATGGAGAACTGACTACGCTGAAGCAAGGAAAAGAGAATATGCAACTACTCTATCAGATTACAAAAAAATGATTGTCGAGGAGAAAAGTAAATATTTTACTCCAAAACTCCTGGAATCTAAAAACTCCAGCAAGGAGGTGTTTGATACAGTGAAAAAACTAGCTAAGCTCCCAGGGAATCTACAAAAGATAGAGAACCCGGAATTCTGCAATATTCTTGGAGAATTTTTCACTAACAAAGTGGAGGCAGTGTATAAAACTTTTAGAGACAGCATAAATAGACCCGTGGATTTATTTATCAGCCACTGACACAACTTTCTCTTTTCTCCCACCTACTGAGGATCAGATCATCCAAGTAGTAAAGATAACAAAGGCAAGTGCTCCGTCAGACCCTTGCCCTCCTAAAATCTTTCATTTGTGTCCAGAGCTGATCAGTGAGCAATTTAGAATAGTCTTTCTAGAAATAATTCAGTCTGGTATTTTTCCAGAATCATGGAAAATAGCTTCAGTTCGGCCTTTATTAAAGAAAGCCAATATGGACCCGACAGAACCTAACAGCTATAGACCAATATCTAGGATTCCCTTCCGCGCCAAAGTGTTGGAAAAGCTGATTAATAGGCAGATCATGTCCTTTATCACAAAAGGAGAACTATTAGATCATTCTCAGTATGGTTTTAGAGAGGGGCATGGAACCGAGACCGCCTTGGTGATGGCAGTAGAAGAATTAAGAAAAACACTGGATAAAGGAAAGAAGGCCGCCTTGATTTTGTGCCGGTAGTCATTATTCAGTAAAGCAAATTGCGCGGGGAAATTAATCCACAGTCGAGTTCATGGAGTTAACGGAGCTCCGTACGTGGGCAGCCGTACGGCTGCCCGCGTACGGAGCTCCGTGAACTATTGTTACCGACTCGACTGTGGATTAATTTCCCCGCGCAATTTGCTTTACTGAATAATGACTACCGGCACAATGCCGTGTTTCGATGCTGACTAAGACCTTTCCATGTTCTAAGTACCTACAAGACCACATTGCAAACTACGGACCATGTGGTCCCCTGCCCCTTCCTTGGTCCTGATGAAGACCCCGCAGCAAGGTTAAATCTTCCTGCAATCTCAGAGGGTCGAAACGTCGACGGCTTTTTCAATTACGGCAACCACACATGCGAAAAATTGCATTTATATTGTATTATGTGTCGTATGCCTGTTTATACATAATGTTGCCATAAGCCTGTGGCACCTACTGCTATGTGATTCATAGCATAACAATATTTTGAACTGTTGATTTTACTGTCACGCCATCCCACCACTCCCCTACCTTCTCACGATCACTTCCCTCTCCTTCCTGGGGCACTGTATGACCATGAATACAGTTGACTGTTTGCTTTGCTACGTGTAGTTATGACACTGGATCCCATTTTGAATAAAACTCTATGGATCAAAATAATTGCTTTAGATTAATTCTTGTGAAGTGTATTATATGTCTCCCACTTTCACTGGGACCCCTTCCTCTTAATACGTAACCCCAACTAGCAGTGTACCTCTCGCCCCAGCTAACTAAGTTCTAAAAGAAGAAAAGAGAAAGAGTGGAGGAGGATAGTTCCAAACAGGCTTCCGCTCCTCTTCCCCCCGCCAGAAAGAGTGACCCTCTAGAATAAAGCAATAGTCTAACCAATAGTAGAAGAAAACAGATCAGGGGAGCACTTGAAAACACCGCCCGGCCTCCCGTATGCCCAACAGTATAAATCCCACTTCCAGGAGGACCCTAATACTAACCCTAGGCCATACATCTCAGCCCTGACCCTTCCTCACCTTCATAGGAACCCCTCCTGGTAGATCCACTGAGTTGACACAAGCAGCCGCATGCCAAGAGAGTTCAAATAGTGAGTGTCCGAGACAAATCCAGACCCTAGGATCCTGAACCACCCCAACAGCAGCGAAACTCTCCCTCAACGACAGGCAGTCTCGGTGTTGCTTCCTCCACAGCCACGCCGCAGCCATGGGGGAACAGGATGAAGAGAAGGCACCAATACAGTCAGCAACAGGAAACTCTAGGAAAGAAACGTCAATCAATTCTTGAACCCGCAATAGAGACGATTCACACTGCAGAACGTTCAAAGCATTAGGGTCACCATCTTCCGATACACTGACCAAGGGCTCCAAACACTCTTGTCACGCAGGGTCCTCGTTGGGAAACAACATGGCGGTCTCAGGTGTTGTAGCCGGGCGCAGGTCATGTAGCGAAGCAGGGTCTGGTCCCGCAAATCCTTTATCCGTTAAGCCCGCAATCATTCCGCACATCAGGGCGTCCATACGGGCGTGAAACTCCCCGATGGCTGCCATTACTGTTGCAAGTGACGGCTCACGCTCCGTCCGGTTCATCACTCCACTCACAGATACGAGCATTTATGTACCCTCCAGAGTCCCCTGGCTCTCGGGGGGGGGGGGCAATGGCAGTGCGGACGGCTTTAGAGGGTGGCCGCACACTTCGTACGGCTACAAACAGTACCCCGCTCGGCAGGCGGAGACCCCGACCACCGAGCCCCGGAGGGGGCCAAACCGGGTCCACTGGACAAGGACCTCCGCCCACAGCCTCAGTATTGCAGCTGCACTCCTCTCACCAAAGTTGAACACTCCAAAGTGATTGCCGTCGAAATTGGGCTTACAATACTTCCACCGCTGTAGACCGGACCCTGGCCGCGGCTGGCGGCCGATGTTGTTCAACTGCAGCCCGGCCAGACCAAAACTCGAGACCCCGGCTCAAACTTCAACTCGACATAACTTTGTCAAATCAGCGAATTACGTTTCCGGGATAGCATCATCGGAGCATACATAAGTTCGTACACCTTGAGGTCGGGCGCAAAATCAGGATTTTCATCAGGATCATCTGGCGGGGGACGGAGGTCGATGGAGCCGGGAGCCTAAGCAGCCATCTTGTTTGCGAGCGTAGCTCCTCAATTAGTTGGAATTTTAGCTTCTAGGCTGTTTTAGCACCAAGACGCCCTTGGGCATACGCTGCGCTTTACAAGATGTAAAATCAAATCAAATCAAATCACCACCATCGCTTTCTGTTTTTGTTCTCCTGCCCTAGTTGGGACAAAGAACATAGGAATGGGGAACTCCTGCTGGGCTTTGGTCTCCCCGTGACTCCTGTTGTATGTAAATGTAAATGTAAATGTAAATGTAATGTAAATGTATTGGCATTTATATAGCGCACTACTTACCCGTAGGGTCCCAAGGCGCTTCGACCGCTGCGAAACCCTTCCTGGCTTCCCTGAGAGATGGTCCCTTAATGGGTATCTCCAGGGTGAGACCAGGCATCCCCGGCGGTCTGGTGGGGCCGTTAGTGAAGATGAGGCAAGCTAATGCCCAGAGTTGCCGAGTGTGATCGCTGATCAGAGTGGGCACCGAGGCGAGAGAATTATCGAGTCCGCTGACCCTGGTCCAGAAACCTGCCGCGCCGGGAATCGAACCCTGGTCCCGGGCCGTCCTCTGCTCTCGGGTCTGCCGCCTCTAACCAGTGAGCCACTACTACTACCTGTTGTTCCTTTTGTGCCGGGCAAGGAAGGATTTGTACATTACATAAGGGGAGGGTATGAGGTGGAACTTTTCCCTCTCACCTCTTGGAGGTCCATAACCCTGAGAAGCGGCTGCTGGCGCTCGATCAGATGGATCACTTCAGTTTTAGATGTCGGCTCTGTTGACCTCTACTGTGCCCATTTTACTTATCTTTACCTTCTCCTTTGTTCTCTACCCACTCTTGGGTGGCTTCGGGGTGTGGGGGGCGGTTGGCTGAGAGTGCAATTATAGAACTCCTGTTCTTCTCGGGCCGACTCTGCAGATGTGTGCTCTGCTCTCTGGCAGTTACAGGTTGACTGAGCACATGTGTAGACACACTCAATCTTTCCCTATTCAACCACAGTTATAAAAAGTTACTTTGTTGCATGTGTAACTCTTGAAGACGGGGGTGGTGTATGCTGGTTACTAGCTCGTGTGTAGAGTTTTTTTTCTGCCAGTTGGCTGGAGTGTTCTCAGTATGGGGAAACACTCTAGGACAAGAAGGCATTTGGACTCTTCATCTTCCAGCTTCTCTCCTTCCATGAAAAGGTCTAGAAGACAAGTCCTTTGAGGAAAGCACTAATAGGATTGTGCCTGAGGCTTTGTCTGCTGTCAGTGTTCCTCCTTCCAAGGGTAATTTTGAGGAACAGTACTTCTTTATTTCTATCTCTGAGGATGCGAAGGGGTTGTATGTTGTGCCCATAGAGTTTAAAGGCAATCAATCAATCTATCAATCAATCATGCTGTATTTGTCGAGAGCGACTTATCACCCGTGAGGGTATCCAAGCAAGGCAAATACATAGATAAGGAGTTGCTGCCTGAAATTCTTGGCAGGGTCCAACTTAATATGGGGTTTCCTCTTAAGGAGCGGCCTGGTGCTTCTTCAGAACCCCTTTTAAGACAGTTTTAAGCAGCACAAGGCGTTAGGCCTTCCTATTCATGTTTTGGATATTGTGAAGAGAGAGTCGAAGGACCCAGACAAGATATCTGTCCCCAGGTTTATGTCCAGTTTATATCCTTTGAAGGATGCAGATAATTCTATGCCAGAGTCTGTTGCTCTGGACACTTTGGTTGCCTGCCTTGTTTGCAGAAACTCCATGGCAGAGGGGTCTGTTCTTATGAATCAGAATGAAAAGAAGGTTGATCTTGCCTTAAAGAAAATGTATGCTGGAAGAAATCCAGCTTTAAGGGCTGGAATTTATTGTATTTATGCTTCACAATCTCTTCGCTTGGACTTCAAGGCAGTTAAGCACTCCTTGGAGTGTTCAGAACCTCTTGAGCTCATGGAGAAACAGATGGAGATTTTATGAGATATCTCTATTGGCATTGAGCAAGCTTCTGCACTTTTTTGGAGGTCCCATCCTCTCTGCAAGAATGAATCTCTTTTTAAAGGAACGGCACCCTGATGTAGCTGAAAAGGTGGTATAGGTGTGGCAGGGTATACTCAGACATGAGTCCCTTTCTCACTGCACCACCAGGATTCAAGCAATCCGGGCCAAAGAAGGCTGAAATGCCAGAAACCGGTCTCCGGTAGCTTGTCTCCTTTCTGGTAAAGAATTGGCTTGGTAGTTTAGTCTGCCCTGTTCCCATGATGCACTGGGCCAGGCACAGACTGATTTGCATATAGCCAGGTTCTGAGCTGGGATGGTGCAGTGAGATAAATAACGGTGATGGATCAAGCCCTGATCTTTGGACTGGGTAAGAGTGGTCTGCTTAATTCAGACACTCTGTTCATCACCACCCCCTTTTCTAAATCGTTTTTAAAGGAATGGTACCCTGATGTAGCTGAAAAGGTGGTAATTTTAAGAATGCCTTTCGAAGGTACCGAGCATTTTTAGTGCAGACTTTGTAGAGAAGTTACACAGACTCTGCAAAGAAAAGAAGCATTATCATCCCTTTCATGAAAGTGGGGATACTTCGGGCTCCTGCTCCCCTTATTCAAAATCCTCTTTTCCCAAACCTTGAAGACGGGTTGGCCTGTTCTCTGACAAGAAACTGAAGGGAAGCACTCAAAGAGCTCAGCAGGAAAGCCTTCATCTGCTTCCAATAGTCAGCGCTCTGACTTTGCCAGGGAAAGGTCCTTCGTTCCTATGGGAAGCAGGAGAAGATTTTTTCTTCCTACTTGAGAGAAATCTACTTCTGACCTAATGGATCATCAGGTAGTGAGGAATGGATATGAAATAGACTTTCTGGAGACTCCTTTGGATTCGGGGATCATTACACCAGACCCCAAGAGAAGACAAATAAATCAGCTTTGAAGGCTGCTATTCTCATTCTGGTTCAGAAGAGAGAAGTACCAGTCCCAAGAGCAGAGAGGGGCAGGTGTATGTACCTGTGCATCTTCCTGCTCCCCACACCTTCAGGTCAATTCACAAGGATCCTAGACTTGAGAGGGGTCAACAAGTGGCTATGGAGTACGGAGTATTCCTTTCAAAATAGAGACTTTTCAGAGGATTATTCCTTTAATTCCAGACAAAGCCTTCATGATTCTCATGGATCTAACAGATGTGTATTTCAAAATTCCAATTGCACCGACATGTCAAAGACATTGCCTTTTGGCGTCAAACTTGCCCCTAGGATATATACAAAAATGATGGCACCTTTGGAAGTACTCCTCCATCTTCAAGGCTAATGAGTCTTTCTGTAAATTGATGACGGGCGTCTTCATGCCCCATCAACGGTGGAGGCATTAAGAGGTTTAAATCTAATAAAGGACTGCCTACAGGAACATGACCTTCTGATCAACTTGGAGAAATGCAAATTGGATCCCTCTCATGACAGGACTTTCACCTGAGCCCATTACAGGATGAACTTGAGCATGGTCTACCGTCCAGAGGGGAGAGCAGCGAGATTGAGGTGAACTCTCTGGTCTCTTTTGGCACTAAAGGAAGCAACAGTGAGCTTGTGGCTCAGAGATTAGTGTCACATGGCATCTTGTGTGTTCCTCGTCTCGTAGGCAAGATTTCACATGAGACCTCTATTAGCTCATCAAGCAATATACTGGAAACCATCTTCAGAGGATTGGGAGAAGTGTATCCCAGTTACAGGGTTGATCCGTAGCCAACTTCAATGGTGGCTGTAGGAGGCGTCCTTGAGCAGAGGTTTCCACTTCATGCTGCACTGGAGATGGTTAAAACTACAGATCAGCCACCTGCTCGTACAAGTAAAAAAGGGGGTGGTGATGGACGGAGCATCTAAATCAATCAAACACTCACACCCAGTCAAAAGGTCTGGGCTTAATCCATCACCGTTCTTTAGCCCACTCTGCCACCCCAGTTCAGACATGGCTATATGCAAATCAGTCTGACCCTGTGCCTCATGGGAACAGTCCAGCCCGAACTGCCAAGCCATGTCTTCCCTGGACCAGAAACAAGCTTCCGAGGACCGGTTTCTGGAATTCCAGCCGTCTTCAGCCCGGCTTGCTTGAATCCAGTGGCAAAGTGAGCAAGGGACTCACGTCTGAGCATACCCTGCCACACTTATGGTGGCGAAAAGCGGTACAAAAGAGGGTGGTGATGGACAGAGCATCTGAATCAATCAAACACTCACACCCAGTCAAAAGATCTGGGCTTAATCCATCACCGTTCTTTAGCCCACTCTGCCACCCCAGTTCAGACATGGCTATATGCAAATCAGTCTGACCCTGTGCCTCATGGGAGCAGTCCAGCCCGAACTGCCAAGCCATGTCTTCCCTGGACCGGAAACAAGCTTCAGAGGACCGGTTTCTGGCATTCCAGCCGTCTTCAGCCCGGCTTGCTTGAATCCAGTGGCAAAATGAGCAAGGGACTCACTTTGCCACTGGATTCAAGCAAGCCGGGCTGAAGACGGCTGGAATGCCAGAAACCGGTCCTCTGAAGCTTGTTTCCGGTCCAGGGAGATCTATGAGCCCATCAGCTCTTGGTGACAGAATTGAGCCCTCAGTAGTCCACACAGAACCTGAGTTCTGGCGTGACACTGGGTGCGGCAGCCTCTGGGACAAAGACCACAGGACTGGCCCAAGGGCTGTTTGAAGGCCCAATCACCAAGTGGCGGCTGATCACATTTGAAAGTGGTGAGGCATAAAAGTTCTGGTGGAGTACCCAGTGGCGAGCGGACCGAGTGAGCCAGACTCTCTTTGGTGGGGGTACGGGACTGCGCTCCTCGAAGTTCACGGGCCACTCATAAGAAGAGCTTTGTATTTTGAGGAAAGAGAACAAACTCACAGCTTTTCCTACACATAAACCACCCAAAGTTTGCACCCATATGGATGCCAGTATTGCCCTTGAAATTAACATAACAATTAAGTTAGGTTAACCACCATAATCTGTTGGAATGCAGAGCAGGTTTCCACATAAACTGAGGCCCCACATCAGCAGAACAGCTTGAGCCGTTTCCAGGCCCAATGGAAAGCACATGTTTTTTTTTTCATAGTAAGTCTAAGCGTAAGGAAGGGCAGTATCCAAGCTGTCAAAATGCTCTCATGACATTTCTCAGAAAGTGTGCTGCATCCTCTCACGTACTTTGCAGTATTGAGGTGTGGATTATTCAGGTTGCATGTGCACTAGCGGCGGAGAGTAGTTACATACATCTTCAGTGACAAGACACCCACAAGTAGGTTTAATTTCCACTCCTGTCAGCACAAAAAGCAACATGAAAAGCTAAACATTCCCATGCCAATGCTCTCTTTACAGAACCAGCAAAACTGTGGGAAAAAAGTATTTGGTTTTAGAATACAGCCCAGTTGCAAAGTAAAAGTAGCCTAATTAATAATACCACTGATTCTTTCCAAAAGAACAATAATAGCATTTTAACACATGCAACAAAGCACCTGAATTAAGAATAAAATTGTGCCAGGGGCACAGCTGGTGTGCAGGTTAGTTTGTTACTTTGGAGTTTTATTTTTAAACCGAATGGGGGATATTTTCATATGTATTTGCCTGTATGATGCCTGCATTTGCAGCCGAGTGGGTGCAACTTCTATCCTCGAGGTATTGCTGAGAAAAGTGTTGTGAAAATAAGTGTCTGCTGGTATTCCACTGTGACTTTAGCTATAACAATGGTGTGCCCAGCGTGGCCATTGTGCACCTACCACAGTCTTGTAATCTTCAGCGGCTGCTGCTTAGGGCCTCTATGAGGCTGGTCTTTTCCATCCCCAGGGTGTCTCCTCGCCTCTGCTGGCGAACACTAGCAGAGGGCGATGAAGAAAAGGGCATCACCTCCGGTTGGTGCTAAAGTGCCTTGGGCTTGGCCTCTGCCCTTTCATGTCCCACTCACATCCACCCTCCCCATTCACACCATTCTCTGGCTGCTAACTTTACTGATCTGCCTACTTTATGTATCAATAGATATTTTTACTCGCCATATGTGCACAGCGGCTCTATGACGTCCTTTCAACAGTAGTATCCTATCAAGCCAGCCATGTCCCTTTGACACTTAAAGTATTCCCACGCCGGCCTGACGTCCAGTGTCTCAGGTAGGGTCATAAAATACTCCTGACTTCCCTCTGAGCAGGGTTAACGGCCTCAGCCTGTAGAACTGTACCGCTAGGGTTAGCTGCCTATGTAATCAATAATTTTGGCCTGATCTGCATCACATGTTAAAATCTAGTTTGCGACATCAACATTATCGGCGCCATCTTGTCCCTTTTCAGGCTCATATGTGTGCGTAAGTAGCAGCCATTTTGAATGCCATAGCCTCTCTGCCCACTGCCGATAGCCAGCGCGTCTCTCTCTCTCCCTCTAACCTTGCAAGCATCCCCCTGCACGCTGACAGCCCCCGCTCTCACAAGCTTGGGCCATAAACCTCCCCTTCAGCGCAACCCTGCCTCGGAGCCACATCCCGTTCCCAGCTAAACACCTCCCTCCATCCCTTTCATGATCTTGTATCCTTTGATAAACCCCTTTCCTCTGTGCCCGATTGTCCTGCTCGTTCCCGGGCCGCCACCTGGCCCTGCGGATGCAGTTTATTGCCCCCATACAGTAGGAAGCTTCTCTCATCAAATGATCTACAACTGATCAAAGCCCCCACCCCATGAGATCCGATCAGCCGCACACATTCCAGGAATCGGCGGAATGTCCAGCTGCGCAACAGTCATCACCTGTTAAGACCGGGGTGGGGACTTCTACTGTAAATGTGTGTGGGAACGGGCATGGAGCGGGGATTCCGAGGATGTCTTTCCATACATCAAATTATTTGCAAGAATGTGCCACATGTAATAAACTGCAATAAAGACCATAAACCTGTGTATAAGAGGCCAGGCCTCAGAGATGCGGGGAGAGCACCTCGAGAAGATACCCTGTTGTCTGATTTGATGTGTTCTGCTCCGTCGGAATAAACTCCTGTTTCCTGCCTTCCAGTCTCCAGCGCCTGCCTCTTTGTTTGATAGATTTGAGTGGTATGAGAGGAGGTTAACGCCGGGCAATACTTAAAGGTTCTTGGTCGACATCGGCCCTACCTTTTTCTACACACGTGGCCCTTTTTTATAGGCAATGACCCTCAATCTGCTGTATATCTGCTAAATGAATAGTTTTAATTACATCACTTTTGAATGAAAAATCAATATGAATCCGGCAAAAGAAGTAAACCTCAGTTTCCGCTGCACCTTTACTATTTGCTGCGCTTCTTGTTTTGCAAAGAAATGTCATAAACTAACTAATATCCTTTAAAGGGCATTAGACGGTGCCGCAGACTGGATTGGAAGGGCCTGGTTAGCAGCGATTAGAAACCATACCTAGTCTTGCACTTAATTTGCTCCATTATCATTTACAATGAGAACCTCTGCTTGACATCCAAGTCTACACAGTCCTAAATCAGTACACATGTATACTGATTTTACTCTAATAATCATAATAAAGGCTAATAAATTTAATTTCTTTAATGCCTCAAGATCTTGAAAATACTCGGTTAGAAATATATTACTAATCCATACTTTGTTCTTGGCTGCCTTTGAAAAATCAGAACATTAAGGACGGTTCGCTTCACTCCTAAAGCACTCCAAATTGCTCGGATAGCCTAACATAGTCAGAGGAAAATAAAAATAATTGAACTGGTATTTACTTTATGTATGAAACTGAGTTGGAGAGGGCTGAACTTGGAAACTTTGACAGAAGGCAGTGGGGAGGAAGGGGGCCGCTCAGTATTTGCTAATCTGTTTAGTCACGCATCTAGCTGGAGGCAGAGCGCTCTTCAAGGAACATCCAAAGAAGAAAAAAATGAATCTTTATGTCTGCTCCTCAGCCCCTGGCTGCTATTGCCAGCCAAACACAGATGCTGGGCTGGACCTGTAAAAGGCATCCACAGGCCCTTCAATTAAAAACAGAGCGGGAAGCAAACACCTCGAGTCTGAATCATGATGACAAACTGCGCAGACTCGATTTCCCCGCTACCCAGCTGCTTGCAGCCTCTACCCCTCCTTTTGCCAACGCATCACAGGGGAGACCCAACCCCCTGACAAGTTCGGAAAGGGTGGGATGCTATCCTCTCTATTCCCTGACTGCCATGAATCTCATGGTGCTACAGGGCTTCAGCCTAAAACGCCTGGGGCTATTTCACACCCATGTCACCAGGGAGTGGAGACTGGTCCCGGAGGCAATGTCTTTGCCGAGCTAATGGCCTCACAGGCCTCAGGGCTGTGAGCTTATTGGCCCGGAAAATGCTGTAGATTAAGATTCAGGATCGGCCCACAGGAAGCATTAGGGAGTGCAATTGATCGGAGTCGCTCTCATGAGAGTCATCAATCATCTCAGATCGGTAACAACAGCCACACACAAGCAGGAGTTGTGTGTGTGTGTGCATTTTATTTTAAACAGATAAAGGCAGTTGGTTTTTACTTTTGCAATGGGCCACCCTGAGAGGGGGTGAAGGTAAAGGGGGCGGAGCCCCGGAGCCCTCACGAAGAAACTGCCCCTGCAATCACCCCTAGCGCTAACATCGTGGAGACCTCATCCTTGATGCAAGCCTTTGACACTGTCAGTCACGCTGTAAAATGTATGCTTCACAGGAGGACTGTCCCCAGTGTCAACATCATGGGCACACCACTGAGTGACACCAGGGGTCAAGGAGAACTGAGCAGCAAACTGCACGAACAGTTGGAGGCAGTCACTCTGCTGTTCAGTAGTCAGGGCGGAGGAGAGCGTTACACTGTCCACTGACCCATCGTGTTCCTTCACAGACAGGAGGTCAGGAAGAGGCTCAGTCTCCTCCTCCATTCCAGCATCTGTTGCTAGAAGCATGCCCACTTCGGACCTCTGCAAGTGGGGCTTAAGGCGGTTCACATGCAGGACCCGCAAAGGGTTCCTTGGAGACTGCAAGTCCACCACGTAGGTGACATTACTCTTGTGCTCCATCACCTCAAATGGTCCAGTCCACTTATCCTGGAACACACAAGGCTCCACTGGGTCCTTGAACCACACTTTCTGTCCAGGCTGAAACTCGATCAGAGTGGCATTCTGATCATACCAACATTTCATCTCCTCTAGTTCCTAAAGGCCAGCATGTAGCTATGTACATCCTGGGGGTTACTGGAACTTTCTCACAGCCTTCTTTGACCAGACTTAGAGGTTCTCTTGCAGGATGCCCATACAGGGGCTTAAAGGGATTGAACTCTAAGGACTTCTGCGGTACCCCTCTGTAAGCAAACAAAAGGCATAGCAAGAGGAAGTCCCACTTACACTTCATGGGTTCACCAAGACCCATAATCATGCCCTTCAGGGTCCAGTTGAATCTCTCAGTCAGCCCATTACCTTGGGGTGGTAAGGAGTGGTGAACTTGTAGGTAACACCGCACTCCTGCCACAAGGACTTTATATACTTAGATATCAAGTTGGTACCTTGGTCGGACACCACCTCTCTGGGGAACCCCACATGGGAGAAAATCCCAATCGATGCACAACCCACCGCAGGGGCTGTCACAGTCCAGAGAGGAATAGCACCGGGTGGCATGGTCCACCAAGACCAGGATGAACCTGTTCCCCATGGCTGTCTTGGGATCCAGAGGTCCCACAAAGTGAATACCCACCCTATTAAAGGGGGTGCTGACCACAGGGAAAGGTTGGAGAGGAGCCTTACACTACCTTCTACTTTTACCACTTTCCTGGCAAGTCTGGCAAGACCTACAATGTGTATAAGAACACTTACGCATTTGGGGCCAGTAAAAGTGGGTGACAAGCCTTTCTAAGGTCTTGTCTTGCCCCAAATGTCCTGCAAAAGGCCCATCATAGGCCAGACCCAGTGGGAAGGCTCTGAAGTGCTGGGTAACCACCAGCACACAGGCTTCCCAAGCTCAACAACCGTGGGCCTGCTATACAGGAGACCATTTTCCAAGTAATTCCAATATGATCCAGACTGATCACCTACTGCCTGGATTGCAGCCTGCTGCCGCAAACCAACAAGAGAAGGGTATTTCTGCTGTTCCTGGCAGAATTTCTCCCTGGAGGGGCCTCCTTCCTGCTGCCAATGGGTCAGCTCAGGCAAATCCCCCAGTTCAGCCACTTGCACCCCTGTAGGCTCCAAGGCATCGCCTTCAAGGTTTGCCTCCTCCTAGACCATGGGAACTTTAGTGGTCAGTTTCCTGTGCCCCCTGCCTCATATCTTTCTGGCAGGCACCTGGGACACTCTTTCAGGTTTCAGGTCCTCTTGAATGCCCTTACCAGCTGCCATAGACCGAGTGGTCACAGGCAGACCCAACATCTCTAAATGAGCCCTCCACCCCGCCTTGCCTAATGGGAGCTCTCCAAATCATTGCCTAGTAGACAGACAACAGGCATGGCTGGCCTCACAGCTACCTTCAAGGTACCTGAGACCCCCGCCACTCAAAGGGAACCTGGGAAACTTTGCAGAGGCACTCAGAATTGTCAGCAGCAACTACTGGGTAGAATGTGCTGGGGACCCCCTGCTCCTCAGACACCAGCCGACAACTGACAGCTGTCACACAGGTTCTGGTGGATCTCAGACCCTCCACACTATGGCCATTGATGGTCACCCACTGCTTGCACTTCTTTGTGTTATCAGGCAGATGAGCTCTTGGGACCATCTCATTGTCTCCTAAAGAGACCAGGGACATTTCTGCGGGACCCCACCCCTCCTGGGCACTGACTCCTCCCCCAAGGCTACACTAGCCATTTCCCTATTGCGGTGGTAACCTTTTGGGCACACCTAGTATTCCCTTGGAAGTGGTCCACCTGACCACAACCATAACATGCTTTGAGACCCCCATGAACAGGCTTACCTGTTGGTACCCATGGCTTCTTCTCAGTGGGAGGCTGGGAGCCCTTACCTTGGTTCCCTTGGGGATTCGTTTTAGAGCCTTTTTCGGAACTCCTTCTGTTTACCTTTATGCCTCCACTCTTCTGCTGGGGACCCTGCCTACCTTTGGTGGGGTCTCCCACACAACCCTTTCGGACCCTGGTACTGACCCAGCGGTCCGCCTCCATAGCAAGCTTCCTGGGGTCAGTCAGCTTACTGTCAATCAAGTGCTGGCGTAGCTCCGGAAAACAATATTCTGACAAGTGCTCCCATGCAACCAAATCATAGATCCCCAGCAAATCATTCCCCTTGCTACCCTTCACCCAACCATCTAATGCTCTGCTAAAGTAGGACACATTCTCCACCCAAGTACTTGAATCCAGCTTCTTACAGTTTTAAAATGTATGCCTGTACAGCTCTGGGTTCAACCTATACCTTGCTACTAATGCTTCCTTCATGGCAGCATGGCATCTGATCCTCAGTGGACAATGCTAGCAATGTCTCCCTTCCTTCACTAAAAAAGCGGCCCCACAAGCCCGCTCCCCAATCTCTCTCAGGGACTCTGTGGGACCTCATCGCTGCCTCATAGGCCTTGAACCACTGACCAATATCCCCATGTTTGTGAAATCTTTAATAACGTCCTTGGGGATGTATACCTTCCCTTCTCCAGGCACTGATGGCACTCTGCCACCATTGCAATTGGTCTCTAGACTTTTGGCTTTCAGATCCAACTCCCTCAACCGTCTTTCATGCTCTAAGAGCATATTCTTCTCTTCCATGGCCAATTTCTTACTCTCCATGTCACACTCCTTTCCCAGCCTGAGATTTGTAAGCTCCAACTCATGTACTCTGCTTCTCTCTCTGTCCTCCAACTCCTCTGGAGACAGACCCTTTGAAGACACACTGCTGTGCTCCCACCCCAAAAGACAACTTCCCTCCAGTCAGGCCAAATAGCCCCTCCTGCTGCTCATCTAAAATCTCTCACTCCACCATAGGCTCTTCGGTATGCTCACTGGCATTCCTTGATTCCAACCAGGCCCTCAGCGCCTTTTGATAGTTCTTCTTTCTGGTGATGCCTTTCACAGAGATTTAAAATTTTCTGCAGACAGCTTTAAGTTGTGGCACAGTGTATCAACCCTCTTCTCTTCAAATTCAATATCAATGATTGCAAGTGATACTAGTTTACTCATGGTGAAAATTGGCAGTTCTCAAGAAGCAAAAAATTCCAAGGACAAAAAAGTTCTACCAAATGTATGTGGTCGATTAATGGTCTGCACTATACTAGTAGTGTACACCAATCACTATATGTAAGCCACAAATGCAAGTACAGATCCTCACCACTGACCACCAGTGTTAGAAATGGGGGTCTCTTGTTTGCAGAGGTAGGTACCTTTGTCCAAATAGCGACCCTTGCTTCTAGTCAGAGAAAGGGGGATACACTTCTAAAATAAACCCAGCTTACCCCCTTGGTATCTTGGCACAAGCAGACAGGTTTATCTAAGAGGCAGTGTGTAAAGCATTTGTGAACACATACAGTAATACAGTGAAAACACTACAAATGGACACCACACCAGTTTAGAAAATAAGTCATCTTTATCTAAACCAAAACAAGACCAAACAACAAAAATCCACAATACTGTAATAAAAATATGACTTTCAGATGGTAGAAATGGTTTAGTTCAAAGCAAATTGCAGATGCAACGCTTTTCACACAAAGTACCTTGGATGCGTCATGCAAACAAACAAAACGGGCAGTGGAGAAGGTGATGCATCGGTTCCTTACTGCTGTGCAGGGGAGGTGATGCGTCAGTTCCTTGCTCCGGGGGAGGTGATGCGTCGGTTCCTTACTGCTGTGCAGGGGAGGTGATGCGTCAGTTCCTTACGAAGAGGAGGTGATGCATTGGTTTCTTACTGCATGGGGAGGTGATGCGTTGGTTTCATACTGCAACCCCAACGATGTGACAAACTTGGCGCCTCAATGTGTGGATTCTTGCAGCCGCACAGCAGGTCTTGCGTCAAAATCAGTGTGGTGATCTTGGACTTCAGAGATCGGTGCACTCGATGCGGCGATCTCGCAAGCTGCGGCATGTGCTGCGATGGTTTCTTCGGTGATGCGTTGGAAAAAGGTATGGATGAGTCATGCTTCTCGGTGTTGCATTGAATTTTCCAGCTCCTGGCGGATAAAGTCTCTAAAGGTCCAAAACAACAGCAGGCACCTCTTTGCAGGTCAGAACTACCAGCAGGGAAGTTCATGGGGAGCTGGTGGTGAAGTCTTCTTTGTGTCCCTGAGACTTCAGAACAGGAGGCAAGCTCAGTTTCAAGCCCTTGGAGATCTTCCTCAAACAGGGGACACAGCAAACAGCAAAGTTCTTTTCTCCTTTTCTTGGCAGCAAGTAGCCACTGCAGGCCAACCCCAGACAGCATACAGCACAGGGGCAGTATTCTTCTTCAGCTTCTCCAGCTCTCCTCCTTGGCAAAGGTTCCTCTTGATTCCCAGAAATGATCTAAAGTTCTGGGGTCTGCTCCCCAATATTTATACTACAAAATCCTTGGTTCTCTGGTGGCAGAGAAGCCCTGTGCGTGGTCCACACCAGTTCTGTCCTTTCTGGTGCAGCTTCCTGGCAGAGGGTGGAGACAGCATTGTGGAGGCAGACCAGGCCCATTCAGGTGAGCGGAAATCTCTTCCTCTTCTCTAAATGCAGCCCAGGTCTATTCAGCTCAGCTCTGACTCATCAGGCTCTCTGGAGCCACTGCTCCTCCCCAGCCCCTGTCATCCAAATCCAGATATGCAATACACAAAACTGGCAGAGGCACACCCAATGGCTAGGCGAGAAAACACCTACTTTCTAAAAATGGTATTTTCAAACACAGAATGAAAAAAATCACCCTCACTAAAAGATGCATTTAAACATTTTGAGTTCAGGCATTCTAAACTTTATTTGCCTACCTTGTTCCCAGGGGTAGTTATGTTTATAAGATGTTATAAGCAAACTCCCCTTTCTTTCCTATGGGAACAGGTAGCCTTGGAATGGTGAAAAACTAAATTGTCAGAAGTTTATTATCAGGACATGCCACACACACCAGGGCATAGCCTATCTTTCACAAACACTGCACCCTGCCCACAGGGGTACATTGGGCCTACCATAGGGGTGACTAATATGTAAGAAAATGTAAGGGTAGGGCCTGGCAAGTGGATGCACTTGCCAGATCGACATGGCAGTACCAGACAGCACACAGGCTCTGCAATGGCAGGTCTGAGTTATCTTTGCAGGCTGCTTATGTGGGTGGCACAATCAGTGCTGCAGCCCACTAGCAGCTTTTGATTTACAGGCCCTGAGCACACACAGTGCACTGTACTAGGGACTGGCTTGTAAATCAAATCAGCCAATCATGGTAACACCAATCCATAACAACAATTTACAAAGGGAGCACTTGCACTTTGGCACTGAACAGCAAGCAGTAGTAAAGTGCCCAAAAAATCTAGACCAGTAAAACGGAGTCCAACACACAGCAGAAACATAGGATGCTAAGGCAAAAAATGCAGGGGAGACCCACGCCACTGGTGCCAGGTTTAACAGTCATCCTTCACCAATCTTACACAGATGCCTATTACCACATCTCCCAAGACAGCTAATAAGCTCCCTTGCTATCTGCTAGAACTACAGGTTTAGAGTAGCTAAGTCCACTCTAAGAAAAATACTGAGACTTCTTTTAATGGCAGACTCATTCCTCGCATTCCTCAACTCTTCCATTAACACACGAGTTCTCCTGGAACTTCTCAAATTACATCACACAAAACCTTTTTTCAAAAAGCTTTCCCATAAGCCAAATGACTTGTACAATTTCATTGCTGTATTGCACAAATGGTAAAAAAAAAATATATATATATTATATGTGCAAAGATTTGGGTCCCTCTGATGTCTTCAGCTGTGAAAAATACTGTATTAACACTATTTGAGGCATTGTGGTATTGCACACAAGTGTGCCAGTAGGTTCTATTGTGACATTTGCATTGAAAGTGCACCTTCAGTAGACATTTCTACGAAGTGTTAACTGCCTAAGTGTAAGGTATATAAAAGAAAGATTACACATACTATACACTGAAATGACATGCGATATTCCACATGCCCATTGTTTGCTCATGGGTGAATGTACCGCTAGGATTTATCGCAAAGCTGGGTCATGGCAAATTCATAGATGAGGCTGTGTGTGAAATTCAAAGAGCACTTGCACTTTTGCTGACCATTACACCCACTTTGCATTCATTACCCGGGATTTGAAGCTTTGCACTTAAAGGCCATTTGCCATTGCACGAGCAGCAACTTTTAACATTTTATTTTTTTTATTTGCAGGAAAAATTGATAGAAGCTGCTGTTTGTGCCGCATTGTGTCATATGTGACCTATCTGACTGCAGAATCCCCAAGGCTCTGGCCCAACCCTTCCAATTCACCTTTGGCTTCTGCAATATGTCAGCCCTCGGGTACTTGGGACAGTTGAACACACTTTCTCAATGTATGCTAACAACCCGATCACTTAAAAAACCTTCCTAGTCACAAATCTAATCCGTTATCCTGGGCATCACCCTCACAGCAGTCCACCGCTAGGTGAGCATCGACCAGCTCAAGATGAGACAGGGAGAATCATAGGGAAATGTCTTGCACAGGGAGGCGTAATGCTAGTGACAATCCACGGGGGGGGGGGTGAATGGAAACATGATACCCTTGTAGAATGTCTATCAGTAACATTTCCAGAGGAACTCTCAGATCCCAATGCTTGGATTGCATTCTAGAAGAAAGATAATGTAGTGATAGGTACAAATCAAGCCGATAAATGGGTGATCAAAACATTCAAACAAGTCATCTCAGACCACAGGTGATAAGAAGGGTTACCACAACAGAAAAACGCTCGGAAAGCAGGCTAGGGATACAAAGGCAAGTTGTTCTATAGGTGATCATAAGCAACAACACAGTTTAGTCATGAAACAAATAGATGATGCTGAGGAAAATGGCAGTCAAGAAGACTTTTGTGTCTGGGTACTATTCTAGGATTTTTTTATGATGTATTTGGGAATACGGCCCCACGCAAACTCTTATGGCCATCTACACTCTGCATACCTTTGTTGCATGCATTTGCATCTTTGTTGATCTTTCCAAGAAGGTATCCATCATTTTTACAAAGGCTCACAAAAATAGAACTTCCCTGGCCCACATGATACCTGCTCAAGGCTCTATTGTGAATCAATCCCATTGCATTGCCCCATTGAATGCAGGCTTTAGGGTCCCTGGGGAATGGTCCCTGCCTCCTTTCAATCTGCAAGACACTTGTGTGTCCATGCTCACAGGACCACCGAACTCACCCCCAGAAGGCAAGATTATCAGCTACCCTATACACCCATGTACGGTGCCTTAATATATATTTTTTTCATTCTAGGGGCACATGCACATTCACTGTTTGCCTCTCACCTCAGGGAGTGTTTTTTCCCAGGGACTGCTGCTACTGTGTTACCCTGCATTGTAGCTGATGTTCATTGCAGTGCAATGGGAAGGTACGACAGCGAGTTGTTGTTTATCATACTCATTACATGGCCAGAGTCCTTTCAAGAAGGCTCACTCATTCCCTCTCTCTTACCCCTTCACGAATAGGCGAGACACACTCTCATACTTAGTCGCTTCCAAGGTAGGAAGGGAAGCCATATTGCCAAAAGCCCCTGTAGGCACTATAATTATCCCAGTCTACTATCAGCACACACACCCAGGCTGACAAACCAACCCTGACCCAGTCAGCCCTAGCAAGGACACTCTTAGATTTCAAGGATCACTAAAGAGGCCTAATCACCTGCTGCAAAATGAAACACTGGGTGACCCAAGACAAAAGATGAGATTTGACTGCTCACCTCATTCCAAGAAGTCTCTTGGTTACAGAAATACGTTTTAAATATCTATAGAACACCCAAGACAACTGAATATTTACAGTTTTCAATATATGGTTCACATTTACAAATATATATGTTTTTATTTTATAATCCTCTCCTGTTTGTAATTAATGCTACATTGTTATAATAAAATCTGATTACCTCTACATCACTTATCTTGGCATTTTAGTACATGTCATTTGCACTTTTCATTCTGGCACGTGCGTGATCTCAGGCCAAAATAAAAGAGAAAAATAGGGTAAAACGCACACATAAAATATCGTACAATCAGTCTGCCATTTTGTTTCAGTCTTTCACAGTCGTCTCTAATTCTGATAGCCCCCCAGTCAAATACAAGGCATTGACACGCTGAGCACGTTTGGCTCAGAGTTAGCAAGCTAGGCTGAGAAGATGACCCCGATCATGGGTGGGCGGTAGAGAGACCACAGACATTTGTAGAGAGGTAATGGAGCAGGGGTTCGCAAAAAAGAAACCTGCTCAAATTAACTCCCCTATAATACGTATTAACAATAAGTGGTAATAGAAAACTGATGTGCACCTTACATAAACACAAGGGAAATGTAAAGTCTCTGAATGTGGTTTCCTCAGGAGTGCCAGGAGCCGACGATAACCCCAACCCTTCCCCCCTACACCACCTGTGCCTATCAAACTCTAGGACGCAAGGGTGATATGGAGGGGAAAGGAGGGAACAAAACAAGGAAAGTAGGAGGAGACAAAACACTGGACTCTTTGGACACTGCTCTCTTCTGCTTCTGTCTGAAGGTGAAGCTACAATGGAATAATGGGTTAATATAACAACAGTCACCCCACAATCCCCCAATGTCAATACATAAACCACCTTTTACCTGAGAGCACAAGAGTGTGTCAATGAAAGCAACTAGGAACTTTTCTGGAAACCCATATGTGACCATGGAACTATGGACATCCAATATGGCCTAGATTTGAGGGATGTGAGATATTATCTCTGGTTATGACTTTGGTATATACCAATATAGTGGTCAGAGTGTGATTCTTACCTAACTAGAAACATCTCTGGGGGAAAGGTCTTGTAGTGTAAAAAGGTCAGGATCACATAAGCAGTTGCCTGGAGGGTCAGAATTACATACATAAACACCAATAGACTTCATAGTAAGAACACAATGTAAATAGAGTGCGCTACGAGCGCTTTACCGGTTCTTCTTGTCCCTGTACTGTGATGAATGCCAGAATCCGGGAAGTCCAGAGAACGAACAAATAATAAGGACAATAAAGGGGAGAAAGGGACATCGCTAGGCGGACCACAAAGCCCACAATGCCACGCAACACTCCTCACCACTCAATCCGCAAATACCGGCTGTTCGGCGGGACCATAGTCCGGCCCAATGTTGAGTCCACATGAAACAGGGCGAAGAACACCACAGTGACACCGGGGATAAGACAGCCGGCGCAGAGCGAGGGAACAACTAAGAAGTAGCACCCAAGTTAATAATGGACACTTGGGACTACCGGCAATGCCTCAGAATCCTTCCGTGTTACCCCTGAGGAGAATGTACTGACTGACGACTCTCGGAGGGTGGTGAACAGGAAGGGATGAGCTTCACCAAGGAATCAGGAAAGCGGCATCGACATTCAGGAATAGCCGCTTGTAAGCCCGGGTGATAGGTATGGCTTGTAATACCGTGACCCCAAGCCAGGACAAAGCAAATAAACAAGGTGCACAGCAATAGGAAGCCGAGCCTCAGATCAAAGACGAGAGCCCAAGAAGAGACGAGGGCGTGTAAACGGAAAGGGCCCAGCGGAAGTGCCAACTCGGAGGAGAAGAAACTAGAGCGCGAAGCGCTGAGCGCCTGGGGAAGCGAGCTTAAGTTCCGGCTCGGACCCCTTGCGCATGCACATTGCCGCGCGGCCATTTTGGATTTGTCTCCGTCTCTGTAGTTCGTCTGTATATTCCACGGAGGCTAGGCAGGCATGACAGGAAATAGCTTTGCGCATGCATGAACTAACACAAAAAATTATATGAAAGAGTTAAATAACATTGTGGTTTGAAAGAAACGATAAGCATTGCATGCAACAGAAATTTGCATGTTGCATCTTGCTTTGGCATAATAAATAATGCCGCTTTTTACTTTAAGCTTATGCTAGGTAACTCTAATTATGAATAATGCAAGGTGGGTGGTAAACCGTGAAAAGTGCACTATCATATAACTAATGAATGTTTATTTTCTATTTGACTATAGTACGCTGGATGAAGCGCCATTTTTCTTATATTGGCCACAGAAGGGAGGGGTCAGAATGAGGAGTGAAAATGTCATGACAGTACAGTCAGAAATGCTGAGTGCTGTGAAAGGCCGATATGATGTTCGTTTGCCAAGAGACGTGTTTGACTGTGGGACAAGGAGAACTCTTCTGCGGCCACTGTTTGAAAACATGTGTATTTGAAACATATAATAAAATATGTGAACAAAACTATTATAATTCGTGGAAACAGTTGTAGAACAATGAATGTGCCTAAAATCTTAATGAAGTCACTGTGGTGTGACCACACCACCTCCCAAACCCACCAATCCCCTGTCAAGTTACGAGAAATGTTGCAACAATCGTGGGATGGACATGGCAGTTTTAGGGTATAATTGGTGTGCCTTTAGGGGTGTGATTTAAGCTTAGGCTGGCAGGAGAGAGAGAGGGGAGATGCGTCGCTGTCCGTAGGTTTGCAGAGAGGCCTAGCTGTTCATGACCTGTCCTGTTCCTGTCCTTTTAATCTTTGTTCCCTGATTTTTTTGGGGGGGACCCCCACCATCACCTAGGCTGAGGGGGTAATTTTCTACAGACCGTTAGGTTTGTATTAGTCTGACTCATTCTTGCAAAATTTACTTACAGGTACTTTTTTACCTAACTTCTTTACCTATCCACTCCATCATAGGTATATTGAAACGTATTATTTAGATGAAACTATTGTCTCTTCATGCATCCCCACCGTTAGCTGTATTTTGTTTCGCATTTGAATTTTGCTGAAACTTTTATCTCTTAATCTAGCCACTCCTTCAAGCATAATGTCATTGACTATATGATGAGTTTATATTCATTGAATTGCTGATGTTTCTCTCCTTTTCGGAATTCATTATTTATATTTTGTAACAGTATGCATTGAGCATTTCAAAATTATTAAGATGAAAGCTTTATTCATTTTACAGAGAGTCTGTGATTATTTAGCTAACTGAATAGTTAGTTAGAAGGTATTATCATTGCCATCAACTATTTAACTAATTGGTTCATCGACCAAATGGAAGGAAAGTTGATGTAAAAGTTAGATATATGTCAAAAGGTGTCACATTTGAGCCTGTGAAAGAAAAGAATTGAACGTGCATATAAATTGACCCCAGCGCATCAGGGATTCTGGGTGAGTGTATATGGGCCATTGTAGTACGATGTTATTGAGTATTGATCCCTAATCAATTATTGGTGTTGCGCTGGATCAAAGGTGTGCACATCTTTGAGTGGGAGGAATTGTGCAATGCAGCAGTCTGCCTGGTCAGGATTACTTAGCAATGAATTTAAAGTGATGGCTCCGAGATATGGTCAGTGTAAGTTCAGATCTGTCTGAAAAGTAGCCTTTTTCACACAGGTGTATGTGTGTCTGGAGGTCAGGATGAAAATGAAGACCCGGACCCCTTGTTCAACAAGATGTGGTGAAGGGCAAAGAGGGATTTTATCCTTGCTCTTGATTAATGAGTTCCATCAGTTAGGGCCATGGGTGCAGGGGTAGGAGACGAGGGTGGGCTAGGACACTGGTGCAGGAGTGTTTCAAATCTCAGGAGTGGGGTGAATGCTTGCATGAAGGGTGCTTGAGGGTGCGAGGCACTGATTGGAGCATTGTTTTTTTTTTTTTTTTTCAAAACCTTTAGAGAGAAAATGTGATTCAGACACATTGCACCGTGCAACATAGCAGCTCAAGTCGACACAGGAGAAGTCATGTCATGCAGTCAGAAATAAGTAGATTACACCTTGCAGTACACAAAAATACATCAACATGGAAATCTCAGCAACACCACCAGGGTGTACCTTCTCCATAAAGGGACCCATACATGGAAATAAGGTGATTGGTGAGTACCAAAAGGTGGAGGAGCCAATAGGGAGAGAGGAGGCACTCACTGTCCAGCACCGGCGGCCGGCGGGGAGCACGGGAGAGGCAGCACCACTGGGGTGGGAACGGGAACAAAGATAAGTCACCAAAGGGCCCCAAATGTCAACCGGTCGGGACCTGGGGGGCAGTAAGTCCCAGAACTCCGACAATAGAGTTTGACACTGCGAGGCATCCTCCAGCCAGCCATCGATCTTAGGAGCAGACCTGCGACCCCAACACATGGCAACCCTACGCCTAGCCAGGACCAGCAGCATCGCTATCAGGTATCGAGAAGCATCAGGGCAGTACTTTATGAAACCATGGAGGCACATAGGGGGTCAGGATGCACCATGGTGCTAGTAATAGCCGAAATAGTGGAACACACATCCCGCCAGAACTCAGAGACCTTAGGACATAGCCACGCCAAATGTGAAAAGTCAGCGGCAGGGGCAGCGCAACGCACACAAGTGTCCCTTGGGATGAGCCCGAGCCTGTGGAGCTGGGCAGGACTGCGATACAACCTATGTAAATACTTAAAATGTATCAGATGGAGCTGGTAATTGGGAGACAGCTTCTTAGTCTGGTTACAGCAGTATAGCCAGTCGACCCCGATTGTAGCATAGTTTGAATGATGGGGCCAGCGTTGGATAATTGTGAGTAAAGATCTTGCTGAAGTGACGCAGTCTTTTCCTATCAAAAGCTGTGCCGCGGTGAGCGTGTGTCTCTGGAAATTAAAAAAACTGCGGGTGCAGCCAAGGGGTGGTCTAGCCTGCAAACTTATATGTTAAATAAGCCCATATTTAGCACCGGAGCCTGTTGATTTAAGGCTGTCTCACTGCTTGCATTGTGAGGCCATACTTATAGACCAGAGTTATTCAAACTGTGGGGCGCGCCCCCCAAGGGGGGATCGACGCCATCTCAGGGGGGGCGCGCACTCCACCATAAAATGTCACCTTTCATTGTTTCCCACAGCAGAGAGGCAGAGTGGAGCTGCAGGGGAACTAAGAAGGGGTGAAGACCATCAACGCCTCATTAACAGACAAAGGTCTTTAAAAGACCTGTGAAGTACTCGGGTGTGGCTGTGTGTGCGCCTGCGAAGCTGTCTCATCCCGGGCTGCCACCCACAGATGCAGGAGGCGGGGAAGAGTAGCCCTTTAAGTCCAATGGGCGTTGCGCGCCTGTTCTTCACCCATTTCAAATGGGGCTTTTGGAATAGAGAACAACAGCCGATTAACACATAGGAATGTCACCACTGACGTGCCACTAATGAAGTGAACAGCACCATAGATGGCAGGAAATGTCGCAAAATTTGCGTACACAAAGCTCCTGCATTATACTACCTTATGGTAGTGTGGCACTTCTTCACTCCTGCTGTTTGCCATGCGTGCTGCCTCGCTGTGAAGGGTTATGCCTCTGAGCATTTTAAAATCACCAACAGGTAAGTCAGATCTGAAGAGAAAGCGAACAGACAGTGCTTCTTCATAGGGCATCTGCTTGCCTGAAAGTAGTATGTTCACTTTCGATTTCACAGCATAGTGAACATCACATACTCCCTGTATCCTATTTTTGACTGTCTCACTTAATGTCTGCCTCTTTCTTTAGTTCTATTGTTTTATTACCACCTGCTTTTAAACGTTCGGTTACTTCACTGGGCAGTTTTGATTTAAGCCTGACACCCTCAGGCATAAAACACCCATAATAAAGCCCCCTATAACATCCATTGCACGATAGGCAGAGGCTTTGCATATTCAGGTTTAGCACCCTACTCTAACCTCAGCATCCTAGTCCCTCACCTAAATATGGAGCAGGGTTGTCCTTTTCAGAGAGGCACCTCCAAATACAGCCCCTTTCTCCAATCTTCACACTCCTGGGACAGTCTTGGTATCTTGCGCCAGAGCACCCATAAATACAGCAAAATACTAAAATGTACCCCCCAGGGCACCCTTCTACTTGTGGTATACACCTGCCATTTTTAGGCACAGCAGCTGGGACATTAGCCTCCTAGGTCACACATCCCAGACACTGGGTATCCTTTGGCCTATTGTTATATTTTCAAACTTGCACCCTTCAGAAGCAAATCACTAGCATTATGATAAAAATGCAGGGTCTAGAGCACTACAGAAGTAGGAAGTTCCTTTTCATCGGCTGTGAAGGAGAAAGCCTTCAGCTTAAAAATCTATCCAAGGGATGAACTTGTACCAATCACTCCCCCAGAGGAGCGACCTGCTTCATCTGATCCCAGAAATCCTGCCCACTACCATTGTCCCAAAGAAGACACCTGCCTCACTCCCAGGTCCAGGTCCAGGGACATCTTTAGGATCTGGGGAGGGGGGGGGGGGGGGGAGGGGCATATTCAGAACAGCTTTGAATTTATGATCCAGTTTCAGCTCTTTCATGCCCTCTTCGGTCTGGTCACTGACCGTGCACTGGCAACTGGTCCAAATTCTAAATGTGTTGACATTTCATATTCAGGGATAGTGATGTGTGTATTCAATATTGTAACACAGCAGCAGCTCACTAATGTTACTGAAAATAATCTCTGTGACACCCCCCCATTTCTTGTGTGTGCAGTGCTGTTTTGTTCTAAAATAAAAAAAATGTTATGGGTGTTGCATGAAACTTAAACACATGTGTCTGCAAAATGTCTTTAGTAGACTCTCACACATCACCACAGTAAAAATAAATTAAAGGAAAATGCTATTTAAAACAATCTGTTTAAGAATGATTCAAGATAGTCAGGGTAAGACTCTCTTCAGAACAGAGCTGGCTCTATCAGGGGTCCCCCTTAAAGGCTGGGGCCCTGGGCCAGAGCCCACCTTGCCTATGTCTTAAAACGTCTCTGCCAGGGAAGACACCTGCTACAACCTGTGTATCAAATAAACTGCTTACCTCAATGCCTGGCAGAGGGAGTCAACCACTTTTTTTCATGGAAAGAGAAGCTGTGATAGGATGGGCAGTGTAGGAATGGGGAGTTTTTTCTGGGAGGTGAGAATGGGGCAGTGCTGCTTAGGATGGACAGAGTTGAAATTGTTTTGTTTAATGCCATTGGACAGTGCTTCTCAGTGGAGAGCATGGTCTTTGAATGGTACTCATTTTATTGACCACAGAAGTTTCTTTGAGGAGGCTTTGCAAGAATTAAGTGGAGAACCCGTAACAATTTGCACACATTTTATCTTGAAAAATTTAGTTTTGGACTGTGTGGTAAGCCTCTGTCATTTCACCGCATCAACTCGCAAACCTGCAATTTTCTAAGCACTCTTACTGTGTATAACATTATTAGCCCGATATGGACTCGGAAATGCGGATGCCGGTCGATTATGTAGAATACCAGGTTCCAGAATTTTTTGTCAAGTGGTGGGGGGGCCTGACATCTAAATAAATTCAGCTAGGGGGGCTCAACCTAAAAAAGTTTGAAGACCTCTGTTATAGACAATGCCACTAATAGAACCTAACGCCCCCTACCCACCTACCGACTGAGGTGGCTTCTTCGGAAGAGTCAGGTAGAACTGATTACTTAGGCGTGGCTATTGTTGCAGGGCCCCCAATTCGTGTCTCCCGTGTACACACCGGACTGGCTCATAGGTTCACCCTCGCAGCTAGAGGTGAGACACAGGGTAACAGCTGACCCCCGCACAGGCTGGCGGAGGCGTCCCATGCAGCCTCTCAAAGCCACGATTCTTTCCGTTCTGTGATAAATTTGGAACAAAGCTGCTCTTTGAAAAAGATGTGCCGGGACAAGTTGATTTCCTTGTGCAGCTTGTCTATTACCCTTGGTTGCTAGGAGACTAGCCAGAACGATCTTGAAATGCATCTTCGTGTTTTACAGTCAATTACGCTGCCGCCATGGCACTCTTACTTTCACAGCGTGCTGCAAAGACAGACATATCACCCACACCCCGGACATGGCGCTTATTTTCATTTCAACTATATGTGCATCAGAACCAATGCCTGACTTCTAAGCTGTAATGAAATAGAATTCTCTGGATAATTAAACTGTGTCTCCTTTCAATTTCACTGATGGGGGAAACTAGCACCATACCAGCAAGATTATTCACCAGAGCAAAGCACCCGGAAGGTGGGGAGGGGGTGGGGGCATTAAACTGGTAGTGCCATGGGAAGAGGCGTGCGGGGCAGGGATTTAAGTGGGCCAGGTCCACGGGGTCTCTGACGAGTTATATTTAAAAAGACGGACATTGAAACTGGTCGTATCAGGCTCTATACTCGTCCTTAACTTTAGTGCCAAAACCACTGATGGATATCTGAACAATGGACGTAAAAAGTATATTTCACGTGTTTTATGTATGTAATTTTGCGTTCCTTAGAGTGTTGGCTTTTAGAAGGATGGTGAATTTATTAATTTTTTTCGTGCAGAATATTAATACTGTACATCAGTCGCTGTCGGCACGGATCTGGGGTGGTGAGGTGGGCGCGGGTTGGTGGTTAAGGAGAGTGAAAATAATAAAATAAAAAATAAAAACTTACTGTTCACCTTGTCTCTTCTTGTATCTCCCCTTCGTCCCTCAGCACCACTGGAACAAAACAGGAGGCACACCCAGGTTCCCTAAGCCAATCACAATGCTGCAATGCAGCGTTGTGATTGCCAGAAAATGGGAGCCTGGGCATGTTCTCCACCCAGGCTGTAATACAGCCTGGGTGGAGAACATGCTAAGTGCGCATGAATGTTTGGCCAGCCCCAGATGGCCAGCCAAACATTCATGCGCACTTGCAAAGTGTGCTCACCACTCCCCCTGCTCCTGTGTCAGAGCAGCCCCGCCCCGCCCGCCCTACAAAGCTGCCACAGCAATAGAAAATAGAAAAATAATAACCACGTTTTTAGAATTTTATTTTTCCTTTATTTTGCAGTGCGGCGATGGTCCTCCGCCTCAGTGGAGGAGTTGCCACTACCGTACAGTACATACTCTGAACAGAGTCACCTCCAAGTGTTTATAACAAGCCATGACTGAGAGCCCTGGAGTTGAGCCGGAAGTCAGTGTTAGTTTCTCACAGTGCCTGTCAGTGGTTCAACAAGGTGTGCAGAATACATGCTCATCCAATCCTTGGCCTCTCTACGGAGTGCACAGAGCAAGGGTCACATAGTCCAGTTGAAATGATGATTCTGTGCAAATGTGTATTAACGAGGTACATAGTTCTCATAAGATTGGCTCACAGGTCAATGGGTGCGTTGGGTGTTTTGGGGGTGGTAAACTGAAGGAATTGTAAGGAAGTGAATTCAGGAGAGAGTGAAAAGAGGGTGCTGAAAGGGAAAGAGAAAAGGTGTAACATATGCAGATGAATGAGATGTGGAAAGAATAAGGCATACTCATGCAACATACAGTGAAAATAACAGGAATGGTTGGGGCTTTGAAGACTCCACTCACCCCCCTTACACAGGCCTCAGGAATATTTAAATCAACAGTCTCACAATGTCAGGATTTAAACATTCTCAAAAAGAATTATTTATAACAAAATCATTTTGGTAACTTATTTATCTTAAACAGCTAACAACCATTTGCAAAGCCAATAGCCCAGTCTGGTTTTAGGTATGTATCAGCTGTTATGTAATATATCTAGATGCAATAATAGAAAGCTCAGACAGGAACCAAAATTCGGTCCGGGTGGCACATCTTTGGGAATCACAGAAATGTAGTTTACGTGGTTAAGCCACTCTTAATTATTTGCCATTCCCCTTGTTGAGGCCATCCAATTTATTTATCCCACTTAAGCCCCCTAATTAAATCCCCGCACCGCTGCAGAATTCGCGCCGCAGGGAAGGGGTTAATGCTCTGGTGTGGGGTGCCTCTGAAAGGTCCGGTAGAAAGTTGTATATGTCTTGTTGAGGTGGACCCATGTAAACAGGGTAACTTCTGGACTCGCCTAATATGGCTGCTAGTTGCAGAGTCAGAATGAGTCTCATGTCGTGGCAAGCTAACAAAACCTGAAATATATATCGACAAAGTCAACAGGTTCATTATTTTAAGAGTAAAAGTGCTTCATCTTTAGAAAGTTAGTGAGTATGATTGGGCAAGTGTATGAACCCGAGAACAAATCAATGGATAATTTAGAGTCTGGATGAATGGGTCAGAGACAGGGGCCATGGACGGATGAATAGATGAGTGGATGAGAGAACGGATAGATGGATGAGTTAGTGCACTGATGGATGAAAAAGTGATGAGTGAGTGGGCGTACTGTTGAATAAGTAAGTTTAGCAAATGTGTGTTGCTGGATATATAAATTGGCTATCCATGCATCAATACCTATGCATTTACCTCCCAATCTGACTATCCATCAACTACTAAATTCTTATTTCTCTGCATTACACAAAATTTTCAACCCATTCTTCCTGATACATACTTATAAGCATGCAGTTGTCAACTTACACTATTGCGTTCATTGTGAAATCCTCTTATGCGCTCACACAATCATTGTTTATCCACTCACACATTATCTACCCACTTGTATTTGTGCAAGTATGCATGTAAGGTGCCATTGTATTTGTCTGCATGTGTGCACATGTGTGTTGTCTTAATAAGTGTCCCTTCATAGTGTGCTTGTATATAAATGAGTGCCTAAGTGTTTGTATGTGCACTGGTGCCTATATGCACATTTATTTCTTTGTGCACGAATGCCTTTAAATGTTATATTCTGCCTCTGGATGTAAACATGCATATGTGTTGTTTTGTGTCTACATAGGTGTCTGTTTGTTTCTCAGTACGCGTGTGCAAAGAGGTGCTTGAAGGTATGCGGTCTGTGCATTCTTGGAACCCTGATTGTGCCTGGGTGTCTGTATCCATTTTTGTGTGAGTGTGTGTGGATGTCACCTGTAGGTGTTTTATGACAATGAATACATCTTATGTGTGTACTTGATTGTCTGAAAGTTGTGAATCTCTACCTGCATGCACTATACAAGTGTTTTCGTAAATGTTTGATTTTTAGCTGTTGACCTAGAACCATCCATGCAATACCCTACTTGATGGTTCCATTTTTCACAAATATTTTCCTACAGAACTTCTCCCATTCCTCTGCAGGGAAAAATAATCATAGAACGAGGGAGAAAAGAACACATAATACTTGTTCGAATTCAAAATATTTGGAGCACTGACTAAAGGCAAAGGGCAAAGTGGGCCCACACACCGACAAGCACAAACCTGCATCTTGGAGATTTCAGACTCCCTCCTCCCAAAGCCTTGACCCACTGTCATGCCCTTCATAATATGACACAGGCACCATCAAATCGGAAAATATACTTAGTGCCACGGAATTTTTTTATTTTTTATTTTACAGTATTGTTTCTCCCTGAAGAAAGAAACATGTATTTTCATCCCGTTTTAGGTGCACACAAATCTTGAAGTGCACAAACACCTTTAACTCACTGCGCATAGCAAGGGCCAAACATTATCTTTTGTAATGGAACACTATAGGGCCTATTCAGAAAGGTGAATGTGGTAGCAAACCTAAGTTAACGAACGTGTTGCAATTAAAAGGCACCCTCTTGATAAGCAGGAGTCAGGCATCCAGTTCATGTAGATTAACAAGTTGAAGGTTTAATGCCGAGGTTACAGGTTACATAGTAATGTACCCCACCAGGAGCAGCGTCCTCACTGCTCAGCACACTCTAACTACCAAGCAACCTTCAGTCACACACCAGCATTCCGTGACATCACTCACTGACTGAGCAGAGAGCAATGGAGGTGTGCACAGAATGAATCATTACCTTTGTATGCTTGCCAAGGATTCACAAAAGATGAAATCCAACTCACAGGTTGGAAGAGAACATTCCAAGGCATAGCTTGCCTTGGAAGTCTGGGACTGCGCACAAACACACATGCATGGCCATTCCCAAACTCTTCTTGGTCTCCATTCCATAGGGCGGAGTAACTTCCCTTCTAGTGTAGGAAGGGAAACAGATCACCCACAAATCGGGTGGCGGAGGGGTGGGGGGGGGGGGAGGATGGGGTACAGGAAGGGCTTTCTCCACAAGAAAAATATTTTCCCTGTGGAGGAAAAATTTGAATTTCCAAAAGGGCTCAAACCCCCACTCTGTGGACTTCTCTGCTATGCAGAACTCCGCACAGCAGGAATAGGAGCCAGGTGGAAAAGCCATATGTCCTTTTCATTATTACAGCTTTAAACCACTGCCTGGCAACACCTTCAGGCATGCTACTGATAATAAGATTAACGTAAAATACATGCAGGCAGACGCCAAAGTTTCCGCCTGTATTTCTACATATTTTCGTGAATGGACTCAATGTGACTTGAGGTGTGATTGGAAAGGTTTGCCACAATCCCACCACTTCAGGACCTCTGGAGCTTGGCATATAGCCCTTCACTGTCACACACGCGCATGGTTGCATCACAGCATTCCATTCCCCCTACCTTGCATAGGTTTCTAAATGTGCCATGCTACACTGAAGGTTCAGCTACAATGCATAATAAATAGAAGGTGCAGAACCTACATTTCACAAAAAGAAGAATTTACCTCATTATGAGGGCTCACACCGCTTTTGTACTATGCAAATGTCATGCCAGTGAATAGGGAGCACCACCATACATTATGACTGAGGTACTATCGACAAATACCTAATGAATGTTGCTTAAACAGTAAACTAATAGACATACAACAATAATGGCTGACAGGCTGACAATTTGTTACTTTCTCTTTCTGGTAATACATATTCCTGTAAAAAACCCACAGTTCTTCCTAACCAGACCTAAACAAGCATTGGCAACGCCAAAATTTCAACTCAATGAGACTATTGACTCTGACATTTCCTTTTTTTCCTGTGGAGTGAAATTATTTGGTGTGGAATGAAATTATGTGGTGTAGAATTGTGTGACTTGGAATTGTGTGGAATTGAGTGGAATTATGTTGCAAGAATCAGAGTGGAATTATGTGAAGTGTAATTAGTTTGTCTAGTGTGGAGTGAAATTAGGTAGACTGTTATTATGTGGCAAGGAGTGGAATTATGTGGAGTGGTGGTGTGGAGTAGCATGGATTAGAATGATGTGTTGTGTGGTTGAATTATGTTTTGTAGGGCGGAATTATGTGATGTGGGATGGAAATATGTGCTGTGTGGTGGCATTATGTGGTGTTGTGTGGAATTATGTTGCTTGGAATTGTGCAGCATAGATTTGTGTGTGCATTAAATGGAATTTTATGGAGTGGAATTGTGTTGTGAGGATTTGAACTGTGTGACATTGAGTGGAATTATGTTGAGTTTAACTATGTTGCCTGGGGCAGAGTTGCATTTTGTGGATTATAATTGTCTTGTGGAGTGGATTTATATAGATGGGAATTATGTGTCATGGTGCTGAGCAAAATCTTATGGATTTGAATTATGTGGTATGGAGCAGAATGGAATAATGTGTTATGGAGCGGAGCGGATGTATGTGGTGTGTAGTTGGACTATGTGTAGTGTAAATATGGGGCATGGTGCAGAGTGGAATTGTGTGGAGTGGAATTATGTGGCATTATATGAAGTTAGATGTTGTGGAGTGTAATTATGTGTTTTGGAGGTGAGCGAATATATGTGTAGAGTAATTATGTGGCATGGAGAGGAATAATGTGTAATGGATTTGTGCTGTGTGTATTGGAATTATCTGGAGTTGTAGTATGTTGTTTGGAGTGTAATTATGTGGATTGGAGAGCAATGGAATTATGTTGCGTGGAGTGGTATGTGAAGTGGAATTATGTGGCATGGAGCAGAATGGAAATATGTTGAGTGGATTTTGTTGGATTGTAATTATGTGGCATGGAATGGAATGATATGGAGTAAAATTGTATGGGGTTCAATTGTGTGATGTGAAATTGTGAGATGCTGAAATGTGTGATGTGAAGTGGAATCATGTGGTGTGGATTTGTGTGTTGTTGAATTGTGTGGCATAGAATTGTGTGGCACTTTGTTGAACTACGTGGGGTTGATTTATCTGGAATGTAATTATTTGTGATGCAGTGGGGTTGAATTATGTGGAGTGGGATTGTGTGGCATGGAGTGGAATTCTGTGGAGTGGACAGAGGCAGGTTGGCAGGTGGGAGAAGACGAAAGAGGGATGGAGCGGGATGCGACAGATTCAAAGGGAAGATTCCAAGTGCAAATACAAATTGCGGCGGCTATGCCTCTGCCCCTCCCACACCTTTGCTGTGCCACTTCATATGATGCCACTCTCACTGCACCCCATTCTTTCTGCACCAGCATCGCAGACCTGAAGCCCCCAAGCTGGTCTCCCTCGGTCTAGGCCGCACTTTCGGGTGTGAGGTGTATAGGCACTCAGAAAATAGAGTGCAGCAGAGATGCCTCATGCATCACGCATGTTCCCTCTGTAACCTCACAGTCCCCTTGCTATCTCCAGAGATCTGTAGTAGAAACTATTGTTTAATCACTAACTGCAGACCATGAAATACTGCCTGGATGTGGCTGTCAGTCGTGCATGATGTTTAGCTATTGAAATACTGGTAGGATTGGGAAAAGTCAGTCACAAGTCAGACTGGCGCCTCCAAAACGACGGCAGATATGGGGCATGTTCACACCTTCTTTACAATGTGTTATAATGTTTTGTTGTAAAGGCATCCTCCTTTGCTGAAATGTGTATCTTATCACCTTCAGTCCTTTTGAATGTCTTTCAATCATTATAAGGGGGGAGATGTGTTGTAATGTACTAATTACCCAAAGCACTCTCCCTACAGTGGCTCTCTGCCTTGCTGCCCAGCCTATGATGAGGTCATATATAATGTTCAGTGGGTTTGTATGGAAGGGAGAATCAGTTGGTGTGGAAGGGCTGAGCAGCGAGGAGGCTGCTCCTGGTGGGGCACTTTCATGGATCAGAACATCTTCCTGTATCTTTGTCAATAGTGTATAGATCCTTAATACATCCTCACAAACGTTATGTGCACTCACAAGAGGCAGAGTGGATATAGTACACACACAAAGACCCACAAGGCTTTCAAAAGGCGTTCACTGGAAGACTTGGTGATGACCCTTCCATAAAGAGACTTTAGGGCAAGATACACTTCACACTGGTTGTGCTTTTGGGAAACTCCTCTTGATGGAGCAATTCGACACAAACACTTCTTTTAGGGTTCAACAGCAGGCAGGAAGAGGGAAAGTCCAACAGGAACTGGAAGGCCCAGGTTAGGGCTGACCATTGACAGGTGATAAGGGACACCATCGAGATGTGGTAGGAATATCAGGAACTTCTGTTAGTCTAGTTACTCATTTGTGGAACACTCACCCAAGTTCAGCAGGCACTGGCACGTCCATGATGGTCACTGGTGTGGCGTCATGACTGCCAGCTTGCTTCTTATAAATGTGCATCTTCTGTTTCTTAGGTACCAGTCCATTCAAGGTAGCTCACATAGGTTGTTCTGATCGTCGCCAGTGTTACAAAGAAGTGTGATACTAGGCCTGGTGATGTAGAACAGAATCACAGCTTTATTCATAAGATCACTTCTTGGTTACAGGATACAAGATGTTAAAGTATGGTTAAAGGTACTACCAGTTAAGTTGTCCAGTGCTTCCAGGAGTGACCAGGGACTAGGAAAACGCAACTTAAGAAAAAACATCTAGTAACAGGACGATTGAAATGATTCAAACAAACATGTACTTGGCATGGGGTGAGGTGGGGGCCCAATGGCAGGCTCTTTAGTCTGTGGGTTGGGGAATCAAAGAAATCATGACATTTTAGGATTTGCACAAGTCTCCAATGTGGCACCTCAGATTCGGTCTGTTTGTATTTTGTAACAGGTTGTTGCAGAAGGGAGGCTCAACCATACTTCTTGAGGTCAGAAGTCTGATTCATAGAGCCTATTCTCCAATCGATTAGTTTCCTGACACAACAGATCCATGGTGCGGCTTTCACCAATGTGATTCTCAGATTCTCAGAGAGAGGGTTGTACAAAATGTCACTTCAGTGGGAGCAAACCACACATTACATCTAATGAGGATGTTCGACCTTGAAGAGACTAGACAAACACTTTGAGGTCAGGACTTCCGGTGCTTTGGGATGCAGGTGCAGAGTATTAGATCCTAGGAGCGACCTAAGAGTCCGTCTCAAACGTTTCTTTTTTGGATGGTGGAGACGCCACAGCAGGATGACGGGACAAGATGTATAATATGGTCACACTGGACGAGTTGTTCTGTGCTCCATTCTCAATTATACGTACACATTTATAGGCGCTGTTTGAATTCAGGTTTCTTCACCCAAGGCAGGGTAAGAGTTCCACCACAACATTTAAATCTTTTCCCCCTTTTCACCGACAGGAACACTGCTTTATAGCAACTGGGCCATGGCATCTAGGCGCTTCGGCACCAATCTTCACAGTTTAGCTTTATATCCAACATCAAAGCAGGAAGACTCTGCCGGGGGTGAGTCAGGAGAAAATTACTTGCATCGAACATTAATTCTACATGAATTATGATACGAAAAAAGTTCAACTTCAACTCGAAAGACTTGCCCATTATCTCCAAAGATGTTCTAAGCAGATGTCGGACAACCTGGCTGGGCCTATGCCCTTGGGGACACACAACTGCTGAAAAACAGCAGTGTGACTTATTGGAAAAAAATGGCGGAGAAGAGCCATATGTAACGACTTACCTCTATTTTTTTGTCAGTGATTTTCCGGCTCAGAGTAGGTTTTAAAGAGGGTCCACCTAATAACCCTCAATGTTTCATCCTCTCCTGCTTAATCTGTGAACATTTTTAGGGTAACATGGTTTGCCAAAAGCAGACTAGCAGGTCTTCAAATAGCATGTTGGCAATCACGTACTTAACTGTACCTTTAAAAGGGGCACATGGACATAGCTGCAATATTCGAATTGTTAGATATGTTCACAGCTAACAGGTGGTCTCAAGTTTTGAGAAACTTCATAAGCCTGTCCTAGTTTTTTTTCCCTATAGAGCTTTACATTTTGAGGCCATCTAACATGGAAAGTGATTTTGGAAAAAAAATCGAGACTGGCTGGTGTTGTTTGTTATGGCATAGAATTAGGTGCCAGCTGGGTAAAAGGCAAGACTGAACATCAATTCTTTCAAAATGTCTTTAATGTCTTTCAAAGTCCTTTAGACGTTTTTGGATCACCTGCTTGCAATATTGATGTGATATAATATAGGGGAATTTTTGTAACAAAAAAGTAAGACAGAACATTACTGTTGGACAATTATTCCACTGCACTCCTTTACCCGTATCTCACTTACAATGTTTAGCTTGCTTGCTATGCCTTACTTTGCTTATATCTAGTGTGAGACCCCGAAAGGCACTTCTACAAACCAGCTATGCCTATACTTATTTGAGTGTACCACTGAGTTCCCAAAAATCATCTAACTTGTTTTCAGTATTTAACTTTTATAGAATAATTGTGAGAAAATATATTTGTGTGATGAAATAATTGAACAAGGGTGGGGCCTGGAACTAAACCGTTTGAAGATTATTGCCCAATATGAAGCACTCGCGTGGAAATGTCAAAAGAAATGAGGGACAGGAGAAATTCAATGAGGAAGCAACTGCAGAAAGCGCCTTGTGCCATTGAACACGTCCTCAGGGAGGTATGCTCACTGAGGGCAGACCGGTTGTGCCCTAAAAGTGTAATGGATAAGAATGAGCGAGGAGGAGACACCTACAAGAATACTAGCACTAGCTGTAATCAACCTAATAGCTCAGGTGCTTCTGCTGTACAACAAGAATGATGATATAGAATGCGGCAGTCGCATCAGAGGTGCGACTCAAGAGGACGAGGGCCTAGCACCGAATGCTAGGCACATTGTCAACATACTTGAGACCCATTGGCCCAGATTTACTCATTTTTCATGCAACACTGCACATAATCAGAAATTGCTGTGTTGTGTTGCGCAAAGTCGATGAACAGTACAAACACCTTTTGCAGTGGATAGTAATTATCCTGGGTCACTTTGCCCTGCTTTGTTTTATTCTAGTACTGGTGCAAAGCCTTAGTAAATCTGGCCATAATCTTGAAAAGTATGAAGAGTGCAAGCAAGCATCTCCCAGCCCACCGAGGCACGAATCCAGGCAAACTTAACCCTTCTTACCGCCGCAGCCCTGGCCGTCCTAGCACCCCCCACAGACATCGGCTATCCATGCGGTTGCCCTAAATTGAAATAAAACCGCTAAATGGATACCAGGAATAGAACCCATAATTTGAAATAAAACTGCTAAATAAATACCAGGAATCGAACCCATGAACTTGTATTCGAACACTATGAGATTAATCAGCTGAGCTAAACAACTCGCTGTCCATAGTGCCTTGCCAGGCCTCCTTGAAACCCACCGTACTGCGCCGCCTTGCTCGTTTTCCAACGCTCTTGCGGCTTTCCTGGGTCCAAGGAGACAAAGAGGAGGAGTCACGAGGGACGCCGCCTTAGAACTTAAATGCAGTAAATTTCAGTTTTGATACATGTACCCCCACGTCATGACAAAATCTGATCACTCAAACCAGCCCTTCCATCTGGAGCTCGGTTTCATGGCGCGACTAATGGAGCCCCTCCTCTAGGCGGGAGGGGTGGGGGGGAGTGGGGGGGGGGGGGCTAGTCAAGAGTGCAAGACTAACAGATTGCAGTGGACCTTGGGACAGCGATGAAAGCCGAGCTAACCATGGATTGTTCTTTGTCAGATTCAGGAAATATACGGCTTGGCAAAACGTACTGTGAAAAGCACGAGAAGAGACACGTTTGTAGCAGAACCATGAGAACCACTTCTGCACTGACTTATCCATGTCATTAAATAGAACAGAGGAGAGACTTGGCAATCACAGAAGTTGAGCATGCTTGGTAAGTTCAGCTTAGTGTCCCCAAAATTCACCTGGAGACAGGTGAGATACAATGTGACAGTAAAGAAGAAATAGAGTATTGACAGTAGGTGGAGATTATGGGCAGGTCAACTAGAGGAGAGAAAGTTGAGAGAAGAAGAGGGACCTCTATTAGATTTAAAAAGAAAAAGCAAAAGTAACAAGAAGCCATGATGTTTATGAAGAAAGAAATAGCAACTCAAGGGTCACATTTAGCAGTGCTGAACAGTTGTGCTGGGAGTCATTGGGAAGAGATTCAGCTTCACAATGACCTGGACTGGGCTAATTTTGTAAGATGTAAATACCTATAAATCATTTGGACGCTAGAGGGGCAAAGGTGCCTGGAAGTCATAAGAAGTAAGGGGAGCAGGGTAAGGAGGTATGAGGAAGGGTGGAGAGCTAATTGAAGAAGGTATTTGTTTGAGTGGAGTCTCCTTGATATGCGCAGCAAAGCCGGTGATGGGTAAGATAAAGATGTGATGGTGACCACTGAAAAACAATGCTTTCCAATTATGGAGCTCTGTTGCAATACCAACAAAAACCTCAAAGGGCCAGTGCAAGAAAGAAGGTCTTTGAGAAGTTAACATTGCTAACTAGAAACAGAGGTTGATGAAGGAAGGAAAGAAGCTCATATCCTTCGAATGAAACAACGAGGGGTAGGGATTCAGTTTGCTAAGATTTTAAAATTCCTACTAGAGGGAGAGTACAAGGTTCAAAATGCGTTGCCGTATGTTGGATGCACTACCAACCACTTAGGGTAAAGCATAAACTAGTTTTAAGATTTACCAAATGAGGAATCCAGTTTTTTTTTTAAATTCGCTAACTAAAGAGTTAACATCTCCAGATTTGAGTAGCCCCTGGTCTTACAGCCTTTAATCAGGTATGCATCTTATATACTGACAGATACAACTTTAAAGCAATAATTCACTTAAACAGAACAGCTAAAGAGGACCAGGCAGCAGAGCTAGGAGTGGATGATGTATGGAGGATCTTGCACACAGGGACACCATGGTTAAATTAATTCCGGAGAACATGGAACAATTTCTAGAACTGACTTTGTTTTGTTCAAATGTACATGAAAGGAGTGTGTAAGTGTCAGGCCTTCCTTTGGAAAATACATTATACAGAATAATATTGATCTGTATATTCTTTATCATTCAATTACATAAAGGTCTCTTGAGAGTCTCATTTAGTTGAATTTTCAATTCCAAATGTATTCTATCCATGATACATAAAAAAAGAAGCAGTCAAATCAATCCAGCCATCAGTTAAATCAATCCAGCCTACAAGTTTAGTGCAATATATACATCATCAGGGCTGCAAATTAAAAAAAAGGCATATCAATAATCATGAACAGTCCTACACAAATCAAAACTACTGTGATGAATCATTAAAATACTTAGTATCAATTTATAATGTCCTAAAAACGACTCCCAAGACTCCCTGCATATATATACAATCTAACTGAGAACATTTCACAAACAATAATGCATTACTGACAATTTTCCTCATGGGATCAGGACCTCCTCTTCACATTTTTTGAATAAATGTTCAATTCATTAGTATATTCTACGTCTTAGCTCCTATCCATGTTCACTACTCTATAATCACAAGTAAATTCTATTGTTTTTCCTTTATACCTTGATTCATTTAATTTCCTTGCCCCTTCCAGGTGCTAAATATCACCATATCCCTATATTATGTTAGAAGAAAACATTACCTCGTAATCCTAATTGAAGCATCACAATTTACATTCTTCAGAGTGTAATGGTAATCCGATATATTAACTTTGAACTGTCCTTTTGTTGTTATTCTCATCTACAATAAAAGAGACCAAGGCTATAGTTCCAGTTTGTCAAAATATCCCCTCATCGTCTCATCAACAGGTGTATAGTTGTGCATATCTATATTTATATCCGAACTACAAGAGATGAAGGCTCTCATTCCACTATGTCTCAGTTATTAACCAGCATCACCTCAACCAGTATATAGTTGTCCCATGTCGGCTAATTCTCTGTGCCTGTTCCTACACAGCATCACAACTTTTATTATAATGTCCTGACTGTTGTCCCTCTGGTCATCATGTTAGTAGGGTAAATTAATCTCCTTTGCGGTTTGTCAAAAACGTAAATTACTCTCCCAATTAGTGCAAGCAAAAATCAAAAAATCAATTTATGTAAAATTGTACTTTTCATTCTTTCCTACTGTCCCTTAATCCTGCCCTGCCGACCCTTCTATTAAACCCATTTTGCGGGACCTATTCATCCCCATTAGCCCTTAGCAATCTCGCTCGCTCACCAGCTTTATCCTGTTCTCCCGATTCTGTGGCTCCTGCGCATCATGGTAGTTTTGATTTGTGTAGGACTGATCATGATTATTGATATGCCTTTTTAAAATTTTCAGTGCTGATGATGTCCATATTGGACGAAACATGTTGGCTGGATTGATTTAACTGATGGATGGATTGATTTGACTGCTTCTTTTTTTATGTATCTAGGATTGAATACATTTGGAATTGAAAATTCAGCTAAATGAGTTCCCCAAGAGACCTTTATGTAATTGAATTATAAAGAATATACAGATTAATATTATACTGTTGTGAACTATTGTACAAAGGAAATAATGGCACTTACACGCTCCTTTTAGGTACAATTGAACTTTGCTTTGACGTGGCCCAGAGGCAGTGGGTCCACATTAAGTTGAGTGTGACAGGAACATTATTGTATTTCCCAAATTATACACCTGTGCGCTCTGGGTTGTAGCCCTCACTGCCAACAAAATGACTTTGTTTTGACAGCAGTGAGTATTTTTGAGACATACTCGCACCCCTAATAAGAGAGTGATTAAAGCAATAAAGAACCAGGCCTCTTGAGGACGTATGTCAAGCAACAATCAGATACATCCAACATTAAGCATCTACCAACAGGAGTTATAAGGCAGACTCTCATAGGTAGGGTTTGAAGTATTTCTCACTGCCCTAATTGGGCCATTGACTTGGTAGGATGACAGCAATAAAAGAACAAGCTTAATTGGCAATTACATGTTTAAAAACGGTGATATTGTGATTTTAGCGATGGCTCAATTACTTTTTTTAAACATGGTTCTAAAAATATTGTGAGTCACACATTGTGAAAATGGTACTTTGGAAAGATCACATGGGCTACATTGCTAATTGAGAACTGGCGAATCCTTTGAGACTACTGGTGCACAAAGTGTGCTCAACTAGAGACAGGTTTTGCTAAACGTGAAGTAGGCTTTCAACATGGCGGGTTGCCCATATTTAAAGGAACTGGTAACCTGCTGACAAATGCCTGTATAATTCTTGAATTTCACGAAAGTGGGTCATATAAATCCTTGAAGGTCATGATGCTGCTAAAGTTCAACTCTAAGAACAATTTAAATCGACATGGGGAAAAAGATAGTCACACCTCACAATTGTTTGCCCTTACATAAGAAGTCTTAGCAATTACACCTAGCAAAGTGAAAAGGGTTAAGAGGATCACACTTGGGAGCACAGACGATTTTATTGTTGTATGCTAAAGGAGTCCTACTCACGGTGCCCTATGACCTACCCTACAGAAGCCACCACAGGGCATGGCCATGACCCTGTTTGTAACTCATGGGGAATGCCAGAGTCCATCTCCTCTATGACTTATGCCCAGTATGAAGTGCTGATGAAGTCCCTGAAGAAGGCATATAATACCTGTGATGTCACTGGCTAGGGTGTTAGTGTGGCAGAGGGTGTGGTTGGAGAGACACCCATCTGCACATAGACCGCACAAAGCTGAAAATAGGAAAAAAGAAAACAAAATTTAAACGCACCCAAGAACCATAAACATTAAAGCGTTCACCACTAGAACCCATTGAGGAAGTGGTTGCTGGTGGAGGCCACACGCTCTAATTTCTTAGGGCCAGCACTTATTTTTGCCACATAAGACATTTATGAAAGCATGAGAGGGAAAAACATAAAAAGGAAAGAGAAAGGAAGAGTAAGACTGAAAAACCAGGACAACGAGAGAAACCAGGACTGTGCAAGAGTGAGATAAAGGGTCAGGGAGTGTCTAACAAATGTTAAACTGAATGTGGCCCAGATTTAAAAATGGCCGCTATGAGAAGATTGTATTTTTTACAGTATAACCCAACAATAGCACTAGAGCAAGGTTTGACAAGGATACGGTATCCAGACTTCACATGACAGATTTAATACCTGCACGGCTGTATAAGAAGCGATGAGAAGTAAAAGGTGTTTCTTTCGCATTTCCCAGAGCTCCTTTTCTCTTGCTTTCTGAGACAACCGGAAGTGGTGTAAGTCAGTGTTTTAAGCCAGACTCAAAATGTGTGTGCCAGCACATAGACTGCCAATAGACACAGCAATAATCCTATTCAGTAGAGTCGGTTATAAATAGAATAACATGAGAAATAATACACTTGCAAGATATGTAAAGTTGAGGTGAAAATTATTGATACTAATTCATATTTCCTTTTTTTTAAAAAATATTTTTATTAGAATGTTTTTTTTTTGTAGGCACACGTATGGCATTACACAGAGTACTAATACATATGCTGATCAAGTATTGAACAAATTATAAAGAGACATTTATACAAACAGATACATTGATTACGGTACAGTTTACAAAAATGAGAGAGAAGAAACAAAAAACCCTATATAACAAATTACATCGGCTTAACAAATTAAACATATCTAAAGGGGTTAAATCAGTTATAGCTTTCAGTTATCCTCTCTTTCCATTGATGAACTGGTTCCCATATTTTCCTTCCCAACCTCCTTGCCCTTCTTCCCTTTCTAGCATAAATGCCTTTTTCTAAATTAAAAATCCCCAGTAGCAGGGCAATCCACTGTTGAGTTACTGGAGGTATTTTGTCTAGGCAGGCTCTGGCGATCAGCAATCTATACACCGCCATTGCTACAAACAGAAATTCACGATGCATCTCACCATCGAACCCTCTAACCCCTAACATAATTACAGTTGGTGTTAGCGTCACATCCAACCCAAGTGTACGTCCCATAAAGTCTTCCATACCTTTCAACCAAGTTCTCAATTGAGGGCATGAAGCAAAAATATGTATACTACCTGCTGCTGGATTGCTGCAGCGTGGGCAGGTAATCCCTATAATTCCTCCCCACTGTGCAATGCGAGCCGGGGTGTAATAAAGTTGGTATATCGTTTTATAGTGTTGGGATTAAAGCGGGGCAGAAACAAGTACAGAACATCCTAATTCCAGCGAGTCCGAGAAATATCGGCCCTGCATTCCTAATTTCCCTGCCCATTTATTTTCATATTTTTCAATATCATCCAGCTTCAACTCTACCAAGATAGCATAAAAACAACGAATAGAACACACCCCTCCTTGTTCTATATCTTCTATAGCTTCCAAAATACTATTTTTAGCAAAACCAACCTCTCCACCTTTTTTCCTGCTGAGAAAGCTCCTGACCTGCAGATACTTGAAAAAACTCTGACTAGCAATGTTAAACTTTGCCACAAGGTCAGAGAATTGTAGTAACTTTTCATCTGGGCCCAGCAGATCCCCTATTTTTATAACTCCTTTTCTAGCCCATTCTGCCATAGTAGCATCAGCAAAAATTAAAGGTGGGAGGGATTTATTCCTGTAAAGTCTTGTGTACGTATTAAATCTACCCAACCCGCATTTTTTTGCTACCGCTGCCCAGATGTTATGCGCCTTAAACCGAGTACGTTTATAATATGAAGAGTCGGCGCAGCTTAGGAAAGCATTTGCTGTTTCTGAACCCAACACAATGGAGTACACCATGGTCTAAAAGGCATTAACGTTCAAATCCACCCCACTTGCACCAATCAAACCCTGCATATATTGAAGAGCCGAAGCCCAATAATATAATCTAAGATCTGGGACCCCCACCCCCCCTTGCCCTCGGTAAGGTCATGAATTTATAAGCCCGCCTGGTCTTCCCATGTGCCCAAATAAACGTATTCAAAATTGACTCAACCTTATTAAACCAAGAAAACTCAAACATTAAGGGTATTGTTCTAAAAAAAATAAAGAAACTTGGGGAGTATAAGCATTTTAATCACATTGGTGCGGCTCACCAATGAAAGTCTGAGATTTTTCATTCTAACCAGATCTAGGCTTACTTTTGACAATAAGGGGGTCATATTCCGTTCTACCACTGTCTCAAGGTTAGCCGATATTTCAACCCCTAAATAGACTGCTGCCGGAGCCAGGGTATATCATCGCAGCTAACCATGGAGTTCTTAATGATTTGTGTTTTGGTGCTATTAAGCTTATAGCCTGAGATTGCGCCAAATTTTTGGGCCTCCTGTTCTATTTCTCCAATCGCCATCGATGGGTCCGGGGTAATTATTGCAACGTCGTCTGCGTATGCCAACACATTAATTTCTAGACCATTCGAGCAAAGGGGGAGAATTCTGGGATTATGATTTAGATATCGTGGGGGGCGTGGCTTGCGCGCCGGCGATAGAGGACGTCTCTTCCGTGAGCTCCGTCTCGGACAACCCGCGGATGCCGTGAGAAATCGTCTATCCGTCTTTCGGACGGTTTTTCTTGCCAAATTTCAGTGTCGGAAGGTGGGAACTCAACAATGCAGCGCTTTGCCAACCGAAACGAGCGCAGTTTCAAAGACTATTTCCAATGGTAAATATCTCTTCACTTCAAAGCACGAACGGCCGCCATTTTGTATGCCGCCGGTTCGTATGTTTTATCTGCGCTATCACTGCTCTCTCCCCTTTCGCTCTGGCGCTAGCTTGGCTCTGCTACCACCTTAGGATGCTGCACCATTGATGAATTGCTGTGGACTCTTTTTCACTTCTGGCGATGTTCCTGCTTTCAATTTAAGTGCGCAGTTCTTTCTATGTGGTGGAGCAACCGCCATTTTGTGCTTCTCGATGCCTAGCTTTTTACTATTGATATATTCAAGGAATGTGCTGACTGCCTCAACGCCATTTCAAGTTTCTTGTTCTCCTGACCTCTAATGACCATCGGTCTCCTCCATTTCCTCAATGCATTGTCTATGCTCACCTTTGAGTGTTTTGGCGCTTTCTTTCATCTAGTCTGGCACTCCATACTGGCATGATGGTCTATCACAATGTCAATATTTTGATCTAGTGGATGCCTCTTGTTTGATAACGTGTGGCTGTTACTGAATCTTCGCACTGATAAATAGTGTGTCATTGGGCGACTCCTTTTTCTCATTGTCCTATTCTTGCCACAGGGTGTGCCCCTATCACCTTTGTGCATCCACATTCTATTTCATATTATACAGCATTATTGGACACAGCTCCCTTTTGTCATCCTGCATCATGGCAAATGTCTCTACTTCGCCGAAGTTATCGCAAACAGGAACAAAACCTAAAAGACCAAAAAATGATCCACCCTCCCCCATTAACTCTTCGACTAATCCTGTTCTGGATTCCATCCTTGAGGAGGTGCGTGGTCTCCAACCCTTTATGACTGCTACCAATGCTAAACTTCAGCAGATTGAGGAGCGCTGGGTGGTTATGGAAAATAAGGTTTTGAACTTAGAACAACGTGTAAGCGATGTCCAGGACCTCTCAACTCGAATTCCACTTTTGGAACAAGAAATCCACAAACTCAAACTACATACCGAAGATTTGGAAAATCGCAATAGACGCAACAACCTACGCGTTTATGGTGTTCCGGAAAATTTGGAGGGGTCTGACATGGTCTCTTTTATTCGGAAACTTCTTCAGGAACTTTTGGAACTCTCGCCATCGACTCATCCTCTCAACATCCAAAGAGCACATCGTCTTGGCCGCCTCAATTCCAATGCAACCAAACCACGTGGAATCATCATGTTATTCTTGGAGTTCACAGAGCTAATGGCTGTTTTGAAAGCCGCCAGGGCCAAACGTCGTCTCCAGTGGTCTGGTCACAACATCTTCATTTCCCAAGACCTCTCTTCTGCTACCAATGCTCGACGTAAGGAATTCCTGAACCTTCGACCCACGATGAGACAACTCAACATTCAGTATGGAATTCTCCATCCCTGCTTCTGCAAGATCACACACAATGGGCGTACCAAGTCTTATGATGATCCCCAGAAACTTCGCGACTTTTTGATGAGTGTCTCACCTTCCACCATGGACACTGCTAGCTAATGCCTTTTCGTTTTTCCATGTTTTTCTTTTTCTACAATTACTACTCTAATCTATCTAACTTTTCTTAACTTATCTTCCTTTACTATTTTGTTTTAACATTTTTCTCACATCCTTGTGCTTATCCTTTCTCATGATGTCCGTATCAGGTCTGCTCGTGGGACATGTCCTCTCCCAGGCGTACCCGCGTCTCACATGTTTTGGTTACTGTCTTCTTCTCAGATCAAGCCTTTGTGCCTTGACCTGTTTCCTAATTCTCTTTCCTTCTTTATGTATCTTTCCTCTCTCTCTCTTTTCTTTCTCTTTCTTTGCTTCCTTCTTCTCAAGTTACCTCTACTGTTTCCTTTACTTCTCCGTTTATTCTTTTCTTGCTGCTTGATTCTTCTTTCCCTTCTTGAAATGAGCGTTCTACTACTCCAATGTTTAACTGTTATTTTTTGTCTTCCCCTATGTAGTGATCTCCTTGCTGTGTGTCGCCTCCACTCTTCGCCCATTCTTCCCTCCTTCCAACATGTGTAATTTTGTCTCTTGGAATGTTCGTGGTCTTGGTCATCCTGTCAAGCGTCAGAAGGTATTGTCTCACTTAACCAAATTTCATTCACAGGTTGTTTTTCTTCAGGAAACTCATTGCTCTGACATTGAATCCCTTAAACTAAAGAGACAATGGGTGGGTCATGTTGTGTTTTCTCCTGCGGTCAACAAAAAAGGAGGGGTTGCTATATTATTTCACAAGGCTTTAAATGCACAAATTATCTCCTCTCAAAATGATGATGAAGGTCGTTGGGCAATGGCAAAGGTTGTTATTCACAACAAGACGAAGGTCTTATTAAATATTTATGGCCCTGTACGTCCAGACCCCAAATTTTGGAAAGACATTAAATTACTCATTGCATCCATTGATTGCCCTAATTTTATCGTTGCTGGTGATTTTAACCAATGGTTGGACCCTTTTTCAGATTGGTTATCTTCGAGTAAATTTCAACCTGATAAAACCCATAAGGCTTTTCAATCTGCCATTGCTTCTCGACCTATATATGACTCGTGGAAAGTGTGTAATCCTGATTTATTGGAATATACTTTTCTAATGTCCATCATACACGTTCAAGGATTGATTATATTATGATTAGTAAGTCTCTTCTTCCCTCCATTCAAAAATCTGTTATTGGTTCTATTTTTATTTCTGACCATGCCCCGGTCTATACTACCCTTGACCTTTCCCTTAGCTCCTCTAAATTTAGTCGTTGGAAATTTAACTCTTTTCTTTTATCGGATGCCACTTTTATGAAAAAATGTACTGCGTTTTTTAATGAATACTTTTCCTTAAATGACCCCGTTGATACCTCCATTCCTAACACTTGGGATGCTTTTAAAGCTTCTTTTCGAGCTTTTACGATTTCCTATGTCTCTGCTAAAAAGAAGCTTAATAAGCAAAAATATGAAGATCAACTTAAGCAGATTAAAACCCTTGAACACACATATTTCTCCTCCAAATCCCCATCTGCCCTTCAGGATCTGATTCTTGCCAAAACGACTCTTAATAAAATTATAACTAATGAAGCCTGTCATACCCTCCTTAAAATAAAATCTAAATATCATGGGGGTCAGAACAAAGCAGGTAAAATGTTGGCCAATTCTTTGAAAATCAAGTCTGAACGCAAAGCTGTCGGTCCAATTTTTAATGATTCACTCAACAAACTGGTTACCTCTGATGAAGACATTGCTGAAGTTTTTCACAACTACTATCAAGCCCTATATGCAGACGACACTCATCCTTCTGATGCAAACTTAACAACATTTTTTGAAGGCCTTCCCTCCCCCCCTGCCCTTCCTGTTGACTTTTCTCACCTAGAACGTGAAATTACTCTTCAAGAAATTACCTCAGCTATTCATTCCCTTAAGAAATCAAAAGCCCCTGGTCCTGATGGCCTACCAGTTGAATTTTACTCCTCCTTTCATTCCTTTTTTGCTCCCAAACTCCTTCAGTTATTTAATTCTTTTATTTTGGAAGCTAAGGCCTCCGGGTCCTTTTTGGATGCCCTCATTGTAATCATTCCAAAACCTGATAAGGATCACTCCCAATGTAAAAATTTCCGCCCCATATCCTTAATTAATTATGACTGTAAAATGTTTGCTAAAATTCTTGCCTCTCGCCTTGATTCCATTATCCCTCGCTTAATCAACACAGACCAGGAGGGTTTTGTTAAGGGCAGACTCTATGCTGATAATGCCCGTCTTTTTTCCAATGTCCTCTCTCACAGTAAAAATGTCAAAACCCCGTTAGCAGCCCTATCCCTAGATGCTGAAAAAGCTTTTGATCGTATTAATTGGCAATACATGTTCCGAACCCTTACTTGGTTTGGTTTTGGTCCAAATTTTATAGCGTTAGTTAAACTCCTTTATTCATCCCCCCGTGCCAGCATTTTTGTTAACAATCAATTTTCCAGATTCTTTTCTTTAACCAGAGGCACAAGACAAGGTTGTCCCCTTTCCCCTTTATTATTTATCTTATGCCTCGAACCCTTTCTACAACGCATTCGTTCCAACCCCCATATCACTGGTTTAAAATTCTCCTCTGTCGAAACTAAACTCTCAGCGTATGCTGATGATGTCCTCATCTACATGTCCAATCCCGAATCATCCCTCCCGCCCTTTTTAGATGAAGTTCAGTTATATTCTTCAATATCAGGTTATAAGCTCAATTTATCCAAAACGGAAGTGCTTCCCCTTAATTCATTGTGTTTTCAATATATGTTTAATAATACTGATTTTGCATGGTGCCCTTCTAAAATTAAGTACCTTGGCATATGGTTTTCTTCCTCTCTAAAAGATACCCTTAAAATAACATTTGATTCGCTAATTAAGAAAATTCAATCCCTTCTGCAGATTTCGTCTCCCCTATTTCTTTCTTGGTGGGGTAGATTAGATACCATCAAAATGATGATTACCCCTCATGTTTTATATACAGTCTCTATGCTCCCCCTCAAAATCCCTAAATCCTATTTTTCTCGTATCAATTCTATATGCACAAAATTTTTGTGGAATAATAAACATCCCCGCATTGGGTTACATAAGTTGATTCGACCTAAAAATGAAGGTGGTGTTCGTTTCCCTGATTTTGGCTCTTATCATTCTGCCTTTTTCATCAAACAATCCTTCTCCTTGGCATATGATTTCCTTGATGCTCCTGTTCCTAAGTGGGTTCTTTTGGAACGCTCTTTTTTAAAAGATTTCTCCTTTCAACATGTTCCTTTCATGTCAAATTGTACCTTTATATCCAAGTATCCCATTCTGAAATATTGCCAATCTACATTGCAAAATATTTTTTCCTCTACCCTTTCCCCTCTACAATGTTTTTTATCATCTGTAGTTTGGTACAACAAATTTCTTAGATATAAAGGTAAATCATTCTATTTTAAACACTGGAAAGAAAAGGATATAATGTTTGTACATCAGTTTTTCCTTGATTCCACTCTTCTTTCTTTTACAGCTTTACAAAATAGGTTTAACTTGCCCTCCTCATTTCTTGCTGAATATTCTATTATAATCTCTGCTATTCAATCTCACTTATCCTCTTTATCTTCTTCCTCCGATTCCTTTTCCTCTTTCACTCCTGTCACTCCACTTTATCCTCTCTTTTCTACTCAACAACCAAAAGCTGCTCTTGTATATTCACTTTTACTGTCTAATTGTTCTGTTCGATCTAAATCTACAGTAGAGACTGCTTGGGAAACTGATCTTGATGTCTCTTTTGACACTGCATTATGGGATCGTTTATGGTCTAGACTCTTCAAAGTTTCTGTTGCTGCACGCATTACCCAATCCTTACTTTTTATTTACCACAGAGTTGTTATTACCCCGGTTACTATTCATAAATTTTCTCCAACCTCTTCACCTTTATGTTGGTCCTGTTCCAAAGTTACTGGTACTCTACAACACCAACTATACCATTGTTCCCCAGTTTTATCTTTTTGGACTGATGTTTGGAATATATGTATGAAAATGTTATCTCTTTCTTCACAATTATCTTTTTTACACATATTTTTAGGTTCTTTATCTGATGATATTGATATTGTTACACCCTCTTCTGCTAAGTTGTTAGACCTATTTATTGCACTTGCATTTAAAGTTCTTTTATCGTGTTGGAAAGATAATTCAAAACTCTCGGTCCACACATGGTGGAATTATATTTGTGATGAACATAGAATTTCTATAGCCTCTTCTACCTCTGTCCCTTTGAAAATTAAATCTGACTTATTATGGCTTCCCTTTACTTCCTATCTCTCTTCTAATCCCTCTCCCTTACCGCGTGCTCCATGTCCCTTATGATCCCTTAGTTTTACTTCCTTATTCTCCTCTTTCTCTCCTCTTCTCTTTCCTTTTCTTCTGCTTTCCTCCCTTTCTTTTTTCTTTCTTCTTTCTTCTATCTATCTCTTCATACCCTTCTTTTTTCTATATAAATTCCTATAGATTGATGTCTTTTAATTATTATTATACTCATATGTACTTTTTTCTAATTTTTCATGACATGCTTCTTGTATCACTTTTCAATGCTTAATAAAAATTTCTTAAACAGAAAAAAAAAATGATTTAGATATCGTAAATAAGGATCCAAATAGAGTGCAAAAAGAAGAGGAGAGCTCGGGCAGCCTTGCCTTGTCCCCCGTTTTATCTGTACCGGAGCCGTGAGTTCTCGATTAATTTTAATTCTAGCAGTTGGAGCCTTATATAGAGCCTGGATTGCACTAATATAACCATCACCAAACCCAAAGTGCCTCAATAATTCCCATAGATACCCCCAGGCGACCCTGTCAAAAGCCTTCTCAGCATCGAGAAATAGAGCTGCAACAGGGCCGCCCGAGACCTCCATGGCGTCAAAGGAAGTAATCACTGTTCTGACATGTTCTGTAGTGCCCTTCCCTGGGATAAACCCATGTTGGACTGGGGAAACCAACTTCTCTATGACTGCCGCCAATCTTGTTGCCAAAATTTTCGAATAAAGCTTCACATCAGTGTTCATTAAAGCTATAGGTCTATACGACCCAGAGGCTGTGGAAGGTTTACCTTTCTTCAAGATAACTATAATTTCAGTACCTCCCCAGGAGTTTGGAATCAAAACCCCCCTCTGAGCTTGAGTGAGCATGTCCATTAACTCCAACCTGAGGGCTGCCAGGAATGTTTTATAGAACTCCACAGGGATCTGATCTGGGCCTGCAGCTTTTGATGATGGGAGGTCTGATAGAGCTGATGTCACTTCTTCTAAAGTTATACTAGAATCCAATGTTTCCCTATCGGCTACCTCTAGCTTGTTCAATTGAAGATTTCCTAAATAGTCCCTAATTCTTTCACTACTCTCACTACTCTCCTCTTCATCCACGTCATATAGTTCTGAATAGTATTTCCTAAACTCTTCTCTTATACCTGCAGGGTCTGAAATCAAATTGCCTAATCCATCTTTCATATTCTTAATATCTCCTGCAGCAATTTTCTGCCTCGTTCTAACAGCAAGAATATGCCCCACTCTCTCACTCAGCTCGCAAGCCTGTTCCTTCCTTGCCAGATAATTTGCTGCTATTTTATTGGCGATATTTTCCGCTATTTCAGCCTTTAATACCATAATTTCCAACAGCTGTTGATCCAGGGGGCTTCCATTCAAAATTAACCTGCCCAGCTCTTCCTCTGCAGCTAAAAGAGAATTGACTTGTTGTTCTACCCTTTCTCTTTCCGCTTTCTGTCTAAACGTTGTGAAACTAAGTGTCTCTTCCTTTATCCCTGCTTTGAACGCATTCCATGCGTTACCACTACTAGTACTCCCCTTATTAATACTCCAGAACTCCCTAATCCAGGTATCCATGTGCCTACAATAACCCTCATCTTTTAAGAGAGCTCTCTCAAATGTCCAGCTATATAACTTCCTTGTTATCCCGCTTAAACTAACTGTCAGGATTAGGGGGTTGTGGTCTGAAACCAAGCGAGGCAATTTCCTAGCCAGTGAACTTGCAAGCAAGGAGTTGGAAATAAAAAAGTAATCCAACCTTACCGTTATTCTATGTGGGGCAAAAAAAAATGTGTCGCCGTCCGCCTGAGGATAGAGATTAGCCCAAACATCAGACATAGCATTATGTAATGCCATATCTACTATCGCCCTGTGCACCCTCTTCTTCCTCCCGCTATATCCGTGCCCAACTTGCAACTCGACACCAAAAGGACGGTTGATATTGAAGTCCCCGCAGCATATAATGGGTTCGGGCCAGGCCGGTAGCTCTTGATCCAGAAAGTGAAATATGTCGGGATCATCGCCCGTTGAGCCAAACACAGAAACCAGCGTAAACTTAGCCCCTCTGAAGCCCACCTCTATTATAACCCACCTCCCCCAAATGTCCTCTTTTTTCCTAAAAACTGTACATTCTCTACCTTTCCCTAGTATGGCTACTCCCCGGGTCTTTGATCCTTGTTTTGTATATGCTAGTACGTTAAAACCCAACTGTTCTAACAAATATCCCTTTCCTCCCTCCACGTGGGTTTCTTGCAGGCAAATCAGATCAGGATACATTGATTTCAAAAAGGCTGATACGCGTAATCTTTTCTGAAGATCATTTAGGCCACAAACATTCACTGTCATAATTCGACAAGCCATTAAAAAACATCTAGAATTGGTACCAACTCTCTATTCCATTTCTCAATTTCTTCCCTTATGTCCCCTTCCACCAAATGAATAAATCCTGTACCTGAACCTTCATGTTGTAACTCTGTGTGTGCAAAGTGTGCCCTTTTCTCCCCCCTGCTCCCTCCCACCCCCACCCCGGACCCCCCCCTCTCTGCCCCTCCTCCACCCTCTCCTACAGGCAAATAGGTCACCCATGACCTATTCGTGGACGCTTGGGAAGCAGCCATCGCCACCTCCTCCCTACCACTACCCACCGCTACACACACCCCAGAGGGACCCCTTTAACTACTCCTCCTTGTACCCCAAAGCCTCCACCATATACACCTTTGCTTTAATTTCGGAAAAAAAAAATTTAACCTGGCCTTTGGTAACTATTTTCAGTTTGGCAGGGTACAGCAAATAAGCCTCTGAACCCAAGGCTTGAATGGGGGAAATCAACTGCCTTAGTCTCCATCTGCGCTCAACTGTTGTATGGCAGAAATCCGGCCTTGCAAAAAAAGTTACATTGTTAAATGAACTTTAGACTCTGGTTTGGCCTTATCCAATATAAGCTGTTGCAATAGAAAATTCCCAACATAAATCAACAATGCTCTCGGTCTCCCCTCCTGGGCTCCCGCTTGACCCCTTTTTACTACAAACGGAAAACGATGGGCCCTCTGAATCTCTGTCTCCCATTGCCAGGTTGCCAACTCTGGGAAACCCCCTTTTAGGAGATTCACAACAAACATTCTGGGGTCTTCCCCTTCAAGACCTTCTGCCACTCCCAGAAGTCTAACATTATTGCGGCGCTGCCTATTTTCGTAGTCCTCCAGCTTCCAATTGACGTCCTCTGCTACCTTTTGATGCTCATGTTTATACGTTTTCAGATCCCTCAGCTCATCTTCCAATCTGCCAGTTCTTTCCTCCACCTGTGAGACTCTCTCCACCACCTCGTCGTGTCTTTTACTCATTTTCCTTATCGAATTCTGGATTCTGCGCGCTTCCTGTCTTGCTCTCCTACTTTCACCCCTAGCCTCGGACTGCATCAGTTTCAACGTATTAAATAGCAGGTCCAGTGTGACCGGTGGCTGGGGTACTTGTGTTGAACCTTGGTCCTCAGTTGATGGGAGAGGGCTTTCTTGCTCCATAAATGATAAGGGGGTAGCAGAGTAGTCCCAAGCTAGATTTTTTGAGGGGTCAGTGGTGCTGCCTGTTGTAGAGGGCTTTCTTTTAGATAGTCTCTTCTTCTGCGTACTTTTCTGAGCTGGAGAACTACTGCCTGTATCAATGCCAGTGGACTCATCCAAGCTTGCTTCATCTGAAGGCAGAGACTGGGACTGGGAGTCTTCATTAACTGAAAAAAACTTATCTGGGGAGGCAGCGCCATTACCTATACCAACTTCATCTAAAGCAGCAGTCTCTTCCCCTAGTTTGGTGAAACCATTTGCTAAATCCATAATCTCTGCCCAATCTGAAGTAGTATCTCCCTTCGATCTTGCCTGACAATGTGATTCTGCCCCTGTAGTTACTCCAACAATACTCCCACTTTGTCCGCTATCACTAAGCGGATCAGTATACACAGATATGCTATCAGGCTGCCCCTTACTCACACTTGCCTTTACAGCCGGTTTCTTGTCCGTTTTGCCCGTTTTAGTCTCATCCCGCGTTTCCTCCAGAATCAGATTGGGTGATTGCTCTGTCCGTGGCGTTACTGCTGCAGGCAATGTCTCTGACAGCTTCGTCTTCTCCGGTCTTCCAGGTTGCCTAGCAACCACTGCAGCCGCTGCTCCAGCTCCAGCTTCGGCGTCCATGGCGGCGCTGCGATCATCTCTACCGCCCGGACCCTCGGCGTCATTACTGCTCACCCCACTGCCAACAGGTACATTAGCGAAGCTTTCTGCAACTGTAGGTTGCCGCAAAACACCCTCCTTCAGTTTGAGCTTACTGATAGCTCCTGGATCCTTCGAAGTTGCAGCAGTGGTGTCAGGGCCGTTTTTTTTTTGCCAATGTTCTCTTATAGCCAACGGTCCCTTTCTGCAAACCACTAGCAGGATTTCTTGGGTCCGTTTTGGCTTTCTCTTTAAAGGTCAGATCTCTCTGGGCGTCCGTGACCTTGGTACCCCCTTTTCCGTCTTTCACTTCGCTCCCTTTTAATACACGGGGAGGCATCTTAAACCAGGTTTTCAAAATCAACCCAGCAGCTTCAGCCACCTTCCTCCGTATACGAGCCAGTGCTCGCTTTAACAGAATTCTGCTGGGACGCTTTTTCAGTATCCCTTCCTCTGTTCTCAAGTCCGTAGAAATTTGTGAATTGTAGTACCCGAGCAACGCAGCATATAAGGGAGGTTCCACCATTTAGAACCACGGTAGGGAGGAGGAAAAAGTGAGACTCACTCACTGCATACCACTAGTGGCCATCTTGCCCTACCCTTACTAATTCATATTTCCATAGTGGGGGTGGAGAGAAACATAAAGATGGAGTACATTTGGAATGGAAATTTTTTTTAAATCAGGACTAGGTTAAGGACACTGGAAAGAGAAGAAAATGAGAGCACTAATGGAGGGGAAATTAACGAAGTGGAAAAAATGAGCGAGAAGTCAAATGGAATGACTCACAAATGTACAGAAATTGGGAAACGAATGAAGGGTTTGGAGAGAAAAATGAAAGAACTTGGAGAAAGAAATCAAGGTAATGAGAAATGCATGCATGTCACTGTGCCGAAGGCCTAGTAATTTGCGTAACCTATTTTGTTTGACAGAACGGTATTGCCAAGGCAATTGTTTCTGTGGGGGGTCACCTTGGGGACGGAAGAGTCTTGTGCTGTCAGCAGGGGCTTAAGTTTGGGAAGAGCACGAAGCTCCCTGTAGAGGAGAATTATTGATGAAGTGGGCCATTTGTGGTGGAATGATTTGTCTCATAGAACTTGAAAATACGCTTTGATTGGCTATGAACGTTGAGTCCATTCGAGGTCCATCCACTTGCGTGGACTGAGAGAGCATTGGCTGTGACTGTCGATTGACTGTAAGGTCTCTCGTGAACTAGTGAGTGACTTCTTCAGTGTACTGTTTGACTTCCTGAGGAATGATTCCCTCAGATGTGGGTGAAAAGGCATGCAAGCATATCAGACAAGAGAAGAGGCTCAGTTGAGATGGCCTAACAGAACTTCAAAGCATTGGCGAGGGAGGTGGCCGTCAAAATTACCCAGCACCTCTACAAACGAGTGTGACACGGAGGGTGTGTTCTATGCACGTGAGCTGCTGTGAACTGAGTTGAGGTTCTTTCACTTTTTAAAAGCTACTTTGCCTCCCCAACCTTCCGCCGGGAGCAGATGGTAATCAGTCTCGTGAGTGAGGATCTATTTCTGGGGCGACTCATCAAAATGTATGGGTTAATTTTGAGAGTGTCTTGTTTTTTTATTTCCTCCAATTTAACATGACAATTTGAGCTGACTTTTAAGATGTCGGGTAACAGTGCTAAAGGACCTTAACTTTCATTTGCGATACGAGATTCGCCATAATAGAATCCTTGAGGTCAGAGGATTATTTTCACCCTGTTACCAGAAAGTGATAGTCATCATCTATACACTAGTCCTAGAAATGAAGTCTTTGTTAAAGAGACTTACATTAGTTACCGTTTCTTTCAAATATAAAACAAAGGGTTGCTGTTCTTCATTCCACAGCTGACCTATTCATAGCTGGGTGACCTCGCTGACAGAAATATAATGGATCTTCTTGACATAGTAAGCGGTAGGCACCTGAGCAGACACTTGGGGCCTCGTTGTGAGTGGCCTCCTGCTTCCGATGGGGCCGGTCACACCAGTTACCAGTCCCATTGGAATCATAAGTCATTTACTTTTACATGGAGAGTCCAGGTGTTGAAAACAGGTGAAATCTCCATGTGAAGGTCTGAGGAAAAGCATTAATTTCCAGAGGAACTGGACCAAGAATTACCAATTTCTTTGATGATTACTAATCTTTTAGTGGGCTTTCAGGGTCCAACCTATCTGGATTTCCCCAGCCGCGGCGTTATTGATACCCAGGTATTTGGAAGTCACTCTGGAATAGGGGAACATATGGCACATTTTCCGGGCCACTCACAATGATAAGGGGGTTATTTACTTACGTTTTGCACAAGCTGCTCATGTGGCGCAAAGAACAAGCGCCTGTGATACTCTTACATAACGTTGGCCTAAGGGTAAAACTAAAGTGTAAGATTCTACTCTAATTAATTTCTAGGAGAACCTCATTCTTTGCCCTCCAGGGAACCTTCAAAGGGAGTTTCACAGACTGGTAAAGCATCACCCCTGAAGAGCAGTCACTTGATCTGGAATGGATGGGATTAAGCACAGTTGGAAGATTTTTGAAAATGGTTGGTTAATTCTCTGTAAGAAAAAGAAGAGAACCCTTGTCAGCAGAAGGCAGGACATGCTCTTTCTGCTGTCTTGAGGAGCAGACCTAAAAAGTCAGTCACTCTCAGGCTGATTTCACTTAGCTCCCAAGTCACAATTAAGAAAGTTCTCTGTGTTGAGCACCCTTAAAAGGATGTGTATGTTCCCTGCAGATTTTAATTCCGGGCTAAAGGAGAAAATCACAGAAAAGTGACCTTAGCCTTTCATCCTCGAGAGATTTATAAAATGAGAATCCTTAAACTGAGTAATAGTGCATGCTATTATTTGCTTGCAAAGAAACTATTCACAAAACTGGTGACTATTCAACACAACTTTGCAAAATAAGAGGTCATGCCATACGGAAGGTCTCTCTTCATAGCTACACTTTCAAGCCATCTCCAACCAGGTTAGACCTTTTAGACATTTTACAAATACCTCATTGTTACCAGAAATCGCCCTCTCTTGAACAACAATGTATAAAAACACGCCAGGTTAGGCGCATCCCCCGCTGAAACTGAATATATATTTTTTAACGTGCTGCTCATAAAATGAGACATTCCTTTGTCAGTTGTGGCAGCCTCATTAATCAACAGAGGCTTTCTGTCTTGCCATTGCTTGAGGATAGTATCAAGGGACAGAGATACCTTATGTTCACGGCTATAAATACTTCAATGCAATGATTCCAATGCATTTCCGCAAACTTCCAAAAACTACATAGCTTACATTTATCAAAACTGTGTGCGGACGCTCGCGATACAACACAGAGGTGCGTAAAATGCTGCACCAAACAACACTTGTGCAAAAAAACGTTATGCTTTGAATGTTGATGCCTTGCATTATGTAGCGCGAAACACCGGATTATTCATGCAAAATGAGCGTAAGGGGTTGAGAAGAGCGCAGAAACCCCTAGGATTCCATACAAAGACAGGTCAACTAAAGTAGCGCTGCACCGCTATGCATACATTCCTAGCACCACATGAAAACAAGTGCATGCAACGTGCAAAAAAGAAAAGTGTGTAATTCGACATAAAGATACATGTACTTTCTGAGAAATGAAGCTTATGTGACAAACACCTGGATGACTGAAAATGTACAAAGTTGGATTCAAGGGTGGGGGCGCCAGAGTGACTGGCTCTAAGATGGCCACAGTCTTGTGACGATCCTTATGCCGGCAGCGCTTCTCTGTATGGCCATCCAGTCTCCCTCAGAAGTCCCCTACCCTGAATTGTGTCAAACACGGTGACTCATGCGCCCCTATGGGCTGTGAAGATGCTAACTCAGATCCAGAGCAGCGCTGGCTGTTGACGGCGGACCTAAAATGGCTGCCCAGTCGGCGCGGAGCTGATCCGGGCATGCTGCAATAAAATCCAGAGCTGAGGCCTTGGTGGGGAAGAGGTGCGCGATGAGGTCTGGAGGCTTGAGCGTTAGTCTATGCTGTGCGGCCAGTCTCCTCCATAGAAGAGCCAACCCTGAGGATGGCTGCTACGTGCATCGGGTGCGGGGGCAGCTGCTTGGTGCAGGAGATAGGCCTGTGATGCAGGGTGCCATCCTGATCTTCTACACAGACTGAAGGTTTACTGGTTGGTGCGGACCACCATTGTTGATGCAGGCCCTTAGGGAGAAGCAAGGTTTGGGTAGGCCGCACTGGAACTGGCAGACAGCTGCGGGTGTACACCGTGCCACTTGGGCCCCGAACAGCTGGGAGAAGACCATGGAGAAGGACTGCCAAAACTGAGTAGAGCACTGGATACTGGGGAGTGCCTGCTCATGCACCCCTGGCGTGGCAGCGATAGCTTGGGGAATAGGGTCCTCCTCTTAGAATTATCTCTGGTGGGATGCACCACGGCAGGGTGCTGGACCATTGATAGTGGCTGCAACACAGGAGACTAGGGGCCTTTGGATACTGTGGCCCTACGCCAATGAGGTTGCAGCTCAGGTAGATCTGAACTCACCACACCAGAGCGAGTGACTACTGGAGACCGCAGGGATGCACATGTAAGTGCTGCAAGAGGCACTCTAGAGTCACTGGCTGACAGGCATTGCCTACACTGGCTGCAGCATCACCATCTAGAGCAGAAGCCTCGGTCCCTGATCTTGAGGCCTTTGTATGGCTATTTTCCAGGTGAACCATCACTGCCAGTCATGGGGAAGTCCGAGGTGAGGCAGGTGAAGCTACATTTCAAGGCGAAGAAGGAAAACAGAGTGCACTCTAATGAGAGGTTACCCAAGCCGCAAGTGCACCCACCGAACGCCGATGAGGCCGACTGGAAGATGGACCTAATATATATCCAAAAATACCTCACCTCGATAGACGGTAAAATTGACACCTTACCTATGCACATGGACAAACAGACCACTGCCCTGGACAAACAAAAAAGTGCATTCGCAGTCGAACGAGTGCACCAATCACTGGGTCCCAGGCCTCCGTCCCGGGTCGCTCCCTGACCTATTGTTGCACGATTATTCAATTTTTGGTACAGAGACACTGCTATCTGCCTTTCTCAAGAAAAGTTAACTCTACAGTACAGAGGATCCACACTCTCAGTATTTCCTGACTTCACAATGGTGGTCCAGAGGGCCTGCTGGGAGTACCTGCCGATCAAGCGGAAACTCTACCAGGTGGGAGTTCAATATGCCATGCTTGCTGGGAGTACCTGCCGATCGAGCGTATACTCCAGCAGGTAGGAGTGCAATATGCCATGCATTAACTAGTGCAATTTAAGATTGTGCACAAAGACAACACTCATGTCTTCACCTCCCCTCAAAAAGCTGAATTCTGTGTTAAAAAACTTGCTAGACAATTGTAAGCCACTGCGTGCTGTGAGGCATCGCCCACAGGGTAGGGCTTGAGCAATGTAGTGACCCACCCTGCTTTTGCAATGGGCTCCATGGAAGAAATTGCCCCCACCACCAGAGGTAACCTGTAGCACAAGTAGAACTTGCAATCCAAATCCCCAGGACCTCAGATGGATATTGTCAGGTGGCTGGAAGTATCCCTCATATTGTTCACAAGATGGCACCCGATAGCGCTATTCACTATATTACACTCAGCAAGAGCCCCCACATCCCGAGGAAGAAGTGTTAATAGGCTGGTACTCTGGGTCCACACAGGAAGAAACGCACATCTGAATCTGAAGCACTCTTACTTTTTTGACATTTTTTCTGTTTGTCATTATATGTTACTGTTTATTTGTTATGTTAGGAGTACATCCACTGGCATGTCGGAGTGGTTGGTGTGGGGGCATGGGGGATGCACCATGGCTGTAATTATTGCAGGTACACATATATCATTTGCGCTGCGTAGAAGTAATAAATTACAGCACACAACCTAATGCTTCCCAGCATGCACACACACTAATGGTGCTCACACCACTGCTAAGCCTCCTTTCGCTCTGGGTTCCTAATGATTGAACTACCTGAGCCTCTCTCTCTCTCCAACTGTTGACATGGAGCTTGAGGCGCCTTAACAATCTTCACAAAATGTGGCAGGTCCTGGCTTAACTTGACAGTCACAGTGTAGATATAGCCCTCCTACAGGAGTCACACATTCTGCGGTATTCAAAACCCATGGTGGAGATCCAGTAGAAACAAACTAAATTCATAGAAGTGGCAAAGCTAAAGGTCAAACACTCATACAAATATGCATGCACTAGGGTGTATGGCAAGGCAGAAAGGCTGGACAGAAAAGTAGACAGAACTACCTGCCCATTTCCCTACTCCCCTTTCTGGCGAAGGTTATCAAAATGGCAATCAACCAGCAACTCACTAAATACCTAGAACACTACAACTTCCTGGACAATTCCCAATCTGGATTCTGAGCCAACCACAGCACCAAGACAGCCCTGATCGTAGACCGAAACATCAGCCCTCATCATCCTTGACTTGTCAGCCGTCTTCGACACCGCTTCCCAGCGCATCTTGATCAACAGACTCCACCAAATCAGAATCCAAGGAAAAGCCCTTAAATGGATCGCCTCATACCTCACCGGAAGAACACAGAGAATCAGTCTCCTACTGTTCACCTCGGAACCCAGAAGATCTGCGGCATCCCTTTAGGATCATCCCTCAGCCCCACCTTCTTCAACACATATATGACTCCCCTGGCCACCACTGTCAGATCACACAGACTCAACATCCTCTCCTATGCCGACGACACCCAGGTCATCCTTTCGCTGTCAGAAGACCCCTCCACCACCAGAGCCAACTTTCACAGATGACAATGAACATTGCTGACTGGTTGAAGGGTAACGGTTTCAAGCTCAACACAGACAAAACGGAAGTCCTAATCTTTGGGAACAACATCTCAACATTCAACAACGCTTGGTGCCAGATGAACTCAGCCCTTGCCCCACCTGACAGACTACACCTGCACCCTCGTCATTATCTTGGACAGCAAATTATCTATGCAGAAACAAGTAAAAGCAGTTGCATCAGCCTGCTTCCACACCTGATGTATGTTCCGTACGATTTTCAGGTGACTCTCAATCAACACCAGAAGGACCGTCACTCAGACCTTTGTCACCAGCAGGCTGGTCTATTGGAACACTCACTACATAGAAATCACTGCTCACCTCCTAAAGAGATTACAGACAATATCAAACTCAGTGGCAAGACTCATCCTCGACCTTCCTAGACAGACTCACATGACTCCACACCTCAAGAAGCTACACTAGGTCCCTAACTAGAAGAGATGCAAGTTCAAGATGCTGGACCCGCATACAAAGCCCTGCACAACTAGGGACCAGCATTTTTCAACAAACTAATGGCCTTCCACCAGCCAACCAGACACCTGCGATCTCCTCCTTCTTCCTTGTAGACAACCCCCGGATCTGCAAAGTGAACAGCAGAGGGCGCTACTTCTCTCAACTGGCGGACAATGCCTGGAATGACCTTCCCCAGAACGTCAGGACTGCCTCACTACTCCAAGAATTCAGGAAAGGACTCAAGACCTGGCTGTTCCAATGAGCAGAGAAACAGGAAGCAGCTAGCAACTCCAGTGCCTTGAGATCCTCAAAGGTGATTTGCTGTGCTTTAAAAATCCTGATTGATTGATTGAGCCATACTCTCCAGACCTGGGAGGCACATCCAGGACATTGCACGAACTCAGAAGGACAACAGAACCATGATTGACGATGCATGTGATATGCTTACAGACCGAGTTGGTTACTGTACCAGCTTGTACACCTCACAAGCAGAGGCGCAACTAGAGCCAAATTTCGGGGGGGGGGGGCTAAAAAAAAAAATCGGGGGGGGGCTGAACCTTTAATCAGTAGGCAGAGTGGAGCTACAGGGGCTCACGGAAGGGGCGAAACAACTGCAAGGCCTAATTAACATTCAAAGGGTCTTTTAAAGACCTGTGAAACGTTCGGGTGTGGCTCTGTGTGTGCCCGGGATCTGTCTCATCCCGGGCTGCCACACACGACGGGGGGGGGGCTGAAGCCCGGTGAGTCCAATGGATGTTGCGCGCCTGCTCACAAGTCTCTCTACAGAGTGATAACTACATGTTCTAACTTGACAGGGTGGCCCTAGCCTGGATCGAGGGACCCTCCCAGTGCTTTCTACGGGAGCCTCTCATTCTAGAGGAGGTACAATAGGCAATAGCAGGACTCCACACATGTAAGGCACCCAAGGGGGGTAGTTTTACTGAGGAATTTTATTTAAAAAAACATTTGTCACTCCTCGCCACCGACTACTCCAAATGTACTCAGATGTCCTAAAGCTAGGGACTCAAGCCCCTACACTAAGAGAATATTTATACCCATTACCCTCCCCTTGCCATAAAAGTCACCTGAAAATCCTGTTTCTTACCATCCCTTATCATTAATAAATACCTATGCTAAAATCTTAGCAACCGTTGTCACTAATAGACATGCCCTTTTAATGTCCAACCTGGGCTTCCCTGACCAAGCGGGGTTCCTTCCCGGTAGATCCACCTTGTAAAACATGAGACAAGCGTGACCCTGTACAAGAAGAAGTGGCATCTTCTTGGACGTGTCAAAAGCCTTTGACTCCTTGGAATGTCTGTTTCTCTTTGCCGCCCTGCAGTGTATGGGTATCTCCTGACATTTCATCAAAAGGGTGCAACTCTTAAATGCATCGCCAACATCTCACATATGAATGGGAGGCCTCCTGTCAGACATTTCCCATAGAACGTGGCACTAGGCAATGTACCACACCCTTCTACAGCTTTTTGGGCATAAGTTAAGAGACACCTCACACTGTGTGCGCTCCCGCGAACCATAGGCCGATTTCATGCACCTCATGTGGCGGAGCAGGAGAATAGATATGTACTAGGACAAAGTTTGCATGCTATTATCTTACATGATAAAAGCGCCTATAGAGTTGACACCTAAAGTGGTACTTTTAGGATGCACAAAAGGGGTTCCACATGCTATCCAGCAATTAACGTCAGTGGTACTCCTGTTTGGCAAGAGGCGGGTGTGGTGTGTGGGGGAGCAGGGGCATTACAAAAGTACAGGACTGGCTTTAAGATTTGTCATATTGCAATGATGAGCAGGAATTTTACTACATGATCCCTCCTACTCAGTGTCCGAGGGACATTTGGACCCCCCTACAGGCATACCTGCCATACCACAGTATTGAGCAGGCTGCGCCAGGTGCGGGTGCATAGGGGTGTAGGTCAATGGTCCTAGGGCTGATGAGTGGCCCTAGGGGAATTACTATGAATCGCACCACTGAAGGGATAGGGAATGTGGAGGTGAGAGTGGTCGTACAGCCCCCAGGGTGCAGCTTCAGGGGGGGTTCACTCCCCCTAATTAATGTATTTTCTGATAAGTAGTTGGGTACAGGTGCTTTCAGTCTGGTGTGGTCAGATGCCAGTCAGTTTTCAGTAGGAATTTGTTCATATGCGGAGACAAAAACGCGCACACTCCCTCTGTTTTGAAAGTCCTCAAAAATATTGGTTATTTTACAAAATATTGTGTTTTCTCTCTTAGCACTCCTACCAATTGGCATTCCGCTTCCTTTCCACTGCTCCTTAGGCCTCTCTCATGTACCCTGGCGGTCATAGAATGTAATTTAACATTGTATGCCAGCCTGAGTGTCAGAAAATCTGAAGCTCACACCCCCCAATCTTACAGATCATGCTACGCCTCTGACAGCGGCACGGCTTAGGTGCGAGCAGCGTGCGGAGGGATGTATGATGTTACCACTTGATCAAAATGATCGCGGTACATCACAACACAGTTTTTACAAGGTAAGTCGTTACCACGACTTGCGCTGTAGGGTGCTGGATTTAGGAATAGTATAATTTACTATTCCAACTCCAGCCTACGTACAGTAGGGAAGGTGTTGGATTAGTAAATCTACTATTCCTTAGTCTAGAGCGCCCTCCAGTGCAAGTCGTGGTAACGACTTGCGTTTTAAAAGCTGCGTTGTAATGGTACTGCGGTGTTTTGACTGTGTTGTAAAGGTTGTTTACCGCACAGTTGATACTGGTATACGCCGTGCTGTAGCTTTAAGCTCTTTTTTGTTTTATCTTGTTTAACCTGTGATTGGCCTATAACTCAAAGAAAAAGCGATGTGCTGTTTTTGACTGTTGGCGGGACTGGTTGCTTCAGACCTTTGCTCAGTGGTGAGCTCGGTCTGGTAAATGTTGATCACTGTTTTCTCCTGTCTCTCTCTGAACCCTACGTTGCTGCTCTCTGTGTTGCAAGCAGAAGGCTTATAAATCCGTCCCGAGCATTCGAGACGCCATCCTAATAAAACTGGCCTTGGCTTGCCAGCCGTGAAAGAGAAAGTTTGCTTTTGAAAGTTAATTCCTTCTATAAATCGAAGAAGCAGGCAGACTTACACTCTGGTGAGATATGGTCTGTCTGCTCGTGTGCCCTGAAGTTGTTCTGACTGAGCAAGGCAGTATACTTGTGCTTACGATGATTTAATACCGCCGGATGCGACAGAGGGGAGAATTAACAGGGATAAATGTATTTTATTTTGGTTGGAATAGCAAAATACTAAATCAGCTTGATAAGAATGCAAAGAGGGTTGGAGAGGATTATGCTAAGCGTTTCACTGTTCCAATCAGTCCCACTGTGTCTGATGGAATTCATTAGAAGTGAAATGTGTGCTGCAACAGGGGGCTGAAGTTGGCATAAAAAACACAATACATTATAAGCCTGCTCGCTCTCTGTCACCGAAAACTAAGGACTGTGATAGAATTGTTCATCAAGGAATTGATATCAGGGATTGCTCTGGTGATATTTTTCCCTCTGATGATGGGTAACTGATCAACAACTTACTCCAGCCAGGCGCAGTTACCAAAACGGAGTATGCAGGAGGGCAGACAAGGAGACTGTAGTAATTAAGTCCAAACATGTAGACAGTTCTCAGGTAGATTTATTGAGCAGTTAAGTTAAGACAGGTACAAGCTCAATAGGAGACCATAGGGAGACCACACCAGGAGCATCCATCTAGGTGCTCAGCCTATCCAACTGTAACATCTCAGGCAGAACCCCAACATTCTGATAGTTACATCAATGAACATTCCATTGGTGGTAGAAAGGCATTACATAGAGAATAGCAGGATATTACAGAGACATGTCACAATATTTGCCTCAGGTCAATGTAGGGTGGCATGGGGGTAAGTAGGGGCAGCAGTCCAAAGGTGCACTCAAGTAGAAGTATTTCTACAGGACACCTGTCAGTTATAAGTCCTTCACTGTTGACTCGCTTCTTCCTCTGCAGCTAGGGATGTTTCATGGTCTGGTGCCGCATATGAAACTCACAAGCCATTGTCTATGTGGAAAATCAGTCCTATGACTTGTCCTTTGCAGCTTTCAGAGCACTGATGAAAAAGGTGTGGAATCTATTCTACGATGTACATTGAAGCAACGGTGAGGAGGTCCTACCTGTGGCCTTTTGGGTCAAAATGAACTCAGTCACTCTTGTCAGACACGGGCATCAAAACGAAACTGAAGTTTGGTTGATTTAGTTTTGCGGATTCTATGAGTAGCCCCGTTATGTGGATCCTAGCTGTGGAAGCAGGCCCCGTGGCAATCAGGAGTAGTCAGGGTCGGCAGCATTTGAATACATGGGGCATGAATGAGTTTTGTGGCACAGGGCAGCGCAGCAAGTCACCTCGCTGCGCTGCCGTGCACCACAGGGGAAGGGCAGGAATGCACCATATTTATCCAATACAGCTCATTCCTGGCCTTTTCACTTGTGCTGGTGCCACTTTGGTAGCCAAGCACCAACGTAGGTGGTGGTGCAAGGGTGACTGTTTGTTAGGCAGGATTGTTTTTGTGCAGGTAGGGGCACCTTCCTGCATAAAACAATCCTGAGAGGCTTTCTCCTTTTCCTATGTACGCTGCAGAAAGCTGCTCACATAGAAAGAGGAAAAACATGGAGAAATAAAGATGTTTCTCCTCTTTACCCCTCTCCCAGGGAGGCATGCCTTTTTGGCACATTCCCATGTTTACCTGTTCTTGTAAATCTGGAAACGCGTCGCAATCCATGAATGTTGTGTGGCAACAAGCACGCAACACCCATGGAAATGCCTCCCTGATGCAGAGTAATGCAGCACAGTGATTTGCACTGCATTCAATCACTCGAGGTTTATGAAGCCACGCAGGGCCACGGGAGGTGGCTTTGCGTGGCTTCAAAAATCTCACTTTACATTTGCATCGCTCATGCACCACACTGCACGGTGAAAGTGCGACAAAATGGGCTCATAAATATGTCCCATGGTCTCTGTCCATTTGTGTACCAGAAACAGAATCGAGAAGGATCAGGTCTGCCACCAGCCTTCTTGAACAGTACCACAAGCAAGCCAACTGACCTGGTATCATCACTTCACAAACTCAATGACTGACTGTCAAAAGCTTTTGACATGATTACCCCATGTAAAACTAGATCTCTACTTTGAAAAGCGTTAGCCAACATTTTGGGTTTGATAATGCTTATTGCCAATGCTGAACAACTTTGGCAAAAAAAGTAAATTCAAATTCTTGGCGCTGCATCAAGAAAAAAAGCAGCCCAATAGGCATCATGTCATTTCATACGCGCATGCATGAGTCACTATGAATACATGCGCTTAGGTCATGATGCAGCACCTTTTTAGACTTTTTTTTAAATGTGCATTTCAAAGATGGTGGTTGCCCATCTTGCAGTGGTAGGAAACAAATATATAATAAAAGGTGCATGAAAGTGCTTTGCAGAGAACACAGAGACCCTATTGCAAATTGTAGCTGCGAGACTGTTTTTAAAAGTGCAAAAGAGGAGGACCGGGTGCAGGTGAGCAGTTGTATGCCGTCAAGGTCAAGTGGTGGCCAACAACACAACTATGGTTGGTGAAATGCCGCTGGAGCAGGGGCAGAGCGCCCAAATTCAAAGACTGGCTGGCCGACCTAATATATTGCCAGGAACAGCACAACACTTTTTCTGAATTATTGCCTATCACGAGCAGGCCTAGGGATGTTTGGGACCCGCTAGTGCAGTACTTGCTCCAACGCTCGACCGATGGTACAATGTCGGGCGATGAGCTCATCGCCTCCTGACTACTTTAACACTTTTGATTACTATACTGACACCTGAATATAGCAGACACGTGCTGTTTTTCCTCCGTTTGAGAGACCCCTATGCCCCCCCCAGTCTCCTTGTGGAGTGTGTGACGCTGGGCTTCGCAGTCCTCCCCCCCCCCCCCTAGCCTCCCCTTCCTGCGGCTGTCTTCTCCCCTCATCCATTCGGAAGGTGCTGCCCTGCAAGTCATTAGCAATTATGCACTGCTGCCCCACGAACTGCCACTGACCTAGACCCTCGAACGTGGGATACCCTCCGCCCCGCGCACTGACACCTGACAGAGCCACAGCACTACACCACTGCCATACATTATTGTCGTACGACACTACATCACTGCATACAAGTAACCTCGTTGAACTGTTGGGGTTTCTTTTTCGGTTTCTTTTTCTTATTGCTTCTTGATTCTTGTTCTACTCGTTACAAAAAATAGGAACGGGATTCTCATCCCGCTCACACAAAACCTGTTCGACTGCAGCACATCCTTCTTTGGCCTGCTACTCCGGATGGCGTTGGGAAAGACTCTAGTTATGTGATGTGCCGCCGGGCCCCCGGGATGCCGGCTACTGGGCTGTGTAATGTTGATCCACTATTGCTGCCGGCCTCCGGGTTGTAGGCGCCCCAAGCTGTGTATCCTTATGTACTATCACCAATAAAGCAGTTTGAACACCAAAAAAAAAAAAAACTATGGTTGGTGAAGCGCAAGGAACAATGGAGAGCTCTCACCAAGTACGATAAAAGGTGGGGGAAGCAACACATAAGCAGGGAGAGAGGTAGCAACACAGAGAGCGCAGGGTGTGATGGGAAACCAGCACATGGAGGCGAGAGTATGAAAACACATGCACTGACATGAAATGCAGGAAGAACAAAGAAAAGAATAGCTCTCTGATCATGAGCTGTGGAAGGATAGAGTCACCCATTCCCTTAAAGACGTTATGTTCCAGGGGGTGGACAAACACAAGAAGAGGAAAGAAAGCCGTTGAATAAGAAGCAAGTTAATGAGACTGACAAAATAATCAACCAATGCTAAGCATTGAGCTGGTCTCAAGGTCACTTCGTATTGGCATTCTGCGCAATAGGTCTTTTCACAACAGACAGCTAAAAGCTGTGTTTAGGCGAGATGGGAAAACGTCAACACCTGACTCACCCAGCAAGTCAAATGGTTCACCAGGGAGCTGCATCCATCAAAACCACAAACAGGGTATTTAAATGCATAAGGAGAAAAAGCCTCGACTCGGAAAACTGAAATGGATACACACGTAAACAACACATTTACAGAGCCAATTAAAAAAAAAAATACTGGTTTTCGTGCCTCTTTTTTGAATCATGACCTACAAAGGGGTTTTTCAGAATTGTTTTTGAACTTAAGAGTCCAAAAGCTTTCTCTACAAAACACTAGGAAATATTGTTTGATGTTTTTGTCTCTCAATTCCTGATAAAAAGGTAACAAACTACACACTGTCCTGACCTCATAAATACCACCTAATTACTTACACAGCCAACCAACCTGTTAACCATACTGTGGCAATCATCAAGAAAATCTCAAAAAATAAACCCATCACTGAAGCCACAGGAACAATGACAAATACCAAACTCACTACTGGTACCATGCCACAAATATGTCTACATTAAACCTCTTCAGAAAAAAAGGTCTTATCTTGATGAAATAACACTGCCATTTCATTTTGAATAGTAAAGAGATGTATTGGCCAAACTGATAGAACCCGACACTCCATGCGGCATTTATCGATAAATGGAACGCACATGGACAGGCTGGATTCTGCCCCTGGAGAGGGAAAGAATCTATGTTGATGTCTACAATGAATAAACTCAAACATATGCTAATCCAAATGTGGCAGCTGCACTGATTCCTCTACTCCTCTCTGATGTATTCAATACTGTTCATCTGCCAGCACTATGGACCAGACTCCATTGTGTCATTATTCATGGCAGAGCCTTGTATTCGACTGCCTATTCCTGGCAAATCAATATCACTCATCTCCCCACAGCCCACATGTCTGAACACTGTCTCCAGGACTCAGGTGTACCGTGGAGCTCCTCTTCGACATCTACCTCAGTCTCATGCCTAGCTTGAGTCAATCCTCGGACCCTACCTGCATCAGTTGCACAGGTGGCTTTAGGTCATCCTCATGATCCAAGACCACATTGGCATGATGCTTGTTAGCCTTGCACCTTGCTTGCTCGCTCCTAAATGACTTAGATGACTGCAAACCATCCTAAAGGCAACCCAGATGAAACAAAAACCCAAATGTGGAAACGGCCACCAACAGAAGTGCGCCCCGATGGCACCACCAAAAACACAATCCTGGTTGTTTCTATTAGTGACCCAATCTAGCGGTGGCTTGCTTCAACACGGGTTCACAACCCTCAACTATGTTCCAAGAAGCACTTTCAAGATTGTTGTCTACTGGGGTCAGTCTCCCCGCCCACCCACCCACAATCTTAAAAGCGCTCCCTGGTACATGGTTGAGCCCATCCTCGTTTTTAGGGACCATAGTGCCACCCGATGATGTGTCTTGCCACTACTAGAGTGGGTGAGGGTCACTAATAAAAACACCCAGGGTTGTGTTTTTTTGGTGTTGCCCTGGTGGCGTACCATGAAGAACCTCATACGCTGTTGTTGGACAATGGATTTCTAGGGGGTGGGATACTTTATGTGTAGTAGATTCATTGACATAGGTCGTATCCTACAGTCCCTTTTTGAGACTTCACTCGCCCTCCCCAAGTAGCCCCCTTGGATGTTCCACTTAGGTTTTTGTATGAATAATTTTCAGTTCCCACTTTAAAATCTGGGTTGGAATTGCCCCCTACGTCCTCCCACTTTAAAATGTGAGGGGGTTTCTTTCCCCCTCTTCCCCTCTGCTCCTATGTCCATGCCCTGTGGTACTACTCTCCGAGCAGGGTTAACACCCACTGATCTATGCACCCATTTAATCACGCCCCTCGCGTGTGAAGGGTATGACGTATTCCGCTTTCCCAAGCCCTTGAAAACCTTTCATTGCATGAGGCCGGCCTATGTGCTCGTTACTAATTATTCTCGGCTAATACGCTTAATAAATAGACGATTCACTATTTGTTTGTTTCTTTTGTTGCTTTTATTCAGTCCACTGAAGTTTAGCATATCCTATAACATACTTTTCTTTTACCACTCTGTGTGTTATAGATCATCTATATTACCAAAAAGACTTCTAGCACGAGAGCTGCGAGTCAAGAGAAGTTGCCCTCTCACCTGTCTTACTGACCCCCTAAAACCCGTCATACCCAACAAATGTTAAATTCCAACAGAGAAAATGTCAGGCATAACTTGATTTACATTGGGTCGGATCTCATACAGTGCACAAAACGAATGTTGCATTTTGCTCACGTTTTTGAATGGTTCTTATTTTCCAGAAGATATTTAACATTATTTTTTCCAAAATAGCTATTTATTTTCAATCGACAACTTCTTAACATGAAGTTCGAGCAATGTCCTAGTTTGGGATGCATTTCGTTAATTTTCTCATGACTCTTTTTAAATTTATCAACTAAAACCAGATAGTTCGATGTGGTTACTTTTTCAGCATACTAATAACAAGTTACGTGCCGAATTTCTACTTTTAATAAATTGTAGGTTGAAAATGTGTAGTATGTCAATAAATATCTGCTTTTGAAAAGTGTTACTTGCTCATAACTTCCCAGTACTAATTAACACCGTCAAATGATGCTTTCAAAATGCACCATTTTACGATGAAAAATACGCTACTGCCACCTAGCGCTTTTAATGGGATCTGGACATTAGAAGCTACCAATACAAACATCCAATACAAAGAGATAATATTGTAATGTAATACAACTGCGTTTTTATACTGCTTGCTACTCCGATGAGCGGATGAATCGCTTACTCCTGGCAGCAAGCTGCGTCAAAACTGAGGATTAGTGGGTATTTTAGTAGTTATTGTGCTCTGTAGGAAACCATTCTATGCATTTACTCGTGTTTCTATGTCTTAGATTAAATTAATAGGAGTTAGGTATGATCTTTAATGGGAGGGGAAGTGAATCCATATATTGGTTGAAGGTATTATTAATAATAAATGAGTTACTGAAGATTAGGTATGGTTTGGATGATAGGAGGTTGGCTTTTAAAGGAGAGGTGGTGACCTTTGAGATGAGGTGTGGCAATATGCTGACCTTCAATAACAGGGATTTAAGCAGATATGCAAGTGACTAAGGATAGGCTGTGCTCAGATAAAATAGGGCGGGCAAAGGATGGAAAGTAAGAGGAGGTTCATTTGAAAGAAAAAAGGAGAGGCAACAATTAGAAGTTTTAGGTTAAGAGAAATTTTCAAAGAAATGCGGGCTTTTGGATATTACCTATACTCTTAGGGTGAAAAACGTTAGCAAGAAACATTATTTGCATGTGAGATAGTGCTATGTTAAGTAGGTTTGATAAAAACTAAATTCAGGCTAACAGTCTATCTCCTGAAAGGCTACAAATGCACCACCACTTTAGCAATAATCAGCGCAAGGGATGGAAGCATAAAGTAATGGCTGGAAGCTTTCATAGGGAAATGCCAAGAGGTTTAGGCTGCACTCAAAGGAAGTAGTAAGCACATGACCATGTCAATGTGAGAAAGTATGCACGATAAATGATGTGCAAGCGTTGAAAAGGAAATTCTTCAAATGCAAATTCTGGAGCATATGTTTTAGGATGTTCATGCTGAAAGGTTTGGTACACAGTAATAATTACAAAAATGAAGTGGGATACATTTTGAATGGGTCAGGTTGTGGGGAGGTAGAGGGCGAAAGATGGAAGTGTAATGCCTTCATTCCTTCGGTTGAAGGGTTGAGACCCAGACAATGATCTGAGGAGGATGTAGTGAGGGCTACGTTTAGCAATATCATGAGCCTTGTTAGCAAGGGGGTGCTGATTATTTCATCCTTAGCTCTGTAATTTTGTGGATGGTAGGGCAGAAATGTGAGACTGTACATTTTGTTGTTCAATGTGAGAGTTTTCTAGTCCAGGCCTTTGTCTGTCCCTTATTGTTGATTCAGAAAGGTTAATGGGAGACAGATGCACATATCTTACTCTTAATGGTGCTTATGTTGTGTGTACTCCCGTCTGGAGCCAGGCGTAAGCTATCTCGAGTGAGAAGCATCTCTGCACCCTTATGTACATGCAATTATTATCCCTGAATAGTTCATGCTTGAATCTTGATAATGCTGCGAAGGGAGGAGAGTGCTGTGAGTAAGGTTAAAATGTGGTTTCATCAATCCAGTAAGAAACAAGTTGAGATGACACACTGGAGGTGGCATTGCTCTAGATGGGTTTACTTTCTTTACCTCTTCTAGGATCCTTTGGCTTACAGTGTTCCCTTCTCCCCAGGGTATGCCACTGCTGCAGACAAGTATATTATTGGTGCTGCACATGAACAATTTGATTTAAGTACAGTAGATCTCAAGCGATTACAACCTAATTTCATGGATAGTATCTCTGCTGCAATTCTTTATAAACCTCTGCAGCTTTGCAGAATATCATTTGGACGTGGTAGGTTTCATTGCCTTCCTAATTCCACCATGGATTATGATGGAATGTGCAGATGACCACGTTCTATGCCATGCTGCTAGGATGAGACTGGCAGCAGTCAGATGGGAAACCCTCCCCCTGCTGTGTTGTAAATAGGTCTATTCTGTTTGGTATTTGTAGTATCTGTTTATCTGTCATTCTTACAAGATGAGAGAATGTTTGTGGTGCTCACTGATGCCCAAGAAGGATCATAGTAATATGTGTTTATCTGAATTCTATATCACTGTGTATTTGGTGGCACTAGCAGGAAAGCATAAGGAAATGCTCCATCCCAGTTTATTAACAGTGCAGTCCCCTTGAAATGAGGATGTGAATTCCTGGGTGTGAAAGTCGGACATTTTGTTTTTTCTTCTGTTGAGGACTGCCTGGTATTCCCCATGTTTTGAAGATCATGTCTACGCTACATCTTGGCTTAGCTCCCATTTGTGAGACCCTCCCTCTTGGATCCGGGCTCACTTCCAGAGAGGATGGAGGGCTCATGTTTGCCTAAAACTACAAGGTACGAATAGATGGCTACAGGGTAAGGGATATTTTCCATTCATAGCTTGTGTGATTTGTGTGGCAGCAAATAAGCATGCTCTGCATTGACTCTAAAGAATACTTTCACTAAGCTGTGGCTAGCAAGCCAATAGTGGTAACGTTTGAAACAAAGTACTTAATAGTTTGGCCAACTAAGACCTCCTGACTAGCTTGAAGATCCACACAGTAGTGTTAAGTCTACAGTACAGGTGTTGACCAGTGAGCAGCCTTACAAATGTTCTTCACAGGAATAGTTCCAATGAAAGCCATAGTAGCTGCCTTCCGTTGAGTGTAATATGCAGTACGTACATACTATAAGTAATGTACAATTATCCTTGGTATAACATGTTCATATACATCTAACGATCCATTTAGCAAGACCATCGTTAGAAATGGAACTTCCTAACATTTGTTTCTATTTTGCAGAAGGATTTATTTTATCATGGTAGTGCATGATTGCTTTCTTGAAAACATGACAGCCCTCAAGAACGCCACCTGTGAATACCACCAGATGATCCGCACCATCAAAAGGACATCATTCAAAGAGCGGCTGGACAACAACGCCCACAACAGCAAGGAACTCTTCAGCCTCGTCAAAGAGCTCTCCAACCCCAACGCCAGCAACAACGACATCACATCGTCGCAAGACCTCTGCAACTCCCTTGCCACATTCTTCCACCGCAAGATCGCAGATATACACGACAGCTTCGGACCCCAGACTCCGCCTTCAACCACCAAACCAACGACCCCCACCACCACAATTCAGCCTCAGCGCATGGACCTCCGTCAGCACTGAAGACACCACCCGCGTCATGAACACCATCCACTCCGGCTCCCCCTCCGACCCATGCCCTTATCATATATTCAACAAAGCCGACACCATCATTGCACCCCACCTCCGGAACGTCATTAACAGCTCCTTCACATCATCCACCTTCTCGGGAAGCTGTAAACACACAGATATCAACGCCCTTCTGAAAAAACCAACAGCGGACCCCAAAGACCTCAAGAACTTCCGCCCCATCTCTCTTCTCCCCTTCCCGGCGAAAGTCATTGAGAAGACCGTCAACAAACAGCTGACTGCATTCCTCGAAGAAAACAGCTCGCTCGACCCATCCCAGTCCGGATTTCGAGCCAACCACAGCACTGAGACCGCCCTCATCGCAGTCACCAATGACATTAGGACCCAGATGGACAACGGAGAGACAGCTGCTCTAATCCTCCTGGACCTCTTGGCGGCCTTCAACACCGTCTGCCCCCGTACCCTAATAACCTGCCTCTACAACACTGGGATCCAAGGAAAGGCCCTGGACTGGATCACATCATTCCTCTCCGACAGAACCCAGAGAGTCCGCCTCCCTCCCTTCCACTCCGAGGCCGCCAATGTCATTTGCGGTGTACTCCAGGGCTCCTCACTCAGCCCAACTCTCTTCAATATCTACATGACTCCTCGCCACCATCGCCCGCAAACACAACATCAACATCATCTCCTACGCCGACGACACCCAACTCATACTCTCCCTCACCAAAGACCCTCTCACCGTCAAAGCCAACTTCCAGGACGGAATGAAAGAGGTCGCAGAATGGATGAGGCACAGCTGTCTGAAGTTCAACTCAGACAAGACGGAGGTCCTCATCCTCGGACAATCCCCTTATGCCTGGGATGACTCCTGGTGGTCCACGTCGCTGGGCACCCCACCGACACCCACTGACCATGCACGCAACCTGGGATTCATCCTCGACTCCTCTCTCATGATGACCAATCAAGTCAAAGCAGTCTCGTCCTCGTGTTTCAACACCCTGCGCATGCTCCGAAAGATCTTCCGGTGGATCCCCACCGAAACCAGAAAGACGGTCACCCAGGCCCTCGTCACCAGCCGACTGGAATACGGAAACGCCCTATATGCAGGAACCACAGCCAAACTTCAGAAACACCTTCAGCGCGTACAGAACGCCTCCGCACGACTCATCCTCGACATCCCCCGCCACAGCCACATATCCGCCCACCTGAGAAACCTGCACTGGCTCCCAGTCAGCAAGAGGATCACGTTCAGGCTGCTCACCTACGCAAACAAAGCGCTCCACAACATGGGCCCCGAATACCTCAACAACCGCATCTCGTTCCACACCCCCACCCGGGTATACAACGTTTACAACGAAGTTTTTACCACGCACTACTACTACAACGCAGGCATTACCACGCATACCATTACAACACATTGCGCTGGGGGGCGCTCTAGGATAGGGAATAAGTATAATTTTATATCCAACACCTTCCCTAGTGTCCACGGGGACTGGAGTTGGAATATAAAATTATACTTACCACTATCCAGCACCTCTAAGCGCTATGCGTTGTAACGGTATGCGTTGTAAATACCGCGTTGTAATGGTATGCGTGGTAAAAGTATGCGTTGTAACGTCATACATCCCCCCCACCCGCCAACTCCGCTCCTCCAGCCCTCGCCACCGTGCCACAGATTCGCAGAGCCACCACCGGAGGAAGATCATTCTCCTACCTTGCAGTGAAGACATGGAATTCCCTCCCCGCACACCTACGACTGACCCAGGACCATCTCACCTTCAGGAAACACCTCAAGACCTAGCTGTTCGAGCAGTAGCAGCCCCCCCCTTTTCTCCTCAGTGCCTTGAGACCCTCACGGGTGAGTAGCCTGCTCTACAAATGTAGTGATTGACTGATTGATTGATTGATTGATTGATTAGACCGGACACCCTTGAGTGGAAGTCCCCTAAACGTTTGCCTCCACCCCTTCTAGTTTGCTGAATTCATTTGTGTTGGTTTTATAACTCTGTGCACTTTAATTTATCTGGGATCAACAAGCCAGTGGCAGCTAGTTATAATGGGCGAAAGGGGCGTTGTTCTACCAAGCATCTGAGAGGAAAGAGAGAAAGAATGTACAACACAAAGCAGCTTTAAATAAAGTGCTCGGAGCAAGACAAGTCCTATCGCTCGCCCTTGAGGCACACACATGAGGAGAGTAATGTCAGCTTGGTAGGTGTGGCCGGTAGAAGCGGTAATGGTTAACTTGTAAATGGGGCACCTATGCTGTGGCCCAGGCGTTTTCAGCAGAGCGCCATTGAAGTGAAGTGGGTGGCAGCAACTGAAGGACTCCCTTCATGTTTGTACTGCTGTTTAAGCCTCCTGATTGGATGTTGCAAACTGGGGGAGTGGGCTCTGTGGAAGAGTTTGTCTAGGCTGCTCCGATTTCACTTCGGGGTCGGAATAATAATCAGAATGCAGCAGGTGTGCGTGTGTTGTGTATCGTATTGTTGGCGCCTTAGCGGTTTATTATCCAGGAGGGACACCGACCAGAGGAGATGGGACTTAACCAGGCGGCACAAGCTTTCGAGGTAAGCGAACGAGTATAATTTAACGTGGAACATAATATACTCTTTTCCGGTCGAGTCGAGTGCTCATTGGGCTTTTGTTGTGTCAGCTTTATTTGGACAAGATGTCAGGCACGCGAGAACATTCTGCATTAGGCCTTAATTTAATGTTTTACCACAGGCTGCTGACCACATGACACCAGTCAAATATGAGCAAGTGTACAGTCAGTAGAAGCCGAGGCCTGGGATTATTCCTTAAATTCGTAAGGATAACAGACTGAAGACTATTTAGAAAAGCGGTAGGAGTTTGTTGGGCATGCGTACTGGTTTAAATTATGGCAGTGCCCTGTTAGCTTTTCACTTACTGTTTGCTAGCCACTATCGCAGCCGCCGAACAAGCTGCAATCTGTCTGTGGGCAAGTGAGCAACATCTCTAATAATTATTACTAGTCTGCGGGTATTAACAAGCAAATGCAATCTGGCAGGGATACAGTTTATGCCCTTGCATGCGCAGTTACCGTGCTGTGCCTTCAGATGAGAATGCAAGTTCTCGGAGATTGAGAAGTATTTTACCGAGATTATTATAAGCACTCTGATTAATGGCGTCCGATATCTATCTGCGGTACAGGTCAAGATCACCCATCACCCACCCCTCCCTATCAGAGTGCTTGACTAATGTGGCAACAGAAGGCTCAGTGAAAGCCCACCCAGTGTTACATGGGTGGGTATAAATATTGTTAAACGAGGCCTCTTATGTTACAGGCTGACGGAGCTTAATGCTGAAACCATCGGAAGTGCCCCTAAGAAGCACGACCACACAACAGGTCTAGAATACATAAAAACCAAAAAAGTACTCCTGCATTTAATGCGGAGAATGTAGTGCAATGTTTCACAGGTGGGTTGGCATGCGAATGTCACACTGCCAACACAGGAAAGGCAAGCCCTCATTCCAAGGTTTAGTGCTGCTTTCCTGCATAGCATCTGGCAAGTAACCTGTGGTTGATTGGTTGATCTAGTAGGGTTCCAGTGTAATGATTTTTGGGTTTGTTTCAGCATTCGGTTCACATTGTTGGTGCAGTCGGTTCAGTAAGTATGCGAAGCTGTACATGCCCTAGCACAATATTTTTCGCCCCACCACTTTCAAAATCTGCCAGCCGCCCCTGGAACAAGCTCCCCATCCCATGCTTCTGGATGTAATACATCACTGTCATGTTGTCCATCATTATCAGGACTGTTTTGCCTCAAATGCTCTGCGTGCCTATCGGACTCCTGTGAGTTCTAGGTAATTGTGAAGGCCCAGCATGTGTGAGCAAGCAGTACCCTAGGCTATGGCCTAGGAGACAACAAGGGCGGAGAATGGAGGGAGAGGTGGACAGGCAGCAAATGATAGCTGCTCCTTCCCAGAGTAACCACAAGGACAAGGAAAGGGTTGAGCATGGGAAAAAGAAAACCAATAAATTAGTGCCCGGTAAAGGAAGATCTAAGGCACGAAAGGCAACATCTCAAAGGGGCAGCACCCCTTTCTACTCTCCTGACTAGGCAGTGAGAGTGGCAGCATTCAAACATGTCAATCAACAGGGCAGAGGGGGGATAGTATAGAGAACACCACCTTTATGGGCCCTATAGCAGCTGTTCACGGCCATCTCGCCCAGGTGAGCCTATGTTTGTAAGACCCACACTCCCTAAGAAAGAAGAAAAAGGAAGCTTAGGACTATGACAAGGAGCTGATACGCAGGGGGTATAATACAAACAAGCATGTGCGTTAAGAGAGGGTGAGGGTAAAAGCATGTTAGCTATGTTTCCAAAAACGAAGGTTATGAACATCACTGGCAGGCCAGAGTCCTCCTTGAAGTACAACTAGCGCATAAAAACAGTTCAGAACTAACGGAAGTTAAATCTCTCTAAGTGGTACAAGAAGATGCAGGAATTAACAAACATCTGCATGTAAGAATCTGCAGTACAAGCAGCAATATTTACACACACAAACACATATATATATGGGTGACGAGACGCACAGGGAGCAGCAGCCTTTGATGTGCCGGCCGGCCGTGGGCAGTGAATAATTAGGGGAGGAGAAATTCCAGAGAGCACGCTGGGGGAAGCTTGTGGGAGGGAGGCTGGTGGCTTTGATGCGTGCACGCGCTTTTTTCACAGGCACAGCACCGAATCGCCCGTTTGGTCAAGCTCTCGTTAAACCCCAATATGTCTCGACATCTGCAATGCGCAAGCGCATTGGCAGAGGTTGAGCCCTAAATAACCGAAAAGAGTGCCAGTCTGAGTTAGCCAGAAAGTGAAGGAAATGTATTCCACAGGCTCTGGGGTGCCTGATAGGTCCAGAGGGGTTAGGGACTAGGGTTATCCACTAACCCAGACTCTGGTTTGCATCCCAGTTTCTGTTCAAGGAGTGAGCAGCACTGAGGAAATTGATGATAGCAATAGTGTCAGGAAGCTACAGGGTCGGAAAAGAGATACAGCATTGCAGGAAAACAAGCATTACAAAGATACAAATGATATTCAAGAAGAGACCATGTAAGATGTTTAGACAATCATTTCCACCTGCATGCCGTAGTTTGAGGTAATGTATTTATAAAGTTGCAGATTGTTTACTTAACAAGCCAGCATCTCAAGTGATATGATGGCGGGTAACATGGTTCTTGGCTGAGTGGCTCGACTGAACAGGCTATTGATGTGACAACCCTGTTGTTCTTGCATTCAGGTGCTCTGAACAGTCATATGGTTGACATGGGGACCTCATCCTCATGAGTGGGGTATCCATTGTAATGATCACTTACAAGTTGAAGGTCAAAAAAATGCCTGCCCAGCAACACATTTTTGTTATTCCACCATAAGAGAACTTGCTAGGTTCCGGGCCCTACGAACACTAGAACTTCCCACTGACTCTCTGCTTGATCCCAATGCCTCACTAGACACTTGCAATGGACACAGTGCACTCTTGTATGTGACACTACCACTAAACATAAAGCCATCATCCAAAACAGTTTGAGCTCTCCATCAGCAAATCATCCAGGTAAGGAAAGATGTGAATGGCGTTTCTGCACAGGTGGACAGCTACCACCAGTAGCATTTGGTAAATACCGTTAGGGCTGTTATGACCCTTAAGAGTAGACATTTTCATTGTAAGTGCTGCCCACTTACCACAAAACTCAGGGAATGATGAAGGGGGAAATGTATGTGGATGTGGAATTGTGCATCAGGTCTAGAGTCACTATGTGATCCTCTGTGCAGAGCAGTAGAATGACGTCCGGCAGGCGGATCATTTTGAAGCACTATGACAGGATTTAGCAGTTCTAGTGTCTGCAATGTAGGATAGGCTACAAATTTCTAAGATTTGAGTCAAGGTGTATGGATAATAAGCCCAGAACCTTCACTTCCAGCACCAAACCCTAATATTGCATCTGAAATATGTGATGCCATGTTGGAAATGACAAATGTCATTCTTCCAGACTGTTTGCCTTCTTTGTTCAACCAAGTTTGCTGTCCACAGGACTTATGCTCTCCTGTGGTAAGGTGCTTGTGATCTCCTCTCTAAACATGTTACAAAGGGCATATCCCTAACTGGCACCTTTATTTTATTTGTAAGTCCTGAGTATGTGGTACAACATATACCAAGGGCCTGTAAATTAAATGCTACTAATGGAATCTATATAATATTGTGCCACCCACTACAGTAGTGCTGTAACACATGTCTCCAGGTCTGTCATTTCTACCTGGGTGCGCAGTTTTAGACTGTCATTTCAATCTGGCATAACAAACCTTTTGCCAGCCCCAAACCTTCTTTTTAAATACTTACAAGTCACCCCTATAATATTTAAAAAGGACAGCATGTATATTTAATGTTTTGCATGTCCTGTCAGTGAAAAACCTCCAAAGTTATTTTTTACCAAGCCAATGCTGGCCCTCCCATAGCTTAACTCTGGTTTCACTAGTGCCTTTAATACGTGCTGAATTGAGTTTGGTTGTAGACAGAAAAATAGTTCAAGGACTCGTTTTAATAGTAATTTAAAATGCAATTTAATAGTTACGTCAGCTTTTATATCACTATTTTGGAAATTACACTTTTTAGAAAGTTGTCATTTTCCTGCTTAAAACCAAAATACTTTTAGCCAGTGTTCAGCTGCCTCCTGACCCCAATGGCTTCCATGTGGAAAGATGTAGATTACTCCCAGACAGTGCAAAAAGGGCCCCCTGAGTGAGAAGGGTAACTCCATCCTTGATAGTATGATCTGGGGGTAGTGTCCAGCCCCTTCCTGAGCATCAAATAATGCCAACCTTGTCACTGGCAGATGAAGCTCACATCTAGGCATACATCCTATGTCTTTCTAGTCAGATGACACCAAACCCAATGGGGGGGTAGAGGAACTGACCAAAACTGGTTGAGGGGATGGACAAAGGCTTGCCCTCCACTCATAGGCTAGCACTGGACATACATGTGAAACCCTCAGACCTCTCATCAGATCAGTTCTGGACCTGTGAAGAATGAGAAGCACCGTCCTTCTGTCTGAAGGAAGACTTGACCTCCTTGCCTTGATACCAGGACCCCAGACGTGACTCCAAGGGGAAGTTTGCTTACCTTCTTTTTGAGCTACAGGGACCCAACAACCTTTAAGAGGCCCTTTCCCTGCAACTGCCCAGCTGACATGTGCCAACTGGACCTGCACTGGACCCTGCTGCTGGCCACTGTTGGAATGAGTCCTAAAAAGGTAATTGTGAAATTCTAATTATGTCAGAGTTATTGCAGTAGTTTTGGTAAGTTTGCATTACACTTGTAATGGTTACCAAACAAATTGCGTGATTACACCTGTTCTTGTAATTTGGAGTAATCAGGGGCAAAAAATGCACAGTAACATAGCACGAGTGGCTGCTGCTCTTTTGGTTGCTATTTTACTAGCACCAGATGCATCCTCATGTTCATTTCGGATGCAAGGATGCATTTTACACTATTAAAATACCAGTAAAACCAGGTTAATCTCCAAGCATAATTCAATGTAATCTTGCATACTTTTGTTATTTAGTGTAATCACGCTTCAGTAAAATGTGATAGTTATGCCCACCCCTAGTCATGAGCCCCAAACAGTGCCCCCAATGTCCTGGACCCTTGGCTGGTGTTAGAGAGTACTCCTTTTGTCCCTTAAACTGCAGAAAGAGGGACTCAGAAACTTTTTGCCATCTTTCTTACTGGAAAAACGATGGAGACGGGGATCGATGTCAAAGTTGTAGTCTTCAAATTGACGTTTGGTCTCAGTTTGCTAGTTTGCCCCACTGAAGGAGATCTCACTTCCAGAAAAGTTTATAAGTCAGAATGTAGAGGGCTTCATCTGGACCAATGCCAAGCAGCATCCGATCGATGTCCAGGCCTTCCTGGGAATTGACTTCTTCCACTTGAAGGTTCCCACCTTTATCAACAACCGCATTGGGAGTCTGTGCTTCAGCACCACACCATTAGCAAGCACCATTCCAGATTATGGCCATCTATCCTGAGCACTACATCTTCCTAGGGGATCTTAAGTCCCAGCTCGATGAGCCCAGCGACACCAGCACAATAAACCTCCTGGAAAGCATGAGCAACATCAGCCTCCAGAAACTTGTTGCCGACCCTACACACATATCAGGATCCACAATTGACCACATTTTCACATCCATCAACAGAGTCAAGTGCACTCACGTTTCACAGCTAACCAGGACCAACCACTACAGTGTCCACTTCAGCAGCTTAGGACCTACCAACACTGTCACCCTGCCTCCCAGCTCCACACGTAGAAACTAGAAAAAATATGAGAAGACCAGTGGAACAACACTCTCAGCTCCCACCTCCCAAGCACAACATCTACCCTGATCACGCTGCGAAGAACATCTCCCAGTGGATCACAGAATACGGTGACACAATCACCCCCACCATACCAGCCAAATCGAAAGGACCTGGCAGAAGAGCCAACTCATTCACAGAGGAGCTGAAATACACCAAACGCAACAGCTTTCAACTAGAAAGGAAGTCGCACACCAGCAAAGAGACAGAACACATACCATTCAAGGCAGCACTAAACCAGTACCACCGCCTCCTGGAAGAAACAAAGAAGAAAGCCATAGCAGAACACACAGAAGCCAGCATAAACTACAGCAAGGAGCTCTTCACCTTTGTGAATAAATTCTCCAACCCCGCAGACGCTAGGAACAAAATCACCCCTTCCCATGAACTGTGTGACAACTTAGCAGACTTTTTCCACAACATATCATCAATGAAAACTTTGGACCCCAACCCTCCCCTGCCGACAGCATCAGCCTGCTCACTCCTACCAACCTGATAAGCGTGGCTCAAATCCACCCGAGTGACTTACCGCACTCACCTATAGTCACTATATAGGAAGTCAGCCGGACAGTGGAGAAGAATAAACAAAAGTCTTTATTAGGCCAAACAACACTCATATGAGAGGGCCCTGTCCGACCTCACTCCTAGGAGTGCGAACGAGAGGACTGACTCTCTGCATCACAGCAATACATTATAATGCAATACAGTTCATTTGGGGTACGCCCCTTGTGGAAGATCACCGAAACCCGGACCAGTGAACAATGCCATCATACAGCAGGCATCTGCACCTGCAAGGGATACATCGCTATCTCTACTCAAGGCCATGGAGCTAGGCTTCAGCGTCTCTGGGCATGAGAACATTACTGATAAAGAGACTTGTTAGTTTCGGCCACAGCAAGCCGAGAAACGAAAACTGCTGTCTTAGTGAATTTCTGTATTCCTGCGGGAGGGGCACATGAGCGAGCAGGGCCCGCAGGCACAGAGGGATACACAAAATGGTGGCACACAGGCTAAGCTAAGGAACTAATATGGTCACACGTACATTTGAATATGAGTAAAGGAGCAAGTAAAATAATTCAACATATGTGCATATACGAACTTCATCAGTTAGCCATATGATGCTAACTCACACATCATTAGTGGGTAATTGGGGTATCGAAAAGTGAATTCTATCAGACCCTCCTTTTAGCATCATTGGCTAACTATGGCCTCATTTATTTGCCAAAAGGTAGTGTCGACATCCATTCTAGGGGCAGGACATTTCTAAACCTTTCTTTTATTTCTTTAGTCTAGAACATCCTCTGCAATAAACATCAACCAACTCGCATCAGCAGGAATTTCAGTAATCATAGAAGTTGTATATTGACCAGGGAACTTCTTTTTCGGACGTAAATTTGCAGCACACATAGAGCAACATGGAGGGAGGCAATATACACAAAGGCAGCAAGTCAGTATTACACTCACCACACCAACTAAACCCATCAATATTTTCCAACCCCAGGAAGAAAAGGCACCCCAGAGCCACCCCTGTAAGGACCATGTCCCATTATCCTGATGCAGTTCAGTCGCTAATCTATGTAATTTCTGTACTGCCAAGTTAACAGTCGGAGCTGAGTCAGGAATATACACGCAACAAGATGTCCCGATGACGCGACAGGCCCCGCCCCTATCGGCCAGTATGACGTCAAGCACCATCCTATTCTGGATCGTAAATAATCTCATAGCCTGAATTTCGACAGATATGTTAGTCGTAATATCATCTTCAGTGAGAACTACCTTTTCCATTACCCTGGACAGTCGCCGAATAGCCCTACTGTTAAATATCGGACCCCAGAAAGGCAGCAAACCCTTAGAAAAATCAGTCCATTGTTGGTACGAGGTGTCCGTCTGATCAACGTCATCTACCTGAAGCTCCCTCCTTTTGCGCTGCTCTTGCGGACTGGGAAATCGACGATGAGTCTTGTGGTAATCAGAAGGAGCCACATATACAGGAGGAATCATATAGGCAAGGTAACACACCCCACCCCAACCCTCGGGCAACCATAAGTATCCATTATCTCCACACACGAAATAAATGCTGGGTGGGGCAATCAAAGAGGGGCTGATAAGCAAACGTATAGATGCAGTCACATTACAGGAGCTATTACCAACTTTGATGGGACCCCTCCCCTCTATACAGAAAAATGGGGAAGGACCTACCACAGCCAGGGGTATCAGGGACTTGGCACTATCGTTACCCTTCGGGGGGTGTCTGTAAGACAGAGAAGCATTCAATTTCATGAAACTTTCCCTAACTTTGTCCGTATCATTTGGTATCAGAAACCGGCCCAACTTTTTCTCACATGTCTCTATAAATTTCTCGTCAAAACGTCCGTCAGTATATATCCGTCCAAGGGAAGATGGAGGTAGAGGGCGTACTCGCATTGTCATTGTCCACCCCCTATTCTGCAGTCGAGGAGTCAGGAAATCTGGCTGCTGGAAATATTTAACAAGACCTATGAGAGTATACCACCCCACACAACTATTCACAGGCGTCAAAGGGAGGGCAAGAAATCTATCTTTCTTATAGGCAGCAGAAGGCAAGAGCCCACAAACCCAACAATCTGTCAAATTGGTAGTGGCGTGTGCATGGTGCAAAGTCTTAATAAAAACATTTTCTTTATAGCCTTTTCTCAACATTCTTTCACCATAATCAACAGTAATCATATTATGTTCAGGAACGGCAGTGGGTGTGGGTGCAAACACATGAACGGGGTAAGCTTTATCCAGGAAAAACAATATTCCAAGAGTCACTATAAAAGCAATTAGAATAATAATGATGACCACAATTTTTCCTTTTCGGGGAAGGGCCAACCAGGGGGAATCAGGCACATGTCTCGGAGGAGCCGCAAAGGGCTGCTCCTCATCGGGAATGGGGCGCCCAAAAGGATACATTCTCAAGAACGTTCAAACTATACCAAAAATGAAAAAAAAAAAGAATCACACTTCTACTAAAAAAAAAAAAATAGTCCCAGACAATCCTCAACCGGCCAGAGGGGTTCTTCAACCCTTAAAAAGGGATCTTCTCCCTGTGTCCTTCAAAGCCTCACAGGCAGGCTTTTACCGTCCATACCTTATTCCAACGTCGCTTTTTAACTATTGAAAACAAGGGAGCACTTAATTCGGGCCCCGCACCACTCTATAGTCTCATAACACACAATCTTCGGCTAAACACCAGGGCTCTTACAAGTCCATCCCTACCACTAAATCTTCGTATTCAGAAAGTTCACTAAGCCCTTCTTCCAGTGTTTAGTCCATCATATTCAGCACTGTTACTTATTTTCTTTGGGGCCGCAAATTATATCGAGTGCTCCCTGGCACTTCGGGGTCAGTGAACAAAGCAGGTGTATCTGTGAGAGATGCTGAACTCTCTGGTGTCTCTTCACTAGTAGCAACAGGAGTAGTAGAGCTCACTGAATTCTCTATTCCGCTTCGCTCTTCTCCAATCAGTGAAGCATCCAAGAAAGGAGCATACCTTGGTATATTCTCATGCTCTTCGTCAGCAATGCCGTCCTTTACCCACTGGTCATAGGGCAACGGGAGCGGGACCCTCTTCACATGTGAGGCGTGGGTCCACGCCTTCCTTCCTTCCACCCGAAGCGCCGTACGCGTGGTGAGGAGTACCTGACGCGGCTCCGACCATCTTGGCTCCAGACAAGACTTCCGCTGATATCTTCGGACAACAACCCAGTCCCCTTGGTTGATGGAGTGTCCTGGCCCCTCCGGCAACGGCTTCAGAGTGTCTGCTACCTGCTGATGAATAGAACGAAGATCTTTAGTCAAAGCATACAGATAGTCTGTCAACAAAGGATATGGTATCTCTGAAAAACACTTAGGCCTGGGCACTCCCCAGATATTGGCCGGGCGGCCGAATACCACTTCATGGGGGGAGACGCCCGTTTTCGAATTCACAGTCACTCTCGTTGAAAGCAAGGCTAAGGGAAGGGCATCTGGCCAACGGAGACCTGTACTCTCACATATTTTGGCCATTTTCAATTTAAGCGTGCCGTTGAACCGCTCCACAAGTCCTGCTGCCTGAGGGTGTAAGGCTGAATGACATTTTTGGGAAATCTGTAAGCCTTTACATATTTGCTTGACTAGTTCTGCATTAAAAGACGTGCCATTATCACTCCAGATCACCCTAGGTAATCCAAAACGAGAAAAATACTCCTTTATCAACATTTTAGCAGTAGAAATGGCCGTGCAATCTTTCGTTGGATACGCCTCCACCCACCTACTAAAGGCGCATACGACTACAAGGACGTACTTCAAGTTGTTGACCCTTTCCATTTTGATGTAATCCATCTGAATCACCTCAAAAGGGAAAGAAGGAGGTGCAAAGTTTCCCGTTGGGACAGGGGTACCCTTGCCAGGATTATGCCTCAAACACACCATGCACTGTCGAACCAAGTGAGTGGCCATTTTAGAGATATTCTTATTGCTCCACACTGGGTCTAACAATTTACAAATTCCCTTTGCACTAACATGTGCAGGCCCATGCGCCATGGTCACTACCGGAAGAACATATGCATTCGGGAGTAACCATCGTCTCTTATCGGTCACATCTGTCCAACATTCATCCGCATCCAATCGTCCCTGCCCATCCTTCCATGCCCTTAATTCATCTTCTGTCGCTTTTCCCTGTATATTCTTTACACTCTGTACAGTGTCTGAAAACATATGAACATCTGGGACCCATCTAGCTGGTCCTGCCACAAACATTCGTGGTAATTTTTCCCTAGCAGTCTCTTTTGCTGTTTCGTCCGCGAAGGCATTGCCTCGCCCTACATCATCCACTATTGTTTTGTGTGCGCTACACTTTATCACAGCCAATCTTTTGGGTAGTGTCAATGCTGCTAGCAGTCGTAATATCAGTGGGCCATGTTGTATGCGTTGTCCATGAGAAGTCAGAAATCCCCGTTCTGCCCAAAGTCGCCCATAATTATGAGCCACGCCAAAGGCGTATTGGCTGTCAGTATAAATATTCACATCTAGTCCCTCACTCAATTCACATGCTCTCAGTAAGGCTATAATCTCAGCAGCTTGGGCCGAATTGTAAGGTATCCTAGAGGTCTCCACTACCGTCTGTAATGTTGTTATTGCATATGCTGCTGTCGATGTACCATCTGGCAATTTAAAACAGGACCCATCCACATACAACTCCCCGTCTGGTTCGTCCAAGGGCCTGTCTGTCAGATCCACCCTCCCCTTTGTCTCCTCCTCTGTCCTAAACAGACAGTCATGTATGTCATCGTCCTTTGTATCTGTGGGGATAGGTAACAATGTGGCCGGATTCAGTGTTGCACACCTTTTGATTGTAACATGGGGTGCAAAAAGAGTCATCTCATAACCCGTAAGACGAGCACTAGTTAAGTGCTGCGTCTGTGTCCTGTTCAACAAAATGTCCACAGCATGCGGTACCATGACTGTGAGATCTGATCCCAATACGAGCCCTGCCGATTGTCTTATGGAGACCGCAGCAGCCGCCGTGGCTCTCAGACAACTCGGCAGCGCTCTTGCCACATTGTCAAGCATTGCAGAAAAATAAGCGCAGGGTCTCTGTTTCCCCCCGTAACACTGAGTTAAAACAGACAACGCGCAACCTTCCGCCTCATGTAGGTAAAGAACAAAAGGCTTCTGGTAATCAGGTGTTCCAAGAACAGGCGCAGAACATAAAGCCGTTTTTAGTGACTCAAACGCTTCTTGACATGCGGGGGTCCAGGGTAGGGGTTCGCGCACTTCCTTGGTAGTCAGATATAATAGGGGTTTTGTTAGTAACGCATAGTTAGGTATCCACTGGCGACAATACGATGTTATGCCCAAGAACGCGCGCACCTCTCGCTGCGTGTTAGGTACCTTCATGTTATTAATAGCTTTTATGCGCTCTGGCGTCAATCTCCTCCCCACTTTCGAAAGGAGGTGACCGAGGTAGGTTACCTCCGTTCGACAGTATTGAAACTTTGGAAGGGACACTTTATGCCCCCTTTTAGCCAAATGGTGTAGTAATTTCACAGTAGCATCCCGACAACCCTTCTCGTCGTCCGATGCTATCAGGATATCATCCACATACTGCAACATGACGTTGCCAGGTGGAAGTTCCAGTTCATCCAATTGTGCCTTCAGTGCTTGACTATATATGCTCGGACTCTCAGTGTACCCCTGGGGAATTCTCTTAAAGCGGAAGCTTCGGCCAGCCAATGAGAATCCAAAGAGATAACGGCTTTCTTCTTGTACTGGAATACTGAAGAAAGCATTTTTCAAATCCAGGACAGAGAAATATTTGGCAGAGGGGGGAATCATTGTCAATATTGTAGTGATGTCCGAGACCACCGGGTACTGTGGCTCCACTACTCTATTTACGTGTCGCAAATCAATCACAAACCTATAGACATCAGGAGTATTATCATTAGCTTCAGGTGACCGTCTTTTAAGGATAGGTAAAATAGGGCTGTTACATATGTTCGAGTCAGTCTCCTCCACTACACCAGACCGTATTAAATCTTGTATTATTTGTAACAAGGCATTCTCTCCCTCCCTAGGAATCCTGTACTGTGGAACCCTGGGTAATTTTGCCCCCACCTTCACTCTTATCGTCACCGGGGCAATATCCATTTTACCTACATCTGTATCATTGACAGCCCACAAGCTGTCGGGTATGCCTTGAAATTCAGGTGGTAATGGGTCATCTTTCGAAAAACACTGCAATGGGCGGGCGACATTCAGGCCCAAAGTGAGGTACACGCCATCTGGGGAACAATAGATGGTGGCGTGTAACCTTTTCAATAGATCTAAGCCCAGCAAATTCTCCCCACAATTTGATGTCAATAGAAACGGTGATTCAACAGTGAAAGGGCCAATCGTCAACGTGAGAGGTTTAGAAATGGGGCTAATCACCGGAGTTCCTGCGAAACCCACAGAGATGTTATTTTTGCCAGGCAGAGCCGCCCCTGGGACCCGAGAACGAGCCACTGAACTTTTCATTGCACCCGTATCCACTAGAAATTTTTGTTGAGACCCCAATAAGTCTGCCTCGACATAGGGTCCCCTCTGATCAACTTCCACAAGTACTGGTCCCATGCTCTGTCCTACGCTGTCCTAGTTGTGGGAGAACCCTGTCAAATCGTCCACTGAGTAATCATCGTTATAGTACTGACCACCGCCCCTCTGCAACTGTTGTCTGTCTGCACCATTGTCAAAGTAATTTCCTGCCGGTCTCCCGCCTCCTTCTGACCGTGCAGCCTGCCTCCCAAAATCGCCACTACCTCTTCCTCGTCCTCGCCCTGGACCAGCGTTCGACTGAAGCAGTGGACAATCCCTCCAACAATGCCCCTCCTGCTTACACTTCGCGCACTGATTCGGTCCCAACCTTTCCCTACTTTCACCTCTCCCGAAGCCGCCTCCACGACTCGGCGCTGCACCCCTTCCTCTGCCTCTAGCCACTTGCTGCAACAAAACTCTTGTCTTTAGATCCTTAGCCTTCTTTTCCTGCTTGTCCTTACTTTCATTTTCTCTGTGCTCATAATACTGTGCCATACTGAGAATACCCGAAGGAGAGGACGTTGTCCACGTGCTCTCCGACGCCTGCAGTCTTGCTGAAATTTCAGGTAATAAGTTCACGACAAACCTATTAACAAAAAGCCGCAACCCTCCATCCTGTGACACATCTTGCCCACTAAAATCTATGAACGTTTCCTCAAACCTCGTAAAGAAGTCCGAGACTGCCTCATCCTTTTTCTGCTTACAAGCCGTCAACTTGTCCCAATCTACCTTTTTCGGGGGAATGAGAGAATGCATATATTTTATTATGCGCCCTGGTAAAGCTAAAATCTCAGCCTTCGGCTTCTCCCCTGGCTTACGCTCCTTATCCCAATCCTGCAACTCCTGCCACGTACCTCCCAACTCCTCCGCATGGTCAGTACCTTTCACTTGCCGCCACACATCAACTGGGACCAAAAGCCCGAAAAACAACTCAACATCAGCCAAAGTCATTACAGTGGAAGACGCGGCTTCTGTTAGCTCTTTATAGTAGGCAGTCGGGTTCTTTCTAGAATCTGGTAGCTGAGCCTTCAATGATAATACCTCACTTCTCTTCCATGGCGTATACACCCATTGCTCCTGGAAATGCGCATCTATCCTGTTCCTAGTGACAGCCCTCGTGACTGGATCTACCACCTCGGGAATCTCGGGATGAAAAATAGGGTGCACCTCGCGCATAGGATGTAGACCTGGGAAATGGGGTGTGCCTGTAGAGGGTAATTCATTTCTGTATTGTAATAGGGCACGTAAACTACTCATCACCTCCTTCACCCCGGTATTCGTTCTATAGGCTCCGGCCTGTATGTCTCGCAAAACCGCTGGAGCCACACCTCCATACCCCTGTTCCCATAGTGGTATCAGTACATTTGACATATGCCACAAAGCGTGCTGTTGCATCAGGGGCTCAAAATCCTTCATAGTGGACCAAATATCCTCAAACGAATAAATATTATTCCTGGCCCACTGACATGCCTGATTAGCCACCATACTCTTCTCATCTAGACCAACTGTAGAACGCGTAAGCAACTTCCGTACCTGCGAGAGTAATCCGCTACCTGCGCCTCGACTCGGCGTTAGCATCTCCTGACTGGGGGTGGTACTAGCTGAAACAGTAGGGAGTGCTAAAGAAAATTGGGAGGGTGCAGGTGAAGTGGTCTGGAGTAAAGAAACAAGGGGTGTCAAGGGCGAGGATTGTTGGGGGGGCGCTTGCTGAAGGACCCGGAACTCCACTACTGGGGGCCGGAACCGGCAAGGAGGGGTACAGGGGCTGTGGGGCATAAGGGGGAGGGGGTCGGGTATTCAAAATGTCTTCCATCTCATCTGGGTCGTCCTCTCGCACTACATAACTTTTATTATCTTTCAACCTACAAAGTCTATCTGAGCGCTCCATACGTAGTGCATTCTCATTTCCAACCTGTTCTCTCGCCTTCTGCGCCATAGTCTGAGTGGACTTTTTATAAGCCTCCTTCTCGTCTCTCAACTTGCGTTTTCTGGCCTCTTTCTGCCACACTCGCAAAGAATCAAACATACTCCGACGGCTACGCCTAGCAAACAATTTGTCTTGCAAATAATCCAATTTAGCTTCATCGAAAGAACCCGTTAAAGGCCATTGTAAATCCGCACTATCAGCAGTGTACCGGTGCCACAAAGTGCCAAACAAAAGCGGGACCAATCCATGCTTGACATACATATCAAAGCTTGGAGTGCCTTCAGGGGGTGCAGGTTGGCTCTCGGCCAGTCTAGTATCTGAGGGTCTACAACAACATCCAAAACATCGTAACTTACTAAAACACGGCATCTTTACTTCGGTGTGAAAGAAACACTTCTCCACAGACCACGTTACCTTGAGTCGCTAGCTCGAGCTCATTCATACACACATATAGACATACATTAGGAAACCACACACGCACGTACACAATACCTCCAAACACGTGTTACCAAATGGGACAAGGCCCGTCGACCAAGTCCTGGGGAACCTGGACTCTACCGCAGACCGAACAGTACACTAACTGTTCTGAGGATGGGGAAACGAATCCGCTCCCCGTGCGGCACTACGGATCACTGCGCACTTTACCACGGGAGACCCAGGACTCACCTCCACTGAACCGCCACTCTAGGAGTTCAGGGCAAGCACCGGAGTCCACCCGCGATGAGCCACGCCTTCACCACAGTACCACCCGGTCGGATCGCTACAAACAATGCATCCAGATATTCCCCCAACCTCGTCAAATCTGTCAGAGCGCTTACTCGCACTCTGAGTTCCCCGGAGCACACTAGCCCCAGGAGCACACCGGCTCCTCAAACCACTGGAGACACCCTAGTCTCCCGGAACACTCCAGTTCCTGAAACAATCACAGGTGGACCACTCACCTTCCGTAGGCGACACCGACCTCTACCGTTCTCCACCTCCGGCTGCCAGGACCAACACGGTCAGCTTCAAGTTCCGCCTTCTGGACCCCGGCGTAAGATCCGAACCGGGACCTCTCCCGATCAGCAGGGTGGGGCAGCGCTGCGAGAACCAAGCTCGGCATCAGATGGGTACCCGGGCCCACCGTGCCGACCAGCGGGTCCCCGGTCTTCTGCTACCCACTTACGGGTGAGAAAGATCCTTATCGCGGGGTCCCTATTCGGGCGCCATCTGATAAGCGTGGCTCAAATCCACCCGAGTGACTTACCGCACTCACCTATAGTCACTATATAGGAAGTCAGCCGGACAGTGGAGAAGAATAAACAAAAGTCTTTATTAGGCCAAACAACACTCATATGAGAGGGCCCTGTCCGACCTCACTCCTAGGAGTGCGAACGAGAGGACTGACTCTCTGCATCACAGCAATACATTATAATGCATTACAGTTCATTTGGGGTACGCCCCTTGTGGAAAATCACCGAAACCCGGACCAGTGAACAATGCCATCATACAGCAGGCATCTGCACCTGCAAGGGATACATCGCTATCTCTACTCAAGGCCATGGAGCTAGGCTTCAGCGTCTCTGGGCATGAGAACATTACTGATAAAGAGACTTGTTAGTTTCGGCCACAGCAAGCCGAGAAACGAAAACTGCTGTCTTAGTGAATTTCTGTATTCCTGCGGGAGGGGCACATGAGCGAGCATGGCCCGCAGGCACAGAGGGATACACAAAATGGTGGCACACAGGCTAAGCTAAGGAACTAATATGGTCACACGTACATTTGAATATGAGTAAAGGAGCAAGTAAAATAATTCAACATATGTGCATATACGAACTTCATCAGTTAGCCATATGATGCTAACTCACACATCATTAGTGGGTAATTGGGGTATTGAAAAGTGAATTCTATCAAACCCAAACCCCAAACACTTGCTCACCCATTGGAACCCTATCACGACTCAAGCCACAATCTCCATCATGGAGTCTGTGCACTCAGAAGCATGCACAGACCCCTGGCTCACCACATCTTCAACCTCTGGAGCAAGATGATTGGAGACAAGGTCAAGAAAGTACTGAGCACCTCCATCTCCTAGGCCTCCTTCCTTAAAGGCTGGAAAGATGCTGAAGTAAGGCCCCACCTGAAGAAACCTTCCACTGACCCCGGCAGAAGTGAAGAACTACCTGCCCATCTCCCTGCTCCCATTTCCACCAAAGGCTCTCTTGAAAGCAATCTACCAGCAAATCACTGAACACCTGGAATAGAATAACCTCCTTGACCCCTCTCAGTCTGAATTCCAAGCCATCCACAGCACCGAGACAGCCCTGATTACAGCCGCTGATGACATCAGAGCCCTCCTGGACCTGAGCGAAACAGCAGCCTTCATCCTCATGTCACCACTAATATTTGGGTGCAGAACCACTACTTTGTTACATCTTGATCAAAAGACTCCACCACATCAAAATCCAAGGAGATGTCTTGAAATGGAGCGCCTCATACCTCACCAGAAGAACCCAGAGAATCTGTCTCCCACCGTTCATCTTGGAACCCAATAAGATAATTTGCCACGTACCCCAAGGATCATCCCGCAGCCCTACCCTCTTCAACACGTACATGATCCCTTGGCCAATAATATCAGATCACACTGACTTAACTTCTACGCCGAAGACACCAAGCTCATCCTTTTGCTGTCAGAAGACACATCCACCACCAGAGTCAACTTCCACAGATACAAGATGAACGTTGCCGAATGGCTGAAGGACAACTGTCTCCAGCTCAACAATGACAAGGCACAAGTACTCATCTTTGGCAACAATACCCCGCCATGTGATGACGCATGGTGGCCTGCTGAACTCGGCCAATCCACTGCCCAACAGACAACTCCTGCAACCACATCATCATCTTGGACAGCAATCTATCCATGAAAAAACAGGTAAACACAGTCTCATCTGCCTTCTTCCACCCGCTGCTCATGCTCCTCAAGATCTTCAGGTGGCTCCCAGTCAATACCAGAAGGAATGTCATGAAGGTCTTCGTCACCAGCAGACTAGACTACAGGAACACATTCCACATAGGATTCACGGCATGCCTCCTGAAGAGACTACAAACTATACAAATATCAGCGGCCAGACTTAACCTCAACCTCCTCAGATGAACCCACATCATAGGTCACCTCAAGACACTACAGTGGCTGCTGATCCAGAGGAGATGCCAGTTCAAGATTTTGACTCATGTGTACAAAGTCCTGCACAACAAGTAACCAGCATACATCAGACACCCCCTGAATCCACAAAGGCAACAGCAGAGGATGCTTTTTCTCACACCTGGTGGCCAAATATAAGAACAACCTTCCCCTGCACCTCAGGACCACCCCATTGCATGAGCAGTTCAGGAAAAGACCTGGCTGTTCAAATGAACAGATCACCATGGGTGATTTTCCACACTTTACATATCCTTGATTGATTGATTGATTGATTGAAATCTTGGACTCATTGAGTGCTCTAGGCTCACTAGTAGCATTTAATTTGAAGGCCCTGGGCACATATAGTACCACTGTACTAGGAACTAAAAAGTAAATTATATATGCCAATTGGGTGTACGCCATTTTAGCATTGTTTTAAGAAAAAAAGCACTTTAGCACTGGTTAGCAGTGGTAAAGTGTGCAGAGTGGGAGATTAAAGGCGAAAAATTAGGAGGGGGAACCACACCCAGGATGCCAGGTCTAGTGCTTTCCCACAAAGATTTAAAAAATAATAAAGCAAATATGCTTGCTGAGTCGGACACTCTCAGAGTTGCTTTGTTCATCCAGGTCTTGTAAACCCTGTATCCAATAACCCTCTGTCCATAAGGAAAGTTAGGGGCTTTTGTTTTGTGTAGCCCTCATTGTTAGACATTGTAGAAATTAATTTAGTATAGGTTACAGAACTTTCCAATTTGTCCATTTGGTATGTTCACCATGTTAAGACATTTTTTTACCCAGGGCTCTGTCTCGGGATGATCTCTGGTTTATTGTGTAATGCAATTCTGTGTTTAGTATTGAGCTATGTGTAAATTAAATCAATTCTCCAAAGTAGTAGCACTGGATTGAAATTGAGTAGTTCTCAAGTGTTGCTGTGTTGCATTTATGATATCTGGCTTTCTATCCCACATAACTTCCCGGAGCATGATAAGGCAGATCTGCTATCCTGAGAGTCCAATGTTTAAAGGAGTGTACTTGGTCTTCAGGTTGGGTCCAAAAGTACAGAAGTCTCAGGCCATCAGATGCAAACATCTCCAGTTGTTACAATTGGAGCTCAGTAAACCCTGATGGCCCTGGAATCCTGTCCCCATGAACCACTTCGCACAGGTATTCTCTCTCTTGAGGCACTGTTCAATCCCATATTCAAAAAGAACAATTATCCAAATTGATGTTTATAGATATCGTAGTTAAGACAATTAAGCCCCAAATGTTATTAGAAATGCAGGAACTCTAGTATCAACAGTGCTTGAAAATCAGTGTTAAAAAAATGTGGATTCAAATTATTAACGTACAAGAAATGACAAACTTGGAGTTAGAGCAATCCACCAACACATATGTTTATGCTTATTTGAAAACACGAAGAACAGTTTTTTTTATATTGCATATATTGGGAGATCTGCGTGTTTTGTGAAACTATGTAAAACAATACTGACCAGCTATATAAGTATATAGATATACATAATAGCTATTATCATGTAATTGAAGACTGACATGGTATCTACGGAAATATTTTAGATATTCCCTCCTTTCTATAAGATAAAGGTGACCCCAGGCTAGGATTGGCACGTAGCCAGTCTATTACCTACATGGTTGATATTTGTATGTCTTGGATGTTAAAATAACTGAAAATATCTGCAACGGTTTGCATTTTATCATTCGAAGTGTAAACTTAAATTAAACCTAAAAGAGTAAACAGAAACTGAAATGAATTCATAAATATTTAGGAACTTGCTGAACTATTTCTAAATTATTTTTAAACGAAATAGGAATGCCCACACTGAAAAAGAATACAGAGATATTACACAAAATCATAATCAAACAGCAGCTTTATGGTCTTACAGAACCCCAAAAACACAACAACTAGCTGGTACTTTTTTCAGAGCAAGTCTGCATTCCTATTGCAGGCGAGTCAGTCTTCTAGTATTATAAAAGTTGTGGTACCACCATCTGTATTAATAATGCTAGAGTAAAAACCTTGGCTCAAGGATGCACCAATGATGATCGGCTAAATACTTTCATCTACTAAAAAGATTAGAGAAGAATCGAAATCGAACTCTGTCTAAATGTAGTTCAGTGCTCAATAAGAAGGTATGAATTTCTCCAAATCCATTAGGGCCATTTAAGAGTGAGTTATAATCATATGATCATCCTTTTTAATATCTTAAGATATCTTAAGACCGGGAACTTCGAAGTATGGATAGAGACTCAATGAAAAACAAATAATTAGAAGCCTATCCTGAAGGTTGCGAGAATTACAAATTATACCAATCTAAGTCTCGCTGATGTGCTTAACAAATTAATCGACAAATGATGAATACAGTACATTAAGGACTCCGGATAACGAGTACTTTGCAATATGTTATGTTAAAATGTTATGTTAAAATGGGACTTATATAGCGCAACGGCTACTCCAAAGGAGTGTCCCGGCGCTTTGAGCTCCAGACCAAAGAAGAGAGCTAGATAACATAACAGTAAAAGAGCAGGGGCCTAAAGGAGGGGACAAATTATCCAGCGAACAGCCAGGTTTTTAAGTCTTTCCTGAAGACAAGCAGATTTGCGGTGTTTCGCAAGGACACCGGTAGAGAATTCCATAGCTGAGGAGCAAGGAAACTAAAGGACCGGCCGCCTAGCCGAGCCCTTTTGATGCGTGGCACCCGAGCCAACGCCAGAGCTTCTGACCTGAGGGATCGTGCAGGTCGATAAAAGTCCAGCCTCCTCTGAAGATATTTGGCACCATTGCCATGCAAGGCCTTATGGGCAAGAGTCATGGCCTTGAACAGTATCCTTTTCCGCACCGGAAGCCAGTGAAGGGATACAAGGAGATTGGAGGCACTAGTGCGGCGGTGCAGGCCAAAAATTGCACGCGCAGCAGCGTTCTGGGTGACCTGCAGACGCTGGAGGAGGTATTCAGGCAGGCCCAGATATAGGACATTTGCATAGTCCAATCTGGACCCTATGAGTGCCTGAACAGTGATCCTCCGATGTTGCTCTGAGAGAAGGGGAAAGAACTTGCGCAGCATTCTGAGAATCCCAAAACATGTTCCCGTGAGAGTAGAAACCTGGGATTTGAGCGAGAGCTCGTTGTCAATTTTAACTCCCAGGTTCTTAGCCCACTTAGAGGACTGAGTGGGAGGGAACATGTCAGCAGGCCACCATCCCTGCCAATCTGGTTCCGATGGGCATCCGAAGAATAGTATTTCAGATTTGTCCGAGTTGCACTTAAGGCTGTTGTGCGAGAACCAGCTAAAAACAGCCCCAAGGCACTCACGGATCCTTTCTCCATCGAACTCTTCGCTCTTACGACAGGTGAAAAGGAGCTGGGTGTCGTCAGCATAAGAGACGATCCGGGCCCCGTAGGACTCCGCCAATGTCGCCAGAGGGGTCATAAGGATGTTAAATAGAGTGGGGCTCAATACAGAGCCCTGAGGCACTCCGACTCCCAGTGGCGGCATCTCGGCGGATCCGGGTGGGACCCAGACCGTCTGGCGGCGGTTGGCCAGAAAGGAACGAAACCAGTTGAGCACCGTCCCCCCTAGCCCGATGTCATGAAGCCTAGTGAGGAGATCCTCATGGGGGACGGTGTCAAACGCCGCCGACAGGTCTAGCATGACTAACATCACCCTGCCTCCCGTGTCCAGCACCTCTTTAACGATCTCCGAGACTTCCAGGAGCGCCGTCTCGGTGCTTAAGTTGGAGCGAAAGCCCGATTGGGAATCATGAAGTAATTCATTAGACTCCAGGAAGTTGGAAAGCACGCTGTGCACGTGTTTCTCCAGGATCTTAGTCAGTGCTGGAAGGAGCGAGATCGGCCTATAGTTAGAAGGTGCCTCTGGGTCAAGATTGGGCTTCTTGATCAGGGGGATGACCATGGCTTGTTTCCAGGCCTGGGGCAGAAAGCCCTGACTCAGGGACAGATTAAGGATGGGATTGGCTATGGGGTTGATGGCGTCTGCCATTTTTGCTAGAAATTTTGCTGGGCACGGATCTAACGGTGAGTCCGATTTAAGGTTCCTCATCAAGGCTAAAGATGTAGCAGCCGAAATGGGAGGAAAGTCTAGCAAAGTTGGGCCTGGGGGAGACAGAGAGGCTGTCTCAGTCGGCACCGCAGACACATCATCTGGCGCTCTCAACGGGAACGAAACCTGGATTTGCCTAATTTTGGTGGTAAAAAAGTTGGCAATAGTATTAGCCCAGGTCTCCACAGGAGCACCCTGAGTAGAGATGGACCGGGGGCTGGTGAATTCACGCACAATTGAGAAAATCTCTTTACAGGAGTTAGCTGCGTCGTCAATCCTTTTGGCGAAATAACATTTCTTGCTCTGAAGGACTAGATCATGGTATGACTTCATCATGATTCTATATCGTTGTTTAGCCTCCGGCTCGTACTGGGCTCTCCAAGCCCGCTCAGCAACTTTGCAATGCCTACGGGCGTGGGCTAATTCCTCCGTAAACTAGGGGGCAGAGACCCGCAGGGCAGCGGACCTGGGTGGCTGTAAAGGAGCGAGCTCATTTAGTCTGGCAAGAAGCCAGGATTGCAGGCTCTCCAGATCTTTCTCCAGGTCGCCCGTACAGGACACAGGGTGATCTACCAGAGCATGCATGAGCATATCTGGGGTCACCCGATGGAGTGCCCTATAACTGCTGCCCTGCTGTCTCGTAGCGCTGGCCGGAGAAGCCACAGTAGATGGTATTTCAAAATGGGCAAGAAAATGATCAGACCAAACGACAGGCAGAAGTGTTACAGCCATGATAGGTGTGGTGGAAAAAACCTGATCAAGTGTGTGGCCTTTGTCGTGTGTCGGACCAGAGAGAGAGGGGGAAAGGCCTAAGGTGGATGCGATATCTAGCAGTTTGATGGCATCCTGGTCATTGTGGTCGTCCATATGGAAATTGAAATCTCCCGCCAGTAAGCAGCGCTCCGACCTAAGGACAAGGACCGACATGACCTGCTGGAGATCATCAAAAAAGGATCCCACTGGGCCCGGAGGTCTGTAAACAATCAGACCCTTCAATGCTTGTTGCGGCGATAGGGAGATGGTAAAGGCTAGGGAGTCAGCCCCAGCGATGGTGTGAGTATGCGTGACCGTGCACGGAGGAGATTTTTTCACAACCAAGGCAACTCTTCCTCCCCTGCCCTTGTCTCTGTCCTGTCGATGGATGGTATAGTCAGAGGGAATGGCTGCCACTATGTCCGGGTGGGAGGAATCATTAAGCCATGTCTCAGTGAGCATCAGACAGGTGGGACTAGTCGTCGAAAGGAGATCAAAGATCTCTTGAGTGTGACGATGCAACGACCTCGTATTGAGGAGTAGGCAAAGGTGATTTATGCTACTCTCCTTAGCAGGGATAGGGGAAGGGAGGGAGCGGACAGGGTGCCAAAGACAAGCAGGGCACTTATGCTTACCCCTATATCGGCCAGCAAAAACCGAGTGACACGACGTATTCCAATTGCGCAAAGAGTAGAGCTCCTGAGCGGAGTAGGAAAGCATGATGGCCAGAGGTACCTGCCACGCCAAACGCCTCCGGGACGCTGACGGGCGCAGACGGGCAGGACTCTGGCACGACTCCGGCGCAGATCCGGCGCGCCCACTGATCGCGTCCGCTGCGCGGAGGGAGGGGTTAGCTTTTTATAGCGCTGCTAGAGCGCGAGGGTGAAGAGTCCTACCCCCAAGATGGCGGCCAAAGTGAGATCCCAGCCCTCGGCGTCAACACTCAGCCGAGGGCGGTCTCAGAGTCCCAGGCAAAGGAGGGGAGAAAGCGAAGCGCTTACAAGCGCTGGGAAGTCTAATGGCAGGCAGCGCAGTGCTCCTACACGCTTATAACACAAGCGCGAGCACGAGCTGCAAAGGGCACACAATTAAAATAGCAGCAATGAATTTTCACACGCTAAGTTTAAAAGCCAAAAGAAAAGTAAGGAGACCTCCCGGCTTCCGCCTCAGGAGGGAAATGGTAGGTAGGTAGCAGATGGTAATCACTTGCTGGATGATCCGATTCCCTTTTATAGCGCTGCTAGAGCGCGAGGGTGAAGAGTCCTACCCCCAAGATGGCGGCCAAAGTGAGATCCCAGCCCTCGACGTCAACACTCAGCCGAGGGCGGTCTCAGAGTCCCAGGCAAAGGAGGGGAGAAAGCGAAGCGCTTACAAGCGCTGGGAAGTCTAATGGCAGGCAGCGCAGTGCTCCTACACGCTTATAACACAAGCGCGAGCACGAGCTGCAAAGGGCACACAATTAAAATAGCAGCAATGAATTTTCACACGCTAAGTTTAAAAGCCAAAAGAAAAGTAAGGAGACCTCCCGGCTTCCGCCTCAGGAGGGAAATGGTAGGTAGGTAGCAGATGGTAATCACTTGCTGGATGATCCGATTCCCTTTTATAGCGCTGCTAGAGCGCGAGGGTGAAGAGTCCTACCCCCAAGATGGCGGCCAAAGTGAGATCCCAGCCCTCGGCGTCAACACTCAGCCATACATACAGCCAATACATAAAGAAAAGCCTATAACAAGAACGGCAAGAACCCCACTTTATACGAGAACGGGATCCCCCAGCCTTACAGGCACTAATAAAAGGAAAAACGACAAAATAAGGATTTGGAACATCAAGCACTTGATAGTGCTTCTGAACAAAGCGTGTAGAAGATTAAATAACCACTTTCCCTACACTCTAATTGGGCATTTCGCCTAAACCAAAGGCTTGGGCGAATTTTTTAACGGGACAACAGAAAGTCTAGAGCAAAGAAATTTGAGTGCCTACTCCTAATAAATCTTCGGTTCACATAGAAATAGAGAAAGTTGAGACGGTCTCCTGACGAAGCCACCCCAGCCGAAACGCGCGTAGCTTCCATCTACCACCAGCCTTTCCTTTGTCCATGGACTATCTGGATCTTTCTTCTGTACAGAAAAGTGCATTGATACAAATTGTCTAATTATTTGCATAAACTAATTGTATTGTCTTTTCTTGAATATATAACTATATTGCATTTTCCTTGTATGCATTGATGATTGTAACTATTTATCATAAATTGAAAACAATGTTTTGATACTCAGATACAAGAAACAAAATAAAAATAATAAAAAACTTTGATAAAAAATAATGGAATGTAGTTGTGGTCATTAACTTACAATTGCACAAGGATTTTTGTATAACTACTACTATCTTTTTAATTTGGAACTTGTTTATTATTGTACACTTGTTTCTAGCTTCCTTTTTCCCCTTCATACAGGAAAGTAGGACATTTGTTGTTGGTGGAGAATTCTGATGTTTACCAGTACTCTAATGCGGGGTATAGTGTTTTATGTATTATCTGTTATGTATAGGTCCAGTGGATTCAGGTGAGGATAGGGTCAGTAATCCATGCACGTCACATCCACCTAGATTCTTCCTTGTATCTTGTTTTCAAGAATGTGTTGTGTTGGGTTTGCATGCTTTCCTAGCTGCCTGTGAACCAAAGACAACTAGCTAAATTTAAGGTAATAACAGAGACCTCAAAATTAGCTCACATTCCCAAGATATATACCTATGTTGCATTCCCATATTGTCCTTGATAAATCCACGTGGATGGGCGGACATCAAATCAGTTGACTTTGGAGTTATTTGCTGTTGGTAGAAAATTCATTTACCACTGTGTAAATATGTGGAAATCGTACTTTCAACCAATATTTGATGTTTGCAGGGTGTTATGGATGAGGAGAGTCAGTGCAATACATGCAAGTCACACATCCTTAGGTTTTCCCTTGGCTCTATTTTTCAAAAATATATGAGATTGGTAAAAATGTCATAGATCTGAGAGCAGTTGGGTCCACAATCTATAGCCATCCCTCTAGCTACATCTCAGAATAAAGGTTCCCTGGAAAGTAGCTGACACACCCACATATGCGGTATTGCTTTTATCAGAGGGAAGACGTGAATGCAGGACAGAACAACATTTGCCGCTACCAGTGTATTTCTGTGCTTACTGCTACACAAATGTGAGGAAATTGAGGTTTTCCTCAGTATTTCATTTTGCAGAGCATTCCGGGACAAGACAAATTTGTGCAATGCATGCAAGTCAGATCCCCTAAAATTTTGCTGGGTTGCTAGTTTTCAAAATGTCTAGGGTTGGTAGTTTTGTTGGGTGTTAGACAAGCTGGGGATTCCCCTAGAATGCAGGATGAAAGATGAGTCTGCTGATGTGCTTTCACAGGAGATCTGAAACAGAGATGCTTGATAGGAGTCTGCAAGAGCCACGCATGGTGCCAGGATTCCCAGCGTCCCAAATTAGCCCCATTTATGAGTTTAGCAGATCAGAAATCCGGTGTGAAATCATGAGTAGCAGTTGTTCCCACACCAGGATTTCCCAAGTGAGGAAATCCAAGTGTTGGTGCGGAAAAATCCCATTGGTAAAATCACATTGGGAAACCCATTTCCTGGCTCCTGCATGGTTCTCAGACACGACATAGGGGAGCATGTGATTCTTCACTCTACCAGCAAACGTTTTACTCATGCTTCCTCCCCTCGACTTAGAACAGCCCTTCTGCACAGATTTACAACCTTCTCAGATCTGGTGGCACATGTGTGAATTGAACCCCATGGAAAATGCAATACTCTACAGTCGTAATTCTGGTCCGTACAGGTGTTCACCATTACGAGGGGTTTAACTAACTATTACGGGAACTGTATGCAGAGATTCTTGTCAGCATCAGAAATTCCAGCTATGCAGGATCTCAGCTTCCAATTCCTCATAGGTCATAATCAAGGCCGCTCGTTCTATTCCTTTGTAAACAAAGATAAATCCCTGGTGTCTGGGGCCTGTCAGGTACAATAATGGGGCACTGGATAAAATCTCCAATCTGCTACCTAAAGAGTGCTGTGATGCAGATGGCATGTAGAGCCTGGAGAAAGATAAACCTATTGCCTGGATGCCCGACTCACCACTTAATGTTTGAAAAAATTGACACCCGGTGACCAGGGGAATTACAGGTCGTCCGATGATGGCAGATCTGTAGGTAACATCTCTGATCTACCCCCCTATGAAAGCTGAAGTGTAGTTGATGGGTGGAGCGCACATTGAAGCACCTCTTATGTCTTCTCATCAATCTCTTTTTCTATTTCCTTATTTGAAAAGATCTCTGATGTTGAGGGGGCATTTCGCCCAGTCAACCACTGATCTTCTCCTCCTACATTTTACAAAAAGGCACACTTCTTCAGTGGCCTGTAGATAATTTGAGGTGAAAGAGGTTGTAGGTTCCCTTAGCACCAGCCAGGAACATACTAAAGGAGTGACTGCTGAGGGGTGACAGAAGAGGCTGGAGGTCCCCTTAGTGGAGCAAAGGAACATACAACAGGTATATCTGCAGAGGGGCTGAGGCAGAAAATGAGTCACTGCTACTCTCCTCATTATCTGGGGATATGACCACAATAATTTTAGTTACTTAATGACTAGAAAGTTCATTTCATTTTTTCACGCTTTGTAAAGTTTTTGTCGATGCAAGGTCAGAACATATAGCTGATCCTTTAGCTTTGCACTCTATTTAAAAGATCCCCCCAAAAAATGTGGTGATGATCACAACACAGATGCATGAGCAGGGCCAGACTAGGACTTAAGATGAGCTGTGGCACAAACATAAAAGTGGCCCTCATTAGCAAAGCAGATAGCTACAAAAGTGGCACACTTTTGTAAATTAGGCTAGTTTTGTACTTGTAAAGACAAGCTATATGGGTATTTTTCAAAATATGGGAGACTGCATGCATTTATGTTCGCTGCAGCCAATGTTTATGGTAATTTCTGGGCATTAAGTGTAAAAACCACCCCATCTGGTCATTAAACAGGCCCACAAACTGCTAGAAGATCAGTTCACACACTAATCTGTCAAACCATTGGGCATTGCCCAATTGCCCTTTAGGGCTCTCCAACCCAGAACACTCGGCATCATTGTGGCTATAAACCCTGCATAAAGGAACTGCACAAATTCCTTTAATGCAGGTTGAGCCTTTTAGCCTCTGCAGATTTCAACATTTGCAGTAATAGAGTCCACTAATTAGCACGAAAATTAGTTAATTTAGTAAGTGAATATGTAATGCTAAATGTAAAATTCAATGTTCAAATGACACGGTTTCGAAATGTGCCCGTTTCCAATAGTTATTCGTATAGGCCATTGTAAAGCTAAGAAGCAAGTTTCTTTAACTAAAAGCAAACCTAATATTGATAAAATGTGCACAACAAGAATTAGAACCCTGACCTTAAAATGGCATGCTTAGAAATGTTCGTCATAGCTGCAGAATGTTCAGGTTTAATAAATGTATTACTTTTATAAGCATCATTTTTTTCTTAAATGTTAAAAACGTCCTATTTTGTCATTTTTTTACATAAATGCTTAAGTAAGACAGTTCTGAATTATAAGACAATAATTCTTGTTCGTATTAAATGGAATGCATTACGAACAATGATTTTGTCTATTAGTATAGTTCATTGCTCTTGCAGTGAAACAAAATGTGATGTGGATTGCTGACCTGTGCTCAAGTGCCTAGGGGATCTAAGACTTATGTTTCCAGAATCTATCTACACAAGAATGTCTGTAGCTAAATTTGTGATAAATTTAGATGCTGCATACTTTTTTCAGGAGAACAGAGGAGCCGAACCTGCTCATTGACGAGAGATGCCACCTGATGGTCCGTGGATAAAGGAGCCCGACACAATGTCTTCAATATGCATTCATGCCTTTTATATTAGTGTGTGTTCCTTCCTAGGGGAGCATTGCCTTTTTTCCTTTCTTCCCCTTGCCAAACCTTTGACAGTTGCAGTCACTGCTGCTGCTGTTTCCCTACTACCCTGTTACAGCCATCTAATTTTGACAGATTGCTTCTGCAACTGTATGCTGTTTTATTTTGGATTTACTGAGACTCGGCTGACTTTCATGAACTACTCTTTATGGAAATTTCTGCTGTTTTAGTTTGGCTGTATGCTCCGCTGATTTCATGCGTTTCCTTATGAATCTGAACTCTTCATGGGTTCCATGAATCTAAACTCTGATCCTGATCTTTGCTACAGGGAATTACAGGTACATGCATCAAAGGATTTTGCGATCGCAAACAGTGCGAATCGCAAAAAACGGCCGTTTGCGATCGCAAAATCCTCTTTTGGAATGCATGAAGGTTCAAGGCCCTTGCAATTTAAGAATTCGCAAATATTTGCGAATTCTCAAATTGCGATTGCATTTAAGGAATCGCATTTTGCGATTCCTTAAATGCAATGCAAGAAACCTTTTAAAATTGCGAATTCGCAATTAGGGGTTGCAAATTACCACGAAGGTGAGCCTCGTGGTAATTTGCGAAAAATTATTAAAATGCTCAAATTAGCATTTTAAACACTGTCATGTTACAGACACACATGTCCTTAGGACATGTGTGTGTGAAACATGCACTTCAAAATACATTTCAGGGGTGCAGGAGGGGGTCCCCCTGCACCCATGGAATGCATTAACATTTTGCGAATCGCTAATTGCAAATCGCAAAATGTCAATGCCTTCCCATTGATTCCTATGGGCCTTTTGGACCATAGGAATCAATGGGAATTGCAAAATCGCAAATTAGAATTCGCATAATATTTGCGATTCGGTAAAAATTGCGATTTTTACCGAATCGCAAAAATTATGTGAATAAATTGATGCATCCCGTTTTACGATTCCTTATTTGCGATTCCTTAAAAATCGCTAATAAGGAATCGCAAAACATTTTGTTGATGCATGTCACCGCTAGTCCTTTATGGAACGTGCTTAAATGAATTACTTGATGTTTGAGTGTAACCATTGCTTTTGATGAGATTTCCGTATATTTATTTGATTTATGGACTAATTGAAAATAAAATAGACCAAATAACTTTACTAATCTCTTAATGAGGAGAATAAAGGTTTTAGAAATTATCTAAACTATCATCATTGACTGAACTTAAAACTATTACTGTAATTTAAGCTTATGATTTCGGATTTGCTTTTTGAATCATAATACGATATTCAAAGATCCATCACCGTAGGCGAGAATGTTCTGGTGTAGGAATTGGGCCTAACTCTACAAGTGATGATAAATTGGTAATTAAACCGTATGACACTAGTGAAGAGAGAAAAAGATTACATTTGGGGCCTAATCTGCGCTCAGTTTTCTGGTAGAAAAGTATGGTTTAATATCATGAGCAAAAAGCTATAAATAATTACCCAAATTAGAATAAAATACCCAAATCCTGACATCCAATGTGTGGCATTTGAGGAGATGATAAGGTATCATTTTCGAAGGTGGTTGCTGATTTTGAGGTGTGACTATTACTTGGTTGATACAACATCTATTGTAATTGTCTTTTCTGTTGTAACATTGCATTGGGAGTAAATGGTTTGATGAATAGAGATGTTTTATTGTTTCTATGTAAAGCGATTGAAGAGTGTCAAAGTCGGAGTAGTTTAAGATCCTTGGATAAATTAGGATATTGAGACAAGTGTGGAAGATACTTGAATAAGGCATCGTTGAATGGAATTTCTTGTTTGCAGAAGTTTTTGTGGTGTAAATTGTGATGTACGATCACCTAATAAATTGAGATAGAAACACTAAGAATATGTTGTGGTTGTCTAATATTGATTGATGTCAGCAAAACCTGGTTGCGCAAAGTGTGAGGCTGCTTTGATTATGGTTATTTTGCGCTGGCTGGGATTTCACTAGCAAATGTGAAGTTCTTCTTGTATAATATATGTTGGAAAGTGTAAAAACCTTAATATTCCGCTTGTTAAATTACTATAATTTTTTTTTAACAGAGCAGACAAGACTCATTTTATGTTTGTATAAAGTTGTGAAATTGTGAGAGTGAAAGAAATTGTAAAGAAGGGTGAACTGCTGCGAGGAGCGAGATCATACGTCACAGAGTTTCGCACTGAGATTGGTGGTTAATGTGTTTTCTACGCTTCTATTGGTTGGTGACATCAAGGTGCCACACTGTGATAGGTCAGTGTTTATGTGAATTTCGCATTTGGTTTTGTCAACAGGATTTCAATAGAACAACAACTGCGAGAGGATTGGAGTAGATAATTTGACATTTAAGGAACAGAATCAAAACATTGAATTGTGAATTGTTTATTCTTACAAATTTGTGAAAACATGAAACTTGTTTTGTACGTTTAGTGAGAGGCGATGTTTCAGTTCCAATACGGAAAGGTGAAGAGGCACCCCTTGAGGGTGCGCCTGCATATTATATGATAACTAAACTGGGTTTATATACATGTTTATGGCTTCATCAATGGTGTCAGATTATTGAGAAAGATGGTCCATTGAGATTACCAAAATATAGTAAATTTAAATTCAGATTTATTGACAAGTTAAGAGAAACGTTATGTCAGATGAAACTACCACTTAGACCCACACAATTTGAGGTTTTATGAATGTGGCAAAAGGCAGCAGGAAACACCAAAATAGGGAAATACCAGAAAAAGACAAAAAGAGCAATGCGTAATTAAGCAGATGCTTGATTGGATGAACAACAGCATAGACGGAGACAAGCCATAGTTGAAGGCACTAGATTAGATCCACCACTTTGAACTGAAATGCCAGAGAAAGGTAACAAGAAGAATACCCATGGGAACGATAAAGAAGAAAAAGAAAATGAGACAGATAGTGATTCGGGGGATGAGATATTAGAAAAGATGTCAGCTGAATGACCCCGCCTTATAAGAGTCCAGTTGATATTTCTAGTAGTGCCACAATGAGTAGTACAATAGTGACTGCTCCTGTAGAAACTAGAGTGGTACAAGTTGAGAGACCCCTACAAATATTACAGACTACCCACCACAAATTCATTCATTCACAATTTGCTCAGCCACAGATCCGTGGAAAATCATAATGTTATGCATGGTCCAGTGCATCTACTACAAAGAACAACTATAGTAACAGTGCCTAGAGCGGTTACAAATTCCTCAGCAAATGTCAATCTGACTCCAGAGACACACAGAGCCATATTGGTTTACCTATGACCCGATTAATCCAGACTTCCCAAAATTCATAGATTGTTGTATAGAGACCACCTCAGATGGTTCAAGCACTAAGAGATGGGGTAGGTATTGTCTTTACGACACCAATACCCTAGAAAGAAACTAGCTTGTTGAAGAATTCATAGTTTTCCACCATGGTTTGAGGAAGCTGCATGGAGTAAAAAAACAGAGAGTATGGTGCAAGTGGCTGGCACAAACCCTGAAAAAGACAAATCATTACATATTCCCAGATTGGAAATCGAGCTGGAAGAAACTATTAAAAGATGTTTGCATTTAGAATACTTAGGTACTTATGGAGTTAAAGAACTGGTCTAACTGTGTAAAGAAATTACAAGACAAGCAGCAACAACTCATGAGAAACTAACTGAGCTGCCATAGACATATAAAGTTGACATTTCTAAAAATTCTCCTTATCAGAAAACGTACAGGGTGCAATTAGATGATGCAGCAATTGAAGCAATGCATTCTTGAGGAATGCGGTTAAACATCATGGAATAAATAAAATGTGATAAAAATGGAGTTACTTCGAAAACTTTTAAAACAAATGAACAAGAAAACATGAGAAGAAAAAGAAACAACTAGAATTAAGAAAGGAAAAGAAAGCAAGGAGCCAGATTAGGAAGTAGCTTCAGCTTATCCACTGAGGGAAATAGCGGGAGGTGTATATGTTCATTTGCCTTGGAGCAGAGGTGAACTTTCAGCTTTTACTAACAATTTCCCAATAATAAGAGAAAAACCTGTGCAGTGGGACCGGAGTGACCGCGTCAACCAAACTGGAGGAGGCGTCGCCATCGCCCACAGAAACCCCATCCGAATCACGACCAACTTAGACAACACCCTCACCGCCGCTGAGCACCTTCACTTCCAGATACAATTCAGCGAAGCCATCACAGACCTCATCAGCCCGCACGCCCTCACCTCCTCAGACTACATCCTCCTAGGGGACCTCAACTTCCACCTGGAGAACAACAATGACAGCAACACCGCCACCCTGCTGGACAACCTCGCCAACCTCGGACTCAAGCAACCGGTGAACACCCCCACCCACTACGCCGGCCACACGCTTGACCCCATCTTCTCCTCCAGCAAGTGCATCTCCTGCAGCCACTCCACCAGACTACACTGGACAGATCACAGCTGCTTCCACTTCAAGGTCAGGAGAACCACGACCCACCACCACCCGCAACAGGTTCCCCGCAGAAGCTGGAGCAAGATCACCGCCGACCAGCTCACCACCTCCCTCAGCCAGAACCCTCCCACCAACACGACGAACCCCAACGAAGCAGCCCGCAACCTCACACAGTGCGCCGATGACCTCGCACCACTGAAGAACCCTCCCAGCAGACCCGGCAGCAAGAAAGCCTCGTGGTTCACCAACAACCTCAAAAACTCCAAGAAAACCTGCTGCACACTCGAGAAAGCCTGGCGCCACGTCCAGACAACAGAAAACATGACGGCCCTCAGGAACGCCACCCACAAACACCACCGGTTGATCCGCACCACCAAAAGGACAACATTCAAAGAACGACTGGACAACAACACCCACAACAGCAAGGAACTCTTCAGCATTGTTAAAGAGCTCTCCAACCCCAGCACCTGCAACAACGACATCGCACCCTCGCAAGACCTCTGCTACTCACTCGCCTCATTCTTTTACCACAAGATCGCCGACATACACAACAGCTTCGGGGCACAGACCACGCACCCAACCACTGAACCAGCGCCCCCCACCACCACCCTCTGCACCTGGACCTCGGTCAGCACCGAAGACACCACCCGCACGATAAACACCATCCACTCCGGCTCCCCAACCGACCCATGCCCACACCACATCTTTAACAAAGCTGACTTCACCATCGCACCCCAACTCCGGGACATCATTAACAGCTCCTTCTCATCCGCCACCTTCCCGTAGAGCTGGAAGCATGCCGAGCTCAGCGCCCTCCTGAAGAAACCCACCGCGGACCCCACGGACCTCAAGAACTTCCGCCCCATCTCGCTCCTCCCAAAGTCATTGAGTAGACCGTGAACAAACAACTCTCTACCTTCCTCGAGACAAACGGATCCCTCGACCCCTCGCAGTCCGGTTTCCGAGCAAACCACAGCACCGAGACCGCCCTCATCGCAGCTACCGACGACATCAGGTCCCTGTTCGACAACGGGGAAACAGCTGTCCTCATCCTCCTGGACCTCTCAGCAACTTTCGACACCGTATGCCACCGCAGCCTGATGCAGCGCCTCAGCAACACCGGAATCCAAGGAACGGCCTTGAAGTGGATCATCTCGTTCCTCGCTGGAAGAACACAGAGAGTCCGCCTCCCCCCGTTCCGATCCACGGCCACCGAAGTCTTCTGGGGCGTTCTGCAAGGATCCTCGCTCAGCTCCACCCTCTTCAACTTCTGCATGAGCCCCCTCGCAGCCATCGCACGCCAACACAACCTTAACTTCATCTCCTATGCTGACGACACCCAGCTGATCCTCTCCCTCACCAATGACCCCGCCACCGCCAGAGCCAGCCTCCAGGAAGGAATGAAAGACGTCGTGGAATGGATGAAGCTCAGCCGTCTGAAACTGAACTCAGACAAGACGGAAGTCCTCATCCTGGGACCATCCCCCTCTGTCTCGGACGACTCCTGGTGGCCCCCTGCCCTGGGCACCGCCCCCAAGCCAACGGACCATGCACGCAACCTGGGCTTTATCCTGGACTCCTCCCTCACGATGACCAAGCAAGTCAACGCCGTCTTGTCAACCTGTTTTATCACGCTGCGCATGCTCCGAAAGATCTTCCAGTGGATCCCCACCGAAACCAGGAAGACAGTCACCCAGGCCCTCGTCACCAGCCGTCTGGACTACGGGAACACCCTCTACGCTGGAACCACAGCCAAACTCCAGAAAAGACTCCAGCGCATACAGAACGCTTCGGCACGACTCATCCTGGACATCCCCCATCACAGCCACATCTCTGCCCATCTGAAAGACCTGCACTGGCTCCCCTTCAGCAAGAGGATCACGTTCAGACTCCTCACCCACGCACACAAGGCTCTCCACGACATGGGCCCCAAATACCTCATCAGCCGCCTCACATTCTACACACCCACCCACTAGCTCCGATCCGCCAGCCTCGCCCTCGCCACCATCCAACGAATTTGCAAAGCCACCGCCGGAGGAAGATCCTTCTCCTACCTGGCAGCCAAGACATGGAACTCCCTCCCCACCCACCTACGGCTGACCCAGGACCATCTCTCCTTCAGGAAGCAACTCAAGACCTGGCTGTTCGAGCAGTAGCCGCTCCCCACCCCCCTCCTCCCAGCGCCTTGAGACCCTAGCGGGAGAGTAGCGCGCTATACAAATTTGTTTGATTGATTGATTGAGTGGTATACATAAATTGATCAATTTGTGAAAAGTATTGTGGACTGATTTGGATACATTCTTTGACACTTTGGTGCCAAGTGATTTATGGGCTGAGTGTAAGACTACTGTACAATGGCAACATGAAGAGCCAGAAAGATATGCACATGCTAATGCATCATCTCCTGTGGAGAAATAAAAAGCAGTGATTACTTTCCTGAAAGATAGAGGGCCATATTATCAAGAAAGGGCGAGAGATTATCGCGGCTTCTATCGGCAGTAAACTGCCGCTAAAGCGGCGATAATGGGCTTGATAATATGCCCTTGTGAATTCCCATAGAAGCCCAGGTTAACACCAGAACCTGGGCTTCTATGGGAATTCACAAGGGCATATTATTAAGCCCATTATTGCCGCTTTAGCAGCAGTTTCCTGCCGATAAAAGTGTTGATAATGTATCGCCCTTTCTTGATAATATGGCCCAGAGTGTCTCCAAAAAACTTAGCAAGACACACAATTGATGGACGGAATGCAGAACAAATTAAAACATTCACCACCAGTCAAGAGATCTCGGTTAAATACATCATTCTTTTGCTCACCATGCCACCCCAGTTTTTACCTGGCCATATGCAAATCACTCTTGACCCTGCTTGTTTCCAGACCAGGGAGGACCTGGCTTGGCAGTTCAGGCTGAACTGCTCCCATGAGGCACTGGGTCAAGACTGATTTGCATATGGCCATGTCTAAACTGGGGTGGTGTGGAGTGCAAAAAATCGATGGATTTAGGCCCAGATCTTTGTACTGGGGTGAATGTATGACATTGTTCTGCATTCTGTCCATCAACTGTTGTTTTTGCATCCAAAAGACTTGATTTAAATCTCAGAGGACAGGTTACTCCATCACAACGATGACAGATATCCTGTCTGCCAAAATTTAAATCCCATTATATCCTATGGAATTTCATATTTCGATGGACGGGATATCCATCACCGTTGTGACGGAGTAACCCATCTGCGGAGATCTAAATCAGGCCCTTAGTTTGGTTGAAAATTAATCAAGCAACATAAGAAGCAAATGAGTCAGTTCATGAGTATTATGAGCGTTTGTTGCAGGTTTTTCAGCAGCACGGTGTAATAGAATACCCTGAAGAGACGGACATGAGGATTTTATAGCTCAGTTTGTTTTAGGATTGAGACCAGAGATCAATTCGCATAAAACCCAGGATGTAATTTGCTGGCAGAACAAATCACTTGATAAGATCCAGAGGTATGCTAAATATTGCAGTGACGAATTAGAAATGAAACAGAAAAAGATTAAAGAGAAATGTATGTTGTCTCAAACAAAATTGTCTCAGAAAGGTTTCCAGAATTCTTCTATTACAAGGAATCAAGGCGGTATGCAAGGTGTTTGTTGTTTCACAGACTGGTTTTCAGGGGAATCCATGAGGTTTTTGTGGTTCACAAGGTACAGGTGTGCCTATTGACCGAGGTTCAGAAATGGAGGTTGCAGCATTAAAGAAAATTGCTCCCTGTCACATATGTTATACGGTCGGGCTTTGGAAGAGGGAGTGTAGTTTTAATCCTGATAATGCAAACAAAAACGTACCATTGCAGAGGGGATTACAGATGAAGAACATGTCAGTATAACAGATGAAGGTGCCCATGCAAATACAAGTCCCTATGATGCAGGTCCCACAGCCTCACATTGTCCTACAGAATATGTGAAACCCTAGATTTAAGTTGAACCACATGTTAAAGTCAAATGAGAATTCTTTCCAAGAGACAAATCAAAATGCATCCCAACAATTTGCAAATCAGAATGCTTTACAGTAATTTCCAGTTTTTAAGAATGATGGTTCAAGCTCATATTCCTCTCAATGAAGTGCCTGAGGAAGGAGTAAGTTTGCGTTCTTGGCGCAGAGTTAGATGTACACCCCAGTGGTCCATTTATAGAAGGCGAGATGATCAGCCACCCATTGTTTCATATAGTTACTGGTGCTGCCAAATCCACTGTTGGAACTGTGGAAGTCCCAGACCTACTCTTCTCGGGAAAGAAGATCCAAGTTGTAGGAGTTTCAGAAAAACAGATTAGTAATCTAGTTTCAGAGAAAGTCCCTGTAAAAATAGGCTCATTTGAAGAAAATCACCAATGTGTTGTCTGTGACACAAGTCCTGTAAACTTGTTATGGAGAGATTTATTGTGCAAATTAAATTGTACAATATATTGTACACCAGAAAGTGTCGAGTTTCAAACTCATGATGAGGAGGTGGAATTTAAAACGGTTCAACAAAAGACAGTTGTAGGCTTGTTTCCATTAATGACAACTGAAGAATTATCTGCTGATTTGAGAGAAACTGTGAACCCAGAAGTACGGGACTTCACAGGAAAATACATTGGATTGATTAAAGGAAAAGAACTGGTTCAGATTACCATAAAGGCAAATGCAGTGTTTTCAAGAACACCACTGTACCATCTGACCCCAGAAACCATTGCAGGAATTGCGGCTGTAATAGAGGACATGATAGAAAAAGCATTGGCATAGCCAATAGGTCTTGCCCTTACAACCTTATAAGCGTTTAGCCAGGCAGCACATTATCCTGTGTGCTGTGCCATTAGGGATTGAAGAGCTATACTATTGTTGAACATTTCGTACCGTTCATAAGAAATAGCCATTTATAAATGGTCTGGTTTACTCTTCTGATTATACAGATTTAAAAGGCAATTAAGATGGCGGCCTATGGTGAAATCATAAAATAAAGGGTTACAAGTTACCCATACATTTTTTAACCCAAGGGGCATGTTAATGGTAGACTGTACACTATACAAATGACTAAGTCATAAAATACCTAGAGGTGTGGCTGAGTAATTGCGTGGGTCTTACATTTTCATAAACCTCAATTGATTGGCTGAAGTCTATTTAAAAAAACAACTTTATTGAATAAGGCAAGGATACAATCTGCTGTCTCGAACTGCCAACCTTGAACCTTAGGAGCCCATTTCAAGTTATGGTGTGTTTTGACCGTGCCACGCCAGACCAGGTGGGTCTTGTTTCAGTTTTGGAAAGACAACTTCGTGTTATTACACAATCCCGTTTAGAGTGTAGGGCTCTACAGCATTATTTTGGGGAGGGGTTTCTCTCAGTCCTAACAATTGAATCCTGTAACAGTGCTTTTCCACCGTAAATAAATGCACAGAAGCTTGGTTGTGCATGTTTATAACTCTTTATTCCCGAGCGCCGGGAAAGCGTGAAATCGCCGCTTCGTACCGCGGCACTCTGACGTCATCGCTTGACGTTCCCGTCATCCCTTGCGGTGCTCGGCAGAACAACTAGATCGTCACCACATATCTCCCCCCTTTAACATTATCAACAACAGTATGAACATTACACACAATATCAGCAGCCAGGGAGGTTACGTCATAGGCAAGTCTAATGAAGGAACAGTCTTTCTTGGTTTCCATGTTAAAGTCCTCAAATTTCTTTGGCGCTCTAACCACTCTGCTGGACCTTGTTCTTACTCATTCAGGGCTGCAGCTAACGCCATGTCCACTGTCTGTCACTGTTCACTCCCTTGTCCTTCCCCACCTGGGCTCTATGACGCAACCTGGTTGGTTCTACCCATTTCTTCACCTTCCTTCTGATCATTCTGGTCTTCATTGCTCCAACGAAGAGGACTGGTCCAAGGCTCATTGGACTCTGTTGCTTCGGCCGTTCCAGTTCCTTCACTTCCCTCAGGAGTGAGCGAACTCCACTCATCTGGAACTTCCCATTTCATGATTTTGTTACACTTCGCCATCCTGTCTTGTGACCGCACTTTACCATCGTTCAGCAAAGCCGACCTGGCATACAGCTCCCCTACTTGCAGTGGAGGGGTGAACTTGCTGTCTCCCTTCTTCTTCAACACCGCCTGTTTCACTCGTACCCACTCGCCCTTTTCTAGGGCCACCTCTTTGACATTCCGTCATTGGTTGCAATGTTCTGTATACAAGGCCTGTGCCTCCTCAATATTCCGATGTGCGACTGCCGGGAACCACTTGCTTTGGACTATAAGATGTTTCCACGCCAGATTGTCCTTTGTAAATGGGTCTTGTCCACGCAGTATTCTGAAGGGGCTATATCCTGTGCTTGCAGGGGTAATGCGATACACCCATAACATCCTTTGGAGCTCCTTCTCCCAATCTTGCCCTGCACTTAATGCTGCTTGAACTGACCCCATTATCACTCTATTAAACCTCTCTGTTAATCCGTTCCCCGCTGGGTGGTAGACTAGGGTGTGTTTTACTTCTATCCCATTTCGGACCATGAATGCATCCCATTTAGCGGACACGAATTGCGGTCCATTGTCGCATGTGATCACTTTAGAAATTCCTTCTCTCAAGAAGGTGGATGTGAGGAAAGAAAGCACTGCTTCAGTGTCCGCAGTTTCACATACTTCTACTTCCGGCCATTTGGAATACCTGTCCTCCAGTACTATAGCATATTTGGGCACTCCATTGGCATCCAGAATGGGGCCTAATATGTCCACCGCCAGCATCTCCCAATGACTGGAGGGACATGCGAATCTTCCCAACGGCGGCCGCAGTAAGACCTGTGTTTTTTCCGCCCTGCTGCATGGTTCACGCTTTCGGACATGTCTCTCCACTTGACTGTCCATGGCAGGCCACTAATAAGCCTGCTTCGCCCTGGCTTTGGTGTTCATTATTCCAAGGCGTCCCTCATGTAGAATAGTTAGGAGGTGTTCCACTAAAGTCTGAGGGGGTACAACTTTGTCTCCTCTTAGTAGGAACACTGGATTGTCTCCAATCGACAGTTCCTCTCGAACTTCCCAGAATTTTCTCTGCTGGCTGTCTAGGTGTTTCTTGTTCGGCCAGCCGCATGACACGTAGCACTTCACCGCCTTCAAAGTCTCGTCTTGCTTGTATGCTTCTTCCCATTCTCTTGCACTGATTATGGTTTCATGGTCTTGTGTCGACGCCACCATGTAGCCCTCCCATCCTGAGGGCTCTTGATCTGCCACCGGCTCCATAGCTGCCGCTCTGCTCAAGAAATCAGCCACTTTGTTTCTGTTTCCCGGTATGTATTCCACTTCATATACGTAATCCAATAACCTCAGGGTCATTTTTGCTATGCGGGGGAGGTCGCCCACTGGAGGTGAGAACTTTCACTAGCGGTTTGTTGTCCGTGCAGAGAAAGAAGCTGGAGCCTCATAAAAACTGCCTAAATCTCTCCATGGCCCATACTGTTGCCAGCATTTCCTTTTCTATCATGCTGAACTTTTCTTCATTGGGCGCTAACGACCTTGAGGCAAAGCTGATGGGGTGACTTCTCCCTCCTGTGACCTCTGCATCAACACTGCCCCCAGTCCCTTGTTGCTAGCATCGGTGGTCAGTATGGACAAGGCAGCTTGGTCAAATCCTTTAAGGGGTCTGGCTTTGCAGATGTCTTGTTTCAGTTAATCAAACTCCATTTGCTCATCGCTGGACCATTTGAATGAGTTCATTTCCTTCAAGAGTTGTCTCAGATGATGGGTTTTGGAAGCAAAGTGTGGGACAAATTTACTGTAGAACTCTGCCATACCTAGAAACGAGCAAATATCCTCCTTTTTGTGGGTGTGAGTGCGTCTTTGATGGCTGATAAATTGGCTCTCTTCGGTTCTATTCCCCTTTCACTGATCTCATGACCCAAGTATGTCACAGAACTTACACCGAACTTGCATTTTGCCCACTCCGCGGTGAGTCCGTTTTGCGCCAGAATGGTTAATACGGAGTATAGCTTTGTGTCGTGGTCGTTCTTTGACTTTCCCATTACGAGGATATCGTCTTGGAAGTATTGTACTCCTTCCACTTTTTGAAACAGTTTATGCATGAGTTTTTGAAACACCGCTGCTGCCGATGCTGATCCGAATGCCATTCTAAGGAATTTGTAGCATCCGAATGGTGTTATGAATGATGTTAGGTGACTGCATGAAGGATCTAGGGCAATTTGATGGTATGCAGATGAGAGATCCACGGTGGAGAACCACTTTATCCCTTTCGTCTTAGATAGAATCTCATTTATCCGGGGCAGTGGCAACTGGTCCACCCATATGTTTTTGTTAAGTTCCCTTAGATCCACACACAGCCGTACCTTCCTGTTGGGTTTCTGAGTGACAACGAGGGGCGCGAGCCACTCGGCACATTCAATTGTTTCTATGATTCCATTCTTTTCCAGACGTAATAGTTCTTCCTGCACCGCCTCCCGGATTCTGAAGGGAATGTTGCAGACTTTGTGGCTTACCGGTTGTGCACCATCCTTTAATCGTATTTTGTGTGTGAATTTGGTCATCTGACCTATGGTTCCCTTGAAGACCTCTGGATATTCTTTCTTCCATGTGTACTCTTATTCTGTATCCGTCATTAGAACTTGGGTGACTCCTCCTGGGTTAAGTTGGATTCCTAGGGCCCCTTGATCTATCCATCCCAGAACAGAAGGTCCCTTCTCGGCAACGTACAGCTTGCCATCCGCTGTTCCACCTTTGAACTCAAACCTGAGAGGACAATACCCTACCATGGGTATGGGTTCGCCTGTGTACGTGACTGGACGTATGTCAGGTGGACTTAAGCCTGCCTTTGTCATGTGTTCAAAGTCTCTTTTCCACACAGTTCTCTGAACTATAGTGTACGGGGAACCTGAATCCGCCACTATATTGATTTGTACTCCGCCGATCGTCATTTGTAGTACAGGCTTCTTGGATCTCATGCAGTCTATTCAGAGGACTTGGTCATCTACGCACAAGACTTCTTCTCCTGCTTCTTCGTCTCCTGGTGTCTCTTCTTCCTCTTCGTAGTCTTGAACCACGTACTTCACCTCCGTCCTCCTGAGCTTGCGCCTGCACACCTTTTCGTAGTGTCCCATTATTCCACAGAATGAGCATTTGGCCGTGAAGGCTGGGCAGACTTTGTTGTTGCTAGCATGTTTTTGGCTTCCACACCGGTAGCAATTATTCTTGTTGTCTCCTTGTGGTCTTTGTGTTCCAATAGTTCTCTGAGGGTATTTCTTCTTCTGATACCTTGCGTTGGGCGGTGAAGCTTGTTGGGTTGTTGCTAGTCTGTTTCTGTCTGACACCTTGCATACTACCCTTTTGCTGACTGTCTCCTTTCTCGCCGCTTCCGTGCACCTCTTAGACAGCTCCCCTTTCTTTACCAGTGCCACTACTTCTTTGAGGGGGGCATCTCCCTTTTACCCACAGATTCTCTTGGATGGCTGAGTTGGAGGTGTGCATTATGATCTGATCCCTGATTAGTTCGTCATGCAGCGTTCCAAACTTTCACGTCACTGCCAGCTTCTCCAGTGCTGCTACATATTCGTCGATCGATTCCCCCCGCTTTGTTTCCTCTGGAAAAAATTGCATCTGTCTATGGCTATGCATATTACCGGACAGTAGTGCGAGTCTAGATCATCCAACGCACGTTGGAACTTATCCGTGTCTGTAGGAAGCCTGGTTTTCTTCACTAGGTTGTCGTATACCCTGATGCCTTCTGGGCCTAGGTTGTGGAGAAGTATTTTCTTCCTCCTGGAGCTTGAGTACGCCCCGTCGCTTTCTTCTTCTAGGGCGGATAGGTAGTTCAGGAAGTACCTTTTCCAGTCTTCCCACGGCATGGCTGGTTCTCCTCTCTTAGGTAGGAAGGGGACTAAACTGGTAAGGGAGGACAATAGCGTGCACATTTTCTCTCCGTTACGTTGGACAGGGATCTGCAGTGCTGCCACACCTGGTGGACTCCCCGGGGCTTCCTTCCCCTCCTCGGGAACCACCTGGGGAATCCAGCGCTGTAATCTATCATGGTTTGGCTGACCTTGGGGCACCCCCCTTCTCCTGCCCGAGCCCTTGCTCTCTCTGGTGGCCTCCTGAGGCAGACTGCCTCACTGTACTCATGTTGTGGAGGTCTTGCTGCCCACTGCCTCCTGTTTGCTGTGCCCGGGCAGTCCTCAATTTATGTTTGTCCAGTGGGCGGGAGTTTGTGTCCTGCTGCACCAGGCTCACTGTGGCCCCCTTTGTGCTGGGCTTGCCAGTGGTGCCTGTGGAGGGGTGTTGTGGCATACACGTGCCTGCTGGGTCAGGGGTTTAGGTGGCTACCTTCTCTAATTGTAGCTGGCGCCCTCGAGAACCGTCTGTCAGCATGAGCGTTGCTGATCCCCCCTTCGCGGGGTCTTTGCTCCCTCTGCCGTGCTCGGGGTCTTGTATTTAGCTGGGTCCTCACGCTGCTAAATTAGCGGCTGCAGCGTCTCTCAGCCTTGTCGCCATTGTAACAGTGCTTTTCCACTGTAAATAATTGCACAGAAGCTTGGTTGTGCGTGTTTAAAACTCTTTATTCCCGAGCGCCGGGAAAGCGTGAAATTGCCGCTTCGTACCGCGGCACTCTGACGTCATCGCTTGACGTTTCCGTTATCCCTTGCGGCGCTCGGCGGAACAACTAGAGCATCACTACAAATCCCTAGAAGCATGCCAACTATACATTATTTTCACTTTCACGATTGTAGGAAGGTGGCTACCTGACTATGGTTACCCCAGATTTTTTGCCTTGTGTTTAGCTGGTTTTTGACTTAGTTGGCCTGGTTCCCTGCTAATCAGGGCCCCAGGCTATCTGCTCTCTCTGTAAAATGGATTCCATGTACCCTAGGTGCATAACTAGATTGGCTTGGGTCACCTTATCAGCCCCTGTACAGAGCACTATAGGTGCCCAGGGCATAGGTGCATCCAAGGCCTACCAGGGGCTGCAGCATATCTTTTGCCACCCCTGGCTGGCTATCTAAAATTGACACAACTGGCTGATCACTCAGCTGGGGCAAGGTGGTGTAATCACCCCTTGCTTAGATATAGTATGCCTATATCTAAACCTATCTGGACACATATAAACCTGTGAGCCACTCCTATGGCAGGCCTTAACAATCCTGAAGGCAGAGTGCGTGGTTTAATGTGAGATGGTGTTCTAGCATGAGCTGAGCCTGTCTGCAGCTGTCGGGACCAATTCCCTTAGCTGTTCCGGGATAATGCCAAACCATATACTATTCAGTGCATTATAATCCTTGCGGTTATATGTCAACTTTGGTTTGGCTTTATCAAAACATGTCGTGTAAGGTGTAATACGAATTGGAATACTACCCCCTCGCCAGTCCTGGCAATGGGGGTAGCATTCCACCCCTCTAGAGGGGACGACATGTTACTTTTGCTAAAACGCGGTTGATTTTTAAAAGAGCCTCAGATCCACAAAATGGATGCTTCTGCCACAGACACATGTCTGACCTCCTGCTGCTGACCGAAACTCAGCAGAGGAGGCCTGGACAAAGGCTTTCCTGTCACAGGGAGGTGTCACACCACCCCAGACAGGAGATAGTGGATTGTAGCAGGGAGGTTTGAAAGAAACCAGACAGTGCCTGGGGAGCACAAGGCTTCCCCTTGCATAATCCGGTCAAACCGGTTCTGGGGCACACCAGCCCCAGCTCCAGTGTGACCTGGACAAAGGAAAGGGGGTGTAACCGGCCCCCTTCCTGGTCCCACCCATAGGGAGGGACCTAGCAGGAGATCCACCCCTCAGATTGGAATAAGAGTGGGAGCAGTGCCCTAGCACAGCAGATCATCCTGAAATCACCTTTAAACTAAGAAGACGACTGGACTTCGACATTCTGATGAACAGAAGACTGAAGAGCATCTCCCTTGTGGCCTAGGAGGGGCCACCCTGTGAACACAGGCACCACCCAGCACCTCGACATCTGCTCTGCCACCGCCTCCCGCCGGAGCCCGAGTGCAAAGCCTGACAAGACCCAGCTTCCCAGACTTCCCACAGCTCGATTCACAGTTTCTGCAAAGAAGGGACCCATGGAGGCACCGAGAGACGTGGGACCGGACATCTTGAAAGACCCCCGAGATGCTGACTGCGCAGCACCCGAGGCACCCGTGACTCTGTACTTTGGGGTTTAAGAAGCCCCTCAACTGAGCAGCATTTGCAACAAAGATCAGCCCTCCAGCATCTTAACGATCTGCGTGGGGCCCTTTTGTTTTGTGCCACTCGACTTGCCCTCCCGGCCACTTGCCACGTGGTCAGCGGCCGTCTTGGTGACAAAACCTACAATTTACACTGTGGGTCTAGTTGCTCCAGACCTGCCCTCGCTCCTGTAGAAAGGATTACCCGCTCTGACCTTGCTGGCCCGAGTAATAAGCCTTTTTTACTTTCCCTGTGGCTTGCATTAGCCAAGGCTTTTTTTGCTTCAATCGAGTTGCCGACACCGCCATCAGCTAGAGCCTCTGTGGGACAGCTCGTGATCGACTCCTGGACGTTCTTGACCTCTTCGTGTCCACGTGGCTGCAGAGAGAAGCAACACATCATCACCTGTTTGCACCCAACTTTGCCTGGTTCCAATCTGGTTCCACGGTGGTCACTGGTCAGTGACTTTGAACATTGTCCCCTCTGCTTTCAGGTCTTCACCACTTCAGATCCACCCTTGGATCCACCGGACACTCCTCCTTCACATCGCCTGCAGCATCTTCAGCTTCAAGCACCAAGAGCCTGCGTGTCAAAACCCGACGCCACTTCGACCCGATGCACCTGCTTCTTGTGGGTGAGGTAACATTGCAACGCCGGTGTTCCCACACTGGTACACACCTCTAGGGTCTGTGTCTAAAGTTTTGTTCCTCTAGGTTCAGCGGAAGTGTCCTTAAACTAACTTTGTGTAACTTTTACGCACCATAGACATTGCATTGGTGCAAGCCGCACTTTACGTGCTGCACCCGAGTCCTGCGGGCTTCTCCCGACTTCAGAATTGCTAGTCCTGACTGCTCCCAGCAATTCTCTAGGCCCTAGAGCTAACCACTGTTCGATTGGTATCTCTTATACCATTTCTTTAGTATATGGTTTGAGTGGCCACCCGCCCTCATCCATAATTGTGCAACTTTATATGTTATACTGTGCTTTTGATTTAACACTTGTGCCCCTTTGCTCAAAAAGAGTACTGGGGATTAATTTAGAAATAAACACATATATTTTTATAATATATACTTGTGTGGTGTCCTTTCATTTGGTAATACAGGATTGTATGTGGTAAAACAGCTCGCTTAACACGACCTCTTAAGTTAAGCCTTTAAGGCTGCTTAGTCCATGCTACCCCTAGGATAGCTTGTCTAACAAGGTTGACTTACAACCAGACACCATAAGGGATTGTGAATAGGGTAGCAAAGGTCCAGGGATTTTAAGGCTTGAAACAACACTTGAATAAGTAGTGTTGATGGGTGGGTGGAGACACACTCGAAGCTCTGGACCTCTTGAGCTTCAAATGAAGAAACAGTTTTGAAAAGTGGTAAGTGTGTTCTCCACATAGAATTACATCAGTTTTCCAAGATTAATATCCATTCTTTCCAGATCATGAAATGGTGGACAGAGACATTTTTGTTTGCAGTGAAGTTCCTTTATTTTTATTCATAGAACAAGGACAGCCGACACGTGTTTCGCCCCCTCTTGGCGATTTGCGCCGGGGCTTTCTCAAGGCTGTTGAAGGGGATAAGAGAGAATGTTTTAGTTGTGTGGTCTGAGAGCAGTTCACCCCAAGAGAAAACAGAAGAAACATCTAGTGTGAGAAGTGGTTAACGTAATTTTGTGATACCATAGTAAGAAAAAAGCTTATCTTCATGCTCAAAGAGAGGTGATGATTCTTAAGTCAAATGTAGTGATTTTGAAAGGTCCAGAGCCGCGCAGAAGAAAATTCAGAGAGAAACGATATACGTGTTTTTTTGAATTATTTTAAAAAGACGGCAAGATCTAGTAAGCGTAGAAGAAAGGTGTCATGATATTCAATTGGTCAATCAAGAAAAAGATCCCAAAGTGCCAGAACAAAGAAGGGTAAATCGGTAGAAAAGGTGCAATTAATAAATGGGATACAATCATAATACCTAGGTTGGCTAAATCACGTAGACAGTTGTCGTTTCCATATATTAACAGTGTCCCAAATACGAAAATATAATTCTTCAAGGTAAAACAATTTCTGTCAATTCAAACAAAACAATTCATAAGTACGATTGTTTTAACATCCGATATATAGCATGTTTAGATAAAACATTGTAAGAAGTCCAGACAAGCTTGCACTATATAAAAGCATCTGTCTATGAAACAATTTTTTGCAAACGTGGATATCCGGGTTCGTGATATCTTACATGAGATTTATCTAACCCATTGGTGGTAGTGGCTATTATTCAATTTGTTTTAAGCATGGCTGTTGTGCCTGCATCTCGAGCACTGCCATCCAAAGGATCATATATTAGCGATTGGTTCAAATTGGTGATGGTCCTAGTGACTTACATTGGGTTTTACTGTGCATATAGCAAAGTCATTAGTTACCTCTATTAAAAAGGGTTTGCTTAGTTTCTATTTTCAGAAGGCACATGATTAAAAAATATTAGCTGATCCATACATCTTCATTATATATTTTTTGGCATTATTTTAAAACGGAAAAGACATTCCAGTATATTGTTTATTTCTCAAAAACATACAATATTTACATAGCAGTGCAGTTATTTTGTTGCTGTTATTGCGGCATAAAAGAATAGACATGTGGTAAGTGCTAAGCCACATCTCCGTGCAAGTATTAAAGTTGTATGTAAAAGGCATTGTCGCCCTGATAAGTGCGTCTGTTTGTACAGATAGTTATTAATAGAAGGGTAGAGGTGCCGTTCGTCGTGTTAGGGTTTATACGAGAAATGGACGAGCGACGTGAACAATTTTATGGGCTGATAACACGCGGAAAAACAGGACGGCGTGCAGCGGTAATTAAAACATGTGTACACAACAATCGAAGTTGGCGTGTTGTTGATGTGTACCGTGATTTCAGACGTTTCCGTCCACGAGGGAGGGAGATGGTATGCATGCGTAATTACAGGAGATGTATGGAGCGAATTAAAACGGCATGCACATGGGACTTACTTGTTAGGCTGATGCCCCTGGTCCTAGGGTTCTTCCGGCATGGCAGGTCTTGGGTTGAATCCCAGCGCTTACCACAGTCGCGGGAACCCGGTACTTAAAGAGAACGACCCGGAAGTAGTAACTTCAAGAACGGGTTAGTGTTTGAACAATCTTAATTTTGGAGTGTTTATTTATTTATTGCGGTTAAAAGAGCAAGATAAACGTGCCAAAAGTACACCGTGCTAGTTTGGATTTTATCAACAAAAACGTTTAAGCGAAGGGAAAGAGGTAATTAGCTACGGCATTTGTTCGAAATGGTGTCCCAATCGGCTCGATAAAGCGGGCGCCATTTATAAGAGGTATAGATACCTGCTGAGCATAGGGTCAAGTTTTGGCAGCTTATGTATTATCTTGTACTCATTTAAAGCACAGGAAAAATAATGAGCTGAAGTTCTGAATAACAGATGTGACCTTTCAGTTCTGAGTTACATTAGCATCATCTGTCAAGTGGCAGTTATGGTTTAGCCTCAAGGCATGCAAGAGCAGGGATATGTGCACACATTTTTTGAGCACCTAAGAGTGCATCAGGCTGGGTCCACATCTAATGATCGTTTTTTATAAGAGTGGTTTAAACTATTGTCGTTTTGTAACATCCTTAATATCTCACTTAGAATGTATTGCTACATTAGGTCTCAGCATTTTCACACAAAAAACTGAGTGGATTTTCTCAGAAAAGTAATCAAACATAGTGGCTATTTCTAGACAAAGTGCACAATTTTACAAACCCAGATGTAGTTGTACATCTCATCTGTTATATATGTAATTTTGTCCATGGCATTATTTCAATATCTCGCATACAGAGAGTGAGAAAAAATCATAGTCTATAGTTTCTCTCAACTGTTGTAGACCTGTGTCTATGTCCATTCGGTTATTGCATCATCTCACAGTAAGAAGCGTGAGATCAGTTACAGCCAGTGATGCCACTCATATTCCTGGTTAAGCCCTTTTGTTACAGTTTCCATCCCAATGATTAATGAGCTCTCTTCTCGACGAAGCATCTGGTCAAAATCTCCTCCTCGTTTGGGGATTTTTAGTCTTTTTAGGCCAACAAAGGTGAAGCTCAAGTTGTTTTTATGATGCTGTAGAAAGTGCTCTACAAGGGACTGACTAGTGTCTGTACCATGGATATTCCGGTAGTGTTCCTGTATTCGGACTTTCAAAGGTCTTTTAGAACTGCCAATGTAGTGTTGTCCACAAGGGCATGTTATTAGATAGATAACATAGGTACTTTCACAGTTGATGAGATCTTTGATCTTATATTTGTTGCCATTGATTAGGACCTCTTTGGTTCTGGATTTGCCCAATTTGCAGATTGAACAGTTCATGCAAGTGAAAAAACCAATGGTCTGCGGTGGAAATGCTCTGGGTTTTGGTTGGATGTCCTGAAAGGATGGACAAATTATATCTCTTAAGTTCCTGCTTCGCGAGAAACCCATCTGAGGTTTATCTTGTATTGTATCGGACAGGGTTGGGTTATCTTTCAACAGGTGCCAGTGTTTTTGTAGGATCTTACGGATATGTTGTTGACCGCTATTGTATTCAGGTGTAAAGCGAATCGTTTGTTTCTTCTCTTGTATTTGGTTGTTGTGCAATAAGCTCTGTCTATCAGATGTTTTAAATTTGGTGAGTGCTTTAGTCAGTGGTTGTTCTTTGTAACCTCTTTGTCTCAGACGTTCGGTTATGTTTACTGAATGCGTTTCATACTCTTCCACAGAGCTACAGTACATACGTGCTCTTCTATATTCTCCTCCTAGGATGTTTGTAATGGTGTGGGCAGGGTGGCTGCTGGTGGCATGTAAGATGGAGTTTGCAGAGCTCGGTTTTCTGTAGATTTTGGTGTGTAGCTGATTCTCTGAAATGTAAATGGACAGGTCCAAAAATTCAATTTCTGTTTTCGAGATGTTATGTGTGATTTCAATACCCCATTGATTCGGTGACATAGACTTGATAAATGATCTGAGTTTGTCCTCGGTTCCTTGCCAGATCATTAAAATGTCGTCTATGTAACGACCCCACATTATTATGTTGTCTGTCACATCTTCCGATCTTTCTTGCCACAGCCAATGTTGTTCGACCATTCCCATCAGGAGGCAGGCATATGGGGGTGCAAGTTTTGCCCCCATTGCAGTCCCCCGCAGTTGTAAATAGTATTTCCCATTGAAGAGGAAGTAGTTGTTAAATAGGCAGAACTCAAGAAAGTCAAGGATCATTCTGTTGCGCGCCGTTAGATGAACTGAGCGAGTTTGCAGGTATTTTCTAGTAGCAGCTATACCATCTGAGTGTTTAATTGAGGTATATAGACTGGCGATGTCAATTGCAATTAAGAAAAAGTCTTCTTGCCATGTTACATTTTCTAGTTTTTGAAGTACATCCTTTGTGTCCCTGATAAAGGAAGGAAGAGATTTCATTAGTGGCTGTAGCTCTGCGTCAATGAAAGCTCCTAAGTTGGAGCAGACAGAATCAATGCCAGCGATTATAGGTCTTCCTTTCGGTATTCGTCCTGGTTTATGCACCTTAGGTAATAGGTACAGAGTTGGTACCACTGGGTTTTTGATGTATAAGAGATTCTTTTCTTCAATGCTGAGGAGGCCTTTTTCATACCATAGGTCTTTCTTGGATTTGTTGCGTGGGATTCTTTTCCAAAACCTGGTAACATGTATTGTCATCCAATTGTCGTTGTGCTTCTAGGAGGTAATCTGAGGTATTTAAAATAACTACATTTCCCCCTTTGTCTGCTTCCTTTATTGTCAAATCCTTATTTTGTCGTATTTCAGCCAAGGCAAGTCTTTCTTTGGCTGTGATGTTTTTTGGGGTATATTTTTGCTTGGCTTTGTACATTTCAAATTCCTTATTTAGATCTTCAGTTACTTTAGAGAAAAACATATCAATCGAGTTTCCAGGTGGTAGTGACGGGGTGAATCTTGATTTTTTCTTCAAGGGATTCGGTTTAGTATGGAAAATGTCAATGCCTAGTTCATCTGCAGTTGTAGTGAGTGATTCCAAGTCATCCGGTATTTCTTCAGAGGATAGGTGAAGTAGGAGATTACTGTTTTCCAAGTCTTACAGAGCTTATTGCACAACAACCAAATACAAGAGAAGAAACAAACGATTCGCTTTACAACTGAATACAATAGCGGTCAACAACATATCCGTAAGACCCTACAAAAACACTGGCACCTGTTGAAAGATAACCCAACCCTGTCCAATACAATACAAGATAAACCTCAGATGGGTTTCTCGTGAAGCAGGAACTTAAGAGATATCATTTGTCCATCCTTTCTAGACATCCAACCAAAACCCAGAGCATTTCCATCGCAGACCATTGGTTTTTTCACTTGCATGAACTGTTCAATCTGCAAATTGGGCAAATCCAGAACCAAAGAGGTCCTAATCAATGGCAACAAATATAAGATCAAAGATCTCATCAACTGTGAAAGTACCTATGTTATCTATCTAATAACATGCCCTGGTGGACAACACTACATTGGCAGTTCTAAAAGACCTTTGAAAGTCCGAATACAGGAACACTACCGGAATATCCATGGTACAGACACTAGACAGTCCCTTGTAGAGCACTTTCTACAGCATCATAAAAACAACTTGAGCTTCACCTTTGTTGGCCTAAAAAGACTAAAAATCCCCAAACGAGGAGGAGATTTTGACCAGATGCTTCGTCGAGAAGAGAGCTCATTAATCATTGGGATGGAAACTGTAACAAAAGGGCTTAACCAGGAATATGAGTGGCATCACTGGCTGTAACTGATCTCACGCTTCTTACTGTGAGATGATGCAATAACCGAATGGACATAGACACAGGTCTACAACAGTTGAGAGAAACTATAGACTATGATTTTTTCTCACTCTCTGTATGCGAGATATTGAAATAATGCCATGGACAAAATTACATATATAACAGATGAGATGTACAACTACATCTGGGTTTGTAAAATTGTGCACTTTGTCTAGAAATAGCCACTATGTTTGATTACTTTTCTGAGAAAATCCACTCAGCTTTTTGTGTGAAAATGCTGAGACCTAATGTAGCAATACATTCTAAGTGAGATATTAAGGATGTTACAAAACGACAATAGTTTAAGCCACTCTTATAAAAAACGATCATTAGATGTGGACCCAGCCTGATGCACTCCTAGGTGCTCAAAAAATGTGTGCACATATCCCTGCTCTTGCATGCCTTGAGGCTAAACCATAACTGCCACTTGACAGATGATGCTAATGTAACTCAGAACTGAAAGGTCACATCTGTTATTCAGAACTTCAGCTCATTATTTTTCCTGTGCTTTAAATGAGTACAAGATAATACATAAGCTGCCAAAACTTGACCCTATGCTCAGCAGGTATCTATACCTCTTATAAATGGCGCCCGCTTTATCGAGCCGATTGGGACACCATTTCGAACAAATGCCGTAGCTAATTACCTCTTTCCCTTCGCTTAAACGTTTTTGTTGATAAAAGCCAAACTAGCACGGTGTACTTTTGGCACGTTTATCTTGCTCTTTTAACCGCAATAAATAAATAAACACTCCAAAGTTAAGATTGTTCAAAGACTAACCCGTTCTTGAAGTTACTACTTCCGGGTCGTTCTCTTTAAGTACCGGGTTCCCGCGACTGTGGGAAGCGCTGGGATTCAACCCAAGACCTACCATGCCGGAAGAACCCTAGGACCAGGGGCATCAGCCTAACAAGTAAGTCCCATGTGCATGCCGTTTTAATTCGCTCCATACATCTCCTGTAATTACGCATGCATACCATCCCCCTCCCTCGTGGACGGAATCGTCCGAAATCACGGTACACATCAACAACACGCCAACTTCGATTGTTGTGTACACATGTTTTAATTACCGCTGCACGCCGTCCTTTTTTTCCGCGTGTTATCAGCCCATAAAATTGTTCACGTCGCTCGTCCATTTCTCGTATAAACCCTAACACGACAAACGGCACCTCTACCCTTCTATTAATAACTATCTGTACAAACAGACGCACTTATCAGGGCGACAATGCCTTTTACATACAACTTTAATACTTGCACGGAGATGTGGCTTAGCACTTACCACATGTCTATTCTTTTATGCCGCAATAACAGCAACGAAATAACTGCACTGCTATGTAAATATCGTATGTTTTTGAGAAATGAACAATATACTGGAATGTCTTTTCCGTTTTAAAATAATGCCAAAAAATATATAATGAAGATGTATGGATCAGCTAATATTTTTTAATCATGTGCCTTCTGAAAATAGAAACTAAGCAAACCCTTTTTAATAGAGGTAACTAATGACTTTGCTATATGCACAGTAAAACCCAATGTAAGTCACTAGGACCATCACCAATTTGAACCAATCGCTAATATATGATCCTTTGGATGGCAGTGCTCGAGATGCAGGCACAACAGCCATGCTTAAAACAAATTGAATAATAGCCACTACCACCAATGGTTTAGATAAATCTCATGTAAGATATCACGAACCCGGATATCCACGTTTGCAAAAAATTGTTTCATAGACAGATGCTTTTATATAGTGCAAGCTTGTCTGGACTTCTTACAATGTTTTATCTAAACATGCTATATATCGGATGTTAAAACAATCGTATTAATGAATTGTTTTGTTTGAATTGACAGAAATTGTTTTACCTTGAAGAATTATATTTTCGTATTTGGGACACTGTTAATATATGGAAACGACAACTGTCTACGTGATTTAGCCAACCTAGGTATTATGATTGTATCCCATTTATTAATTGCACCTTTTCTACCGATTTACCCTTCTTTGTTCTGGCACTTTGGGATCTTTTTCTTGATTGACCAATTGAATATCATGACACCTTTCTTCTACGCTTACTAGATCTTGCCGTCTTTTTAAAATAATTCAAAAAAACACGTATATCGTTTCTCTCTGAATTTTCTTCTGCGCGGCTCTGGACCTTTCAAAATCACTACATTTGACTTAAGAATCATCACCTCTCTTTGAGCATGAAGATAAGCTTTTTTCTTACTATGGTATCACAAAATTACGTTAACCACTTCTCACACTAGATGTTTCCTCTGTTTTCTCTTGGGGTCAACTGCTCTCAGACCACACAACTAAAACATTCTCTCTTATCCCCTTCAACAGCCTTGAGAAAGCCCCAGCGCAAATCGCCAAGAGGGGGCGAAACACGTGTCGGCTGTCCTTGTTCTATGAATAAAAATAAAGGAACTTCACTGCAAACAAAAATGTCTCTGTCCACCATTTCATGATCTGGAAAGAATGGATATTAATCTTGGAAAACTGATGTAATTCTATGTGGAGAACACACTTACCACTTTTCAACACCATAAGGGATTGTTTGGACTGATACAAGGTGGTTCCAGAATTGGAAACACCACATATCAGGCCAACTTCTCACAACGATCATTGCAGAAAGATCGCTCCCTGCATGTTTCTGTTCCCCACTCTAGAGGGCTGTCAGTGAAGAGTGATGGTAAGAACACAGGGATTTTACAGGGCAGTCACCTTCAGCCACTAGTGAGTAGGTCACAGAGTGGGCGAACTGTTTACCTCCCGGTGGGGTCACAGTGGCCAGCAACGGTGAGCGGCAGAAGTGACTAGGCTTTTTACTCGCTTATTGCTCAAGCAGCCACTGAATCACTTGAAAGGTCATAGCACAGACTACCCAAAGGTGCTGTGATGCCATAGGAGTGACTGATTGTGCGCTAAGTATTCAGGCAAATGTCTGAGATCTTAAAACTGTGCCCTTTGTCTTTGCATATAATGTGTAGATCTCAGACATTTCTCTGAATACTTAGTTATTATTTGGCACTGATCTAGCACACAGTCACTCGTATGGAAACGCAGGGCATTTGTGTAGTCTGTGTTAAAACATTTCAAGGGATTTATAGACACCACCGTGCTGGCCAGCGTGATTATCAGAAACAGGTAGAGAGCGATCTTCAAGCAGTAATAATGAAAGAGAAAATAATGTTTGCAGAAAAATGTCTGAGCTCCTAAAATTGTGCACTTCGTCTTTGCATGTAAGGGTGAATGTTTATGCGTTTTGTGATCAGCTGGTTAGAAGGTGCGAGATGTAATGCAAAAACAAATTTTAAAGGAGAGGAAATTGTGGAGTATACAACAACATTTTCTGTGTTTCATAGCTCAGGTGGAAGTAGGGAATGGACAGATGCTCATATGCATTTCTTATCTTAGCTTCCCTATGAACGTTAATAATATTTATTTCTTCAACTCTTTGCTGCTCTGGATGTACTTGGAAATTGGATATAATCAGCCCTAAACTGAAGTGAAGTGTGCACACAGCTTTTCATCAATGGGAGGCTGCTCTTTGTAGGAGTTGCTTTCAGCCTTTTCTCAATATTTGGCAACATTGTTTCATTTAACATGCAAGACAACTTGAGGCGCGTATGCCGAGCCTGTTTTGTATTTCACTGCTAACACTCACTTCGCTAACGCAGTGTTCTAGAAAGTCATGTTTGGGCTGGGGGAAGGGGAGCACAGGGAGAGAGGAGGCGGCGTGCGGGGGGAAGTCTGCTCTTTCTAGTGGTCAGTTGTTTATCGGGGCAGCACTACACAGGACCTTGTGAAATATGAGCAGCTGTTACAACAATAAATGCAAGACAAGTGCCATGGATTCCTGCAGGCCAAGCCTGCTCGGTGTTAGTACACACCTCACCTCTTTCATGTTCTCAACCCATTTCATGTCCGCTTGCCTACCACTGTCCCCCCGTCACGCCCTCATTTTTGCATCTACTGGAGGTCCGTGCCTAGGGGCATGTTCTCGGTCTTCCTGCCTTTGTTGCACTTTGCCAAAAGTGAAAGCAGGCAAGGGGGGCAGCTCCGAATGCGAAGCGGAAAGAAGGAAAACAAACATTTTAATGCAAGGCGCTCATGTGTGACACTACAGCGATCCCAGTAGCTGCTCTGATTATCTTCAAGACCCGGAGCGCGAGCACCATGAAATAAGTGATTGTACTGGGTAAATCGAGTAATCTCCCCGTGCCTTTTCAATAATGAATGTGTCCTTAAATGGTGACCTTCGAGTAAACTCACAGCAGCACCATGGGCACGCAGCAACATACTGCTCTCCCTCTTAAGTTTTACCTAGACTGTGTGTATCTATACTACTATTATAAAGAGAGAACTGGGAACCTTTGAGGCGGGTAAACTCAAAAAGTACAGCACCAATCACAACACCCAATACAGCGTTGGAAAGGGGAGATGCAGCAGATGGACATAGGCTATGCAGCTGGGCACCATATACATTACAAAGGTCAAACAACGTTAGGGGTAAAGTAGTCCCTTTTGGGTGTCGGTGTGGGCATGTGTAAGTACACTTGGGCGTTGGCGTGTCAAACTGACTACACTACACGTGCAGCATTCAGAGAGGGGCGTGGTACAACAGCGTTAGGGGGCGGGGCACAACAGCACTACGTTATTAGTTTGTGGGCGTGCAGCATTGACCGGTACAACAGCGTTGTCAGAAGGGCGTGCCAAGAACGTTGTCAGAGGGGCGTGACACTCATCAAACACAAAATGGCCACGTACTTCAGTAGCGTGCCTTTAATGTGCGCGCCCATTCACGATCCACCTACGCGTCTGAAACGTACCTGTAGAAACAGAAAGCTGCAAACCATTTCACATTCAGTCAACACAATATTCCAGAAAACTACGGCGCAACCTTTGTGGCCGTAAAACTTTTCAGAAGGGCCGGCACCAAAATTACCATAAAAAGGGGCGCGCCTTTCATCAGCAATGTGCGTTCTCTGTATGCAACGCCACCCTTCTGGGGCGCGCCTTTCGTCAGCGCACACATTCACGGCGCACCAACGGCTCCAGCAGACATTCACGGCAGGCAGCGTAGAACACCATGTAAGGAACTTCATTATTGCTATTTAGTCCGGGGCACACACGGGGCCTCAAACCAGCCCTCGCAAACATGGGGGCACGCCGGGCAATGTTAGCCTACACACAATAACGTCAATAACCAACACACTCCACAGATAACGAAAGAGAAGCTAATACAGCTAAGGAACCTACATATAAACAACGCTGTTACTAACATTGCATGCACAACCGGACTAAGACGTTACTAAAACATTAAAACATCACCTTTGGCTATAGGCAGATGTAAAACAACACGTGGAAGAATTACTCTTGCATTTTGGCTTACTTACCTCATGCTGCATAACACACAATTACAACATATATTTAAAAACACACAACATCAGAGCACATTTAATATTACACCATTACACACAATAACAGTTCATACCCGGACAACGTCGGGACGGGCTGCTAGTTCAGTTATAAACACGCATGCGAGCCAGAAATCACCTGTGAAGTCATTCAATCACCGCAAGCTGTTAGTACTGCTCTGCCTTGTGCGCACCAGAGATCCCAGTAGCTTTTCTGATTGTCTTAAAGATGCGGAGCGCCAGAGAAGGGTGAGATTCAGAGATCTCAGTCTTAAAGAACTGTTAACGAAAGACTATTCGTCCTGGAGAAAGGCTTAGCTGACATGCATTTTAAACAAGTTGTCGGCTTTCTGCGAAAAAAATTGTGTGTCCAAGCTACTGAAGGAGACTGTGTAATGCTGCAAGTGAGAGATCCAATCCCAGTGGGCGGGGCCAAAAGGAGACAAGGCGGCAACAAGGAGGGACTAAGAAGCCTCCTTTTCAATCGGAAGCCTGCGTTTTGCATGGAGGATGACGCCAGCAAATAAGGGAAGATGGGCTGGGCTTCAACTCCGCCTCCGAGAGCTTCAGAATCTGTATTGATTCCAAGAAGCCCTCATATGACGAGAGCAGCGCATGAGCTGCTTTGGACAGACCGAGACCTAAAAAGGATTTCTGAGAGAATTGATGGAGAGTCCAAGTAACTCTTCGATCATGGGTTTGCAGAAACCTAACGAAAAATATAGGATTGTTCAGGATCTTAGGAAGTCCTATGTTGTCCCATGGTACAGAATCATGCCACAATAATATTCCTAATCCTTTGTACTGCAGAATGTTTTACTCAGTGGCGGTTTCTCTTTTAGGGCATAGGGGCTCTGCCCCAGGTACTTACGAAGTGCATCAATAACAACATTTTATTTGATTTAAAAAAATGTAAAACATTCCCAAAGAACACGGGGGCCCCAGGGCACTGTCTGAGGCTGCAGTCTTCTACTACCCCACTCACGACTCACCAATATCGCGCAGCTCCGCTGCCACGTCACGTGACTATTGCTCTGCGCTCTGCTCTCTGGCGGCCAGGCCCAAAAATGCCTGCTATGTTTTTGCCGGGCCGACAAGGCTGTGATGTCATCGGCTCGTCAACTACATAGCTGGAAGGCCCAGTCTCCACCCCCTGATGGTGTGGAGGTTAATTTAGCCCCAGGCGTTTTAAATGCAAGTCCGGGATCGCTAACTCTCCACGTCAATCAGGGTGGAGGAGAGATTGTGTCACCACCCCTTTCCAACTCGTCACAGAGCGTGGTGGGAGGGACCCACCCTGTGACGAGTTGGTAAAGGGTGTGTCAGCCAAGGACCATCTGCGCAGGCTTGAGATGACGCTAACCTGACTCACTGCTTCCCGCGCGCCGCACTTGTGTCAGCATTTGGAGAGAGGACGTGGCAGCTAATTTACGATCCAGAGTGCAGCAGGTGGTAGTCTATGTGGTTGCTGGCTGGACTGGAGTAGGGCAGTTGAAGGAGGAAGGACTCGGCTGGCTGTGAGCTCGATCAGTTCACCATGTAAGGCCCAGGCGGGCAATCTTTAACTTATAGTGCAGCGTTGGCTATGGCTTTGCTGCAAGAGTGCAAGAGTGCAAGTGCAACTCAGATGTCTTAAGGTGGTGTGTTGTAATTGTTCTGTCTCTGAGTAAACAATGGGATGGACTAGCTTCTAATTGCCGTTTTTGTCAATGTGCTGTGCTGTGCTGTGGCTCATTACATAGTCAATCTGGGGGGCCCCCTTGAGGAATAGCATGAAGCCCTGGCTTAAAGGCTAATGAAACTATAGGCCAAAGCATTTTGTCACCACTGGGCTGGCTACACGCAATCGTGATTGGCTTGCGGGAGAAGGGAAGGAGAAACCGAGAGTAGGCAGGCGAGGAGAACTCGACAGCAGGCCATTGCACTTTGTGACGCAATTTTCAGTGATAATGGGCTTGCTTCCCACGCTAGCGCTTACTGCATCAGTGCTTGCTTGTTAACTTTAATGGAACAGGAGCACGTTAAATATATGTTTGTTAAGCACAAAGCACATAAATTCATTTTGTCAAAATTAATTAAGGACAAGAAGCTTGGAGAAGTGCTGATGCTGCACAAAACACAAGGAATCCAAACCGAAGAGCATCTACCTCGAACCAGCAGACCGAAGGCTCTGATGTTTGATGTTGGTACAAGGGAGAATATTCTTAATTTCATATTATTTTGGGACTCCCGGGCTTGAGTGTGACATCTATATTTTCTTACATGTTTAAAGTCATGCTTTTTCTGATGGCACTCCAAGGGGCCTGTCGCGATCCTGTTCTGTGTGCTGATGTGAGAAGTTATAGAATCTACAGTAGAGAAATTGATGCTAATTACGTTTGGTTAATTAAAGCTGCACTGTGATTCCTGCATGAAAACTTTCAAGCCCAGTACAGACATATTAATGCTGTTGCCCTTATAGAGTTATGTCACCAGGTTTTATGCGGAAATAAATTGGTGCTTTAATTCAAATGTATTATTAATCATGACATGGTATATTAGAACCAAATGAAAGAACTGCTAATTAATGTCAGATGCACTTCCGGGTGGGCATTTTAGCATGACAAGTTAAGCTCTCTGTCCCTCATTACAAGTTGCTTGGAAATATATTGCTGAATTCCAAAACTCTAAGTTGTGCGGTAAGACTGCGCACTCACAAATTTTCCCAGTGCACATTTAGCCAGCTAATATCAGGCAAACTTTTAAGGGGATAACTTGTTGGAAAGATGGAACATGTGCATAAATAGGTTGCACTAAATCGGCATGTCACCACTCATTTTGAGCAGGAAAACAAAACTCAAAAGTGGGTAAAGTCCTATCTGGCACAAAGCAAAGAAAATTGCTTTGTGCCATACCAGATTTTCTCCAGGTAAAATTGCTACATGAAATGTAGGATCAACTCTTTAAGAGGGCTACATACATCATGTAGGTAGGATGGGCTTTTGCCTTTTTTTCTTCTCCGTCTTTATAAATGAACTCTAAAATGAGCTGCAGACAGCGGATTTCGGACATACAACCCAGTTATCCGTGTTCCCGAGCTCTGCTCCGACAGCACCTACACTATTGGGATATTTTTAGTGTTAATGCATGCGCTGAAGATGGGAAAAGGTGACACAGACCCCTTCTGAATCAACGCAGTGCAAACAACGGAATCAGGATAGGGCCCCTCATCCAGGAATGAAAAACTCAGGGCCCATATCATGAACAGCTGTAAACAGCAACCTAGGATAAGCTAATATTTTATTCATAAAACAACACTTCAACAGTTGCACAGGATAACAACAGAGAATATCATTATAAAATTCAAAGGTTCACTGAAAACTTTGTTATGGGGCAGTTATGGCTTCTTGTCATAAGGCAGTAATCTCTGTTAAAAAAAAGCCTTATAAATTCAGTGAAAAAAACTGCAGTTAAAATAAGTTATGTTTCTGAAACATAAGCAAAACAACAGAATTAGCCCAGCTATGTTCCCCTATGCACACTTTAACTCGTTCTCTGCTTGTAATCATGATATCACTGGTGAAATCTCAAATGACATCATTGATCATGACATAATAAATACATTAACGATGCGATAACATATAACACCACCAGTTACATCATTGAGGATCTCATCATTGCACCGCACCATTTAATTATTTCTAGGCCAGTGGCGGTTCGTCCATTGGCGGCGTTGGGGCGTTGCCCCACTATCCATGGACGACCGTCACTGCTCACAATATTTGTCTGACTGACATACTAAAAAAAGAATTACGAGCGCACAAGAACAGTAGTTGAGGCCGGACCAGAGTCACAAATCGTGACGTCATCCAGTGCGATCGCGGAAGGTGTGGGGGGGCGGGCCTGCAGTACTGAGTGGCATGTGGCAGGCTGGCAGCGTCGTGGCAGGCAGCAGTGTGGTGTGCGCATTTAGGACAAGTCATTTTTATGACTTGCCCACACATGCGCACACACACACAATAGCCCCTTCCCTCCTCCTCCTCCCCTAGCCGTGACACAGGCAGAGACTGGGGACAGTCACTGTCCGGGATCCACAGGTCGGCAGAGGTCCAGGCTGGCCAACCGATCCACCACAACAGCCCACCGGCCCGCTCGGCCCAGCTCTTCAGCAACCAGAGACGGGAGAGGAGCCGCTGGGCGGGAGAGCGGGGTCCTATTATGGGCAGCATTAGCCCTGCTCTTTAGCCTATCCTGGCGCAGTGGCGATGTCATGCCTGCGCCAGGATTGGCTAGTTCACGCGCACGAGGATGGACTTGTGATTGGCGCCACTGTGGGGACGTCACGGCGCCCTAGCGTGGACTGCAGAACAACAACACCAGAGTCACGAGGAGAGTGACTCAGACCTCGTGACTCGTGCCTGTGCAGGCCAGTCCAGTGTGCAACAGTTGTCTTCTCTTCGAGACATGAGACTGAGAGTCAGTCTGTGAATGTCTGAAACCACCCGTAAGTTAAGTTTTTTTAATGGCTGGCCTGTATAATACCACTCTGCTGTGGGTGTCTCTAATCGCTATTGTTAGGGAGTAGGTTGTATGCGATTATTTAATTCTTTAGGCTAAGGTTACTTGCTTTATTCTGTTGGCGTGAGCATCCGTTAATTATGTGCCATAATCTGAATGCAGATATTTTATATTTAAGCATTGTGTTTCGACGGTATATACACCAGATAGGCAGTACTGCAGATAGGGCTTGGCGGTCATGTACGTTACGGTCCGAAATCATTTTTGATTTATAAGCTGAACGCCTGGTTCTTGGGTGTCTATTGGTTTAATTCTCTAGCTAAGTGCGGCCAATGCATGTGAGAACGGCAGAAGTGAGCTGTCTGGAGAACATCAAAAACGCGATTAAAACCACCACCCTGAATCAAGGGGGCATACGACAATTGTGTTAGCGCTGTCAATAATATGGGCCAGAACACTGAGTGGATTTAATAACTTGTGCATATGCTGAGTGGCCAGTGTCTCCTGCAAAAATACAATGTGGGTGTTCCTCTTGTTGTGAGACAGTGTATTCTATACCTTTTAGCTAGTGTGCTGACTGGTTTGTACTACACTTGGTACTATGTGCCCAGTTCCCAACCTGGATTTATCTCAAGGATAATAGCCTCAACTTGCACAAATGTAAAGCAGGTTGAGTGATTAACATTGATTAAAAGGAGAATGAATGAAGGGTAGCTTCACGAGTCTGCTTCAAGGTTCTCCTCCCTTTGACTTCTGGGAGACAAATGGTAATTTCCACGTGCAGTCCATTAACTGACCAATTAATAAATTCACAGAGGGCTCTAATAGGTAAAAATGCCTACTTTCCATGGATCTAAAGCTTGGTAGATAATGTTGTTTCACATTCAATAACAGAGTGACTCTCTCTGTGTCTTTTAAATACTCAGACAAATACAACTGCCAAAAGAGTCTGTCATTTTTGGGGTAAAGGCATAAAAGAGCAGAAAAACGTACAAAGTTGTCCAATTTGTCACACAGGTGCGGGTGCTATAATTGTTTGTGTGTTCACTCCCAGACATGATACATTTTCTTCCCCTCTGAGCTTTTATTTTTAGGAACGCATTATCCACGCCTGGTACACTATGCGTTATTCCTATACCTGATATGGATGTGCACGTCTCACTGTCTGTTTCCATTTTACTCTCTTCTTCTACATCTGAGGCTAACTCGATCTTTTTTGGGGCTCGTTCACCGTATCTTGGCAACTCTCTTTTTTTCTCATCTGAATCTTTCTCCGTCAGTCTCTCTCTCTCTGAACCTCTCTTCAACTCTGCTTCCCCAACTCTTTCTCACTCCCTTTCTCCTACTCCCGCTCTTTCCTTTGCTTTCTCTCTCTCTCTCTTGCTCACTTTCACCATTGTTTCTGTTTGAAGCTCTACTTCAAACTTTTACTCTCTCCCTTTCTTTCTCTCGCTCTCTCTGTCTCTGTCTCCCACATGTAGACCCCGTGGGCCTTGGAAAAACAAGGTGGTTTTGGGGCCCTGTTAGGTGGCACCACAGGCAGACAGAAGCAGAGCGAAGCTCTTTGGGAATGGTAGGGTGGCAGTCTTAGAGGGCAGCCTCTTCAAGAGTACCTTCAAATTCAGCTTTTGGAGTTACAGGGTTTTGAGGCAACACCAGACAGGAATAAAACAAGTGCCGGACTTCAGTGACAAGCAGGAATGAACGACAGCTCCATAAACTAGGTACTTCTGCAAACAATGTTAATCCCTAGCATTTGATAACTTTGTTTTGTATAAGAATTGTGACACTGAATGAGAGCATGAGATATGAGTGCACCTGATGATGCTCTGTTTAAGGCAAATGTTTTGATGGTTTGATCCGGAACATAGAGGTGTTTTGTTTTGAAACTGTGAGTTTAGCTTTGGGGCTATTGTGACATAAAGCTTTGTTGATTGGGAGTGGGATTATCATACATTAGAGGCCTAAAGGCCACTTATAATTGCCAGGAGGTGTAACAGTTCATGATTATGCTGAGCTATCGATGTGTTCTGTGACATATACTAATGTGGCTATGGCAATCAGCCTTGAGAATCAATGGAGTATAGGCGTAGAAATGGTGAGTTGCAACATCAGGTCTGTCTTTTATCTGTTGTCAGAAGAGCCAGGCAACCTTTACCAATTAGGCATTTGGTTTGAGAGGCTAATGTATTTACCTTAGTTCCTCTCCAGTTCTGAAGCAGTGAATTACCCCCACCTTATGGATAGTATGGTGAAGTAACTGCTTCTGATTAACTCTTTGTCAAGCTGTCTTGGGGCAGGGACCCATAGTATTGAGCCCTGCTGGTCTGTGCTGCTCGTGTGCTCTCCTCCATTATCGGACTCTTGACAGACTGCTATGCAAGAAATATCCCAGTTTCACCTTATACATACTGTACCTCTCTGCAGATCACTTAATCCAAGTGGTTGTATCTTTATCCCTCCCTACTGTGCGTATCCCCCTGACATTTCATGATATTAGCCTAAAATGTGCTGTGAATTGGAACGGATTATGAAAAGTGTTGAGTCATAGGCTGTGGAGACCTTCCTGTGTTGGAGTGCCTGACCCCACAACCTATTAAGCGGCCCTATTTCTTTGTGTTTTGTTGCTGCTGTGGGACCCTCTCTCTCTTCCTCTCTCTACTGGCTTAAACTTAAATTCCCAACTACATACCCAAGGACAAACGTAACTATTCTTCTGTTCAACAAACTGTTTAAGGTGATAACAAAATTCATACCACATCTCACCAGTACTCAGCTTGAGGTACTAGAGCTTGATGTTTCCTCTCCTGTGAACTTTAACAGCCCTTTTCATATTTACTATACCATTAAATTTGGGCTGGGGGGGGCAATAATGTTATTTGGTAGGTATCAATATGTAATAGATAGTCTAATGTTTGTACATTAGCCACTATATTCCCAATAAACAACGCTCCCAAGAACAATGGAGCTTTAAGTTGTGACTTGAGTCCAGGACCTACAGCAACCAAAGCGTCTCCTATCACATTTGTTTTTTCATTATCAAGTAATTTGTGGGGTAACTGCCATATGAGATGGTGCCCTCATCGAGTTGAGGACTTTGAGTGATTATTATTTCAATGTTTCAGATTTGGACTCCGTGGCAGTTGATTATTCAAAGTAGCCACAGTGGCTATGGCTTCTTTATGAACTTCTTCTAACTGTAAGGCCTTAGGGTATTTTTGAATGCTGTTATAAAGCTCTGTGGTTGAGCTACCTATGTTATATGACAGCTCTTTGATATTGTAATACCTGCACTTTCACAATTGCTTCATTAAATTTCATGCTTTCTCAAATTTGCTTAAAAATTCAATATTTTTTCACTATTTTTTCAAAATATTCTCGGGGGAATTCCCCCGAACCTTCCTTAAGGGGTTCGGGCTCGCTCGCTGCCTTCGCTCACTACGGTGCAGTATGATTATCAGTAGGGGTGGGCGGCCAGCTACGCTCCGTGCACGGAGTGTGCGTAGTGCCGCCTACTCCGCATTTTGCGGAGCTGGCGGAGCCAGGCGGCACTACGCACGCTCCGCAGACAGAGCGTAGCTGGCCGCCACCCGCCTCCCTAAATACTTTCAAATAAAGGAATGCAATAATTTAAAAGGCACTTACCTTGCCGCCGCTGCCCGCCGCGTCCCCGGGGCTCGTTATCTTCCGTCTTCCGTCTTCTTCAGTAATGCGCATGCGCGGGCGGCCGCGCATGCGCATTTTCACGAGAAAATGCGCATGCGCGGCCGCCCGCGCATGCGCATTACTAAAGAAGACGGAAGATAGCGAGCCCCGGGGACGCGGCGGGCAGCGGCGGCAAGGTAAGTGCTTTTTAAATTATTGCATTCCTTTATTTTAAAGTATTTAGGGAGGGCGGGAGGGAGGCGGGAGGCGGGGCTGGCGGCCAGTGGTTTTGCGGAGTGGGGCTACGCGGAGTGCGGAGGTGGGCGTAGTTTCTCGCCCACTTCGCGTAGCTCCGCGAAGCCCCACTCCGCCAACTCCGCCCAGGGCTAATTATCAGTTTACGCCACACCACTTTCAAATGTCACCAGCCGCCACTGGTTTTACTGTCATTGATCTTTGCCAGGCTTTCTTCTCAGTGCCATTAAAGAGAATAGTCAGTTTCTTTTTTCACTTGTGTTCCAGCACAGAATTTTGGCATGGTTATGAGTCCAACAAGGTTATAAAGAGAGTCCATCAATCTTTAAACAGATTCTGAAAAATAATCTAGAGTCATTACAAATGTGTTACAGGTCAGTACTCTTGGCAGTATGTTGATGACATACTTGAGGCATCAGAGACATGAGAAGTCTATAGACAAGATAATATTGCATTATTGAATCACCTAGCTGAGAACGGACATAAGTTGTCTCCAGGTAAACTGCAGTACTGTCAGAAAGTAGTTCAATATTTGGAACACATAAATGAGAACTGAACTAGCAAGATGTCACCATAGAGTGGAAGCAATTCTTCAGATGAATCCACCTTGAGCACAAAAAGAAGTCAGGATGTTTTTGAGAATTGTGCCCGACACACAAGGAGGTGTCTGATCCGGTGTCATGGGATAACACATGCTTGAAGACCTTCCTAGAGCTGAAAGAAAAATGTTATCCTGCCCCAGCACTAAGAATGCCAGATTACAGTTAATAAATCTTTCTACCTTGCAGTGAGAGGGAGGACTGCACTCTCTCAGTGCTACCACAGATGCATGGTGTAGGAAGGTAGATACCTGACTATGGTTACCCCCAACTTTTTTCCTGGTGTTTTGCTGGTTTTCTGACTTAGTTGACCTGGGGCCCTGCTATTCAGGACCCCAGACCCACTGCTCTCTCTCTAAAAATGGATTCCATGTGCCTTAGGTACATTTCCAATTGGGACTGGGCCACCTTATCAGACCCTGTAACTCAGGGCATAGGTGTACCCAGGGCCTACCAGGGGCTGAAGCATGTATTATGCCACCCCTGGATGGCCATCTAAATCTGACACAACTGGCTGCACGACAGCTGGGGCAAGGTGGTGTACTCACCCTTTGCTTTAGATATAGTATACCTATATCTAACCCTAAAAATGGACACACAGATTCCTATCAGTCACTCCTATGGCAGGCCTTGACAATCCTGAAGGCAGAGTGCATGGAATCGTGTGAAATGGTGCTCTGGCATGAGCTGAGCCCGTTTGCAGCTTGCGGAACCAAGTCCTAATAGCTGTTCCATGATAACGCATACCATATACTCTTAAGTGCATTATAATCCTCGCGGTTATATGCTAACTTTGGTATTGCTTTATCAAAACATGTCGAGTAAGGAGTCATACGAATCGGGATGATGACCCCTCACCAATACTGGCGACGAGGTTGGCATTCCGCCCTTCTAGAGGGACACGACATGTACGTAACTGTGAACCCCGGTTAAAGTTAACTGAAGCCTCAGCTCCACAAATTGGATGCTGCCACCACAGACACGAGTCTGACCTCCTGCTGCTGGGAGTCCCTCCAGCAAGGAGAGCTTGGACAAAGGGTTTCCTGTCCGGGGCGGTGCTAGCACCATCCCAGACAGGGTTTTGTGTATCCTGGGTAGGCAGGGCTTTACAGGAAGGTGACTGCTGAGTGGCACCCCGGTGCTCACTACGCATAGGCCGGCCAGAACCAGTTCCAGGGGCACACCAGCCCCTGGCCTGGGGAAAGTCCGGCATGGGAGAGGGGTGTAACCACCCCCCTCCTAGTCCCACCCATAGGCAGGACCTAGTCACCGGGTCAGCCCCTTTTCCTAGTATAAAGTTAGGAGCGGGCCCCCTTCCAGATTAGATCATCTTTGAATCAAGAATACTTTCTACGAAAGGAACTCTCGACTTCTTCTCAAGATTTCTCCCTTGTGGCTAAGGAGTAGTCACCCTGCATCCGCAGGCACCATCTAAGAACTCTGCGGTTTGCTGCAAGTCCTTCCTCAGGAATCCGACTGCCCAGCTCGACGAGAACCGGCTTCCCTGGCACCTCTGACCTCTACCCACATCGTCAGCTCAGCTGAGATCTGTGGGTGCGACGAGACCTCGAGGGACCGGCCATCATCAAAACCTGCACGCTTTCTTAAACCAGCACGACCACTGAGGGATCCTCTGGTGAGTGCTCTGGGGTCTGAGAAGCCCCGACCCTGAGCAGCTCCAGCGCCGAAGTGCAGCCTCCCAGCATCTCCACGATCTGCGTGGGGCCCTTCTGCTCTTTGCTGTTCAGCACGTTGTCTGGTCACTAGCCGCTGGCTTGTGACCTTCTTGACGACACCCGACAACCAACGCTGCTGGTCTGGTTGCTCCAGACTGGCCTTTGCTCCTTTCTGCGAGAGGAGCACCCCGGACCCTCCTGGTCCACTCAAGACGCCATTTTAGGCCCACCACGTGGCCCTGAAATTTGCCAAAACTTGTTGCCCCAATCCTGGGCCCAGCGACGCCGACATTATCAACCTTCGTGGGACAGCTCGCACCTCCATCCTGGTCGCCGACAACGCCTCCTGGTCCGTGAGACTGCAGAGCCTAGCGTCGCCCACTCACCTAGTCGAGGTGACGATCATCCGGTGCCCTCCTGGTACCCTCTGACTACTGGCTAGTAGTACGAACCTGGTCCCCTCTGCTTTCAGGTGTCCTCTATCTCTAATCCAGGCTTGGATCTCTACGAACTATTTCCACTGGTCGCCGGCCAGCAACTCCTTCCTTCCGGCTCCTGGCTCGTCAGCGAAGACTCTCGACGTCTGTAAAGACTTGTGCAGCCGCAGCCCTTGTGGCTAGGTAACTTCGGCATTTCGGTGCCCGCATAGCCTCCTTATTTAAGGGTCCCGAGTCCCTATCGCTTCCGACTTGCCTTATCGGGTCCGCCCGAGACCACTAAACTTTCCGTGCCCTCGGGCACTTGTATTGATTGTGCACTTGAAGTATTTTCTTAAGAGTTTCGTTGTGTGCTTAGTACCCTGTCCTCATAAAGAGTACAGGGCTGTTGTGATTCTAATAAATACACTGTTTATTTTCATAACACTTGTGTGGTGTCCTTTCACTTGGTGTTCAAGGGGTATGTGATGGTATAACAACTGGCTTAACACGCCCTCTAGAGTTTAGCCCGAAGACTGCTCGTATCCACGCTACTAGGATAGCTGGTCTAAGGTTGACTTACAACCAATCACCATAAGGGTCGTTTGGACCGATGCATAGTGGTCGCTAGAATAGTGAACACTGCATATCGGGCCAACTTCTCACACATGGTGATCCTCAGAAACCTGTGGCTTTCTTTTTCAACCACCCTTGACCCCATTGTGGCAGGTCTGCCCAGCTATCTTAAAGCTATTGTGGCAGTGAGCAGTAGTCTGGAAAAGTGTGATTGCATAGTGATGGGATATCCAGTAACAGTATTTGTCCCTCCCTCTAACTCTGCAAGTGATGCTACATTGGTAATTAAACCGTATGACACCAGTAAAGAGAGAAAAAGGATTGTATTTTGGGGCCTAGTTTGCACTATCAGTAGGTATGCTACATCATGCCCTGCCATTTTTCATATCAAGTAACTGTTTTTTTCCTGATATTCTTATAAGGATCATAACAACACAAAGAGAAATATCTATTAATTTCATATGTATACATGAGTGCACATTTGTATGTGTGTGCCCACACATATTATGAACGTGTGTGTGTGTGTTTGTATATAAATGCCAAACTGGGCTGTTGCAACACTGTAATTATGGTTAATACTCAGTTTCAATTTAAACATTTTGCGCCCCTTTGATGAATCTGCACAAAACTTTCCAAGTAAAAGTGACCAAACCGGATTCATTAAAGGTTTAGGTACTGCAACAAATATTTTAATTCTATCAGTTTTAACGGATAAGGCACTTTTATCTAAACAGTCCCTCTATTTTTGTTTCATCGATTTTAAATCGGCATTTGATCTTGTAAACAGGTCTCTTCTATGGAAAAAACTTGAAGATTATGGAATCCCCGACTCACTACTGAACCTTATTCAATTACTGTATTCCGAAAACTGGGTCAGGGTGAGGATCGGTGATGGGCGAACCTTATCGAGTAAAATATTGGTGACGCGTGGCCTTAAGCAGGGTTGCGTTCTTGCTCCATTACTTTTTAACTTATTTTTAGCCGACCTCACCAATGCACTAAACGAAGTGAACTCACATCCACCAAGGCTGGCAGGAACACAATTATCAAATTTATTGTATGCAGATGACGTGGTGTTGTTGAGTCAGACAAAAGTAGGACTGCAAAGACTAATTAATCGAACACTTAGTTATGCAAAGGATAATCAAATGGTAATAAATGAGGCAAAGACAAAAGTAATGGTAGTTACAAGGAATAGAAGACAAAAAAACAAATGGCTGCTGGGACAAACTCAGCTAGAGCAAGTTGATAACTACCGATATCTCGGCGTTCTATTTAATGAGAATGGAAGTTTTCTCCCCCAGAGGAAAGATATCACTAGAAAAGCAAATAGCTTGATCGCGGCTTTTAGAACCATACAAAAGAAACTAACTGCCTTGACATACGGTCCTTTACTAAAAATCATAACTGCTAAACTATTACCGACCTTAACATACGGTGCTGAAGCCCTAAATGGTAAGGATGCGAACTTAATTAACAACGCAGTGGCAAAAACATACAAAATACTATTCCAGCTACCATGCAATGCCTCACAGGCACAAGTAAGGCTCGAGTTTGGGATAAACAATCAACAATACGCCCGTCAAGGCCAAATTTTGAAAGTCTGGAACCGTGTAAAAAATGACCAGGATAATCAATTGTCCCGAGCCTTATGGCAAGAAGTAAGAGACAATCGTAAACTTCAAGCCTGGGCTTATCTAAATAAAGCAAAAGAAGAATTTGGAATAACAGCAATTTGGGAAAATACAATCACCCAGGAAAGCTTTAAAAAAACAATTAATAAATTGGTCACTCACCTATCGCTGCTAAAAGACAAAGAATTATTGGTAAAAAGGTAGCATGCATGGCCAATTATAAACGAATATAAAAAAAAGCAAGTCCAAAAATACCTTGAAACTCCATGGTCCCACCAAAGTAAGCGATCATTTATAAGAGTACGCTTTTGACTCTGGCCAGGCTTGTGCCATCTTCCACCATGGAAGGCCATTGAGGGCAATATGACATGTAGGCTATGTAAACTGGGACAAGAAGATATTCTGCACTTGGTATGTCTTTGTTCTGCAATGGATACAGAAAGGAAAGCAATCCTCAGGAGGTTATTTAATGCCCGAGGTATAAGGACTTGTAGACAAGCAGTAATGGCTTGTCTAAACCCGAAAGATCTACCAATGAACTCTGCTTTTGTAAAATTTTTATCGGTGATCGTGAAAAATCTTAAGGAAAATGTTAATTAGATTTCGTTTTTATGAAATGCATGACGTTTTTAAATATCTGATTACTTAAAGATATTTTAAATATATATCTGTTTTGTAAGATTTTAATTAATCAAACAAATAAACATGAATTGAAGTAAAAGTTACTGTGTTCCAGTATAGCTATTTTCAAGCAAATCTATGGAGTGGAATCAATGAAGAGGGAAATAACTGGGGATTAAAACGTAGTTTTTTTCATTTTAACAACCACAGCAAAATTTGCTCTTCACCTCAGCATAAATTATTCAATAGAAATACACTAAAACTGGTGTGAAACTAGAAATTTACTCATAGGCATGTCCATTTTTGGTTAGGTCAAAATTTGTTACGTAGCATTTGAGAAGTTTATGTTGCAAAAAGGTTCTTGGCAGGCTTTGTAAGATTGATAAGACACTTTTTTTTCCTAGCTCAGTGAGTAATCCACAGATCATCAGAGCATCCAGGGACAAGAATTCAGGCAATGTAATTGACTGGCAGACACTTAAAAATGCTGTTGCAGAGCTCCTTACAGGGTGCCAGGGACAGGAGGCACAGTTCTGCAAAACAAATGTCAGAGCAGGTATGTATGGATTTTGAACCCTGAGAGGGTGGTAATGTCAGATTCTGACCCCAGTAGTCAAAAGAAGCCCATGTGTTTCACAAAACAATTTTAGGTCCATGAGTATGTAAGTTCATAGGTAGATCCACAAGTGTTTTGAAAATGTTACTATCCATTTTTTAGACAACAAATACAGTAAAAAAAGTTACAATTAAAAATTCACAGTCTAATTATGCATTGCAAAGACTTACATAGCAGGTGCTTTTAAATCTGGGGATAGCTCAGGGCCTTGGCCTGTACCCAGTTCCTCCAGTGCATGCCGGGCACAGCTGAGTTACCATGCATAGTCAAAGGTCATGTACAGCTGAATTTGTGTTGTACAGGCTAGTACCAGGCCTAGCCTTCATCCAGGACCGCTACCTAGAGCACACTGTCTGCTTCAGCTGCACTGCATATGCCAAGAACAATCAAGGAGTGGCCACATACATGCATGTCTGTAGCAGTGCCACAGGGGTTTGCAAAGTGGCATGGAACTAATCCCTGCTGCTTTTCAATGTTGGCCATTAAGTAAGTTGAGGGGCTGGGCATGGCCAAAACTAGTCCTACACCCAAGCCTAGCTGAGCACAGCTGGCAACTGTATGCATGGAAGGTTGAGCATGGGGCCTGACCACTGGCCATATGCAGTCTTGGTTACGTAGGAGGTTGGAAATAGGGTCTGGCCACAGTATGGAGAGGTACTTATACTCTTTTATTTTGTAGCTCCCCCATTCAATGAGGATTTAACTCATTTGAATTTCAGAAACAATAATGCTTCCATTTTGAAGAATATTTTTTCTATGCTGCCACCTCTGGGTTTGGTGTCACGAAATACAAAATTATCCATCCTAAATCTCCTTCTGTGTGCTGTTTCTCTATAAAATGTTTGACTTAAAGGTTCTAACAAATGTACTTTAAAGATCTGATTTATGTTTCTGTGTTTTCGTCTGGATTTCTTGTCATATCTTGCCTATATCACTAGTGAAGTTGTTGATGCTCTAAGTAAAACAATTAAAATAGTCAAGGTGTAGGATCTGTTTTGTGTGAGTCTTCATAGGACTATGAATCTTATTTAGATCGTGGCGGATGGATACTTAGTTACAAACGTGATGGATATCTCGTCTGCCGTTTTAAAAGTAAATTATATTCTATAGCATTTTTAATATGGCAGAAGGGATATCCGTCACGTTTGTAATGGAGCGCCTCATCCCCAAAGACCTAAATCAGGCCCTAAGTCAAATGCCCATAAATGAAACCTCCACAAGACAAGAATTCAAGTCAAAACCATAAAGAGTTATTCAAAATTAGAATCATAACATAAAGCAAAACATTTCAAGTTAAATCACGAGGAATCAGCAATTAAACAGTCAATCTATATGAATCAACATCACATCAAGATATGCATGAAGATTAACATAAGTGCAATCTCTAAGGGAAGTGTCAGTCAGAACTAAAGTATAATTCAGCAAGAGGACTAAGTCTGCCTCAATAGAAAACACTAGAAAGTTTAAATAGAACTCCATCGACAGGCTAATGCAGAGACTGCTCAGTTCAAAAGGCAGAGAAAGTCTCAGAGTATAAATCAGATGACAGACTGACATAGAATCTGCTCTCTAAGCAAGTGCAAAAAGCCTTGAGGCTCCAACAAAAAAATAGAATTTTAAACAGAAAAGCAACACACTCAGTTTGACATGACAAAATAAGGCAGGATTAGCAAAGATGCATTCATATAAACCAATCACTTTTTAAATATACATCAAATAAGATACATCTATTAAATACCTAATTCGCTGCATATTAATAAAGAGGTGTGCATAGGAAATTAGAGCTATGGGCATGTAGGCCCATAGGAATGAATGGGAATTACTGAATCAGTATTTACTGATTCGGTAAAAGGGAAAACTCATTCAAGGGTGGCAGGGTGTCACTTTGACACCCTGTTGCACCCCCGAATAATGTATGGGTGCACATGTGACACACATACATGCCCTAAGGGCATGTATTTCTGCCACATGGCACTGTAATAATATGCAAAAAATTGCTTCTTTTTGGGTATTCGATATTTACCACCAACTTGTAGTTGGTGGTAAATAACGAACCCTAACATGGAAAAGGCACTCATTTAAGTGCTCCCTACATTAAGGATTCGGTAATTTACCGAATCGGTATTTAAGAATTCGGTAATTTACGGATTCCTTAAATTACAGATTCAGTAAATTACTGAATCCTTAGATTAGGCCCCTACATCTGAAAAGCCTGATTCCGGTCGGTAACGGCTGAAATTCAGTCATTTCGGTTGTTACAGACCGGAATTAGGCTTCCTACATCTGGCCCTAGATGTGTTATGCTTCATCATCGGGTTCACCCTAACTCTTAAAGGTCAAGGTGGGCTCAACCATCTTCCAGGGAGCTCTTAAAAGAAAAAGTGCTAGGGTGCATAACTATAGATTGAAAATCCCTCGATCGCTCCAAAGTATCCCTTATTTTTAAACTAAATAGCAAGGGGGAATTAGTATACAATGGTCCTCTGTCTCTTTAATGTCCACCATGTTTCAGCCCTACTCTGAAAGACCTTAACAGGTCCGGGGCTTTCATCAGGATGATACAACTCACCTCCCCAGTTTTTCAGGTTTTTGTAAAGCATGAAAGCATGTGCATGCATAGACAGTAAATATACTTGGCCCTTTCTTTTGATACAACCCAGTTTGTATGGGTTTCTTCATCCTGAGAGTGGGAGTTACTGGGCTGGGTCTGTAGTCAAACCTTTGTCAAGGGTCAGTCCCCACCTGTGCACCTACTTGGCTCCGCTCTCTCCAGGGAGCCGAGTAGGTGCACAGGTGGGGAGGATTAAGAAACCCATTCAAACTGGGCCGGATCAAAAGAAAGGGGCAAGTATATTTATTGTTTTATAATAAAAAACAAAAATGTTGCATGTAAGTTTAAAAACAATTATTCAACATAACTTTAAAATAAATGATTCAGCATCCCTAACTAATCTTGAAACGTAAACAAATAATTTCTGTCAGACTATTCCCACAACAATATATTTATTTTTTTAATATGGGTGTCTGCCACAGAGTCCATATGTAGAGTATCAACTACTTCACGGAGGAGTGTTATCCAAACGGTAAGAAGTGTGTATACACAAGAATGTAAATAGGAGATACTCCTCTGAGACTTGTTTCAGTATACTTCACATGGAGCAACTAGGTGATCAAAATCTTTTTAGACACTATTAGTAAACAAACTAACAAGAAAACAGGAAAACAGAGGAGGCTATGATGGCAAAGCTTGCATTTGCAGTTCTTAGATGTAGTAGAGCTTGCGAAGACAATGGAGTGGGAAGCAACGACTAGGCAAGAGACAGGAACTGTCAGAAGGGTGGAGATATGTTCGTATTTAGTTTGGCGGCATACTGGGGTGTATTTAGTTCTATTCCGATTTACATTTCAGTGCATTGGGTTTATGTGTTTATGTTTTCCAAGGATGTCGAATTCTAGGTGAATGTGGCTAGCAGCGAGTTTCGCCTTTTATTCCAATAGCTTGCTTATGGAATGGCCAGTGTACCATAAATGATCTAATAAAGTATGCAGGGGATTAGCCAGTGTCCAGTTGTACACTCCTTAGCTTCTTGACTTTAGATATTTGGCTACTATCCACAAACAGTTAAGTTTTCACATTCTACAGTTTAGTTCATAATGAATTTAGGCCATCACAGACTAGCTTGATATAGAATTCCCTCAGCACGTATGCTTCACGTTTGCCTGACATTATCGTAAACCGCAGGAGCAATGTGATTGCCGGCGTAGGATGGCGCGTGCGACAACGCAGCAATTATCTGCGGAGTCTTCGCACTGCACGTAGCTGATTACCGGGTCGCGCAAAGCTGTGATGGATTGTCACGTCAAGGAAGAAGCTGATCAGAATGCGGAAGCGGTCCCCCTTGCTCAGGCCAACTCCTCATCAGTGCGTCAATGGCGTTAGCAAGGGGCACATGGATTGTGGCCTGTATACAATGATGAACGACGAGCAATCTTCATTAGGGTTTATTAGAGCAGCCCTCATTAGAGAAACCTTGGATTTTAGCATTGTTCAGCGTCCCGAGGAATTCGGAAACAAATCACAGCTTCACAACTGCACTATCCTTCAAACAGAAGTGAAGAAGAACCAGTCACTGCAAGACTGCCTTCAAGATGATTAAAAGTAAAACAAGCATTAGCAAAGCCAATAGGTCTGGCCTTGGCATGCTTGGGCAATTATTATTTATGTATCTATTTATTTATTGCAAGTATATGCTACAAATAAAAATAAAACATGCAAGCACATAAATGCGACAGACTTATGTTTGGAATAATACATTTTGAATTAAAACATATTCAGCAATGTGACTGTTACCAGTGAGCTTAAAAAAAAATAACCTTTCAGTTGTGTCATGCGTTTTATTACTAGTATTTGTGAAGGAGACACAAACTCAAACTGCACGTAGCTAAAATATCACAACGACGCTTAAACAATTTAAAACACTTTATAACAGTAAATTGTAAAAAAGACAGAAAAAAAATCACTATCAAATTGGACAACTAAGGGTAGGCAAAATAAATTGCCGGTATTTAATTAACTGAAATGAAACACACTTTGATCTTCGGTTGTCACAAAATAGAACGGAACTGCTATTAGTTGGATGTGAATAATGTGTACAGAATGTGTGCAGTCTCTCAAAGTGAAGGAAACCTGTAGCTAAAGTGGGTTGGCCCATGGCACCCTGCTGTGGTGGGCGGGGGGGGGGGGGGGGGGGAAGAGAATGTGAATGACAATTTATCTAACCAATGAATGAAGCCCTCTGATCAGAATCCCCTTTATGTATGTGTATTATTTATGATTACTGTGGAAAAACAATAGTCAATCAATCAATCAGTCATTTGTAGAGCGCACTAATCACCCGTGAGGGTCTCAAGGCGCTGAGGGGGGGTGGGGGTGCAGCTACTGCTCGAACAGCCAGGTTTTGAGGAGTCTCCTGAAGGTCAGCAGGTTCCATGTCTTGGCGGCAAGGTAGGAGAAGCATCTGCCGCTAGTGGAGGTCCTGTGGATATGTGGGACGGTGGCGAGGGCGAGGTTGGCGGAACGAAGCTGGAGGTTGGGGTGTAGAAGGTGAGCCATTTGTTGAGGTATGCTGGTCCGGCATTGTGGAGAGCTTTGTGAGCGTGGGTGAGAAGCTTGAAGGTGATCCTTTTGTTGACTGGGAGCAATTGCAGGTCCTTCAGGTGGGCGGTGATGTGGGTGTGCGGGGGATGTCAAGGATGAGGTGTGCAGAGGCATTCTGTACGCGCTGGAGTCTTTTCTGGACGTTGGCCATGGTTCCTACGTAGAGGGCGTTGTCGTAGTCCAGTCTGCTGCTGATGAGGGCCTGGGTGACAGTCCTTCTGGTTCCAGTGGGGATCCACTTGTAGATCTTGTGGGGCATGCGGAGGGTGTTGAAGCAGGAGGAGGCGACGGCGTTGACTTGCTGGGTCATTGAGAGCGATGAGTCCAGGATGAACCCCAGGTTGCGTGCGTGGTTGGTGGGTTTGGGAGCAGCTCCCAGGGGGGTTGGCCACCAGGAGTCGTCCCAGGCGGAGGAGGTGGAGCCCAGGATGAGGACCTCTGTCTTGTCTGAGTTGAGTTTTAGGCGGCTGTTCTGCATCCAGTGTGTGCGACTGACTTTATTCCTTCGTGGAGGTTGATTTTGGTGGTGGCAGGTTTCTTGGTGAGAGAGTGGATCAGCTGAGTGTCGTCGGCATAGGAGACGATGTTGCGGTTGTGCAATTGAACGATGTTGGTGGGCGGTGCCATGTAAACGTTGAAGAGGGTCAGGCTGAGGGATGATCCTTTGGGTACGCCGCAGATGATCTTGGTGGCTTCAGAACGGAAGGAGGGGAGGCAAACCCTCTGGGTTCTGTCGGTGAGGCAGGAGGTGGTCCAGTCCAGAGCTTTGTCACGTATTCCCATGTCGTGTAGGCATGTGCGTAGGGTGTGGTGGCAGACGGTGTCGAAGGCGGCCGAGAGGTCCAGGAGGATGAGGGCTGCGGTTTCGCCATAGTCCAGGAGGGTCCTGATGTCTTCAATGGCGGCGATGAGGGCGGCTTCGGTGCTGTGATTGCTGTGGAATCTAGATTGGGAGGGGTCGAGGATGTTGTTCTCCTCGAGGAAATGAGTCAGTTGCTTGTTGACTACCTTTTCAATTACTTTTGCCGGGAATGGAAGCAGGGAGATGGGCCGGAAATTCTTGAAGGTCCGCTGTGGGTTTTTTGAGTAGGGCATTGATCTGTGTGTGTTTCCAGCTTTCCAGGAAGGTGGCGGTCTCGAAGGAGCTGTTGATGATCTTCCGGATTTGGGGTGCGATGATGTAGTTTGCTTTGTTGAAGATGTGGTGAGGGCAGGAGTTGGATGGTGAGCCGGAGTGGATGGTGGATGGTGTTCATGGTCGTGATGGTTTAGTCGTTGTTGACCTGGGTCCAGGAGACCAGGCGGTTGGTGAATGGAGGGTGGTGAGTCTGCAGTGTTGGCCCCTGTAGGGAGGGGCTGGGCATTGAAGCTGTTGTGGATGTCGGCAATCTTGTGGTGAAAGAAGGTGGCTAAGGAGTCGCATAGGTCTTGCGACTGCGGGATGTCATTGGAGCAGGAGCTTGGGTTGGAGAGTTCCTTCACGATGTTGCAGAGCTCTTTCCTGTTGTGTGCGTTGTTATCGATGCGTTCCTTGAAGGAGGTCCTTTTGGTGACTCGGATGAGTTGGTGGTGCTTGCTGTTAACGTTCTTTAGGGCAGCGTGGTTGTCCGAGGTTTGTTCGTGGCACCACTTCTTCTTGAGTCTTTGGCAGGACCGCTTGGATTCCTGGAGGTCGGTTATGAACCAGCTGGCATTTCTGTCGGTGTGTCTGTTTGAGGGTTTTTTGATTGGGCAAGGGTGTTGGTGCAGTCATCGATCGATTGCCTGAGGTTGCAGGCGGCTGTTTCGGTGTTGGTGGTGTCTGTTGGATGGTCTCAGGCGAGGGTGGTGATGAGCTGGTCTTCGGTGACTTTGTTCCAGATGTGGTAGGGGATCTGTTGCAGGCGGTGGTGCAAGGTGGGCTTCTTGAAGGTGAAGTGGACGCAGCGATGGTCGGTCCAGTGCAGTTCGGAGGTGTGGCTGAAGGAGACTTGGTTGTTGGCGGAAAAGGTGGGGTCGAGCTTGTGTCCGGCGGTGTGGGTGGGGGTCGTGGTGAGCTGTTTGAGTCCAAGGTTGGCGAGGTTATCGAGCAGAGCGATGGAGTTGCTGTCGTCTGCGTTCTCGAGGTGGAAATTCAGGTCTCCAAGGAGGATGTAGTCTGTGGAAGCAAGAGTGTGCGTTCTAACTATATCGTCGATGAAATGTGGCCGAGGTCCGGGGATCTGTAGACAAGTGTTCCTCTGAGGGTGGTGTTGGGGCCCGTGTGGATCTGGAAGTGCAGGTGTTCAGCGGTGCTGGAGGTGTCTGCTGTGCTGGTCGTGACTCTGAGGATGTTCCTGTAGACGATGGCGATTCCTCCACCTGGTCTGTTGGTGAGGTCCCTTCTGGTGATCTTGTAGCCATCTGGGATGGCTATGGCGATGTCGGGTGCAGAGGAGGGTTTCATCCAGGTCAGAGACTTAGGAAGGCGACGTCCAGAGAGGCTGAGTCGAGAAGGTCCCAGAGTTCAATGGTGTGCGTGTGGAAAGAGTGGGTGTTGAGTAGTATGCATCTGAGGTGATTGCGTTTTGCTCTGGCGGGAGGGGTAGGGCGGGTAGGTGTTCGGCAGCTGGTGCAGCTATAGCAGGTGAAGGGTCCGTGGGTCAGCTTGGGGGTGGCCAGGAAGCAGTTGGATAATCGTCTGGTGTTGAGTTTGTGGAGGAAGTTGGTGTTGTAACAGCATCTGGTGTTGTGGCTCTCGCGAGGCCCAGGGGGTCTGGCGCTGGGCACGGTCCAGGCGTGGACAGGCGCAGACGGGCTTGCCTTAGCCACATCCGCTGCGCGACCGTGCAGCGGTCGCCATATGAGGGGGAGGGGGCAGGAGCAGAGGCAGGGAGGCGGGAGTGGCAGTGTTGGGGGGCCAACAGGGGCAGCAGCTGCAGGAAACGGGAGGACATGGCAATACAATGAGGGGGAAAGCGCAACACAACAAAAGAAGCAATACCACGAAAATATAGTCAGCAACCGATGGCAAATACAATGAGGGGGAAACATGCAAAGTAAACAATACCACAAAATACAGTCAGCAACAGCAATAGAAAGAGAAGCAATGGGGTTTACCAGAGGGCAGCCGGGCAGACCAGGTAGCTGGCTCGAAACCCTGCATGGGGGTCGGTCACAGTCCTGGCAACAGAGAGGTGGAGCTGCATGGGAGAGTTCTAGCCTTGGCCCGGAGGTCAAGGTCTCACCTCAAGGTCAAGGTCAAGGCCTCTAAGGCTAGAATTGAATATAGCAGATATGTTTTGCTTATTGTGGAAAAGACAATTGGTCACAATTCCACCCAGCACATAGTCAGAGGAAGAACACAGTGGTTGTGCTGGAAAGGATGCAGGGTCTGCAAACTTGTCCTACATTTGAATAAATGACTAGATAGCACAAATCTGGCCTCAGCATGTAGACAATAGTGCTAGGAAAAAGTGCAGAGGTCTCACTGGTTTTTGAGCTTTGTTGAGATTTGAAATATAACGTCACTGTATACAAATTTAGAAATTTCAAGCTCCCACGGAATATGGCCAATAGCAAAAAATAGCACATGGCGAGGTTAGGAGAAAGGAAGTCATTTTGCATACTATCACAAGCAAGGGGTAGTTTCAGAAAAGCTTCAAAAGTTAAAATCTGCATCACTGAAAGCAAATAGTGGCACAAAGATCCTAAATGTGCATTGGGTAGAGTAAATAAATGATGGTGCTGGCCCAGTTTGCCTTTCACGTTGTCCCCACGCAAAACATATCAGTGTCCTGTGAAATGTTTAGAACCTGCTGCAAACTGTCAAAACAAAAGAACAAGCATTTACAATGCAATGGTTTTGCCTTTGTTAAAGTTAGAGCTAATGGCATTGCTCTTGACATTATTTTTATTTATGTGTTTTTTTTAAAACATAAATAAATGGCATTGTCATTTACAATGCCAATAGCTTAATCGCTCGCAAATGCATGACCTCTTGCATTTTACACCCGCAAAGCCACCCACACACACGCAAAGCCACCCACGCACTCTGCACTCTGCACTCTGCACTCTGCACTCTGCACTCTCAATCTGCACTCTCAATCTGCACTCTGCACTCTGAACGGGACGGCCCCGGCAAACACGGGACGCCTGCTCACCCTGATTATACACCATACCAGGCCCCGTTTCTGGGCATCTTGGTGGCAATTGACCAGTTGTGATATTTATGGTACGCACTCCTGGATGAAGATCAAGGTATAGATGTCTTAGTAGGAGGCACTGCTGCTTAGGGCGGCGATAATTTGACTATCACTATGCAGAAGAGCCAGGACGTCACTTACAGAGCATGGCTTCCACTCGCCTCCCTTGATTTAAAGATGCGTATGAGTGCCTGTAGTCTGGGTACCACTTGCGCAACGCCCCATGCTCAGTTAAGGTCACCGTGTGCGGATGTCAAACGTCTGCCATTCAGGTTCAGAGAGGCAGATATTTTCCCGCAGACGTGCTTGCGCTCAGGAAAGGGAGTATATATGTGTGGCACCGACAGTAACCTGGAAGTGAGGGCAGATGAAACCCCCATGCCCGCCGCTCTTCCAGGGGCTCCCAGAGGAGGTGCAGGCTGCGTGATTAATAATATTTTAGAGTGGCTGTCCTCTCGGGTTGGGTTTTTTGACGCACAAGCTGTTAAATCACTCTGGAGGTGGAAGGCCCTGACATGTCTCCGGTTACGAAAACAAGCCCCGAAAATGAATGAAATTATTTCTGTGCGAGGGAAGAGCTTACGCACTGTCCACAGAGGTCACACCGCAGAATTGGGTGGGAATTAAGCGTCCCCAGATGTGCCTCGTGCTCCTCTTCGTGCCGGAGTTCAGCATAGCTGGAATATTTGGTGTCTTCTGCTGCAGCAACAGCTCTGAAGAGCCAGCAACAATTTGCAGTCTGCCCTGGCTGGATGGACTGGCCCCTGGGATAGGGTGGGGACCACATTAAGGTTGACGGGCAGTCATAGGAAGTGACTGTAAGAACCTACTAAATCCATGTTTTAGGGAACTGTGTTTTTCCATCCAGAATACATCTTCGAGCTCCCCATGATTTCATAAAAATCCATGTGATTACATGTGATAGCCTGACGGGGTGTCTGAAATCTATACTGTGGAATTAAACACACCATTACGCAGCTTGTAAACTGTGCCAACACGTCGCCAGTAGTTCATTATAAATCAGATTCGAGGCCAGCTTTTAAGTGTTGAATGTGCGGTAATACGCAGGTGGAATCCTGCTTTCCTGTACTGAACCCCAGCTGTGGAGTAAATAAACACCCACTCTTAATTTCTGCTTTATTCTATGTGGGAGACTATAATCACCTTATAAAGGCTTGCAAAATATTTTCAGCAGGCGTGAGATGACGTAATAAGAAGGTAATGTAGCAGAGTTGCTCCGTTTGCCAAAGAGATCGGTGCAGCAGTGCGTCCATAACGCTAAAAAAGAAAAAAAAAAAAAGAAATAAAGTAGAGGGAGGAAAACCTACCGAAGCTAAGAATTCCAAGCAAGCAAAGGAGAGTGACAATGAACCGAAGTAGAAATGGGCGGGCGCTAAGTCCACTGTAAAGTACCAAAACGTCTGGCAACAGACAGAGGTGAGACATAATAAAAATAAAATGATGTACACAGTGGGCTTTGGATCCAGTCAGAGGAGTATTGGTCACTCACCTCCTGGTACAGGACAGCGAGGGGGGGGAGGGCGGGAACGGGGCACAGGACAGCGAGGGGGGGAGGGCGGGAACGGGGCTCAGGACAGCGAGGGGGGGAGGGCGGGAACGGGGCTCAGGACAGCGAGGAGGGGAGGGCGGGAACAGGGCACAGGACAGCGAGGGGGGGGGGGCGGGAACAGCACACGGTGTTCAATTATTCTCCTGGCGATGTGATTACTGCCAAAAGAGTCCACTTCAACATAAGAAATTCAAGGCATAGTGCATTTAATCAAAAGTTTGCTAATCCTCTTAATAGCACCATGCCCTGCTCCCAATTAGATAAAAGCCATACAGAAGAAACCATTTAAACCTTTGCGTGTTCAGTGGCAATGTAAACCGAGTGCATTCCAGATGATTTCTTGTTAACTGCAGTCAAATAGTAAGCCTAAACTTGCTCTAAATAGTATGGCAACCACGTGCTTGGGCGATACAAGTCTGAATGCAACCCCCTGGGCACCAAAAACAAACAAGCAACGGAGAGTGAAAGGGGAGGGGGGGGGGGGGCGGAACGGACAGCGGGAGGGGGCGGGAACGGGGCACAGGACAGCGAGGGGGGGGAGGGCGGGAACGGGGCACAGGACAGCGAGGGGGGGGGGAGGGCGGGAACGGGGCACAGGACAGCGAGGGGGGGGGAGGGCAGGAACGGGGCACAGGACAGCGAGGGGGGGGAGGGCTGGAACGGGGCACAGGACAGCGAGGGGGGGGGGGGGGGGAGGGCGGGAACGGGGCACAGGACAGCGAGGGGGGGGAGGGCTGGAACGGGGCACAGGACAGCGAGGGGGGGGAGGGCGGGAACGGGGCGGGAACAGCACACGGTCAGCGGGGGGGGCGGGAAGGCAATGAAAAGGAAAAACAAGCACTCACCCACCTGGACTTCCTCCAACGCCGGTCGGCCGCAGAATGAGAGCAACATGGCACCGGTCCCGAGGGATCTCGTTGCCTTCTCTAAAGGCAAACAGCTCGTTAGCCCCTGTATCAAGTCCCTTTAACCCTAAACAAGGAACATACCTTTCTCACCCCTCTCTCCCGGGACAGACTGGCTCTGCCTCTCCTTCAGAGGGTGACACCGTATTGCCTCCCTCAACAGTATTTGTCCGTGCTAAAGGGGCAAAGGTTTACTTCACACGTCCCGAGCACATCTCTCCCTTCTGGCCCACAGCTGCCCCGTCCGCGCCCCTCCCGGATCTCAGCAGACCCATCCCGGGCCGCGGCTACTCACACAGCCGTCTCCAGGAGCCTGCCGCGGCCGCTGTGAGTGCGCCCGGCTCCGCATCGCTCAGACCACAACCCCTCCTGCGCACAGCGGCCGGCGCGCGACCCTGCATCACCGTCTGGCCTACAATGAAAGAAATGAAGGAAGGACAATCCGGGAAGAGAAATCGATAACACTGAGAAGACATCAGGAACTGCATTTATTTATATCAGAGTCAACAATCTGCCCTCAACCAAAGAAATGGAGACTTGTTAGAATATACGCTGTCTCTTACGTTGCTTCTCTTGAGGAGCTTTCATTGTTGCCAATTTAGAAACAAGCAACGCACGGCCCGGCCGGACCAGATTCGGGGGCGTTCCCGGCTTTTGGCTGACGTCGCGTGACGTCGGCAAAAGCCAAAGAATCTCGGGAACGCCCCCGAATCTGGTCCGGCATTGACGGACAGGCCCATCGTCCAATGGCTAGGCTCCATTTATGGAGCCAGCCAATAAATGACGGGGGCCGTTCCAAACCACACTACAGTACTCATTAGGTTTTCGCCTGCGCGAAAAAGATGCGCAGAAGCGCATCTTTTCGCCAGGCAAAACCTAAAAAAGAGAGAGGACAGTTTGAGAAAATAGAGGGTTGTGAGGAATAATACATCAAAAAGCCCACATCTTCAGAGAGAACATTGCCAATATTTATCATAGTAATGGTGCCGCAAAACTTTGCACAGCCCTTACCTGCCCTGTTTCGTTTGTAACAGGTCATCATTACCACCACAGAAATAACAAGGGTTATGGAAAGTGGACGTATGATGATGCTGATCCGTGGGAACAGGGAAGAATTCTCTCTCTCCTTCTCATTTTTTGGGTACTGTAAAAGGAAGCAAACTCAGAGCTCGCTTTAGAGTTAGCACATTGAAAATAAATACTAGAGCTTCACAGATACATATGCCCAATCTCATATAGAATTATAGATGGGTAACAGTCCATTACGGGGATGCATTTCACTGAGGAGTTCTGAGTGACATGAAGCTTAAACTTTGGTTCCAACACTGAGATTTTACATGATAATTGAAGCAAGAATTGGCCTTTTATTAAATATTTATATCAAAAATGATTCCCTCATTACGAGCGCTCTCCCTATTGGTTTTCTTTTTCTTTAAGTAGTTTTGTGAGATATGTCCCTTCCTTAGAGCTTAGCTTCTTGACATTCGTTTTGATTGCATGACTTTAATCCTTTCACTGCTTGTTTCAGGAATTACTTTTTTTTCTTTTTATTTAAGTACTCAATGAGAGTGTGTGTTTTCTTGCATTCTCCCTCGTGTGCCCTTTGCCCCTCAAAATCCCTTCCAGATATAATTTTCTGTTTTAGCCCCCATCCTTTCCTGTGTGACTTTTTTATATTTTAGGTTAGGTCCTATTAAAAACAAAGAATTTTTTCATTTTTGAAGAGCCTGGCAAATGCAATTTACTGCTGGGCCACTCCTTTCTAAAAACAAAAAAAATAATTAATAAAAATGTATTTTGTTCACTCTCTACGTTTTTCACACTCTAAAAAGGGTGTCTGGCATCTTTGAATGATAACCGAAAAAAACTAAAATGGTAGCCACACACATTATGCACACGTTTGTGCGGTGCCAGATGACCGCACTGGCATGGTGAAGCTGGGGCAATCATGGTGGCATGACATATGGAAGGGCATGCCTCACTGTGCTTTTTAAAAAATGTTGTCACTGCTGTTTAATATTGGCATTATGCAGTAGCTATTTTGGTGTTTTGCTGATGCTAAACAGCATTGAAGAAAGTGTTACCAAAGCTGAAAGGTCTTCACCAGTTAAGAAAAAAAGCTCTATTTCCTTTGCCGGTGCGTGTTTTTTATATTTGTTGATTTAGAAGAACAAAAAATAAAGTGGCTTTGTAACATCAACCAATCTCTTTCAGCTATTCAAAATCCATTATGAAGGAAATCATGGGATGTGGTGAAACTGCCAGAGCTGGTGACTGGAACTGGAGGTCGCGTTTGGAGTCTCAGTGTCGGCTCAACAGCCTATGATTCCGGGTAAATCACTTCATCTCCCTATCCATGAAAGCAAAAAATTAATGTGTCATTTAGTAATGTAACTGGTGCTCATGTAAAGCACTCCAATACCTTTGGGTCGGGTTTGCACTATATAAAACTGCAAAACACAGTCTACAATGGCGTGCATGAGCAAGACATATAGATGTACTCCCTATCTGCTTCATGTTCTTGGTACACTGTTTCAATGATCTCAGGAGACAGACTAATATCCGTTTTAAATGCTTACATTCCAGTTTTCCTGATTGTCACCAGTGTTTTTTAGTTTTCTTAGGTTCACCCTGGTAAAAGATGAACGGATGGAGAGGCATCACCACTCTCACCAACAGTGATGAGACCAAGAAAGGTCCCCACATGGGTGAGGCCCAACAATCCCATGGTATCCCCAAGTATGAGCAAAACTGTCTGCCCCTAGTGAACAGAGGGAATTGAGGGACTGAATTTTGTCCGAGTCCCATTGTGAATGCCCAGCACCAAGAAATCTTGAGCTGCTATAAGCAACAGACCTTATCTGTAGACGTCCTGAAGGAAAAAACAGTAGAGTACCAGAGGAAAGGTGCATCTTCAGAGGGGCCTGCACCCGGACATGCATACTCTCACGATAACAACTTAGAGCCTCATTACGATGACGGGTAGAAATTTTCCACCCAACACCATCTCGGATTCAGGAACTGACTGACTCACAATCGGCTGCTCTGCCGACCGATTGCGATGTGACCGAACACAGTTTGGTCGGAATCCCATTGTTCCCAATGGGAGCCCATGTTCTGCCCGACAACACAGGCTCCTATGCTGAAATGGGGTGTGTATGGAAAACCCTGCACCCTGTTGCAGGCACCCAACTGTACCTGCCACACTATGCAGGGTTTTACAGGGGGGTTCCTTAGGTACCCCCCTCAGTCCCCAACGGAGGCCTCAATATGAAGATGGACCTGCTAGAGGCCCCCAAAGTCACTTTTTAATAGCCTTTTCATGTCAGACAGGCCAACTCGGAAAGGCTGTTGGAAATCGACATCGTAATTGGTCAGTCGGAAACGCTGTCCATAGAGGTGCACAATGCAGTTCCGACCGACATGTATACTTCGCTGACGAACTAGCACCCCTGAAAAATCACCAGATCAAATCAGGTAACAAAAAGGCTCCCTGGTTCAATGATGACCTTAAGAAATCCAAGAAGCTATGCCGCACCCTAGAGAAAACATGGAGAAAAATCCCAACCACCGAAAACATGACCACCTTCAAGGCAGCCACCCGCAAACACCACCAACTGATTCGATCCACCAAGAAATCAGCATTTAAGAATCGACTCAACAACAACACCCATAACAGCAAGGAACTTTTCAACATCGTTAAAGAATTCACCAACCCCTCCGCAGCCTCAAACGGCATTACTCCCTCCAAAGACCTCTGCGACTCGTTATCCTCCTTCTTCTACAACAAAATTGTCGCCATTCACAACAGCTTCGAGAACATTCCCCACGAACAATCCTCCCCATCAGAACCGTCACCGCCATCCAACAACCTCAGCGCCTGGAACCCAATCACCACTGAAGACACCATCCGCCTAATGAACTCAATCCACTCTGGATCACCAACCGACCCCTGTCCCCACCACATCTTCAACAAAGCACCCTCCATCATCGCACCCCATCTCCGCGATGTCATCAACTGCTCATTCAACTCTGCTACCTTCCCTGAAAGCTGGAAACACGCCGAATCCAGCGCCCTCCTGAAGAAACCCACAGCAGACCCCTCTGAACTTAAAAACTATTGCCCCATATCCCTCCTCCCATTCCCTGCCAAAGTCATTGAGAAAGCCGTCAACAGCCAGCTCGCTGCCTTCCTTCCCTCTAAGTCAGGATTTCGAGCCAAACACAGCACCGAAACCGCCCTCATTGCAGCGACAGACGACATCCGAACACTACTGGATAACGGAGAAACAATGGCCCTCATTCTTCTCGACCTCTCCGCCGCTTTCGACACAGTCTGTCACAGCACCCTTATACAACGCCTCAGCAACATCGGCATACAAGGAAAAGCCTTGGACTGGATCATCTCGTTCCTCGCTGGGAGAACTCAAAGAGTCCGACTTCCCCCATTCAAATCAGAGGCCACCGAAGTCATCTGAGGCGTACCACAAGGATCATCACTCAGTCCCACCCTCTTCAACGTTTACATGAGCCCACTCGCATCCATCGCGCGCCAACACAACCTTAACATCATCTCCTACGCTGACGACACCCAGTTAATCCTTTCCCTCACCAAAGACCCTAACACCGCCACAACGAACCTTCATGAAGGCATGAAAGAAGTAGCCGAATGGATGAAACACAGCCGCCTAAAACTTAACTCAGACAAAACGGAGGTGCTCATCCTAGGATCCTCCCCCTCTGCATGGGACGACTCAGGGTGGCCTTCCGCTCTGGGCACAGCACCCACACCCACAGACCACGCACGTAATCTTGGCTTCATCTTAGACTCCTCACTCTCGATGTCCAGACAAGTCAACGCAGTCTCATCCTCCTGCTTCAACGTACTTCGTATGCTCAAAAAAATCTTCAGTTGGATCCCCCCCGAGAAAAGAAAGACTGTCACCCACGCACTAGTCACGAGTCGGCTGGACTACGGAAACACTCTATACGCCGGAATCACAGCCAAATTACAGAAAAAACTCCAACGCATCCAAAACGCATCAGCGAGACTCATTTTGGACATCCCTCACCAAGATCACATTACCGGACACCTGAAATACCTCCACTGGCTTCCCGTCAACAAGAGAATAACGTTCCGTCTCCTCACCCACGCACACAAGGCCCTCTACAAACTAGGACCCGAATGCCTCAACATTCGACTGTCCTTCTACACACCCACCCGCCAACTAAGATCCTCCAATCAAGCCCTCGCCGCAGTCCCGCGTATCCGAAGATCCACCATGGGAGGTAGATCCTTCTCTGGAACTCACTCCCCACCCACCTCCGCCTTACACAGAACCACATCACCTTCAGAAAAGAACTCAAAACCTGGCTATTCGACAAAAAATGATCCCCCCCTTCCCAAGCGCCTTGAGACCCTCTGGGTGAGTAGTGCGCTATATAAATCCCTGAACTTGAACTTGAACTTCTAGAGCGACTCGGTTCTGATCAAGAATAATCATGCGGTTTATTTTTCGACCGTGAACATTGTAATCAGTTGGGTGGATTGTAAACCGACAGAGGTGGTCAGAAGGGTTCCGACGCGGTCTAGGAGATTCTGACTGTCGGGCAGAGGCTTTCCACCCAACATCGTAATGAGGCCCTAAGTGCGGATCTGTAGCTTACTTCGTTGGTGGGTCATATGATTGGGTACAAGAAATAAACCAAGCTCCAAAATCTACCAAGCTGCAACAACAGTAACTTCAGTGCAGCCTCTGCACCCAATACTAGTGCTGTTTTTGCTTACCCACTTCACTGAACCTGCACCAGAGATGCTGATCCAAAAACAGAGGGTTGGGCTGAGGCAGAGTCACTACCCTCTGCACTCCCTGAGCTGTGGAGTCCACATCATTTCTAATGGTGATGCCCTGGCGAACATTAACAAGCAGAGGCTCTGCTTGAACTACTGAATGACTGCACAGAAACAAAGGTACTGTGCAACCTGACACAACACAAAAAAACGGTGGTCGAAGTCCCTACTAAAGGAGATGGAGTGATTGGAATTAATGACCCCTGCCAAGCCACCCTCCCCAAGCCTTACCCTCATCAAATGCCCCCTTTGAGGAAGAATAGCACAGGCAAAACGAGACTTTTGCAGAAAGGGTGTTAAAAGACTTTATCTCATGGGAACAGTCTGAGCTCTCTTTACAGTAACCAATGAAGATTGTTGAATGCATCATATTGTTTTTTGCGACAGTGTTCAGCATCAGAAATTATCTTTTGTATTGCTTCTGCTGGTGTAGAACAACATCAGCAAAAAAGCATTAGGAAACCCAATAGGTCTGCATTAGGAAAGTCAAAGTCTTGTCATCATTTCAACCTATAAAAAATCTAATTCAACCTCTCTGAAAAGCATTATTTGGCCTCCAGCACTATAATGTACATTTCGTACATATTTTTCCTATAGCTAAACAACAAGTGCTAGTAATATGTAAGTAGCACTGGCAACCATGCTTTTAGAATTTTGATTGTACCTTTCAGTGTTACAAGCCGAAATGAAATTGCGATTCTCCTATTAACATGACTAGAGAATCTGGATTTCATTAAAGACACTGAGGCTAACATTATGCATATAACTTTTAATGCAACTCCAAACAGCCGCATATGTCACAAAGCAATAGTTCCAATGGAACATTCTTAACAAAACAATTCTAATAAGCACTAGGCAATCAGCCTCTTTTAAATAAGGAGTAAAGGAGAGAAAGGAAATGTCCCAATGAGAAATTCAACGATGAGACTTCATATAAACCAAAGTAGGGGAAAGGCAAGTGAAATCTCCAAGATCCGTCGAGAAGGAAACAGGAACAAAAGTTCATGAGAGGTTATCTGAAAAGAAAAGAAGTATAAATAAATCTAGAAATATAAACAAAGATAAATCCTGAAAAGGAATTTAAAGAATTTAAATAAAGCATTCTGTTAAATATAATATGTTCATTGTCAAGGCAAGATTATTATTGCATATAGAAAAATATTTAGATGAAATAAACAGTAAGTAAAATATTAACCATTAACCACCCAGGGAAGGGTGGGAGGGATAATGTTAGCCTCCATGTCTTAAATGAAATCCAGATTCTCTAGTCATGTAAATAGGAGAATCGCAATTTCATTACAAGACCGGAGGCTAACATTATGCATGTTGGTAGCCATGTAACACAACATCAGACATATGAGTGATTGGTTTACAATAATGATGAGCAAAAGTTCTAGAATTCGACCAATCAGCAGCTTTAAGAATATCATCCAACTTACCTCCTGACCAAAAGGACTTACTGGCCATAGCACCTCTGATGGAATGTGGTTTGAAGATATTTAGATCAACACCAGCAAAATTCATAACAATTTTGACCCATCTTGCAATAGAAGCAGAGGAGATACCCTTATGAGGTTTAACAAAGGATATAAGCAACTGATTAACACCAAAAGGGCGAAGAGCATGCATTCTCAAATCATATTGTTTCATACAATCCACAACACAAAGTTTTTTACAAATATCAAAACGAGGATAAAAAATAGAATCGGACTTAGTTTTAGTTCTTCTGTGAAGTTCAAATTTAACTCCAAACATATCATAAGATCTATAAGAAATATCTAGAGCTTTAACATCAGAAACTCTACGACATGAAATTAAACAAAGTAGGGTAGCTAATTTAATAGAAAGGTTCTTTCTGTTCAAAAGTGAGTTATCTGGCCAATTACAGAAAAGGTCAAGAATCAATTTAACATCCCACAAAGATTGATATCTAGGTTTGGGGGGTCTTCTAAGTCTGATACTTTTAAGAATTCTACAAATGATAGGATTTTTACCTACCGTCTTACTGTTGACCAGGGAATGACCAGCAGAAATAGCTGATCTATAGCAATTGATAGATCTGTAACTTAAACCTCTGTCGAATTGTTCTCCAAGAAAATTGACTATATGAACGATAGGTGCTTCCACGGGATCCAAGTCGCTTTCCAAGCACCAACGTAACCATACTTTCCAGATGTTGTTACACCAGTAGTGTGTTCCTGGAGCCCAATATTCTCCGAAGAGAGTTGAAGCTGTAGACGAAAGTCTTGCGAGATCATTGGATCTCCTGACTCTCTCCAAGCAAGAAGGTTCAACTTCCCTATTTAAACAAGAGGGTGAATTTGACCATCTATGTCGGTGAGAAGGTTGTTGAGAGGAGGAATTAGGAAGGGAAGATCATAAGACATCTCTAGAGTAGTTGGGAACCAGGCTTGTGAAGGCCAAAAGGGAGTTATCAGGACAATGGAGGCATGTTAACGTCTCACTTTCTGGTGTACCCTCTGGATCATGGCAAAGGGAGGGAAGGCATAGGCGTTGACTCCCGCCCAAGATTGAAGAAAATCGTTGACTGCTAGAGCACCCGGATCGGGCATCCAGCTGTAATAAGGATCTAGTTGAAAAGTCAGTCTGCTCGCAAAAAGGTCTATTTGGAAGGGACCCCAGAAATAGTTGAGGGATCTGAATACTAAGGTGTTGAGTTTCCAATCGGAATGATCCAAGAGGAATCTGGAATTTCAATCTGCAGAAAGGTTGGAATCTCCTGGAAGGTATTCTGCTCTTAAAGATATTTTGTGTTCTAGACAAAACATCCAACGTTTTTTGGCTAAATTTGACAAGTCCTCCGACTTTGTTCCACTCAGACGGTTTATGTAGGCAACAGCGGACATATTGTCCATTTTTAAAACAACTGATCTGCCTTGAAGAGAGTGTTTGAAGCTCATTAGAGCATAAAGACCTGCAGTCAGTTCTAGATAATTTATATGGTGAGAAGACTCCTCTTGAGACCAGATTCCACCAGTATTTTGAGCTAGGAGACAGGCGCCCCAGCCATGAAGGCTCGCATCTGATTCCAGAATGAAATCTGGCGTTGAACCAAATATTGCTCTGCCATTCCAAGCGTCCAAATTCTCCAACCACCAGTTTAGTTCTGAAATGGATTCTTGATTCAGGGAAACACGGTCTCCGTACCAGAGACCTGATCTCAAAGCTTTTCCTTTTATCCTTTGGAGGGCTCGATAGTTTAGAGGGCCTGGAAAGATAGCTTGAATAGAGGAAGAGAGAAGACCGAGGCGTCTGGCTAGTTCTCTTAAGGAAAGAATCTGATGTTTGAGGACATGTCTTATTTCTTTTTTGATTTTGGAGATCTTCTTGAGGGGAAGAAGAAGAAGGCAATTGGAGGTGTCTACAGTGAAACCTAGGAATTCCATAGACTTTGAAGGGCAAAGTATTGACTTCTCTTTGTTTACAATAAAGCCTAGGTTTTCTAGAAGATCCATAACTGTTTTGAGATCTAGAAGAATTTGAGTATAATCCTGAGACATGATAAGGATATCGTCTAGGTAAACAATCATACGGATACCCTTCTCTTTTAGAGAAGATGCGACTACTCTCATTATTTTGGTGAAACACCAAGGGGCTGAAGAGAGACCGAAGGGGAGAGCTTGGAATTGATAACGTCGGTTCTTCCAAATGAATTGTAGGAAGGATTGATCTTCCTTGGCCATGGGGATGGTGAAATAGGTGTCTTTGAGATCTAGTTTGACTAACCAGTCTCCTTCTAACAAGAGATCTCTCAGAAGATGGATACCTTCCATCTTGAAATGTCTGTAAACAAGGAACCTGTTGAGTTCCCTGAGATGTATGACGGGTCTCCAGCCTTTGTCCTTTTTTTTTTTACAAGAAAGAGGGTACTTATAAACCTCAGAAATTCCATAGGGACTTCTATGATTGCGCCTTTCTGGAGCATTGAAGAAATCTTCTCTTCTATAATTACTTCCTGATCTGGGGAGAGAGACATTACTCTTGGGAAACAAACTTGAATTGGGGTATCTATAAAATCTATCGTAAAACCGGTAACGGTGTTCAGAAACCATGGATCTAGTGTGATAAGTTTCCAGTTCTGGAGAAAGAATTTCAGTCTGCCTCCCACTTTCGTGGGAGGAGAAAAAGGAATTGGAACATTTACTTTGTGGGTTGTTGTCGTTAGGTCCTCCTCTTGGCCTGGAACCTCTCGAACGGAAGCCTCTTCCTCTCGGAGGGTAAAATTGGGATTGGTAGGAGGATTGGTAGCTGCCTCTTGTCTCGAAGCCTCTGGATCTACCGTAGGGCCTACGATTAAATCGGCCGAAAGATTGGCCCCTTCTTCCGGCCCTGCCAAAAAGGTTATTTGTGTTGGAGTTGAAGGCTTTCTTCATATTCTGATGTGCCTTATCCAGGGCTGTAAAGGTTGACACATATCTACCTAATGTTTTGATTAGGTCTTCACCAAAAAGTAGCCCTTTTGGATTGAGAGAGGGCTCTTTATCGGCTAAGTCGCTCAACTTTGGGCTAATTTTAGTAAGAACGACTCTTCTTCTTTCAGAGTTAAGGCCGGCATTTGCGTTTCCTAAAAGGACTAGTGCCCTTTGACTCCAACCACGGATAAAATCGGTGTCCAAGGTGGAGCCATTAATATGACTATCTTCAGCGGCATCAATAATCTTAGTAAGGGGACCTAAGATATCAAGAACTCGGTCCTGACAGATTTTAAGGGATCTCTCCATACCTTTCCTGGGATCCCTACCAAGCTTGAAGAGGTATTTTATCAGCTCGGGATCAAGATTGGGTGTTTGGCAGACTTTACCTTCAATAGAAGGTCTTGAGCATTCCATTCGTAAGAGATTGTGAGTGTTTCTCTCAAGGGGATTCCTGATCCATTTGGTGATAAATTTGCTGACGTGGTCCAAAGGAACCCAATCAGAACTCCTAGGGTGTCTAATGCTAAGAGGTGAAAACATCTCTTGACCAAGGGGGTCTAGAATGCTGTCCTTTGAGGAGGAGGGTAAATTATCATCAAAGGATTCAAAATCTTGGTCATCTTTATCCAAATCAAGGATGTATTCATCAGGGAAATCTGAGGCAGTATCATTATAGTCATCTTGGTCATAGTTATGCAAATCATCATGGGAGATGAATTCATTATTCTGAGCACTTGGATAAGTTGTGCCGCTGAGGACACCTTTATAATTTGTGCCTCGAGGGACACCTTTAAATGTTGTGCCGCTAAGGACACCCGAGGTACTAGGACCTGAAGCAGTGCTCTTAGGGGTAGAGTCAATATTTTTAGTTTTTTTAATCTTTTTACCCCTTAATTCAGTGAGGTCATTGTCATTATCAAATCCCTGTTGAAATTGAACCTTCTCTTCAGGAGAAAGGGATCTTTTAGATGCTATGACTTTGGAAAGTGTAGAAAAAATACAGGACCTCATTTCTTTATGAATTAAAGATTTAAATGCCTCATTGTCAATATTGGGGAGAGAAAGATTGTCATGTTCTGAATCTGAGTCAGACATGATAAAGATGTGAAGGGTATAATAATAAATAAATAATGAAATAAATAATTAGAACATTCTTTCTCTTGTTGTTCTCCCTTTTTTTTTATGAATAAGAATCAATTGAAATATGGGAGAATCAAAGGTAATAAAGAAGCTGTGCGAAGGGCAGCTTGATTTATGGCAGATTACGCTTAAATAACGTCAAAAAATGCAAAAAGCGAGGTCCTTTGTGGAAACCAGCTGATCGCGTCGGAAAACTGACAGTTTCTTGGATCGCGATCAGCTGGTTGCTCGGAGACGCTCATTGAGAGCGTGCAGGACGAGGAAAGTAAGCAGGCAACAGTAACACGCAGCGCGTGTGTTGCCAAGGCACTTTCCTCAAATCATTCCTCGGCACAGGGCAAGTGCCGAAATGCGAACAGGAGAAACGGTAAAGACGGGGAAAATCAAAGACAGAAATGTGACACGAAGCGAAAACGTGGTGAAAAATTTCGGATAGGGAGGTGATTAGTAAATAATCGGTAAAGGGGGGTTTGCATGAGGGAAAAAAGCGGGGAAAAGAACACAGACAATAAGAGGGAGCCGACCTCCATAAATTGGAGGCCGGACACTCGAACATACAAGGGGAAGGGAACAAGGTGAAGCCTTCCACTAGAGGATTGATGTAAGGAATCAGCAAAGGGTACGTAAATTAAAATGATATATATGTATTAAAGACAAAGCATAGGTCATGAAAAGACCGGTTAATAGTAATACACAACGTTAATATATAACAAATTATCAATGAATAACTGTAATCATGTAATATCAAGGGGATAAGAAAAACATGACTTATCTGTTTGGAGCCGCATTTAAAAGAGGCTGATTGCCTAGTGCTTACTAGAATTGTTTTGTCAAGAATGTTCCATTGGAACTATTGCTTTGTGACATATGCGGCTGTTTGGAGTTGCATTAAAAGTTATATGCATAAAGGTAGCCTCCGGTCTTGTAATGAAATCCCAATGCCAGCCTTCGAGAAGCTGCAGGTGTATTCTCCAGCATCGTCAAAATGTCCAGGAGAAATGTTGAGGGTGAACTTCAGTGCATGGCCTCTGTACACAAGAGGTACAAGGTGATTTCCAAAGTGTCTGAGGTAGGAGATGTTCACCGCTCTGCTTACCTCGTGATCTTCTATCTGAATGTCCTCTCTGGTAGTGAGGTAGGTTCTCCACGACCACGTTGCGGCTTCTGCTTTGGACAATCTCATGCAAAATAGGAGCAATGACTTGTAATTGCCATTTGGCCGAAACACTGTTTATTGATCATTCATGGTGCCTGTGGAAGAAAATGGCGTAAAGATCGATACCTGCATATTACTGGCAGGCAAGACATTCATCTCTGATACTGTGACCTGCAGTCTGGAGGGGCAAAACTGCCCAAGCCCTCCGCCCCATAATGTAACATAGCATTTCTTCCTCGGTCAAAGAACATCCCTAAAAGATTTATACACTACATGTTATGTTATATACTCTTAACGCGCACAGCTACTCTGAGTAGTGTCCCGGCGCGAAATTTAATTACCTTAAATAGATCGTGGGATAGGTGCTTTAACTGTATTAGTGTGGTCAAAGCCAAATCTTGAGACCAAAACAATGTATCAACATATAATCTGAAACACAATACAAGGCCTTCCTTATTGGGATTTTGAACAAATCCCATCTCTGCCTAAGTGTGGCCATCCTAGTAAATTACAGCCTTTCTCAGTCAAACACCCTTGCTCGGATCTTCCCACCTTTAAACTCAAGTAGAGCCATAAATTAACCATTTGTATTAATGGGCTAATTCGCATAACGTCCTTCCCTCAGGTAATTTATGCCCAGCATTACTTTTTCTTCTCCTAAAAGTGTTATCAAATATTTCCCATGATGTCAACGTACACACGTCACATAAATCCACAGAGACTCATCCTCCACTTACTGAATTTCGATTACGAGGTGCTTTTTTGCATGTACTCCCTTTTGACCACCAATCCGCCTTTCGTTTTCTATATTTTTCACTTTTTCACCTCACTCCTCTTTGGTCATACAACTCCTTGTCCTCTTTTGCCACATCTGGGACAAAGTGCGTTTGCTCCTGGACAGTCTTTATGAAAAGACAACTGCTGTTCACTTTCACACTTTTACTTATGCTTTCTTTTAAATCTTTCTTCATAGAGTCTTTGTGATTAATTTTGGTGTAGTTCGTGGTCTTTTTTTTGTTTTAAAGTGTACTTCTCCTTTGTACTGTGCATTTTGATACCTCTACAACTCCAAAATATGTTCAACTCCCTTTTCGACATTTAATAGACCATGCAATTCTGATTCACTTTGCTTTCCAACCAGACTTGCTTTCATCTTACTGATTTTACATTTTAGCATAAACGTGTCTGTAAATCTTTCTTTGTGAGTTTCCGTAAATGTAAGATTCGTTGCTAGGAAGTTACTGCGAGGCTGGTAATGGCGGAGTGCAATAAAGCAGGCCTTCTCTATCCCACACACTTGAAATGTGAAACAAGATTCGCACCTACATCTGAAATGCCCCTACCATTCTTCAATTCCAAAACAAACTGAAAACACATCTCTGAAAGGAGCACGACCCCTCCCTGCCGTAGTACTTATGTGTCAATTCCCTCCTTGTAAACCTTCTTAGAAACACTGTTGATTAGCATATAAATCACTGAAAACTGTGACCCATTCTTCTTTTTTCTGGGAACGTGAAATCTGTCCAGCCAGAAAGCTACGTGTTTCTTTACTTGTAATCTGTTTCGATAAGCACCCAATGTAGGCTATTTCTACATTTCCATTGCAAGTGGTTGCCCAGCCTAGGTGAGGTGCATACTCACCCTTGTTGCTATTGCAACAACGAAGGCTCATAGTGCCAATATCGGCCCACTCACCAGCCCGCTCGCAGCAACATGTAAGGCGCAGAAATAAGCAGACAAGACAACTTTTTAGTTGGAGAAAAGTAGCTGCAGGTTTATTAGCATATACACATGCCAACAAGGTGGGTTATTTTACAGACGATCCGTGGACCCCCACCCCTTGACTCCCCCCTTTACATTGGGCGGGCGGGCAAAAACAAGGCCCCAACGTTCTGCACCGGCTGCTGTGTCACTATCCACAAAATGGTGGACAGTGACACACGCTTACAGGATATATCACCCCACCAGCCCAAAAACAGCCCAAAGATAGCCCAACTGCCCTCCCCCAGCCCAAAACAGCCCAACGATCCTTCCTGTCCGTCCTGGTCCTGCATCCCCCTCCCCTCCTACCGGCCCCCAAAAACCCTGTGGGGGCAAGCCTCCTGCTGGTCGGCTGCCCCACCAAATCCCCATTTCACAGATACAATACATATACTACATGCTGCACTAGTGTCAAGCAGTGCAACATGTCAGATAATAGGAAATTGGTACCCGTCAGTCATGCACCCTTATGCCCCATCAGAAGCCATGATAAAGGAAAAAAGACAGCCTTCCGTCCAATATAAGCTTTTGATTGGGCGTAAGGGTGTGAGCCTCGCTCTGGCACCTTGTTTGTTCAGTGTGAATGTTGGTAATCGACGGACAGAGAAAACTGTGCACAGAGGAGTACACCAGGTAAGTTTCCACGTTGTGTGTATAAATGAAACTATGCTTAGGTTGTGTATGTGCCTGTCTGCAAGCGTGCACCAGTGTGTGAGTTTATGTGAGCATGTGTGAGTGTTTGTTTGCATGTATTGGTTCGGATCCAGGATTGGATTTCATAGTCTAATATCCTGATTGACCTTCAGGCGGGTTTTTGTGCTAAAATTAGTACTCTGGATCAGGTATTCCGTTTTTTATGCATTTATTGGAAGAGGTTGCCATTAAAGGGGGGAAGTTATATGTTGCATTTGTCAACCTGCGCACCGCCTTTAATTTGGTCCTTTGAGCCAAATTATGGAGGGTGCTGGCAGAGATGGGTCTTCTATGAAATTTGCTTGATATCTTAATTTGCCAGCACTCAGCAAATAAAGCCCAAGTTAGGTTGGGGGAGGGGAGGAGGTAACCAACTAACCGAGCTATTCTGGATAAATCAGGGAGTGAGACAAGGGCTAGTCTTAGCACCTACCCTATTCTCACTCTTCGTTAATGGGGTATAATGATTCCTCGACAGGGATGGGTGCGATGTTTCTAAAGTTGGGGAGAGAAGAGTGCCAGCACTTCTCTTCGCTGACGATACCCTACCAATATCAAATACCCCTACAAGACCTCCAACAGGTACTAAATAATGTTACACTCTTCAGTTCTGAGCGGGCCAGGAATTAAATGAGGCTAAAACAAAATATTTATCCATAGGGATTGCAAAGCCACCTATTAGACATATGTATGGAGGGAACAGTACTCTAGAGCAAGTTTCTTTCTTTGACTACCTGGGCATTCGTTTAACACCAAACCTATGTTGGGCAACCCACATTGAGAAAGCACAGTTATTATTAATCCATCAGACCGCTCACATAAGTAAGATTCACAAAAGTATGGTATCCAGGAATATGGCCCCAGCGTTAGAAATCTAGAATATCAAAGCCTTAGGGGGGGTATTATATGGGGCTGAACTATGGGGTAGCGGAAACACTGATTGCCTTACAGCCCGAGAAAATCGTTTTATAAGATTGCTTTTTAAATTACTAACTAGTACCCCCTTGACCCCAACATTTCTGGACCTGGCTCAAAGACAACTGGTCCACAAGCTAGATTATAAGCATTTAATGTTTTGGCATCATCTGTGGTCAATTGAGGAGCTTGCTCCTAATTGAGCTGTGAAGATGGGCCTTTTGAAACAGTCCTAGGTAATCTCCATCCCATTAAGAGATCTGTTGAGGAAACTAGGGATGGAGGATTATTGGTCTAACCCCAAGAAGTTGTGCTCAGTACCAAAGAGTAGCAAGAAAACTGTCTACTGGGAATCAATTTTGACGAAAGAGGCGACAAAACTGGTGGGGACTCTGACCCCGGATTTTATGAACTTTAAACCTGTTCCTTTGTTCCAGGAAGCTCTTGATGGAAGCTCTTGATGAAATTGTTCCACCCCTTGCATATAAATTATTTCTACAATTTAGATATAAGACCCTACCCACCAGAGTTTTGCAGTAAGTGGTGAATTAATGTTCCCTTTGATGTCAATTGTCCAGCATGTAAAGAAAACCCCGAGTCCTTAGTCCATCTGCTATTCTTTTACCCCATTACAAGTTTTTGAAGGGAAAGTGGATAATTCCCTTGTGTAGGCTAATTGACCCCGGCCACTATCTCGAGGTATTGAGAATTCTTTCCATAGATACGAGTGATGGTATTTGGCTTGGCCAAATATTGGCAAACTTTATAGATCAAATGCTCAAAATATATTGTATGAACTCTTTTTTAAAGCATTTTTATCTGTGTATATGTGTTTATTTTTTTATCTATCCTATTATGTTCTTTGCTTATGTACTTTTTAAGATCCTTGTGAACGAAATAAAGTGATGATGATGTTTGTTTGTATGTGTCCTAACTACTGTTTTATGACCTTTCGTTTGATAGCTTCACTACTTTATTAATTGACAAGCCAACACTGATATCCACTGTGATGTTTTGGAACTCTCGATGCAACGATGCAAGGCTGGGAGACTCACTGGCTTGGAGACCCCGAAGGCAGTTTGCTAGACCAAAGTTACCTGCAAGGCCAAGAGCACACAACCCATTATAAAAATAGGGATTTTACCCAAGTCCACAATTGAAGTGTTTGTAGCAGTCAAGTAGTCATGGTACGTTCCTAAAGCCTTTAGGCTTGATAATGGGGATTTCAGGGTTGCAGTGGGTTGGGGTTTGGTACACTAGACATAGTCACTGAGGGGCAGACAATAAGGGGATCAACTGGTCTCAAAGCCCTTTAAGGGGACTGGGCGCTAAATAATGAGGGCGCCCACAACAGGGTACTCTAGGAGACCCACAATTCAGGTGATCATATCACAGAACTGGTCAGTCAAGGTTTGGATGCTTTATTTGTAGGTATACACCCAAGGGCCCGGAGCTACCACCTTGAACAGAGACTCAGCCAATTCGAAAGGAGATCTGGGATTGATGGTTTGAATTCAACTGTGAATTAAAACTCACATATCTTTACCTCTAACACAGCGATTCTTAACCTGTGGTCCAGGGACCCCTGGGGGTCTATGACACCTACTCAGGGGGTCTGCAACGCCTTACAATATAAATACTATTAACAGGTTAATAAAGTATATATAAATGAGAAGCAAAATGTATAATTGAATTTTTTTTAATTTTCTGCAAATGTGAAGGAATTTAAAATTGGATGCTAAAAATTAAATTGGTATCCTCAAATTGATTCACTGGAGCAGAATGTAATTTGGATGATGGATGGCCTCAATTGATTTACAAATGCTCCAACCTTCCAGTTAAAATTAAAAGTGTGTTTTTAAAAATTGTTAATTATATGAAATATTTCATCAATTCTATATTTAATTACTGTCTGTATCAGTATTTTTGTGTATTGTTTTGTGGTTTTAATCAAATACATTTCCTAGGATGGGGTCCCCAGGTTCCAGAAATAACTCAGTAAGGGGGTCCCTGGATTACAATAATGATTCACCGGATTCCAGTAATAAATAAGTGGGGATCCACAGAAATAAAAAGGTTAACTACCACTGTTCTAATGGAAAGAAACATTTTTAGTAGTTCTGTGTTCAGGCTGACTTTCTTTATCAAATAGTATACAATCTGTGGGTGAAGAGGAAACAACTTTCTATCCCTCTGAATTTGGATGTGACTAGAGAATAGGTAACAATGGACAGTGAATTCTCAACACAGATGTTGTGTAAAGTTTGTCGGAAGCTCCTCACATTTTAGCGATATTTGTTTATTTGTAGGTGATTTTGGCCAGCTCAGCAGCAAAGAACTCCCTCACTTGTGGCATACTCCCACTGTAGATTCAGTCAGGTGGTTTTTTTGCTGGGCATCCTCATAGTAAGGGGCCCTGCTCCTTGTAGTGTCTTGCGATATTTCATGATGGAACCCTTTTTGCTACTAATGGACTCGTAGAGCTGTGACGTATGTGTCAGAGCACAATGACATGAAAGCTTGTTTTAGAATGTTGGCTTTGTGGTTACCTGCAGTATAGTAAAGACATGTAATGCTAAGCTCTGTGTGTGGCGTAGTCATTGGTGGCAACCCAGGCTGGGAAGACACTACCAATGACGACAAGATGGGGGATAAGTAACCCGAAGAATGACTGCTTTCCCAGAAGGTTTGCTGTGGTCCAAGCAAACTGCTCATGCGTGCCAAGTGTGTCGCTGTCAAAGAATGGTATCAACGCTTCATGCACGTGAAGTCAGAGTGCAACTCCAGTTGCTGTAAAGCAAGTTAAGTCAAAGGAAGCATTGCAAAGAATTAATATGTTGATGATTGAGAACTTGCTGGCCGTGCAAGATAAAGTTGTACATTTTACAGAGTGTTAACGCTGAAAGTGGATACGATCTGATTTTCAAAGCGCAGCCACTGATAATCATAACTTGCATGATAACGTTGCGAACAGAAGTACTGCCAAGTGGAGATCAACCAGTTGTTAGAAAATGCAATTTTGGCATTTAAAAGAAGAGAAGGTAATGACTTACTGAATACACTAAAGAGAGTCATTGTAATAGAGCACTCCGGGATGTTTGATCAAGAAGAAGTGTTTGAGGTTGTGCTTACGGAGCGGGCCATATATAGAGCGGTTAGTTCACAAAGTTGCAGAGTCGGGCTCCAAAAATTTTCACAGGTCTTTGAAAAATAAGGAGCCAAGAGTGATTCTTGGAATAGTGACATTTTTCAGATGGCTTTGAAGAAAATCACGTTTCCAGCTCTCATTTAAGATGTGCCAGAGGCCAGCACATCATGTTGTAAGTGAATCTAGGACCCTAGTGTAATTTTCCCGATTTATGTCCTTATGTAGGTATACTTTATCATATCCTTATATAGGAATAGAAATCACTACCATAATTGGCCTGAGCCTTACAGCCCAAATACGGCATGGCTACTTCCATTAAGTTCCGAGAATCAACAACGATTTCTTGGAAAAACCTGCCTTCAGCAGCTAGGGACTTCCCCCTGCTTGTGTCAGGCGCTAGCCATTGCGCCTACCGAATCATTTAGTATCAGACACTACAACTCCCAGAAGCCCTAGTTAAGTGGGAGGAGCAAACATTATATTACCCGGAACAATGCCACAGGAAGTGCGCGTAATCCTGTTTGTTTAGCGTTTTGTTCAAGTGATGTTCGTCGGAGTTCCTGTTCTTGGAGTATCTGTCTTTGGATTGTGGATTGAGGAACTTGTTACTTTTGGACTTGGAAGCGCGGGATCAAGCGCTTTTGTACCCGGAATCGCGCTGAAGTCAAGCGCGGATACCAGAATTGCCGTTTTGGTTTGTTTCACCTCAGGAAGCGCAGGTCACGGAGGAGACGCGCTAGAGATAGCGCCGTGTGTACTGAAGCCGCGTTTTGTAACAGCAGTTTCAGCGACCTGCATGGTGATCGATAATCTGTTCAATAACTATAGGGGAGTGCACCTGAATTGAACTCATTTTCTTGGATGTTAGTTCTGCCGCGTTGAAGATAAGCGTGGATTCTGTTTTGACATTCCTGCCTGGAAGTCGATAGCGCTGAAGGTAAGCGCTGTTCTCTGACCGTGGAGGAAAGACTGTTGTGGCCTGGGAAATCTATATGCCAGTATGGACATTGAGTTTATTATTTTGGGGTACTCAATATCATGCTTCTCTGGAGTAAGAGAGCTCATTGATTATTTCTTGCAAACAACCCTATTCATATTGGCCTGTAGGAGTAGTAGCCCAGATTGCATTCATTAGATGTTCCGGTATGTAAGGTTTTGTGTGACATATATATTGCGAGCTGATCATGGTGAGAATGGTGGTATAACTTTCCTGATTTCTTGTTGTAGGCATGCATCTTGCTTAAGAGAGGAGTATCTCTAAGAATTGGTGTATGGGAATCTCGGCTCTTCCTCTGGACAGTTTTCAGGTACTAGTTAGGGCTAGTGAGATAATATGAGAGTAGCCTATGTGTATTCCTGGTGTTAACCCTGTATTCTTTTGTTACAGGTATCCCGCTCCCCACTGTTCCTTCTCTAATACCTTTTTCCCTCACCTGACTGCCTTATTACTCTGTGTTGTGTTATCCAGAGTTGGGGACGTCTGGAGGTGGACCCCTTTGAGCATCATTCGGAACATAAGGAGTCGACGTGAAGTTGACAGCTTGAATATTAAGTTCTCCAAGAAATCCTGGCATTTTCCAAGAAATTAGCCTTTGAGTGTTGTTATTAAGTCCAAACATGCACCAATTCCTGGCAGAGAACTACTAAACTTAAGCTATCCTCACTTACTTCTTCCCCCGTACTAGACTTAGGTTAGGTACACCGGGGTAGGCGTATTTTAGAAGCACCAGTTGAGTACTTTTAGTCATTATTTATTACTGTATGTATTTTATACATTTTATGCACTTTTATGGCTTAGAAACCATATCATGCTTTTGCAGTACTACCTTATAATACAGTGTGTATTATATGCCTTGTACTTTATAACCAGTATTACGATTGTAGCAGTTCATTTCCAATGCTTGAGAAAGAAGACTGTTCAATAAATACTTTTATTGAAAACGCCCGTCTCTCTATTTCTCTGCATCTCTGGTGAAACGAAGCATGCACGATTGACTGAGTAAAATAGTTATCTATTGTTTCCGTGACTCTAGAGTTTTGATTTCTTATTCTTGGGAAACAAAGTTGTCATGTTTATGCGGTTGTCAGAAAGGAATCCCTTCTTGTGAATTCGAGAAAGTTTCTAGTGACCTCTGAGCTAGTTGGCACTCACTATTAAGTTTAATATATTCGGTAGAGACCTAGTAGACCTCAGTCCTACGTCTAAACTACAGTATATATTATTCCAATGCACAGAGCCTATTGGGAATATAGGAACTACACTACATGGCGCCCAATGTTTGGTAAGGCGATAATTTAACGCTAGATACTAATGTAACTCAGTCGTGCTTTTCACACAGACCCCTTTTCCCCGAAAAATACTCCAGTAGACGTCTGGAGTGGGTAAAAGGTTAATATCCACCAGAACTGATCCAGAAAATCCTATGTATTAGTTTTTGGTTTGTTCAACGTTGAAGCATACAGTGATCCAAAATATATTGCACCTAATCTTTGTTTCCTTGAAACTTTGCCCTGCAAAAGCCTTCAGTCGACAAAATGTCGGAAAGTGACGATGAAAGGGAGAGAGCTAGAATAGCAGCTCAAGCAGTCTTAGATGACACAAATCTCCAACAACATGACGCGGATGCAATAATCATCCCGGTAAATGTAAGAAAAACCATAACTATAAAACTTATAGAAAATGGGGTATCATCAAGAGGTGGTAAAGTAATCTTTGTTATAGAGGCACATGAATATCGGCAGACAGAGGTATTCTATTCATGGATTCTATTTCCTGCAGCAAATGCAGTAACACACGAGTTCCACTACTACAAATTAGAGGAACCTCCAGCGGAATACGTTCCTTTTGAGGACGTTGAAATTCCATTAACTTACCAGGAGCATCAGCTCTGGTTTAAAGGTGCCCTACAACATCAAAATCACATTACCAGGCTTGGTCCACTAGGTAGACCAGGAGCAACATGCCCGGTACTAGCCAGCTACATACCACATCCTGACATTAACAGAATGATAGGTCCAGAACTATTAGGTCAGCTGAAACAGTTAATTAAAATACACAGACAATTGGTTCAATATGTCATGCGGACCTTAACGGTCCAACCAGCTATAAAAATTACTCAGCACACCCCTCACCAGGGGAACACAAATAAAATAACACCACAGGCTATACAATCAGCCATTGGTAAATTACCCGCAAAGAGGGAACAAATTCCGTTCTGGTTAGCCCAAAAAATTACTCAGATAGAGGCAGTATTTCCCGATAGCACACCTCATGAGGAACACAGAATTCTGACAATCTGTTTACCAATGGGGATAGCAACACATGTGGAGGACTGTGACACTTGGGGTACAGTCTTTGCTTCAATCTGCACAAAAACACATGGTGTACCGTCCATGGCAGTAATACCAGGCGTTCTGAGGCAGATTCAAAATTAATACGGTCCAGAACGGGCCTTAAATCTAGGTATGAAATTACTGAAAGATTTCAAACAGGTCTCAGCTATATTATTAGCTAACATTAAAGGTGAAGCAGTATCTGTGGCAATCCGCCAAAAGCTAAAAGAAACAGATCAACCATATGAGCTTGCTAGAATTATTGAAAAATCTTATGAAGAATTGGGAAGAGATAGTTTGGGTGGGAAACCAGTAAAACCTGAATTAACAGAAAATCCTGAAAAGGTGTTTATTAAAAATAATCTCACTACTCCTAAAAAGAAGTGGGAAAATACTGAACAGACTCTTCCTAGAGAGAAACATTCTCAGTCCAGAGGAAGATCTCCCCAAAGGGGAGGTAGGTCTCCCCAACGGGAGCCCTCTGAAAAAAGTTATAACCTTAGGAATAGGGATAATTTGAAACAAGCATTTGCAATGCAATAGGTCTCGCATTAGGAAAGTTTGAGTTTTTTGTCCTGTACATGACAAATTTGTTATTTATGTGCTTTTTTTTAAATTGTGAAATTAATAGCTTTGTCATTTACAATGCTAATACTTTTATTTTTTGACAACGTGACACCTATAGCATTTTAATGCAACATGTTTTATATTTAAGTGACTTAGAAGTATTGATTTTACAAATAACAAAGTTTCTTTTTTTTAAATAATTAATACTTAAATGAAAGTTATTGTAATTTATAATGGCAATAGCTTAAACGTTTGTAAATAACTTTTGTGAAGATTATGTTCAGTGTATTTTATCGTGACTAAAATATAAGAACAGAAGTGAAATATCAAAATTTTTTGTGACATTTGTAATAAAGCTTGAAACATTGAGAGAACATATTTGAACCAGTTGTTGTTGAATGTTTGCACAGATTGATACTGTGGTGGCGCTGAGTGATGTTGTGGTGGCGACAAGTGATGCTGTGGCGTTCAGTGATGCTGTGGTAGCGCATAGTGATGTTGTGGTGCCCCTTAGTGATGCTGTGGTGCTCCTGAGTGATGCTGTTGTTGTGCGATAGATAGATAGAGTGAGGGCGATAGATAGATAGAGTGAGGGCGATAGATAGATAGAGTGAGGGCGATAGATAGTTGGAGTGAGGGCGATAGATAGATGGAGTGAGGGCGATAGACAGATGGAGTGAGGGCAAGAGATAGATGGAGTGAGGGCGATAGATAGATGAGTGAGGGCGATAGATAGAGTGAGGGCGATAGATAGATGTGTGTGGTTGTGTGTGTGTGGTTGTATGTGTGTTGTTGTATGTGTGTTTGTGCATGGTTGTATGTATGTGAGTGTGCGGTTACAGAAGGATGTATGTGGAAGAGAGCAGCAGATCAGCATATTATAAGAGAACAGGGAGTTAAAGAAGGATGCGTGTTGAAGAGATCAGCAGATCAGCACGGGGGAGGAGAACAGGGGTTTGGAGAAGGGGCGGGGTGGAAGAGAGCAGCAGATCAGGATGGGAGAACAGAACAGGGAGTTAAAGAAAGAGGCGGGTGGAAGAGAGCCGAAGATCAGCACAGGAGAAGAGAAGAGAACAGGGAGTTAGAGAAGTAGGCGGTGGAAGGGAACAGCAGGTCAGCACGGGAGAAGAGAACAGGGGTTTGCAGAAGGGGTGGGTGGAAGAGAGCAGCAGAGCAGGATGGGAGAACTGAACAGTGAGTTAAAGAAGGAGGCGGGTGGAAGAGAGCAGCAGATCAGCACAGGAGAAGAGAAGAGAACAGGGAGTTCGAGAATTAGGCGGTGGAAGGGAACAGCAGATCAGCACGAGAGAAGAGAACAGGGTTTTGGAGAAGGGGCGGGGTGGAAGAGAGCAGCAGATCAGGATGGGAGAACAGAACAGGGAGTTAAAGAAGGAGGCGGGTGGAAGAGAGCAGCAGATCAGCTAAGGTGAAGAGAACGTGGAGTCAAATAAGGAATTGGGTGGAAGAGAGCAGGAGATCAGCACAGGAGAAGAGAACATGGAGTTAAAGAAGGAGGCGGGTTTTAGAGAGCAGTATATCAGCACAGGAGAATAAAACATGAAGTTAAAGAAGGATGCGGGGTGGAAGAGAGCAGCAGAGCAGCACAGGAGAAGAGAACATGGAGTTAAAGAAGGAGGCGGGGTGGAAGAGAGCAGCAGATCAGCACAGGAGAAGAGAACATGTAGTTAAATAAGGAGGTGGGTGGAAGAGAGGAGCAGATCAGCACATGAGAAGAGAACAGAGAGTTAAGTAAGGAAGCAGGTGGAAGAGAACAACATATTAGCACAGGAGAAGAGAACAGTGAGTTAGATAAGAGGGCGGGGTGAAAGAGAACAACAGTTTAGCACAGGAGAAGAGAAAAGGGAGTTAGAGAAGGAGGCGGGTAAAAGAGAACAGCAGATCAGCACAGGAGAAGAGAAAAGGGAGTTAGAGAAGTAGGCGGATGGAAGATAGGTTAAAGATTATCACAGGAGAAGAGAACAGGGAGTTAAAGAAGGAGGCGGGTGGAAGAGAGCAGCAGATCCGCACAGGAGAAATGAACAGGGAGTTAAAGAAGGAGGTGGGTGGAAGAGAACAGCAGATCAGCACAGGAAAAGAGAACAACAGGGAGTTAAAGAAGGAGGTGTGGTGGAAGAGAGCAGCAGATCAGCACAGGAGAAGAGAACAGGTAGTTAAAGAAGAAGGTGGGTGGAAGAGAACAGCAGATCAGCACAGGAGAAGAGAACAGGGAGTTAAAGAAGGAGGTGGGTGGAAGAGAACAGCAGATCGGCACAGGAGAATAGAAGAGAACAGGGAATTAGAGAAGGAGGTGGGTGGAAGAGAGAATCAGATAAGCACAGGAGAAGAGAAGAGAACAGGGAGTTAGAGAAGGAGGTGAGGTGGAAGAGAGCAGCAGATCAGCACAGCAAAAGAGAACCGGGAGTTAGAGATTGAGGCGGTGTAATAGAGCAGTAGATTAGTACGGGTCAATAGAAGAGAACAGGGAATTAGAGAAGGAGGGGTTGGAAGAGAGCATCAGATCAGCACAGCAAAAGAGAACAGTGAGTTAAAGAAGGAGGTGGTGTGGAAGAGAGCAGCAGATCAGCACAGGAAAAGAGAAGAGAAGAGGGAGTTAGAGAAGGAGGTGAGGTGGAAGAGAGCAGCAGATTAGCACAGCAGAAGAGAACAGTGAGTTAGAGAAGGAGTTGGGGTGAAAGAAAACAGCAGATCAGTACCGGAGAAGAGAAAAGGGAATTAGAGAAGGAGTTTGTTGGAAGAGAGGAACAGATCAGCACAGCAGAAGAGAACAGGGAGTAAAACAAGGAGGTGGGGTGGAAGAGAGCAGCAGATCAGCACAGGAGAAGAGAATAGAATAGGGAGTTAGAGAAGGAGGTGTGGTGAAAGAGAGCATCAGATCAGAAGAAGTTAACAGGGTCTTAAAATGCAATGCAATATGTTTCTCATTTGCAAAGTTTGAGATATTGCTATTGTAAAAGACCAATTTTTAAAAATGTTTTGTTGTGGAAAATAGTGAAAATAATTGCTTTGTCATTTACAACGCTAATAGTTATAACTTTTGAAAATGTGACACCTATAGCATTTGTAATGCAATATGTGTTGTATTTATGTGACTTACATGTATTGATATTACGAACATCACTGGTTTGGATTTGGAGGGTGGAGTTGGATTTGGAGGGTGGAGATGGAGTTGGAGGGTGGAGGTGGAGGGTGAAGTTGGCTTTTGATTTGGAGGGTGGAGGTGGCTTTTGATTTGGAGGGTGGAGTTGGAGGGTGAAAGTGGCTTTTGATTTGGATGGTGGAGTTGGAGGGTGGAGTTGGGGGTAGTGTTGGGGGTGGATTTGGAGAGTAGAGTTGGATGGTGGATTTGTATTTGTATGTAGGATTTTGATTTGGATGGTGGAGTTGGAGGGTGGAGTTGGCTTTTGATTTGGAGGGTGGAGTTGGAGGGTGGAGTTGGCTTTTGATTTGGAGGGTGGAGTTGGAGGGTGGAAGTGGCTTTTGATTTGGATGGTGGAGTTGGAGGGTGGAGGTGGCTTTTGATTTGGAGGTTGAAATTGGAGGGTGAGTTGAAGGGTGGATTTGGAGGGTGGAGTTGGAGGATGAAGTTGGCTTTTGATTTGGAGGGTGGAGTTGGAGGTTGGATTTGGAGTTGAAGGGTGGAGTTGGGGGTAGTGTTGGGGGTGGATTTGGAGAGTAGAGTTGGATGGTGGATTTGTATTTGTATGTAGGATTTTGATTTGGATGGTGGAGTTGGAGGGTGAAGTTGGCTTTTGATTTGGAGGGTGGAGTTGGAGGGTGGAGTTGGCTTTTGATTTGGAGGGTGGAGTTGGAGGGTGGAAGTGGCTTTTGATTTGGATGGTGGAGTTGGAGGGTGGAGGTGGCTTTTGATTTGGAGGTTGAAATTGGAGGGTGAGTTGAAGGGTGGATTTGGAGGGTGGAGTTGGAGGATGAAGTTGGCTTTTGATTTGGAGGGTGGAGTTGGAGGTTGGATTTGGAGTTGGAGGGTGGAGTTGGAGGGTGGAGTTGGCTTTTGATTTGGAGGGTGGAGTTGGAGGTTGGAGTTGGAGTTGGAGAGTGGAGTTGGAGGGTGGAGTTGGAGGGTGGAGTTGGAGGGTGGAGATGAAGTTGGAGAGTGTAGTTGGAGTTGGAGGGTGGAGTTTGAGGCTGGAGTTGGAGTTGGAGGGTGGAGTTGGGGGTGGAGTGGGAGGGTGGAGTGAGAGGGTGGAGTGGGAGGGTGGAGTGGGAGTCTGTAGTTGCAGTTTGCAGGTGGATTTGGAGGGTGGATTTGGAGGCTGGAGTTGTAGTTGGAGGGTGGATTTGGAGGGTGTATTTGGATGTTGGAGTTGGAGGGTGGCGTTGGAGGGTGGATTTGGCGGGTGGATTTGGAGTGTTGAGTTGGAGGGTGTAGTTGGATGGTGGAGTTAGAGGGTGTAGTTGAAGGGTGTATTTGGAGGGTGTAGTAGTACTTGGATTGTGAATTTGGAGGGTGGATTTTAAAGGTTGGAGTGTAGAGTTGGAGGGTCGTTTTGGTGGGTGGAGTTGGAGGGTGGATTAGGAGGGAGGGTTTGGAGGGTGGAGTTGTAGGGTGGTGTTGGAGGGTTGTTTTGGATTTGGAGGGTGGAGTTTGATCGAGTGGTGGCGGATCGAGTAGTGGTGGATCGAGTGGTGGCTGATCAAGTGGTGGCTGATCAGGTGGTGGCGGATCGATTGGTGGCGGATCGAGTGGTGGGCAGGTAGAGTGGTGGGCGGGTAGAGTGGTGGGTAGGTAGAGTGGTGGGTGGGTAGAGTGGTGGCGCTAGAGTGGTGGCGCTAGAGGGGTGGCACTAGAGTGGTGGCGCTAGAGTGGTGGTGCTAGATTGTGGGCGCTAGAGTGTGGGCACAAGAGTGGTGGTGCATAGAGTGGTGGTGCATAGGGTGGTTGCGGATCGAGTGGTGGCGGATAGAGAGTTTGGCGGACAGAGTGGTAGAGTGTTGGTGGAGAGAGTGGTAGAGTGGTGGCGGTAGAAGGCTGTACTGTGTGTGAGAGAGAGTGTGTGTGTGAGAGAGTTTGTGTGTGAGAGAGCGTGAGGGAGAGAGTGTGAGAGAGAGAGAGTGAGGTAGATGGCAGGCATGTTTAAATAAAGTTACTGGGGTCTGACCTTAACAAAGGAGACAAATGTATTCTCTTGGAACATGGAAAATGTTAAATATATAAACTTTTATAAACGTTTAAAATTGTGATTTTAAGTGAAAAAAATAGATTGAGCTGAGAGTACCGTCTGTTCCTCAGGCTGACTCGTCTTTCTTTTGAAAGTTGAACAAGCTGCTTTTGAAGGACAGGCAGCGCTGGGAGGAGGGCTGATTCTGGAACAGGCATTGCGCAGAGGGGGGCGGGGGAGAGCATTCCTTTGAAGTGTGAAGCTCTCTGCATCTGATGCGATGATGCAAGGCGGCTCGGGGAGCAAATGGCAAGCGCATTCACGGGCACATGCACTCTGTGTAATCCGCCTGCCAAAGCCCTCTTGGTCAGCTTCCCTGTTCTACCTCTATATGTCTCGACATCTGTAATGCGCAAGCGCTTTGGCAGAGGTCGAGACCTAAAAACCTGACAGATATCAAGATAATGATACACGTCCCTCTCGATCTTTTCAGACCTCCTCGCAGAAATCAGAAAGAAGAGGATGGTCAGAACACAAGGAAGAACGCGTCAAGTCCAAAGACAAAGAACCCGTTCACCAAAGTAAAAAAGCTCAAATTTCCAAAAAGAAGGTAGCAAGCATAAAAATAAGACATGCCGAAGATCTTGAGGACACAACTCAAGAACGGGGAGTGGGCTCAAACAATGCTAGACAGCGCAGCAGAAGTCACCATAGTTCGCAGGATACTGAAGGATCATCTGGAGACAGTGGACTTGAATGAATCCATTCAAGTTGAAACTGCAGACACCAGGGTTATATAAGGATTGCAAGTTGGTTCCACAGGAGCGTCAGGAATCCGAAGAATATTCCACAGCCTTCCCCTACGGCCTTCCGACTCTATCAAACACTAGAGTACGAGAGACACACCAGGGGAAAACAGGGAGACAAAACAAGGAAAGTTGGGGGGGAAAAATTGTGTTTGATGGTGATCTTCAGGATTGGATGCGTGGTACTTCAATGAGGGGAACTGGTCAACAGGTAGGCTGCAATAAAAGGTGAGTAAGTATTCTAGCTATGAAACACTATAATGAAAACACTAAGACACCTTTACACATAGAAACATCACATACCCCAGGTTCCTCATGTGTCGCTGAATTAAACATGTGAAGTCTTATATAAGGAACTTCATCTGGAGCTGTGGCAGAAATGACATAATGTGTTAGTGAGTAATTGTTGACTAGATACTGGTAGTAATAATATAGTCTAACTTGTACACTTCTCACTTCAGCTGTTCTGTAGAAGGCTTTGAAGAAACATTCACTAACGGATGGCATGTAAAGAACCTTTAGCCCACTTCTTCTGATGATGATAGGACTGTCTATGAAAACCAAAACAACATATATTAAACCATATGTATGACAAACCTTAATAAAAGTATATAAGTAGCGCAAAGGCGCTGTTGCCGTGATTCCCTGTAGTGAAGTTGAAACTGTACCCACTCTGGTCCACGCAAGAATCACACCAAATACACGAAGTAGAGTTCCAGTAAACGAATCCAGTAAGGGAAAGAAATAAAATAGTAAAGGGGAGTGAAGGGCTAAAGGAGGGGTCGGGCAGAAAGGACACTAGCTAACTATCTAATGGGAAATGAGGGCTTTATGGAAAACATACACCAGTCAGCGGAGACCAAGCCCGGCTGCCGGGTAGAGGGATTCCAGGGAGGCGGAGTCAGAATGATGCCCGACCAGACAACGGAGAGCAGACCCGGCTGTCAGGTGAAGCACACTCCGAAAAAAACCAAAAAGCTGAGCCCAGCCGGATGGCGGGGCAAAACCCGGTCGCCGGGCGGGACTCAAGGGCAAGGTGGGAAGAAGGTTCACGGCGAGTATCGTGAACAAGCAGCACTAGGGGACACAGGCGCCCAAACATGAACGCCTGTATGCAGCGAACCGCTGCTGATTGTTAGCGCAATCCGAGGCCCGCTCAGGAAACGGGGGCCAGTAACGCTCTCTTCAGTACAGCTCACAACAAACAGGAAGATCCAAATCAATACGGAAGTCAGGCAATGGAATCCAGACGGATGTGGAAACAAAGGGAGCTTGACGCAAGAACATGAAGCGTCGCTCCTTGGTTCCTGGTGCTCTAAATAGCACATTTCTTAAAGGGCCAGTGTATAGGAGTCTCAAGGCATGACAGGTTAGTGTACCTCACACGTTATATGAAGTAACACTCCGGATGGAGGGGGGCATAACTAGAAAAATAAGAGCACTCTTTTGGGAGAAGCTCTCTAAGGGCTATGACATTCTTCTAGCTGAACAAGACTGGCCACCTGAATTTGTCAGGGAGTGCCCACATGGCGAAGAGATAATTATGCCAGCCTTCTCAAATCATATTACAATTCACAAAAAATACACATATGCCAGAAAGTGGGCTGTGGCCCAAGCTCCAGCATTATATAAGAATCATGTAGGATGGGATGAGGATTCTCCTCACCATAAAATCCAGTTAAAAAATCAACCTGCTGCACAAAGGCAGTACCCAGTTAAGCAAGAAGCTAAAAAACAAATCAGGGAGATTTTAAATCAACTTGAATACCAAGGGGTGATTGAAACATGCGCCTCGTCAATGAACAATCCTTTGTTTCCTGTATCCAAACCAGGCAATTCATATCATTTAGTATTGGATTACAGACACTTAAACTCCTGTTGCAAAACATTTGCAGTACAAAATGCACATAGTGCAGCAGTGATATCGTGCACAAAAAATATAAAACCACATTAGATATTTCAAATGGGTTTTTCTGTCAAAACATTGCACCTGAAAGCAGGCATCTGACCGCTTTTTCAATTATGGGGACACAGCTACAATTTTGCCGTCCCCCCAAGGATTCAAGAATAGTCCAGGGTTATTTTCAGCCAGGGTAACAGAGTTACTACAAGCATACGATGATGAGGCATCATCTTATGTCGATGACATCTATCTTACATATGACGAATTGGACATACACTTGAAAAGAGTGAACACCATAATACTTGGGTTCGCATCTGAAGGGTATGAATTCAATTTTAAGAAATCACGAATTGCCCACCTCAACGTCCTATTTCTAGGATACGAGTTATCAAATGAAGGCAAAAGCCTGGCAGCAAACTTTCTAGAGAAATGTGCGCTGCTCCAAGCTACAAAAACGCTGAAAAACTTTCAGTACATTCTAGGTTTCCTGAATTTTGGAAGAACTTAAGTTCTAAATTACGCAGAAAGGGTTAAACCTCTCTACGAACTAATCAAACCTGATTTCAAGCTGACTAATTCGACTCAAACACACACAGAAAGTCTGCGTTCAGTCCAAGCAGACATTTTAACAAAAACACAGTTACAGACACACGAAAACTTGCGCAATCTTGTGATCCGAATCATCCCAGGGAGATGCGGATTCACGTACCTGACCTTTAATGAAGGAGAAACGGTACCAATAGCATACAAATCACACTTGTACACACAAGCTGAAATGAAGTTCACTTCTACTGAGAAAATTCTGACAGCGGTTAAAACTGAAGTAGCAAAAGAGAGAGCTCTCGCGCAGGGTAAACGCATAATGATCATTACACCTGTACCTGCCTTAGAGGCAGTGACCAAAGCAAGCATCCCAAATGCTAAAGCTCTACATCCGAGATGGATACAATGGGTTAACTCTCTTGCTGCAACAGACGTTGAATATGTTTTTGACCCCAGCTTGAAAACACAAGAATTTCTCCAATACAAACACGAATGTCCTCTGCCGACCGAAATTCTGCCTCTAGAACATTACGGCTGTATAATATATGCAGACGGATCAGCACAGCCCGCTACTGGGGGTGAACAACCCTTTAGTGCTGCATGCGCAATTGTTAAAGGTCGCTGGCGCGAAGGCAAATTCAATTCAATTCAATAAACTTTATTCGGAAACATGTAAATCATGTCCATAAAAGTACATACATACAAGAAAAACATATTAAAATATACGAGACAATCGCAATCCACTAAGAAAGAAAATACAGTATGGTACATATAATAAATCAGATAACGCACTTTAAAAGGTTTTGAATAAAAAGAAAATGTTCTATAAAGAATTTATATATATTATTTTTAAAAAATCATGCTTTTCCTATAGCTGATGGCCCTAAGTAAAAAACTGGCCGTATAAAAACAGATGTCAGGATGATGCAAGTTAAAAAGTAATTTCATTGCCGCTTTAACAGTTCTAGCTCCAAATTTGATAAATAAAGGTTTTAAAAAGAATTTACGACATTCGCTATACAAGTTACAAGTAAGTAGAAAGTGCTCTGTGCTTTGTTCTGAAATGTTGTCACACCGACAAAGACCTGTGGGGCGTGTTTTAATCTCGGGGAATGCAACCAATAGGTGGACCGTACCCATCCTCAACCTAGTAAGAACAAACCGGTGTTGCCCTTTAGTTACCTGAGTGAGGTAGGGATGTAGTCCCACAATTTCATTCAAATGGTTATAACGTACACAGCTGGAAAGTTTGAGATCATCCGTGGCCCGTCTTTCTGCACAATGATTTAGGAAAATTGATTTCAGACTCTCTTTAGAGAGATCCGAAGCAGAACGGTGATCTGATGTGACGTCAAACCCGAACACATTAGAGAAGGATTCAATTATGTATTTAATCCATGGGATTCTGTGAAAATAGTCAAGACGAAGACAATCCTCAATGATGGCCCTATTAAATGAGGTTTCGTCTTTCAACCAAACCGAGCGCCACAACATCAAAGGTCTCAATAATAATAGATCATTTAGATGACATAGTCCTAATTCTTTATGGACCAAACTATTAGCAGTAGAAGTCGGGAGACACAATAATTTTTTCAGAAATGTATTCTCTTCTACCTGTAAAGATTCTGCCCTGGAAACCCCCCATACCCCTGCTCCGTATAGGGCAGCAGAGAGACACCTAGCTTCAAAAATCTTAAGCATTGCTTTAGGTCTTCTACTACCTAATTTACTTGCAAAAGCAAATATTCCATTGGCACTCCTGGTCATTTTGTCGCGCACCACCTTGTGCTCGATATCCCAGCGGCCATTTTTGGAAAAGTTGACCCCCAGGTAGCAAAAATTTTCCACGCACTGCACCTCTTGACCATCGATGAGATACCTATAGGGCTTTTTAGTTTTGACTTTACTAGCTCCACACTCCATCACATAGGTCTTACTTTTATTAATGACCAGCTTTCTCTTTTCGATAAAGGCCACAAATTTATCCATCAAAAGCTGTAGGCCCCGAGGGGTCCTAGAGAGCAACACAGCGTCGTCCGCATAGAGTAACACGGGGATGGTACTTGTGTTTACTCTAGGGGCGTCCGCTGGTGCCTTCTTTAAGATTGAGTCTATTTCATTAATAAACAGAGTGAAAAGCAAGGGTGCCAAAACACACCCTTGTCTAATACCTCTCCTGACCCTAAATTTGTCTGTACATTCGCCCGAAGGCCCATAACGGACGCTCGAGCTAAGCCTCTCGTATAGACGGGCCAGAAAGTATATAATTTCCCTAGGTGCTCCCATTTCTAGCAAGGTAGTCCATAGAATTGCGTGATCCACCAGGTCAAAAGCGCTGCTCAGGTCAGCGAAACAGAGGTAGAGTGAACCATTTTTAGCTCGGGTATATTTCCCTATCAGGAGTTCCAGGTTTAAGCATTGTTCGATGCAGCCTCTGCCTTTCCTGAACCCATATTGACAGTCTGTCATTATCTGGTTAGACTCTGCCCACTCTTCCAATCGGACGAGGAGTACACGGCTCATAATCTTGACGGACGAATCCAGCAATGAGATTGGCCGGTAGTTTTTAACATTCCCTCGGTCCCCTTTCTTATGGATCGGAACTATTATGGATTCAGACCAGGTGCACGGAAAGGTATAGCGAACAGCAGCATTAAAAACTTTGACTAGTACTGGTCCCCAAGTCTCAGGTGCAAATTTGTACATATCGACTGGGACACCGTCGGGTCCCTGGGCCTTACCACCCTTACTAGCCCTGATACTACTTAGGACCTCCTGCAAGGTGAAATCTAAATTAAGTACTGGCCAAGAACAACTTATCGGCAACGTTACCATATTAGAGTTAAAAATACCAGAAAAGTGCTGTACCCACGATTCCTTACCCACGTTTGAGGTTAACACGGGAAGTTTATCATCTTTTAAAAGGGGGCTATTTACTACTGCCCAAAAAAGAGTACAATTGTTTGATGCAGCCGCTAGATCCAGACGCTCCCAAGCTTCCTCACGTAATTCACCTTTCCTTTGCTTAAGGGCCAGATTATAGCCGGATCTAAGCTTAGCCACAACTGTTTTGTCTCTAGGTTTAATGGATAGTGCGTTTTTCAGTGACTTCAATGCCACAGTACAGGCATTATTGAACCATCCCCTAGCTTTGTTATTAAAATTTCCAGCCAGCCTAGTAAACTTACCACTAATAAAAACATTGATTTTCATAAAGTAAAGGATACAGGCCTCCATGTTTGGTTTTTCATCAATAATTGATGTGATATCAGGTAAGCAGCTTGAGATAATGCAATTAGAAGTTACTTCTGCTCTATCCCCTGCCCACCTTATCCTAAATCCATTCGGCCTATGTACCTCAATGTTTATGATAGGGCTACTATCTGGGGTTGTACAAACTTTCCAAAACCTAGTTTCGATAACAAGACAGTTATGGTCACTAACCAAGTAATCAACAACCTTGACATCGGAGCTAAAATGAGCTAATTCGGAAGACATGCAAATAAAATCAATTACAGTGTTTGCCCCTCTCCCCACAAAAGTTGGCAAACTATCACCCTTCCCGTCCTGCTCAATCTCTAGGATCTCCAAATCGTAGTCTAATAGGAAGGAGTTCAAAGTTTCTCCATATGTATTGTGTTGGAAATGCGTAGCTGGCTCTCCAACACGATTCAAAGTACCACACAACTTATGGTTAGAGAGAGGACAAACAGAAATGTTAAAATCTCCAACATATATGAACTCAAAAACTATATTAGAAACTTTCATCAATTTTTTGATTGCGACGTCTAATTCTAAAATGACCGTGTATCTGCTGGCATCAAAAACATTATTATACATGTTAATCAACAAAATGTTTTTGTCTGCCTCATCAGCTAACCACAGCAATTGGGAATTGTTGCCCACAGTGATATGCTCCTTCACCCTTATTCGCATTTTCACAGAGGTCAGAATTAGCAAACCACCTTTAGCCCTCCCTGAGGTAGTAGCCGTTGCTTGTAACTCGTATGCTACAAAACCATCGAGGCCCTTAAAATTTAGACACCAGGTCTCTTGTAAACATATGATATCAAATGTTCTAATAAGTTCTAGCCACCCCAATACTTCTAGTTTAGAGGCTAGTCCTGCGATATTCCAACTAGCAATAAGGCGAGATGTTGATGCCCCCTCTAAAGTATTACAAGATGGACCCACATACTTAGGCTGTATACTACCAGTAGTACTTGGGGACTGATGTAAATCAAATCCTGCACCCACTTCAGCAAGCTCATGTCTGACCTCTTGTCAATCGCAATTATTAAGACCAGACAAGGCATCATATCTATTATGTAATTGCGTGCTTGGTACTAGGGGGGATGCCCAGCGATTATGCATATTCAAGTGGTTATCCCAACCTAGTGCTGGTGTTTTCGGTAGAGTTACGTTTTGCTGTTCCCCATAGAAGAATTTTAATGTTAGGGGTACCACCGTACCTCTTCTACGCTGAGGTGGGAGAATATGTGTTAGGACATTAGGAAGTACATCGGGGTGGGCAAACGTTACCACCACACAGTCCCCTTTAAATCTTTTGGGGCGATTCCCTATCCAGGGAACACGTTTAGCTGATTTGATATCATGCGCCAGTTGCTGTGACCCACCAGGCGCTAACCTCATATTACCTGAGAGCCAGTGTAGGGCCTTACTGCACAAAGAGCTGGATGACTCGGTAATACCGTCATCCAGCAGGGGTACATTGGCTAACACCAGAACGACAGGTGAAGCTTCCTCAATAAACTGCAGGGGGTCTGTTCCGTGGGTTTGTGCTTGGGGTAAATTTTCTATCACTGGGCACTCTACAGTAGTTGCAATATTGTGATTAACTTTCGGGGCCGGCATATGCACTACATTAGTCGACACACCAGATGGCCCTTCCCCGGCTTGATTAACCCTTGCGGAAGTATCTCTTATTGTTAGTAAAGTATTAAGGCTACCTATTTCCTCCGTCAACTTTGTTTGCACACCTCCAAGTCGTTTAACTTCTGCCTGTAATTTATCTATTTTGGAGATCAGAGGTTTTACAATTTCGAAAAGTTTACCCTCTACAACCTCAAGCAGTTTAGTTAACATTTCATCATCTCCTCTGTTTCTTATAATCCCTTCTCCTACAGCCTTTTGAGGAGCTCTAGAGGAGCCTGGGGATAATGTTCTTTTCCTTTTCACTCTTGGCCTTTGCCCGCCCTGTTTCCGCTGATTTTTCACACAGGCGCGCACAGGCCGTGGTGTATGCTCAATCAGTGGTAGATCATCCTCCACAGGACCAGATACAGTTTCTGAGTCTGAATCAATAACATTGTCAGAGTCTACATCCAGAGTGACAGGAGATGCTAGCGTAATCAATGGCTGGCTATCAGTCTCAATCGTAGATGATACATTTGGTGAGACCCTATTTTCCACCAACACGAAGGGGCTATCCTCAGCTGACAGAGGTAGAGTAGGGCTTAACCTACGCAAATCTGGTGACTGGCTTAGCCCAAGTGATTCCCTCCTTTGTTCATTTATTTTCTTTACAGTTTGCACAACATAATTATCCATGGTATTTGCGGGCAGAGCAGCAGGTTTCTTTTTTGTTGCCATTTATATGTCACACGGTTCACAAACAACACTGCAACAAAGTCTTACTTGTTGATGAATCTCTGGTGGACCAGGGGGTTGGGCCCTGCCCCTGCCTCCTCGTACCGATGAGGGCCGTAGAGGGCCCGCCCTTTGCCCGGGCTTCGCCCCGGGCGTCCCGCGCAGCGGGTATCAGAGTCGCTTTTGTGCGCCTCCTGGCGGATCTATGACAGAATATCGACTACAAAAATATCGACCTACAAGAATATCGAGTCAACAATATCGAGGGCAAAAATATCGACATCCTATCTACAACATGGTAAGTACAAAAATATCGAAAAAATAATATCGTTGTAAAAAATATCGATGTTAAAAATATCGATTTTTTTTAATATATATAAATGTAAAAGTAAGTATATAACACTAATAAATAAAATAAACATATTTAAAAGTATCTAATAATGTTTAAAATTAATAAATAAAAATATATACAGTAAAGATATAATATATATGTACTAAACAATAAGTATTAATAATTAATTTACTAAAAATACCCCTTTACCCAAAAACTGAAAACTGACCCTGAACCCTAAAAATACCCCTTTACCCAAGAACTGAAAACTGACCCTGAACCCTAAAAATACCCCTTTACCCAAGAACTGAAAACTGACCCTGAACCCTAAAAATACCCCTTTACCCAAAAACTGAAAACTGACCCTGAACCCTAAAAATACCCCTTTACCCATGAACTGAAAACTGACCCTGAACCCTAAAAATACCCCTTTACCCATGAACTGAAAACTGACCCTGAACCCTAAAAATACCCCTTTACCCATGAACTGAAAACTGACCCTGAACCCTAAAAATACCCCTTTACCCATGAACTGAAAACTGACCCTGAACCCTAAAAATACCCCTTTACCCAAAAACTGAAAACTGACCCTGAACCCTAAAAATACCCCTTTACCCATGAACTGAAAACTGACCCTGAACCCTAAAAATACCCCTTTATCCATGAACTGAAAACTGACCCTGAACACTAAAAATACCCATTTACCCATGAACTGAAAACTGACCCTGAACCCTAAAAATACCCCTTTACCCAAAAACAGAAAACTGACCCTGAACCCTAAAAATACCCCTTTACCCATGAACTGAAAACTGACCCTGAACACTAAAAATACCCCTTTACCCATGAACTGAAAACTGACCCTGAACCCTAAAAATACCCCTTTACCCAAAAACTGAAAACTGACCCTGAACCCTAAAAATACCCCTTTACCCATGAACTGAAAACTGACCCTGAACACTAAAAATACCCCTTTACCCATGAACTGAAAACTGACCCTGAACCCTAAAAATACCCCTTTACCCAAAAACTGAAAACTGACCCTGAACCCTAAAAACACCCCTTTACCCAAAAACTGAAAACTGCCCCTAAACACTCAAAATACCCCTTTACCCAAAAACCCAAAAATGACCCTGAACCCTAAAAATACTCCTTAACCCAAAGTTAAATAATATTATTTAATTAGCAATTAATAATTAATTAACAATAACAATAAAGTAAATATATTAGCACATAAGCTGTAATTAATATAATTTAATAATTATTATCATTTTTCCCCAATTAATTAATTAACAGTAACTAAAAATTATATATAAATAAATTACTCTAATAATGTAATTAACTAACTAATATTATTTAATTACCAATTAATTACTAATTTAAAATATGTACCAAATTATATTAATTAATTAACTAATTAATATTAATTATTTGCCAATTAATTACTTATAAATATTTAAAAACATATATTAATTAATTAATTATTATTAAATTACTCCCCACCCTATTCCCCTATAAACCCACATCCCGCTACAGAAAATATATATCAATTAATCAATTAATTATTTCCCAATTAATCAATATTAATTAGCAAATAATTATAATTAATTAATTAATCCTACTAATTATTAATCAACTTACCATAATTAAATTACTTCCCACCCTATTCCCCTATAAACCCACAACCCGCTCCGGTACTAAAACATCAAATTTACTTATAAATTTCTATATTATTATAGAAAATGTATACACATATAATAGTAATTATTTTAAATACTTAAATTAAACATATAACACATACATAATAAAAAACTATAAAATAATACAAATATCGATATTAGTGTCATCGAAATTATTAACATCGATATATATGCTATCGATATTACTAACTTCGATATTACTTACATCGATATTAAGTATTTCGATATTACTTACCTTGGGTCGATATTCTGTCCTACGATATTCTTGCCTTCGATATTATGCTCCTTCGATATTACAGACTCGATATTATGGTAAGTCGATATTTACAACTCGATATTTTGACTGTCTACCCTCCTGGCGCCCTCGCGTAGTTGGTGAGCGCGCCGCCGCGTTGCCTGCCGGGAATTGAAGTCCCGGAGCGGCGGCGCGTGTAGTCTTGGTGTTAGCTGACTCTCGGCGGTGGCGGCTCTGTTCCCGGTATCTGTTTTGCCCCAGAAATGACTCCTGGCGGTGGCGGCATGGCAGCGTCAAGCAGGTGAGAGTTTCACTGGTCCCCCCGCTCCGCCGGTATCAGAGTCGCTTTTGTGCGCCTCCTGGCGCCCTCGCGTCGTTGGTGAGCGCGCCGCCGCGTTGCCTGCCGGGAATTGAAGTCCCGGAGCGGCGGCGCGTGTAGTCTTGGTGTTAGCTGACTCTCGGCGGTGGCGGCTCTGTACCCGGTATCTGTTTTGCCCCAGAAATGACTCCTGGCGGTGGCGGCGTGGCAGCGTCGAGCAGGTGAGAGTTTCACTGGTCCCCCCGCTCCGCCGGTATCAGAGTCGCTTTTGTGCGCCTCCTGGCGCCCTCGCGTCGTTGGTGAGCGCGCCGCCGCGTTGCCTGCCGGGAATTGAAGTCCCGGAGCGGCGGCGCGTGTAGTCTTGGTGTTAGCTGACTCTCGGCGGTGGCGGCTCTGTTCCCGGTATCTGTTTTGCCCCAGAAATGACTCCTGGCGGTGGCGGCGTGGCAGCGTCGAGCAGGTGAGAGTTTCACTGGTCCCAAATTCAAACCTATGGTCACTAAAAGTCAATAACTCGGAGACTGTACAGCTCAGCGAGCTGAACTACAGGCTTTCAAGATGGCGCTTGAAAATACGGATCGCAAATTCCAAACACTAATAGTGTGCGATTCATATTTCTGCGTTGAATATTACAACGTAAATTTGCAGAACTGGGTTAAAAACGGGTAAAAAAATTCCAAAGGTGGCATATTTAAGCATAAAATGCTTTGGGAACAAGTAGTTCTTTTACAGAAAGAACTACAAAAGACTCACATGATTCATACACTGAGTCATCAGCGTGATGGCGTTCATGTTGCAGGGAGTTCATTGGCTGATGAAGCCACGAAGGCAGCTGTGCAAACGGCTTCCGTAGCTACAATTGCTCGCTCAAAAAGAGTAATAGATGGGGAAACGCTATTAGCAGTGAATGCCTCAATGGATGGCAATCATGCAGCATTACCTCTAAACTATCCACTCACTTATACATACATAATTGATGCAAACTACGTTCCTTTTGCTCAAATCCCTGGAGTGGGGGACAGAGTAATTCCAAACAGGAAGCGGAGAGCTTACTTGGTTCAAGAAGCACATATGGGAGAGGGTCTGACACATCAAGGGATCTTGAAATCTCTTATAGAGTTCGAAGAGATGTAACTGGTGGGCAGGAATGAGCATCCAAGTTTACGAATTTGGAATAAACTGTGATACCTGTTACAGATACCATAGCTTTGACAACCACCAGATACCTGACTACAGTGTAGCCAGCCCAGTTCAGATACCACTGTTAGACAGCATTCGGCTATCTACGCGCAGACGTCCCAACAGACAGGTGCGAACCCACAACTACTAGCACAAGATTTATTTGGTTATGGCCCCAGCGCTCGGCTGATGCCAGAACTGTTATAAAGGATTTGCAAGTCTTTATCAGCACATACGCAATCGGCACGCTACATTCTGACCAGGGTCCTGCGTTTAGCTCTCGAGCTTACAAGGAGGCTATGGTTAGTTCGGGCGTTGCATTGCGGTATTCTAGTCCCTTCCATCCTGAGGGTAATGCGGTAGTGGAAAGAAAAAACCGTGACATAAAGCAATCCATAACAGCTAAGGCATTAGGTTCGGGTGATGGGTGGGTCAAACATTTAATAAGTGTCCAACGTAGTCTTAACAATCTGCCAAGAAATTATCTGGGGGAATCACTACTTATGAATTACTGTTTGGTACTAGAATGATATTCGAAGACCTCGATTGTCAAAATTCAGTGGTGGAACAAAAACCCTTTGATGTCAAAGATCGTTTGGCTGTTTTACAGGACCTAAATGAAACAAGAAGACGTCTGAGTAACACAACACAAAAGCCAACAGCCACTGAAGAAAAACCACCTGTCCAAGCAAGACCTGTCTGGATTACAAAGATTGGGGATCTAGTCAGGGAAAAGATAGCGGTGAAGAAGGAATTTGGGCCTTCTTACAGAAAAGCAGTGCCTGTCTTAGCAATCCAAGGAATAAGATCAGTAGTACTACCGCCCCTTGCTGGTAAAAAGGAGAACCGAGTCGTGTCCATCGACCTGGTCATACCACAATCACGTGGCCAATAATAAGTAGTAGGCCAAGTGGACTCCCAAGATGTAGCAGAAGACCAAATCTTGCTACTATCCAAGAGGTTCAGACTGAAAGACTTATCACGTTTGATAACCCTGCAGTAAAAAAAGAAGGTCTATGTAACAAAGCCATGGAATTCGTGCCTCTTGAAACTCAAACAGTTCGTCAAGAAACACCTGTCTACAATGATGTAGCCTCTGACTATACCAATATGACAAAGGAAGAAGCAACTCCAAAGATTAATAAAAATCCTGATGCAATTCCAACAATTGACAGAACTGCCTCTGGCTATTTCATCAACTTTGATACATTTTCTGAGGATCCAAGTAACCTGAAGAAACACCAGCAAATAAAACTCTCAAAGAAAAAACAACAGAACTCTTTCATCAACTTGAAAAAATATATCTGTTTTCACCAAGGATTAAATTTTGGATTGGTTTAGGTGTATTTTTTCTCCTGCTATGGCTGATTTTAGTTTTAAGCTTGGGACAAATGATAGATGGAAAATACAGTACAATGGACACAACAAGTCAGAAAATCAACTTGGTCCTAAAACCTCACAAATCATCCCATCGTGAAAAGAGAGACCTGTCATCAGTAAACATCACAGCCGTTCCTATACCTGGTGGTATAGCATGGGATAGAACTGATTATGACATCTATGGCCCGGTGGAGCTGCTGAAGATTCTACACCAGTTCAAGCTTTCTTTAAGTGACTTTGTATCACCCAGCACATTTTCTGATGATTGGGACTTTGAGACTATTAATAATATGATGTCAGATTTAGAAATGTCTGCAAAATTTACTGAACATGACTACTTAGAAGGTTCATCAGATTATGAACAAATGTATTGCTTTAATCACTATGGTCACCACTATTTGCACAAATCTGCAAGTCCTAGGAATTTTTTTTACTTATAATCAATGGGAACATTGTCCCACGGCACCAAAAGGCAGTTTGAAAACATTTCATGAAATGTTTTCATACTTCTCAGGGTTTAATGTTACAAATCCAGAAACGTTTTATTTTAAAAATGTAAATAAGACAGGAATGAAAACAATGTTGACCAACACTAAACAAATTTATTCTGCAAACTTTTATGGTCAGATGTCTACATTAGGTTTTGACTATTGGAAAGACAACATTGAGGCAAAAACTGTCTGGGGCACGAAAGACTGGCAGGTACAAGATTTAGATGCCTTGTTCAGAGCCTGCATTATACCAGAACAAATAATGTTTTTAAATGACACTGTTCAACAGACTTCTCGTCTTGGCCTGGCTAAGATAAAAGATTTAAATAAACCGTCTATACCTAAAGCCACTTCTGAGAGTAATGATGCTACAGAAAAGGAGGTAGACGTACCATATATTTTAACGCAAAGCAGAACTAATCCTGATTGGAAAAAATGGTTAATCTGGCCCACAGACACCAATAACTGTCATGATAGATTCCTGAAAAAAACACAGGGGTTAAAACTGAATAGGCCAGATCCAAGATACTTCCAGAGACAAAATCCAGGGATAGTAACAACATACAGTGTAGGAAAACTATGCCTTGAGTGGCTAAAGACATCCACACTTCCGGAAATCAAACAACAGTTATCTTTACTTAAAGAAAGCAATGATTAATGAGATTTCTTATTGGGGCCTCGCAAACCACGGCAAAAACGTTTCATATACGCCAGTATATACGCTGCGTACAACGAAGCTTGGAAAATAACGCAAATGGAAACTGAAGAAAGAATACGAGAAATTGATTGGATTAATTTAGAGAAAGCTCTCTCTGTAGTGGACAATGGGTTAACGACTCTGTTCTCCAGAATATATTTATTGGACAGCATTGTATCCTCTGCAATTGATATAATGGAACAGGACTTGCTAATGTTAGAACATGGCCAGTCTCAATTACGTTCAATAATGCAGTTAAGGCTAGGCGTTGCAAAATCTTCGTTCAGGCTACGTGCCATGGTGTATAATCAACACAACGTCATTGTTTGCTGTATTTAACCTTACAGATAAACAAATCTCTTTAGCACAAAGAGGAGCAGACTATACGGTGCTGAGCATTGAAAAACTGGAAAGATTACCATTGACAGTTTCTGAGAAGCCTGTCATTGAATGGATAATTCATGGCACCATCATGATACCAGTGACGATTTTCCAATTTCAGTATTGTCTACAGCATATGCCAGCGGGCCTGTAGGAAAGGTTGGGTAAAGAATACATTAAGTCAACATGGACTTTAGCTACAACACATAAATGTTGGAACAAGGGAAAAGAGGTATTCCTTAGTGGAAAAAATTGTAAAAACTCACTAAGTGGTACACTTTTGTGCAAAGGTATTAATTTACACGGAGTCTGCGACGGTTCTGCAAATAACCTCTCTTGCCACCTGCACGGTACTCCCTCCACTGTGATAGAACCCATTTTCAGGCAGCTATCCAATGGCAGTTACGTTATGTTGAATGATCACAGCTGCTGTGGCATGATGCCAGGAAAACTTTATCTCGTTAGTGTGTCGTCCATGGTCACTTGTTGTATGCAAGTATTGTATCCAACGCACAAGAAAGACAGTGGGACGGCATTATGGCCTTCACTGAATATCTCTTCTATACGAATTGATACTTTAAGCAGAATAAAAGCCATTCTTTTGCACTAATCTGTGCCACTGACCTCATCTAGAGAAACGTATGATCTGCAAGTTGCGAGGACATCTGCAGAGATATATGCATTATTATCAACAAACTGCCCAGTACATTTCGCAGAAATGTTAAGTCAAATCTTAAACATGTCTGATACCAGTGGCATCGCACATGTATTTAAGACCATTTTTTCGGGACTGTTAACACCATTTGAAGCAGTCCTCTGCATTTTTCAAAATTATGTGCACTCTGTGTTCAGAGGCCTGCCTCTCATCTTTAAACTCGAAGCAGGAATTATATTTTTATTTCTTCTGCTCCGATATGGCAAGTCCGGTAACCGACGATACCCAGACCACCATGGAAGGGACCCTCCTTGCCATGAGGTATAGTGAGAGGATTACACAGATTCTTGGCTTGGCTCGTTTAAGAGATCTGAACATAACCTGGTTTCTATCGTTCAGACCAATCTCGCAAGATTGCATCTTACCTGTTCTACAATGCCTGCTTTGCAGAGAGGAATGCGTGTTGGACCTTTGTCTTACACTTCCATCAGTCCTGCCATCGGATGTTGACGCCTTGCTAGGTCCGGTAACGACTCATGCATTGTGTTGTCCCCAACGGCTACCAATCCTGATCACGGCATTCTTTGAGGTCTCACCAGTAAGTCTAACTGAGGGTGAGATACGAGGATCAACAGGCACACAGGTACTATCTGATATGAACACCGCTAATGCGGCACCTGGCGCTGACGGCAATGCTTCTCATCTATGCACATTTAATCTGCTAGATCAAGTAGTTCCACTTTCACCTACTGTGGTAGACGATTTCTTTGCCAGCCTTGATGATCTGATGTTTTCTCCTGACACCGAGAATAACTTTTGATTCATGCACACAGCGTTCCCTGAACTCTGAAATTCGGCCTTCAAATTTTGAAAACAAAGACTTCTAACTTTGGAACTCTATTTTTTCACAGCCAATTGAATTTTTTCTCTCAAAAACATTGAACTTTTTGGCACAGACTAATCTGCTTAAAGTAGAACTATTCTTAGAGAACAAAAAATTATTTTCCTCTTTTTGAAACACTGCCTAGAGAAAATATTTGGCCTTATCCTCATATAACAATTGACATGTTATGTTATGAAATGGTCTCAACCTTTCTGTCTGTATTTAAGAGCCATTTTCATAAATGTAATTTAATGATTCATTCAGTTTGCATATTTAGATACCATACTCTATGCTTAGAATGACATCACTTCCTTAAAATGCGTTCTGTAGAAATGCTCAATATTTTTTCTTTTCTCATGTACAACCATTTCAAGTGCATTTTTTTATGTATTTTGGGGTGGGACTGTAAACACTAGCTTTAGATATGTTCAGTGCTTATTAGGTTAGCTTTATTGAACTTAAGATCGTGGAGTGGGTGGTGTAAATGAATCTAGGACCCTAGTGTAATTTTCCCGATTCATGCCCTTATATAGGTATACTTTATCATATCCTTATATAGGCATAGAAATCACTACCATATTTGGCCTGAGCCTTACAGCCCAAATACGACATGGCTACATCCACTAAGTTCCGAGAATCAACAACGATTTCTTGGAAAAACCTGCCTTCAGCAGCTAGGGACTTCCCCCTGCTTGAATAGTAAGTTCTCCAAGAAATTCTGGTGTTTTCCAAGAAATTAGCCTTTGAGTGACGTTATTAAGTCCAAACATGCGTCAAACTCGGCACCTTCAAAGTATAAATATGCCTAGGTTTGCCCAGACAAAGACACAGTGGTTTGGAGCAGATCGACTATCTACTTGCCCGACACCCTGCAGCAGCAAGTGCTGAAGGAAGCCGACCCTCCAACTGACGCGCTGAGAGAGACGCTGTCTTTTCTCTTGCCGAAAAATCCAGCTCCAGTGTTTCCGGCTTACCCTTCCGGGTATCTGGGAAATCGAGTCCTGAGAGAGAGATACGAGACCTCCTTCATTCTAAAACCAAGGTACGGAGTTGATTAGGCCTCTTAGAGAATTCTTGGAATAGATTCCTGGCAGAGAACTACTAAACTTAAGCTACTCCTCACTTACTTCTTCCTTCGTACTAGACTTAGGTTAGGTACACCGAGGTAGGCGTATTTTAGAAGCACCAGTTGAGTACTTTTAGTCATTATTTATTACTGTATGTATTTTATACATTTTATGCACTTTTATGGCTTAGAAACCATATCATGCATTAAAACCGTACTACTTTATAATACTGTGTGTATTATATGCCTTGTACTTTATAACCAGTATTACGATTGTGGCAGTTCATTTCCAATGCTTGAGAAAGAAGACTGTACAATAAATACTTTTATTGAAAATGCCCGTCTCCCTATTTCTCTGCATCTCTGGTGAAACGAAGCATGCACGATTGACTGAGTAAAATAGTTATCTATTGTTTCCGCAACTCTAGAGATTTGATTTCTTATTCTTGGGAAACAAAGTTGTCATGTTTATGCGGATGTCAGAAACTAATCCCTTCTTGTGAATTCGAGAAAGTTTCTAGTGACCTCTGAGCTAGCTGGCACTCACTATTAAGTTTAATATATTCGGTAGAGACCAAGTAGACCTCAGTTCTACGTCTAAACTACAGTATATATTATTCCAATGTGCAGAGCCTATTGGGAATATAGGAACTACACTACAATCACAAAGTCTCACAGATGAGTTGCGGAAAACTAGTCACAGGGATCCACCAATGGTGTCAGTAAGTTCCACACTGGTCTGCAATGCAGATGCATTTTTTAAACCACCCCCACCTTTCAATTCTGCTAAAAAGCACAATATTGATGATAGATGGACTGCATGTATAGAGACATTTGATGATTTCATTGATGCACTTGAAGAGACTGAAAGCAAAAAGATTATCAAGTATCTCAAAGGTCTTGCTGGTGGTGATGTGAAAGAAGTCATAAAGAAAATGCAGCAAACTGGCAATTATATATTGTCAGATAAAGATACACTGAATTTCAAGTTCCATCCAGTACCAAACGTTAATTACGAAAGATGCATTTTCAGTCAAGAACACCAAAAAGTTGAGTTTGTGCAGAAACTTGATAAGCTCATCAAACAATGTAAGTTCAATTAATTTAATGATGAGGAAGCTATACTACTTAGTATTATTGATGCATGCTTGTAAAGATTCATTCAGGGGCCGAATGCTGAGAGAAACGTAGGGGCATATATACAAGGGAATGGCGGAGTGTGGCGTTAAGCACAAAATGCTATTGCCACAGTCCGCCATTCTGAAAACACGGGGCTGAGGCGTATTTACAAAGATCTGGCACATTCCTGCACTTTCCCTAGTGCTGGTGCTAAAGTAAGCTGCCTAGCGCCAATGCTGGCACCCTTACACCACAGTGTAAGGGTGCCTGCATTGAGGGAATGATTGTTTATGTGCAGGAAGTTATCCCTTCCTGCACATAAAAAAAATCACAAATAGTGATTTGGAAATTGTATGTGTGCTTTATTGTGCAGCAAACATAGAAGTTGCAAATCATAGGTTTTTTAAATGATTATTTATGTGCAGGAAGGGACCATCCATGTGCTTCAAGGTACAGCAGCAAGCGCCTGTCTGCTAAATTTCAGTACAGCTGCTGTAGTGAGAATGATTTCTGTGAATTACAATTGGAATGTTTACCACAAAATAGAAAGTTAATTTCCTTTATTCTTTCATGGTTTTGGAAAGCTTAAGACTATGAAAGTAAAGTTACATATTAATGACGATGTTCGTCCTGTTGCTCAGAGACATAGACGAGTCCTTTTTATTTACAAAAAGCTGTTGAAAAAGAACTTTAATCGTTACTTATTGATCTTTCAACTGGTCTGATGCCATGGATTTCTCCCATAGTGGTAGTGCCCAAATAGGGCACTAAAGCTGCTGTACGCATATATATTGATACGCACCAAGCAAACAAGGCAATTGAACGTGAACAACATTCAGGTCCTCACATTGGTGACATGCTAACACAATTAAATGGTGCAAAGGTATTCTTTCACCTTGATTTAAATTAAAGTTATCATCAGGTGGAATTTGAAGACAATTGCAGGTATATTACAAACTTTTCTACATGTGTCAGTCTGTTTCAATATAAGAGGCACAGTTTTGGTGTGTCATCGGAGGCACAACTTTTTCAAAACATCATTGGACGCATTATACAGCCAGTTGGGAATGCATTCAATTATAGCTACGACATTTAGATTTTTAGAGCTACACAGAAGGAGCATGTTAAAGCTCTCAACCAAGTATGTTGTTTATTGACGGATGCAAGCCTGACTTTGAATGCAGACAAGTGTGAGTTCCACAAGAAAAAGTAAACAATTATTTGGCCATATCTTTTCAGACGGGGTAAAATATCGGATCCTGCCACAATACAAGCCCTGTCAAATGATGACTCCCCCACAAGATGTTTCTTTGATACGTGTATTTCTTGGCATGGCTAGTTACTGTTCAAAATACATACAAGACTTAGCTACCAAAACTGCCACCTTACAAGAGTTAATGAAGGAAAATATTTCATTCAAGTGGTCACAAGAATGTGAGAGAAGTTTCATGAAAATCAAACAAATCATTGAAACTGCTACTGAAATTGCCTGTTTTTATCCAAAGCTTCATACAAAGGTTGTTGTTGACGTTAGTCCAGTTGGGTTACGCACCATCCTGGCACACCACAGCGTACACCCCCATGCTCTAAGGCATATTGTGGCATATGCCACTATAAGTTTGCCCCAGACAGAACCTGCTTACTCAACCTGAGAAATAAAGCTTTGCCGCAGTATGGGCTTGTGGTGAAGCCTTTTACGCTGGTAACTGATCATCAAACTTAATTGAATATCTTTGCAATCCAAAAGCCAAAATGCATCTTCGCATTGAACGGTGGGGACTAGGATTACAAGAGTATGAATATACCATTATGCATCGTCCTTGGAAGGATCAAAACATTGTTGACTACTTTTCCAGAGTGCCTATAAAAGGTCATGGTACTCAATCTAAGATGAGTGAAGCCTACTTTAATTTAATTGTAAAGTCAAATACGCCAGCTGGCATATCGTTAGCCTCGATCATCACTGCCACAAGCCATGACAGTGACACGCTGAAGTTGAAAATATAATTGCACATCTGTTATGAAACTGACATGCTCGACCTCTCACCAGTGATGGTGACTACCAAAAGTACAAAAAAGTTAAAGATCAACTATCTATAACTCAGGGAAGAGCAAGGGGGTCTGACCATGTTGCGTGCAACATTGCAACATCTCAACTCCTAGACAAAGCAGGTGAGTAAACTTGGGAGCGGTATAAATACCTGAATGTGCCCAAGATGGCCACAGAAATGTGCTGCAATCTTGGGAGACCTCAGCAAATCTCGTGGAAAGGGCCTGAACACAGTGCCTCTGGCGATGGGACTGATAAGAAGTGCAGAGGGGAGGCTGAGAAACAAAACAAACATTTCTTTTTGTATCTCTATTATATCAATATGAAGTTTGCACGTGCTGGGAGGGTTAGATTACTCAAAACAATCCCATAATCCCTTGGAGTTTGCAAAATTTGCGGGGTTGAGATTTACCTGAGATAATTCATAACCTGGGGTGGTAAAGTGGCGTGAGATTGTGAACACTCTGAACAATTTTGAAAAACATCTACATACTCCTGGGTTTCTACATGTCACTTTGTATGTGCCTGCATTTCAGCCCTCCACTCATTGCTTACACACACTTCTGCACAGAGACTAGTTCTATCTCTGGAACTTCCGCTTGCACCATTGCTCATGTCCATGATCTATGTACTCTTACATCTGCAGGTCAGTGTTCATTAAAGGACGGTTTGTGGTTTTATCTACCTGCTCATTTTATTCCTGCAAGGCATTTTGGGATATGCACATTTTGACGTTGCAAAATGGTTTCTACCACCTTTTGAGATTATTTACCCAAGAGTTTCTTGCCAGCAACATCTTCCATCACGGAGTGCCAATACTTTGCCTCAGGTTGTAACGAATACATTATGGCTGCCTAGGCCCAAACCGTTTTGTTTATATATGTACTGCGCTTACAGTAAATAAGCACACTGCAGACTGTTTCTTGTCACAAAATGCCCCTCTCTCCAGGGCTTTCCTTTCGCTAATCCTTCATGCTCTTGTTTTCTACCACCAACCTGCATTTTAACCATCCACCTAAAATGCTCCAAAACTTTAACAACGCAAAACCACCATCCGCGTTCACTCGGCCATCCACCATCCAGGCACATAACGCAGGACCCTGCGACAGGCGGGTCGAGGGGGGGGGCGTTCCTTCAGGCAACAGCCAGTTAGGCCAAGGACAATGAATGTATGTGAGCATTGGAGACTCGCCCTCCCCACCGTCCGTCATCACATCCCGCAGGGGCTCCCATCATTTTTAGGTCTCGCCTGTCAATGCGCATGCACATTGAGCGGAGCGAGACTATAGGGGCTTAAACAGAGTTTAACCAGACTGGCGATTTGATGAAGTGCATGTGGGCTTTTAGCTCAATGCGCAAGCGCAATGAGTTAAAATGCGCATGTACAGCATCAAATCGCCAGCCATCTGTTCCCCAGCAGCTCTTCCCGCTCCGCCCCACAAGCTTCCCCCAGCGTGCGCTCTGCCTCAGCCGCACTCATCCCACACCTTTGAAGTGAAGTTTAGCTTCACTTCAAAGGCCCCTGCTGCTTCACACTATTCACGGCCGCCAGGCCGTGTCTCTCCCTCATCGCCGCTCTCTGCGCTCCGCCCCCTGCTGCGGCCGTGTCGCATTTCTCCTCCCCCCTCCCCACAGCAATGCCCTCCGTCTTGTTGTGATAAACTACCCAAACTCTAAAACCCATTCAAGTGAATTGCATTTAACTGGGCGAATACACCTTGGTCGTAGCAGCTGCCCTCTCTCTTCTATTTCCCACAGTGTGCCTCTCCTCTCTTTCTACTTCTCATCCCTTTCCCACAGTGTGCTTCTCCTCTCTTTCCACTTCTCATTCCTCATATATCCCCACTGTTGCCCTTTCAGTCTGATCATCTTGCTTCTGTTTCTCGTTACGTCCTTTCTCCATCTTTTAATTGACACTGCCGCTCGCCCCCGCCCGGTCCTTTCTTGTCTACTCATTTCCCCTTGCCTCGCCTTTTCTCTCGCTCTCTGATACCGCCTTGTGCCCACCATCTCTCTTCTGCTGCCCTCACCCCCGTTGTTTTCCCGCCCGCCCTTTCCCCACTGCAGTCTTCGGGATTCCTCTACTCTGCCCCCACTGGTAGATGCTGCCGCTCTCCTGCCTCCGTTTGTTGTGCGGGCGTGAGGGAAGCCCACATAGGCTATCCCGGGCTCACACGGAGGCAGGCACACACCCACGTGCAGAGGCGGCGCCAGCCGTGCTGCTCCTGTGCCACTGGAAGGACCTAGAAAAAAAAATTAGTGAAGTAATTCTTGGTGTCCACGCAGTGCGATGGGCTCAGTACTCGGTACGGTGGATGTTGCTGCAGCGCCGGAAGCAGGCTGGAAAAAAAACACACATACCGCCAGTTACGAAAATAAGCGTTTTCAATTATATTCGTTTTGATGTCTGTATATTAAAAAAGTTGTTAGCAACAGTGAGTAAATGGGGCTTCGTTTAAATAAGTGGAGAGGAATGCGGGATGGGTGGCAGCGCGGTGTCCGGAGGACCGTGCAGGCTTGGAAGGGAACATCGAATGGACCTATTCTGAAAAATACCCATATTTGTATGAATGAATTAATAATTATTCATGAAGCATGCAGCTGCTTTGGTGAAGCATTCCTGGTGTTAAAAGCATGTAAAAAGGGAACAACAACTTGGACGTCTCAAAAAAAATATATATGTCTTTAATGGAGCCTTAAAGGTTTTTTTCTGTATTCGAATATCTAAGGGCTTTGGGAAGCAGGTTCACGTTTTTTGCTGTCAAATAGGCACAAGAGCATCCTCATAGCCTCTCCATGTGTATTTAGGGATAACTCCAAAGCCCTCGCTGGAATTGCTTAGAGTTCTGCTACGAGCGCACTGTTTCTCTTTCCTTCGTAGATAGAGAGAGCTGAAAATATGCCAGGCCCTCTCAGCGATGGTCACGGTTTTCAACATTATCCTCTGTTTAATGGGAGCCAATGTAGAGGCTTCAAGTTTTACATAATATCGTCTTTTGGGGCATACCAAAATAAGATAGGCCGCTGCATTTTGGACTAGTTGGAGTTTATTAAGAAGTCCTTTTGGTAGTCCAACTCACACCCTCACCCACCCTCACCTACCCTCACCCTCACACCCTCACTCATCCTCACCCCCTCATCCTCACACACCCTCACTCACCCTCACCCTCCCTCACAACCCTCTCACCCTCACTCAGCCTCACACCCTCACCCTCACACACCCCCACCCTCACAACCTCACTCATCCTCACCCCCTCATCCTCACACACCCTCACTCACCCTCACCCCCCCTCACAACCCTCTCACCCTCACTCAGCCTCACACCCTCACCCTCACACACCCTCACCCTCACACACCCTCACACACCCTCACCCCCTCTCACCATCACCCCCCTCACCCTCACACACCCTTACCCTCATCCCCTCACCCTCACACACCCTCAGTCACCCTCACACCCTCACCCTCACACCCCTTAACCCTCACCCCCTCACACACCCTCACTCACCCTCACACACCCTCACCCCCTCACCCTCACATCCCCTCACTCACCCTCACCCTCACCCTCACCCTCACACCCTCACACACCCACTCACCCTCTCCCTCACACCCCCTCACCCTCACACCCCTCAGTGCTACAACACATATTGTGTTACAATAGGTGTCACATTTGTGAAAGATAAAACTATTGGCATTGTAAATAACAAAGCTATAAAATGTCGCTATTTTCAAAACAAGCACATGAATAAAATATGTGTCCTTTACAATACCAATAGCTCAAACTGTCCTAATGCGAGACCTATTGCATTGCTGTGCTTCTCTCCCCTGCTGCACTCTCCTACTCTCTAGAGATGTGGCCTAACGACCAGAGCTGCCATCTAAGTCACGTAAATACAAAACATGTTGCATTCCAAATGCTATAGGTGTCACATTCGCAAAAGTTATAACTATTGGCATTGTAAATGACAAAGCTTTGAATTTAGCTATTTTAAAAACCAACAAATAAAGAAAATATTTGTCATTTACAAGACCAATATCTCCAACTTTTCTAATGCGAGACCTATTGCATTTCCAATGCTTGTTTTATGTTAGGACACCTCCACAAACCCAGTAATCACTCAAACATCCTCGATTCTCCATCAACATACGCTGACAGGCAGCGTGGCGCGCGCACGCACACGTCACTCCCCATATGGACACTTTCGCAAGTCGCATCTTTCCTCCACTGGCTTGTTGACATTTTCAGCAAACGAGCCTCCCCAGGCTGTGAGCACCAGAGACTCCCGCAGAGAGCACGCCTTGGTCCTGTGCCAGCTTGGGCTGTGGTACTTTAACTTGATTAGAAGGTTGTTTCAGTATAATTTAATGATCCTTTCTTTCTAATCGTCAGCACTCAAAAAAATCTCATTTCATTAATGTGCATATTAATATTTAACTTTCTTTCCTCACCCTGTCTGAATAGCGTCGGGTGGGTACTAAAACGGCATTTACGGTTTATAAGCTTTGTCTTTTTACCTATTCATTTACATAAATCGTTTTGCCGCATACATTTTTTACAACTCTATAGGACCAAAAGCAGCCTAGATGGGGTAGAAAGAAGTTCAATGTGTGTGCAATGGTAAACCAGGGAAGGTGGGGCATTTTTGTTTTTGTTTATTTTTCACAGGGAATTTTAGAGTGAATAGTTATTAAAAAAACGTGACAATAAAATTGCAAATAGCTTACTATCAGTCCATAAATGCGGCATCTTGATGACTGTAGGAGAGATTGAATAAGCAGCAAGCGATTGGCCTATTGGAAATATGGTTATACAGTGTTACTGAACTGACAGCATAGATGGGAGCCTTCCAAAATGTTTTCCAGAGACATTTTCATTTCTGGAGTTGTCAAACAGGAATGGTCCACTATCCACAGAATGTACTCCTCACCTCCCCACCAACTGTTTCTTTACTGGCCAAACGAACTGTGAACTTGGTTTTGGGTGAGATAACGTGCTTTAAAATGTCTAGTGCGTCATTTATGAGAAATGACGCATCGCTGCGTGAAAGCAGCGATGCGTCACTTCTCAGTGCGCACTCCTTGCGACATTCCTGATGCGTCATATTTAATGTATGACGCATCATGCCGCAAGGAGTTACAGATACGTTAGTATTTCTGACGTATCTGTAAGCGCAAAAGTGACGCATTGCTGGAATGTGTCACAAAAGTGGCGCAACTCCAGCAATGCGTCCTTTCACATGACAGGCAAATTAAACAAGGAGGAGGAATTGCTATTGTGCACCGAGATTCCATAAAGTGTACCACCTTCGACCTCCCTGACGTAAAAGGAGCAGAGTGTCTAGGTTTCTGCCTTCACACACATGAATCTAATATCTTCTCCGGAGCTCTGATATATCGCCCTCCCGGTTCTCATAAGGAGTTTCTGGAGAGTTTTACCAAAACATTCAGTAATATCATCCCTAAATATGCAAATTTCACTATTCTGGGTGATATAAACTTTCACTTGGACACAATTACTGACCCTAACACTAGGGAGTTTCTAGAACTTCTCAATATGTGGGGGCTATCGTTATTAAACAGAGACCCTACTCATGAAGCTGGTCATATGTTAGACTGTATCTGTACAAATCTAATGACCCTTAAGGCAAATAAACCATGCCCCAAGACATGGACTGACCACTCGCTGATTCCCTTGGAACTAACTATAGCAAAGGAACCAGCGAACAAAAGGCAGCTAACTGTACCTCCCCAAAATAAATACGACTGGAGCAAAATTAGTCAGGACCCAGACTTTCGGGATCTTATGAAACAGGGCAAACCCACCCTGACGGGGGACACTGAGGTAGACAATGAGACCTTTAATCACTGGATTATGACTAGCCTAGAACAAATTAGCACTAAAGGATCTAAGAACATGTCTAAGAAAAAGAAAAAAATAGCACCCTGGTTCTCACAATCTCTTAGAGAGAAGCGTGTTGAGGTCAGACTATTGGAGAGGAAATGGAGACACTCATACACAATAGAAGAACGACAAATTTACAAAGAAGCAAGAAATCAGTATCATGTGCTGATTAAAAACGCCAAAAAAGCATTCTTCTCTGAGGCAATTTCGTCGGCAGAAAATAAGCAGAAGGAGATCTTTAAAATAGTGGATGACTTCCTAAATCCAAAGATTACCAGACAAGACATCCCCCCCTCTCAGACCCTCTGTGACTCCATTGCGATCTATTTTGAGGCAAAGGTCCAGGATCTCACAAAAGCCTTCCCCACACCATTATTGGGATATAAAATAGGAACATCAGACCCAGATACCAGAAAGGCGGAGCTGAATGAATTTCTGCCAATTAGTCTGGAAGACAGCCGCCAGGCAATCTTGACTGGAAGATCCGGTTCACCTTTTGATCCATGCCCCCCCAAGATACTACACTCTTTGATTGATCTAGTAAACCCGATTATTAATAACATAATAAACTCCTCTCTTACATCAGCCAAAATCCCTCAGGAATGGAAGTTAGCGGCGGTCAAACCCCTACAGAACAAAGCGATGGCCGATCCCACCACTCTATCAAACTTACGGCCAATCTCATTACTACCGTTTCTCTTCAAACTCACCGAGGCAGTTGTAAACAAACAACTGACCAAATCTCCTCTACACAACGGAGACACTGAGGGCCGCCATGGACCAGGGGGACAGGGCAGTCCTTGTTCTCCTGGATCTGTCGGCGGCCTTCGACACGATCTCGCATGAGATACTGATCAACCGTTTAGCTACCGTGGGCATAGGGGGCACGGCCTTGGCATGGATGGAAAATCTCCTTGCAGACAGGAAACAGACTACTGTCCTGGGACAGTATCTACAGCAAAAAAATCTAATCCAACAGGTGTACCCCAGGGATCAAGGCTAAGCCCGGTGCTGTTTAATCTATATATGACACCTCTAGTTGAGCTAATAACATCATTTAACATCAATACAGTATCATACGCAGATGATACTCAGCTCATCTTAGTCTTAGACAGCAAATCTACAAGAGCGGAGGAGAATCTTGGAAAATGCCTCACCGCAACCTTTAACTGGATGAAGACTAACCATCTGAAATGCAACACGGGCAAGACTGAAATTCTCCCTGTGGGTCCCCAAAATCTGTTTTCCCCCCAGCTATGGTGGCCCCCAAATGAGGAAATTCCGCCAAAAACAGTACTATCCGCACGTAACCTGGGAGTCAGATTTGATGAAAAACTCTGTTTTAAACAACAAGTGAATGCAGTGGCAGGATCCTGTTTCAACATCATACGTGGTCTTCGAAAGTTTTTCAATTTTATCCATTTGGAAGCAAAAAAGACAGTTGCAGTAGCACTAATTTTATCACGTTTAGACTACTGCAACAGCATATACGCAGGAGTGAATAGATCTACCCTGCACGAGGTTGCAGGTTGTCCAAAATGCTGCTGCACGCCTGGTGCTTAATCTTCCAAGGAGATCTTCTGCTTCTGCTGCCTTAAAACAGTTACACTGGCTCCCCATACATAAGCGAGTGCTCTTTAAGATACTGGTAATTACCTTTAGAGCATACCACAAAAAAGGGCCTAAATATCTGCTCCCACGGTTCAAGCCGTACATACCAAGTCGGAACTTGAGGTCATCAGACATGTGTCTTCTAACAGTCCCCAGATTTAGACTAGCCACAAAAGGAGGAAGATCTCTTGCCGTCCTTGGTACTAAAGCCTGGAATAAACTCCCACAAAGCCTACGGCAAACCTCCACTGAAATCGAATTCAGGAAAGCCCTGAAAACCTGGATTTTTAATCTACCAGACACGGTTAGTAAACAGTTAGTCTAGGCTCAAATAAACCTTCAGGTACTTTGAAATTGATGTGAGTAGTATTTCCGGACCACCATTCTAGGCTACGGAATTACAGCGCCAAGATGCTCCTTGGAGCGATAGTATGCGCTCTATAAAAACTATCTTACAATTACAATTACAATTACAATTACATGGGGCAAACCCCATGTGAACGGGCCTGCATCAGTCTTACGCCTGCTGTGAGGCAGGCGCAAGATTTTGACGCAACGGCGTCCTAAAAGTGACGCAGTGAAATCTCATAGACGACCCTTACTTGTGTCAATACGCCCCCCTTGCATACATTATACCTGGCGCAGGTATAATTTGGCGCAGGGGTTTACAAAGTGACGCATCTACCTAGATGCGTCATTTTGTAAATATGGCGCAATAAGGTGCATTTTTACGCCACTGGTGCATCACAAAAAGTGACGCACCGGCGGCGTAAAAGTGATGCACAGCCTCATAAATGAGGCCTGGAGTACAATCACGATTGGCCAGTAGGCTTAGAGGGGTGGGAGTTTAAAGGGCAGTTGGGGGATAGAAAGGGTTGCCACCTTTGGCTGAAAAAACATCGATAGTAAATAAAGAGGCAACGCAACCTTTTCCATCTGCAGTTGTAGTGCACTCCATCATAGGCACCTGTATAGTTCAGTCAGGTGAAACAAGGTTTATGTCAGAAATATACAATTGCAGTCGTTTCTACACACCCAGATAATATGTATCCAGTCAAGGAACGCACCAACCTTTTTACTCAGTCTGTCACAGTAAAACAAAGCTCTTTCATTCTCATCCATTTTGAAAACAAGCATTAGTAAAGCCTATATGCGTTGACTGCCTGAGTGCCCGTGTGCCTGCCTGCCCCATTCTCTCTTCTGTACCCCGAGTGAGTGGTGCGTCCGCCGGGCTCCTCAGCCCCGTTTTTCCCGCCGCTGCCTCCCGTGCGGCCCCGCCCCCCCACACCCATTGGATTCTTCCCTCCCGCCTTCCAGCTGACCCCTCCTCCCCATCTCCCCTCTTAAGGTGTCCGCAGCGCGGCAGAGACAGTGACCCTAACCCTCGGGTAGTTTATGGCAAAGGTAGATACCCAGGCAAAAACAACATAAATATCTGGCAAAAAAGCGTAATATCATACAACAAAGCATACACAAGAAGAAATTAGAGCAACCACATACAATGATAACATTGAAAATTTAATTATAATGATAAAAATTGATATGGACATGTTCAATCATACAAAGAATTATGTTTAAAATGAGATACAAGTGAAACAATTATTCGATCATGACGGTATATGATGTCCGGGGAGAAAAAGAGTTTTATCAAAACATTGATGATTCCCAGAACTTATTGAGGGGGCTGGTGTCTCTCGACGCGTTTCGACACATACACTGTGTCTTCATCAGGACAATTTCAGCATGATTCTAAAATTCAAGAATATATTCTATAAGGTTACTCATTCTTGTGTTATAATGATACTTGTGTTTCAATCATAAACATTTGTAGTAGATTGTAATCATTCTACATGGCTTCTTACCAGATAAATAATACAACAGTATGATATACCGCTGAATAAGGACATCTAACAAAGATTTACAAACCACGACAATATTGACAATCATTTTTGCAAAAGGAAACATATTAGGTGCAGTAGAAAAATATATTAAGGATAATACAAATCAGATAAGGGATATGAAATAAGGAAACCCATACCTAACTAGAACATTTTATCACGAACAAAGATAATAGAGACAGGTAAATCCTGGTGAAAATACCCTAATACATTTTAGAATTAAAAAGGGGGGGGGTTTGGGAGGGGAGACAGGAGTAATTTATATGTCTCTACAACCATTAATTAAGATTCGATATAAGGATTTTTTAGTTTGAATCTTATTCTGAAATCGTAGTTAACCTAAACCTTTTCATAAAAAAGACCTATTTATATACTAAGATTCAACTTCGATTGCACCTATGGCATTCAGCAAACATTTACTCATTTTTGTAGAATTATGCTAAACATTGGGGAAGTCTTCGGGGAAGTCTTTGATTTAAAAGCTTTTATTTCCTATAGAACTCCTTAATTGAAACAAATCCCTATAGGATCTTTAACATGGGTGTATATTAACTCTCACCTTTAGAGTGCTTCACATATCATTAGTTTTTCAGACTGTAAAAAGGTCAAACACGGTGTTCTTAAATATGGGCAGGTTTCCTGTTTTGACACCTGTTATGAGGGTAGTAGTAGTAATTGATTCCTCGGGTAGGTCAGTTCCCCACCGCTGCTGCACCGCCTGCCAGTCTTCTTGCCTCCTGCTCCTCCCTCAAGATCGGCGCTCTCCTACCCTGATCGAGCGCCGCCTGGACTGCCTGCGCCTGGACTGAGTGCCCCCGTGTGCCTGCCTGCCCCATTCTCTTTTTTCTGTACCCCCGCCTGGACTGCCTGAGTGCCCGTGTGCCTGCCCGCCCCATTCTTTCTTCTGTACCCCCGAGTGAGTGGTTCGTCCGCCGGGCTCCTCAGCCCCATTTTTCCTGCCGCTGCCTCCCGTGTGAGGCCCGCCCCCCCACACCCATTGGATTCTTCCCTCCCACCTCCCAGCTGACCCCTCCTCCCCTCGTCCCCTCTTATGACGCCCCCGGAGGGACCGTGCAGCGAACGCGCGCAGCAGGAGCGCCGATTGTGCGCCCAAGGCACGCCAAAGGCAAGCCCGTCTAGGCCCGTCTACGCCTGGACCGCGCCCAGCGCCAGAACCCCTGGCCCCCGCAAAAGCCACCCCACCCGCCGGACTTACGACGCCGCCACCCTCAACGCACTCAACACCGGCCGGACCCCGGCTGCTACCGAGCCACCCCGAGACGCACCCACGGACCCTTCACCTGCCAATCCTGCAAGTTCTCCTGCATTCGGACCTGCACCGCACCCACACCCGCCAAGCCGAGCACCAGCAGCAACCACCTGAACTGCATCCTGCTCAACACCCGCTCCGTCCACAGGCACGCTGTGGAACTCTGGAACCTCCTCCACACCACATCTCCAGACGTCGCCTTCCTCACGGAAACCTGGATGAACGCCTCCTCATCACCATCGCCATCCCGGACGGATACAAGATCACCCGGAGGGACCGCGTCAACAGACAGGAGGAGGCATCGCCATCGTCCACAAGAACACCATCCGCATCACGACCAGCTCCGAGGACACCCTCATAGTCGCCAAACATCGTCACTTCCAGATTCAAACCGACCCCAAGACCACCCTCAGAGGCACCCTCATCTACAGACCCCAGGACCTCGCACGCAATTCAGCGAAGACATCGCAGACTTCATCAGCCCACACGCCCTCTCCTCCGCTCACTACATCCTCCTAGGAGACCTCAAATTCCACCTGGAGAACAACAACGACAACAACACCACCACCCTGCTGGACAACCTCGCCAACCTCGGACTCAAGCAACTGGTGAACACCCCACCCACTACGCCGGCCACACGTTTGACCCAGTCTTCTCCTCCAGCAAGTACGTCTCCTTCGGCCACTCCACCAGACTCCACTGGACAGACCACAGCTGCGTCCACTTCAGCTTCAGAAGGACCACAACTCACCACCACCAGCAACAGGTTCCCAGCAGGAGCTGGAACAAGATCACCACCGACCAGCTCACCACATCCCTGAACCAGAATCCTCCCGCCAGCTCAACGAACCCCAACCAAGCAACCAACAACCTCACACAGTGGATCACCAACTGCGCCAACGACCTGGCACCCCTGAAAAACCATCCCAGCAGACCCGGCAGCAAGAAAGTCTCCTGGTTCAATGACGATCTCAAGAACTCCAAGAAGAACTGCCGTACCCTCGAGAAAGCCTGGCGCAAAGACCCGACTACAGACAACATGACTGCCCTCAAGCACGCCACCCGCAAACACCACCAGCTGATCCACACCACCAAGAAGACAGCATTCAAGGAACGACTAGACAACAACGCACACAACAGCAAGGAACTCTTTAGCATCGTCAAAGAGCTCTCCTACCCCAGCGCCGGAACCAACGACATCACCCCCTCGCAAGAACTCTGCGACTCGTTTGTCTCGTTCTTCCACAGCAAGATCGCCGACATACACAACAGCTTTGGCGCACAGACCACGCACTCAACCACCGAACCAACGCCCCCCACCACCACCCTCCGCGCCTGGACCCCAGTCAGCACCGAAGACACCGTCCACACGATGAACACCATCCACTCCGGATCACCAACTGACCCATGCCCCCACCACGTCTTCAACAAGGCCGACTCCGTCATCGCACCCCAACTCCGGGACATCATCAACTGCTCCTTCAACACCGCGACCTTGCCGGAGAGCTGGAAGCATGCCGAACTCAGCGCCTTCCTGAAGAAGCCATTAGCAGACCCCACCGACCTCAAGAACTACCGCTCCATCTCGCTCCTCCCATTTCCTGCCAAAGTCATCTAGAAGACCGTCAACAGACAGCTCACCGCCTTCCTCGAAACGAACGGATCCCTCGACCACTCGCAGTCTGGCTTCCGAGCCAACCACAGCACTGAGACCGCCCTCATCGCAGCCACTGATGACATCCGAGCCCTGCTCGACAACGGGGAAACAGCGGCCCTCATCCTCCTGGACCTCTCTGCAGCGTTCAACACTGTCTGCCACCGCACCCTAGTGCAGCGCCTCAGCAACATCAGAATCCAAGAGAAGGCTCTAGAATGGATCATCTCATTCCTCGCAGAAAGAACCCAGAGAGTCCGCCTCCCCCCGTTCAGATCAGAGTCCACCGAAGTCATCTGCGGCATACCACAAGGATCATCACTCAGCCCCACCCTCTTCAACATGTACATTAGCCCCCTCGCGGCCATCGCACGCCAACACAACCTCAACATCATCTCCTACGCCGACGACACCCAGCTGATCCTCTCCCTCACCAACGATCCAGCCACCGCCAGAACCAACCTACACGAAGGGATGAAAGACGTAGCCGAATGGATGATGAACAGCCGCCTGAAACTGAACTCAGACAAGACGGAAGTCCTCATCCTCGGATCTTCACCGTCTGCATGGGACGACTCATGGTGGCCCCTGGCCCTTGGCAGCGCACCCAAACCAATGGACCACGCACGCAACCTGGGATTCATCCTGGACTCCTCACTCTCGATGACCAGACAAGTCAACGCCGTCTCATCATCATGTTTCAACATCCTGCGCATGCTCCGTAAGATCTTCCGCTGGATCCCCACCGAAACCAGGAAGACGGTCACCCAGGCCCTCGTCGCCAGCCGACTGGACTACGGGAACACCCTCTACACCGGAACCACAGCCAAACTTCAGAAAAGACTCCAACAAATCCAGAACGCCTCCGCACGACTCATCCTGAACATCCCCCGTCACAGCCACATCTCCGGACACCTGAGAGACCTCCACTGGCTCCCCTTCAGCAAGAGAATCACGTTCCAACTCCTCACCCACGCACACAAGACCCTCCACGACCTGGGCCCCAAGTACCTCAACAACAGCCTGACCTTCTACACTCCCACCCGTCAGCTACGATCGACTAGCCACGCCCTCGCCACCGTTCCACGCATCCGAAAAGCCACCATGGGAGGAAGACCCTTCTCCTACCTGGCAGCCAAGACATGGAACTCCCTCCCCATCCACCTTAGTCTGACCCAAGACCACCTCTCCCTTCAGGAAGCAACTCAAGACCTGGCTTTTCGAGCAGTAGCAGACCTCCCCCCCAAGCGCCATGAGATCCTCCGGGTGAGTAGCGCGCTAAGCAAAATTTCTTGATTGATTGATTGATTGATTGACCTTAATGGTGGCCTATGGGCTTCACCAATGAGTGCGCACAGGTATCCATTTTGAATGTGGAATCTCATTCTTTTTTATTAATAAAGTGTGGAAAAACAAACAAATATTGCCATCCATGGTAGTGCACCGACGGATGGTCATCCCTAAATGTTTTTTGAATACTTTGTAACTATTTACAGTTGCAAGTGACTGACCTATTGCCTTCAACAACAAAAAACAGCAAAGGCAATTAGTCTGGTGTTTTCATAAGTGAAAAGTGCTTCTTTAATGATGGGCAAATTATATGAGTTGTTGTGGGGATGAGTGAGTTACTTAGCTTAAGAATGAGTCAATGGTTGAAAGACTTAAAGTAAGAGCATGTCTGGATCAATAAGTGACTGGATAGAGCAAGGAATAAAGGAGGTTGCCAGGGTGGCCAGGGAGTAAGGGCCTAATTACGACTTTGGTGGTCTTGGAGTAGGGCCAACATGCTGCCGCCCGCTCCAAGAATGCCAAAGCAGTACTGACACTGCCCGTCAGATTACAACTTTTTTAGTCTCTGTCAGGCGGTCCCACGGCAGTGCCTATGAAAAAGGCACCACAATGGGAGCGTCAAAGGCAGCTCCTGCACAGCATGGACTGGTGCAGTCCATGCCGTGCAGGAATTGGGCTGTATGCACACAGGAGGACACACCACGTGTCCCCATGCATGCAACCCATGACCCTGAGGCAACAGTGGGCCCTGTAGGGCTCCTTTGTTTCCTCTCAGCCACAGTTTTCATGGAAGGCTCACCACCATGAAAACCTTGGGGGAGAGGGAACTCGTAATATGCTTGGGGGTGCCACAGTGGTGCCGCCAAGCATATTGCAGCCTCAGAACCACCGCAACACCTCCAGTGATTTCTGGTCCCTGGCAGTTGCAGCAGTCCCATGGCAGTCCAACCACCCAACTTGTAATAGGGCAGCCGGACACCCGGTGTGGGGGTGCCTGCACTGCCACTGTGGCTACAGCTCTCCATCATAATTAGGCCCAAAGTTGGTAAAGTGAAGTGAAAGCTAACTCAATGGGTCTGGCTGTGTCGGGCGCAGCACAATCATATTGGCAGACATGGGGCCTAGCGCCGCATCCTCATTCCCCTCCAAACAATCCCCCCCAAACGACCATCCAGTTTTGGGGGGATCAAACTAGTTCTGACCCTCCAGCCTCATTCCCAGGGTCCAAGTGGACACTTCTTGGGCAGCGGGTACCTTTCATGATGTGAGGCCATGAAGGGGGTTAAATACCTGGCTCCTGCAGGCCCCTCCCTCTTTTGGCAGACTATTGCAGCAACAACCTTAGCTCCTGGCATTTTTCTCTCTGCATCGTATCATGGTGGGAAAGTTGGCTGTTTTCACCATCCATAATCTGTTTCGGCCTCAATCTCCCATGTGTGGTGGTGATTCCCAGCAACACACTTCGTCGGGCAAAGAAAACAGCAAGTTTGGTAAGCTGCGGGTGATGTCTTTTGGGGTCTTTAACTGTAAGGCTGCAGCCTTTACAAGGGCTTCCATAGCTGGCAGCCGGGCTTCGGAAATCAGCCCCAACATGTGGTTGGGATTAATGCGGAACGTTGCCCAAGAGCATCCTGAGGTTATCCGATGGTGGGCCACGCTTCGGTCCATGGTTGGGGTCATAGTGTCCACAGTGGTTGCACAGGCAGTAATGGGAAGGGTCCCAGCTACCAACCAGGGGGGCTAAATGGGTGAACGCTCATGGCGCCACTGAGGATATCTCTGGCGAATGTGGTAACAGTAAGAAAGGATTGCTTAACCAGGGGTCAGCAATTGTGCAATTGGTTCCCATGGTGGGGACCATGCGATGGGTGAGGATTGTGGAGTTAGCCTCTTGTACCTTAGGGCATAGCATTTTCACAGCAGGAGATATTGGTGATTTTACAGAGTGCCACTTTTCAGCAAATACATTACAAAGCCACCAGAGTGCCACGTGTGTTGCTCTTGATGTATCTACTTACGTAGTACACATCATGGATGTAAACTCAGTCTACGCAAAGCTGCATGTCAGGCTCTGCATGGATTAGTTCCAGGATAGGTCTCTTTGCCAGAATTCTCCTATCTGGGGTCAAGGGGACGAGACACTGTTTATATAATAAAAGTACTGTGCTGGAAAGCTGCAGCTGTGCTACCGTGTTATGTCTACAATGTTAGGAGCTGTTGCTGCTTGGGCAAAAGGAAACAGTACATTATGTTGTTATGTATTCTTGTACAATTCCAAGTCAAGTCAAGTCAAGTCAGAAAATTTATATAGCGCGCTACATACCCAGAGGGTCTCAAGGCGCTTGAAGAGGGGTGGGGAATTACTGGTCAAATATCCACGTTTTAAGTTGCTTTCTGAATGCTAGGTGGTTCTGAGTAAGGCGAAGGTGAGTGGGAAGTGAGTTCCAGGTTTTAGCTGCCAGGTAGGAAAAGGATCTACCTCCCATGGTGGTTTTGTTGATGCGAGGAACAGTGGCCAGGGCTTGGTTGGATGATCGTAGCTGGCGTGAGGGAGTGTAGAAGGACAGTCGTGTGTTGAGGCATTCTGGTCCAATTTCGTAGAGTGCTTTGTGTGCGTGGGTTAGGAGCCGGAAAGTGATCCTCTTATTGACGGGGAGCCAGTGAAGGTTTTTCAGGTGACCAGAGATGTGTTCTTTGCGCGGGATGTCTAATATGAGCCTGGCTGAAGCGTTCTGGATTCGTTGGAGTTTTTTCTGGAGTTTAGCGGTAGTACCGGCGTATAGGGTGTTTCCGTAGTCCAGTCGGCTCGTGACCAGAGCGTGGGTGACAGTTTTCCTAGTTTCGGTGGGGATCCAACAAAATGTTTTTTTGAGCATGCGAAGAATGTTGAAGCAGGATGAAGAGACTGCGTTGACTTGTCTATTCATTGAAAGTGAGGAATCCAGGATGACGCCCAGGTTCCGTGCGTGGTCCGTCGGGATGGGTGCTTTTCCAAGGGCTTCTGGCCACCAGGAGTCGTCCCAGGCAGAGGGGGAGGTGCCTAAGATAAGGACTTCTGTTTTATCTGAGTTCAGTTTCAGACGGCTGTGTTTCATCCATTCGGCTACTTCTTTCATTCCTTCGTGTAGGTTAGTTTTGGCGGTGCTAGGGTCATTGGTGAGTGAAAGGATCAGTTGAGTGTCATCCGCGTAGGAGATGATGTTGAGGTTGTGTTGGCGTGCGATGGCCGCGAGGGGGCACATGTATACGTTGAAGAGGGTGGGACTGAGTGAGGAACCTTGGGGTACGCCGCAGATGACTTCAGTGGCCTCTGAGATGAAGGGAGGGAGGCGGACTCTCTGGGTTCTTCTGGTGAGGAACGAGGTGATCCATTCCAATGCTTTTCCTTGTATTCCGATGTTTTTGAGGCGCTGTAGAAGGGTGCTATGGCAGACTGTGTCGAAGGCTGCGGAGAGGTCAAGGAGGATGAGGGCGACTGTGTCTCCATTGTCCAGGAGAGTTCGAATGTCGTCTGTTGCTGCGATGAGGGCGGTTTCAGTGCTGTGTTTGGCTCGGAAGCCGGATTGTGAGGAGTCGAGGGATTTGTTTGTTTCAAGGAAGGCGGCGAGCTGGTTGTTGACCGCTTTCTCAATGACTTTGGCCGGGAATGGAAGGAGCGAGATGGGGCGGTAGTTTTTGAGTTCGGTGGGGTCAGCTGTGGGTTTCTTCAGGAGAGCGCTGAGTTCGGCATGTTTCCAGCTTTCCGGGAAGGTGGCGGAGTTGAAGGAGCAGTTGATGACATCTCGGAGGTGTGGTGCTATGATGGAGTCTGCTTTGTTGAAGATGTGGTGAGGGCATGGGTCAGTTGGGGATCCTGAGTGGATGGAGTTCATCAGGCGGATGGTGTCCTCAGTGGAGATTGGGTTCCAGTCATTGAGGGTGTTCAAGGGAGGTGGGGGTCCTGCAAGGGGTTGGGTGGGTTGGTCTTCAGGTTGGTTGTCGAAGCTGTTGTGGATGTCTGCGATTTTGTTGTGGAAGAATGAGGCTAGGGATTCGCAGAGGGCTTGGGAGGGGGTGATGTCGTTGGAGTTGGCCGTGGGATTGGTAAATTCCTTGACGATATTGAATAGTTCTTTGCTGTTGTGGGCGTTGTTATCTAGTCGGTCCTTGAAAGCGGCTTTCTTGGCTTTTCGGATCAGTTGGTGGTGTAAGCGGGTGGCGTTTTTGAAGGCTTCCTTGGTGCTGGTGGTTGGATCTTTTTTCCAGGCCTTCTCAAGGGAGCGGCAGAGTTTCTTGGATTTCTTAAGATCATCGCTGAACCAGGAGGCCTTCTTGCTGCCGAGTTTGTTTTGTCGTTTTTTCAGTTGTGCTAGGATGTTGGCGCTGTTGGATAACCATAGGGTGAGGTTGGAGGCGGCTTGATCGGGATTTGAGGAGTGGGCTGGGAGGTTAAGAAGAAGCGATGAGGAGATCTGGTCGATGGTGATTTTGTTCCAGTTTCTTTGCAGAGTTGGTTGGGGGTGGTTGTTGGGTTTGGGCTTGTTGTAGGTAAAGTGAACGCAGCTGTGGTCAGTCCAAAGGAGATTCGTGGTGTGACTGAAGGAGACATGATTGCTGGAGGTGAAGATAGGGTCGAGTGTATGACCTGCGATGTGGGTGGGGGAGGTGACAAGTTGTTTAAGTCCGAGGTTGGCGAGGTTGTCCAAAAGGGTGGTGGAGTTGCGGTCGTTGTGCTTTTCAAGGTGAAAGTTGAGGTCTCCCAGAAGGATGTAATCTTTGGAGGGGAGCGCGTGTGGAGTGATGAAGTCCGTGATGTCTTCACTAAATTGTGCGCGGGGTCCTGGAGGTCTGTAAAGGAGGGTGCCTCTGAGTGTGGTCTTGGGGTCGATGTGGATCTGGAAGTGGAGGTGTTCGGAGTTGGCGAGATTGACGTCAGAGCTGGTAGAGATGCGGATTGATTTCTTATGGACGATAGCGATTCCTCCTCCTGTGTGGCCGGTACGGTCCTTGCGTATGATCTTATAATCTTCAGGGATGGCAATGGTGATGTCTGGGGCAGAAGAGGCGTTCATCCATGTTTCTGTTAGGAAGGCGATGTCCGGAGAGATGGTGTCTAGTAGATTCCATAGGTCAATGGCGTACCTGTGGACCGAACGGGTGTTGAGCAAGATGCATTGTAGGTTGTTGGGGTCGGGTATCTGTGGTGTGATCGTAGCGGAGTTGTAGACGGAGCCGTAGAATTTGCAGGAGTTGCATGAGAAAGGTCCGTGGGTTTGTCCAGGAGCAGCTTGGATGCAGTTGGGGGAGCGGCCGGGGTTAAGGGCTAGGAGGGTGGTGGCATCGTAAGTGATGCGGGAGGGGTGGGGGGAGCAAAGGCCAGGGGGTCTGGCGCTGGGCGCGGTCCAGGCGCGGACGGGCGTAGACGGGCTTACCTTTGGCGCACCTTCGGCGCGAATGGGGCGCGATCGCTGCGCGTAACCGCTGCGCGCGGGAGCGACTGTCATATATGGGAAGTGGAGGGGGAGGGGCGAGGGTGGCTCAGCTGGGAGGCGGGGCGGGCTACAGAGGACGACAACAATAAGCAAAATGGAGGCGGAGGGGTGAGCAGAGCAGAGCGCTTGGGGGAAAACGCGCAATCAGCGTGAAAGTAATACAGGCAATTTAAAAGTGCATACAATGAAAAGCGGCAACCAAGGCAGACAGTAGGCAATATCTATGAGGCAGTTTAGATAGCAAAGCGCTGCAGAACGATACCAAGCAGGGGAGCGACCACTCAGCCCAAAAGCGAAGAGCGAGTCACAGCGTTTCCAGGTCAGGGAGCGCTGTTTGTAGTCTGTGGGAGGGCGGCTCAGCTGGGAGGCGGGGCGGGCTACAGAGGACGACAACAATAAGCAAAATGGAGGCGGAGTGGAGAGCAGAGCAGAGCGCTTGGGGGAAAACGCGCAATCAGCGTGAAAGTAATACAGGCAATTTAAAAGTGCATACAATGAAAAGCAAAAACAACAAGTGATGGACTGAATGTGAATCAATGTCACACACTCCCCCAGTCAAAAGATCTGGGCCCAAATCCATCGTTTTTTTGCACTCCACACCACCCTGGGTTAGACAATGGCGATATGCAAATCAGCTCTGATCCTGTTGCCCCATGGGAACAGTCCAGTCCGAACTACAAAAGCCATGTCCTTCCCAGAACGGAATCAAGCATCCGAGGACCGGACCGGTTTCGAGGTAACACCTCTCATCAGCCCGGCTAGCTTGACTCCAAGTGGTGTGGAGTGCCTGGGACCCACGTCTGGGCATCCCCAGCGCACTTAGGGCGGCAATTGCAAAAACAACAAGTGATGGACTGAATGTGAATCAATGTCACACACTCCCCCAGTCAAAAGATCTGGGCCCAAATCCATCGTTTTTTTGCACTCCACACCACCCTGGGTTAGACAATGGCGATATGCAAATCAGCTCTGATCCTGTTGCCCCATGGGAACAGTCCAGTCCGAACTACAAAAGCCATGTCCTTCCCAGAACGGAATCAAGCATCCGAGGACCGGACCGGTTTCGAGGTAACACCTCTCATCAGCCCGGCTAGCTTGACTCCAAGTGGTGTGGAGTGCCTGGGACCCACGTCTGGGCATCCCCAGCGCACTTAGGGCGGCAATTGCAAAAACAACAAGTGATGGACTGAATGTGAATCAATGTCACACACTCCCCCAGTCAAAAGATCTGGGCCCAAATCCATCGTTTTTTTGCACTCCACACCACCCTGGGTTAGACAATGGCGATATGCAAATCAGCTCTGATCCTGTTGCCCCATGGGAACAGTCCAGTCCGAACTACAAAAGCCATGTCCTTCCCAGAACGGAATCAAGCATCCGAGGACCGGACCGGTTTCGAGGTAACACCTCTCATCAGCCCGGCTAGCTTGACTCCAAGTGGTGTGGAGTGCCTGGGACCCACGTCTGGGCATCCCCAGCGCACTTAGGGCGGCAATTGCAAAAACAACAAGTGATGGACTGAATGTGAATCAATGTCACACACTCCCCCAGTCAAAAGATCTGGGCCCAAATCCATCGTTTTTTTGCACTCCACACCACCCTGGGTTAGACAATGGCGATATGCAAATCAGCTCTGATCCTGTTGCCCCATGGGAACAGTCCAGTCCGAACTACAAAAGCCATGTCCTTCCCAGAACGGAATCAAGCATCCGAGGACCGGACCGGTTTCGAGGTAACACCTCTCATCAGCCCGGCTAGCTTGACTCCAAGTGGTGTGGAGTGCCTGGGACCCACGTCTGGGCATCCCCAGCGCACTTAGGGCGGCAATTGCAAAAACAACAAGTGATGGACTGAATGTGAATCAATGTCACACACTCCCCCAGTCAAAAGATCTGGGCCCAAATCCATCGTTTTTTTGCACTCCACACCACCCTGGGTTAGACAATGGCGATATGCAAATCAGCTCTGATCCTGTTGCCCCATGGGAACAGTCCAGTCCGAACTACAAAAGCCATGTCCTTCCCAGAACGGAATCAAGCATCCGAGGACCGGACCGGTTTCGAGGTAACACCTCTCATCAGCCCGGCTAGCTTGACTCCAAGTGGTGTGGAGTGCCTGGGACCCACGTCTGGGCATCCCCAGCGCACTTAGGGCGGCAATTGCAAAAACAACAAGTGATGGACTGAATGTGAATCAATGTCACACACTCCCCCAGTCAAAAGATCTGGGCCCAAATCCATCGTTTTTTTGCACTCCACACCACCCTGGGTTAGACAATGGCGATATGCAAATCAGCTCTGATCCTGTTGCCCCATGGGAACAGTCCAGTCCGAACTACAAAAGCCATGTCCTTCCCAGAACGGAATCAAGCATCTGAGGACCGGACCGGTTTCGAGGTAACACCTCTCATCAGCCCGGCTAGCTTGACTCCAAGTGGTGTGGAGTGCCTGGGACCCACGTCTGGGCATCCCCAGCGCACTTAGGGCGGCAATTGCAAAAACAACAAGTGATGGACTGAATGTGAATCAATGTCACACACTCCCCCAGTCAAAAGATCTGGGCCCAAATCCATCGTTTTTTTGCACTCCACACCACCCTGGGTTAGACAATGGCGATATGCAAATCAGCTCTGATCCTGTTGCCCCATGGGAACAGTCCAGTCCGAACTACAAAAGCCATGTCCTTCCCAGAACGGAATCAAGCATCCGAGGACCGGACCGGTTTCGAGGTAACACCTCTCATCAGCCCGGCTAGCTTGACTCCAAGTGGTGTGGAGTGCCTGGGACCCACGTCTGGGCATCCCCAGCGCACTTAGGGCGGCAATTGCAAAAACAACAAGTGATGGACTGAATGTGAATCAATGTCACACACTCCCCCAGTCAAAAGATCTGGGCCCAAATCCATCGTTTTTTTGCACTCCACACCACCCTGGGTTAGACAATGGCGATATGCAAATCAGCTCTCGCTATAAGTGTACTGGGGATGCCCAGACGTGGGTCCCAGGCACTCCACACCACTGGAGTCAAGCTAGCCGGGCTGATGAGAGGTGTTACCTCGAAACCGGTCCGGTCCTCGGATGCTTGATTCCGTTCTGGGAAGGACATGGCTTTTGTAGTTCGGACTGGACTGTTCCCATGGGGCACAGGGTCAGAGCTGATTTGCATATCGCCATTGTCTAACCCAGGGTGGTGTGGAGTGCAAAAAAACGATGGATTAGGACCCAGATCTTTTGACTGGGTTGAATGTGTGACACTGATCCTCATTCGGTCCATCACCTGTTGTTTTTACAATGAAAAGCGGCAACCAAGGCAGACAGTAGGCAATATCTATGAGGGAGTTTAGATAGCAAAGCGCTGCAGAACGATACCAAGCAGGGGAGCGACCACTCAGCCCAAAAGAGAAGAATCACTGAATAACATACAACAACTACAGTGTGTTCCTAAAATAACGGCATGAAAACAAATGTGTTATGTGTGACTATGCAAAGCAAAGATTGGCTAAACATCTAAATACTCTAAACTCAGGGAGAACCAAAGTGCGCACAGAAGGGAACTCACTACAACACGTCCTCAAGCAAGATGGCCAGTGATTTAGCATATCAAGGCCAGGGGCTTCAACACCCCCGCTGCCTTTGATATGCAACACTGGATTTCACGAGACCTGGGAGAAGCCACCACCTGCCCTGAGGCCCATTTGGCACCAGGACAGGTGGGAACTTAGCTATGCAGTAGGTGTGTTGCACCACCAGGCTAGTCACATCCCTAAGGTGAGCTACCTAATGTGCTCCACGGAAGAAGGATTTGACCATCTTGTTTTTTGTGGAATTAGGATCTCTGGGACAGGGTTAGGCGACTCCCCACATGAAGTGGTCATATAGGGCATGTAGTGACCCACGGGTAAGTAGCCCATTGCCTACTACACTTCACTCCCCTTATTGCCCCTAAATGGAGTATTTAGGTGGCCCCCTGACCTCAGGAACTCAGATTTTGCTGACTAAAGAAGAAAAGGACAACGGAAAGCAAAAGAAAGCAAGAACCATGGACAGCTGTGGACTTGGTGCGAAAACCCAGCCTGCCTGCTCAAATCTCCAGAATTGCAAAAACCCGACTTCTCCTGCAGTTGTGTATCCTCCAAAAGACTTGGAGGGCCACCAACATTTTGCTAACCAGCCAGCATCTACCTTGAAGTGGAGGAGCCACATCCCTTCAGCCTGCAGGCAGCGACTTCAGCCACCCGGTACACTGTTATGCTGATCCCTGATTCCAGAGTAAGCAGCATCCCAAAAGGCAGTCTCCATGCTCCAGAAGGTCAGATCTGTCTCCCTACCAAGAGATGCCAGAACCACCAGGAGCTGCCCTGCACCAATACCTGGTGTACCGGAGCCCTTGCAGCAGCCATGGCTTGTTTAATGTCCAGCCCATACACCAACACCGCCAAGGAAGACCTACCAATGTGGGAAGTCAGCATCACCAAGGCCGGCACCGAAAGTGGCACTGTTGTCTTGTTTTGTCCCCATCACCAGATCAATCTAAAAAGTGAGAGTCTCCAATGTAAGTGACCTGCTGGACAAAACACCTCTGCACCTGAGCCCCACAGCCTGTCCAAGCCCTCAAGGGCCGAGCTCCCCTTTGGGTTCTGCCGGACTGGTCCCCAAAGTCCCCTCCTGCAGCCTTTTTCTGTTGCAGGTTTTCCATTGACTTCACCTGTAGCATTTAAGGCTACCCTTAAGACCAGCACCTCTGCACCCACAGGTAACCCAAAGGTGCTGGTGGTTCTAAGGAATTTGGCCCCAACTTAACTTAAGTCTAGAAGAACAACCCTGTAACGATTGCAAGTACCCAAATGCAGTGTATGCTTCTTCCATAGGATATTATTACAGCATTCAAGACTCTTGCCTCAAATCTGACAGCTGTATTTGCTATGTTTCTAAAAATCGCTTACTGAATAAATACTTACCTAATCTCGTAGATCTTGGTGTCTAAATTAATATAAAAATCCATGTTAGTTTTCTAAATTGTTGTCTGATTTCCTTGATGAGTCTGTGTCTCATTGATTGACTCTGTGTGTGCAACAAATGCCTAACACTCCCCTCTGATAAACCTAAAAGCAAGTCCCTGTACACTAATAAGCGATACCTGGACTCTCTACGCGGTGCACCTCAATTTCGTACACTATATAAAGCGCCGGCTACCTTCATGCAGCACATCCAAATCTGTCCTTGCCATTTATATTGGTGCAACCCTGAACAGTACCAGATGCTCACAAAAATACTGTTTAAACGGAAAAAGTACTAAACTATCAGGGTCATGATCAGGAATGATAAGACCATTTCATGTATATTCTCATGGACAAGACGAATAAGCAAGGAAATGAAGACCTTGAGTTTACTGGACTTTGAGTACCATAATCCTTTGCCTTGACCTGGCTGAGCGTCTCCTGTACTTAAGACAGCCACACCCTGTTACCAATGCTTAATATTCAGATTATCCCTCATTGCACGGCGTGGAAGAATGCTCTCTTTGGCTTGCAGTTATTGTATTTCATGGAACCTTGGAAGGAGTGTGCAGCATTCGGAATCCTCGTGGAGCCTAGCAAATCTGCCAAGTGTATGCGGCCTCTGTGGCCCCTTTGTTATGTGCTGTAAACAGTTTTGTGGAAGCTAATTTGTTTTGGAAAAATCAAAACTTCATCTTCAAAATATCTGCTTTTGTTTTCTGTTTGAGTAGGACAGAAATGCATTTGTCTTTCTGAGCAGTAAGTGTTGTTAACTGCATTAAGTTTCAAGCAAGACTTTTGACAACAAAATGTACTCTTCTGAGAAAAACTTGACTCACTTTTTTATCAAGAAACTCGAGGAAAGTACATTTAGCTTGTTTGGTTGTCAATACTGTTTATACTTTATTTGGATTTTTTTATCAAAAAAAAAAGAAAAAATAGAGACATTCCAATCAGTCATCGTAATGTACACACAATGCAGTCGGTACTGCACATACAATCACAGATAGACCAATATATTGCCAATGTAGATATCATTACAACACATAATCCAGAACCCACCTTTACAATACTAGATAATATTGTTGCGTCCTTCCTGTGTATGTCTAATGTGCACTTCGTTTTCATAATAGTTTATAATTCCAACATAGTCTATTGCACTTCTTAGTTTAAAACGGTATCGCCCACATATACATATTTCATAATTTGACCGACTAGCAACAACATTGCTCACCCAACACCGGTCTTATCCTGTTCTGTGTGAGTAGAGTCGTTTGCAGCTTGTTTCAACAGATATGTGTGGTATGGTCCCCCGATATCTTTAGGTTGACATTTAATAGGCATTTGGGCATTATAATTCGCAGATTGCATAGAACAGTAGGCTAGATCAGTATACCATTCCGATAACTTAGGCAAGGGGCCCCATATCCACCTCATTGCTACCCTGCTCTTGGCAATCGTAAACCTATGGAGGCTAGTTTGCCTACAGCTTTTGGGATGTTTTTGTCAAACCCCAAGAGGGCAACCAATGGTGATTCTGGTGTAACCTGATCCAACATGTTATTCAATGCAATAATCACCTCGCCCCATAATGCGCGGATCCCAGGACACTCCCAGGCCAAGTGTGTGAAATTGGCATTTGCTTCCGTACACCTCATGCATCTGTCATCCTGCCTCAGCCCATATCTATATAAGGTTGTGAACACTGCTAATTGCATTCAGTTTCAAAGGTTAAAAGACCTTTTTTTTCAAATTAACTTGTCCGAGAAGAAATAATATTTACCGTGTTTATCAAGAAGCTCTAGCGATGTGGATTGGTCGTGTTTGACAAGTGAACCCTATTAACTGCTTTCAGTTTCAAATGTGTAAAAGACTTTGTAGCAACAATTATCTTTTTCGAGAATAATAAGACTTGCTTGTTCAGAAGCTTATGGAAAGTGCAAGGATTAATTATTTAACTACGGCAATCTCTGTAAGTTATTGAGCTTCAGGGCATTCAGATCAAAGTATCATTAACTTATCAAGCGCAAACCAGGTGAACTATTCATGAAGCCTCAAAAGCTGAAAAAAAGCGCAGTTGTTGGGAGTTTTCAAAACCAATATGAATTTAAGCGCTGATAGAAGCACAGTTGTGAGAAGAATTTAAGGCATAACTATTTTGATAACACTGAGGAAAGCTTATCCTATTGTGAGAAGACAATCACAAGAAATTTTCATTTAATTTAGGATCCCAGTGGTGCCAGGAGGCGGGTCCATTCTTAGCATCGTGCTGAGAAGCAAAAGTACAGTCCTGACTCTCAGGGAGCACTTAGTTAAAGAGACCAACAGGTATTAAATCCATTGAGTTCAACAGATGAAAGAAGAGTCGTCTGAATAATATACATAAGCTTCTTTACTGAGTTCCAACTACGAAAAGCAATAAGTAAACGAGTTTCATTCAAAAATAACTTCATCAGGGCTGTAAATAACAACATATATGTAGATAAATGCATGCAAGAACAGATTAAAACATCATATTCCATACAAAGTTATCAAATCTAAAAAAATATATTAATCAAACCAACAAGATATGTTGTGCAGTTATGGAAGACATTAATAATGTCCCATATGTAACAATCTGCTAATATATTTAATATATCAAAGCATTTTATTCCTTAATATCTGGAAACTAATAATATTCCTTTTAGTAAGAACACCACATAAGAAGGGAAAAGCAAACAATGAAGAAAAGACACTGGAGGGGGAAAAAACTCTAGTCTCAAGTAAAAATAAAAAAGTAATAACTTATATTATTAGCCTTGTAACTTAGTCTTAGTTGGTTGAGTCCCATTAAATATTAATTTGGAAATGTACAATACTCCAATTTAATACACAGTATTCAAGCACTGTAGTCAAATAGATGGCAACACTGAACAAAAATTTAAATAACACAAGAGTTGTGATGTTTGTAACCCAACATAAACCTGTCAATGCCGATATCATAATCACTAACCATTAAAGTAATGGGGTAAGCCAAAAAAAGGTACTGGACCTGGGTTTTTATGCGGTATATGAAAATGGTCCGAGACCTCTATATTTTCAAGAACCCTGAATAAATCAGTCCATATTCAATAATTCAACACATTTTTGGAGCTTATTAAACAATCAGCTCTATCCAATTAATGCACAACTTATATAAGTTGTGCATTAATTGGATAGAGCTGATTGTTTAATAGGCTCCAAAAATGTGTTGAATTATTAAACGATATCATAATCACTATCAAAATCAAAAAAAATTACAAACAAACTCAAGATCCCTTATTACCAAGGGGCTGCCATTTTAGTCTGATTAGAGCGCAATTGTGTCACAACAAAAGGTGTGGGTATGTATATTAGACCCCATAGTTGCCTCAACGATGTCTCATGCCCTTCAGTGTAACCATGAAAACTATTTTCTTCTATGTTATCAACCACACACAAATATAAAACTAGTTACGAAACAGTCTTTGCCACATTCTTTTATGAAGTAAATGATCTTCAATGTATTATACAAAATCCAAATTCCGCAGTTTGTCAAGGGTTACTATTGGTACAAGTACAGCGAGAATGAATTATTCAATACATAAAACTTACCTGAGTTGGTGTCGGCATGCCGTGTGTCAGTTTAGCGCCATACAAATTAACGGCATCCTTTTCTCTCCTTTATATACCTCCTTACTGGGACGCTCAACAAGCCACGCCTGGGCATTGAAAGAAACAATTGAGACCAAAGAAAGCTTTCAATAATCTGCCAAAGAGCTGCCCTCTTGGTCTAGTTCTGGATGTCCACACTCATTTCTGGGTTTGGTAAAAGCATAATGGGTGTTTACTGACAGAAGGAGTGAGGCTGAATTCTAGGCACAGTTAGACAAGAAATTACTCAACAGGTGGAGAGCGATTAAGCTCCAAAATTTTGCTTATGGGGAGAAATGTAGTTCGCTGCTGGCCTGGAAGGCATAAGCAGACAGGGCAAGAAATACTATAAGAAGCCTAATTAGTAGAGAGTCGGGAGAAGTGCTCTATGCTAATATGGACATATGTGAAGAAGCCCGAAGCTTTATGAGTGACCTATATAGGGAGGATATATTAACGGGCCAATAAGGTATAGAAGACTGGTTAAAAAGGACAACACCTCCACAATTAACAAATGAACAGAAAAAAACTTTGGAAGTAGAGATCACATAAGAAGAGGTTAGGGCTCAGTGTAGAAAAATGGCAAGGGTAAGGCAGCCGGACCAGATGGTCTTCGAGTTGAGATTTACACTTGCATTATAGACAAAGTGTCACCAGTCTTAAAAATCCTATTCAATGGAATATTTTTGGATGGTGAAACCCCAACTGGTTCCTGGTCAGAGGACATGGTTACGTTAATTTTAAAACCAAACAAGGATCCGCAGAAGGTAGATTCTTATAGCCATATATCCCTTCTAAACATAGATTATAAGATTTTCTCAGGAATAATGTCAGCACGTGTAGCTAAAGTCATAAAAGTAGTCATTCACTCTGACCAAAGAGGTTTTATACCAGGAAGGAAGCTGAATGAGCTAACATTCCAGATGATGGGGATTATAGACATGGCGGAGGCCTGAAACATTCCTTTAACTATAGTGGCAGTAGACGCGGCCAAAGCCTTTGATCAAGTGAACTGGGCATACTTATGGGAGACATTAAACAACTTTGGTTTTCCGAAGAATATGGTAAGGGGGTTGCTAAATTTGTATCAGAATCCCAGGGCCAAGGTGTTGGTCAATGGAGAACTATCGGATAGGCTTAGTATAACAAGAGGTACAAGGCAAGGGAGCCGCATGTACCCGCTTTTATTTAATCTGTATATAGAACCTTTCGCTAATTTATTCAGGGCGGAGCCTAATATCCTTCCTTTCAGATCCTATGGGTTTGAAGCAAAATTGGCTCTATATGCAGATGATCTGATCCTCTACACCACCAACCCGCAAGAGACAATCCCTAATTTAATGAGGAAAGCGGAACGTTTCTGTTTAATTTCAGGTTATAAGTTCAATATTGAAAAAAATGAAACAATGGAGTGGAATCACAGGTTGAAGAGTCAGGGGGCCAAAACCCAAATGCGGTATCTTGGGGTGCTGATCACCCAGAGTTTAGAGGATATTCCGAAAGTGAACTGGGAGAAGGTTAGTCGGGAGGTAAAGAGTCTACTGTTAAAATGAGTGAACTTACGGTTAAATATCTATGGCCGAGAAAACCTTTTAAAAATTATTATTCCCCCCAAAATTACTTTTCTTTACAATTCTTTCCCTTTACCTTTTCCGAAGGAGGATATTGCCAAGCTTCAGGGGAAGTTTTATTTGGGCATCAAAGGGTCCAAGAATAGCTTGGAAAAAACGGAGAAGGAGATTGGAGGTAGGGGGCTTGGTTTTTACCAGACCTACTTGTTTATTGTTATGCTTTCCATGTAAAAAATATCCGTATGCTAGCAAACAAGATAGATAGGTCATAAATGGGCTCAGTGTTTGAAGCTATGTTAGGAGATATCTGCCAAGGTCAGCATTACTTTCTTTTTAAATATGGTAACCCAAAGTTTTAAAAAAAAGGTATGGTTGAAGATCTTAAGGTCGGCATAGAGAACTTGGATTTACATACAAAAAAGATTGGGAATTCCATACTATTCATCACGGGCACCAATCTGGGAATCCCCGGGCCACCCCTGAGTGCTTGAGAGACCAACTGTGTCAATCTTTAAAAGCGGGGGGTATAAGCTACTGGGCAGATTTTAGAAAGGATTCCAGTTTAGTGATGTGGGAAGTACTTAGTAACCTTACTGAGGGAAGACTGACAAGGTTTAAGTATGATCATTTAAGCTCCTGGTGGGCAAAACAAGATTGGAGACAGGAGGAGGAAGATTCAAAGTTGGATCAGATGATGAGAACAGACAAGTGGAAAAAGGAAATCTCCTTCTGGTACTGGGCCTTACTGGAGACTGATGATAGTATAGAAACTGAAATTACAAACCTATGGGGTAAACAGTTGGGCGATGAAGATATAAAGAAATTGTGGTTTGACTCATTTGACATGTTACGAACAGTGGAAAAACCTGCATCGCTTAAGCGTAATCATTTGTTTACTGCCCACAGAGTTTATTGGTCTCCAGCGAAGCTATCAAAGGTTACAGGTAACAATTACAACTGCCCAAGATGTATGCTTACATCGGCAGATGAGCTGCACTTGTTTATGGAATGTCCAAAAATTGTGCCCTATTGGATTTTGGTTTGTAATTTCCTGGGGAAATACTTGGTAAACAGATCAAGGCAAGTTCCCACTTGATATTTTTCGGGCTTACTCAAGAAGAAGATCGGGGCAATGCGTCTTGCTCCAAGTTTATATTCTATGTGATAATGTTGGTGAGACGTAAGATCTGTAGGCTATGGAAATCTAAAAGCCCTCCATATTTTACTGAGTGTTTAAAGAAAGTCATCTATACAAATGAATCGGATATGGCTTGTGAGCCAAGAAGTAGAGATAAGCTCTGGACTTTATTGGTAGATCGGAGAGAGAAGACAAGTAGGTCCAATTATTAAGCCAATTATGCTGTCAACCCTGGCCTCTCCAGTATTTCCTCTATGGCCCACGTGTAAATAGGAGAAGGAAGTGGAAACAGCACATTTCTTGTGGGGTAGTTTTCCTTTTCCTCTCTTGTATAGTTCTCGCATTCGGGTACAGAGAGATAAGAGGAGTCCCAACAAGAGAGTTGGCAAAATGAGGACACAAAAAGAAACAAGCATTTACAATGCAATGGTTTTGCCTTTGTTAAAGTTAGAGCTATTGGCATTGCTCTTGACATTATTTTTATTTATGTTTTTTTTAACATAAATAAATGGCATTGTCATTTGCAATGCCACTAGCTTTATCTCTGGCAAATGACACACACAAACACACACAGAGCCCCCCCACACACACACCCACACAGAGCCCCCCACACACACAGCCACACAGAGCCCCCCACACACACAGCCACACAAAGCCCACCACACACACAGCCACACAAAGCCCCCCACACACACAGCCACACAAAGCTCCCCACACAATGACTCCTCCAGGGCTCCCTTCCAGGCCACGTTTACAGCTCCATAAATCACCTCCCGCCTTACTTACTCATCTCCCAGCTATGCCCTGGCATAATGTCTCATTCATACCTTAGAATCTCATGCCTCTCTGCCTTGTCATAGCTGACCTTGGGCTCCTCTGTTCTGCAATGGCTGTCTCATTGTTCTGTAATGACTGTCTCATTGTTCTCCAATGACTGTCTCATTGTTCTCCAATGACTGTCTCACTGTTCAGCTCAGCCGTGGCTATTTCCCTGGTTTGCAGTGGACCTCTCTGTTTTTCCGTAGTTTCTCTCTGACTGTCTTTCTTTTCTTCCATTGCCGTCTCTCTCCTCTGCAAAGGCTGTCTCACTGCTCCTTCTGCTACAGCTGTCTCTCCGTTCTGCAATGGCTGTCTCGCCGCTCCTTCTGCTACAGTTGTCTCTCTACTCTGCAATGGCTGTCTCACTGTTCCTTCTCCTACAGCTGTTTCTCTCCTCTGCCATGGCTGTCTCACTGTCCCTTCTCCTACAGCTGTCTCTCTCCTCTGCAATGGCTTTCTCGCTGCTCCTTTTGCTACAGCTGTCTCTCTACTCTGCAATGGCTGTCTCTGTTCCTTCTCCTACAGCTGTCTCTCTACTCTGCAATGGCTGTCTCTGTTCCTTCTCCTACATCTGTCTATCTCCTCTGCACTGGCTATCTCACTGCTCCTTCTCCTACAGCTGTCTCTCCCCTCTGCAATGGCTGTCTCACTGTTTCTTCTCCTACAGCTGCCTTTCTCCCTTGCAATGGCTGTCTCACTGCTCCTTCTGCTACAGCTGTCTCTCCGTTCTGCAATGGCTGTCTCGCTGCTCCTTCTGCTACAGTTGTCTCTCTACTCTGCAATGGCTGTCTCTCTGTTCCTTCTCTACAGCTGTCTATCTCCTCTGCCATGACTGTCTCACTGTTCCTTCTCCTACAGCTGTTTCTCTCCTCTGCCATGGCTGTCCCACTGTCCCTTCTCCTACAGCTGTCTCTCTCCTCTGCAATGGCTTTCTCGCTGCTCCTTTTGCTACAGCTGTCTCTCTACTCTGCAATGGCTGTCTCTGTTCCTTCTCCTACAGCTGTCTCTCTACTCTGCAATGGCTATCTCACTGCTCCTTCTCCTACAGCTGTCTCTCCCCTCTGCAATGGCTGTCTCACTGTTTCTTCTCCTACAGCTGCCTTTCTCCCTTGCAATGGCTGTCTCACTGTTCCTTCTCCTACATCTGTCGCTCTCCTCTGATATGGCTGTCTCACTGTTTCTTCTGCTACATCTGTCTCTCTCCTCTGCAATGGCTGTCTCACTGTTTCTTCTGCTATGGTGGTCTCTCTTCTGCCATGGCTGTTTCTCGCTCTGCTTTGGCAGTATGGTGTCTCTTCACTCCTCTTCTCTGTGTTATGTATGTTAACAAAATATCTCCTGACATAATTTACAACATCGTCACAGTTGAGGCATCGAGCAATACTTTTGCTAATTATGTTAAGAACACAACACATCTGCCCCATTCCTTTCCGAGTTTCCCTTTACGCTGCGGTTTCTGCCCCTCTTTCGCCCTATCCCCATGCTCTGCCACGGCTCCTGTTACGGCCGGCGGTGCCGGTTTCTCAGTACCCTCATTCCGAAAATGTCTCTTCTGCTGGCTCCCTATCCTCGTGCCCGCCTTGCCATTGGGCTCTCCCTCTCTGTTTGTTTCCCTCTCTGTGTCTCTGCTTCTCTGCGTCTCAAAGCATTGGTTCTCTACGTCCCTGCTCTGTTAGGGAGCATATTTTGTGGCAATGTCTCTTTCCTGCTATTTTCAGCACTTCGAGCCACCCTTCTCCCCCTATGTCTTTCCGTCACTGCTTTCCCGCTGAAAGGAGTCTGCGTTTCCATTGGTCGACAGGGCGGTCCAATGAAAGGCGTGCTGCTTTGCTGACTGTCGCTATGTGATCGGACCGGTTAATGCAGACAGAGCAGCAACACCACAGCTGAACTCAGAGCAGATTAACGCTTTACCAGGGTGATGACATCACGGCATCGGTATTCCCATCACCACTGCACAGTCAGTGCTCGGCACAGATTACCACTTTGATGAGGCTGATATTAGGGCATTGGTATTATCATGATTCACCCCTGTTCGACACAGATTTCAAAACTATCACCAGGGCCCGAGCAGTGATATTTTCGTTCAACCCATTGGCCATGCAAGACTGCTGCTACATGATTCACTTGAGGGCCGGGATCCCCAGTGGTCCCGTGATGGCATTTCTTTCTTACGGTTTCTTGATTTTCACATAATGGCTATACAAGAGCCACGGGAGGGGGGCGGGAACGGGACCGGAGACACGGAGAGCGGGAGGAGGGCGGGAACGGGGCCGGAGACACGGAGAGCGGGAGGGGGGCGGGAACAGGGCTAGGCTGTTTCCTCCTTCCGACTCTCTCCTCCTCCTCCTGCGATGACGCGGAAGGGGGCTCGGCTGGGCCAATCCCAGCGCGGCCCGGGCCTGAAGGCGAGCGCTGCTTCCTCCTCTCACTCGGGGCCGCGGCGGTGAATACACGGAGCAATGCCGGGTGGGCACCGGCCTTAAATCTAAATATTAAGCGAGGTGGGCACTCGCTCGGGGTACCACAACAGCGGCAAGGTCCCTGGCAGGGTGGGCACCTGCCAGCGGACAAAATACTCGAAAATCAGGTGCCGGCAATGCCGGACCAGATTCAGGGGCGTTCCCGGCTTTTGGCTGACGTCGCATGACGTCGCCAAAAGCCAAAAATTCTCGGGAACGCCCCCGAATCTGGTCCGGCATTGACGGACAGGCCCGTCGTCCAATGGCTAGGCTCCATTTATGGAGCTAGCCAATAGAAGACGGGGCGGATTCCAAGCCCCATATACTATTCTCATTATGTTTTTTCTAGCGAATGCTTACTTCGTAAGCATTGCTAGTCAAAACCTAAAAAAGAAAAAAAGAGCAAGGGTCCGCAAGAAAAGTTTTGCTTTGCCGGGCTAATAACCTTCTTATAGCTAGATAGTCGAGCCCGCAATCTCAATGGTAGCAATAAATATGAACAGGTTCACCATGTCTGTAAATCACTAATTTCTTTCAGAGTCGCCTCAGCGCAACCAGTCAGTGAGAAAAGGGTGGGAGGGGGGCGGGACAAACACAGACGGGGTGGAAGAGAGCAAGCAACCTCAGGACTCGGAGAAGGGCAGGGACCAAGCAACAGTGAAGACTCGGACTACAAACACATGCACTCTTAAGGAGTGCTATTACTGAAGTTAAAAAAAGCACCCGTGCGGCCCGAAGGACCACCAACGAGAAGTTGTAGTTGGTACATGTTCCTTGGAAAGACAAGAAATTCAAAGACAAATTGAAAGCAATGGGGCATTGACGAATCAAAAGCATTAAAATGAGAATGACCCTGAAGCCAACCAGTAGGACCTTTTTAATTCACTTTGTTTTTTTTAAACAGATCTAGTAGCAACAGCACATGCACCCTGTCAGCAGGCAAGACTTAAAAAATGGTTTAGAACATTTTTGCCTCTGCAAAACGGCAACACTTTTAGGTATTATTAATTATGTGAGAAAAGAAATATATGGGGGAATAGATGACAGCAGCGATTTTCTACAAAAAAAGTGGATTCATATATGCTTGTGCTCAGCAGGAAGCACACTCTTAAAAAGCGAAAACTAAATGCTTCAAGTTAGGCTATCGTAAGAAATCCTACTTCTGATGTGGCACAAAAGGGGAAAGTAATCCCACTTCAAGCCACAGCGGTAGAAATCATAAAAGAAATGTGTAAAGAACATATCAGTAACAAGCTTTAAATTGTTTTGGGTAATGTGCACTGTAATTGACTAGCCTTCCCATGCAGAATCTTTCAAAAGCTAGGACAGCTTAGAGCAGAATACTAAATGATTTAAACAGTGTTTCAGAAATGGTTGTCAGAGGGATGCACAGTGTGGAAAGGCTGCGGGGGATCTGTGAGGAATGTTTCCCTGTCGCCTATCAGAAGGAATATTTTTTGCACCAGAAGGCAAAACAGACACTGCTCTCCAAGAGCAGAAGCACGCATGACAAGCGCTGCATTTACTTCCCATAAAAAAGTAATTGTGAATAATTAAAGGAGATGTGAATCAGGGCATTAAGGGGAGAAAGGGCCCTGCACTGAGCAGTCTGTTCTACCAGCAAATGTGACGGCAACAGAGGCGAGCGGCACGCGGCAGTAGAAAGGGATCTTGGCTATGAATGAGGCTTTCTTCCTCCGTTCGCAGCACTATGTACCAGGCCAGCTCCAGGAATTTTTATTTGGGTGGGCCAAGGGTGCATTTGAGTGGGCCACTGCGGGCCCTATTTGTCACTTATATGTCTAGCCAGGCCTGCTTCTGGGCCGTCCTTTATCTCTTGTTAGTCTTACAAATCTCAGTAAAATGCACTCTTTTCCCAAAAACTTTCTAAATGTTATCACTCTCAAAAAGTGTTATTTTCCATGTAATGTCCCTTTGATGTGAAGAGGAGGTGTCTGAGGTGGAATTATCATGTAAGTGACACTGCTCGGGTTTCCTCTGTGCGATCCTTCAGGGAGAATCTCTCTTGATTACTACCTAGAACTGACCTCTGACTGCAGTGCCCTCCCTTACAGACTTGATTATCAACGTTTCTACCACCACTTTCAAGTGCATCTTATCTCACAGCTGACCTTGGTCCACCTGCCATTTGGTTCCACTTTCATTATTCCCGGTAAAAAACATTAGTAAAATCACCTCCAAACTTGAAACATTGAACATAGAAGTAAATATTATTAGCACACACCTTAAACTATGTTCCACAGTTGCCCTAATGACCGACTGCTTATTAAATAAACAAGCATTTGTAATGCAATAGGTCTCGCATTTGAAAGAGTTTAAGCTTTTGGCATTGTAAATGACAATGCCTTTTATTTATGTTTTAAAAACCAACGAATAAATAAAAGGCATTGTCATTTCAAAGCCAATAGCTCAAACTCTAGCAAACACAAGACCTATTGCATTGCAAATGCTTGTTTTAAATCTCGCGCCTTTTCTGGTCATGACACTTCCTCGTCCTGAGGGTCTTCAAATAGTTCACTCACAACTTTCATTCATTGAGAGAGCACTTCTGTAATGAGGACACATGGGAATGTCAATTTATTTATATAGCACTTACTACTTCTGATGAGGCATCATGATTTAGTTGTTTTGGCTCTGAATGCACATGATGTACAGAGTCTAGTGTGCCTTTTATTAAAGGGCTCTGACTTCTACTCGGACTACATGCGCACCAGATACAAGAAAATAAGCATTTCTGCAGTGTGAACCCTCTGGCTGTCCTTCAGACAGATCCTGTCCACCAGCCGCTCACAGCAAGCACTTAAAAAGACAAGCCCACTGTGCAGGCTTACAGCACATAGGCCATGCAATGAATTAACGCCTTCGCCGCAGGGGTAATTCCCCCACGGTGCAGTGGGGGGCCACGGTGCTCGTGACGTGCCCAGCTCGTCATGAGTCACATGGAGCTGTGCTCATGACGAGCTGGGCTTGTCACGACTCCGCCCACTGATTAATTCTCCCGCACAGGCGGGGAATCAACCGCACGTGGGCGGACCGCAGCCGTAATGATGAGCTCAGCTCGTCATGAGCACAGATCCACTGTGACTCATGACGAGCTGGGCTCGTCATGAGCATGGAAGAGGTTAACATGACTGCCCCAACGTATGTCTTTCCCGCATGTCCACATTCAGTGTTCCGACCTGGCATTGGTTGTAAAGGGATTGTTGGGTGTAAAGTGATAGGTGCAGCATTTCAATGAAAAGCACCGGGTAGATAGACTTCTGGACTGAAAATGCCTGCGTAAAAAACACAAATCAATGTTATTAATATGTGTGATCAATTGCATGACTTTGTAAAAAGTCAAAAGTTATTGTTTTTTGGGTATATTTTTATATGTTTGTTTGTACCTGTAGGGGACAGTGTGTGGTACTAAAAATTCTGGACCCGTGTTATAAACATTGTCGTATCATGACGATTTTGGTGTCAGCAGACCGCAAATGACGAGTGTAGTATGTCTGAGTGTTTTCGCATGAATCGATCTAAGAAAACACTCTGTATTCACGGATTTAGTTTGAACCCCCGGGTTCCATTCATGTGTACGGCAGCCATTTTGTGATTGCCCTCACACAGGCCAAATGACTAAGGCCGAAACGAGTCTAAAGGACACGTACACCTTTGCTGACTCCTCTGAGACCTGGGCAAGCTGCCTCCACTGCCTGAAGCCAAACCTGTTCGGCCAGTTCCTTTCCCAGTGGCCGAATGAGATTAGTATCAAGGCGGAACATGTCTTAAACCTTTCATCGCATACAAACCATGCCTAATCTTACACACACCTGTCCCTGTTTCTTTCTTTATGACTTGCTTTACGAGGAGGAGGTGACCGTTTTTATTGGGGGTCCGTCGATATCTGATGCGAATACTGGGCTTTGCCGAGTAATTGATTGTGGGCTGGACAAACTAAAATATGGGCTTGTCATCATGACTCTGCTTTCTCTTTGTAGTGAAAATATGTGAATGGTCAACTGTAAAATAAGGAATGTTTGCATAAAGCATAATATTTTGTATAAAAGAGAAGGCTGGCTTTGTAAGATTGAGCAGTCTCCTGAGAACATACAGAGCGTTGTACTTCTAGGATACCTGTTACTGGCTGCAGCCAATAAATACGATCTTTGACTTTACCAAGAAGACTCTGTGTTTCTGTAGTCTGAAACACGAAGAACTCGAAGTCTTCGGGTGTGTTCCCTGGCACCGCTGGGTTCTTAAAAACCTGGTACTTCAGTTGGCGCCCAACGTGGGGCCATATCAGCGGTACCGGTCCAAGCCAGAGGTTCGTGAGGAGCTTTGTGTGAAAATTCTGGAGGAAGGCCGCCACTTCATCGACCCCTGTATGTCGACGTGGTCCGAAAGTCTTTGCTGCGAGGTTCCCCGCTTCCCAATGGCTACGAAGGACTGCTGCCCTGACTATCGCCCTGTTTTGGACCCTTGATGATTGGTAGAGCGAAACGTTAGACGAGTCTTCTGGTGACGTCATCGATACTTCAGTTAAGTATGAGTGGAGCGTCTCCCAGTCCTTAGTTTGGTTCTTAGTTTTTGGGTATCCCCTTGGGATCGCTTTAATTTGGAACTTCCAAGTACCAAAGCAGAAGGACTCGTGTATTCACGAGACTATCATATTCGATAATCCTTTGAAGTTTGAAGCTAGACTAGAGAGCGAAGATGCCTGGTCTTAGCAGACTTGGAAATCCGTTTTGTCTTGGTTGTAATAGGGATTCCCGATTGGAGGACTCGTGTTCAGTTGCTCCGATTGGAACTCCAACCTATGAACTTTATGTGAAACATGGCGTGGGCCCCATCGCATATAATGAAGTATGGGTCCGATACACCAGGAAAGATGGTGTTTTAAAATGGCCCCAATATGGTAGTTTTGACGCTGAGATTTTGGATAATTTGGAGGTTAAACTTTTTAAGAAGAAAGCCCGGCCGGCAATATTTGACTCTTTTTTTCGCATATGGCGCAAAGAAGCCAAACAGAAAGAAATTAAATTAGCGAAGAGGAATAAACGAGAACGAGGTATGACAATGGTACAAGCTGCTGTTGCGTTTAGGGATAATGAAGAAGAGCAGGAAAGCGAACAGATGCTTAGGGTGAAGAAGTTAGCGGTAGATAGATGCTACCCAGTTTTGCCGTCTAAAGAGCAGGAAGAGAAGAAAGATCTTGCGACAGATCCTTTAATGTCACATCTCTTGAGTTCACCACCTCCTTATGCACAGAGTGCTACGGCACCACCGCCACCAGTTGTGGCTGTGCAACCTCCGGTTGTTGTGCCACCCGTAATTCCTCCACAGCCAGCTCCTCTTCCGTTGGCTACTGTTCCTTTGGCGCAGCCTCCTCAGGGGCCGCCAACTTTGCCTCCCCCTTTGTCTGCTACTACTACGCCTGTCTGTAATATTCCTTCTGGTCCGGCTTTGGATTCTTCTACTGTTGTTCCGACTTCCCTTATTCTTCCATCTTCTCCTTCTACTAGACAGCATATGACTGCTGCTGTTTCTGGTTTCTTTTCTCCTTTGTTGGGACAATTGGGTATATCTCCTGTGAATGAGGATAGACAATCACGTAGTCAGTTGCCTGATACGGATGAGGTGTAGTATTGGATCACATGGCACATAGATGGGTTACGTATACTTCCCAGTATGATCTTGAGGGTATTATGGATGTTTTCTGATAATGGAAAGCACCAAAGCAACGGTACGTTTTTGAAATGATGTGTGTGTTCCTCCATGAACAGTGGATGGACGAAGTGGGTAAAGCACCTGAAGAATTGTATCGAGTGCGTTCTGAGTTTGCGAAAGAGACGATTATGAGTCTTCTCGACATCGAGAGAGAGGTGTCGACGTTGTTGTTGTTTCGTAATAATGCTCCTTCTGAGCGATTGTTTGAGCCTGATTCGTCAGTGAGGAGAAAAGCGCGTCAATATCCGATGCGTGAGGTTCCTCCGGTGTGGAAGGAAGCAGTTCAGGCTAATGCTGCACAGAATATTGTAGCTGCGCCTGCGCATTTTCAGCGAGTTTGGGTGCATGTTCCTTGGAAGAGTGTTGAAGTTCTGGCGATTAAGCAGACGTTACCTGATCCGCGCAAAAATCCGGCGGGATATTATAAAGAGCTCACTCAAACTGTGAGTTCGTGCGTCATGAATTTAGCGGACATAGACATGTTGTTTGGCAATGTTGTTCCACAGCCTTTCTGGGACGTGATTCGACGTACGGATCATGCTAATGAATTGGGTGATACCTGGGTTAATCTTGTTGCTGCAAATGATAGACAAGTTGGAGGTGCTAAGCCGGAAGATCTTATTACCAAACTGCCTAGTAGGATTATTAATTTCATGAAGACTTTGATGCCTGAAGTGCGTGTTAATTGGGACAAGTTGTCCACATGTAAGCAGAAGAAAGACGAGACTGTCTCTGATTTCTTCACGCGGTTTGAAGAAACTTTTGTAGATCATAGTGGTCAAGATATGGCTACCGAAGGTGGCCAGAGATTGTTCGTCGATAAATTTGTGCATAATTTGCTTCCCAAGTTGTGCACTAAGTTGAAGGATTCCGAGAGTGCTTGGCCCGTCTCCACGTCAGCACAGATTTTAGCTACAGCCCAGTACTATGAAAATAGGCGTAAAGATGAGTTAGAGAAAGCGGATAAGAAGACTAAGGAATTGAAGACTAAAGTTCTTCTACAACAAGCTTATCCACCCCGTACTAATAGTCAGCACGATTATCAGCAACCTCAGCAGTATTCAAGAAACTCGCAAAGAAACAAGTCTTCTCAACAGCGTTTTCCGTATGGTCCTAATCAGTGTGCGTATTGCAAAGAAAATGGTCATTACAAGAATAGTTGTCCGGCTTTGTTGCAGCGCACGAATGGTGCTTCTGGTGTTAGAGGTTGAGGTGCTCAACAAGCGCCTAGAGGTAAAGGTTGCAGACAGAACGTACTTTCTTTGCCTCCACAGAACTCAATGAATAGTTTTGATCAACAGCAAGGTTCGTCTGGTAGGACAGCACAGTACTATATGGATGATTACTTTGTTGAAGGTGTCGAAGTGAACGGTAATGATTGTTAGGACAGCCATGGACAAAGAGAGGGAGTTGTTTCAGTTCCAGTAGATCAGAGTGGACCTTATGTTGAGGTGATTACATCAGGTGTGTCAGAGCCTTTTCTGCTGGATACTGGTGCTAGAAAGAGTTCTATTATGCACTCTAAACTTCCTGGCGCACCTTTGTCTGGCTTTGATAATGTTTCTGTAGGTTTTTCTGGCGCCCCATTACTAATCCAATTTCTGCTCCATTGTCTCTTTCTGTTGAGCCACGTAAGATCGAAGCACCCCTTCTATTGACTACCGGTTGTAATGAGAATCTGTTGGGTTTGGATTTATTGAAGAGATTGTATGCGACACTGTATTGTTCTCCGTCAGGAGTTCATCTTACCTTGGGTGAGAGAGTGATCTCTCCGATGTACCTGTCGAAGGATAGTATCCCATCTGAATTGTCTTCTTTACTGGATTCATTATGGGCTATTGGTCCGAATGATGTGGGCTTATTGGACATTCCCCCATATGTTGTGACGCTGAAGGTGAATGCTAAATTACAGCGCATTCCACAATACCGCATCTCGAGTGATGGTGAGCGTGCACTTTTAGCGATCATTTATGATCTGATCGACAAAGGTGTTATTGAGGAAACGAGAGGTAATGTGTGTAATAGTCCTGTTTTGCCTGTCTTGAAGAGAACTGATTCTTCACAACCTCCTGTATACAGGTTTGGCATTGATCTTCGCGACGTGAACAAAATTGTTGTTCCTCAATTTCCCGTTGTGCCTGATATTACTGCTTTACTGACTTTGATTCCGGCTACAGCCACATGGTTTTCGGTGATAGACTTGAAGAATGCTTTCTTCAGTATCCCGATTGCCATAGAGAGTAGGGATATTTTTGGATTCTCTTTAGGAGGACGAAGTTTCTGCTTTAAGCGCGCTCCTCGAGGCTATTGCGAGAGTCCATCGATCTATAGCCAATCTTTGAAAACACAACTGGATTTGTTGGTTTTACCTGATGGTGCAGCCCTTATTCAGTATGTTGATGATTTGCTAGTTGCAGCTGATACTGAAGAGATTTGTAAGGAAGCCACTTTGTCATTACTGCGCCACTTGTCTGATTGTCAGCATAAAGTTTCTCTCTCCAAGTTACAATATTGTCGACAAGAAGTAACCTACTTAGGTCACCTCTTATCGAAGGAGGGAAGGAAACTGACCCCAGAGAGAATTCAAGCTATTGTGAAAATGAGTGCTCCTAAGACGCAGAGCGAAGTGCGTGCCTTTTTGGGTATTACGTCGTACTGTAGACAGTGGATCCCTAATTTTTCTTTGTTAGCGAAGCCTTTGATAGCACTTACTTTTAAGGATACTCCAAATCCTATTCCTTGGACTGACGAATGTCAGAAGAGCTTTTCAGAATTACGCAAAGCGTTGTGTTCGGCTCCTGTGTTGGGTACCCCCGACTACAGTAAGCCTTTCACACTGTATGTTCACGAGAGAGAGGGATGTGCATTGTCAGTCTTGACTCAACAGTTCGGGGATAAGCAGCGTCCATGTGCTTACTTTTCGTCGACTTTAGATCCTGTAGCTAGAGCGTTGCCGAGTTGTTTGAGAGCCACAGCGGCAGTGGCTGTTTCAATTCGACAGTCTGCTGGGTTAGTTATGGACAACACATTAGTGGTGATGGTTCCACACGCAGTGGATACCTTGTTGAACCATACGAAGACACAGCACTTAACTAGTGCTCATTTGTCAGGTTACGACACTGTTAGCGAGTCCTGTGCACATTAAACGATGCAATACGTTGAAACCAGCCACGTTGTTGCCGATTACAAGTGAGACAGATAGTGAAGAACAGCATGACTGTTTTCTGAGAACTGAAGAAGAGACGAAAGGGAGAGTAGACCTTAGGGACACTCCTCTTCCTGAGTGTGATGGTACTTTGTGGGTTGATGGTTCGTGTTTTAAGCTGCCGAATGGTGATACGACTGCGGCATATGCTGTTACGACTTTGCATACGATTGTTGAAACTGCACGTATCCCACATAATTCAGCACAAGCAGCAGAATTGATTGCACTTACAAGAGCGTGTGTGTTGTCAAAAGGAATGAGAGTGACTATATATACTGACAGCCAGTATGCCTTTGGCGTGGCTCATAGTTTTGGACGATTGTGGAGAGAACGTGGGTTCCTGACTTCGCATGGAGCTAAGATACAAAATGGTCAGTTGGTGAATGAGCTTCTTGAGTCACTGACCTTGCCGTTACAAGTTGCGATTGTGAAATGCAGTGCACACAAAAAGGTTACGGATGATGTTGATCACGGAAATGCGTTTGCGGATGAAGTTGGAAAGAAACTGCGAGAAATATGATGAGTCGAATGTACGTTGCGGGTCCGGCGAGATGGGTTCCAGAGAAGAGTATGCGTGAGGATACGATTGAGAGTGTGAAATCCATCCAAGCTGAAGCTACAGAGAAAGATTGAATGAATGGAGAGAAAGCAAGGGTAAATTGGATGCAAATGGTTGTTAGGTTGAATTGTCTGAACATCAGCGATGGTTGTTACCCGATGCGTATGTGCTTGCAGTGGTGACAATGGCCCATGGAATGGCTCATATCAGTGTGAAATGGATTTGCAAGTTGTTAGCTCCAGTATGGCAAAATGCTGGAATTCCTAAATGTGCAGAGAATGTGATCAAGAATTGCATGGTGTGTCTGAAATACACTCCTGGTAGGGGAACCCCAACTCCAGCTGGTCATTTTGCGCCTCCAACGTATCCGTTCGAGGTTTTGCAGCTAGATTTCATCCACATGGAAAGGTGCAACAATCTGAAATACGTACTTGTTGTTGTTTGTGCCTTTTCGAGATGGGTAGAAGCATATCCCATAAAAGACAACACTGCCATATCCACAGCTAAAGCCCTTGTCAAAGAATTCTTCCCTAGGTTTGGAATGCCGAGAATGGTCTGGAGTGATAATGGGAGTGAATTTGTGGGTCGAGTGATGAAGAAAGTATGTGAAGGGCTAAGTATCCAACAAAAATTCTTTGCTGCAAATCACCCCCAATCAGCTGGACTAGTAGAGTGCTATAATGGCACACTAAAACTGAAATTGGCCAAGATCCAAGCGAGTTCTGGTCTTAAATGGCCTGACGCCCTGCCTTTGGCACTCCTATCAACAAGAATGACTGTGCACTCGCGAGTGGGACTTAGTCCCTATGAAATTTTGTTCGGCCGTCCGGCCAACATATGGGGAGTGCCAAGGGCGAGAAAATGTAGTGAGATCGAACACCCTGGACTGCTTGATTATTCGTATGAATTGATGGCTAAATTGCGTGTTTTACACCAACAGGTGCACAATACCTTGCCTCAGGTCTCTGAAGCTCCAGGACATCCTATCGATCCTGGAACATGGGTGCTGGTCAAGAACTTCCAACGGACAAAGAATGACCAGCCCCGTTAGACCGGCCCTCACCTCGTCCTTCTCTCAACAAGATCAGCTGTTCGAGTGGAAGGGAAAAAGCACTGGATCCACGGCGTACACTGCAAGAGGGTCCCTTTGCCTCTACCGTACGACTGATGGGTCCAGGAGGGGATAGCTGACTCTGAGACTGAGACTGTGCCTCGTTTTCTGCCTTTTAGCGATGCACGTGTAAAAGGAACAATTTCTGAACAAGAAAGTGACAATATTTTGCAAGAAGCTGTGCCAGCGTCAATTCGATTGAACACTACAGAGCCTGAACTCTTGTTCCAGAACCAGACAGTACCTGGAAAAAGCCGTTATAATTTGAGGCCAAGAACTATGGACAAATAAAAAAAAAAAAAATCAAATTTCTGAAAGTGCAGCTCTCTCATCTGAGAAACTTTCTTATTTTTGTTTTTCGAACCGCCATCCAGTTCAGCTGCTAGGGTCGTGGTTGCCCAAGTCTTAGGGGTGCAGCTGAAGACGTTAGGTCGACAGTTCTGGTTGGTCTAAGGGAGTTGCCCTGGACTGACAGAAGCATTCCTTAGCATAGAACACCCTACCGCCACGGGCAGCAATTAGACAGGATGGAGTTTTTCGAGATGGAGAGACCTGCCAAACAGATGAACTTTAAAGCCAGAATGTGTATATTGATAAAAAAAGAAACAATTTCTGATATTATGTATTTTTATGTTGCTTGGTGTAATGACGTTTTTAATAGGATATGTTTTATTTTATTTTCAAGTGCCCTTTGCACCCACTACACAGCCCATACCTCCTTCTACTGTTTCCTCGCATTCTTTTCACCCTTTGCCTGAGCATGAGTCCACTAGAAGATTAGAGTTTATCAATAACTCCTTCATTCAGCTCTTACACCAACACCAATTAGTAGTGAACACAACTAATTGTTGGGTGTGTGGTCTTATGCCACATACAACAGATAAGGGTATCCCATACTTGGTCTTACCATTTAGTTACAATGGTTCTTTGTGGGCGTTTCAGACGATGTTCATATATGCCATCGAACCATATCCCCCACGTTCCACGAAAAATAACTCGAGCAACAAGGCATTGGTAGTAGGAATCACAAATATGAGCAGAACAATTGACTCGTATAGAACGATTCCCAGAGATGAGTTATGAGCTTACGTTAGATGGAATGTAACAGGATATGGAGTTACTCTGAGTGAGAACCAGCAAGCAAAGAGATCCTCCCCGATTTGGATTGTACCCCATCAGGGTCACCTATGTCTGCAAGGTAATGGCAAGAATCCCAGAGCTCAGTTAGGGAAAAGTATCTGCACTGAAACATATGTTTTTGCATCTCAGATTTCCTCTTTGATTCTAGCAGCTAAGGGTACCTATTTCATCTGCCATGATAGAGCCTATACATGGTTGCCCCCTGACTTCTCGGGCACATGTTTTGTTTCCTTCCTGTTGCCTCCCACCTACACGGCCGCTGCAGATTACCATAAAACAAGGATAGTTAGAGGTGTCATCAGTGAAGAAGACACTGCAGGACAAGAATTTGGAGATTTTGTAAAGGGTTTTCTGCCGTTTTGGGGACCTATGGTTAACAGCAGGAACATAAGGCAATTGACAAGAGTGGTTGAATCCACTGTAGTTGAAACCGCCGGTGCCCTTAGTAATTTGACGGCTGAGCTCCAGTCGGATCGCCTTATGACTCTTCAGAACAGGGTCGCATTAGATGTTGTACTTGCAGACCGAGGTGGGGTATGTAAAGTGATCCAATCAAGTTGCTGCGTTTTTATCCCAGATAACACTCCGACAGTCTACCAGGCCATTTCCAAACTGCATAAAATCTCTGAATCTATTCATGTGGATAAAGGAGATTGGTCATTGATGGTGTGGTTCTGGGAACTGATATCCGCCTGGGGATGGAAGATTCTGATAGTCATTGGGATGATCTTAGCCATTCTTTTTCTGTTCTGTCTGTGTGTACAGTGTGCTCCTGCAATATGTGGCCTCTGTGCTACATCGTGTGTAAGGAAATCTGTATCAAGAAACGAGCAAAGTAATAGGATGATGCTACAGCAACACCTCAATGACTTTATGAATATAGACCTGGACTCAGATTAGCGTGAGTATAGGTTATTGCCTATGTAAGGGCAAAAGGAGGGTCTGTCGTACTAAAAATTCTGGACCCGTGTTATAAACATCGTCGTATCATGCCGATTTGGCTGTCAGCAGACCGCAAATGACGAGTGTAGTGTGTCTGAGTGTTTTCGCATGAATCGATCTAAGAGAACACTCTGTATTCAGGGATTTAGTTTGAACCCCCGGGTTCCATTTTTGTGAACGGCAGCCATTTTGTGTTTGCCCTCACACAGGCCAAATGACTAAGGCCGAAACGAGTCTAAAGGACACGTACACCTTTGCTGACTCCTCTGTGACCTGGGCAAGCTGCCTCCACTGCCTGAAGCCAAACCTGTTCGGCCAGTTCCTTTCCCAGTGGCCGAATGAGATTAGTATCAAGGCGCAACATGTCATAAACCTTTCATCGCATACAAACCATGCCTAATCTTACACACACCTGTCCCTGTTTCTTTCTTTATGACTTGCTTTACGAGGAGGAGGTGACCGTTTTTATTGGGGGTCCGTCGATATCTGATGCGAATACTGGGCTTTGCCGAGTAATTGATTGTGGGCTGGACAAACTAAAATATGGGCTTGTCATCATGACTCTGCTTTCTCTTTGTAGTGAAAATATGTGAATTTTCAACTGTAAAATAAGGAATGTTTGCCTAAAGCATAATTTTTTGTATAAAAGAGAAGGCTGGCTTTGTAAGATTGAGCAGTCTCCTGAGAACATACAGAGCGTTGTACTTCTAGGATACCTGTTACTGGCTGCAGCCAATAAATACGATCTTTGACTTTACAAAGAAGACTCTGTGTTTCTGTAGTCTGAAACAGGAAGAACTCGAAGTCTTCGGGTGTGTTCCCTGGCACCGCTGGGTTCTTAAAAACCCGGTACTTCAAGTGGTGCAGTAAATCTTGCATTTATTTTAAATTAAAATGCCCCTTTTGAAGGATGCTGGTTTGAATGGGGAGTGATGTCTAGAAGGATTAGGCGAACGTCACGGTATTGTTTCACATTGTAACTCATTCTCAGGGGACGACCAAACAGGACTAGGGGCTAGATGTAGGTAGGCTTTTACCGGTCAGTAACGGCCGAAATCGGCCGTTACCGACCTGTAAAAGCCTTTTCCTATGTAGGAGGCTATTTTACTGATTCGGTAAATAACGAATCAGTATTTACAGATTCGGTATTTACCGAATCAGCATTTACCGATTCGGTATTTACCGAATCGGTAAATGATATGTAGGGAGCACTGTAAATAGTGCTTCTGGGCTTTAAGAATTTGTTATTTACCACCAACTATTAGTTGGTGGTAAATAAGGAATTCCTATGTAAATGAATAAATGTGCATTTACACCTGTGCCATGTGACAGACATACATGCCCTTAGGGCATGTATGTATGCCATATGTGCACACCAGCACTAATCAGGGGTGCAACAGGGTGTCAAAGTGACACCCTGCCACCCTTGACTTCTTCACAATTTTACTGAATCGGTAATTACAGATTCAGTAATTGACATTCATTCCTATGGGCCACAAGGCCCATAGGAATGAATGGCAAATACCGAATCGGTAAATACCGAATCTTACCGATTCAGTATTTATTACCAAAATATTACCTACATAGGATTTACCGAATCTAAAATACTGAATCGGTAAAATTCGATATTTTAGATTCGGTAAATCCTATTTACCTACATCTAGCCCCTAGGTCATCAGTGGGTACATATCACCCCGAAATCACAGTGCCCATTTCAAACAGAGGGATGAAAGGCGAAACTAGTCCAGTAAGAATGTCAATTTAAGCTGAATGTTGCACACAGCAGCAGCAGGTGCATTGACACTATGGGCTATGCTGCCTCGCTTTGCATCCTATTAAGTCCATCGTATTGTATGGTTTCACACAAGCCTTGACTCTCTTTCGATATGCAAATATCCCCACTTTGAACCCCATTTACGACTTAAACAGCCTTTTTGTGTTGACTGTTCAGGAGGTAGGAAGAAGTGGAACGTGCAGAGTGTCTGTGACAAAGGCAGTAACCCATTGAGCTATCCACATAAAATTCAGTTTATCTGGATTAAAAAACTACCAACATACAAAATGATTGGTCTCCAGCAGGATCATAAATCATCAGAGTTATCGGTCCATTTTTTATTATATTTGTGCATCGTTGGTGATTCACTGTTAGGGACAATGCTCATGTTTGGGTGGGCCAGGCTCATGTTTGGGTGGGCCTGGCCCACCTGACCCACCCTCTATAACCAGGCCTGCCATGTACTGTATTAATGTGTGTGCACGATTTACGTTGAATTGCTGACCTCACGGGCCACTTGCACACTACTTTCATTGGTCATCACATAAAACGTAAAAAAGGAAAGATCCGCCCAACTGCCCTTGATGGTTTTTTTTTAAAGCTGAAGTGCATATTGTGCACAAGCAAAAAGCTGTCAACTCACAGCAATAAACCTATGGTTGAAGTGCACTGACACATTGTCCTATGCTGTGGTGGGTGGAAGCAAACTGTGATTGACAGTTCATCAGACCAATGAATGAGGAAGGATGACCAAATATCCTCCATGAATGTATATATGTATAGATATATTTCCTAAAACATGTGTCTGGTGAGACCCAGGCCTAAAAACTGAGATGCTTCAAATTCAGGGTCTCCACTCATACGCTCCTTTTTCCAGTCAAAGTCATTGCAAAGGATTGGATTGTACTGTATTGAAATTGCATTTATGTAGAGCCTACTACCCTTGACCTCGAAGCACATTTTCAGCAAGTAGCACGCTACTCCGGAACCCATAAAGGATTAGTGGAGAATTAGTATAGGAAAAACGAAAATAATTTGAGTGGTGGACATTAGTCTGTTATTTGGATTGAAAAGGATAGTGGAAGGATGTTTTGGAGCTCAAGGTAGTAGAAGGAGGCTTGGGTTGTAAAAGGGAGGTGGAGGGGGAAGAGTCAGAAAGAAGGGTTTAGAAAGGCTCATTTTGGGGATCGGAATAGTAAAAGATATGAGATGATGCAAGGAGGAGTAGGATAGGGAAGAGTCTAGAAAGGGGTATTTTGGGGATCGTAGTGGTATGAGGTTTGTGATGAATGAGAGAATGGAGGGAGAGGATATATTGAGAGAGGTATAGGATGAGAAATAGGATACTGCATTGGAAAGAGAAGTAGAATGAGGTTTGAGATGAGTTGAGGTAGAGGATATATGAAGAGCAGTATAGGGTGAAAAATATGGTAATGCATTGGATATGCTGAATTATAAGAAAAGTAATAAATACATAGATCCATAAGTACATGGAAGGTATAAAGATGCACAAAGGAAGGTAGTATATGTACATTAAAGATGCATTAAATAAACTCCGGCTTGCAAGTGTTGTTGTACTTTAAATTAATTTTATGTATTTATTTTTAAAAGAATTGTAATTCAATAGTGAAGCAATTGTAGATAAATAGTTATGATAAAAATATGCACTTATTTATGCAGTCACTTATATATATGTTGTTAGACGGGGACCCAGAGGGTCGGCCGAGGACAGGGGGAGAGGCCTCCGGTGAGGGCCGTCTCCAGCGATCGTACAGACGAGTAACTTCCCCCCCACAGATGGACACCACACAAGGATGAGGTCAACCCTCTTTATATACGATTCTTGAAGCAAAGTTATCAGCGATACAGTGAGGTCGGGACACGAGGGTCCTCTCAATTCTAGTCTCTGAAGAGGAAAAGGTAGTGGGACAGTCTTGGTACCGGTCCGGTACAGGGGTGGCAAGATGGGTAGCTCACAATCCTCGAGCTCGGAGTTCTGGAAGGTCGGGCCGCGCCAGCGCCAGCAGGCTAGGATGATAAATCTCGTTGGAGAAGGGCCGCGGCAGCGCCAGCAGGCAAAGGCGATGGTTCACACAAAGATGGGCCGCGGCAGCGCCAGCAGGTCCCGACGAAGGTGTAGGTTGCAGAGGGCCGCGGCAGCGCCAGCAGGCAGGAACGATGGTTCACGAGGATGGGCCGCGGCAGCGCCAGCAGGTCCCGACGAAGGTGTAGGCTGCAGAGGGCCGCGGCAGCGCCAGCAGGCAGGAACGATGGTTCACGAGGATGGGCCGCGGCAGCGCCAGCAGGTCCCGACGAAGGTGTAGGTGGCAGAGGGCCGCGGCAGCGCCAGCAGGCAGGAACGATGATTCACAAGGCAGGGCTGCGGCAGCGCCAGCAGTCCGTCAAGGATGAGTTCTTCAAGGTGTCTCTCGACTCCAGGATACAACTGCCTTCCTGCTCTGGAGCTGCCCCAGTTATAGGTCTGGTCTCCTTTGATGTCCGGACCCTCGCGCTTGGAGGTTGGGAGGTCCGGGATGAGGGAGTCCAGACACCCAGCAGGGGGGTGGAGCCAGCACCCGGGGAGGCTGGGGGCGATCGGCACCTGGCGGGGGAGAGCCATCGACACTCCTTTCTCCCATTGACCTGCCAAGTGGTCTCTTCACCTCCTGGGTGGATGGTGGTGCCTCGATGTCGGGGCCTGGCCAGGCCCAGGGTTGGGGTCGAGCTGAGGCCATGCGGCCTCGTGGTGCAGTGTCCAAGATGGCGGCTAGGCCGGGGCAATGCTGCTGATGGAGGCCCGGGCCAGCCGATGTCGGGGTGTTCGGGAGCAGGCGTCCCGTTGGGGACGGGTTGCGGGTTGCTTCTGTGGGTTGCCGGGGTGGTTCTTCTGGGGACACCGGGAGAGCCGGTGTTCAGGCCTTACTATGCGGGGAGGGAGCGGCCCCTTCACGAGGCCTGTCCAACATATGTTATAAAACATAGAATAGTGTAACTATGAGTTATATGTACATTTGTTAAACAGAACTAATAAAGATCTACATTTTTTTAAACATAATTATTCTACATGCTTATAAAAAGCAATTTAATTAAATGAAGAATAAATACTGGGGCTGACAACAGCATTTCAATACTGCTGTTGCTACTTAATAAGTAATAGCTGAAGCCCAGTACAGTCAGACAAGATGGGCAAATTGCTAAAGTGGGGCTTTGAACCTGTACCTCTAGAACTGGGGTTGAATCAGGGGATTGGCACTTCAGTGATAAATGTGCAATCTTTGGCAAATATTCCCATGTCGACATGTAAATATGTAAAATACAAGTGCAATTTGCCCATCTAAATTCCAAACTTGGATCTTGTATCTCTCCGTGTACACCCTATAATGTTAAGTGCTTCATTGCTCACCAACACAACCATATTGCGTACAGCATGGGCTAAGTGTAATCACTTTAGTAGATGTGGAATAAACAAATACTCCTAAATATATTGCTGGTATTTAAGCTTTACTGGCACCAGCCTCAAATCTTGTATTGCCAGTGCGGCCGGTGAAATACCAGCCAAGTGGCAAACCTACCTGCATTTGTGAAATGAGGCATTGCTAGGCCATAGGATGAGATGTTGGGTGTATGAAACTAATGGTCAACGGATGGTCTTTGAGTGGCAGTAGTATAGAACTGAGTGTCTGACAGTTGGCCTATGGTTCTGGGACACTGCTAAAAAGACGCAGGAATGACAGAGAGGGTAGAGTGGACTCTCAAGCCTTGCTAATGGACTCTGCTCCATGGCCAACTTCTATCCTTTGAGTGCTAGCAGGGGCAGATCCTGGCTGGACTTCAGGGCTAATAAAGTAGGACGAGGGTCTCAAACAGTTGTTTGAGAGTTTCTTAAGTATCACTAAGTCTTAGGGACTCTAATGGCAATAGAATGGGTCTCCGGCACAGCTGCTAACTCGTGGCATATGGTGTGTGACATTTGCAGTCAGACCTGGCATTTTCGTCACCCACACAATGCATCCTGTGACTTGTAGTTTCACTTTTAGCAAAAAAGGCAGTGTCCTGCTGGTACCAAAAATAGTGCTGAGAAGGGTATGTATTGTGCCATCTTTTCTGTCCTCGATAGCCTCCTCTCCACATAAAAATCCAGAAGTGAAAAAGAAAACTTGAATCACAGAACTGGAGGTCATACCTGGCAGACCCAGGTAGGTGGGGGACAGAAGATGTAAGCTATGAGGGGAAAAGGGTAGCAGGATTGGATTTGAAAGACCAGGAAGAGGACCACTAGAGGGATAAAGAGGACCAGGTCAAAGAGGACCACGGTTTAAGGACTGAGAAAATCAGGACCTGGGGGGCCAGGGCCATGGGCTGGAGCTCCAGGAGTAGAGGGACCAAGATAGAAAGAAAGTGATAGCAGCCAGGAGAACTAAGAACACCAGAGGAACTAGGGTAAAGAAGACTATTACCGTGGTGAATGGGACCATGGGGACCAGGAAGATCAGGATAAGGAGGATATGATGGACTGTGAAGTATCAATCCCAGGAGAACTAAGCTGAGGAGGACAAGACCCAGGTGCACCAGGATCCTTGGTCACCAAGGCAGAGATGGTCAGTGTTAAGAGAAGGTGCAAGTGGTCTAAAGATCTATGAAAACCAGGACTTAAGGAAGAGCAGTAGGACAACAAGAAAGATGAGCAGTGTCCAATATGGAGGCAAAAAGTGATTAACTTCAAGGAGGTAAAAGGAGGACCAGGACAGGTAGTAGAAGGGTTAGGTGGAAAATGAGAAAGAATATCAGTGGGCCAAGGACACCAAGATGACACAGAATTGGAGCACCTGAGAGACCAGGATAGAGGAGGCAAGGGTCAGAACCTGAAGCAGGATCACAGGAGGACCACAGGAGCTAGGATGAGAAGGACCCAGTAGACAAAGAGCATATGCGGTCCCAGAACCAGGAGGACTAGGTACACTAAAACCAGGACAAAGAGAAACAGGGCTAAGAGGACCAGAAAAGCCAGGAATGAGCAAACCAAGTAGAACTTAACACAGGAGAACAAGGCTCGGGTGGGCCAGGAAGGCAAGGACCTGTAGGATCAGGGGCATGAGATAAGTGTAATGAGATGCAAGTAAACAGGAACAGGACCAAGAGGAAGAGCAAGGCAAGGAGGAGGATATTTTTGGTGTGGAAGAGGACCAGGAAAAGATGTGATGCACATGGATACCCTACCTGATTCAAATCATGGTGGGTGAGGAGAAAAAAGAGGAGGGTCATGTGAAGAAGTAAATACTAGGATGATGAGGACAGGGAGGACCAGGACCAAGAGGTCTAGGACAACCAGGACCAACGGAAACAGGATAAAGGTCCAGGGCTGGGAGCGCCATGACCAGGGGGAAGGAGGTCCAGGAAGACCAGGGCCTGGAGGGCCATGAAAAGGATGAATAGGGCCAGAAGAACCCAACCCACGAATAACAAGATCCAGGAGGGTCAGAACCAAGAGAACTAAAAACGGAACAAAATACAGAGGAGGACAAGGACCAGAACTTGGAAGACCGAAGCCAGGAGGAACAGAGCTAGAAAAAGTGCCAGGTGGACAACGAGCAGTACCAGAAAGATGATCACGACCAAGGGCAAGACCGGGATAAGGCAGAAACAGATCGAGAGGAGTGATACGCATAGAGGTCATGTGTAGCGGACCTGTTTTGTGTGAGGTGGTGGTATTCCTGGGGGAGGAGTCAGGTATGGAGAAAGACTAAGTGGAGTGCCGGGGTCAGGGACTGGTGGATCAGACCAAGTTGTTCAGGAGAACAAGGACAGCAAAAACCAAAGCCAAGGCAGTGAGAACCGGGACCCAGTGCAACAAGACCAGCTGGATCCGGATTAGAAGGACCAGGGGAACTAGGAGGATCAGGAGACTAGAACCAGTGGGACCAGGACCAGGAGTTCCATGGCAAAACAATGACCACAAGAACTAGGATCAGAAGGGACAGGTTAAGGAGGACCAGGACTATGAAGGACCAGACAAAGAATATAAATCCTAGGAGGACAATACCCAATACGACACGGACCAGGCCCTGGAGAACCAGGTATACTAGGGCCAAGAGGAGCACTACCAGGAGGAAATTCAGATGGACCAGGAATAGGATGACCAGGAGGAGGACAAAGGCTAGGAGGAAGATGAAGGTCAGGATGATGTTTAGGGGGACCAGACCCCAAATATTAGGCGGCACCGTTAATTACACAGAACAAGCCTCTTAAATAGCCCCTGGTTACACTTCCTAAATCATTCCCCCTTTAAAGACTATCACCGTTTTCAGCCCACTGAAGACTGATGGTAAGTATCAACTCCACAATCACAGTGTACAAAGTGCCTTTGGATTAAAAAAGAGGACTAGGTGATTGTGCCAGAAATTACATGCAGCCAATTGACAACTAACCTTCAGACCATTGAGACTGCATTGTCATCTGCCACGCGGCCCTAATAGTTTTACAGATCCCACTATATACAAGGAATTGCCTTCTTACAACATCAAAATTAATTTGAACGTTCTCTAAACTGAAGAAATTGTCCACTAGAACATTGTCGCACATCTTCCTCCTTGGCAAGTGGACATTTCTATGTCCCCAAAAACCTTACTAGAATTCGGGTGGAGGCCATTATGACACAAATTACATTATGCCTTCAACAGCCTATTGCATTGTGGCCTTGCCATACATACTAGGTGAGGGAGAGCAGTCTGCGTTTTTCCAGGGGTAAATAGTTATTTTTGTAGGTCTTTATGCGTCAAAGAACACACTAACAGATCTGGATTTAATTGTCTCTCCCCCCCACCTCACTAAACCTCCCTGTCTCAATAGCCAAGCAGTCATTTTTTATATTGGCAAAAAAGAAGTTCACCCTCAATGTATTGCATTTTGAGTCTATCCACGCATGTAAATATTTTTTCCTGCTCCCCTCACTAGTGTTGTAACTACCTGTCCAGTTCGTCAAATATATGAGGAGGAAATAAGAAGCTTACAACTATGAAAAACATGCAAACACCTATATTATCATTTTGGTGAAAGCTACACATCTGAAGAGTCTGAAAGAATGCAAATGATTTTCCTGAAATGTTCATAGATTTTAGTGTGTTAGGGAAGTGGCATGTCTCTTCTGTATGAGTTACTTGTATTTCCAAACATCTGGAACTGCCCAACTCCCATGGAAACAATAATACCGGCTGCACTGTGGTGCAGATTTAATAAGAGCCCTTCTACTTTACAAAGGGTTCATCGTTGAGTGTTCTTTGTCACAACAAATACAATCAGTATTTATTACTTATTGGTAAATACATATTTTAATTGCTAGGTGTGATGTTAGACACGACACATGGGTAAAAGGTACTTCATAGGTATTCTAACACCCTTTTGCTGTACGAATGTGTTTTTATGTACACTTTCCATCTTTGGTTCACGTATTATTGGTAAAAGGCCGGTTTTTGTGTTTGTGTACATTATGGGGCATATGTACAAGGATTTAATGCTGCTGTAGTGTCAATTTTTGGACGTTACAGAGGCAATTTGTTTTATCACCTTATTTACAAGTTACCACTTACTGGAGTTAGCGGCACTTTTCCGGCAAAAAAACGCAAATTTTAAAACTCGCCACCTCTGGTAGCGAGAGTTAATGAAAATGAGATGCAAGGTGGGCGTTCCTGTGAAAAAACTGCAGCTAACCCCACTTTGCGATATTCACAAGGAATTCCTTGTATGGAGCAAAACCCCAAAACCTGCCTCTAAGTTCAGTTAGAGGCAGTTTTTAAGATGAGAAAATAGCTGGTCTTAAAATTAGTGCAAACACTTGGGGCCTCATTTCAGAGGTTTTGGTGAAGAACAGCGCAGAAAAGAATATTGCTGCGCTGCCCTGCGCCAAAACAAAAGCTCAGCAATGCGCCCCACAACAAGGTAGGGCACTGTCCTGGGCCTCATTCATGAAAAGTGTTGCATCACAGCAACAAAACAGCGTTGGCACACTTTTCAATGCGCCTTCCTTGCTACACCATGGATGCGCTGTAATTACTGTACGATTCAGAAAAGGGGGTGGTGATGAACAGAGTGTCTGAATTAAGCAGACCACTCTTACCCAGTCCAAAGATCAGGGCTTGATCCATCACCGTTATTTATCTCACTGCACCATCCCAGCTCAGAACCTGGCTATATGCAAATCAGTCTGTCCCTGGCCCAGTGCATCATGGGAACAGGGCAGACTAAACTACCAAGCCAATTCTTCACCAGAAAGGAGACAAGCTACCGGGGACCGGTTTCTGGCATTTCAGCCGTCTTCGGCCCGGCTTGCTTGAATCCTGATGGTGCAGTGAGAAAGGGACTCATGTCTGAGTATACCCTGCCACACCTATAGTGGCCAAAAACGATTCAGAAAAGGGGGTGGTGATGAACAGAGTGTCTGAATTAAGCAGACCACTCTTACACAGTCCAAAGATTAGGGCTTGATCCATCACCGTTATTTATCTCACTGCACCATCCCAGCTCAGAACCTGGCTATATGCAAATCAGTCTGTCCCTGGCCCAGTGCATCATGGGAACAAGGCAGACTAAACTACCAAGCCCGGAAGCTTGTTTCCTTCCCAGTGTAAGAATTGGCTTGGTAGTTTGGTTTGCCCTGTTCCCATCATGCACTGGGACAGGAACAGACTAATTTGCATATAGCCAAGTTCTGAACTGGGATGGTGCAGTGAGCTAAAAAACAGTGTTGGATCTAGCCCTGATCTCTTGACTGGGTGAGAGTATTCTGCTTAATTCAGAAACTCTGTCCATCACCACCCCTTGTTGTTAAATATTTTGTCCACCCTAAGCGTGGAAGGGTATACTCAGATGTGAGTCCCTTGCTCATTGCACCATCAGGATTCAAGCAAGCCGGGCCGACGACGGCTGAAATGCCAGAAACCGGTCCTCGGAAGCTTGTTTCCTTCCCAGTGTAAGAATTGGCTTGGTAGTTTGGTTTGCCCTGTTCCCATCATGCACTGGGACAGGAACAGACTAATTTGCATATAGCCAGGTTCTGAACTGGGATGGTGCAGTGAGCTAAAAAACGGTGTTGGATCTAGCCCTGATCTCTTGACTGGGTGAGAGTATTCTGCTTAATTCAGAAACTCTGTCCATCACCACCCCTTGTTGTTAAGTATTTACTGTACAACACTCTATGTCGCAATGATTTACAGATATGTCAGTATTCCTGACGTATTTGTTAGCGCTAAAATCACACATTTCGCAAGCATGACGCAACTCCAGCAACGCATGGGGCAGACCAATCCCTAAAGGGCAGGCGTAAGGTTTGGACACAGTAGCATCCTAGAATTGTCACAGTGAAATCTCATAGATTTCACTGACAATTCTAGGACGCTACTGTGTCTCATAGATTTCACTGCGCCACTACTACTAGGCTTTGTTGCGTGGGAACGCCCAACCTGCATACATCCTACCTGATGCAGGTATAATGTGGCATAGGGGTTCACAAGGTCACGCATATGCCTAGATGTGTCCTTTTGTACAGAGTCTAGTTTGGCATCCAGGGTGTTTGCTGTCACGTGCCCTGGCACCCAGTGACCTCCAGATGCTCGGTCTACTGACACAAAGAAGCTGCTAGGGCGTCAGTGCAGTTGGAGCTCTATACGTGGAGGCTGCACGCTGCTATGTTGGCATCTGTAAGTGTTGGCAGAGTGGTGGTGCTGAGGAGTCGCTAAAAAGTTATTTGACGGTCTTGACCCAGGTGCAGCAGGGTGGGGGTGAAGATGGCGGTGGTGTATGGTGGGCGTAGTGAAGGCGTGATGTATACTATGATGTTCATTCCAGAAGAGTTCAAGGGTGTGGCTGTAGTTGAAGTTCCTGCTGGATGAGAAGACGGGGTGGAGCGTATATCCGGTTACGTGGGTTGGTGCGGTGACTAGCCGCTTGAGTCCAATGTTGGCGAGGTTCGCAAGGAGGGTGGTGGTGGTCTAGTCACTGGGGTTGTCCAGGTGGAAGTTGAGGTGTCCGAGAAGGATGTAGTTAATGGATGGGAGAACCTGGGGTGCGATGAGGTATACAATCGCATCGGTGAATAGGGGGTTCATGGGCTGAGGGACCTGTAGACGAGAGTGCAGCGGAGGGTGTGGTTGGGATTGGTCCGGATCTGGAAGTGGAAGTGTTCCATGGTAGCCGTCGGGCCATTAAAGTGCGTGGTCAGTCCTAGTGTGTTTTTTTAGACAAAGACAGTGCCTCCTCCTGAATGCTCGGTGGTCCGTGCAGGTGAATATGTAGCCGTCGTGGATGGTGATGTCGATGTCCAGTCCAGAGCAGAGGTTGGTCCAGTTTCATTGAACAAGGCGATGTCTGAAGAGGTGGCATCGAGGAGGTCCCAGATTTCTGTTGCTTGTATGTGGAGGGTCCACACGTTGACGAGGATGCAGTTGAGCCGGTCGACTGTGCTGTTGGTCGGCTGGGCAGGGTTGAGGAGGCGCTAGTGTGCTGATGTAGCTGAAGGTGCGTTTGCCGTTTCGGCAGGCGCAGGTTGCAAGAGAATTCTACAGTGATGCTAGATGGCAGGCGGTGTGGAGCCCAGGGCTAATGGCGAGGAGGGTGCTGGCGTCATAGCTGTGAAGTCTCCGAAAGGAAAGGTTCTTGGTGCTTGGCAAAATCCAGGGGCGGATGAACACAGACAGGCTTTCCTTTGACTTGCCTTTGACACACCAGCGGTACGCCCACTGTGCATGGCCCTACAGCAGCCACCATTAAGTAGTGCTGCAGGGGGGACTGGACAGTTGGGAGGGGAGAAACGACACTGGAGGGAACAGGGATGCAGTAGGGGGCGGGGTTGTAAATATATATATATTTTTTAATCTTACTTTGAGGCCATGTCCAGCGTCTTCTGTGCTCCTGCTCTCCTGAGTCTGCTTCCAGGTACAGGAAGCAGGCAGCCAGGCACACTCCCCTAAGCCAGTCACAACACTGCAATGCAGCGTTATGATTGTTCTTGTACACTGTGAAAAGGATTTTATCCAGGGGCTGGAGGGGTGGGCATGTTCTCCATGCAGGCTGTAATGCAGCCTGCATTGCGAACAGGGAAGTGTGCATTACTGCTTTGGGAGGCACGAGAGGCCTGACCAAACAGTCATTGTGCACTTGAATGGGCATACCACTCTGTCACTGCCCTACTCCGTGAGTAGAGCAGTCCCACTCACCCTCCCGCCAGCAAACAAAACATAGCATGAGAATATCTGAAAGGTATCATCATGTTATGTTTCCTCTTCTTGCACTGCTTGAACGCAGTGGGCCGAAACTCTTCCGCCACAGCAGAAAAGCTGCCCAGGACTTCCTCCACTATGCATCCTATATTCTCCTCACCTGGACAATGACACTGTGGCGCAATCTGCTACACTCTGTCCAAATCTGTGACTCAGCCAGGCAGGATTTCACAAGCCTGGGTGCAGCAGTCACCTCCAAGTCCGCTAGGGAATTTCCGCATGCAGGTGATGCAACAGGGCCCCCTTATGCATGAAGTTTCTGCACTCCAGCCACATAACTTCGGCGCAGCTCAGGGTTCTCACTCTCCACAGCATCCGGCCAGCGCAACACCCTCCGGCCTGTAAGGCAGAGAGGCGCGGACCACCATTGGCAATCCCTTCCGTGCACTGCGGTGTAGCGGTGGTGCATGGTATGTGAAGCAGAACTCCCTACGTTGATGCGCAGAAGCCCCTCTACCGTTCACAGCTCCAAGTGCACCAGGCAGTCTTCTCACACAGGTCAGCAACGTGTCTCCATGTGACCTGGCAGACTTCACTACCAGGTAAGGGCAATCGCCGATACCTCAATGTCTACAGACATAGCCCAGCAACTCCACAGCACCTCCGCATCCCACTCCGGGTCCCAGACGCAGGCACAGCAAGGCCACTGGGCCCCTGGGACTGCCTGCGCTTTCAAGGTTTTGGCTGCCTTGGTGTTGCAAAGAGGGCGCTATGAAAAGTGATGCATCGCAGGTTGTCCCCAGTGATACGCCTCTTCATACATGTAGTCCTGATTCTGCATTTCTTCTTCCCTGGGACTCTGGTCATTCTGGCTGTTGTGGGGTTTGGGGAGGTTGTTGATCTGTGCTGCAATTGTCCCTGGCTGCTCCATTCTGAATTCCATTGGTTTTCTTTTCTTTTTTTTAATTGGAGATGGACTTATAGGCTATTTTTGCCTCTAGAGGCAAAAAAGGTGAAGTTCTGCTGACTAATGTGAGTTTTCACTGTGGCTACCTGAAACTATCGCCATGTAGCAACGTATTGTAAATACATTGCTAACAAGGTGATAGTATTTTGTTATAGGCCGCGTTAAGAAAACTGCCAGTAACTAACGCTAATGCTAGTTAGCTGCAGTTCTTGTACCTATACCCCTTTGTTTCCTATGTAACACCCCTTTTTTTCTACTACTACGTACTTAATTGGAACCCTCAATCCTGGCACATTCCCGCACTCAGATATGGATTAAAGAATAGTATGTACATGGCTGACATTATCCACAGACAGCTTTTCGTCCTCTTAACTTGGAACGTTTATCCTCTGCACAACGGATATAAGTCCATACATATCCTTGCATATCTTGATTGGCCCCTAACACATGTTTCACTCTGGCAGGAGGCATATGTCTCAGTCACCAATGAGTCTCAAATTGTCAGAACCTGGGACACCCCCACAGATATTTTGCTTGGCAGACTTTTATTCTAGAGGAGATCCTGATGGGTCAGAACATGATTTTCACCTCCTGGCGCCTCCATCTGATAATGAGCTGCAGTATTTCACAGTGCAGGGTGCATTATGTGGTCAGTGGATCGTTATTAACGTTACGACCCCAATTTGTGGACGTGGTGGCAAAAATAGCTCTGTTGCCTCTGGGCGCAATACTGTGGGGAGGCGATTTCAATATGGTCTTAGATACTTACCTGGACAATGACAACTTTACTAACTGCTGGATCTCTGGCAACTCTGACAGCAGGATAGCATGGAATTTAGGGGCATATTATCAAGGGCATTATCGCCGCTTTAGCTGGACTTTTTGCTGCAAAAGCAGCAATAATTTTTTCACCCTAATAGCAAGCTGTTGATAACAGCAATTAGTGACAGCTTGTAGGCAATAGCGACCGGTTTGGGGCCCGCTTTGCATGTCAGCGATATTTATCGCTAATGACATGCAAAGTGGGCGTACCCAACATGTTAGCGACTGAAAGCAGTCGCTAACATCGCTATCGCCTATTATCAACGCAGGCGAAGCGATAAAAAAAATTGCGCTAAGCACGAATATCGCCAAAACCTAATGCCTGCTCAGACCACTTCTTATCCTGTATATCCAATGGGAGGTGGATACTCAGGTTAAGACCCTAGTGGTGATGATGCCTGAATATCGCTGGATTTCCAGCGATATTCATGCATTGAACCGCTATCGCCGGATATTTTATTGCATTTGAGATAAACGTTGCTAATAGCACGTTATCTCTACGATAAAATCCGGCGATGCGCGGCGATAAAAAAAATATCGCTAAGCTCATTTAGCGATAAATATCGCTAGTTGTTGATAATATTTCCCATGCTTTTTATTTTTCACTGCTCAGTATGGTGTTGCACATTAATTACCAGCTGTTATGTTAAATATGCTTTGTAGGACTCTTGGCACTGAAGATCAGAGGGTGGGGAAGAAATCTGCTGAAAGGCTTGTCAGAACAGTAAAATTCAGGTGTCTTCTCAAAGAATACTGACAGGGAATTTCTTGGGGGCGAATTTCAAAGGACAGGAGCAAGGACTGAAAAAAAATTACCTCCTCGGTGTGATTTTCTGTTAGTATGGGGCACACTGGACAGCGCCGGCAGATGCCTTGAGGAATTTTAGCGGAACTTATCTGTTACCAATGAGTTTGGGCCTGACCCAGATATAGCACAATGGATTAAACTAGCTAATTTCAAGGAAACTTTGCCAGGGGGCCAGTGAATATTGCACTGGAATACTTTACCAGAAAAAGAACAAGGAGACCCCAAAAAGTCGTGCAAGCAGTTTTTTTTCCAAGATGCCATTCATCACGGGGTGTACTGAGCATGGTTTGGAGTTTGAGTTGGTATGCATTGTACATCATAACTGCAAATGTCACAACTTTTTGTTTTTTCTTTGCTGAACCTTAACTAACTGTTAACTGTGTTTTTTTCAGTGTCTTTCATGCTTTTTTGTGTGATATACCATATTCACCTGTCATATATCCATTGTGTGGGGTGACTGCCTTCACTCAGGCTTTGCACCCAACCCTATTATGATGTGCGCAGTCAAAATTCGTCACACAGTCTGCCTGGTCTTGCACTGGATTTGCTATTTGTCTGCAAATTCCATGTTGATTCATCAAACACTGCCAATGTTATTTGTGAATTGATTTATCTTTGCATGTTTCCCCCCCTATCTGACGAAAATTGAGAAAACCAGGTGTGGTTAAAGATGCTGTTTAATTACTCAGAAAAATTAATGGAGGCGAGAAAAGCACCAAAGTTGATCAACCAGTTCCTGCCTTACCATCAAAGGAAAACAATACCCTAACTCTAATGTGGATCTAGTTCTGCAAAGACTTCCTTCATACCATGATTTAACAAATAAACACAAAACGTTTGCAGGTCAAAAACCTTGGAATTCGAAAGGAAGCCCATAAACTAGAGCAGTACAAAAGGGGGTGGTGATGGACGGAGCATCTGAATCAATCAAACACTCACACCCAGTCAAAAGATCTGGGTTTAATCCATCACCATTCTTTAGCCCACTCTGCCACCCCAGTTCGGGCTGGACTGTTCCCATGAGGCACAGGGTCAGACTGATTTGCATATAGCCATGTCGGAACTGGGGTGGCAGAGTGGGCTAAAGAACGGTGATGGATTAAACCCAGATCTTTTGACTGGGTGTGAGTGTTTGATTCATTCAGATGCTCCGTCCATCACCACCCCCTTTTGTACCGCTTTTGGCCGCCATAAGTGTGGCAGGGTATGCTCAGACGTGAGTCCCTTGCTCACTTTGCCACTGGATTCAAGCAAGCCGGGCTGAAGACGGCTGGAATGCCAGAAGCCTGTCCTCGGAAGCTTGTTTCCGGTCCAGGGAAGACATGGCTTGGCAGTTCTGGCTGGACTTTTCCCATGAGGCACAGGGTCAGACTGATTTGCATATAGCCATGTCTGAACTGGGTGGCAGAGTAGGCTAAAGAACGGTGATGGATTAAACCCAGATCCTTTGACTGGGTGAGAGTGTTTGATTGATTCAGATGCTCCGTCCTTAAACACCCCCTTTTGTATTTTGTACCGTTCATAAACTACAGAGCAGAATCACTCAGGCAGAATCAAGGATCAGACAGAGCAAAAATTCCAACTCTAAAAGCAAGCGGAATTAACCTCTACCAAGGCACGGTCCCTGGAAAGGGAGTTCACTTACCTAAAGGCCCGCATTTGAAGTATAAACCTTAGAATCTTCCTTCTTCTAGAGGGAAAACCCTAAGATTTGCAAAATCCGGGGTGCGCCCCTCCCCCGTAAGTGACAGAATGAGAGAACGATTTAGAGTGGTGCCAGCAAGCGGAAGAAGTAGTATACAAAAGCAGGGTGTGTGTGAAGAAATAGGGAAAAAATATGGTCTCTATGGTGCGGATACTGAAGTGCATAGGCCTGGGGTCCACAATATTGTTCCACTTGCTTTGCAATGTATGATAATGTATCTGCTGTAACTTATCTCCTTGTGTTGGCAAGAACTGTTACCTTAATATGATGCTTATTCCTACAACTATTGTGTTTGTCCAATCCCCCCTACGCTATACTTTCATTATCAACCGAGTAATGCACATGCATAATATATGCTTTATAATGTACTGTCTTATGAGTTTGTTCAATAAAAAGATTTTTTTTTTAAATTCACAAAATCAGAGTGTTTGTGACCGAAGTTAACAACAACAAAAAAATATCCCTTGTGCCTTTACGGGATGCAGTTTTTTTTAAAGTCTTCCCTATGCTTAAAGCAAATACAGGGGTGGAGATCTGCTGTCCCTTGCAGGCCTACATGCCTGTAATGGCCGCCATCCACAAGGGCGTTGTAAATTGCAACCCGCCTAACCAACACTCATCAACCGGTCATTTTGTGACCCCGTACAAACTGAGGGGCGTATTTACAATGTCTGTCCCATCTCTTCAAATCAGCAGGGATGCGCCAGAACAGATGGGACACGCAATTCTCCCTTTGCGCCACCACGGATGTCACATTTACAATGCGGAGCACTGTGGCGCAAGGATGGACAGATGCGTGTCGCATCTTGTGGCGTAAGGGCTGTGCATTCCTGGAGTCACGTTGCAAGCGTAACGCAACTCCAGCAATGCACAGGGGCCGTCCATGCTTAACGTGGTGCGTCACTCCATGTTTGGTGCAGCGTCGTAGTAAAAATGACTCCGTGAAATCTTGTAGATTGCACTGAGTCAGTGTTACGGGGCTTTCTTGTGACGGAACACCCACCCTACGACGGAAAGCCCGCAGCGATATGGGTCAAACAAATATGGATACCTGACTTCAAAGAGCCTGGCGAATATTCCACATCTAGATCTGTACTAAACGGATGTACATGCTGAATTTTGAATAACTTACTGTGTCTGTTGGCAAGATGTCCACTGTTTAGTTAACAAATACTTGATGGTGTGCAATAATAGTTATCAGGCTGAGGATTTGTTTACAAACGCTGAAGTAAAAAACAATGACCAAAGTCTATTGGAGACACAGGATCAGAGGGTGTATGTTGTGCATGATACAAACAAATTAAGTAAAGAAACACTTATGCAAATGTCATGTTTTCTTCATGACACAACCTTAGTCAAGGCCCACGTAGAACTCTCTCTCCATTTTCATTATGATTTTATGTTCATTTCATCTCTATGATTTCAAGACTACACTTGCTATCAATCAATCAATCAATCTTTCAAGACATTTGCAGAGCGCACTACTCACCCAAGAGGGTCTCAAGGCACTGGGGGGGGGCTGCTATTGTTCTAATAGCTAGGTCTTGAGGAGCCTCCTGAAGGTTAGCAGGGCCTGGGTCTGCAATAGGAGGATAGCGAGAATGTTCCAGGTCTTGGCGGCAAAGTGGGAGAATGATCTGCCGCTGGAGGTTGTTCTTCGAATGCGGGGGACAGTGGCGAGTGCGAGATCGGCGGAGCGGAGCTGTCGGTTAGGGGTGTAGAAGGTGAGTCGTCTGTTGAGGCAATGTAATGTAATGTATAGGCATTTATAAAGCGCACTACTTACCCGGAGGGTCCCAAGGCGCTTCGACCGCTGCGAAACCCTTCCTGGCTTCCCTGAGAGATGGTCCCTTAATGGGTATCTCCAGGGTGAGACCAGGCATCCCCGGTGGTCTGGTGGGGCCGTTAGTGAAGATGAGGCAAGCTAATGCCCAGAGTTGCCGAGTGTGATCGCTGATCAGAGTGGGCACCGAGGCGAGAGAATTATCGAGTCCGCTGACCCTGGTCCAGAAACCTGTCGCGCCGGGAATCGAACCCTGGTCCCGGGCCGTCCTCTGCTCTCGGGTCTGCCGCCTCTAACCAGTGAGCCACACTGTCGGTCCAGTGTTGTGGAGTGCCTTGTGTGCGTGGGTGAGGAGCTTGAAGGCGATCCTCTTGTTGACGGGAAGCCAGTGCAGGTCTTTAAGGTGTGGTGTGATGTGGCTGTGGCGAGGGATGTCGAGGATCAGGCGTGCAGAGGCGTTCAGTATGCGCTGTAGTAGTTTCAGGAGTTTGGCCGGGGCTCCTGCGTAGAGGGTGTTTCTGTAGTCCAGCCTGAGTGACCAGTCTTCTTGTTTCGGTGGGGATCCACCTGTAGATCTTGCGAAGCATGTGGAGGGTTTTGAAGCAGGAGGACGAGACGGCATTGACTTGCTTGGTCATGGAGAGCGTTGAGTCGAGGATGAATCCCAGGTTGCGTGCTTGGTCGGTGGGTGTAGGTGCTGTTCCCAGAGTGGACACTCATCAGGAGTCGGCCCATGCTGAGTGGGTGGATCCGAGTACAAGGACCTCTGTCTTGTTTGAGTTCAGCTTCAGACAGCGGTTCTTCATTAACTCGGTGACTGCTTTCATTTCTTCTTGGAGGTTGGTTTTGGCGGTGAGGGGGTCCTTGGTGAGGGAGAGGATCAGCTGGGTGTCGTCAGCATAGGAGATGATGTTGAGGTCGTGCAGTTGGACGAGATAGGCGAGAGGTGCCATGTTGATGTTGAATAATGTCAGGCTGAGGGATGATTATTCCGGTACGCTGCAGATGATCTTGGAGGCTTCGGAGCGGAAAAGGGGGAGACGGATGCTCTGGGTTCTGACGGAGAGGAAGGAGGTGGTCCAATCCAGAGGCTTGTCACAGACCCCTGTGATGTGGAGGCATGTGCGTAGGATAGGGTGGCAGACAGTGTCGAAAGTGGCAGATATGTCCAGGAGGATGAGGGCCCCTGTTTCGCCATTGTCCAGTAGGGCCCTGATGTCATCGGTGGGAGCGATGAGGGCAGTCTTAGTGCTGTGGTTGCTGCGGAACCCAGACTGGGACGGGTCCAGGATATATTCTCCTTGAGGTAGCGGGTCAGCTGTCTGTTGATGGTCTTCTCGATGACCATTGCGGGAAACGGGAGCAGGGAGATGGGAGATGGGCCGGAAGTTCTTGAAGTCCCTCGGGTCCGCCTTGGGTTTCTTGAGTAAGGCGTTGATCTCTGCGTGCTTCCAGCTTTCCGGGAAGGTCGCAGTCTCGAAGGATATGTTGATGGCCTTGTGGAGATGGGGTGCGATGGCGGTGCTAGCTTTGTTGTAGATGTGGTGTGGGCATGGTTCTGACGGAGAGCCGGAGTGGATTGTGTTCATGATTTTGGTGGTGTCATCGTCGTTTCTGTTGGACCAGGGAGCAGGGGATCGATGTGGGTGGTGGCCGCGGGATCTGAGCTGTCGGTGGTTGTCGGGGCGGTCGGGTCGTTGAAGCTGTCATGGATGTCTGCGATTTTGTGATGGAAGAAGGTGGCAAGGGAGTTGCACAGGTCTTGCGATGGTGGGATATCGTTGGTGTTGGAACTGGGGTTGGAGAGTTCATTCACGATGTTGAAGAGCTCTTTGCTGTGGTGCCCGTTGTTGTTGAGTCAGTCCTTGAAAGAGGCCCTTTTGGCGGATCTGATGAGGTGATGATGTCTACGTATGGCGTTCTTTTGGGCTGCGCAGCCGTCTGGTGTCTGTTCGTGGTGCCATTTCTTCTCTAGTGTGCGGCAGGTTTGCTTGGAGGTCTGGAGGTCCGCGGTGAACCAGCTGGCTTTCTTCATAGTGTGCCTGTTGGAAGGTTTCTTGATCAGGGCGAGAGTGTTGGCGCAGTTGTTGATCCAACTCCGGAGGTTGCAGGCGGTGATGTCGGCGACGGTGGGGTTGGCAGGTGGGCTTTGGGCGAGGCTGGTGCTTAGCTGGTTTTCGGTGATTTTGCTCCAGCTGCTGCAGGGGATCTGTTGAGTGCGGTGGTGTGTGGTGAGTTTCTGGAAGGTGAAGTGGAAGCAGCGATGGTCGGTCCAGTGAAGTAAGGTGGTGCGGCTGAAGGTGACATGGGGGCTTGCTGAGAAGATGGGAACAAGCGTGTGGCCGGGAGAGTGGATGGACGTTGTGACTAGCTGTCTGAGTCCGAGGTTGTCAATCATGGTGGTGGAGTTGGTGTCGTTGTTGTTTTCGAGGTGGAAGTTCAGGTCCCCAGGGAGGATGCAGCCTGTGGAGGCAAGGGTGTGCATGCTGACGAAGTCGGCGACGGAGTCGCTGAACTGAGGCCGGGGTCCGGGGGGGTCTTTAGTTGAGTGTTCCTCTGAGGGTGGTGTTGGGATTGGTGTGGATCTACAAGTGCTGGCGTTTGGCGGTGCTGAGGGTGTTTTCGGTGCTGTTCGAGACCTTGAGGGTGTTCTTGTGGATGATGGCGATTCCCCCTCCTATTCCATTGGTGCAGTCCCTGCGGGAGATCTCGTAGCCGTCCGGGATGGCAATGGAGATGTCGGGTGCCGAGGAGGCATTCATCCAGGTCTCTGTCAGGAAGGCAACGTCCGGGGAGGATGTGTCAGGCAGGTTCCAGAGTTCGACGGCGTGATTGCATGCATGTCATGGTGGGTGGCTCGGAGGCTGGTGAAGCTGGAGCTTCAGCAGGAAAAGGGTCCTTTGGTGTGCTTCGGGAGCCAAGAAGCAGGTGTGCAGTCGTCCAGCGTTGAGTGCATGGAGGGTGCTGCGGTCGTAGCGGTGTCGGGCGGCGTGGCATTCGCGGGGGCCAGGTAGTCTGGCGCTGGTCGTTTAGAACGAAGACAAACAGACACATGATCTTTCTTATGATTACTTTTCTACATTGTTATACATCAGCTGAACCAAAGATTCATACATTTGCCTTAAGATTTAAAATGTACACTCACAAAATGACACAATTGAATGTATGTATCGATCTGCTCTCCTTTAAAAAATTAAATAACAATTTGTGAACAAAAATACAATTGGGATTTGAGTCAGGCCCATGGTTGGCTGGCTCGGTTGTTATTGGTTCCTCCAGGAGTATTTCAATCTCACTAAGTTTTGATTGATTAGCGTGTAAACCTTCATTACTGACATCAGATCTTGCATTGAACTGCATCTGAGAAATTATTTTCTCACCCTTTCTCTCCCCTCCTGTTCTTATTAAAAACAACCCCTCCCGTACAGCGCCTGCTTGCTCCCTCCAGTCCCCATGCACTCTCGAAGCCATTCACCCAGCCATTCATCCATCTTAATTTTTTTCCAACGATTTCATCATGGCCATCTGTTAGAGCGCATGTGCACACTAGCTTTTGCTAAAGTCTCTGCTGCCTTACACACAATTTCCAAATACACTCTACTGATTAGCTTAAATAAGGATGGGATCAGAGACAAAGCCTTGGCTTGGATTACATCTTATCTGGAGGAAAGATGCTCCCTTTTCAGTCTGTATTCAGGACATTGAAGCAGGGTGTACGACAGAGATCCTCATAAGCCCCTCACTATCTAAACTCCATGTTGCTCAGCTTTCTCAAGTAATCAGATCATTCAGCTTCATTTTTATGTATTATACAGACAATACCATGGCCATCCACCTTGAAGATTACAAGTGGTCTTCCAAGAATAGTCTAAACGTTGTTTAATGGCAATGTTGATGTCAGAAGATGCACTGAAAGTAAAATCAGACAAAAGAGAACTTTAAATTGTATATGCTTCTTCTGGGTTTTGATTGGCAGGTTTGTAGCTGGCACAACCTGGTGCCTTTCCTAGGCCAGTCCTAGAGGCCAAAAACGTGTGGTTATTATTGAGTCCTCTTTTTCCTCTGATTTAATGTAAATAGGTATTTGTAAGAGCGCACGGCTACTCAGAGGAGTGTCCCGTTGCTCTTTCAGAGCATGGATCTATAGAATCACCTCCTCCTCCTCATGTCATTAGGAGGTACTCTCTAAAATTGTCCCTTGTCTATCATGACCCTAATCAGGGCGGAACCGGGCTTGGGTTGCTTGTGTTCCTGTTCAGGGAGGACCTGACCTAGCAGTTCAGGCTGGACTGTCAAGACTGATTTCCATATGGCTGGGTCCAAATTGAGGTGGGATGGTCGGCAAAAGAACAATTGGTTGGAAGGTTACCCTGAGTTATTGCCAATGTTTAGACAAATTGCAAGCATTCCTCCCATCAATTTTTGTGTGTTTGGCAAACCAATAATTGGACAAAATAAAAGCAATGAAAACCGTAGCCCCTCTTCCTTACATTGCTTACAAACATGGTTGTTCAGTGCTATGAAGGAACAAGTTCATGTAATCATGACCCTGTGTTAGCTAGTGCAATGAATCATGTCTAGTATGGCAATATTGCCTAAAATGAAGGGTGTCTGGAACAGTATGGTCGAGATATGGTCTTTTAAAGATAGGATACTCACTAGAAGGAATGCGCTGTGTTCTAATAGGTATGCAGTCATAATATCGATTTTTTTTTTATCGACCTACACTAAAATTGAGTTTTAAATATCATAGGGACAGAATATTGAAGTCAAGAATATCGTTGACCAGAATATCGACCTTAAGGTAAGTAATATATTTTTTTTATCGAAATAATTAATATCGAAGTAATTAATTTCGTTACCAAAAATATCGTTTTAATATCGATATTTATGTAATTGTTATGTATTTTAGTATGTATTGTATATGTATGTGTTTAACATTTTTTGCAATTTTTTTTATTTTTAAATATATGTATTAAATGTTTAGAAATTATTTTTTTTGTAAAGTACATTTTGGTTTTAGTATCAGAGAGGGTTGTAGGTTTATAGGGGAATAGGGTGGGAAGTAATTTAATTACTCACGTACTCATTTCCCTACTGTTGCACTCACTGGAGTGGGAATAGTCATTTTTACGCCTACGCTATCCAACACTTTCCCTACTGTTGCACTCACTGAAGTGGGAATAGTAATGTTTATAGGGGAATATGGTGGGAAGTAATTTAATTATAATTAATTAATTAATTAATATTTTTATTTAGTTTGTATTGATTATTAATTCATTGTTAATTATTAATTGGTATTGATTCATTTATAATTATATTATTATAATTCATGTATTATCTTGTATTTATCGTTATTGTTAATTAATTTATGGTTAATTATTAATTGGTAATTAATTTTTATTAATTAATTGATAATTACATTAAATGTGTTATTTTTATGTGTAGTGGGTTGTGAGTTTAAAGGGGAATAGGGTGGGGAATAATTTATTATAATTGAGTACATTTAAATTTGTATTAAATGGTATTGATTAATAATTTATTGTTATTTATTAATTGGTAATTAATTTTTAATAATTGATTAATTGGTAATGTAAGTAATTTTATTATTTTTTAGTGTAGCAGTGTGTGCATTTCTAGGGAAATAAGGTGGGGAGTAATTTAATGTTATTCAAGCAAATATTTATTTAATTTTATTGGTATTTATTAATAAGATTTTTGTAAATTAATTATAATTTTGCATTTTTTATAAAAAGTATGTTTATTTAACCCCTATGTTATCCTACATTTTCCACACTGTTACACTCACTGGAGTTGGAATAGTAATTTTTACCCCTGGGCTATCCAACACTTTCCCTACCGTTGCACTCACTGGATTGGGAAAAGTCATTTTTACCCCTACGCTATCCAACACTTTCCCTACTGTTGCACTCACTGTAGTGGGAATAGTAATGTTTACCCCTACGCTATCCAACACTTTCCCTACTGTTGCACTCACTGGAGTGGGAATAGTAATTTGTACCCCTACGCTATCCAACACTTTCCCTACTGTTGCACTCACTGGAGTGGGAATAGTAATTTTTACTCCTACGCTATCCAACATTACATTTTCACTACTGTTGCACTGTTTGGAGTTGGAGTAGTAATTTTATTCCCTCCGCTAATAGTTTTTGTATTATTTTAGTTAATGTAGTATATCATTAATCTTAAAAATATTGAAAATAATTGTCATTTTTTTAATTTGTTATATATATATATTATATATATTTATTTAATTTGTATTTATATTATTATTTTATGTGTAGAGATGTATTTGTAATCTATAAGATATTTTTTAATAATGTATAAGTTAAGAAAATAATTATAAAAAATTATTATTAAGGATATATTATATGTTATATGTATATGTTTAATTAATTTTTATATTTAATACATTTGTTATAAAAAATATATATATATTTGTAACTGTTTATTTTATTTATATGTATTATTTACTTTTTTTACATTATTTGTGTAACTTTAAAAAAAACGATATTTTTAACTACAATATTTTTTACATCAATATTATTTTTTCAATATTTTTATACTTCCCATAATGTAGATAGGATGTCGATATTCTTGTCTTCAATATTTTTGCGTCGATATTTCTGTATGTTGATTTTCTGTCTCTCGATATTCTGTCATACAACCGTTCTAATAGACAGGAGTCAAGTTGTAGCTGGCTAGAGGTGTGGCGTTTTGTGTGGTGAAGGTGAGAGGTACTGTAAAGAATAAATCCCTAGTACAACTTGATGGCACACTTGGGGATGTTGTCTTCCATAGGGTTTTGTGGCCTGTGGGTTGGGTGCTTCTCATGTGAAAGTGATTTTTAATAAAGTGAAGGGCAGTGCAGTGGGTACAGGTGTGTTATAACTTGGACAATGTGTATTCTAAAGTGGTGTCTGGTAGAGAAAGGCTTTTAGGAAATGTGGCATAGTGTGGTCAGTGTAAATATGAGATGGTTTTCCAAGAAGAACGCATCACAGGCGTAGGTGATAATCCAAAAGGAGATTTAATCCAGGTAAATCAGCATAATACGGGAGCGCCACCGGCTCTCAGCAAGTATAACAGTTGAATCATACTTAACAAGCACAGTGAAGCAAAGGAAGAGTTAAACTGACATTGCATCCTCGAGAGATGCACCTTCAAACATAAACATGTTTGAAGGAACACACTCTGCGAGGATGTGGGGAATAGAACATGGAAGGTTAAGAAGACATTACCTAACAAAAGCAGTAAGCATTGATGGAAGTAGAAGAAAGACAATACCTTACATTATATCCCTTCTTATAATAAATAAAAATGCAAATCACACAAATGAACTAAGACATATAAAAATCCTTAAACCTTGAGGGAATGGAACAATTACGATTTGGCCTAACAGGTTCATAAACTTCACTTGAAATAGTAGACGTTTGAGAGGACATTGGTGAAGTTTGCAAAACCATACCTGCAGATGAAGTGGAAGGTATAACAGAAGAACAAGCATTGTTATGAAGATAATCAGATGGAGCACCTTAAGGAAAATGTGAACATTCAACATCATTGGAATCAGTTTTATACACACGAATTCTTTTAGCTTGATCATTAGAAATTTTCACAAGAGCTCTCTTACTCCACCACCCCTTTTCTTCAAGAAAAACTGACCCTTTTGAAGTCTTGACAATCTGAAAAGGAGAAGAAAACTTTGACATTCCTTTTACACATTTCTTCGGGTTCCTAAACAAAACCCAATCACCCACCTGAAAATCTTTCATAACAAAATGAGAAGAAGCATCAAAGTACTTCTTTTGCAGAGTTTGCTTTTTGATAACATTCTCCTTAAAAATACTCTTATCATGACATGAAATACAAGAAGAAGTGTCCTTCCTTAACTCCTTCAACCAGTTTGGACAAATCACACCATTCGGATTTCTTTTCTTCAAAAGTCTGCACGGGGAAATACCAGTTGTTGAATGTGGTGTGATTAAATAGGACCAAATTTTCTTCTTCAAAAAGTCTTTAACTGGCAAAATACTAGCAAGAGCTGTTTGCACACCTTCTTTTAAAAATCTATTAAATCTTTCAATTAGACCATTAGCAGCAGGAGAATAGAGTGCTACTTTTAAATGTTTAATGTCATGTGCTTTACAGTAATCTTGCATGGCCAGGGAACACAAATGTGAACCATTATCTGTCACAATTTCTTTTGGATAACCATCCATGTGAAAAACTCTTTCCAAAAAATTGATAACAGAAGAAGAAGATGGAGAGTCACAAAAATCTACATCCACCCACTTAGAGTGGTAATCAATTAAAGCTATTATAAAGCGATCACTAGCTGGCAATAAATTAAAAGGACCAGAAAAATCCAAAGCAACTTTAGACCATGCCTCATCTGGAACAGAAACAGGATGAAGAGGCAATTTATTGACTCTCCAGTGTTTATCCGATAAGAGACAAGAATCACATTTATCTATAAATAAGGCAACATCATTATCTAATGCAGGCCACCGGAAAAACTCTTTAAGTTTTCTTGAAGTGCTTCCAATGCCCAAATGACCCTCCTGCGCACATTCCACCAATTTCATATGTAAAGAAGAAGGTGGAATGCATTGATCACCACGCACCAAAACCCCACTTACAATAGAAAGATCTTCAGAAACCTGAGCAAAAGATTTAAGGGAAGCAGGTAATGAACGTTCCTTTGGCCAACCACTAATAACCATGTTATTTACAGCCTGTAAAACGTTGTCATCACTATAGTCCTTTAACCATAAATCCTGAGTTAAAAATGGAAAAACCTCTCTTGAATCAGAAATTGATGCTACAACACATTCAACATCAGTAAACTTTGTCTCTACATAATCCTCCTGGAGTGGAAGTCTCGAGAGACAATCTGCTCTGACATTGAGACCACCAGACACATGACAAATTGTAAAATTTAATTCATGTAATCTAGATAGTAAACGCACCAAACGTGCTGAAGCCTTCCCAGTACCATTACCATTCAATAAATTAAGTAATGGTTTATGGTCACTTAGTAACACAAAGTGCGTGCCCCAAATATAACTCTTAAACTTTTCCACGGCCCAGGAACAAGCCAATGCTTCCTTCTCAATGGTAGAATAATTTCTTTCTGCAGTGGACAGAGACCTAGAAGCAAAACCTACTGTACGTTCAAGAGAACCTGTGTGTTGAGACAAAACTGTGCCTAGACCCAACTGGCTGGCATCGACTGAAATAGTACACTCAATGCCTGGGGTAAAAGATGACAAGGCTGGAGAGTTCAAAATTGCTTCCTTAATTGACATAAATGACTTATTTACAACATCAGACCATTCAAACTTACTATTTTTCTTAAGCAAATCTCGTAAAGGTTGAACAATCTGAGAGTAACTTGAAACAAATCTAGAGTAATACTCTGTCATGCCAAGAAATGACCTCAAATAATCTTTGTTACCAGGAGCTGGGACATCTGAAATGGCTTTTGTAAGCGAGAATTTTGGTTTTATGCCAGCCGAACTAATGCAATGACCTAAGTAATCAGCTTCTGATTTTAAAAATGTGCATTTATCCCTTCCTAAAGTAATACCAACATTCTTGAAACATAACAGCACCTCCTTTAAAGTGTTAACATGGTCCTCAACACTTTTAGAAAAAATAAGAACATCGTCCTGATATGCCTGAACATTTTTGATTTTGCCTAGCAAAGAATTCATAAACTTTTGAAAGACGCTTGCGGCCGAAACTAGGCCAAAGGGCAACCTCAAATACTTATAAGCACCAAATGGTGTAATAAATGTGCTCAAATCAGTTGACTTTGAGGATAAAGGAATTTGGTGGTAAGCGCTACGCAGGTCTAAAAGCGTGAAAAATTTACATCCATCAATACCAGTAAGAAGATCATGAATTCTAGGAATGGGATGACAATCAATCAATATATTTTTGTTTAAAGACCGAAGGTCTGCACATAAACGGATACTAGAATCCTTTTTACGAACAATAACAATTGGACTGACCCATTGCGAAGAATTTGTGGGTTCAATAATTTTGTCAGAAACCATGTTATCCAATAATTTTTTTAAATCTTCCCTAACACTGAGGGGAGTTGACCTGAGTTTGTGCACAACTGGAATTGCACCAGGTTTTAACTTAATAAGGTGTTCAATTTTTTCAACTTTACCCACATTTGAATAAAACACTTCTGGAAATTGTTTTATAATATCATTAATGCAGGATTCGTTGATTCCTTCTACCATAGAAATTACAACATCATTCAATTGAAATGGATTCTTAGATCCAGGGACAAGTTTTAAGTTCATTTTAGCTAAATTCTGCCAACCAACTACACTTTTTCCCTTAATGGCTACATAAACTTTAGTTTTCCTACCCAAACATGTTATCTCAGACATGAAGAAACCAAGCATCTCAATATCCTTGTCTCCGTATGCCTTTGGTATAATGTCAACTTTACACAAAACAGTTGAATGAGCCCATAACTTGTCAAAAATGACATCAGAAACAATTGTGACCGGAGCGCCAGAATCAGCCATCATGTCGAGTGAGTGTTTACCAATAAGTACCTGACAGGTGGGATAAGGAACATGTTCACAATCAATTAAATTTCCACATGAATCAAAAGCCAAAATTTCTTAAACCTCACTTGACATTGTTGGTAATTCTATAGTATTAATATTTAAATGCTGCATATCAGATTCTAATGGAACAACATCAAAACCTGATAAGGTATCAAACTGATTAGGTTTATGTGTCTCAACAGTTCTAACACGTACAGTACGTTTAGCTTTGCAAACACTGTTAAAATGACCAAACTTATGGCAGTTTGTACACTTCTTACCAAGGGCATTACAGATTGGGCTATTACTAAGATGAGTTCTTGACCCGCACCTGAAACAAAATGAATTAGTTTGAGGATGTTGAGGTTTGTTAAACTTGTTTCTAACTGCTAAAGCATTAATTGATAAGTCATTTTGAACAAAATTAACAGGCACAGAGTTTTCAGCAAGAATACTTTTTGAAGAAACTATACTTCTTTCAATGCTTTTAGCCATATCAATGACTTCAGTCAATGTGGGATCCCTGCAACTTAAAATCCTTTCTTGAATCTTTTTATGGCAACAACCATAAACGAACTGATCTCTGATGTAAATGTCTAAATCAGCTCCAAAGTTGCACTCAGCTGACATGTTCCTTAACACAGAAATGAAGTCTTCAACACTTTCCTCCATGTTTTGTTTTCTCTTCCTAAAATGATAACGTTCCAAAATAACATTTGGGTGTACCAAAATTTTTATATTTAGTCTATGAACTGCATCCCTGTAAACATTCCATCCATCACCTCTGCCTGGAGGTGGAACATCAGGGGGTAAGTTATCAAAAATTTCTCTTCCAGCTCTCCCCAAATGGCTGTAAAGAATGGCTAATTTTCTTTTAGCCGTGTATTCATCGGCATCAATGGCTATTTAATAATTCTCGAAGCTTTTAAACCATATTTTCCAAGGTTCAATTGGTTTTCCATTAACTGGTAAAAATGTATTGAATATAATCACTTTTTGATTATTTTCCATGTTTAAATAATTATTTGTAGATAATGTAAATTATGTTCAAATAGCTTCAATGTAAATAAATTGGACTTGAACTCTTGAGGTTTCTAAAATAATAAACTATCAGTCTTTGCAAGAAAGTAAAATTCCCAATGTGCTAATGAAATATAATAATTTCGAGAAATGTCAATAAAATGCACATACAATTTTTCTGAAGGTTCTTTAGATATTCAACACTTGCGCAAGGGTTTTGAAAAAGGCAAAGGGTAAAAGGAATCAAGCGCGTAGTGTTTCCTTTAATGAATCAGCCTCAGAAATTAAATACTTCCGTTGCACGAAGACGGTGACATTCATTTAATTTCTGAAAATGCTTTCGTTGCGCGATGACATCACCGGAGACTCCTCTCGCGTGGTTTGAAGTAAGAGAGTTCCGTGTGAAATCACAAATTCAGAGAAAAATCCATAAAATGAGGAAAAAACCTTCTTGAAGATCCATTCTAAAAGGTAGGTGAGAAACACGCGTTTCTTTTAAAATTAGGCACAGTGGAACAAATATATTCTTGGAATTATCGTTATTAAGTCAGATAACGAACCAAGAAATTAGTGAAAATGCTGAAAATGGTTGGATTTTCCCAAATCCTGTCGCCAAATGTAAAGATGAGGATGGTTATCCAAGAAGAATGAATCACAGGCATAGGTGATAATCCAAAAGGAGATTTAATCCAGATAAATCAGCATAACACGGGAGCGCCACCGGCTCTCAGCAAGTATAACAGTTGAATCATACTTAACAAGCACAGTGAAGCAAAGGAAGAGTTAAACTGACATTGCATCCTCGAGAGATGCACCTTTAAACATAAACATGTTTGAAAGAACACACTCTGCGAGGATGTGGGGAATAGAACATGGAAGGTTAAGACGACATTACCTAACAAAAGCAGTAAGCATTGATGGAAGTAGAAGAAAGACGATACCTTACAGTCAGCTGTCCAGTAAGGGGTGCTGTTGTCTTGTGTGCACAAGCAGTGGTACGCTGTGAAAGAGAGATCTAAGGATGATATTCACTCACTTGACGAATTTGCCATTCCCTATGATGCATGATGCACGGACAAGATTGAAAACGGTGCAAGATGCTACATGAAACGTGATGGGATTTCAGAGGCGGCGTTATGCTGGTCGAGCAATATAACAATGAGAAGGGCTTATTTACAACCGAAAAGCCCAGTTGGGTTGCATGATAGATAAGTGAAGGTGTAGCCTTTATGAGAAAATCAGCTATTGCATGTGAAAGGCGTGGTTTGAGAGGATGGTGTGATCCTCCAATTGCAGATGTGCTATCATTACAAAAGGAGTGAGTGTGCTGCAAGAGTGCCTGACCTGCTTCAGATGAGTGAGGATGCACAGTTGGGTGTGGCTCAGGTGCTGCATGGCAGGAGCCGCGCAGTCCGGCGGGAGTGGGTTATTAAGAGGCATATGCCTGGTCTCATCTCCAGGTGGTGGGAGAAGGAGAAGTCTCTTTGGTCTGTTGGTAGTTTATACTGAGATATCAGGTATGGTCTAGTTATAAGTGTAGTCTAGTATGATGCACAAGAGGTGAGGCCCAGGTGATAAGGCCCCCATTTGGAGTCAGGGATCAAATTAACGGCAACAGGAAAACGAGCTCTTCTATTAAGTTAGGTAGGCCATGTTAACTCTTCGAACCCCCTCTCTCAACAGAAGCCGAGAGGGATGTAAGAAATATAAAATAATGTAAGGTGGGGAGTCCTCTGTAACACCTCACAGAGCTCAAGGACGGCCCTTACTGATGCAGCTGAAGCTCCTCTCCTTTCTGTCTCTGAGGGCAGATCGCTCATCCACCGAATGACACCCTTAACACAACGTGGAAGCTGGCACTGTGCTGACAAGAAGGGCAAAAACTAAACAACATAAAAAGGGAAGGGTAATTGTGATCCTAGAAGTAAACAGCTTAAAAGTACAGACTGATACATTCATTTGGTAGAAAGAAAATCCAGAGTGAAGAACTTTACAACACACTGAAGGTGTTTTCAAAATCTTTGGAAATTAGGTTTTGTATTTCTATCGTATAATTACAACATTGTTTTTACCTCATTTCTTCTGTTTACTTCATGGATTGCTCGACCATTTTTCTTCCGTTTGTCGAAGGTAGGGCAAAGATACATTTTTTATAACACCATGACCCAGGAAACAGCTCTAACTGTGGGAGTTGTGTGAAATACAGATGGGCATATGTTCAAGGATGTGGCAGAGTATGGCTTTAGCCGTCATGGTTTAACGCCTCATTCTGCGGCTTTAGAAACGCAAGGCTGCACCATATTTACAACTATATGGTGCAGCCTTGAATTTCCCTGCGCTGGCGCTACACATAGCAGTGTAGCCCCAATGCAGGTACCCTTGCACCATAGTGCAAGGGTGTCTGCGTGCAGTGGAATGATTGTTCCAGGTGACGTACAGCAGGTTGGGTGCTGATCACAATGGACCGCTCGCCCCTCCCCCCTGAGTCCGGGGGATACATCTACTGCTCGCGTATCCCGCTCTGCGGGAGACGCTTCATCCAGGTGACGTGCTGCAGGTTGGGGGCTGATCACAACGGACCACTCGCCCCTCCCCCCTGAGTCCGGGGGCTACATCTACTGCTCGCATCTCCTGCTCCGCGGGAGATGCTTCCCCCAGGTGACGTGCTGCAGGTTGGGGGCTGATCACAATGGACCGCTCGCCCCTCCCCCCTGAGTCCGGGGGATACATCTACTGCTCGCGTATCCCGCTCTGCGGGAGACGCTTCATCCAGGTGACGTGCTGCAGGTTGGGGGCTGATCACAACGGACCACTCGCCCCTCCCCCCTGAGTCCGGGGGCTACATCTACTGCTCGCATCTCCCGCTCCGCGGGAGATGCTTCCCCCAGGTGACGTGCTGCAGGTTGGGGGCTGATCACAACGGACCACTCGCCCCTCTCTCCCTGATCCCGGAAGGACTTAAAACAACCGGCTCTTTCCGCAGCACGGGACGCGCGTGGGCAGGCGCCGGGCTAAGCTCGGGCCAAGGGCGGGCCCGTTGGAGCCCGTTGGAGGCCGGAGTAGGCCAGGCAGGGCCTTCCCTCTAACATCGCAGCTGGAACTTTGGTCGTCGAGCAATTTACCAGTAAGACTAATTGACTGGCCTTTATACTTCTGGATTTAGCTAACTGCCCCAGAGGGTGCATATTCAGCCATGGCAAGTGGTGTCACAAAGGAAAAGAAAGGGCCTAGGGGGGGGGGTCCCATGGGAACTTTGGAGTACTTCATCACAAGAGCATCTAACGTAATCCCCAAGAGATAGCGGTAACGGAACGACGCCTGTCATTGGGACCGGGACTAGGAAAGTCCCCAATGGAGGATGGACATTTACGGGACTCCCCACCTCCCCCAAACCTTTAATCTCACCATCAATGACCCTCTGTTGCTCGGCAATGCTACATTGTTGACAGTGGGGGATTCGGTGGCAGAAAACAAATCACCGGTCCAGCCAGCCCGTGCAATAACCAGGTCTAAAAATGCACCCCATAAGGGCAGAAAGGAGTCAATATAGGACAAACAAGGTCTCAAAAACAAGAAGAGGGCTAGGGGCCAACATAATGAAAAATGCTCCACTGTAACTAGCTCACCAAGGCCGCCTGAAGATGGCTGGAAAACCATGGAACATAGTGTAGAGCCAGAGACTGTGATACCTGCATTGACTCCAACTGCTCCTGATACTCCTGTGGTTCCTGTGCTTACTTTGAATAGTGCTTTTTGGGAGAAAGTGGGGTCATTGTTGCGGATTGTTTAATGCCCCTAATAAACAGAATGTCAGCCATTGAGGCAAATTTACACCTTAGACCAGATCTCTGGTCTAGTAACAAACTTTAGCAATCCCAGTAATGAGTATTCTCCCCTAACCACCACTGACTTAAACCTTACAAGCAAGGGAAGGTCACTGCCAGTGGCAGACCATCAAAAGACCCAGGTGGCTGAGAGCGTGCGATCGACTACACCCGGGCCCATCATGGCAACGCAAGAGCGGCGGGGCCAGGGGTCTGAGGGTTCACACCCGGCCAAACCTGGGCCACCCATGATTGAGTCAGATAGGCACCCCCAGAGTAAGGATAACACTAGAAATACTCAGAACGCTGCCCCAAATCCCAATTTTAACACCAAAATACCTAGCATGCGAATTTATCTCCCTCCAGAATGTAGCCCCTTTGTTGTAGTTTTAGTAGGGGTCCCACCGTTGATGAATAGCAACGAAGAGACACATACTTCATTAAAGAATAAAGCAACTGATTGGCTTAATAAACACAGACCATTACTGCCAAAAGTAACAAGCGAAATTTTGCTTGTCCGTAGGGTTTCATGGGTGGTCCATAAAATTAAGGATCATACGGGAGATTGTGTCATAATACATTTTAGGGACACACGGACAGTGTCTCATATATGTCAGTGGTCACAGCCCACAGGTGAGACAGCCATACAGTCCTTCCCCCTCTCGTATTTCTATCCCTGGGCTCCAGCATGCACCAGTACTGGTAGATATTCATCATGGAACCTGGTAGGCCCCTAAGCTAGGACTGGCATTAACCAGAGAAGTCCCAGAGAATATTGAATAACTGAGGCTGTTTCCCTACACAATAGATTTAGTTCTTTAGACGCAGTGGATTGACTGAATCCGAGCAAATTGGTTAGCAGTACTGGGGGTATAAATCAGGTGGATCCGGAGGAAGACCTGGAAGAGGGGACTGATCCCGGTAGACTGACGCAGGAAGCAATAGGGGATGGGAAGAGTACAAGTCGAGAGGTGGTTGCATTGACTATAGTGACTGCAAGTAGCTGCCCATTGCTTAAGGAGCCTGTGTTTAATCTTACGGGTGAGAGGGAGCCTACCCATAGCTATATAGGTGAAACAGGCCTGCTTGAGGAGGCCAACGTAGACTAATGTAAGAGAAGTGCCAGGGGCCAAAATGAACATGTAATAAAATTAATATCCTGGAATCTGGCAGGATTAGCCAACAAACTCGCCTGCCCAGCATGGGGATCCTTTGTAGATGCAAACGATATGTGCATGTTCTAGGAGACTTGGGCGCGCGAAGAGCATTTCAGGGTGGGCTTCGCCTCTTTCCATATCCCGGCAGTTTGGGGAGGGCGTGGTCGTCCTTCGGGAGGCCTCACTATCTGGGTGGGATCCTACCTGGGCTGTAACGCTACAACACTCACTACTCACTCTAGAGACATTCAATGCGTGGTACTTGGCTGTCCAAATGCCTATAAGCTAGCACTGATTAATGTCTATTCATGTCCCGTTAGCATAGGTAAAGAGTCCAGCACTATTAATGACCTTTCCATCTTCATCACATCTATTCCGAATGAATTCAATATAGTGGTAGGGGGAGATCTAAACTGCCACTTTGAGCCCCTAGAGGGACTTAATGAAGGAACTCTAATGGCAGAGGATGACCACTGGTCGATCCCTACGACCCAGGCCCCGCCTGTTAGGACATGGTCCCCACTAGCAGTTCAGGTCATGGCACTAACCATCACCCACTCTCTACGTGCATGTAATGGCCGTACTCTCTCGGACATTCCAGCCAAATGTACATATATTAAACCAGGACAAACGTCTCATCTTGATTACATCTTGCTGGAAACTAGGCTCTGGCCGAGGGCAATTGATCCCACTATGGTGTCTAGAGTGGATAGTGACCATAACGCCTTAATTTTAGAAATTGGCCTGCCCAAAGTTGGTAGAAACAGAGCTCCAGTGATGGGAGACGGTCAAAATAACAACAATGACCTCACCCTGACTGACAATAGGAGCAGTATTAGATGGTCTTGTCTTGAGAAAAACCCAGAACAGATAGCGAAATTGTACAAATTGGCAATTCCCTTCCTGACAGAGGTTGCAGCCCTACCTGAACCCTTACTGTCTGTGGATTCCCTATCACAACTTTAGGTGCTCTGTGGGTACCTAGCAACTAACCTAGCTGAGGTATTGAATCCCAGGGTGTCTAAGAAGGGTAAAGGGGTCCCCTGCTCTTCCTGGTATAATAAGGCATGCCGGAAAGCCAAGTCAGAGCTAGTGATGGCCCTCAAAGATAACAATAGAATAGCGATCAAAGACAGGAGGGCTCGATATAAAAGGCTCACCAAGTGCGCGAGGGAAGAGTGGGAGCAGGAAAAGTGGACCAGTTTATCTGCCGCCCTGGACACCAAAGACTATAAAACATTTTGGTCCATTATTAATAACGGCACAGGTCAACCAAAAACTGCTGTAGAACCCAACCTAGCGCCAGTAGTATGGGAAGGACGTTTCCGGGCTCTCTACTCGAGCGAGGCTCCCCCAGATGAACACCCTAATCTCCCAACATTTCTCCCGCATAATATTCTGTTAGAGGAGTGTGAGGTAACGGTGGATGAGGTGTGCATTGCTATTAACAAAGTTGCCTCAAATAAAGCACCCGGCCTGGACAAACTCCCTGGTGACCTCTTCAAGCACCAGCCGAAAGTTTGGGGTCCCTATCTCCAGACTGTATTTAATGCAATCCTAAGAGGTATGGCTCTCCCCAGTACTTGTCTGGGAGCAGAGATAGTCCCTATCTTTAAAAAGGCTCACCTCTGCTCCCATCCAACTACAGACCTATAAGTCTCATTGATGTTCCCCAAAATATCTTTGCGATACTTATTTTGGAACGACTACAGGACTGGATGGAGGAGCATGCAATACTCAGCCCCTATCAGGTGGGGTTTAGGAAGAAAATCTCGACCATGGATCAAATCTTTCGACTAGTGCTATTGCACTGGAAAACAACACGTATAGAGGGTGGCAGCCTCTATATGGTGTTCGTTGACCTACGCTCCGCCTTTGATCTTGTACCCAGGAGCAAACTCTGGAGTGTTATTCGCGAGCTGGGTGTTCCCATCCACCTCCTTTCAGTCCTGATAAGGCTACATGAGGCTAACTTTGAGCAAGTTAGATGTGGGAAGAGTGGCGAATTAACATCTAAATTCCCCGTTGACTGGGGGGGTAAGGCAGGGCTGTGTGCTTGCACCGACCCGGTTTTGCCTCTACGTCAACGGGGTAATCGCACACCTTAAAGGGGTCCAGCATAATGGCGCACCCAAGCTAGCAGGGAATAGGGTACCGATGATAATATTCGCCGATGATACCCTCTTGCTCTCTAGATCCCCAATGGGCATTCAATGGACGTTGGATGGTTTTAAAGAATTTTAGTTGCTTGGGGACTGGAGATCAACTCACTTCAAATAAAATTCATGATCTTTAACCCGCCTAGAACCACAAGACACAATCCCGCGATAGGTAAAACAAAATTGGAAAGGGTAAGCACCTTTGTTTACCTAGGGATCACAATTAATGAGAGTCTGTCGTGGGGTCCCCAACAAACTAGATCCCAACTGAAACTTGCCCAGTTATCTGGTGGGATCCTCAAACTATCTAATGTCTCAACGATTAAACCTCTTGCCCTCCCTTTGGAGGTCTACAAATCTCAAGCTAGGGGTGCAAGTATGTACGGTAGTGAACTATGGGGTCATTGTAACAACCCCCAATTCACTAGGGTAGAGAACAACTTTTTAAGGCACTTGCTAGCCCTTCCGCCCAGTACCCCGCTCTTCCCACTAAGACTCGACATGGGGATTTTGCCCATCGATGAGGAGTTAGCCCTAAAACCACTAAGGTTCTGGCATCGGCTTTGGCCACACCAGAGCTGATTAACCATAGGCAGGAGCTCAGGGAAATACTCACTTCCCCGAGCATACTCAAAATCCCCTGGCTTATGTATATCAAGAAGGAATTGACCAGGTTGGGACTTTACGTCCCATGGTCTGACCCTGAGCAGGGTTGCAAAGCGATTTCGGCCATTACCCTGGCAAAGGTATATCGCGCTGAGAACTTGAACGTGGCCCTGTGTAATCCCAATATCGGCTCCAGAACCGCTACTTTTCTTTTGATGAAAGTACATATCGCTTTGAATGTTTTTCAGATATAATTTACCCTGTGTTAGCCAGAAAACTGTATGTGCAATGGAGATATGGCGTTCTACCCCTACGAACCTTCACATGCAATTGGGCCATGACTGCTCCGAAAAACTGCCCTCAGTGCATATGTGAAAGCAAATTGGAGACACATGTCTTCTTTTTTTGCCCTGCCTATTTAAAATCGAGGTGGCATTGGCTTATCCCATTGTGCAAAAACCTTAGTTTCCGGCAATGTGCGCATGCACTCAGAATATTGAAAACTGACACCGCTGGACCAATTGTTTTTGCTGTTTCGAAGTTTCTGGCAGCTATGTGGCGTATTTGTACTGTTTTAATTGACCACGGTTAATGCATGATATAAGGGCTAATTGATAAACTTGCTCCGTCTTTTTTTTTAACATTTAAAAATACTGCCATGTTTTTAATAGAATTCAATTTTATTGTTCTAATTTGGATGTGATTTGCAATAATTAATTGTCATGTATAAAGTGTAACACCTATACATTTGTCCATGTTTTAACCTGTGCTTTTATGGTATTTTTTTACCGAAATAAAGATTTTATGATGATTGTTTATGTACAGGAAGGTCCCCCTAACTCTACATAAACAATCCTTAAATGCCAATCTGTCACTTCTATGTGTGCTGCTTAATGCAGCACACCTGGAAGTCACAAAATGACTTTAAAAAAAAAGATTGTTTGTGTACAGGAAGGGGGACCTTCCTGTACATACACAATCCAAGGCATTTTGCTTTTTCCATGTGTGCTGCAGAAGGCAGCACACATGGTAAAAGCAAAAACGACTAGGAATAATGCATTTCTCATAGTTTCGCCAACTTAAGACCAGGTTTTCCATGGTCTTAATTTTGGAGCTGCCTCCTATTTATGCTGCCCTTGTAAATAAGGGGCAGCATCAAAATCAATGGCTGTTGCGGTGGAACGCCCACTGCAACACCCACTGCCTACCCCTTTCATGCTAAGCATAGCGTGAAAGGGGACCTTATTTACAAGGCAGCGTGAAGCCACGTTACCACGCCTTAACGCTGCCTTGTAAATAAGGTAATGCCCTTCTCACCACCACAACATCGTAAAAAATGACGTTGTGGTGGCGATAGGGGCTTGTACATAAGCCCCAGAGTTACATAAGTCACTATGACACTACATACGGCCTCAGTCCCCTTAGATTTAAAATATGGTGTGTCCGCTGGAATGTTATAGAATAGAGAATGACTACAAGGGATTTTATTTATACAATGTTTAAATTGATTTGTTAGCATGAATCACATTCTAACCGAAATGTATCCATAGGATAACCCAAATAATTATTGATGACAGTCACATTAAATGAGAAAAGAGGAAGAAGCACAAATTTGTTTATTTATACATACATTTGTTCGTGACCTTTTGCGTACATTGATTTGTTTATTGTATCCCCGTGAATTGATTTTCTTTATAGTGATGAAATACAATATATATTTTTTCATATAAATAGACCTTTCTGTGTGCTTTTTCCTCTTTTCTCATTTAATGTGACTGACATCAATAATTATTTGGGTTATCCTATGGATACATTTGGGTTAGATTGTTGACAAATAACCTTTAAGATTTATGCTAACAAATCAATTTAAACATTGTATAAATAAAATCCCTTGTAGTCATTCTCTACTCTATATTGTTCACTGTCCAAGCCTACAAGGGTTTATTGGGTCACCCATAATTCCTTTATGTTCCACTGGAATGTGGCTGTTAAGCATTTACAAGAAATGCTGGAGAAATAACACTGAACACATGAAGAAAATATTGCTACAGAGCCTCCTTATGCAAGGAAAAAATGGATTACCAGTAGCAACGGTAATGATGCAGAAACTCATCTTCAATCATGCTATGTTTAAAAAGAAATACTTGAGTTTTGGAAAGCATTGCTGTGATTGACACTTGCAAGGTACCAAGCAATGCCTGTTAGACAAATCCCTGAGCAGTGGCTGCTCACTGGACTGAGTTGACAAGATTTTTCACGATATATATTGTGGTGTCCTTAGACTATGTGAGCTAGGACCCTTGCGATTCTGTGCAGACTCAACAGAGGAATTACGTAACTCACTTAGAGGTGTTAAAGTGTGGCTCTTAAGCGTTATGACATAATCAGATAGCAGTGTGTGAGCACATGCTGTGGAATAGAGTTGTCTGTTACAGAGCTCTGTGTGTGACGTATTAATTTTCATGCTTCCGGGTTGAGAAGAAAGCTAAATATATATATACTTGAGTTCTCTCATCTCATTTACAGATACAAGTTGGTTTGGCATCTCCTCTGCATGTGCATGCGTAAGGGCCACATGTGCTTGAGCTGAAGTAGAAGGCGGCTTATGTATAGACTGGCACGCTACCAGCTGTACTTTTCTAAAGGTTGCATGGCTGATCCATGTGCAGTCCTATGCACCTCTTGAGGACTCCTACCACAGTGGATGTGCCAGGAAGCTGGAAGAACAGAACAAGCATTTGCAATGCAATAGGTCTCGCATTAGCAAAGTTTGAAGTTGTTGGTATCGGAGATCGAAATGTAAAACAGTTAGAGCTATTGGCATTGTAAATGGTTTTGATCTTTATAACATAAATAAAAATACATTGTCATATACAATGGCAATAGCTAAAACTCGCGTAAATGCGAGACCTATTGCATTGCAAATGCTTTTAGGGGGGGCCAGGGCTTCACCATCAGACTTTGACCCAGAACAACAGCAAAAAAGGAAGAAACGAGGAAGGTAAAGATAGTGAGACCAAGACATGGGAAGTATTGGATTGTTAAAGAAAGAGGGGGACCTTCCTCTGGGTAATCTCCTTCGATGCTAGAAACGGAATACAAAGGATTGTTTTGGGTCATTTTAGGACAATGAGGTGTTCCCCTCCATACTCAGTCAGGTGCAGTGCAGTATTGTTTTTTAGTAATTATTTCATTTTTCGTTTCGTTTTTATTTTATTTGTATGTAGGTCCTGGGACGTTCTAGCACTGAATCGTCCATCTAGAAAAAAGAGAGGCTAGCCTTAGAGCTGAGAGTCAGTCTAATGCTGGAATAGCTGGGGATTCAGTGGCTTGTTGGACGTAGAGGCACTGAGGCGGATGGCAAGGGGCGCACTGAGGCTCGCTCTGGCAGCACCCGTGTACCACTGAGTGATGTCCAGGAAGTACCGGCTGCTGAGCTCCACACCAGGCTGCTGCAACTCACGGGAAGTCAATGGGTGACTGAGAGCACGCTATGGGTAGCGCTGCACCACTCGTATTCCACAGCACCGTGAGCCACGCATAGAAGGGGTACCGCCAATACCAAAACGTACTGAATATTTAGTTCAACACTGGGCCACCACAAGGCCTTTTAGTGAGCGAGCTCATGCCAGGGGTAGTGCTAACATCGAGAAGCGATCGGAGGGTTTCGCTCAAAAACAATAGGGGTGCCACTGGAGGCTGGAAGACATCGGGTTCACACTAGGGGGCCTCTAATGAGAAGCTTTTGAGTGTTGTAACCTGTTATCAGTGCACCAGCTAATCAGTCTGAAAAGCAAATTGTGCGCTCGTAGGCGGGACACCGGTCCACTGTGCTAGTTGCTGAGGGGTTAATCTCACACAAAGGCTAACCTGTATCTACCCCTGTCCTATTTGCGCCGGATGAACCACACACACACAGACGGTTAACCTGCAGTCACTAACAGCAGGGACAATAATGAACAGCTCTCATCTGTGTGAGCACTCCCCATGGGACAGCTACTACCCCCCTCAGACATCCACAAGGAGATGCCGTTCGACAGCTCCTGTCTGTATTAAAGCTCCGTCCTGTACGGGGACTCTCCGTGCCCGGACACACTACTCCGACCCACTCCCGGGTGACAGCTCTCAGCCCTCAGTCGCTCCCACGGGTACCGTTCAACAGTTCCTACCTGTGTCAAAGCTAACTCCAGTACTGTCAGCACTGAGTCTCCAAAGTCTCTGCCCTCACTTCCCAGCGGGTAGCCCGACATTTATGGTGACCTTTGATGACCTGACCTTTTATTTCGCCAGCATGCCTTTAGTGCATGGAACCCTGTTTTCAGCTCAGGATCTCTTAACCAACTGCACCAATTAAAACAAGGCTTCTGAGCGCTAGCCGAGAATTATTTTTTGTGAGGCACTAATCACTGTGGAAGGTGCCCCTGCTATCCCAGATGTGAGAAGTCAGTCTGATATAAAAATAAGCGTTATTTGGAATGAATGTATTTGGCAGGGGGAAGGTGGGGCGGCGCAAGACCGTACTGACGAGTGAACAGGAGCCATTTTGTACCGAGTGATTCTGCCTGTGTGCATGTAGACAAACCAGGCAGCAGCATGAGCATGTGATTCGGTAAATAACGAGAGTTGAGCTAATGGCATTGTAAATTAACAAAAAAGAAAGAAAAAAACACTTTGCGTTGTTGTAGCTGCTGCTTGCTACATGTTGGAATGTGTGTTCCAGCGGAGTTTCTTCAAGTTCACGCTTCCCGCCGGGCCGCCGCGCTGCCTGCGATGACCCGGAAGCGGTTGGGCAGCCGGCCAATCGCAGCGCGGCCCCAACCGGAAGTCCCGCCCCCATCGCGGCGCGAGAGAGAAGCCACTGTCCGAGGAGCCCCGAGGGCTCCTGATCGAGTCCCGGTCCCGAGATGGGGGACCGGGTGAAGAGCGGCCGGGCGCATGAAGAAGGCGGGGCTCTCATGTGGTGAGAGTGCCCCGCAAAGCGCAACCGCCGCCCGAGAGGCACGCCGAGCACCGCCAGAACAGGTGAGTGTGTTGCAGAGGAGGAGGGGTGAGTGGGGGTGGGGTGTGCTCGTGTGTCTGTTGTAGTGTGTCTGTGCGTGCGTGTGTCTGTCTGCGCGTGTGTCTGTTAAAGGGGGGGTGCGTGTGTGTGTGTATGCAGTGTGTGTATGTGCGCATGCGTGCGGGAGCCTTTGTGTGAATGGGAATATCAGGCAGGGCGACGCGACGTGCGCGCTCAGGAGCTACAATCTCCAGGAGGACAAGCTCGTCACAGTCTGCTGTCCACATTCCCCGGAAAGCGGCGACATTAGTTGTCTCCCTAGACAGCAAAGCTTCGCTTTGCTTACGTCTAGGCGAGACCTAAAAAGTGATCCATGACTTCCTACTCCTTGTCCATCACCCCAACCTCTACATCCAGCGAATTCCTATAACATGGATTTCCAACTCCCTATCAGTTGGCATTGAAAGAACTCTCCTAAACGTGTTTGAGAAGTACATCTTCGGAGAGTAGCCTCCCTTTCACTTCACAGAAAAATGCTTCAGTGTTCGACCTAATCTAGGTCCTCATTTGTGAAAGGTTATGGCAAATCCTTTGACGCACAAGGGCCATAGGCTCTCCTTCTTCAAGATTTGAAGAGATTTTGCCGATCCATAAAAGTACTTTGAAAGCATTCTATATATGCCTCATGTGTATCACAGTGCATCTGGGATGCTATTTGGCAGTACTGTGAAACACCCTTGACCAGTGCTCAGTCCTAATCATGCTCTACACTGTTGGCTCATGGGGAATATTAACTCAGCCTGAGCCATTTCTCCTCAGAACAACTCTCCTAATAGATGGTTTTGGGGCTACACAGGCCAATACACCTACAATTTATAGAAAAGAGACACAACTACTGAATTTCTTGGAGAAATGTCAAGCTCCCTTCAGCACATCCCATCAAGCAGGCCACACAGTCCTCACAGTGATCCCATCTGAAAACCATGCAGCAAGTCAATAGTTTCCTCCATGAAAAGGGCTCCATTCTTCAGCACTTAACGAATCGTCTTCCAGACAAGCTAACTTTGATGGAAATTAGGGAACATTCTCGGAGCTACTTTTAGTCGCGGTGCCCAAAAGCAGTAGCATTACCATCCTTCTGAACATTCCTTGATGCAAGATTCGCATTTCCATCTGGAAATCCACAACACACTCCATCATCAAACAGAGGAGAGGTGCAGATTAAGGAATCTATTAAAGGAACCCAATAAAGGAGATCAGATAAAGCAAGACAAAAAAACCTTGATAATGTGTTTACTGCCATACGGATCCTGAAGGATCTCGTGGTCCGCGACATACATGACCTCACTACTTTTCTACAAAATCTGGATGTGTACATGGAATTATGAACATGCTGCCGAAATTGAAATGAACTTTCCTTGCAACCAAACTCAATAAACCTGCATGGAATACTTGACATCGGATACATCAGTGACACCACACGTCTCGTCAAAATGCTCCCAACCAGGGAGGACCCCCACCCCACCTCATTCAGCCAGGGATGTATGAGGCCACAGGGAGGACCCCCACCCCACCTCATTCAGCCAGGGATGTATGAGGCCACAGGGAGGACCCCCACCCCACCTCATTCAGCCAAGGGATGTATGAGGCCACAGGGAGGACCCCCACCCCACCTCATTCAGCCAAGGGATGTATGAGGCCACAGGGAGGACCCCCACCCCACCTCATTCAGCCAGGGATGTATGAGGCCACAGGGAGGACCCCCATCCCACCTCATTCAGCCAGGGATGTATGAGGCCACAGGGAGGACCCCCACCCCACCTCATTCAGCCAAGGGATGTATGAGGCCACAGGGAGGACCCCCACCCCACCTCATTCAGCCAGGGATGTAAGAGGCCACAGTCATGCGTGTCTGTAAAGCTTACCAATATTGGCTGTGAAATGCCGCATGCACAAGTATTAATAATGAATGTCTCGATATAAGGTGATACCTTTTTTAAACACTTAAAGGAAAAATGTAATAAAAGTTTACAGTCTGGAAATAATAACGTTTTAGGGCCACTTTGGGAGTTCCTTCAGGAGAACTGTGATATGAAAACGCCATTTAATGAAACTAAATAACGGCAAAGCAAACTATTGTGTTTAGTTAGCAGGTCGTTTCCACAAAATGATTAAACTCTGATTACAAAAACCTTGGCGCATTGTTGCAGCGCCGCATGCTTTATTAATTTGTTCTCCCTTCAGTCTGGTAGTGTTTGACCTGCACAGGCCCTGACAAACACCGTAAAACATTTGACATACCTTCTGTATTCATTTTAGTTTAAGCATTTTTTTCTGCTATTATTTTATTGACCTACAAGTTGTGATATTACAGGTACGTAACCAAACGGGTCACACATCTGCAAAAATACTTACTAGTCCATTCTGTCCAAAGTTAACAGCGTTATTTAATTTGCAAAGCCTTAAGTTAGAAGGGTTAACCTATTTTTAAGAGGGCCACTAGAGCCAACGCCACATAGTGTTATTATCAGTACCAACAGTGACACAGCCAGGGGCATAACACAGGCCCCTGCAGGCCCACGGTGCGGGGGGCCTCACCCTCCAGGGGGCCCCGTCAGCACCGCACTTCTGCTGGGGAGCTCTAGATTGAGTCCGGAGGGGGGCCCTTCACCTACCCTTCAGGGGCCCCCCTCAAGGTTCGTTACATCACTCGACACAGCATTTACTGTAAACTCCAATAATTAGTGGGTGTGGCGAAGATGGCGGCGTGAAAAGATGGTGTTTCTCAGCTCCCACCCGTCGTCGCCCGGAATCAGCACCTCCCGGAGCCCTGACAAGGCTCTGAGAGCAGTATCTGCCTGGGCTCAGCCCAGAGAAGTGACGGGCACAGTTTGGCGATCCAAGACCCCGTAATACTGTCATCACAGCCGCGTATCGAAGCCAAGAGCAGCCGACAGCGCAGGCCAGAGCTGGGGAACTGCGAACGCAGTCGAGGAAAGCCTGTACTGCCGGCGGCAGTGAAACCCCGCAGCAGCGGCCCTGAGTGCCTTCCTTTGGTGAGGCAAAAGGAGATACTGTGGGGAGGGACCGAGCTGAGCACCAGTGGGGGTCCGGTGGAGGCTGCGTGGACCACGCAGGGACGTCCTCCGGCTTGCACACAGAGGCCAAAGCAAGGTGCGTTGCGGTACCGGTCTGGTGGAGTAACGAAACCAGGCCTGGGTGAGAGCTGCGAAGTGCTGCTGAGCCGAGCACTGAAGGACAGAAGCACCGGTGGTGGCTCTGATATTCATGGGGGCAGTGTCCTGCTGCCCTCCATTTCGAGAACCAAGAAGTACACCAGGAGTACACCAGTGACACCAGGATCGGGTAAGAGGCCCACGGTAGGGTGACCAGATTCTCAAAACAAAAAAAACGGGGACCAGTCATAGACATAGAAGTAGGACTACGGTTTGCAGTAACCATTGACATAAAAGTAGCATTATTTGACAGCTGTCATAGACATAGAAAAGGGACAACAACAACAGCTCCCTCCACAGACCGAGATGAAGCATTGCAGACAACAAATCTAAGGTCTTTTATTGGCACCCCTCACCTTTACACAGCAGCATTAGTACTTCTGATTACATTTACACTTTTAAGGACTACAGCATATATTTGTCAAAAATCAATAAAACATCACAGGATAGCAAATGCCTTTGCAAAATGAGCATACGCGTGCATGCTCAACTGGAACAATGAAAAAAAAGGACATTTCTGTGTTTACCTGGGACACTGTTTGAAAACGGGGACATTTGAGTCACTTGGAGAAAAGTGTCGGGACACGGGGACACTTCTCCAAAAACGGGGACTGTCCTTGGAAAACGGGGACGTCTGGTCACCCTAGCCCACGGTACGGCACCCCATTGGCAGCTATCGAGTTGGGCCCCGGGCCCAGGACCACCATTCAGATCTGGACGACGTCCATGGCTGGAGAGCAGGGGACCCCAGATGGGAGTGACCGCAGTCGCCGCCGCCATTAGGGGTGGCTGCTGAGAGGGGAACCCGGCACCCCGCGGAGGTGGTCCGGCCAGGCCTGGGTGCGCCACACGGTTCCCCGCTTGACCCCTGGTTCTGGTCCGGCAAGACAGAGAAACTCCACCACCCGTTTGCTATTGTCCCACATCTTTATCAGCGGTGGGGCGTCCCTGCAGAAACACACGGCCCTGCAACACAGTGATGACAGGAATTTCAATGTGGTAGTCCCCAGGCCACTGCGGGATAACACACCCCTACAGCCCAAGGTAAGGAGCAATATACCAATACCTGGCAAGGGACACGCTTGGGTTGGACATCACAGCAGCGGAGGGGGGATTGATCAGAAGGCCTCCCGACGACACCCGGCTTCAGAGTCACCGGATGCACTGGGGCAGTCTCATTATAGTCCCTGTAGGCATGCACCAGGGGATGCCCAGAGGCCACCTTGGAACCCGGCAAGGAGGACATCCACCAAAACACGGCTCACTAGAGGTTGGGAACGCAGCAGACTGAAGTGGGATTTTGGGCCTTTGTGGAGGGTTGAGACTTGCAGCCCTCGATCAGTAAATAGAGGGACCTGTTGCCACACGTCGGATCTCCCCAAGAACCATCTTAGGAGTCGCCCGCACTTGGGGCCTCCAAGGGAGAGCTACACCTCTGGGAACTGCAGGACCCCTGACACTCTTGCACTCGCTCTGTACCATCCACAACGAGAATATGTCCTTTACTCGCGGTAAAAAGGACTAGAAATTGAAGGAACTATTCGCACAACCCCAGAGCGATGCCACAATGGATCACCCACCCTTGGGCGAGCCCACCAACTGGCAGGCAGTGACACGGGCCTTCCTTGAATCCCTTTTCATGAATCTTCATGAGGATCTACAGACAGTTAAGCGAGACCTCACGTCCAAAATAAAAGACATCCGTAGAGAAGTTGATGCTGTAGTGGAACGTGTCGCTGCATTGGAAGACAAGGTTGACAATAGGGAGCTGAAGTGGCAGCTATGCAGCAGGAGGTCATCCATATTCATGACCAACAGGTGGGCTTACATACCTCTAAGACCTCGAAAACTGTACTGGCAGACATAATATCAGTATCATGGAGGTGCGAACCAATGAGGAAGTTGGAGACATTTTCAGATACACAAAAGATCTCTTCAATCATATCCTAGGCAACCCACCCAGCACAGACCTTAAAATTGACAGAGCAAACAGAGTGGGCCCACCCCGATCTGATAAAGCCCCACCGGCGGACATCTTGGTCTGTGTACAGGACTTTCGCATGAAGGAAGGAGATTCTCCGCAAGGCCAGATCCATGTCCCCAATCACCTTCCGGGACAAGACCCCGATCTGATATCAGGACCTTGCTGCGCTCACTCCGCAGAAACGCAAAGTCTTCTGACCCTTCTCTACACACCTCCCTCAGAGCAACATCTCATACTCTTGGGATCACCCGTTTCAGCTTATCTTCTGTCTAGATGGCAAACTTCATCAACTACGATCCCTCGCTGAAGCTATCCAGCTGTTGGGCATCATCATTCCTGAGGATGACGGCGGTAGCCGCAGCACCACTCCCAGAACAGGGGACACACAACCGACATGGCGGCTGCAGGGATGCAGACGCCATCCGAAACGACTAGACCCAGCGGAGATTACAAAGGGGCAGCAGGCGGTATTAGAAGTTCTTCCGGAGGCACTGGCAAAGACACAAACTTCGTGGGCATATCCGGGTCTGCCTGTGGCATCTTATTTTTGTTCTGAGGTGGCGGCGTGCGGGACGGGGGGGACAACCTTGGCCTCACTAGGGTCCCCATAATGACTTCACCAAACTTCCCTGGATGACGGACTGTATTTTGAACTCTTGCTCTTTATGTATAAGTTTGTTACGTTAGTTTATGTAAGGGTTTTGTTATTGGGGTCCCCCTTTCACTGCTTCCTGGCACACATGGGCTTGGTGATACTATATTGGACCCACCCTGCACTTGCATGCTCATTCAAACGCTCAGGCTCGGCCCTGGGACTCTACATGCGCTCCTTGCAGTCAGGCATATCCCGGAGGCCATGTGTAAAGCATTTGCGCACGCACACAGCAACAACATCCAGGGTACACTACAAAAGGAACTCCACACAAGGTTATATCAAAAACAGCCTTTGTATTCTCATAACACATCAGAATAGTACTCACATAATATACATGTTGCCACCTGGCACTAGGTCATATTTTCAAGGGATTATTTACCATGGACAGGGCCCACTGGAGCACTGTCAGAACCATCAGAGAGTGAACTTAGTAAAAGTAAAACATATCATAAACGTACAACCAGTAATCCCTGGTAACCACTTTATTCAGCACCAGCCTGTGACTTAAACCAGCACAGTATCACGAGTAGGCGCCAAACGCTTTGTACGCCCATAACCTCAACAGTCTAATATCTTGACACTAACCTCCTAAGCATCACTCACATTAGGGGTATACTCACAGTAGGAAATAATCTCACTGGCAGAAACAAATTACGCAGATAATCTCATCCCCAAACGTATTTAGAGGCATGAATCACAGTAAAGCATCACATTTCCTAATATCACATAATCACTGACTCTCTGGCCAGCTGGCCTTCTCAAAGGAGCTCAAATGCCCTGTGTCCAGAATGTCAGGGTTGCTGCCTGTGGAGCGGAATCCAAAAGTGTGCCATTGCGCTAAGGCAAAGGAGTGCATCTCACTCCTCTCTCATAAATGCCCCCAAAGACTGTGGCCTAAACGTAGCAGCTGCCCACTACTTGCTGGGCAGCTGTAAGTCTAGCAAAGGCCTGGCACCTCTGTGCTGCTTCTGTCCCTCCCGGGGACTCCTGAATCAATTTGCGTCAAACGAGGTTGCTGCCCTCTATCAGGCGGGGCAGGGGGAAAAATTGCCCGGAGCCCTGCTCTGGGGCTCTCAAACAGTAAAACATGCCCTCTCGGTGCAGCTGCCTGCCCCAGTGCGGCGCAGCTGTGAAATAGCGGTAGGCATGTGTGTTCACTGTTGCTGCATGCGGGGAAAAATGGCACTGGCACCCTTGTGCCTTCCGAGCCCCACTATGGCTCCTAAGTGGCAAGTGCCCTTTGCAAATGAAATCAACCTGGCACCTCCGAACTCCAAGCACCGACAACGTGCCTCGGGGAGCCCCAACACAACGCTTCTGGTGCCCTCTGCAGCCCCCCTCACTCACCGGGCAGTATTCTTGCTGCAATCCCCGGGACCCACAAGGCTCCGGTCTTCTCCTTTCCACGCTGCGAGACCAGCAGCACTTCTTTCGTGGCGCGCTGCTTCCCTTTCACTCTTGGGAGCCCTGCGTTGCCATCGGCGGCCTCTGCTGCCTCTTTCTCTTCACCGGGCCCCCTCCTGGGACCCGGGACTTTGCAGCGGTGCTCGGGGAGGTGGGGTAGGCTCCTGTCCTCCCTTCTGCCTGAACTTCTACTACTTTGTGTAACAGCACAGGACTTGGGAATACCAGTCAGAACTGGTTTGTTTTTGAAGCTCCTTTTCCCCTTTGTCAGGTGGGGGCTCAGTGATCAGACATACCACAGGGGGCGGAGCCACCATTGTACAGCCTGGGCACAGTCCTATTCAGAGTCAGGGGATTTCTCCTCCCACCACTCTCAGCCCAGGTGTCCCATTCAGCCTAGCTGACTCACCCTGCCCCTCCTGGAGCCACCCACACCTCTCAGCTCCTGTCAATCACAAGCCAGACATGCAATTCACATCAGGCAGGCAGACACACGGCACACAGAAATGCCACCTTCTAAAAGTGGCATTTATCCACCAGTCACCATAAATCTGCGCACACCATTGCGCAGCATTTATCCTCACAAGTTCATACACACTAAACTCGACCCTGCACTCCTCTCACACCAGAAATTATCATGGACACACTTATCCCCCATGCATTCCTATGGGAGAGCAGGCAAATCTCACCACACGCCTAAAATCACTACCACCATGTCGGAGCTTAAGGCAAAAAGTTCAGGGGTGAACCATCCAAACCGGATAAGTCCAACACAACCCCCTTCCAGCCAAAATGCAGGGCAGACCAATCACCACTGTGATGGGCTTCCCTGCTTGGGGCAATAGAACACGGATGCAAGCCCGCAATGCAGGGACACTCTCCGGTTCTACGCCACTCTGAACCCACATGGTTCTCTCTGAAAAAGAACTCTTAGGCTCAACTAGGCTACCCCACTGGTATTCCCTAGTTCTCCACGGCCAGGACCAGGCCCCAGGCCATCCAGATATCACTGGTCCTTGTCAATCCATAGAGTGGGGGGCAGTAACCCCTGGCATAAAATAGCCATTTCCACTCTCCCTCTCAGTGTAGTTCCAAACTACCACTGATCCTCCAACCTAGGTTCCGTACCCTCAGGCTGAGCAGCGGTCGCAAGCAAAGCATCTCCTCACCCTACCTCTACTTCTGGGGTTACGAGGCGAGGACTCCCACACTTGGCACCCCCTTCCAGAGTTCTGCACCCTTCCACTGTAGAGCAGGTTCCCTTCACTTAAGATGGGCCCTACCTGCTCTCAGGGTAGTACTACCATACTCAGCCAGGGACCCTAAATATCCGGCTAGGCCTGCACAACCCATTGGGCCCCACCTGTGTTCACAGGGGTACCCCTAGAAGGCAAACCGGCCAGGACACTGATTACAACTACCCAGGTCAGGAAACACCTGCTCTTGGCTCCCCAACCCAGGGACAATACTCTTTGGTCAGATGCCCAGCAAAATAGGACTTCACGGGGAACACCATGCCCCCAGAGGGTAACACATAACTAAAGTGTCCTGTGACAATCTGCCTGGCGCAGATCTCACAACCTCCTATCCATATGACAGTGTATGCAGATCCCCCAGGACATAAGTGGTGTCACCATGGCCAATCATTGGCAACTCAGTCCTTCTAGCTGGCCCCTGACCCACTGGTTCCTACTGGGGACTCTTTCCCCTTCTCACCCCTCACTCTGGACTTCTGCACCCTCCCAAATGGAGTGGTACTGCCTGACACCAGAACTGCTGAAGCTCTTCTTACAGACGTTCCATGTTCTCCAGACACTAGGAGATCCTCCTCAAATGGTCTATCAGTACAGCCTATGCTCCCAACCTGGTGTTCCCCTCAGGAGCCATCCAGGTCCTGAGACGGGGTTTCGGGCACCTTGAGACATGCAGTCCCACACTCACTCCTTCTCCTCTGAGGCAGGACGTGAGTCTCTACACCCCTCCCACTACACCAGGACCTATCTAGGCTACTCTGAACCTCTTCCACCACTCTGGGCTGGAAAACACCTCAGCCACTCCTTTTGGAATCACTCCCCAATGGCTCTTCAAATCCTCTAACATGGGGAGATCCCCCACACAGAACATTCTAACAGGACAGACTAGGTTCCTTCCCTGGTGTTCTATCTTAGAACCATCCAGTACTGGAGACTGAGGTTGAGGCACGGAACACGGCCCAGTCTCACACCTTCCTCGCGGGACATGATGTGAGGCCTTGCAACCTCTTCACTATAACGGCACATAGTTGGGTTCCTCTGAAACATCTCCGCCACACGGGTTGGGAGACACCTGCACCATTCCTCTAGGGTCACTCCCCCATGCAAGTTCCCTGCAATCAAATCAAAGAACTCACACCCAATCGTCCAGTGCAACACACCACTCATCCACACTACTTACTTTCTCTGATCAACTTCCTGGGATATCCTCTATTTTAGAGTTTATTCATTAAGATCTCTGCATTGTCAAAGTAATCACTTTTATTGGAGCAGTTGCGATGAATACGCAAAAATTGCCCATAGGCCAAGTTTTCTTTAAGGCTCCTAGGATGGCCACTACTGAATTCTAAAAGCGTGTTCCGGTCCGTAGGTTTAGTAAAAAGATTAACTTTCAAGGTTCCTTCGTTGTTAAAGATCCAGACATCAAGAAAATTGATTTTATCATTGCTTACACTTATAGTGAATTTCAAATCGGAGGAGCATGAATTAAGTCACTCATAAAAAAAGGGTCAGTTCCTCATTGTTGCTGTTCCAGATGAGGAATATGTTGTCGATGTAGCGAACCCACCTCGACAACAAATGCCGAAATGGGTTCGCCACACCGAAGACATACACCTCCTCGAATTGGTCCATCACCAGATTAGCAATTTCTGGTGCAAAGCAACACCCCATTGCAACTCCCTTCAGTTGTAAATAAAGGGAGTCCTTGATCGTAAAAAAGTTATTTTTTAGACAGATTTTAGCCAGTTCTATGATAAATTTCGTAGGGACCTGGTGAGGTCTACTTCTACGATTTAAAACCAACTCCATAACCAATAATGCCTCATTTTGAGGTATATTGGTGTACAAACTTTCGATGTCGAGGGTGACCAACAATTGACAGAGAGTCAGTGTCAGTGAGAGAGCCAGTGAGAGTGTCAGTGAATGTCAGTGAGAGTGTCAGTGAATGTCAGTGAGAGTGTCAGTGAGTGTCAGTAGGAGTGTCAGTGAGTGTAGGTGAGAGTGTCAGTGTCAGTGACAGTGTCAGAGAGAGTGTCCGTTTCAGTGTGAGTGTCATTGAGAGTGTCATTGAGAGTGTCAGTGAGTGAGAGTGTGAGTGAGAGTGTCAGTGTCAATGAGAGTGTGAGTGAGAGTGTCAGTGAGTGTCAGTGAGAGTGTCAGTGAGTGTCAGTGAGAGTGTCAGTGAGGGTCAGTGAGAGTGTCAGCGAGAGTGTCAGCGAGAGTGTCGGCGAGAGTGTCAGTGAGAGTGTCAGTGAGAGTGTCAGTGAGTGTGTCAGTGAGTTTGTCAGTGAGAGAGTCAGTGTCAGTGAGAGAGTCAGTGAGAGTGTCAGTGAATGTCAGTGAGAGTGTCAGTGAATGTCAGTGAGAGTGTCAGTGAATGTCAGTGAGAGTGTCAGTGAGTGTCAGTGGGAGTGTCAGTGAGTGTCAGTGAGAGTGTCAGTGAGAGTGTCAGTGAGAGTGTCCGTTTCAGTGTGAGTGTCATTGAGAGCGTCAGTGTCAGTGAGAGTGTCAGTGTCAGTGAGAGTGTCAGTGAGAGTGTCCGTTTCAGTGTGAGTGAGAGTGTCATTGAGAGTGTCATTGAGAGTGTCAGTGTTAGTGAGAGTGTCAGTGAGTGTGAGTGAGAGTGTGAGTGAGAGTGTCAGTGTCAGTGAGAGTGTCAGTGAGGGTGTCAGTGAGGGTGTCAGTGAGAGTGTCAGTGAGAGTGTCAGTGAGAGTGTCAGTGAGAGTGTCAGTGAGTGTGTCAGTGAGAGTGTCAGTGAGAGTGTCAGTCAATGTCAGTGAGAGTGTCAGTGAATGTCAGTGAGAGTGTCAGTGAATGTCAGTGAGTGTCAGTGAGAGTGTCATTGAGTGTCAGTGAGAGTGTCAGTGTCAGTGAGAGTGTCAGTGAGAGTGTCCGTTTCAGTGTGAGTGTCATTGAGAGTGTCAGTGTCAGTGAGAGTGTCAGTGAGTGTGAGTGAGAGTGTGAGTGAGAGTGTCAGTGTCAGTGAGAGTGTCAGTGAGTGTGTCAGTGAGTGTGTCAGTGAGTGTGTCAGTGAGAGAGTCAGTGTCAGTGAGAGAGTCAGTGAGAGTGTCAGTGAATGTCAGTGAGAGTGTCAGTGAGTGTCAGTGAGTGTCAGTGGGAGTGTCAGTGAGTGTCAGTGGGAGTGTCAGTGAGTGTCAGTGAGAGTGTCAGTGTCAGTGAGAGTGTCCGTTTCAGTGTGAGTGAGAGTGTCATTGAGAGTGTCATTGAGAGTGTCAGTGTTAGTGAGAGTGTCAGTGAGTGTGAGTGAGAGTTTGAGTGAGCGTGTCAGTGTCAATGAGAGTGTCAGTGAAAGTGTCAGTGAGAGTGTCAGTGAGAGTGTCAGTGTGAGTGTCAGTTTCAGTGTGAGTGTCAGTGTGAGTGTCAGTGAGAGTGTCAGTGAGAGTGTAAGTCAGTGTCAGTGAGAGTGTGAGTGAGAGTGTCAGTGGGAGTGTAAGTGAGAGTGTCAGTGAGAGTGTCAGTGAGAGTGTCAGTGAGTGTGTCAGTGAGAGAGTCAGTGTCAGTGAGAATGTCAGTCAGAGTGTCAGTGAATGTCAGTGAGAGTGTCAGTGAATGTCAGTAAGAGTGTCAGTGAGTGCCAGTGAGTGTCAGTGAGAGTGTCAGTGAGTGTCAGTGAGAGTGTCAGTGTCAGTGAGAGTGTCAGTGAGAGTGTCCGTTTCAGTGTGAGTGTCATTGAGAGTGTCATTGAGAGTGTGAGTGAGAGTGTCAGTGAGTGTGAGTGAGTGTGAGTGAGAGTGTCAGTGTCAGTGAGAGTGTCAGTGAGTGTGTCAGTGAGTGTCATTGAAAGTGTCAATGAGAGTGTCAGTGAGTGTCAGTGAGAGTGTCAGTGACAGTGTCAGTGAGAGTGTCCGTTTCAGTGTGAGTGTCATTAAGAGTGTCATTGAGAGTGTCAGTGTCAGTGAGAGTGTCAGTGTCAGTGAGTGTCAGTGAGAGTGTCCGTTTCAGTGTGAGTGAGAGTGTCATTGAGAGTGTCAGTGTTAGTGAGAGTGTCAGTGAGTGTGAGTGAGAGTGTGAGTGAGAGTGTCAGTGTCAATGAGAGTGTCAGTGAGAGTGTCAGTGAGAGTGTCAGTGAGAGTGCCAGTGAGTGTCAGTGAGAGTGCCAGTGAGTGTCAGTGAGAGTGTCAGTGAGAGTGTCAGTGAGTGTCAGTGAGAGTGTCAGTGACAGTGTCAGTGACAGTGTCAGTGTGAGTGTCAGTTTAAGTGTCAGTGTCAGTGAGAGTGTCAGTGTCAGTGAGTGTCAGTGAGAGTGTCCGTTTCAGTGTGAGTGAGAGTGTCATTGAGAGTGTCAGTGTTAGTGAGAGTGTCAGTGAGTGTCAGTGAGAGTGTCAGTGAGAGTGTCAGTGAGTGTATCAGTGAGAGTGTCAGTGTCAGTGAGAGTGTCAGTGAGAATGTCAGTGAGTGTCAGTGAGAGTGTCAGTTGTAGTGTCACTGAGAGTGTCAGTGAGTATCAGTGAGAGTGCAAGTGTCAGTGAGAGTGTCAGTGAGAGTGTCAGTGAGTGTCAATGAGAGTGTCAGTGTCAGTGAGAGTGTCAGTGAGAGTGTCAATGAGATTGTCAGTGAGATTGTCAGTGTCATTGAGAGTGTCAGTAAGAGTGTCAGTGTCCATGAGAGTGTCAGTGAGAGTGTCAGTGTCAGTGAGAGTGTGAGTGTCAGTGTCAGTGAGAGTGTGAGTGTGAGTGTCAGTGAGAGTGTCAGTGAAAGTGTCAGTGAGAGTGTCAGTGAGTGTGTCAGTGAGAGTGTCAGTGAGTGTCAGTGAGTGTCAGTGAGAGTGTCAGTGTCAGTGAGAATGTCAGTGAGAGTGTCAATGAGATTGTCAGTGAGAGTGTAAGTGTCAGTGAGAGTGTCAGTGAGAGTGTCAGTGTTAGTGAGAGTGTCAGTGAGAGTGTCAGTTAGAGTGTCAGTGTCAGTGTCAGTGAGAGTGTCAGTGTCGATGAGATTGTCAGTGAGAGTGTCAGTGAGAGTGTCAGTGAGAGTGTCTTTTTTTTATTTATTTTTTTATTAAAGATTCATCGCAATAAACATCAATAATACTTTGAATGGTACAAAATTGAAACATTAGAATCAAATCTGTACAAAAGACTACAAAAATACATGAGATATTCCAAATAGATATACATTCCATTCATAATAATAATTTAGAATACGTGGCTAGAATATTAAAAACAGTTATAACAATTACATATAGATATAGTAATAAAAGGAGAGACTTTGATCAAGTACTATTCACGTAGCATTTCTATCTTCCCTCCATTTCAGTATGGACGCCCATATTCGTCTTCCCATCTCTCGTTTTTTAACTCCTTTAAACTCATACAGACAGGACTCAATATTATGGATGCAGAGAAGTCTTGATAACCACATCTGAAAGGAGAGGGCGTTTTCATCTTTCCAATTTGCCATGATCACAATTCGCATAACTGCCACTGACAGGAAGACAAGGGCTTCCTCATCTTTTCCAAGACCCAATTTTGCGTCATTACCAATCAGTACCAATGTCGGGGATAGGTCGATCTTATGACCTAGCAGCCCCTCCCAGAATTTGGAAATCTCCTCTTTAAGAGGATCTAACCTCACACAAGAAACGAACATGTGATTTATATCAGCTTGGTGTGAGCCACATCTGGGGCAGCAGTCGTCCTGTCCATTGCTGCTACTCCTGAGGCGAAAAGCCGGGAGGTGTATCTCACTCGTTTTTAATTGTTTGTGTACTAAATTGGTTTTAAAATACTTGCCTGACTGAACTATACCTGATCCCATAACAGCTGATTTTTAGCTGCTGGGACACAGAAACCACTCGTTTCTTGGCGCCATAGAACGCCGAAGGGAGACGACAGCCACGCCCACTTCTTGTTGGCCACGCCCCCTCCGCAGACATAAATAGAGCGCGCTGCCTCTGAACGCTGCTCCATTGCTGCTACTCCTGAGGCGAAAAGCCGGGAGGTGTATCTCACTCGTTTTTAATTGTTTGTGTACTAAATTGGTTTTAAAATACTTGCCTGACTGAACTATACCTGATCCCATAACAGCTGATTTTTAGCTGCTGGGACACAGAAACCACTCGTTTCTTGGCGCCATAGAACGCCGAAGGGAGACGACAGCCACGCCCACTTCTTGTTGGCCACGCCCCCTCCGCAGACATAAATAGAGCGCGCTGCCTCTGAACGCTGCTCCATTGCTGCTACTCCTGAGGCGAAAAGCCGGGAGGTGTATCTCACTCGTTTTTAATTGTTTGTGTACTAAATTGGTTTTAAAATACTTGCCTGACTGAACTATACCTGATCCCATAACAGCTGATTTTTAGCTGCTGGGACACAGAAACCACTTGTTTCTTGGCGCCATAGAACGCCGAAGGGAGACGACAGCCACGCCCACTTCTTGTTGGCCACGCCCCCTCCGCAGACATAAATAGAGCGCGCTGCCTCTGAACGCTGCTCCATTGCTGCTACTCCTGAGGCGAAAAGCCGGGAGGTGTATCTCACTCGTTTTTAATTGTTTGTGTACTAAATTGGTTTTAAAATACTTGCCTGACTGAACTATACCTGATCCCATAACAGCTGATTTTTAGCTGCTGGGACACAGAAACCACTCGTTTCTTGGCGCCATAGAACGCCGAAGGGAGACGACAGCCACGCCCACTTCTTGTTGGCCACGCCCCCTCCGCAGACATAAATAGAGCGCGCTGCCTCTGAACGCTGCTCCATTGCTGCTACTCCTGAGGCGAAAAGCCGGGAGGTGTATCTCACTCGTTTTTAATTGTTTGTGTACTAAATTGGTTTTAAAATACTTGCCTGACTGAACTATACCTGATCCCATAACAGCTGATTTTTAGCTGCTGGGACACAGAAACCACTAGTTTCTTGGCGCCATAGAACGCCGAAGGGAGACGACAGCCACGCCCACTTCTTGTTGGCCACGCCCCCTCCGCAGACATAAATAGAGCGCGCTGCCTCTGAACGCTGCTCCATTGCTGCTACTCCTGAGGCGAAAAGCCGGGAGGTGTATCTCACTCGTTTTTAATTGTTTGTGTACTAAATTGGTTTTAAAATACTTGCCTGACTGAACTATACCTGATCCCATAACAGCTGATTTTTAGCTGCTGGGACACAGAAACCACTCGTTTCTTGGCGCCATAGAACGCCGAAGGGAGACGACAGCCACGCCCACTTCTTGTTGGCCACACCCCCTCCTACGCTATCCGTCACTACTACAACTATGTGTCAATGTCGGAAGCGCAGCGGACGAGCGCAGCGGGCACGCCGATTGCGCGCCGAAGGCGCGCTTAAGGCAAGCTCGTCTGCGCTCGTCCGCGACGAGGACGCGCCTAGCGCCACAAACCCTGCCCGGCACAGCCCTTCATCCCCCGGCTCCACTCGGGATGCTTTGCTCGACCTTCGAGGGTATGCGCACGAAGGTAAGCTCTCCTTTGAAGAGACGGCCTTCCCATTAACTGACTTCACACAACAGAACTTAATTGTAGGAGGCCTCTTGAAAGTAAGATCCTTACCAAAACACGCCACGGAAATTAATCTTCTTATCGAGTATCACCATCTAGATGTACTCTTTCTAACTGAGACCTGGACACATGCAAACTGCGAGACAGACCTAGCAGCCGCTTGTCCGCTAAACTTTAACATTCTCCATCTTCCCAGACCCAAAGGCCGCGGCGGCGGAGTTGGTGTCATCTTCAAAGCCTCGTGGCAAGCGAACATCCTAGATATAGACCCGACACCTGGAATTGAGCTTTTTGGTCTGTCTATAAACTGCCATCAAGGAGAAACCTTCATGGTAATCATCTGCTACCGCCCACCTGGGGCCTTTTCTATCTCGCAACAGCAAGCCCTCCTTACGACTATCACCAACATGGCAACCTCTCACAGTAAATTAGTACTTCTAGGAGACTTTAACCTTTGGCCAAACGGCAGCCTTGATGCAGGACTAGACAACCTTCGGCTGTCCTGTGATAGTGTAGGCCTCCAACAACTGATAAAGGACCCCACTCACTCCGCAGGCAACCGACTCGATCTTATCTTCTCGAGCCCAGGTCTAACCCAAGTAGGTGATATCCTGCCTATGAGTTGGACAGACCACTCGCTCATCAAACTCTACATCAAGAAGGCTACAACAAGCAAAACCAAATCTCACCCGCCCCCACAATTTTCGTACCGAAACTGGAAAGCGCTAGAAAAACTCAGCACCTCCACCGGAATCTTCGAGGTGGAAGACAGTTTCACTATTACCAACTCAGTGGAAGATAACTACAGGTCCTTTAGCTCAAGAATTACCTCCCTTGCGGACTCTGCTGCCCCTCTTAAACTCTGGAAACCGAAAGGTAGAGCCCCGGCTCCCTGGTACAACGATTCTTTGAAAACCCTTAAATCAGCCTGTAAACAAGCCGAGAGAAAGTGGAGACACGGATACTGTAACAACAATAAAATTCTCTGGAAGAAGGCACTCCGTGACTACAAGTCCGCTATTGCAGAGAGTAAAGCGAACTACTACTGCTCTACCATTACCAATGCGACCAACAGCCCAAAAAGCATATTCCAGATTCTGGACAATATCTTACACCCTGACTGTGTCAAAAATTCCATCCCCCCTTCTCAGTCCCTTTGTGACAGCCTCGCTCAGTTTTTCACTGATAAAATCGAGACTATTATTAATAACCTGGCAACACCTCCATCTTCCACTCTTTCCACCCTCCCCGAAATCAACTCCACCAACCCTGAATCTCTGAGGCCAACCTGCTCTCCCACGAACAAATTGCTGGCTTTCCCTCTTATGTCTCAAGCAGAATTTGAAATAGTCGCACAGGGCATCACTTCCGGATCCCCCCTTGACCCTCTGCCACCGAAAATATGGAAAACCTGTGGGCACCAACTATTTCACACCCTTCGGTTGATTTGTAATCAATCCCTGAGCTGTGGCGTTGTTCCCCGCTCCTGGAAGCAAGCGCTTATTACCCCGCTGCTAAAGAAACCCACGCTAAATCCAGACTGTCTGTCCAACTTCCGCCCCATATCACTCCTGCCATTCCCAGTGAAGGTGCTCAAACGCTGGGTCAGTAAATGCCTCTCAACCCACCTCGAGCAGCACCACTTTTTGGACGAATTCCAATTTGGGTTTCGCCCAGCCCATGGCACTGAAACCGCGGTGCTCACGGCCATGGAGGAGCTCCGAATGCGCGCAGACAGGGGTCAAGCTGCGGCCCTCATTTTACTTGACTTGTCTGCCGCATTCGATACTGTCAATCATAGAGTCCTGCTCCAGCGGTTGAGAGCGGCAGGGATTGACGGCACGGCCCTGATCTGGTTTCACTCTTACCTCAGCGACAGAAAACAAGCTGTCTCCCTCCCCCCTTTCCAATCGGTCTTCTCCCCGGTCCCTCACGGTGTCCCCCAGGGCTCCTCTATCAGTCCGATTCTTTTTAACGTTTACTTAAAACCTCTGGTCACGTTAATTAAGTCACACAACATGACCACAGTAAACTATGCGGACGACACACAGCCCCTTCTCTCGTGGGAAGGCGAAGACTCCATCTCCTTACAAGCCTTCCATGACTGCCTACGAGACACGGCATGCTGGTTGCACCGGAACTCACTTCAGTTCAACTCCTCGAAGACCGAGGTGATGTACTGCCCTGCGAGTCGCATACCCCGCCCTCTGCCCGCTGAGTTCTGGCCCCCGGAGAACTCCAACAACCCCCCACCAGTTACCACCGTTCGCAACCTGGGCGTCATGCTCAACCATCAATTGAGCATGGAAACACAGGTCTCAAGAACAGTCGCAACCTGCACCGGCCTTATGCGCTCACTGCGCAAAGTCTTGCCTCTGCTTCCATCCTCCGCCAGAGCACTAGTAGTCAGGTGTACTATTCTTAGGCGCCTTGACTACTGCAACGCCCTGCTGCTTGAATCTCCGGCGACACTACTGGACAGACTCCAACGAGTCCAGTCAGCAGCAGCCAAACTGGCCCTGGGATGGACCAGGAGATCCTCGGCCACTGCCGCACTGGCCGAGTTGCATTGGCTGCCTTTGAGGCAACACATTGCCTTCAAGGCCCTTTGCCTGGTCTTCAAGGCACTACATGGAATAGGACCCAGACCTCTTCAACGTCTGTTCTCCTGGTATACCCCCACCAGAACACTTAGGTCCACAACTGCTTGCCTCGCGAGAGTGCCCAGATGTAAGAAGGCCAGGATGGGAGGTAGATCGTTCAGAGTAGCTGCAGCCAAGCTATGGAACAGTCTACCTGCCGACATTCGCCATATTTCTCATCTCCTCCCATTCAGGAAACGTATCAAAACTTGGCTCTTTCCCCTGTCCCTATAAAAATTAACCGGCCATTCCCAGCCCACCCCCGTCTATAAACCACATGAGTAGCTACCAGCGCCAGGATACCTGCCAGGTGACAGTCGCGCTTTATAAATATTTTAAATAAATAAATAAATAAATAATAACACCCCACTCAAATAGTTTTGACGGGGTATGATACAGCTTAAATAATGTCTTAAAATGCTGAGCCCTTAGATTTGAAGATCGAAAGAGCTTTTTATTCAATTCTATGGATAGATCAATATCTACATCAGGGTTATTCAGCTTCACGGAACCAGCCACTCTCTGTTTTCTCCATGTCATCCTGAATCTCATTTATTAATAGATTATACAGTGTTTTAATCTTTTTACATCCTCTATCCAATACCTCCAGTACCGTAATATCAATTTTAGGCTTTAATTTAGGTCTAAGGCCACGCAGCTTTCGGGCTATTTGTTCATATAGGAGCCACTGAGTACTTGGGATGTTAAACAGCTTTTGCATGTCCTCAAACCCTCTGATCTTATCACCCTAAGTGAGAGTGTCAGTGTTAGTGAGAGTGTCAGTGAGAGTGTCAGTGTCAGTGAGAGTGTCAGTGTCAGTGAGAGTGTCAGTGAGAGTGTCGATGAGATTGTCAGTGAGAGTGTCTGTGTCAGTGAGAGTGTCAGTCAGAGTGTCAGTGAGAGTGTTGGTGTTAGTGAGAGTGTCAGTGAGAGTGTCAGTGTCAGCGTCAGTGAGAGTGTCAGTGAGAGTGTCAGTGTGAGTGTCAGTGAGAGTGTCAGTGAGTGTGTCAGTGAGTGTATCAGTGAGTATGTCAGTGAGTGTGTCAGTGAGTGTGTCAGTGAGAGTTTCAGTGAGAGTATGAGTGTCAGTGAGAGTGTCAGTTTCAGTGAGAATGTCAGTGAGAGTGTCAGTGTCAGTGAAAGTGTCAGTGAGTGTGAGTGAGAGTGTGAGTGAGAGTGTCTGTTTCAGTGAGAGTGTCATGAGAGTGCCAGTGAGGGTGTCAGTGAGGGTGTCAGTGAGAGTGTCAGTGTCAGTGATGTGGTAAATAATTAATTACCCTGTTGGAGTTTCTATACATTAATAAGGATTGCTCATAAAATGAGAGGCAGAGTCCGTGGTGTCCGATTCAAAAGGGCTTTAATGCAATAGCTCGAGCTACTGGAGAATCGGGTTCCATCACCACTAAGGTTCAGGAAGGGTCGTCATCTAAATCTGTATTCACAGAGTACAATATATATAGTTAAAACATACATTGAATTCAATAAAGAAGGCGGAGCACTCCAGATGGAGCACGTGAAAGAGAGAGATAAGAGCACATGGGCGTGAAAGAGGCGTGAAAGGAGGTGTACACATGGGTGTTCACTTGATGAGTCATAGGTGTGTCATAGGTGGGTGGATGCCTAGAGGGGGTCTGCATGGTCAGCAGGAACCTTTACCCTACTTGCGCGCGCAAAACTAGTCATGATGTGAAATTGACGTGTAACTGGGGAGAGCTGGGGGGAGCTGACTTTAGCACTAGTAGGGGAGTCTGGGATGTCAGAACGACCTGCACCTTTGGCATTATCTGGTATCTTGTGTTTGGAGGATGTCTTGTCTGAAGTAAAGGTCGCTCGAGCAAAGGCTGCTCATCACTGTATGCTAGTGTGTGCATATATTTCTTCGTGCATTGCGTGGGGCCGTGGGCCCTCTATGGAAACGGGTTCAGTAAATCACTTGGATGCAGACAGAAAGGCTGGGCTCTATCTTCTGCAGGCGGAATATGTTTATCCCTTTCGTTAGTCAGGAATGTGTTTCCGTGGAGCTGAACAGATAACTGTAGGCAAAATACTGTCTTGGCAGGCCATGCTGGCTGGGCACCTCTCGGCTGAGCAGGGAGTATGCGAGAGGTCAGGGGTACATAACTAAACTGCAACTTTCAGAGTATCAAGAGGCTTGGAGCCTGGTTTCGGGTCCTGGCTCTGCTGAGCCATGAAAACGACTTGATCTCGATAATTAAACGTGAACCATGTAAATGCATTGGCAACATAGGTCTCAGTGCAGAATCAGCTTTTCATTCATGGAGGGCCTAATAACTGACATGCTAACATTGGACGGAAATGCAGAGGCATTATTATTACAGGCATGAGAAGGGAATTGCATGATGACATGGACATACATGGGGCATAGGTACATACATAGGGTGCATGTAGGGGACACACTGGCCACGTAAAAGTTCTATTTCCTCATTCCCTCCTTGTTCCCTACTGTGCCCTTCAGGACACGTCTATATTCATGAGACCATCTAGTTGTTCATACAGCATCATTTGTTCGTCCTTTTTCATTCGTGGATGTGAACGTGGACGGGGGATACAGGCAGTGGCACACAAACCGCAAATCGCTGGGCCACATTGCAGACAGAGACAGCAACTGAATATGACTAGTAGTATTACTCCTAGGAATGACAGTACTTTCCATCCCCAGGCTGATATTACACTCCAGAGCCAACCGGACCAAGTCCATGTGCCTGGATTTTGATGTATCTTGTGAGCTATCTTATGGAGTCTTGTTATTGCTGCGTATACAGATGGTGCGTTATTAGGAATAAACACACAACAACTGGAGCCGATCACTCTACAAGCCCCGCCCCTATCTGCCAGGATGACGTCAAGAACAAGACGGTTCTGAAGAACAACAAGTCTCATAGCAGACTGCTCCTCTGTCAAGTTTCCTAAAGCAGAAGTAGTCTCATTCACTACTGCTTCCAAAGTTCTTGTTAACCTACGTATTAGTTTACTGTTTTGGATAGGACCTATGAAGAAAAAGAATCCTCTATTGAAATCTGTATATTGCTCCAGAGCTGTCTCAGTTTGATCGACAACAGGGGATTCGGTCTCCCTCTTGTGTCTGACATGTACTAATCGTGAATCTCGATGATAATGGGATGGGGCTAGAAAAACAGGTGGCAGGAGGAACGCTATATAACACGTCCCACCCCAGTCTAAGGGCAGACGTACATAGGCTGTCTGACCGCAAATAAAATAGGAATGGCGGGAAGCTTTGAAAGTAGACTTTCCTTTATCATAAAACTCGATCACAGTATTACATTCACTGTGTCCTAAATGTACTGAGCCTTTCTTTCTAACGCATAATTCACCTTTTACTGGTAAGACTGTTATGAACGGTGAACCTACATTTGTCTCGTATTGGACATTCAGAATCATGAAGTTAAGGGAAACATTTCCTAGTTCATACACTTCATTTTCTAGATCTGTTCCTTTCCTTTGGGGAAAACCATCTTTGTCTGGGAAACATGCCTTATTCATTACTATATTCAAATCTCCCCAAGTCCATTCACTCTGGGAATTCTCTGTGAACTTTCTGTCTTGTGATGATGACATTAAAGCAAACCATGCTCCGCACGAACCATTGTGCGAAAACGGATAAGGAAAAAGAGGCAGAACTCCCTTCGTTTTCTGATAAGGTGGGAGTCGGCCACATACCCAGCAATTTGTTACATTGCTGGCCTGGTGAGAATGGTGTAACATACGAATAAAAGTATTGTTGCGCAGTGCTAGTCGATATGACAATTCATGGGGTGGCAGATCACTGAATGTGTGCTCTACAGTGTCATTGAAGGAAGAATGTATATGTGAACCAAGAGGAGGAAAGAAAACATGTAGCGTCAAGCTTATACATATAATCGATATACTTAGGAAAAACATAATGATCAGAGTTACTATGCATCTGCTGCGTAAGGATTTGCAATATTTTTCTTGTTTATCTGTCTGTCTATTTGGGTCTACGATCTTATACATGTCAGGAACCTGTCTAACCTCTTCACCCGAGGGGGACTTAAACAATTAAACTCTGTCTGACTTACTAGACCGTAGCTTTAATTTGTACTCTTGTTGCGGAGTCTTTTCTAGCAAAGGGAGTTTCGAGTCTCTGATATCTGGGCAGTCCTTAGTTTCATTTACTGATCCAAGTCCATGGAAGCGTTTCACGTGGTGGGCATGTATCCAGCCCTTCTTCCCCTCGACCTTGACGGCGGTCCTCGTCGTTAGTAGTACCAGCTTCGGCGCGACCCAGCGGGGCTCGAGAGGACTTGAACGATCAAAATTCCGAATAAAGACTGTGTCCCCAGGGACAATCGAATGCTCCTTCACCTGGGTGTTGTCGGGGAAGGCAGCTGCAACCTGTGAACGACAAGAAAGGAGTGCAGACATCAAGGAAGCTAGGTAATCTGTCAGCATATTACTGTCGACATCAGTTATTCTTTTTGGCATAGGCGTACCCCACATATTCGGTGGTCTACCAAAAACCACTTCGTACGGGGACAGTCCTGTTCTCGAATGAGCTACCATTCGCATGTAAAAGAGGGCAACCGGCAAAGCTACCATCCAATCCACGCCTTTTTCTGCACAGACCTTCGCTAACTTAGTTTTGAGTGTCTGATTGTGTCTCTCAACGAGACCTGCTGCCTCTGGGTGTCGTACACAATGGAATCTCCATTGGTACCCTAACAGAAGGGATACTTGTTTCATAAGTTCAGAGGAGAATGGCTGACCGTTATCTGAGTACACAACACGGGGCAAGCCATACCGCGGAAAGAATTCTCGGACCAACTGCTTGGCAGTGGTCACAGCAGTGTAATCTGAGACTGGATACGCTTCTGTCCATCTAGATAGTGCACATACAACTGCGAGGACGTACTTGTATCCTCGACATTTGTCCATCTGAATATAATCCATCTGGAGGACTTCAAAAGGGTGGTCAGGAGGATGAAATCCACCTTGTTCCACGGGAATGCCTTTGCCTGGATTGAACTGGCAACAGATCATGCAGGTACGCACTTTCTGTTTTGCTGCTGCACGCAGGTGCTTGTTGAACCAGATATTCTGTAAACGGTCTAACATGGCCTTTTCTCCTAAGTTTGCTGGACTATGTGCTGTATTTATGATAACTTGAACTATGGAGTCAGGGAGAAACCATGTGGCTTTGCCTTTTGTCATCCAACCCTGGTCTGTCTGGACCCCTCCTTGTTCAGTCCATTTCTTTATTTCGTCTGGAGTGGCATGTGTCTGAATGTGGAGTACATCTTGTGAGGGGTCCCTGACTGTCATACAGTTTGTCAGTGATGGTGCTTCTGTCTTTGTCGTGTCAGTGGGAATGTCTGTTGGAGTCTGGGCTGTAAGTTTAGCTGTTCGATCTGCCAGGTCATTACCCTGGGAAATGGTGTCTGTGACTTTAGTATGTGCTTTGCACTTCATGATGGCTACGGCTGTAGGCAAGTGTATTGCGTCTAACAGAGCCTGGATGAGGGGACCATGCTGAATCTTGGTCCCATGAGAGGTCAGAAAACCTCTCTCCTGCCATAGGACTCCGAAGTCGTGAACGACTCCGAAGGCATACTGTGAATCTGTGTATATGTTTACTTTCATGTTCTTGGCTCGTATGCATGCTTGTGTCAGAGCGATGAGCTCTGCTGCTTGGGCTGACAGTGTGTCAATTTGTTGTGTCTCTATGACTTCAGTATCAGTGGTCACTGCATATGCGGCCACTAACTCTCCTGTGCTTGTTCTCATGCATGAACCATCTACATAAAGTGTCAGGTCGGGGTCTGGTAATGCAATGTCTGTCAAGTCTTGTCTTGGCTTCGTTACGGTATTAACTACTTCCACACAGTCATGTGGTGCAGGGTCTGCTGTGCTTGAGGGCAAGAGTGTGGCAGGGTTCAGGGTATTGCATCGTCTGATCTATATGTGTGGCTGGAACAATGTCAGTTCATATCCTGTCAGTCTTGCTATAGTCAGGTGTTGAGTCTGAGTCCTGTTCAAGAGAACTTCCACTGAGTGTGGAACCTGTACTGTCAGGGGGTGTCCTAACACGATAGAATCTGATTGCTAGGGCTGTTGCTGCAACTGATTTCAGGCACACAGGCAGAGCCTGGGCCACTGGATCCAATGTACTAGAAAAATAAGCACAAGGCTTGTGTTTTCCTGCTTGATCTTGTGTAAGGACAGATAATGCTGTACCTTTGCGTTCAGTGACAAAAAGTGTAAAAGGCTTGCTTTAACATGGAGTCGCTAAAACTGGTGCTTGACATAGAGCTTTTTTCAATTCATCAAATGCGAGTGTATGTTCTTGAGTCCAGGGGAGGACAGTCGAAGTCGCTGCCACCTGTGTTGTCAACTGTATGAGTGGTTTGGCTAGATATGCATACTGGGGAATCCATTGTCTGCAGCAAGAAGTGAGGCCAATGAAGCCCCGTACCTCCTTTTGTGTCTTGGGCTGTGGAAGATTTGCAATTAACTGAATTCGGTCCGGTGTCAGCTGTCTACCCCTCTTGGACAGCAAGTGTCCAAGGTACACCACTTACTGTGCACAGAATTGCAACTTAGAAGGGGACACTTTGTGCCCCTTGTCTGCCAAAAAGTATAAGACTGTCAGTGATGCACGTTCACAGTCTCGTTCTGTTCGTGCTGTGATTAAGAGATCGTCCACATATTGGAGCAGTGCGGTGTCGGTAGGCATGTGAATACTGTCTAGTTGTCTTTTCAATGCTTGACTGTAAATACTAGGCCTTTCTGTGAATCCTTGAGGAGCCCTCGTAAATTTAAAGCTGCGTCCATTTAAACAGAATCCGAAGAGGTACTGGCTTTCTGGATGTATTGGGACACGAAAGAAGGCGTTCTTGAGATCGATTACAGTAAAGAACGTCGCTTTGGAATCAATCGCAGTCAGTAATGAAGAAATGTCTGGGACCACTGGGTACTGGGGTATTATGCACTTGTTCAGTTCTCGGAGGTCAATCACTAGTCTTGAGGTTCTGTGAAATCTGAACCTGTGTTTAAAATATCATTATTCTGCTATGATTCTGATATCAGAGAAACGAAAATGGCAAGTTTAATATGTGTGTGTATTTTCATCACGATACAATGATGCATGCAGGAGTTATTGGCAAATTCATTCTGAGCCCACAGGCTCCAGGTTGTGAACAGCGTCCATTTTAGTTGTTGCCCTTTACATAGGCATATACATGAGCCAATGATTCTTAAAGGACACGTATTCCTTAGCTTGAGTTCTTCCTGACTCCCATTTGACCTGAACAGGCTGAATCTGCCTACGTGATGTTGGCCTCACCAAACCAGTCCATGCCCTCTAGTCAATCTATATTAAAGATCTGAGCAACTTGTTGTGTACATTGGCCTGAGCAAGATTAGAAGGCCGACTACAGTAGCCATGCCTGTTTATGACCCACAAGCATCCCTTATCCTACATTTCTATCTTCCACACCTGGCTCTGTTTCTCTGCTTCTGGGCTTTTACAATGGGGAGGTGACCGTTTATATGATGGGGAGGAAACCAGTTCTATTGTGAGTTTCTCCGGCCTGCACAGGAAAATATGTGAAGTTTGACATATGTTCATGATGGAAGATGGGTTGGACAGTTTGGGCAAGCAAACTGGTATTTGTAATTATAACATGCTTTGTTAGTAACATGGGAGTGACCTACAATGACGTGTTTCAAAGCAAGAATGTGAGCCTAGGGCCAAACTTTTTGTATAAAAAGCCTGCCTGAGAAAGCTCAGGCAGGCTCCCTCTTTCAGCTGTAAAACTACGGTTGGACGACGAAGCCTCATAATTAATTATAATAAAGATGTCTTTTAATTTTACAGATTGGCTGTCAATTCCTTTGCTGCTTTATTATGCAAACTGCTGGATAGATCCCTGGTGGGGAGACTGAGTCATTTTCTACTTTTCCTCAAATGGCGCATCCAACTGTGGGCCTTATCATGGAGTGGTTATCTGCAGGAGTGTTTTGTCAAAGGATGGAAAAACTGCTGGGGAAGACAAGACAGAATTCTACCAAAAAGAGGTACTCTGGGCACAGGGTTTTCTGGGGGATTATCTGTCTATGTGGCCCAGTATGTTTTTTGATTTTTATGACTTAAAACTCTCCTAAAGATGTCACTCCTGACTAAGGAACCCATTCTTTTTTTTGCTGTAAGTATTTTTTAACAGACTGTTAGTGCAGTGGGGAATTGACAGTTATAATTTGGACACATATTTGTGTATATGCAAATTGCAATTTGTATAGGCAGTTAATGAAGAGATATTTTCTCCATCTGCTTTAGTTGAAGAATAAAAGTGGGTCGCTCCCAGTTCTTTGTGGTTCTGAGTCCTTAGTTATTTATTGGTCGCAGAAATGTGACGCGGTCCTTAGTATTTATTAATACTCTTGGTTGCTTTTGTAGATTATCACTGGTTGCTTTTGTTAAGATAATCTTTGGTTTGGGTACCGGTACATTTGGTTCATTTGGTAGGCCTTTGGTTGCTGTGGTTCAGATTATCACAGGTTGCTTTAGTTGGATAATCTTCCTCAGTATTGGTTCCTTAGTATTATTTGAATACTGCAGTATTCAAAAACCGTGGGTCACGTACATTTGCGTGTATATCGTTGGAGATAGCCCCATGAAGTTTGAAACCCAACTAGTGAGCGCAGATGCCTGGTCGCGGTATTTTGTTTTGTATTTGTATTGACTAGGTTGCAACAAAGGATTCCCGGATGGAGGATTCACGTCTGATACCTCCGGTTGGAACTCCAATTTATGAGCTCTCTCTAAAGGTCTGTGAGGCTGTCCCTTTTGCAGCCTTCTGGAAATCTGTTGTAGAATAAAAAAAAAAAAAAAGAAAAATAGGAACAAAAACGTTTTTGTTGTAAATACGGTTTACAACTAGTATTGGCAGGTTATTTTTGAACACAGTCTGTAGGCTGTTCCTTGTTCCTGTCCTAAGTGTTGACCTATGGGTTAAAATGTGTGTTTAAATGTCTATGTTGTTTGTGGGTTTTGTTGTAAATTGCGACGGCGCTATGTACAAGAAATGGTTAGAGCGCGCTGTTTTGTGTGTCCTGAGTGTTTGACCCCGCTTCTGTTTTGTGTCTGGAATGAGCTCAATGTATGTATGTGTATGAATCACGTTCAATAGATGTAAATAAGGCTCCAAAGAAAAAAAAATGAAAAAACGAAATTGCCTGTTCTTTAGACGCACGGTGTTAGATGTTCTCAGCCAAGTCTTTTCAGCTGCAGTATATCTAATAAGAATGTTCATTCAGCCAGCACCTCTCTAGTTAAACACGGGTGGTGGAATTTTGCAAACAGTCCCTTTTAAATAAATGTGGCACAGTAATCTCACGCATTCCCAGTTAGGCAACTGCATCTAGGCTTGTGTGTTAAAATGTATCTAAATAATAGGCTAGGGATGTAGTGAGCGTTTTATATGTAGAACAGTCAGAAATAGCAATAATTAGGCTTCATTAGGAGAAAATAATTATTAATTATGAAAAATAATTATTAAAAACAAAGTGCTACAAAAATCGTTTTTTAATATTTGTGAAGCTTAACACTCATACTATGACCCCCTAGCATTAAAATGTTTGATTTAAGTTATGTTGTACCACAAAAATGACCAAACACTTCTGTGCGCAATTTCCCTTACCCTAGGCGCAAACAAGCTCATTTCTATAAGGTATAACTTAGTATTTTCAAATGTATGACTCATAAATTAAGTGTAAACATTCTAGTAATACCCATTATGCAATAAAATTGTAGGATATTTATTTCTTAGTATCTAGAATACCAAAGTCGATTTTCAGATAAATAGACTGTTTTAAATGGTTTCAGGGCCCCTTTTTAAAGTGTCTCTTTAGTAAATACATACATTTAGATCTTAATATATATGTTTGCAGGTTGTGCCTTCTTATGATTCAGCGAGTCAATGTGTCATAGAATTGCAAGAAAAAAGAGAGAAATTGTTGTTTTAAATATAGTGAAATATTGCAGGTTATGTGGAAGTGGTTAAACCTACTGGCCTTGTCAGCTTCAGTTACCAGGAGCAGGGGACTGGCAGAACCTGTGTAACATGTTCCAGCAGTAGCGGCTGAGATGTTATCTTGTAAGGCTGTCTTGTTGACACTTGTGACCTTTTAATTAGGGCCTCGCCTGTGGAATGCAGCATGACATGGTTAAACATGCATCTGATGCTAACTTCAGCTGCCTCTTTGTATTTAAATCCCTGCCCCTGCCACGGTCCTGACCTGAGGTCACTTGAATAGCCTGACTTGCTCCGATAAATTTAATTCCTGCTCATGTTCATAATTTAAAAGTAGCTTCTTAGAGCGTTACAAATCTGACATTAGCTGGGATGGGATTTTCGTTTTTGGGAACTAAAATGAGCAAAGGATGCAGGGCCATGTACAGCAATGATGATTGCATTTTAGCCAAAGAATAAATAATAGCTCCAGCATGTTCCTACAAAACGCTTGTTGTTCGGTAAATTATGTCATCAACACATTTGTCTCAAATTAGAAATACGGCAGGGCTGACACAGCATTGCATCCCGCTAATAATAATAAAAGGAACACTATTTAATTTGTAAAACTGCAGCCTCATTTGTCAGTACCCTGAAGGATTGTAGAGCCCACACGTGGTTTGCACAATTACAAGTCACCCAGCTGCTTTCAAAATGCTGCAGACAAGCGCTTTATTTAAGATATAGTTGATTGAATATGATTTAGGTCTGTTAACTTCATTCATTGCAGGCCGCCCTGTTCTCATTTTCCGCATTCGTATTACATCTGTGTTAAAAGCGCACATCTGAGATAATGAACAAATAGGAAAGGTATTACTCATGAAAATTTTTTAGCACCTGCACTTCATGTCTTACAAATTAAGCACTGTGTAAAATGAGGGAACATGATTTAAAAAGGGCAAATGCAAAAGTGATTTCTCTGAAAAAAAAATATCAAACATTCTGCTAAATGATCTGTAGAACTGGTATATGTGTGTCTCCATGCTAGGAACTAATTTTTTTTTAGTTACGTTTATTTGACAAAAAGAAAAACGAAGGCATGCCTAAAATTTGGCTGTAATGATATAAAAAAAACTAAAATGATATACTGGATCAAAGTGTGCCATCCGTTGTTAGTCACTTAACTGCCCTTTTTCCTTAAGGACAGGCAGCTCTGCATTTATGTATCCTTGATTGGGCCTAAGGATGGAATTATAGATCCGTGACTAAAGGTGGCCTAATTTCGATATCGCATTTTTTTTTATCGCATTTTTTGATTCCTGAATAAGCCTATGGATTCATTTTTTTCCCTGAAGAGACAACTGAACATTAGTTAGAATTACCATATAGGGTGTAGTTGTCAGCGGTAGAGTTAAATTGGTGTAACATTGGTCTTTCATGTATCCCCGTGCTCTTGGTGCTGTGTCACATGCCTTAGGCCACCCAAGCAAACTCTTGTCCTTCCTATAGATTTTTCTTTTTGCTTCTTCCCTGACCAATGTTGCATCATGTTGAGTTATTGAAGATTTTAGTTGTGTCCTACTTCCATTTTCCCTTCTCCATCTTCCTTTCACCAGTCAACCCATTTATTATTATGGGTGTATTGTTCATGTTCACACTTCTAGACTGCAGTGATGTAGTAGGAACCCCCTTATGCCACATACATTCCCTTTTGATTGATGAGACTAGTTTTCAAGAATTTTCTTTAGGCCCACTTCAAATGTCTTTTCAGACTGACTGTCAGGATAGTGATAGCCTGGTTAATTGACCCAATACAAGTTTTCCATCTCAATAGGAGATTTTCCATCTCAATAGGAGATACCTCAAGTTTACATTCTTTTTAGTACGACATATTTTTAATATCTATTTTAAATTTTTCAGTTCTCTTCTGTTTCTGCTGTTTCAATTTTTTAATAAGATGTGTTCTAATCATGCAGATACCAGGACTCTCTAGTTCTTGTCCCTTTTGTCTGCACAGTTGATCAGTTGCCTTTGTATTACATAGCGCACTTGATGCACATTGTTTTAAAAAGGGACTTTTCTTCATGTCCTTGATAATGTGTATTATGCCATTTCTCTATTTGAGATGTTCTAGATGATGGTTAGGAACACCTAGCCTTCATCATTAAGGAGAATATGTATTTGCCCCATTGAATAATGTATCCCATTAGATAATGCCACTGTGTGAGGGCATCCATTTAGGTTCCCATGACGAATTGCCACTCCTTTGCAGATTGCAGGCCACTTGCTTGCAGCCCTCTTGTCAAAAAGCCAACCCATTAACTGTTTTTGTATCTGACTTGAAGGAAACTAACAATTGTGTTACATTTCCTATATCAGAAGGCTGCGGGATCTTCCAGAGTCAAAAAGGAAGAATGTTATCCTGCAGACCGGTGGAAAAAAAAGCCTGGTCCCCATCAGTGAGCATGGCAGATGACTACAGACTTCTTGGCCCTGCAATTCCTGACAGCAATCAGCAGCATGAACAGCAATCAGCAGCGTGAACAGCAATCAGCAGCGTGGACAGCAATCAGCAGCGTGGACAGCAATCAGCAGCGTGGGCAGCGGTCATCAGCATGGACAGCGATCATCAGCGTGCCTCCAGTGGTACCTCCTAAGCAAGCCATTTGTTTCATCAGAAGGCGTTGTAAAAAGAGAAAAAAAAAGGAGCTGATTTTCTGTTTTGCCTCACAAGTTCAGTGCAAAGATGCGAAGTATCCCTGCTTTTGATGGCAGGACTGTCATCCACTTTGTGCAATTTGTTCAAACTGCCATGTGCTTGAACCTCTGGCAGCGCGCGGTCCCCTGACCCCCTTGGCCTGAGTTTTTGGCCTTTTCCCACACACACCTCTTTTCCCTTTGCTCCAGCAGAAAGGCGGTGCACCTGAGAATCCAATTTTGGAAAAGGCACTACATTCCGGTGCCCATGAGAAGAGCAGCTTGATCGTCCTCTAACACTAAATGATGAGTGTTGGAGTCGGAAAGGAGCTACTGATCTTGAGAGGTTGTTTCTCAGTGGTGCTTGTTTCTGCGTGAGATGTTTTGTGCCCTTGATCAATGAAGTATTTACAACAAGGGGTGGTGAGGGACAGAGTCTCTGAATTAAGCAGAAAGCTCTCACCCAGTCAAGAGATCAGGGCTAGATCCAACACCGTTTTTTAGCTCACTGCACCATCCCAGTTTCAGAACCTGGCTGTATGCAAATTAGTCTGTTCCTGTCCCAGTGCATGATGGGAACAGGGCAAACCAAACTACAAAAGCCAATTCTTACACTGGGAAGGAAACAAGCTCCCGGGGACCGGTTTCTGGCATTACAGCCGTCTTCGGCCCGGTTTGCTTGAATCCTGATGGTGCAATGAGCAAGGGACTCATGTCTGAGTATACCCTTCCACGCTTAGGGTGGACAAAAATATTTACAACAAGGGGTGGTGAGGGACAGAGTCTCTGAATTAAGCAGAAAGCTCTCACCCAGTCAAGAGATCAGGGCTAGATCCAACACCGTTTTTTAGCTCACTGCACCATCCCAGTTTCAGAACCTGGCTGTATGCAAATTAGTCTGTTCCTGTCCCAGTGCATGATGGGAACAGGGCAAACCAAACTACAAAAGCCAATTCTTACACTGGGAAGGAAACAAGCTCCCGGGGACCGGTTTCTGGCATTACAGCCGTCTTCGGCCCGGTTTGCTTGAATCCTGATGGTGCAATGAGCAAGGGACTCATGTCTGAGTATACCCTTCCCCGCTTAGGGTGGACAAAAATATTTACAACAAGGGGTGGTGAGGGACAGAGTCTCTGAATTAAGCAGAAAGCTCTCATCCAGTCAAGAGATCAGGGCTAGATCCAACACCGTTTTTTAGCTCACTGCACCATCCCAGTTTCAGAACCTGGCTGTATGCAAATTAGTCTGTTCCTGTCCCAGTGCATGATGGGAACAGGGCAAACCAAACTACAAAAGCCAATTCTTACACTGGGAAGGAAAAAAGCTCCCGGGGACCATTTTCTGGCATTACAGCCGTCTTCGGCCCGGTTTGCTTGAATCCTGATGGTGCAATGAGCAAGGGACTCATGTCTGAGTATACCCTTCCACGCTTAGGGTGGACAAAAATATTTACAACAAGGGGTGGTGAGGGACAGAGTCTCTGAATTAAGCAGAAAGCTCTCACCCAGTCAAGAGATCAGGGCTAGATCCAACACCGTTTTTTAGCTCACTGCACCATCCCAGTTTCAGAACCTGGCTGTATGCGAATTAGTCTGTTCCTGTCCCAGTGCATGATGGGAACAGGGCAAACCAAACTACAAAAGCCAATTCTTACACTGGGAAGGAAACAAGCTCCCGGGGACCGGTTTCTGGCATTACAGCCGTCTTCGGCCCGGTTTGCTTGAATCCTGATGGTGCAATGAGCAAGGGACTCATGTCTGAGTATACCCTTCCACGCTTAGGGTGGACAAAAATATTTACAACAAGGGGTGGTGAGGGACAGAGTCTCTGAATTAAGCAGAAAGCTCTCACCCAGTCAAGAGATCAGGGCTAGATCCAACACCGTTTTTTAGCTCACTGCACCATCCCAGTTTCAGAACCTGGCAGTATGCAAATTAGTCTGTTCCTGTTCCAGTGCATGATGGGAACAGGGCAAACCAAACTACAAAAGCCAATTCTTACACTGGGAAGGAAACAAGCTCCCGGGGACCGGTTTCTGGCATTACAGCCGTCTTCGGCCCGGTTTGCTTGAATCCTGATGGTGCAATGAGCAAGGGACTCATGTCTGAGTATACCCTTCCACGCTTAGGGTGGACAAAAATATTTACAACAAGGGGTGGTGAGGGACAGAGTCTCTGAATTAAGCAGAAAGCTCTCACCCAGTCAAGAGATCAGGGCTAGATCCAACACCGTTTTTTAGCTCACTGCACCATCCCAGTTTCAGAACCTGGCTGTATGCAAATTAGTCTGTTCCTGTCCCAGTGCATGATGGGAACAGGGCAAACCAAACTACAAAAGCCAATTCTTACACTGGGAAGGAAACAAGCTCCCGGGGACTGGTTTCTGGCATTACAGCCGTCTTCGGCCCGGTTTGCTTGAATCCTGATGGTGCAATGAGCAAGGGACTCATGTCTGAGTATACCCTTCCACGCTTAGGGTGGACAAAAATATTTACAACAAGGGGTGGTGAGGGACAGAGTCTCTGAATTAAGCAGAAAGCTCTCACCCAGTCAAGAGATCAGGGCTAGATCCAACACCGTTTTTTAGCTCACTGCACCATCCCAGTTTCAGAACCTGGCTGTATGCAAATTAGTCTGTTCCTGTCCCAGTGCATGATGGGAACAGGGCAAACCAAACTACAAAAGCCAATTCTTACACTGGGAAGGAAACAAGCTCCCGGGGACCGGTTTCTGGCATTACAGCCGTCTTCGGCCCGGTTTGCTTGAATCCTGATGGTGCAATGAGCAAGGGACTCATGTCTGAGTATACCCTTCCACGCTTAGGGTGGACAAAAATATTTACAACAAGGGGTGGTGAGGGACAGAGTCTCTGAATTAAGCAGAAAACTCTCACCCAGTCAAGAGATCAGGGCTAGATCCAACACCGTTTTTTAGCTCACTGCACCATCCCAGTTTCAGAACCTGGCTGTATGCAAATTAGTCTGTTCATGTCCCAGTGCATGATGGGAACAGGGCAAACCAAACCACAAAAGCCAATTCTTACACTGGGAAGGAAACAAGCTCCCGGGGACCGGTTTCTGGCATTACAGCCGTCTTTGGCCCGGTTTGCTTGAATCCTGATGGTGCAATGAGCAAGGGACTCATGTCTGAGTATACCCTTCCACGCTTAGGGTGGACAAAAATATTTACAACAAGGGGTGGTGAGGGACAGAGTCTCTGAATTAAGCAGAAAGCTCTCACCCAGTCAAGAGATCAGGGCTAGATCCAACACCGTTTTTTAGCTCACTGCACCATCCCAGTTTCAGAACCTGGCTGTATGCAAAGTAGTCTGTTCCTGTCCCAGTGCATGATGGGAACAGGGCAAACCAAACTACAAAAGCCAATTCTTACACTGGGAAGGAAACAAGCTCCCGGGGACCGGTTTCTGGCATTAAAGCCGTCTTCGGCCCGGTTTGCTTGAATCCTGATGGTGCAATGAGCAAGGGACTCATGTCTGAGTATACCCTTCCACGCTTAGGGTGGACAAAAATATTTACAACAAGGGGTGGTGAGGGACAGAGTCTCTGAATTGAGCAGAAAGCTCTCACCCAGTCAAGAGATCAGGGCTAGATCCAACACCGTTTTTTAGCTCACTGCACCATCCCAGTTTCAGAACCTGGCTGTATGCAAATTAGTCTGTTCCTGTTCCAGTGCATGATGGGAACAGGGCAAACCAAACTACAAAAGCCAATTCTTACACTGGGAAGGAAACAAGCTCCCGGGGACCGGTTTCTGGCATTACAGCCGTCTTCGGCCCGGTTTGCTTGAATCCTGATGGTGCAATGAGCAAGGGACTCATGTCTGAGTATACCCTTCCACGCTTAGGGTGGACAAAAATATTTACAACAAGGGGTGGTGAGGGACAGAGTCTCTGAATTAAGCAGAAAGCTCTCACCCAGTCAAGAGATCAGGGCTAGATCCAACACCGTTTTTTTAGCTCACTGCACCATCCCAGTTTCAGAACCTGGCTGTATGCAAATTAGTCCTTTCCTGTCCCAGTGCATGATGGGAACAGGGCAAACCAAACTACAAAAGCCAATTCTTACACTGGGAAGGAAACAAGCTCCCGGGGACCGGTTTCTGGCATTACAGCCGTCTCCGGCCCGGTTTGCTTGAATCCTGATGGTGCAATGAGCAAGGGACTCATGTCTGAGTATACCCTTCCATGCTTAGGGTGGACAAAAATATTTACAACAAGGGGTGGTGAGGGACAGAGTCTCTGAATTAAGCAGAAAGCTCTCATCCAGTCAAGAGATCAGGGCTAGATCCAACACCGTTTTTTAGCTCACTGCACCATCCCAGTTTCAGAACCTGGCTGTATGCAAGCAAGCAAGCCGGGCCGAAGACGGCTGAAATGCCAGAAACCGGTCCCCGGTAGCTTGTTTCCTTCCCAGTATAAGAATTGGCTTGGTAGTTTGGTCTGCCCTGCTCCCATGATGCACTGGGCCAGGGTCAGACTAATTTGCATATAGCCAAGTTCTGAGCTGGGATGGTGCAGTGAGCTGAAAAACGGTGATGGATCAAGCCCTGATCTTTGGACTGGGTAAGAGTGGTCTGCTTAATTCAGACACTCTGTTCATCACCACCCCCTTTTCTGAATCCTTGATCAATGAAGAGCACATTTCCTGAGGTGTCACAGAGAAGAGACACTGGTGCATTTGTTTTGAGACATTGAGACTTTGAATGAACTCTGGGTGTTCCAGGAGGGCACTCCTACTGAGCATGAAAAGGCCTGGATCGAGAGGCCCAACGCGGAAGAAGATGATGGAAGCGGATTTGATGGACAATAGACGCCTTCCAAGAGGCTTATAATGGATTTTGGACACAGCTGCTAATATAGACTGAGTAATTGCCTATGTAAGGGCAAAGGGTCGTCTGAGGTTCTGTGAAATCTGAACCTGTGTTTAAAATATAATTATTCTGCTATGATTCTGATATCAGAGAAACGAAAATGGCAAGTTTAATATGTGTGTGTATTTTCATCACGATACAATGATGCATGCAGGAGTTATTGGCAAATTCATTCTGAGCCCACAGGCTCCAGGTTGTGAACAGCGTCCATTTTAGTTGTTGCCCTTTACATAGGCATATACATGAGCCAATGATTCTTAAAGGACACGTATTCCTTAGCTTGAGTTCTTCCTGACTCCCATTTGACCTGAACAGGCTGAATCTGCCTACGTGATGTTGGCCTCACCAAACCAGTCCATGCCCTCTAGTCAATCTATATTAAAGATCTGAGCAGCTTGTTGTGTACATTGGCCTGAGCAAGATTAGAAGGCCGACTACAGTAGCCATGCCTGTTTATGACCCACAAGCATCCCTTATCCTACATTTCTATCTTCCACACCTGGCTCTGTTTCTCTGCTTCTGGGCTTTTACAATGGGGAGGTGACCGTTTATATGATGGGGAGGAAACCAGTTCTATTGTGAGTTTCTCCGGCCTGCACAGGAAAATATGTGAAGTTTGACATATGTTCATGATGGAAGATGGGTTGGACAGTTTGGGCAAGCAAACTGGTATTTGTAATTATAACATGCTTTGTTAGTAACATGGGAGTGACCTACAATGATGTGTTTCAAAGCAAGAATGTGAGCCTAGGGCCAAACTTTTTGTATAAAAAGCCTGCCTGAGAAAGCTCAGGCAGGCTCCCTCTTTCAGCTGTAAAACTACGGTTGGACGACGAAGCCTCATAATTAATTATAATAAAGATGTCTTTTAATTTTACAGATTGGCTGTCAATTCCTTTGCTGCTTTATTATGCAAACTGCTGGATAGATCCCTGGTGGGGAGACGGAGTCATTTTCTACTTTTCCTCAGTCTGTAGACTGGTGGTGCATTTGGGTCAGTCCGTTTAAGAATAGGGATGATAGGAGAATTACATACATTGGAGTCAGTTTCTACAACCACTCCCTGTGCAATGAGTTCGTCAACAATTTTCAGTAATGCTACTACGGCATCAGGTGGTAACTTGTATTGTCGGATTCGTGGCAGTACTACTCCTTGTTTGAGAGTGACACGGTGTGGCGTAATGTGCATGTAACCTACATCAGTCGGACCTTGCGCCCATAAATGCTGTGGTACATTCTGGAGTCTGGGATCAAAATCTCTCAACACATAATGTCCTTTAAAATCACGTAAAAACAATCTCACTCCTTCCGGAGAACAACAAATCACTGCTCCTAGTTCTTTCAATGTCTTTATACCAAGCAAGTTTTCTGGACATGACTTAGTAAGTAACAAGTCTGTAGTGCGGGACAATGGACCGACTCCTAGGGAAACTGGCTTTGACACTTCGTTAACAATAGGCTTTCCTGAAAATCCCAGGGCAAAATTCTGTGAGCCTGAGAGGGGTGCCCCTGGAACCTCGTCATGACTGATGGTAGTTCTGCTCGCCCCTGTGTCAATTAAAAATTTTCTGTCTTTTCCCAATACACGACTATGTACATAGGGACCCTCTTGATCTACAGGAACCTCAATAAGGCGCAAGCCAACCTCCCTCTCTAGGCTATTTCATGAGTACTGTTGATATTCTGGATAGTCTGACTGTGCGTACTGGTACATTTGTTGCGTGACATGTTGTGTGGCAGCAATGGGTTGCAGTGTAGCTACTGTCTGTTGCGAGTTCTGTGGCGTTTGCGTGTTCTGCGGGATGTTATCCTGTCTAGGAGGACGCGGTCTTTCTTTTGTCTTGCCTGTAGCTATGTTGTGTTTCAGGACTGCACATTCATTCACATAGTGACCTGGTTGCTTGCAATAATTACAGTTCCCTTTAATAGGTGACGTACCCTTTTTATGGCCATCAGCTGGTACTGATTGTGCAACTAGTACTTTCATTTTCGTATCTTTCATGCGTCTCTTTTCGTGTTCCTGTTCCTCTCTAATTCTGTTCTGGTGGTACTGTAACATTTGTAACATTTGGGAAGGGCTATTTGCTTGCCAGGTACTCTCAACCTTCTGTACTCTATTTTTGATCGGGGGTAAGGAATTCTCTACTAATTTGCTCACAAAAAGATGTGGGTACGATTCACTATTTGTCTTCAGGCCACTATTAATAATAAAACATTTTTCGAATCTAGAATAAAAATCACTAGTGTCTTCATCTGGTTTCTGTTTACAGGCTGAAATAGCATCCCAATCTTCCTTTTTAGTAACTAATAATCTCGGCAAGACCTGTATCAGTAGTTCAGGTAGTGCTTTAGCTTTGTCCCCAAGACCAACACCAGGGCCTCGAAGTTTGTCTTCATCTTCCAATTCTGTCCAACTGATCTTTTTCTCTCCCACCTTCCAATCTTTTTCTTTAAGCTTTTCATAAATGCCTGCTGGTAACAGTACTTTTAACAATTTAATGATGTCAGCGTATGTGTAATCCCCTATGCGGAGAATGTCTTTTAATTCACGGTGGAACCCCCCCGGGTCTTTATCATGACAGGGCAATAATTTTTTCATTTCCAGTATTTCTATTTTCGTCAAGGGAGTGTAAACGTATACTCGTTGAAGCTCATTGGTTGCAGTTCTAACGGGATGTACGTCTCGTAGGGGGTTCTGTCTGTCTATGTGGAAGGTCTTTCTGACGCGGTGTGGGGCAAGAATCAAGTGCGTGGTCAGAAAAGTCAAGTACTTATGTCGTTGGTCTAGAATGACATTAATTAATTCGGTACCTAGGCCTCTCCATCTCTCTAGGAGTAAATCGTCCAATAATTTATACAAGGGACCTGGATCAGAATGCTGGCTCTCGTACAATGTGATCAGATGTTGAACCATGTAAATACCAGCTAAACGCTGTTCCTCCAGAGGAAGGCTTAAAAATGTTTGCGCCACTACGTCATCATTATATATGTTAGAATTACAAGCCCATTGAACGGCTGACCGGGCTAGTTCCTGTTCATGCATAGTACGAGGTTCACCGCCCCCTACTCGTCTTTTCAGTGCATTCTCAGTAGCTTGGAATAGGTGTTCAAGAGAATATCTTTCTGGTATGGGAGGGCCATGTTTACTGTAATCTAGGCCTTTAGGCCTGTCAAACTGTCTTGCTCTACCTACGTAATTCAGTTTATCCACTTCCTCTGTTTCTGGCTCATCCTCTCCAGAGGCTAAGTCGTCCTCTTTCTCGTCTGACTCTTTCCTGTGTGCGTCTGACTCGTTCCTGTGTAAGTTCAAAATTTCTTTATGAATTTTCCTGTACATACATTCTATCTTTGACATTGTGTTATGTTTACCGGCAGCTATGTTGTCACTCCAATCAATCATACCTTTAGTTACTTCTTTATCTGGCTGGTCTTGTTCCCTAATCAGACAATTAATCAAAAATCGTAAAAGCATGCATTGAACCTCCACCTTCCTTTGTGCCATGGCCTCATGTATACTTTTGGGTCCCTCCCCCGTTCTAATAAAATGGTATATTTTGTCTAGGTGGCTCTTCATGTCTGGCAATGTGATCAAATAGTCTGCAATGCGTCTTAATCATACTGAGTACATGAGCATTGGGCCTACACCTGGTACGGGATCATATATACAAGATGTAAGCGTTATATTCTGTTTAAGTGATGTTGCTGTCATTTTTGGCGTTCGTTGTAGTGCTAATTCTCGTAGTGTTCGTGATGGTGGTGGTGTGTGCAGTATGTCTCTAGCGGGCCCCCCTCCCACTGCCCCTTGACTTGAGTCATCTTTCACTGTCAGTGTCACTACTGGTGTGGGTTGATCCTGTGATACGGGCGGATGGCGAAAAGGATTGTTAGGGTTGTTGCCATGAGGAGGAGGGGGAGAAAAATCTGCATTAACATAATCCGGAGTGGCGTCTTTTAAATAAGAGGAAAGAAAAATGTCCGCTGCTGTCTGTTTATGACTATGTACTTTGGTCGGGATCAGTGGTGGCGGCAAATTACTAGGTACTTCCGGGGTCACTTTAGGTAGTCCTTCGGCGAGGACGGGGTACATGCCTTTAATAAGGGCATTTCTTTGTCTATCCACTTGTTCTGCCTTAACCCGTTCACCTTCTTCCTTTAGCTCTTTTTCTCTAGCTTTTTCTGCTGCTTCTTTACTTCTCTCTGCTTTGTTGATTTCTTTCTCTGATCTCCTATGCGCTTCTTTACGCCATAACTCTATGGCATCTTTCTGGGACTGTCTAGCTTTCTTTTTCCACAGTGCTTCCTCTACTCTCATGATGCAATCAGCATCCCATGTCCCTGAGACAGGCCATCTATATTTCTCTTCCAGATCCTTCGTGTAATCTACCCATAAGTCTAAAAACAGTATGGCATCTAGCCCATGCTTTTGGTACATAAAATGGCCAGTGGTGTCTCTAGGAGGGACAGGGACTGCCTCTTCTAGTATCCCTTTCCTGGTCCCTATCTGACGTAATTTCGAAAACAGTGGCATGTTGGAACTAACTTGAACGAACATACAATATACACAAGAATAGACTGGAAACAATCATTCATACTACGACATTAAAACATTAAAAACAGATACATCCTAACTAGTACATAGAAAAAAACACACTCCTGAAAAACTTGTTTACTTTATGCACTGCAAAAACAGTACAGCCATACCTGTCTCGTAAAGAGACATGTCTTTACCGCATCCACCTAAATGGATGCGTCTTTACCAGATCTGTGTACCCAGACCCATCTTTACCGGGCTCAAATAAATGAACCCGTCTCTATGCGTTCCCAATAACGGTACTCACCGGGAAGCAAAACTGAAGGCCTCGGAAACTCGATACTGGACTGGACTGCTACGGCTTCTGGTGCTGCGCATGTGCCTCGGAACAGGTGGGCCTCGGGATACCTCGGACCTTGCTCTCTCAGCTTGGGCTCCGGTCGGGATGGTCCGCAATCCTCACCGCCTCGTGTGGATACCTGGTCGCAGTCTCCGTCTCCTCCGTGGGCCTGAGGGAGTAGGCAGGAAGTCCCACTGTCGTGTACACTTGAAGTCCGTCACGGCTATAGAAGGGGTAGGGGGCTGGACCTACATCGCCGGCGCGTGGGGAAGGGACTCGTCCCTGTTCGGGCGCCAGAGTAATGTGGTAAATGATTAATTACCCTGTCGGAGTTTCTATACATTAATAAGGATTGCTCATAAAATGAGAGGCAGAGTCCGTGGTGTCCGATTCAAAAGGGCTTTAATGCAATAGCTCGAGCTACTGGAGAATCGGGTTCCATCACCACTAAGGTTCAGGAAGGGTCGTCATCTAAATCTTTATTCACAGAGTACAATATATATAGTTAAAACATACATTGAATTCAATAAAGAAGGCGGAGCACTCCAGATGGCGCACGTGAAAGAGATCGATAAGAGCACATGGGCGTGAAAGAGGCGTGAAAGGAGGTGTACACATGGGTGTTCACTTGATGAGTCATAAGTGTGTCATAGGTGGGTGGATGCCTAGAGGGGGTCTGCATGGTCAGCAGGAACCTTTACCCTACTTGTGCATGCAAAACTAGTCATGACGTGAAATTGACGTGTAACTGGGGAGAGCTGGGGGGAGCTGACTTTAGCACTAGTAGGGGAGTCTGGGATGTCAGAACGACCTGCACCTTTGGCATTATCTGGTATCTTGTGTTTGGAGGATGTCTTGTCTGAAGTAAAGGTCGCTCGAGCAAAGGCTGCTCATCACTGTATGCTAGTGTGTGCATATATTTCTTCGTGCATTGCGTGGGGCCGTTGGCCCTCTATGGAAACGGGTTCAGTAAATCACTTAGATGGAGACAGAAAGGCTGGGCTCTATCTTCTGCAGGCGGAATATGTTTATCCCTTTCGTTAGTCAGGAATGTGTTTCCGTGGAGCTGAACAGATAACTGTAGGCAAAATACTGTCTTGGCAGGCCATGCTGGCTGGGCACCTCTCGGCTGAGCAGGGAGTATGCGAGAGGTCAGGGGTACATAACTAAACTGCAACTTTCAGAGTATCAAGAGGCTTGGAGCCTGGATTCGGGTCCTGGCTCTGCTGAGCCATGAAAACGACTTCATCTCGATAATTAAACGTGTACCATGTAAATGCATTGGCAACATAGGTCTCAGTGCAGAATCAACGTTTCATTCATGGAGGGCCTAATAACTGACATGCTAACATTGGACGGAAATGCAGAGGCATTATTATTACAGGCATGAGAAGGGAATTGCATGATGACATGGACATACATGGGGCATAGGTACATACATAGGGTGCATGTAGGGGACACACTGGCCATGTAAAAGTTCTATTTCCTCAGTGAGAGTGTCAGTGAGAGTGTCAGTGTCAGTGAGAGTGTTAGTGTCAGTGTGAGTGTCAGTATGAGTGTCAGTTAGAGTGTCAGTGAGAGTGTCAGTTTCAGTGAGAGTGTCAGTGAGAGTGTGAGAGTGTCAGTGAGAGTGTCAGTGAGAGTGTCAGTGTGAGTGTCATTGAGAGTGTCAGTGTCAGTGTGAGTGTCACTGAGAGTGTCAGTGAGAGTGTCAGGGTCACTGTGAGTGTCAGTGAGAGTGTCAGTGTCAGTGAGAGTGTCAGTGAGTGTGAAAGAGAGTGTCAGTAAGTGTGTCAGTGAGTGTGCCAGTCAGTGTGTCAGTGAAAGTGTCAGTGTCAGTGAGAGTGTCGGTGAGTGTGTCAGTGAGTGTGCCAGTGAGTGTGCCAGTGAGAGTGTAAGTGAGAGTGTCAGTGAGTGTCAGTGAGAGTGTCAGTGAGTGTCAGTGAGAGTGTCAGTGTGTGTCAGTGAGAGTTTCAGTGAGAGTGTCAGTTTCAGTGCCAGTGTCAGTTAGTGTGAGTGAGAGTGTCAGTGAGAGTGAGAGTGTGAGTGAGAGTGTCAGTGAGTATCAGTGAGAGTCAGTGGCGGCTGGTGACATTTGAAAGTGGTGGGGCGGAAACTGATAATCATACTGCACCATAGCGAGCGAGCGTAGCGAGCGAGCCCGAACCCCCAGAACATTTTGAAAAAATTGTGGAAAAATGGTGCATTTTCAAGCAAATTTGAGAAAGCAGGAAGGTTAATAAAGCAATTGTGAAAGTGCAGGTATTACATTATTAAAGAGCTGTCATATAAGATAGGTCGCTGCTTATTCAGTATAACCACAGAGCTTTATAGCAGACTTCAGTGCCCTACAAATTGAGTGACAGCCGCGGTCTGAGCGCCTGGAACCTGATGAATGTTTTATTGGGCGGAACGGTGAAGCTCATTTATAGCATGTTTTCCCTTCTCAGAGGCCCTGGCTACAAAGTGCTCGTGGTATCACAGCAAGCCGCCATTTTATGGGATATCATACATAAAGTGGAATATTAGACACTGTGTCATATGGAATCACATGTCAGGCCGCATCGCAATTTATTGAATCACAGTGGTATTGCTGTAAATACGCACATCCCTGTGTTTTCCAAATGTCGCAGCACTGAGCTGCCTAATTTAGTACAGCTCAGCGCTCTGACAATTCATTGTATAAATGCCCCTGAGTATCACAGAAAGGCACCTTAGGTGGTCTCAGATCAGATGTGAAGAGTCCACTCAATCCTGGTTCTTTATTTTTCATCGTTGCACTTGCCCAATTCTAATGAAGAAAGTAAAACTTTAAATATTGGAGAGCAAACAAAAACAGGGATGGGACGAGGTACCGACATTGAACATGTGAAAATGTGAGATCTCTGTGCACAGCCTGCCATGCACCTGTCACCTACACATTACATGTATGACAAGAGCCCTCTGTGCACCACCGGCCAAACACCTGTCACCTACACATTCGAAGTCTCCATCCACCACCGGGCATGACTGTTTCACCTACACATTCCACCTGTGACAAGTGATCTCTGCGCACCACCAGCCATGCCCCTGTCACGTACACATTCCACACATGACGCAACATCTCTGTGCACCAGCAGTCATGCTCCTGCTCCCTACACATTCCATATGTGACAAGAGATCTCTGTGAACAGACGACCATGCCCTGTCACCTACACATCCCATTTGTGAATTAATAATTATCTGCTGACAGGGAAAGGGTGGTACAAAAGTTTTACGCTGTGATGTCAGTGGTCTAAGGATATGGGCTGTTACTTCCACTCCCCCTGTGACTTTGGTAAATCGATATCTAGGAATTCGGTGTAGTAGAAAGAGACCTACACTTTTTGTGGGCCCGGGACACTTGAGACCTCTGCATGGACTAGTGATATCTTCGGTTTCACAGGGTGGGGGAGAATCCCTGAGCTATTCTTTCTTTCACCCACACATCTGCCAATTGGGGCTGTGCCATGGATAACACGCTCAGCCAGTCACAGCTTTTGAGTTAATAGCACTTTGCAAACTGCCATGTGACGTTCAAGTTGTTCTAAGCAGTTGCCAGGTAAGTACCTTAAGATTTAACATAACACTTAATTTTAAAACTTGTTACTTGGTGCAATTCCCAACATAAAACATACAAGACACGCTTTAAATTAGAAAATAGATGTCTGTCACAGAGCGTGCCCCTAGCCCCTCCTGGTTGCAGGAACAGACAATGAATTCTCACCCCTTGAAGCAGCCCTGTCCGCTGTTGAATAAATTCCTCCGCTGAAATGACAATTTACCTGCTCTTAATGTTTTTTTGAAAATAATTTATTTTATAATTTTCCACCCATTTAATTTTCGATCAGCAATATGCAGAACAAGTCATCACGTACAGCAGCAGAAGGTCTGTAAGTCAGGGCTTAATTTGTAAAACATAAAAATGCCAAGGCCCTCGTTAGGAGACTAAGGCAATTTGCAGGGTTTATTGCCAATGCAAATGACAGTACACAACAACACAACTACTGACCCTCATTCTCATACGAGTGTGACAAATCAACCTATCACATGCCCCAAAAGCTATAGGAATGTCGAGAGCCGCAGTTACTGTAATCATCATGTTGTGCTGCTTATCTCTAACAAACATCTACAAACAACGCAGCCATGTTGTAGAATCATAATTGCCAATATTAACAATTAAGTGCTGGTGCAAAGCACCGGAAACCACGGTTTCGCCTTAACCACTGGTATACAACTTACAACAGTATTGCCAGACTTCGAATTTCGTATCCCATCTCAGGGAGGTCCACCTTGTACTGCGATAAAGAGTCTGAAATCTTGGAAAAGATCTCACCTAGGTCCCCAGATTTTCATATAATGACAATGCGATTTATAGCGCGCATTGCTGCTCCTTAAGTGTCTCAGCGCTAGGAAACTGACTCAGGTGGAAAAAGTTTCCCGTAGTGGTTCAAACAGAGCTTAAAAGACAGATTTTTTGTTTTTTTCTGAACAGGATATCGGAGGGGGCTTGCAGGATTTCCGCTGGCAATGACTGGCAGAGAGTATCAGGTTTTCGGCGTGAGAAGGCCAAAGGAACAAACAACCTCCTATTCTGACCCTCATCATAATAATAACGGCGTCGTAGGTATAACGATTAAGCCAGGATTAACGAAACAGATCAGTTTGTTGGTCATGATGATAATATAACTTACTTGGGTGGGGGGACGTGGTCCGGTCGTGCTAATCGATGGATGTAGTCAGATCACCAGTCACTGCAGATCATACGACTAACGACTCTGCTGCAGTGCACATGCACGCAATCACAAAGCTGCTTAAGCAGGCCCGTCCAGGCAGCACTGCAGGCGGTCCGAGTCCACACAAACACACGCAGTATTGGTGGTCACGACGACGACACACTCAGTCCCACAACAGTCCTCGACCTCTCCTCACCCAGTCACGTGCCCACTGACTCTAATCTATGACATCATCACAATCGGCACCATTCTGCTGCAGCACTGCAGCCAATCCTGGCGCAGCGTTAGCAGCGCACCTGCGCCAGGATTGGCTAAAGAGCAGACTGAAATCTGCCCATTTTGAGACCCGGGGCCCCGGGTCCATGCCTATATCTATAGTGGTAGAGGGGGGAGGTCTAAAGTGTACGCATGCGCGGGCCAGTCGAAATCTGGACAACTCCGGCCTTTTACATGCGCACGGCACTCGCAGTACAGTGAGTCACCCTCTCTGCCTTTGCAGCTGCCTGCCTGTCACTGCGCAGCCCCACCCCCCACGGGCCGGCCCACTTCCTTATGGATGCCCGATCCTGTCGGGCTTCTCCCGGGGCCTTGGTGCACTCGGCGCAATTTATTTTTTAATTAGAACTTGGAAATAAAATATTAAACATATTAATTTATGCAGTGCACTCGGCGGTCGTCCAGGCTAGTGGGGCAACGCCCCAACGCCCCCAATGAACGCACCGCCGCTGGTGAGAGTGTCAGTGGGAGTGTCAGTGAGAGTGTCAGTGAGTATCAGTGAGAGTGTCAGAGAGTGTCAGTGAGAGTGTCAGTTTCAGTGAGAGTGTCAGTGAGAGTGTGAGAGTGTCAGTGTGAGTGTCACTGAGAGTGTCAGTGAGAGTGTCAGGGTCACTGTGAGTGTCAGTGAGAGTGTCAGTGTCAGTGAGAGTGTCAGTGAGTGTGAAAGAGAGTTTCAGTAAGTGTGTCAGTGAGTGTGCCAGTCAGTGTGTCAGTGAAAGTGTCAGTGTCAGTGAGAGTGTCGGTGAGTGTGTCAGTGAGTGTGCCAGTGAGTGTGCCAGTGAGAGTGTCAGTGAGAGTGTCAGTGAGTGTCAGTGAGAGTGTCAGTGAGTGTCAGTGAGAGTGTCAGTGTGTGTCAGTGAGAGTTTCAGTGAGAGTGTCAGTTTCAGTGCCAGTGTCAGTTAGTGTGAGTGAGAGTGTCAGTGAGAGTGAGAGTGTGAGTGAGAGTGTCAGTGAGTGTCAGTGAGTATCAGTGAGAGTGTCAGTGGGAGTGTCAGTGAGAGTGTCAGTGAGTATCAGTGAGAGTGTCAGAGAGTGTCAGTGAGAGTGTCAGTGTCTGTGAGAGTGTCAGTGTCTCAGTGAGAGTGTCAGTGAGAGTGTGAGCGAGAGTGTTAGTGAGAGTGTGAGTGAGAGTGAGAGTGTGAGTGGCAGTGAGAGTGTCAGTGAGAGTTTCAGTGAGTGTGTCAGTGAGTGTGTCAGTGAGTGTGTCAGTGAGAGTGTCAGTGTCAGTGAGAATGTCAGTGAGAGTGTCGATGAGATTGTCAGTTAGAGAGTGTCAGTGAGAGTGTCAGTTTCAGTGAGAGTCAGTGAGAGTGTGAGAGTGTCAGTGAGAGTGTCAGTGTCAGTGAGAGTGTCAGTGAGTGTGTCAGTGATTGTGTAAGTGTCGGTGAGAGTGTCAGTGAGAGTGTGAGTGTCAGTGAGAGTGTGAGTGTCAGTGAGAGTGTGAGTGTCAGTGAGAGTGTGAGTGTCAGTGAGAGTGTGAGTGAGAGTGTGAGGGAGAGTGTCAGTGAGTGTGTCAGTGAGAGTGAGTGGAAGTGTGAGTGAGAGTGTCAGTGTCAGTGAGAGTGTCAGTGAGAGTGTCAGTGAGGGTTTCAGTAAGTGTGTCAGTGAGAATGTCAGTGCCAGTGAGAGTCAGTGAGAGTGTCAGTGAGTATCAGTGAGAGTGTCAGTGGGAGTGTCAGTGAGAGTGTCAGTGAGTATCAGTGAGAGTGTCAGAGAGTGTCAGTGAGAGTGTCAGTGAGAGTGTCAGTGTCCCTGAGAGTGTCAGTGTGTCAGTGAGAGTGTGAGTGTGAGTGTCAGTGAGAGTGTCAGTGAGAGTGTCAGTGTGAGTGTCAGTGAGTGTGTCAGTGAGTGTGTCAGTGAGTGTGTCAGTGAGAGTGTCAGTGTCATTTTCACGTCACCTCAGGGAGGAACATGGCGGCAGTCGGCTGACTGCTGCAGTGCTCCGCTCCGTTCCCGTTCTCGAGTGCCTGAAGCTTATCTCACGCGGCTCGCCAGCATGAACTTTTCACATCATTACGATTAACTAAACCTCTACAGTATAGCCTAAGATTAAAATTCCGAATAATTCCTGTGCACATCTTGCCTGCTGTTAACTACGGGCTTACGGACATCACGGACAACACAGCCGCGATCCGATGTGTGTTGAGGAAGGCGTGCACCCCGGCGCTGGGGAAGCGAGCTCTGTGACCGGCAGTGGTAAATGCCCTACGTGCAGGCAGCGCGTACCTGAGCTGCTGCACTGGAGACAGGCCGCCCTGGAGCTCCGTAGGAACAGGCGGTTACGGAGCCTCCGTGGAGACTCCCATTCAAGCTACACGAGCCGAGGCAGTAAGGGCGTGTATGCTCTCAGCGCGATACCGTGCCTTTCCACAGCTGATTTTCCCACCAGGCTACCCGCAAGTGCCTCGCTTGAGGAGGAGGAAGCAGCCATCAGCAGCAGCGTCAAAGAGGTAAAAGACAAGTGTGTCGGGTGTGAGCTGAGAGCCACGAACCTACCCCCTGGTTGCATGAATGCCGCAGAGCCTGACAAGAAACAAAAAGGTAAAAGCGTAGCGAAGAGCCTGGAGAGGGCTAGTGCTTCACGTAAAAGGAGGGGTAAAGGTGTGCTGTTAACTGCTGGGGAGAAGCTTGGAAGGGAGTTACCTGAAGCTTCAGAGAGTTTCCAAAATTCCGACAAAGTATCCCCTGACCTGAAGGCCCCGAGAACTTCATCATACCTTTCTACCGAAGTCAAAGCAAAGAGGGGAAGAAAGCGCAGTAAGGCAAAGCCTCTTCCTGCCCCTATTCCTAAAATTACCCCATCTCTGCGCTCTTATTTGAAGGTTATCCCACAAGTGCTGAAAATTGGACAAGAACATCAGCAGAGGGGTAGTACTTCTATTGAATTTAATCCAGGGGCTAGGGATATGGCGTCACTTGAACATGACTTAGCTTCAGAACAACCCTGTTTGGGGGGGGCGGAGTTTCACACAACAACCAGATTAGTCAAGCAGGTCCAGTCGTTGAAGTCACCGCTTCACGAACAGAGAAAGTTTTTACTACAACACCGCTTGTTCCGCCCTCACTTTCAGAGGGTAGTTGTAAAGACCCTCCCAGCAATATAGCTTCGGATAACACCGAAAATAACTTGGAAGATGGAATACTTTCAGAGCCTTTTTTGACATCCAACCCTGCTTCTAATTCTGCTGATGGCGATCTTCTTCCTTGTTTGGAAGTAAATGGAGCTTTAGACCCCAATTCAGCACCCATCTCGGTCGCCTCGTTGCAACTGATGTTTGCATCACTATCTGCCGAGATTAAGCAAGGTTTTGTCGAGTCGGCCTCAAATCAAAGAGAAATAAGGAACTTTTGCGAGTCTCTAGATGAAAAGATAGGTGGTCTGTCGGTAAGAACTCAAGCCTTGGAAGAAACAGTGGGACAAATCTCTATGCGAGCTGAGGGCACCCAGGAGGACATTTTGAAATTAAAAAGGGAAGATCTGGCCTTATCTGAGAGAATGGAGGTTTTGGAAAATTAGGCCAGGCGCAGTAATATACGCATCCTGAATGTTCCCGAAGGTAGCGAAGGCACTGATATCAAGAGCTTCATTATCGCTTTACTAAAAGAATCTCTAAATCTCCTGCATTCCAACGAGGATTTAGCAACTGATATACAACGAATCCACAGGGACCCATTTAGGCGTAATCCACAGAGGGCTAAGCCGAGAAAAATTCTCGTAAATTTCCACACTTACTCCTCTAAGGAGCATATCTTGAACCTAGCCTTAAAGCAAAAATCACTAACAGGCAAAGGTTTTAACTTCCAAATACGCTCTGACCTGTCCAGATTCACCCTTGATAAACAGTGGGAGCTAGGCAGAAGAATGGACGCCTTTCGCAAATTAGATGCAACGGTGCAGATGGGCTTCCCCGCATCTCTTAAGATAATGTTGGACAATAAAATGCACAATATTCGATCAGTGCAGGCTGCAGACGAACTTTTAATGTCTTTAGGCAGCAGGAAGGAGAAGGGGGCTAGCTGAGTGGTAAAATATGCCTAACTCTTCAATCGATAAAAACCTCTCTCTAATTGTAATTCCTCACTATCATAGGCTCAGGAAAAAAAATTAAAAAAAATAATACAAAATATATACACACAAACTTAAATACTCACAAAAAAAAAGACAATAATATAGGTGTAGGCCTTTCGCTTAGATGTGGTAAAAAAACAATAATCTATTTGGAGGAAAAACCAAAAAGGAAAAAAAAATATATATATACGCTTACAAAATATGTAATAACATTTGAAAGGCGAGTTATTACGATATATTGAGAGGCACATGAGGTGGGGACGGGGAAGAGCAAGGGGCACTTACTTCCGGAAACTTCCGGACAGTGGGTACAAGGGTTTCCCAGGGGAGGGGGGAGGGTTCCAGGGGTCACTGGGGGGTGAAAGGGCACAATAAAATAGAAAAAAAATATCCACTCTTGATTGAGCTCCAATCATCGTACTTTTGTAAGTTCTTTTTCCCAAGCGTTCTTACTTATTGCTGGCAGATAAACATGGAACTTTACAAACTGGCAGTCTTTCAATGTAGCCCCTATTCCCAGTACTATGAGTAGGCTCAGGATTTTATCCTATCCTATTTTATCCTGGAACGTCAATGGTCTCCGCACCAGACCTCGTGCTAATAAAATCATGCAGTATCTTCGAGACGCTGATGCCGGGATCATTATACTCCAGGAGACACACTTAATTGAAAGCGAAATGCTTGAGCTAGCCAAAAGGAATAGGTGGATAGAATCCTCAATCTCAACATCTCAATCATTAAACACGCGGGGGTTTCTATTCTTTTCAAAAAACCTACGAGTTTGAAAATCTTACAGCAGAAAGTAGATTCCGGAGGGAGATGGGCCATTGTAGCAATAGAGATAGGAGGTATGGTAATAACATTAGCAGGCTATTACGGGCCTAACTGCGATGACCCTTCCGCACTAGAATCTCTATTTCAACACCTTTTAAGATTTCCAGAGCCAGTGATTATAACAGGTGATTTCAACATCACCTTGAACCCTCTACTGGACAAATCTCCTAATAGTAGACAGCAAGCTTCCTCTAAATCTAGAAACTGCCTTCTAGGTTTAATGAATCAATACGGATACGTCGATATTTGGAGGCTTAGAGAGGGCCAGAGGCAGGGTTTCTCATTTAGAAATCTCAAGTATAGACACAGATCAAGAATAGATTTTATCCTAACTAGCAGAGCTTTGGTCGATTCTATCATCTTAGTAGACTATATTCCATTGCACCTATCAGATCATTCCGCGATGAAGTTGGAACTAGAGTGGGGTGGCAAGCCTCCCACAAGATTGTGGTCCTTTGATAGATCATTCCTCACATCAACAGATGATATAGAGTTTCTTCAATCAGAAGCGCGTGAGTTTTTCATTATCAACATGGACACAGCCCATGCAGGTACTGTTTGGGACGCTTTTAAGTGCACACTAAGAGGCATCGTGAAGAATAGGGCGGCTCATAGAAGAAGGCAGTACATAGAAGAAGTATCTTCTATTGAGAATAGCATGTCTGCCGTTCAGTCCGATATTGATACTGGTAGATTTATAGACAATCATGACTTATCTCTGAAACTTGCAGAGTTAGACGGACTAAAGAGTAGCTTGTCATCGGTCCTAGAGAAGCGTGTCTTACAGAAATGGGAGGCAAGCAAACTCTCCCACTTCCAGTATGGGGAAGGGGCAGGAAGATTACTGGCCTGGAAAGTCAAATCAGATCGGGTTCGAAATAACATTGCCTCCGTCACATCAGAAATGGGCACCTTTTCAAGCGATGCAGAAATTAGGGAAACCTTCAAAACATTCTTTCAATCAATTTATCACGAAAATCTCAACGTCACACATAATGATATCACGAGCTGGTTAGAGGATATCTCCCTACCATCCTTGTCACTTGAACAGAGTAGGTTTCTGGAAGAGGAAATAAGCATTGCTGAAGTAGAGCAGGCTATAAGGGGAGCAAAAGGGGGCAAGGCGGCAGGAACCGATGGTTTACCGAGCGAAATATACAAAAACTTGATATCAGAGGTGTCCCCAATTTTAGCGGCTTTATTTAATCAAATATTGAGGGATGGAGAAGTACCTCCTGCTTCTTGGGACAACGCCTCTATAACCCTCATTTTGAAGCCAGGGAAGCCTCCCTCGGATTGTGGCTCATACCGGCCTATTTCTATTCTAAACGCCGACTACAAAATATTTGCCACTATATTGGCCAAACGGCTTGGCCAGGTTGCGCCTGACATACTACACTCCAACCAAAAAGGCTTTATAAGAGGGAGACAGTTATAGGAGCTCACTTATGAACTAGTAGGATCCATAGATGTGGCCATAAAAGAAGTTCTTCCCCTATCTATTCTCACGTTGGATGCCACCTAGGCCTTCGACAGGGTGAACTGGCTGTACCTGTCGGAGGCCTTGAAAAAATTTAACGTCAGAGATAAATTCCGTAGAGCAATCAACTTGCTATATCGTAGTCCTTCAGCTTCAATCTTGATCAACGGGGGCCTTACGGCACCATTTAGGGTAACCAGAGGAACCCGACAGGGCTGTCCCCTGTCTCCCCTCCTTTTCGATTTATACATCGAGCCCTTCGCGCAAACATTAAGAGACAGTACACTTATCAAACCTTTTGTCTTCGGAGACTGGGAAAAAAAAGTGGCACTTTATGCTGATGATATAATGATTTTTACGACAAACATTAATGCAGCATATCCAGAGGCCATTGACCTAGCTCTCAAATTTGGAAAAATCTCAGGATACGAAGTGAATGCCTCTAAAACAGAGTCAATGTCTTGGAATATCAACTTAATTACAGGCAATGAAACTTCAAGACCTCAACTACGATATCTGGGGATAAATATAGTTAAAGACATTGACTTGATTGCTTCTTTAAATTTTGCCAAAATAGCAGCTCAATGCCGAAAACACATGAGAGACTGGTCACACCTTCCGCTTACTATCTTAGGTAACGTTAATCTGGTAAAGATGTGTATTCTGCCAAAGATCTCGTTTCTATTTAATTCAATTCCACTTTTCTTTGATCCTAAGTTAATTTCAAAGCTACAGAGCGCGATTTCTACTTTCATTTGGAATAATAAGAGGCCAAGAATCTCTTGGAAGAAAATAAGACGCCGCAGAGAGAAGGGAGGGCTGGCGGGACCAGATCTTCAGGTCTACGCATGGGCGTTTCAGCTCTCTCATTCACGCATGCTATTAAAAACACCAGTAGCAACAGGGGTAGGCCGCATGTTCTCTACTTTACTGAATTGTGAGGGAGCAGGACAGGGCAGTTTTTTGTTTAAATTCGGAGACCCCAAATTTAAAAATAAAATAAAATTGAAGGTATTACAGGGGATAGCATCCACGTGGTATACAGTGAGGCACGCGATCAAATTGGGGTATTACTCAGAGAATGCTCCTATATGGGACCTACCCGCTCCCCCAGCTTGGGCAGAAGACGCACTAACACATCCACTAAGAGAGGCCGGAATCAACACTTGGGGAGACCTATTCATGGATGGATGTTTACTTCCTTGGGACTACTTAACCAACAAAGTCGGGCCAAGCCTGTCGAGATTCAAATACATACAAATTTCAAGCTGGTCTCAGACATATAATGTACAGCCAACCCGGATCAGTAGCTTACCTATAGGTGGTAACAGTGAACTAGAGACGTGCCTGCTGGACAGTCCCCCTGCAAAGAAGGAAATATCACTCTGGTACAATAAGATCATAGAGGAAACAGATGGTAAATTTTGCCTTCCGACATCATTATGGGCTGATTCAATGCCAGGTATAGACGTGGAGGAGCTTTGGTCAGCTTCTTGTGTAGTATTGTGGGACCTGGTTAAACCTGCTTGGCTCCGTAGGAACCATCTTTTCACAATACACAGGGCATACTATTCCCCGCAGAGGCTGACAAAGTTTTCTTCGACAGGCCCGGTCTCATGCCCAAGGTGTGGACTAGCTGCTGCATCCGACATTCATATGTTTTAAGAATGCCCCAAAATAACTTCATTCTGGGACTCTATAGGAAACAAACTATCCCTGTCACTGGGTTATCACATTTCCATTGACCTCGCCCTTGTTATCTTCGGCCTGAGGGGCAATGCCCGTAATGCTGCTTCTGATTTGTTGCTTTATTCTATTCTGGTGGCGTGCAGGGAGATCTGCAGACACTGGAAAGACGCTCAGCCGCCCACCATACACGAATGGCGGTCATCAGTCCTCGAGATTTCTAAACTTGACCTAGCCAGGGGAGGAAATCCGAGCAGGAAAGCTTTTTGAACACAATTAGAGCAGTAGTGTTGAGCCTGGGGTTTTTATTTTTTTTATTTTTTTCCCCAGGTCCTATGATTAATGCGGGCATTGCTTACCCTTGTATCTATGGCAAGGTGCCATAGTGCTTATGGGGCCTCGGTATCTCGGGCACAATCTACCAACGAATAGCCCTAAGCAAGATCTTTCAAGGCTTATGTGTACGTGCTGCTGGGAACTGGCCTCCCCTCTCTCCCACGACATCTCTGCCAGCTAACGCTGAGACAGCACAGAAGCACAGCCTAATTTCTTGCTCTGTGGGAATTTCTAGTTTTGATAGCTTGGAGCCATGCACGCAAATGAGGATATAAAAAAAAAAGAGAAAAGGAAAAACAAAAAGAGAGTGTCAGTGAGAATGTCCGTGAGAGTGTCGATGAGATTGTCAGTTAGAGAGTGTCAGTGAGAGTGTCAGTGAGAGTGTCAGTGTCAGTGAGAGTGTCAGTGTTAGTGAGAGTGTCAGTGAGAGTGTCAGTGAGAGTGTCAGTGTCAGTGAGAGTTTCAATGAGATTGTCAGTGAGAGTGTCAGTGTCAGTGAGAGTGTCAGTGAGAGTGTCAGTGAGAGTGTGAGTGTCAGTGAGAGTGCCAGTGAGAGTGTCAGTTTCAGTGAGAGTGTCAGTGAGAGTGTCAGTGAGAGTGTCAGTGCGTGTGAGAGTGTGAGTGAGAGTGTCAGTGAGAGTGTCAGTGAGAGTGTCAGTGAGTGTGTCAGTGAGTGTGTCAGTGAGAGTGTCAGTGTCAGTGAGGTGTCAGTGAGAGTGTCAGTGAGACTGTCAGTGAGTGTCAGTGAGAGTGTCGATGAGATTGTCAGTGAGAGTGTCAGTGTCAGTGAGAGTGTCAGTGTCAGTGAGAGTTTCGATGAGATTGTCAGGAAGAGTGTCAGTGTCATTGAGAGTGTCAGTGAGAGTGTCAGTGTTAGTGAGAGTGTCAGTGAGAGTGTCAGTGTCAGTGAGAGTGTCAGTCTCAGTGTGAGTGTCAGTATGAGTGTCAGTATGAGTGTCAGTATGAGTGTCAGTGAGAGTGTCAGTGAGAGTGTCAGTTTCAGTGAGAGTCAGTGAGAGTGTCAGTGAGAGTGTCAGTTTCAGTGAGAGTGTCAGTGAGAGTGTCAGTGAGAGTGTCAGCGAGTGTCAGTGTCAGTGAGAGTGTCAGTGAGAGTGTCAGTGTCAGTGAGAGTGTCAGTGAGAGTGTGAGTGTGAGTGTCAGTGAGAGTGTCAGTGAGAGTGTTAGTGAGAGTGTCAGTGAGCATCAGTGAGTGTCAGTGAGAGTGTCAGTGTCAGTGAGAATGTCAGTGAGAGTGTCGATGAGATTGTCAGTGAGAGTGTCAGTGTCAGTGAGTGTGTCAGTGAGTGTTTCAGTGAGAGTGTAAGTGAAAGTGGCAGTGAGAGTGTCAGTGAGAGTTTCAGTGAGAGTGTGAGTGTCAGTGAGAGTGTCAGATTCAATGAGAGTGCCAGTGAGAGTGTCAGTGTCAGTGAGAGTGTCAGTTTCAATGAGAGTGTCAGTGAGAGTGTCAGTGAGAGTGTCAGTGTCAGTGTGAGTGTCAGTGAGTGTGAGTGAGAGTGTGAGTGAGAGTGTCAGTGTCAGTGAGAGTGTCAGTGAGAGTGTCAGTGAGAGTGTCAGTGAGTGTGTCAGTGAGAGTGTAAGTGAGTGTCAGTGAGAGTGTCAGTCAGTGTCAGTGAGAGTTTCAGTGAGTGTCAGTGCCCGTGAGAGTGTAAGTGAGAGTGTCAGTTTCAGTGTGTGTCTGTGAGAGTGTCAGTGTCAGTGAGTGTGTCAGTGAGTGTGTCAGTGAGTGTGTCAGTGAGTGTTTCAGTGAGAGTGTCAGTGAGAGTGTAAGTGAAAGTGTCAGTGAGAGTGTCAGTGGGAGTTTCAGTGAGAGTGTGAGTGTCAGTGAGAGTGTCAGTGTCAGTGAGAGTGTCAGTGAGTATGAGTGAGAGTGTGAGTGAGAGTGAGAGTGTCAGTGTCAGTGGGAGTGTCAGTGAGAGTGTCAGTGAGAGTGTCAGTGAGGGTGTCAGTGAGAGTGTCAGTGAGGGTGTCAGTGAGTGTGTCAGTGAGAGTGTCAGTGAGAGTGTCAGTGAGTGTCAGTGAGAGTGTAAGTGAGAATGTCAGTGTCAGAGAGGGTGTCAGTGAGAGTGTCAGTGAAAGTGTCAGTGAAAGTGTCAGTGAGAGTGTCAGTGAGAGTGTCAGTGAGTGTCAGTGAGAGTGTAAGTGGGAATGTCAGTGTCAGAGAGAGTGTCAGTGAGAGTGTCAGTGAGAGTGTCAGTGAGAGTGTCAGTGTCAGTGAGAGTGTCAATGTCAGTGAGAGTGTCAGTGAGTGTGAGTGAGAGTGTCAGTGAGTGTGTCAGTGAGTGTGCCAGTGAGTGTGTCAGTGTCAGTGAGTGTGTCAATGAGTGTCAGTGAGAGTGTTAGTGAGAGTGTCAGTGTGTGTCGGTGAGAGTTTCAGTGAGAGTGTCAGTGAGAGTGTCAGTGAGAGTCCCAGTTTCAGTTTGTCAGTGAGAGTGTCAGTGAGAGTGTCCATGAGAGTGTGAGTGAGAGTGTGAGGGAGAGTGCCAGTGAGTGTGTCAGTGAGTGTCAGTGAGAGTGTCAGTGAGTGTTAGTGAGTGTGAGTGAGAGTGTCAGTGTCAGTGAGAGTGTCAGTGAGAGCGTCAGTGAGGGTGTCAGTAAGTGTGTCAGTGAATGTGTCAGTGAGTGGGTCAGTGAGAGTGTCAGTGTCAGTGAGAGTGTCAGTTAGAGTGTCAGTGAGAGTGTCAGTGAGTGTCAGTGAGAGTGTCAGTGAGAGTGTCAGTGAGTGTCAGTGAGAGTGTCAGTTGTAGTATCAGTGAGAGTGTCAGTGAGTATCAGTGAGAGTGTCAGTGAGAGTGTCAGTGAGTGTCAATGAGAGTGCCAGTGAGATTGTCAGTGTCAGTGAGAGTGTCAGTAAGAGTGTCAGTGTCAGTGAGAGTGTCAGTGTCAGTGAGAGTGTCAGTGTCAGTGAGAGTGTGAGTGTGAGTGTCAGTGAGAGTGTCAGTGATGGTCAGTGAGAATGTCAGTGAGAGAGTCAGTGAGTGTCAGTGAGAGTGTCAGTGTCAGAGTGAGTGTCAGTGAGTGTGAGTGAGAGTGTGAGTGAGAGTGTCAGTGTCAGTGGGAGTGTCAGTGAGAGTGTCAGTGAGAGTGTCAGTTTCAATGAGAGTGTCAGTGTCAGTGTGAGTGTCAGTGAGTGTGAGTGAGAGTGTGAGTGAGAGTGTCAGTGGGAGTGTGAGTGAGAGTGTCAGTGAGAGTGTCAGTGAGAGTGTCAGTGTTAGTGAGAGTGTCAGTGAGAGTGTCAGTGTCAGTGAGAGTGTCAGTCTCAGTGTGAGTGTCAGTATGAGTGTCAGTATGAGTGTCAGTATGAGTGTCAGTGAGAGTGTCAGTGAGAGTGTCAGTTTCAGTGAGAGTCAGTGAGAGTGTCAGTGAGAGTGTCAGTTTCAGTGAGAGTGTCAGTGAGAGTGTCAGTGAGAGTGTCAGCGAGTGTCAGTGTCAGTGAGAGTGTCAGTGAGAGTGTCAGTGTCAGTGAGAGTGTCAGTGAGAGTGTGAGTGTGAGTGTCAGTGAGAGTGTCAGTGAGAGTGTTAGTGAGAGTGTCAGTGAGCATCAGTGAGTGTCAGTGAGAGTGTCAGTGTCAGTGAGAGTGTCAGTGAGAGTGTCAGTGAAAGTGTCAGTGAAAGTGTCAGTGAGAGTGTCAGTGAGTGTGTCAGTGAGAGTGTAAGTGAGTGTCAGTGAGAGTGTCAGTCAGTGTCAGTGAGAGTTTCAGTGAGTGTCAGTGCCCGTGAGAGTGTAAGTGAGAGTGTCAGTTTCAGTGTGTGTCTGTGAGAGTGTCAGTGTCAGTGAGTGTGTCAGTGAGTGTGTCAGTGAGTGTGTCAGTGAGTGTGTCAGTGAGTGTGTCAGTGAGTGTTTCAGTGAGAGTGTCAGTGAGAGTGTAAGTGAAAGTGTTAGTGAGAGTGTCAGTGGGAGTTTCAGTGAGAGTGTGAGTGTCAGTGAGAGTGTCAGTTTCAATGAGAGTGTCAGTAAGAGTGTCAGTGTCAGTGAGAGTGTCAATGAGATTGTCAGTGAGAGTGTCAGTGTCAGTGAGAGTGTCAGTGAGAGTGTCAGTGTTAGTGAGTGTCAGTGTCAGCGTCAGTGAGAGTGTCAGTGAGAGTGTGAGTGTCAGTGAGAGTGCCAGTGAGAGTGTCAGTTTCAGTGAGAGTGTCAGTGAGAGTGTCAGTGAGAGTGTCAGTGCGTGTGAGAGTGTGAGTGAGAGTGTCAGTGAGAGTGTCAGTGAGTGTGTCAGTGAGAGTGTCAGTGACAGTGTAAGTGAGAGTGTCAGTGAGTGTCAGTGAGAGTGTCGATGAGATTGTCAGTGAGAGTGTCAGTGTCAGTGAGAGTGTCAGTGTCAGTGAGAGTTTCAATGAGATTGTCAGGAAGAGTGTCAGTGTCATTGAGAGTGTCAGTGAGAGTGTCAGTGTTAGTGAGAGTGTCAGTGAGAGTGTCAGTGTCAGTGAGAGTGTCAGTCTCAGTGTGAGTGTCAGTATGAGTGTCAGTGAGAGTGTCACTGAGAGTGTCAGTTTCAGTGAGAGTCAGTGAGAGTGTCAGTGTCAGTGAGAGTGTCAGTGAGAGTGTCAGTGAGAGTGTCAGCGAGTGTCAGTGTCAGTGAGAGTGTCAGTGAGAGTGTCAGTGTCAGTGAGTGTCAGTGAGAGTGTGAGTGTGAGTGTCAGTGAGAGTGTCAGTGAGAGTGTCAGTGAGAGTGTCAGTGAGCGTCAGTGAGTGTCAGTGAGAGTGTCAGTGTCAGTGAGAATGTCAGTGAGAGTGTCGATGAGATTGTCAGTGAGAGTGTCAGTGTCAGTGAGTGTGTCAGTGAGTATGAGTGAGAGTGTGAGTGAGAGTGAGAGTGTCAGTGTGAGTGTGAGTGTGAGTGTCAGTGAGTGTGAGTGAGAGTGTCAGTGTCAGTGAGAGTGTCAGTTTCAATGAGAGTGTCAGTGAGAGTGTCAGTGAGAGTGTCAGTGTGAGTGTGAGTGTGAGTGTCAGTGAGTGTGAGTGAGAGTGTCAGTGTCAGTGGGAGTGTCAGTGACAGTGTCAGTGAGAGTGTCAGTGAGAGTGTCAGTGAGAGTGTCAGTGAGAGTGTCAGTGAGTGTGTCAGTGAGAGTGTAAGTGAGTGTCAGTGAGAGTGTCAGTCAGTGTCAGTGAGAGTTTCAGTGAGTGTCAGTGCCCGTGAGAGTGTAAGTGAGAGTGTAAGTTTCAGTGTGTGTCTGTGAGAGTGTCAGTGTCAGTGAGTTTGTCAGTGAGTGTGTCAGTGAGTGTGTCAGGGAGTGTTTCAGTGAGAGTGTCAGTGAGAGTGTAAGTGAAAGTGTCAGTGAGAGTGTCAGTGGGAGTTTCAGTGAGAGTGTGAGTGTCAGTGAGAGTGTCAGTTTCAATGAGAGTGTCAGTAAGAGTGTCAGTGTCAGTGAGAGTGTCAGTGAGTATGAGTGAGAGTGTGAGTGAGAGTGAGAGTGTCAGTGTCAGTGGGAGTGTCAGTGAGAGTGTCAGTGAGAGTGTCAGTGAGAGTGTCAGTGAGAGTGTCAGTGAGAGTGTCAGTGAGAGTGTCAGTGAGGGTGTCAGTGAGAGTGTCAGTGAGGGTGTCAGTGAGGGTGTCAGTGAGTGTGTCAGTGAGAGTGTCAGTGAGAGTGTCAGTGAGTGTCAGTGAGAGTGTAAGTGAGAATGTCAGTGTCAGAGAGGGTGTCAGTGAGAGTGTCAGTGAAAGTGTCAGTGAGAGTGTCAGTGAGAGTGTCAGTGAGTGTCAGTGAGAGTGTAAGTGGGAATGTCAGTGTCAGAGAGAGTGTCAGTGAGAGTGTCAGTGAGAGTGTCAGTGAGAGTGTCAGTGTCAGTGAGAGTGTCAATGTCAGTGAGAGTGTCAGTGAGTGTGAGTGAGAGTGTCAGTGAGTGTGTCAGTGAGTGTGCCAGTGAGTGTGTCAGTGTCAGTGAGTGTGTCAATGAGTGTCAGTGAGAGTGTTAGTGAGAGTGTCAGTGTGTGTCGGTGAGAGTTTCAGTGAGAGTGTCAGTGAGAGTGTCAGTGAGAGTCCCAGTTTCAGTGTGTCAGTGAGAGTGTCAGTGAGAGTGTCCATGAGAGTGTGAGTGAGAGTGTGAGGGAGAGTGCCAGTGAGTGTGTCAGTGAGTGTCAGTGAGAGTGTCAGTGAGTGTCAGTGAGTGTGAGTGAGAGTGTCAGTGTCAGTGAGAGTGTCAGTGAGAGTGCCAGTGAGGGTGTCAGTAAGTGTGTCAGTGAATGTGTCAGTGAGTGGGTCAGTGAGAGTGTCAGTGTCAGTGAGAGTGTCAGTTAGAGTGTCAGTGAGAGTGTCAGTGAGTGTCAGTGAGAGTGTCAGTGAGAGTGTCAGTGAGTGTCAGTGAGAGTGTCAGTTGTAGTATCAGTGAGAGTGTCAGTTGTAGTATCAGTGAGAGTGTCAGTGAGAGTGTCAGTGAGTGTCAGTGAGTGTCAATGAGAGTGCCAGTGAGATTGTCAGTGTCAGTGAGAGTGTCAGTGAGAGTGTCAGTGTCAGTGAGAGTGTCAGTGTCAGTGAGAGTGTCAGTGTCAGTGAGAGTGTGAGTGTGAGTGTCAGTGAGAGTGTCAGTGATGGTGTCAGTGAGAATGTCAGTGAGAGTGTCAGTGAGTGTCAGTGAGAGTGTCAGAGTGAGTGTCAGTGAGTGTGAGTGAGAGTGTGAGTGAGAGTGTCAGTGTCAGTGGGAGTGTCAGTGAGAGTGTCAGTGAGAGAGTCAGTTTCAATGAGAGTGTCAGTGTCAGTGTGAGTGTCAGTGAGTGTGAGTGAGAGTGAGAGTGTCAGTGTCAGTGGGAGTGTCAGTGAGAGTGTCAGTGAGAGTGTCAGTGAGAGTGTCAGTGAGAGTGTCAGTGAAAGTGTCAGTGAGAGTGTCAGTGAGTGTGTCAGTGAGAGTGTAAGTGAGTGTCAGTGAGAGTGTCAGTCAGTGTCAGTGAGAGTTTCAGTGAGTGTCAGTGCCCGTGAGAGTGTAACTGAGAGTGTCAGTTTCAGTGTGTGTCTGTGAGAGTGTCAGTGTCAGTGAGTGTGTCAGTGAGTGTGTCAGTGAGTGTGTCAGTGAGTGTGTCAGTGAGTGTGTCAGTGAGTGTTTCAGTGAGAGTGTAAGTGAAAGTGTCAGTGAGAGTGTCAGTGGGAGTTTCAGTGAGAGTGTGAGTGTCAGTGAGAGTGTCAGTTTCAATGAGTGTCAGTAAGAGTGTCAGTGTCAGTGAGAGTGTCAATGAGATTGTCAGTGAGAGTGTCAGTGTCAGTGAGAGTGTCAGTGAGAGTGTCAGTGTTAGTGAGAGTGTCAGTGTCAGCGTCAGTGAGAGTGTCAGTGAGAGTGTCAGTGAGAGTGTGAGTGTCAGTGAGAGTGCCAGTGAGAGTGTCAGTTTCAGTGAGAGTGTCAGTGAGAGTGTCAGTGAGAGTGTCAGTGTGTGTGAGAGTGTGAGTGAGAGTGCCAGTGAGAGTGTCAGTGAGAGTGTCAGTGAGTGTGTCAGTGAGTGTGTCAGTGAGAGTGTCAGTGTCAGTGAGGTGTCAGTGAGAGTGTCAGTGAGAGTGTCAGTGAGTGTCAGTGAGAGTGTCGATGAGATTGTCAGTGAGAGTGTCAGTGTCAGTGAGAGTGTCAGTGTCAGTGAGAGTTTCGATGAGATTGTCAGGAAGAGTGTCAGTGTCATTGAGAGTGTCAGTGAGAGTGTCAGTGTTAGTGAGAGTGTCAGTGAGAGTGTCAGTGTCAGTGAGAGTGTCAGTCTCAGTGTGAGTGTCAGTATGAGTGTCAGTGAGAGTGTCAGTGAGAGTGTCAGTGAGAGTGTCAGTTTCAGTGAGAGTCAGTGAGAGTGTCAGTTTCAGTGAGAGTTTCAGTGAGAGTGTCAGTGAGAGTGTCAGTGAGAGTGTCAGCGAGTGTCAGTGTCAGTGAGAGTGTCAGTGAGAGTGTCAGTGTCAGTGAGAGTGTCAGTGAGAGTGTGAGTGTGAGTGTTAGTGAGAGTGTCAGTGAGAGTGTCAGTGTCAGTGAGAGTGTCAGTCTCAGTGTGAGTGTCAGTATGAGTGTCAGTTTCAGTGAGAGTGTCAGTGAGAGTGTCAGTGAGAGTGTCAGTTTCAGTGAGAGTGTCAGTGAGAGTGTCAGTGAGAGTGTCAGCGAGTGTCAGTGTCAGTGAGAGTGTCAGTGAGAGTGTCAGTGTCAGTGAGAGTGTCAGTGAGAGTGTGAGTGTGAGTGTCAGTGAGAGTGTCAGTGAGAGTGTCAGTGAGAGTGTCAGTGAGCGTCAGTGAGTGTCAGTGTGAGTCTCAGTGTCAGTGAGAATGTCAGTGAGAGTGTCGATGAGATTGTCAGTGAGAGTGTCAGTGTCAGTGAGTGTGTCAGTGAGTGTTTCAGTGAGAGTGTAAGTGAAAGTGGCAGTGAGAGTGTCAGTGAGAGTTTCAGTGAGAGTGTGAGTGTCAGTGAGAGTGTCAGTTTCAATGAGAGTGTCAGTGAGAGTGACTGTGTCAGTGTCAGTGAGAGTGTCAGTTTCAATGAGAGTGTCAGTGAGAGTGTCAGTGAGAGTGTCAGTGTCAGTGTGAGTGTCAGTGAGTGTGAGTGAGAGTGTGAGTGAGAGTGTCAGTGTCAGTGGGAGTGTCAGTGAGAGTGTCAGTGAGAGTGTCAGTGAGAGTGTCAGTGAGAGTGTCAGTGAGTGTGTCAGTGAGAGTGTAAACGAGTGTCAGTGAGAGTGTCAGTCAGTGTAAGTGAGAGTTTCAGTGAGTGTCAGTGCCCATGAGAGTGTAAGTGAGAGTGTCAGTTTCAGTGTGTGTCTGTGAGAGTGTCAGTGCCAGTGAGTGTGTCAGTGAGTGTGTCAGTGAGTGTGTCAGTGAGTGTGTCAGTGAGTGTTTCAGTGAGAGTGTCAGTGAGAGTGTAAGTGAAAGTGTCAGTGAGAGTGTCAGTGGGAGTTTCAGTGAGAGTGTGAGTGTCAGTCATAGTGTCAGTTTCAATGAGAGTGTCAGTAAGAGTGTCAGTGTCAGTGAGAGTGTCAGTGAGTATGAGTGAGAGTGTGAGTGAGAGTGAGAGTGTCAGTGTCAGTGGGAGTGTCAGTGAGAGTGTCAGTGAGAGTGTCAGTGAGGGTGTCAGTGAGAGTGTCAGTGAGGGTGTCAGTGAGTGTGTCAGTGAGAGTGTCAGTGAGAGTGTCAGTGAGTGTCAGTGAGAGTGTAAGTGCAAATGTCAGTGTCAGAGAGTGTGTCAGTGAGAGTGTCAGTGAAAGTGTCAGTGAAAGTGTCAGTGAGAGTGTCAGTGAGTGTCAGTGAGAGTGTAAGTGGGATTGTCAGTGTCAGAGAGAGTGTCAGTGAGAGTGTCAGTGAGAGTGTCAGTGAGAGTGTCAGTGAGAGTGTCAGTGTCAGTGAGAGTGTCAGTGTCAGTGAGAGTGTCAGTGAGTGTGAGTGAGAGTGTCAGTGAGTGTGCCAGTGAGTGTGCCAGTGAGTGTGTCAGTGTCAGTGAGTGTGTCAATGAGTGTCAGTGAGAGTGTTAGTGAGAGTGTCAGTGTGTGTCGGTGAGAGTTTCAGTGAGAGTGTCAGTGAGAGTGTCAGTGAGAGTCGCTGTTTCAGTGTGTCAGTGAGAGTGTCAGTGAGAGTGTCCATGAGAGTGTGAGTGAGAGTGTGAGGGAGAGTGCCAGTGATTGTGTCAGTGAGTGTCAGTGAGAGTGTCAGTGAGTGTCAGTGAGTGTGAGTGAGAGTGTCAGTGAGAGTGTCAGTGAGAGTGTCAGTAAGGGTGTCAGTAAGTGTGTCAGTGAATGTGTCAGTGAGTGGGTCAGTGAGAGTGTCAGTGTCAGTGAGAGTGTCAGTTAGAGTGTCAGTGAGTGTCAGTGAGTGTCAGTGAGAGTGTCAGTTGTAGTATCAGTGAGAGTGTCAGTGAGTATCAGTGAGAGTGTCAGTGAGAGTGTCAGTGTCAGTGAGTATCAATGAGAGTGCCAGTGAGATTGTCAGTGTCAGTGAGAGTGTCAGTAAGAGTGTCAGTGTCAGTGAGAGTGTCAGTGTCAGTGAGAGTGTCAGTGTCAGTGAGAGTGTCAGTGTGAGTGTCAGTGAGAGTTTCAGTGATGGTGTCAGTGAGAATGTCAGAGAGAGTGTCAGTGAGTGTCAGTGAGAGTGTCAGTGTCAGCGTGAGTGTCAGTGAGTGTGAGTGAGAGTGTGAGTGAGAGTGTCAGTGTCAGTGGGAGTGTCAGTGAGAGTGTCAGTGAGAGTGCCAGTTTCAATGAGAGTGTCAGTGAGAGTGTCAGTGAGAGTGTCAGTGTCAGTGTGAGTGTGAGTGAGAGTGTGAGTGAGAGTGTCAGTGTCAGTGGGAGTGTCAGTGAGATTGTCAGTGAGAGTGTCAGTGAGAGTGTCAGTGAAAGTGTCAGTGAGAGTGTCAGTGAGTGTGTCAGTGAGAGTGTAAGTGAGTGTCAGTGAGAGTGTCAGTCAGTGTCAGAGTGAGTGTCAGTGAGTGTGAGTGAGAGTGTGAGTGAGAGTGTCAGTGTCAGTGAGAGTGTCAGTGAGAGTGTCAGTTTCAATGAGAGTGTCAGTGTCAGTGTGAGTGTCAGTGAGTGTGAGTGAGAGTGTGAGTGAGAGTGTCAGTGGGAGTGTGAGTGAGAGTGTCAGTGAGAGTGTCAGTGAGAGTGTCAGTGAGAGTGTCAGTGAAAGTGTCAGTGAGAGTGTCAGTGAGTGTGTCAGTGAGAGTGTAAGTGAGTGTCAGTGAGAGTGTCAGTCAGTGTCAGTGAGAGTTTCAGTGAGTGTCAGTGCCCGTGAGAGTGTAAGTGAGAGTATCAGTTTCAGTGTGTGTCTGTGAGAGTGTCAGTGTCAGTGAGTGTGTCAGTGAGTGTGTTAGTGAGTGTGTCAGTGAGTGTGTCAGTGAGTGTGTCAGTGAGTGTTTCAGTGAGAGTGTCAGTGAGAGTGTAAGTGAAAGTGTCAGTGAGAGTGTCAGTGGGAGTTTCAGTGAGAGTGTGAGTGTCAGTGAGAGTGTCAGTTTCAATGAGAGTGTCAGTAAGAGTGTCAGTGTCAGTGAGAGTGTCAATGAGATTGTCAGTGAGAGTGTCAGTGTCAGTGAGAGTGTCAGTGAGAGTGTCAGTGTTAGTGAGTGTCAGTGTCAGCGTCAGTGAGAGTGTCAGTGAGAGTGTCAGTGAGAGTGTGAGTGTCAGTGAGAGTGCCAGTGAGAGTGTCAGTTTCAGTGAGAGTGTCAGTGAGAGTGTCAGTGAGAGTGTCAGATCGTGTGAGAGTGTGAGTGAGAGTGTCAGTGAGAGTGTCGATGAGATTGTCAGTGAGAGTGTGAGTGTCAGTGAGAGTGTCAGTGTCAGTGAGAGTTTCAATGAGATTGTCAGGAAGAGTGTCAGTGTCATTGAGAGTGTCAGTGAGAGTGTCAGTGTTAGTGAGAGTGTCAGTGAGAGTGTCAGTGTCAGTGAGAGTGTCAGTCTCAGTGTGAGTGTCAGTATGAGTGTCAGTGAGAGTGTCACTGAGAGTGTCAGTTTCAGTGAGAGTCAGTGAGAGTGTCAGTTTCAGTGAGAGTGTCAGTGAGAGTGTCAGTGAGAGTGTCAGCGAGTGTCAGTGTCAGTGAGAGTGTCAGTGAGAGTGTCAGTGTCAGTGAGTGTCAGTGAGAGTGTGAGTGTGAGTGTCAGTGAGAGTGTCAGTGAGAGTGTCAGTGAGAGTGTCAGTGAGCGTCAGTGAGTGTCAGTGAGAGTGTCAGTGTCAGTGAGAATGTCAGTGAGAGTGTCGATGAGATTGTCAGTGAGAGTGTCAGTGTCAGTGAGTGTGTCAGTGAGTATGAGTGAGAGTGTGAGTGAGAGTGAGAGTGTCAGTGTCAGTGGGAGTGTCAGTGAGAGTGTCAGTGAGAGTGTCAGTGAGAGTTTCAGTGAAAGTGTGAGTGTCAGTGAGAGTGTCAGTTTCAATGAGAGTGTCAGTGAGAGTGTCAGTGTCAGTGAGAGTGTCAGTTTCAATGAGAGTGTCAGTGAGAGTGTCAGTGTGAGTGTGAGTGTGAGTGTGAGTGTCAGTGAGTGTGAGTGAGAGTGTCAGTGTCAGTGGGAGTGTCAGTGAGAGTGTCAGTGAGAGTGTCAGTGAGAGTGTCAGTGAGTGTGTCAGTGAGTGTGTCAGTGAGAGTGTAAGTGAGTGTCAGTGAGAGTGTCAGTCAGTGTCAGTGAGAGTTTCAGTGAGTGTCAGTGCCCGTGAGAGTGTAAGTGAGAGTGTAAGTTTCAGTGTGTGTCTGTGAGAGTGTCAGTGTCAGTGAGTGTGTCAGTGAGTGTGTCAGCGAGTGTGTCAGGGAGTGTTTCAGTGAGAGTGTCCGGGAGAGTGTAAGTGAAAGTGTCAGTGAGAGTGTCAGTTTCAATGAGAGTGTCAGTAAGAGTGTCAGTGTCAGTGAGAGTGTCAGTGAGTATGAGTGAGATTGTGAGTGAGAGTGAGAGTGTCAGTGTCAGTGGGAGTGTCAGTGAGAGTGTCAGTGAGAGTGAGAGTGTCAGTGAGGGTGTCAGTGAGAGTGTCAGTGAGGGTGTCAGTGAGTGTGTCAGTGAGAGTGTCAGTGAGAGTGTCAGTGAGTGTCAGTGAGAGTGTAAGTGAGAATGTCAGTGTCAGAGAGGGTGTCAGTGAGAGTGTCAGTGAAAGTGTCAGTGAGAGTGTCAGTGAGAGTGTCAGTGAGTGTCAGTGAGAGTGTAAGTGGGAATGTCAGTGTCAGAGAGAGTGTCAGTGAGTGTCAGTGAGAGTGTCAGTGAGAGTGTCAGTGTCAGTGAGAGTGTCAATGTCAGTGAGAGTGTCAGTGAGTGTGAGTGAGAGTGTCAGTGAGCGTGTCAGTGAGTGTGCCAGTGAGTGTGTCAGTGTCAGTGAGTGTGTCAATGAGTGTCAGTGAGAGTGTTAGTGAGAGTGTCAGTGTGTGTCGGTGAGAGTTTCAGTGAGAGTGTCAGTGAGAGTGTCAGTGAGAGTCCCAGTTTCAGTGTGTCAGTGAGAGTGTCAGTGAGAGTGTCCATGAGAGTGTGAGTGGGAGTGTGAGGGAGAGTGCCAGTGAGTGTGTCAGTGAGTGTCATTGAGAGTGTCAGTGAGTGTGAGTGAGAGTGTCAGTGTCAGTGAGAGTGTCAGTGAGAGTGCCAGTGAGGGTGTCAGTAGGTGTGTCAGTGAATGTGTCAGTGAGTGGGTCAGTGAGAGTGTCAGTGTCAGTGAGAGTGTCAGTTAGAGTGTCAGTGAGAGTGTCAGTGAGTGTCAGTGAGAGTGTCAGTGAGAGTGTCAGTTGTAGTATCAGTGAGAGTGTCAGTGAGTATCAGTGAGAGTGTCAGTGAGAGTGTCAGTGAGTGTCAATGAGAGTGCCAGTGAGATTGTCAGTGTCAGTGAGAGTGTCAGTAAGAGTGTCAGTGTCAGTGAGAGTGTCAGTGTCAGTGAGAGTGTCAGTGTGAGTGTGAGTGTGAGTGTCAGTGAGAGTGTCAGTGAGAGTGTCAGTGAGAGTGTCAGTGAGAGTCCCAGTTTCAGTGTGTCAGTGAGAGTGTCAGTGAGAGTGTCCATGAGAGTGTGAGTGGGAGTGTGAGGGAGAGTGCCAGTGAGTGTGTCAGTGAGTGTCATTGAGAGTGTCAGTGAGTGTAAGTGAGTGTGAGTGAGAGTGTCAGTGTCAGTGAGAGTGTCAGTGAGAGTGCCAGTGAGGGTGTCAGTAGGTGTGTCAGTGAATGTGTCAGTGAGTGGGTCAGTGAGAGTGTCAGTGTCAGTGAGAGTGTCAGTTAGAGTGTCAGTGAGAGTGTCAGTGAGTGTCAGTGAGAGTGTCAGTGAGAGTGTCAGTTGTAGTATCAGTGAGAGTGTCAGTGAGTATCAGTGAGAGTGTCAGTGAGAGTGTCAGTGAGTGTCAATGAGAGTGCCAGTGAGATTGTCAGTGTCAGTGAGAGTGTCAGTAAGAGTGTCAGTGTCAGTGAGAGTGTCAGTGTCAGTGAGAGTGTCAGTGTGAGTGTGAGTGTGAGTGTGAGTGTCAGTGAGAGTGTCAGTGATGGTGTCAGTGAGAATGTCAGTGAGAGTGTCAGTGAGTGTCAGTGAGTGTCAGTGAGAGTGTCAGTGATGGTGTCAGTGAGAATGTCAGTGAGAGTGTCAGAGTGAGTGTCAGTGAGTGTGAGTGAGAGTGTGAGTGAGAGTGTCAGTGAGAGTGTCAGTGAGAGTGTCAGTGTCAGAGTGAGTGTCAGTGAGTGTGAGTGAGAGTGTGAGTGAGAGTGTCAGTGTCAGTGGGAGTGTCAGTGAGAGTGTCAGTTTCAATGAGAGTGTCAGTGTCAGTGTGAGTGTCAGTGAGTGTGAGTGAGAGTGTGAGTGAGAGTGTCAGTGTCAGTGGGAGTGTCAGTGAGAGTGTCAGTGAGAGTGTCAGTGAGAGTGTCAGTGAGAGTGTCAGTGAAAGTGTCAGTGAGAGTGTCAGTGAGTGTGTCAGTGAGAGTGTAAGTGAGTGTCAGTGAGAGTGTCAGTCAGTGTCAGTGAGAGTTTCAGTGAGTGTCAGTGCCCGTGAGAGTGTAACTGAGAGTGTCAGTTTCAGTGTGTGTCTGTGAGAGTGTCAGTGTCAGTGAGTGTGTCAGTGAGTGTGTCAGTGAGTGTGTCAGTGAGTGTGTCAGTGAGTGTGTCAGTGAGTGTTTCAGTGAGAGTGTCAGTGAGAGTGTAAGTGAAAGTGTCAGTGAGAGTGTCAGTGGGAGTTTCAGTGAGAGTGTGAGTGTCAGTGAGAGTGTCAGTTTCAATGAGAGTGTCAGTAAGAGTGTCAGTGTCAGTGAGAGTGTCAATGAGATTGTCAGTGAGAGTGTCAGTGTCAGTGAGAGTGTCAGTGAGAGTGGCAGTGTTAGTGAGAGTGTCAGTGTCAGCGTCAGTGAGAGTGTCAGTGAGAGTGTCAGTGAGAGTGTGAGTGTCAGTGAGAGTGCCAGTGAGAGTGTCAGTTTCAGTGAGAGTGTCAGTGAGAGTGTCAGTGAGAGTGTCAGTGTGTGTGAGAGTGTGAGTGAGAGTGCCAGTGAGAGTGTCAGTGAGAGTGTCAGTGAGTGTGTCAGTGAGTGTGTCAGTGAGAGTGTCAGTGTCAGTGAGGTGTCAGTGAGAGTGTCAGTGAGAGTGTCAGTGAGTGTCAGTGAGAGTGTCGATGAGATTGTTAGTGAGAGTATCAGTGTCAGTGAGAGTGTCAGTGTCAGTGAGAGTTTCGATGAGATTGTCAGGAAGAGTGTCAGTGTCATTGAGAGTGTCAGTGAGAGTGTCAGTGTTAGTGAGAGTGTCAGTGAGAGTGTCAGTGTCAGAGAGAGTGTCAGTGAGTGTCAGTGAGAGTGTCAGTGAGAGTGTCAGTGTCAGTGAGAGTGTCAATGTCAGTGAGAGTGTCAGTGAGTGTGAGTGAGAGTGTCAGTGAGTGTGTCAGTGAGTGTGCCAGTGAGTGTGTCAGTGTCAGTGAGTGTGTCAATGAGTGTCAGTGAGAGTGTTAGTGAGAGTGTCAGTGTGTGTCGGTGAGAGTTTCAGTGAGAGTGTCAGTGAGAGTGTCAGTGAGAGTCCCAGTTTCAGTGTGTCAGTGAGAGTGTCAGTGAGAGTGTCCATGAGAGTGTGAGTGAGAGTGTGAGGGAGAGTGCCAGTGAGTGTGTCAGTGAGTGTCATTGAGAGTGTCAGTGAGTGTAAGTGAGTGTGAGTGAGAGTGTCAGTGTCAGTGAGAGTGTCAGTGAGAGTGCCAGTGAGGGTGTCAGTAGGTGTGTCAGTGAATGTGTCAGTGAGTGGGTCAGTGAGAGTGTCAGTGTCAGTGAGAGTGTCAGTTAGAGTGTCAGTGAGAGTGTCAGTGAGTGTCAGTGAGAGTGTCAGTGAGAGTGTCAGTGAGAGTGTCAGTGAGAGTGTCAGTTGTAGTATCAGTGAGAGTGTCAGTGAGTATCAGTGAGAGTGTCAGTGAGAGTGTCAGTGAGTGTCAATGAGAGTGCCAGTGAGATTGTCAGTGTCAGTGAGAGTGTCAGTAAGAGTGTCAGTGTCAGTGAGAGTGTCAGTGTGAGTGTGAGTGTGAGTGTGAGTGTCAGTGAGAGTGTCAGTGATGGTGTCAGTGAGAATGTCAGTGAGAGTGTCAGTGAGTGTCAGTGAGTGTCAGTGAGAGTGTCAGTGATGGTGTCAGTGAGAATGTCAGTGAGAGTGTCAGTGTCAGAGTGAGTGTCAGTGAGTGTGAGTGAGAGTGTGAGTGAGAGTGTCAGTGAGAGTGTCAGTGAGAGTGTCAGTGTCAGAGTGAGTGTCAGTGAGTGTGAGTGAGAGTGTGAGTGAGAGTGTCAGTGTCAGTGGGAGTGTCAGTGAGAGTGTCAGTTTCAATGAGAGTGTCAGTGTCAGTGTGAGTGTCAGTGAGTGTGAGTGAGAGTGTGAGTGAGAGTGTCAGTGTCAGTGGGAGTGTCAGTGAGAGTGTCAGTGAGAGTGTCAGTGAGAGTGTCAGTGAGAGTGTCAGTGAAAGTGTCAGTGAGAGTGTCAGTGAGAGTGTCAGTGAGAGTGTAAGTGAGTGTCAGTGAGAGTGTCAGTCAGTGTCAGTGAGAGTTTCAGTGAGTGTCAGTGCCCGTGAGAGTGTAACTGAGAGTGTCAGTTTCAGTGTGTGTCTGTGAGAGTGTCAGTGTCAGTGAGTGTGTCAGTGAGTGTGTCAGTGAGTGTGTCAGTGAGTGTGTCAGTGAGTGTTTCAGTGAGAGTGTCAGTGAGAGTGTAAGTGAAAGTGTCAGTGAGAGTGTCAGTGGGAGTTTCAGTGAGAGTGTGAGTGTCAGTGAGAGTGTCAGTTTCAATGAGAGTGTCAGTAAGAGTGTCAGTGTCAGTGAGAGTGTCAATGAGATTGTCAGTGAGAGTGTCAGTGTCAGTGAGAGTGTCAGTGAGAGTGGCAGTGTTAGTGAGAGTGTCAGTGTCAGCGTCAGTGAGAGTGTCAGTGAGAGTGTCAGTGAGAGTGTGAGTGTCAGTGAGAGTGCCAGTGAGAGTGTCAGTTTCAGTGAGAGTGTCAGTGAGAGTGTCAGTGAGAGTGTCAGTGTGTGTGAGAGTGTGAGTGAGAGTGCCAGTGAGAGTGTCAGTGAGAGTGTCAGTGAGTGTGTCAGTGAGTGTGTCAGTGAGAGTGTCAGTGTCAGTGAGGTGTCAGTGAGAGTGTCAGTGAGAGTGTCAGTGAGTGTCAGTGAGAGTGTCGATGAGATTGTTAGTGAGAGTGTCAGTGTCAGTGAGAGTGTCAGTGTCAGTGAGAGTTTCGATGAGATTGTCAGGAAGAGTGTCAGTGTCATTGAGAGTGTCAGTGAGAGTGTCAGTGTTAGTGAGAGTGTCAGTGAGAGTGTCAGTGTCAGTGAGAGTGTCAGTCTCAGTGTGAGTGTCAGTATGAGTGTCAGTGAGAGTGTCAGTGAGAGTGTCAGTTTCAGTGAGAGTCAGTGAGAGTGTCAGTTTCAGTGAGAGTGTCAGTGAGAGTGTCAGTGAGAGTGTCAGCGAGTGTCAGTGTCAGCGAGAGTGTCAGTGAGAGTGTCAGTGTCAGTGAGAGTGTCAGTGAGAGTGTGAGTGTGAGTGTCAGTGAGAGTGTCAGTGAGAGTGTCAGTGAGAGTGTCAGTGAGAGTGTCAGTGAGAGTGTCAGTGAGCATCAGTGAGTGTCAGTGTGAGTGTCAGTGTCAGTGAGAATGTCAGTGAGAGTGTCGATGAGATTGTCAGTGAGAGTGTCAGTGTCAGTGAGTGTGTCAGTGAGTGTTTCAGTGAGAGTGTAAGTGAAAGTGGCAGTGAGAGTGTCAGTGAGAGTTTCAGTGAGAGTGTGAGTGTCAGTGAGAGTGTCAGTTTCAATGAGAGTGTCAGTGAGAGTGACTGTGTCAGTGTCAGTGAGAGTGTCAGTTTCAATGAGAGTGTCAGTGAGAGTGTCAGTGAGAGTGTCAGTGTCAGTGTGAGTGTCAGTGAGTGTGAGTGAGAGTGTGAGTGAGAGTGTCAGTGTCAGTGGGAGTGTCAGTGAGAGTGTCAGTGAGAGTGTCAGTGAGAGTGTCAGTGAGAGTGTCAGTGAGTGTGTCAGTGAGAGTGTAAACGAGTGTCAGTGAGAGTGTCAGTCAGTGTCAGTGAGAGTTTCAGTGAGTGTCAGTGCCCATGAGAGTGTAAGTGAGAGTGTCAGTTTCAGTGTGTGTCTGTGAGAGTGTCAGTGCCAGTGAGTGTGTCAGTGAGTGTGTCAGTGAGTGTGTCAGTGAGTGTTTCAGTGAGAGTGTCAGTGAGAGTGTCAGTGAGAGTGTCAGTGGGAGTTTCAGTGGGAGTTTCAGTGAGAGTGTGAGTGTCAGTGATAGTGTCAGTTTCAATGAGAGTGTCAGTAAGAGTGTCAGTGTCAGTGAGAGTGTCAGTGAGTATGAGTGAGAGTGTGAGTGAGAGTGAGAGTGTCAGTGTCAGTGGGAGTGTCAGTGAGAGTGTCAGTGAGAGTGTCAGTGAGGGTGTCAGTGAGAGTGTCAGTGAGGGTGTCAGTGAGTGTGTCAGTGAGAGTGTCAGTGAGAGTGTCAGTGAGTGTCAGTGAGAGTGTAAGTGCAAATGTCAGTGTCAGAGAGTGTGTCAGTGAGAGTGTCAGTGAAAGTGTCAGTGAAAGTGTCAGTGAGAGTGTCAGTGAGTGTCAGTGAGAGTGTAAGTGGGATTGTCAGTGTCAGAGAGAGTGTCAGTGAGAGTGTCAGTGAGAGTGTCAGTGAGAGTGTCAGTGTCAGTGAGAGTGTCAGTGTCAGTGAGAGTGTCAGTGAGTGTGAGTGAGAGTGTCAGTGAGTGTGCCAGTGAGTGTGCCAGTGAGTGTGCCAGTGTCAGTGAGTGTGTCAATGAGTGTCAGTGAGTGTTAGTGAGAGTGTCAGTGTGTGTCGGTGAGAGTTTCAGTGAGAGTGTCAGTGAGAGTGTCAGTGAGAGTCCCAGTTTCAGTGTGTCAGTGAGAGTGTCAGTGAGAGTGTCCATGAGAGTGTGAGTGAGAGTGTGAGGGAGAGTGCCAGTGATTGTGTCAGTGAGTGTCAGTGAGAGTGTCAGTGAGTGTCAGTGAGTGTGAGTGAGAGTGTCAGTGTCAGTGAGAGTGTCAGTGAGAGTGTCAGTAAGGGTGTCAGTGAATGTGTCAGTGAGTGGGTCAGTGAGAGTGTGAGTGTCAGTGAGAGTGTCAGTTAGAGTGTCAGTGAGTGTCAGTGAGTGTCAGTGAGAGTGTCAGTTGTAGTATCAGTGAGAGTGTCAGTGAGTATCACTGAGAGTGTCAGTGAGAGTGTCAGTGAGTATCAATGAGAGTGCCAGTGAGATTGTCAGTGTCAGTGAGAGTGTCAGTAAGAGTGTCAGTGTCAGTGAGAGTGTCAGTGTCAGTGAGAGTGTCAGTGTCAGTGAGAGTGTCAGTGTGAGTGTCAGTGAGAGTTTCAGTGATGGTGTCAGTGAGAATGTCAGTGAGAGTGTCAGTGAGTGTCAGTGAGAGTGTCAGTGTCAGTGTGAGTGTCAGTGAGTGTGAGTGAGAGTGTGAGTGAGAGTGTCAGTGTCAGTGGGAGTGTCAGTGAGAGTGTCAGTGAGAGTGTCAGTTTCAATGAGAGTGTCAGTGAGAGTGTCAGTGAGAGTGTCAGTGTCAGTGTGAGTGTCAGTGAGTGTGAGTGAGAGTGTGAGTGAGAGTGTCAGTGTCAGTGGGAGTGTCAGTGAGATTGTCAGTGAGAGTGTCAGTGAGAGTGTCAGTGAAAGTGTCAGTGAGAGTGTCAGTGAAAGTGTCAGTGAGAGTGTCAGTGAAAGTGTCAGTGAGAGTGTCAGTGAGTGTGTCAGTGAGAGTGTAAGTGAGTGTCAGTGAGAGTGTCAGTCAGTGTCAGTGAGAGTTTCAGTGAGTGTCAGTGCCCGTGAGAGTGTAAGTGAGAGTGTCAGTTTCAGTGTGTGTCTGTGAGAGTGTCAGTGTCAGTGAGTGTGTCAGTGAGTGTGTCATTGAGTGTGTCAGTGAGTGTGTCAGTGAGTGTGTCAGTGAGTGTGTCAGAGAGTGTCAGTGAGAGTGTAAGTGAAAGTGTCAGTGAGAGTGTCAGTGGGAGTTTCAGTGAGAGTGTGAGTGTCAGTGAGAGTGTCAGTTTCAATGAGAGTGTCAGTAAGAGTGTCAGTGTCAGTGAGAGTGTCAGTGAGTATGAGTGAGAGTGTGAGTGAGAGTGAGAGTGTCAGTGTCAGTGGGAGTGTCAGTGAGAGTGTCAGTGAGAGTGTCAGTGAGAGTGTCAGTGAGGGTGTCAGTGAGAGTGTCAGTGAGAGTGTCAGTGAGAGTGTCAGTGAGGGTGTCAGTGAGAGTGTCAGTGAGTGTCAGTGAGAGTGTAAGTGAGAATGTCAGTGTCAGAGAGTGTGTCAGTGAGAGTGTCAGTGAAAGTGTCAGTGAGAGTGTCAGTGAGAGTGTCAGTGAGTGTCAGTGAGAGTGTAAGTGGGAATGTCAGTGTCAGTGAGAGTGTCAGTGAGAGTGTCAGTGAGAGTGTCAGTGAGAATGTCAGTGAGAGTGTCAGTGAGTGTGTCAGTGAGTGTGCCAGTGAATGTGTCAGTGTCAGTGAGTGTGTCAATGAGTGTCAGTGAGAGTGTCAGTGAGTGTTAGTGAGAGTGTCAGTGTGTGTCGGTGAGAGTTTCAGTGAGAGTGTCAGTGTCAGTGAGAGTGTCAGTTAGAGTGTCAGTTAGAGTGTCAGTGAGTGTCAGTGAGAGTGTCAGTGAGTGTCAGTGAGAGTGTCAGTTGTAGTATCAGTGAGAGTGTCAGTGAGTATCAGTGAGAGTGTCAGTGAGAGTGTCAGTGAGTGTCAATGAGAGTGCCAGTGAGATTGTCAGTGTCAGTGAGAGTGTCAGTAAGAGTGTCAGTGTCAGTGAGAGTGTCAGTGTCAGTGAGAGTGTGAGTGTGAGTGTCAGTGAGAGTGTCAGTGATGGTGTCAGTGAGAATGTCAGTGAGAGTGTCAGTGAGTGTCAGTGAGAGTGTCCATGTCAGTGAGAATGTCAGTAAGAGTGTCGATGAGATTGACAGTGAAAGTGTCAGTGTCAGTGAGAGTGTCAGTGAGAGTGTCAGTGAGAGTGTCAGTGAGAGTGTCAGTGTTAGTGAGAGTGTCAGTGAGAACGTCAGTGTCAGTGAGAGTGTCAGTGTCAGTGAGAGTGTCAGTGAGAGTGTCGATGAGATTGTCAGTGAGAGTGTCCATGTCAGTGAGAGTGTCTGAGTGTCAGTGAGAGTGTCAGTGTTAGTGAGAGTGTCAGTGAGAGTGTCAGTGTCAGCGTCAGTGAGAGTGTCAGTGAGAGTGTCAGTGAGAGTGTCAGTGAGTGTGTCAGTGTCAGTGAGAGTGTCAGTGAGTGTGTCAGTGAGTGTATCAGTGAGTGTGTCAGTGATTGTGTCAGTGAGTGTTTCAGTGTGAAATTCAGTGAGAGTGTGAGTGTCAGTGAGAGTGTCAGTTTCAGTGAGAGTGTCAGTGAGAGTTTCAGTGAGAGTGTCAGTGAGAGTGTCAGTGTCAGTGAGAGTGTCAGTGAGTGTGAGTGAGAGTGTCTGTTTCAGTGAGAGTGTCATGAGAGTGTGAGTGAGGATGTCAGTGAGTGTGTCAATGAGAGTGTCAGTGTCAGTGAGAGTGTCAGTGTGAGTGTCAGTGTGAGTGTCAGTTAGAGTGTCAGTGAGAGTGTCAGTTTCAGTGAGAGTGTCAGTGAGAGTGTGAGAGTGTCAGCGAGAGTGTCAGTTTCAGTGAGAGTGTCAGTGAGAGTGTCACTGAGAGTGTCAGTGAGAGTTTCAGTGTCAGTGAGAGTGTCAGTGAATGTGAAAGAGAGTGTCAGTAAGTGTGTCAGTGAGTGTGCCAGTCAGTCTGTCAGTGAAAGTGTCAGTGTCAGTGAGAGTGTCAGTGAGTGTGCCAGTGAGTGTGCCAGTGTCAGTGAGAGTGTCAGTGAGAGTGTCAGTGAGTGTCAGTGAGAGTGTCAGTGAGTGTCAGTGAGAGTGTCAGTGTGTGTCAGTGAGAGTTTCAGTGAGAGTGTCAGTTTCAGTGCCAGTGTCAGTTAGTGTCAGTGAGAGTGTCAGTGAGAGTGTCAGTGAGAGTGTCAGTGAGTGTGAGTGAGAGTGTCAGTGAGTGTGTCAGTGAGTGTCAGTGAGTGTGTCAGTGAGTGTGTCAGGTAGTGTGTCAGTGAGTGTGTCAGTGAGTGTTTCAGTGAGAGTGTCAGTGAGAGTGTAAGTGAAAGTGTCAGTGAGAGTGTCAGTGAGAGTTTCAGTGAGAGTGTGAGTGTCAGTGAGAGTGTCAGTTTAAATGAGAGTGTCAGCGAGAGTGTCAGTGTCAGTGAGAGTGTCAGTGAGTGTGAGTGAGAGTGTGAGTGAGAGTGCCAGTGTCAGTGAGAGTGTCAGTGAGAGTGTCGGTGAGAGTGTCAGTGAGGGTGTCAGTGAGGGTGTCAGTGAGTGTGTCAGAGAGTGTGTCAGAGAGTGTGTCAGGTAGTGTGTCAGTGAAAGTGTCAGTGAGAGTGTCAGTGAGAGTGTCAGTGAGAGTGTCAGTGAGAGTGTCAGTGAGTGTCAGTGAGGTGTAAGTGAGAATGTCAGTGTCAGAGAGCGTGTCAGTGAGAGTGTCAGTGAGAGTGTCAGTGAGAGTGTCAGTGAGAGTGTCAGTTTCAGTGAGAGTGTCAGTGTCATTGAGAGTGTCAGTGAGTGTGTCAGTGAGTGTGCCAGTGAGTGTGTCAGTGTCAGTGAGTGTCAGTGAGTGTGTCAATGAGTGTCAGTGAGAGTGTCAGTGAGTGTCAGTGAGAGTGTCAGTGTGTGTCGGTGAGAGTTTCAGTGTGAGTGTCAGTGAGAGTGTCAGTGAGAGTGTCCGTGAGAGTGTGAGTGAGAGTGTGAGGGTAAGTGTCAGTGAGTGTGTCAGTGAGTGTCAGTGAGAGTGTCAGTGAGTGTCAGTGAGTGTGCCAGTGAGAGTGTCAGTTTCAGTAAGAGTGTCAGTGAGAGTGTCAGTGAGAGTGTCAGTGAGAATGTCAGTGCGTGTGAGAGTGTGAGTGAGAGTGTCAGTGTGAGTGAGAGTGTCAGTGAGTGTGTCAGTGAGTGTGTCAATGAGACTGTCAGTGTCAGTGAGGTGTCAGTGAGAGTGTTAGTGAGAGTGTCAGTGAGTGTCAGTGAGAGTGTCAGTGAGTGTGTCAGTGAGTGTCAGTGAGAGTGTCAGTCAGTGTCAGTGAGAGTTTTAGTGAGTGTCAGTGTCAGTGAGAGTGTAAGTGAGAGTGCCAGTTTCAGTGTGTGTCTATGAGAGTGTCAGTGTCAGTGAGTGTGTCAATGAGTGTGTCAGTGAGTGTGTCAGTGAGTGTTTCAGTGAGAGTGTCAGTGAGAGTGTAAGTGAAAGTGTCAGTGAGAGTGTCAGTGAGAGTTTCAGTGAGAGTGTGAGTGTCAGTGAGAGTGTCAGTTTAAATGAGAGTGTCAGTGAGAGTGTCAGTGAGAGTGTCAGTGTCAGTGAGTGTGAGTGAGAGTGTGAGTGAGAGTGTCAGTGTCAGTGAGAGTGTCAGTGAGTGTGTCAGTGAGTGTGTCAGTGAGAGTGTGAGTGTCAGTGAGAGTTTCAGTGAGAGTGTCAGTGAGAGTGTCAGTGAGTGTGAGTGAGAGTGTCAGTGAGTGTGTCAGTGAGTGTCAGTGAGAGTGTCAGTCAGTGTCAGTGAGAGTTTTAGTGAGTGTCAGTGTCAGTGAGAGTGTAAGTGAGAGTGTCAGTTTCATTGTGTGTCTGTGAGAGTGTCAGTGAGTGTGTCAGTGAGTGTGTCATTGAGTGTGTCAGTGAGTGTTTCAGTGAGAGTGTCAGTGAGAATGTAAGTGAAAGTGTCAGTGAGAGTGTCAGTGAGAGTTTCAGTGAGAGTGTGAGTGTCAGTGAGAGTGTCAGTTTAAATGAGAGTGTCAGTGAGAGTGTCAGTGAGAGTGTCAGTGTCAGTGAGAGTGTCAGTGAGTGAGAGTGTGAGTGAGAGTGTCAGTGTCAGTGAGAGTGTCAATGAGAGTGTCAGTGAGAGTGTCAGTGAGAGTGTCAGTGAGAATGTCAGTGAGGGTGTCAGTGAAAGTGTCAGAGAGTGTGTCAGAGAGTGTGTCAGTGAGTGTCAGTGAGTGTGCCAGTGAGAGTGTCGGTGTGAGTGTCAGTGAGAGTGTCAGTGAGAGTGTCAGTGAGAGTGTCAGTGAGAGTGTCAGTGAGAGTGTCAGTGAGAGTGTCAGTGAGAGTGTCTGTGAGAGTGTCTGTGAGAGTGTGAGTGAGAGTGTGAGGGTAAGTGTGAGTGAGTGTGTCAGTGAGTGTCAGTGAGAGTGTCAGTGAGTGTCAGTGAGTGTGCCAGTGAGAGTGTCAGTTTCAGTAAGAGTGTCAGTGAGAGTGTCAGTGAGAGTGTCAGTGAGAATGTCAGTGCGTGTGAGAGTGTGAGTGAGAGTGTCAGTGTGAGTTAGAGTGTCAGTGAGAGTGTCAGTGAGTGTGTCAGTGAGTGTGTCAGTGAGAGTGTCAGTGTCAGTGAGGTGTCAGTGAGAGTGTCAGTGAGTGTCAGTGAGAGTGTCAGTGAGTGTGTCAGTGAGTGTCAGTGAGAGTGTCAGTCAGTGTCAGTGAGAGTTTTAGTGAGTTTCAGTGTCAGTGAGAGTGTAAGTGAGAGTGGCAGTTTCAGTGTGTGTCTGTGAGAGTGTCAGTGTCAGTGAGTGTGTCAATGAGTGTGTCAGTGAGTGTGTCAGTGAGTGTTTCAGTGAGAGTGTCAGTGAGAGTGTAAGTGAAAGTGTCAGTGAGAGTGTCAGTGAGAGTTTCAGTGAGAGTGTGAGTGTCAGTGAGAGTGTCAGTTTAAATGAGAGTGTCAGTGAGAGTGTCAGTGAGAGGGTCAGTGTCAGTGAGAGTGTCAGTGAGTGTGAGTGAGAGTGTGAGTGAGTGTCAGTGTCAGTGAGAGTGTCAGTGAGTGTGTCAGTGAGTGTGTCAGTGAGAGTGTCAGTGAGGTGTAAGTGAGAGTTTCAGTAAGAGTGTCAGTGAGAGTGTCAGTGAGTGTGAGTGAGAGTGTCAGTGAGTGTGTCAGTGAGTGTCAGTGAGAGTGTCAGTCAGTGTCAGTGAGAGTTTTAGTGAGTGTCAGTGTCAGTGAGAGTTTAAGTGAGAGTGTCAATTTCAGTGTGTGTCTGTGAGAGTGTCAGTGTCAGTGAGTGTTTCAGTTAGAGTGTCAGTGAGAGTGTAAGTGAAAGTGTCAGTGAGAGTGTCAGTGAGAGTTTCAGTGAGAGTGTGATTGTCAGTGAGAGTGTCAGTTTAAATGAGAGTGTCAGTGAGAGTGTCAGTTTAAATGAGAGTGTCAGTGAGAGTGTCAGTGAGAGTGTCAGTGTCAGGGAGAGTGTCAGTGAGTGTGAGTGAGAGTGTGAGTGAGAGTGTCAGTGTCCGTGAGAGTGTCAGTGAGAGTGTCAGTGAGAGTGTCAGTGAGGGTGTCAGTGAGTGTGTCAGAGAGTGTGTCAGTGAGTGTGTCAGTGAGTGTTTCAGTGAGAGTGTCAGTGAGAGTGTCAGTGAGAGTGTCAGTGAGAATGTCAGTGCGTGTGAGAGTGTGAGTGAGAGTGTCAGTGTGAGTGAGTGTCAGTGAGAGTGTCAGTGAGTGTGTCAGTGAGTGTGTCAGTGAGAGTGTCAGTGTCAGTGAGGTGTCAGTGAGAGTGTCAGTGAGAGTGTCAGTGAGAGTGTCAGTGAGTGTCAGTGAGAGTGTCAGTGAGTGTGTCAGTGAGTGTGTCAGTGAGTGTCAGTGAGAGTGTCAGTCAGTGTCAGTGAGAGTTTTAGTGAATGTCAGTGTCAGTGAGAGTGTAAGTGAAAGTGTCAGTGAGAATGTCAGTGCGTGTGAGAGTGTGAGTGAGAGTGTCAGTGTGAGTGAGAGTGTCAGTGAGAGTGTCAGTGAGTGTGTCAGTGAGTGTCGATGTCAATGAGGTGTCAGTGAGAGTGTCAGTGAGAGTGTCAGTGAGTGTCAGTGAGAGTGTGAGTGAGAGTGTCAGTGAGTGTGTCAGTGAGTGTCAGTGAGAGTGTCAGTCAGTGTCAGTGAGAGTTTTAGTGAGTGTCAGTGTCAGTGAGAGTGTAAGTGAGAGTGTCAGTTTCATTGTGTGTCTGTGAGAGTGTCAGTGTCAGTGAGTGTGTCAGTGAGTGTGTCAGTGAGTGTTTCAGTGAGAGTGTCAGTGAGAGTGTAAGTGAAAGTGTCAGTGAGAATGTCAGTGCGTGTGAGAGTGTGAGTGAGATTGTCAGTGTGAGTGAGTGTCAGTGAGAGTGTCAGTGAGTGTGTCAGTGAGTGTGTCAGTGAGAGTGTCAGTGTCAGTGAGGTGTCAGTGAGAGTGTCAGTGAGATTGTCAGTGAGAGTGTCAGTGTCAGTGAGAGTGTCAGTGTCAGTGAGAGTGTCAGTGAGAGTTTCGATGAGATTGTCAGGAAGAGTGTCAGTGTCATTGAGAGTGTCAGTGTTAGTGAGAGTGTCAGTGAGTGTCAGTGTCAGTGAGAGTGTCAGTCTATGTGTGAGTGTCAGTGTGAGTGTCAGTGAGAGTGTCAGTGAGACTGTCAGTTTCAGTGAGAGTCAGTGAGAGTGTGAGAGTGTCAGTGAGAGTGTCAGTTTCAGTGAGAGTGTCAGTGAGAGTGTCAGTGAGTGTCAGTGAGAGTGTCAGTGAGAGTGTCAGTGAGAGTGTCAGTGAGAGTGTCAGTGGGAGTGTCAGTGAGTGTCAGTGAGAGTGTCAGTGTCAGTGAGAATGTCAGTAAGAGTGTCGATGAGATTGACAGTGAGAGTGTCAGTGTCAGTGAGAGTGTCGGTGAGAGTGTCAGTGTTAGTGAGAGTGTCAGTGAGAGTGTCAGTGTCAGTGAGAGTGTCAGTGTCAGTGAGAGTGTCAGTGAGAGTGACGATGAGATTGTCAGTGAGAGTGTCCATGTCAGTGAGAGTGTCAGTCAGAGTGTTAGTGAGAGTGTCAGTGAGAGTGTCAGTGTCAGCGTCAGTGAGAGTGTCAGTGAGAGTGTCAGTGAGAGTGTCAGTGTGCGTGTCAGTGAGTGTGTCAGTGTCAGTGAGAGTGTCAGTGAGTGTGTCAGTGAGTGTATCAGTGAGTGTGTCAGTGTGTGTGTCAGTGAGTGTGTCAGTGAGAAATTCAGTGAGAGTGTGAGTGTCAGTGAGAGTGTCAGTTTCAGTGAGAGTGTCAGTGAGAGTTTCAGTGAGAGTGTCAGTGAGAGTGTCAGTGTCAGTGAGAGTGTCAGTGAGTGTGAGTGAGACTGTCTGTTTCAGTGAGAGTGTCATGAGAGTGTCAGTGAGGATGTCAGTGAGGGTGTCAGTGAGTGTGTCAGTGAGAGTGTCAGTGTCAGTGAGAGTGTCAGTGTGAGTGTCAGTGTGAGTGTCAGTTAGAGTGTCAGTGAGATTGTCAGTTTCAGTGAGAGTGTCACTGAAAGTGTGAGAGTGTCAGCGAGAGTGTCAGTTTCAGTGAGAGTGTCAGTGAGAGTGTCAGTGTGAGTGTCAGTGAGAGTGTCAGTGTGAGTGTCACTGAGAGTGTCAGTGAGAGTGTCAGGGTCACTGTGTCAGTGAGAGTGTCAGTGTCAGTGAGAGAGTCAGTGAATATGAAAGAGAGTGTCAGTAAGTGTGTCAGTGAGTGTGTCAGTGAGTGTGCCAGTGAGTGTGCCAGTGAGAGTGTCAGTGAGAGTGTCGGTGAGAGTGTCAGTGAGTGTCAGTGTGAGTGTCAGTGAGTGTCAGTGAGAGTGTCAGTGTGTGTCAGTGAGAGTTTCAGTGAGAGTGTCAGTTTCATTGCCAGTGTCAGTTAGTGTCAGTGAGAGTGTGAGTGAGAGTGTCAGTGAGTGTGTCAGTGAGTGTCAGTGAGAGTGTCAGTCAGTGTCAGTGAGCATTTCAGTGAGTGTCAGTGTCAGTGAGAGTGTAAGTGAGAGTGTCAGTTTCAGTGTGTGTCTGTGAGAATGTCAGTGCCAGTGAGTGTGTCAGTGAGTGTCAGTGAGTGTGTCAGTGAGTGTTTCAGTGAGAGTGTCAGTGAGAGTGTAAGTGAAAGTGTCAGTGAGAGTGTCAGTGAGAGTTTCACTGAGAGTGTGAGTGTCAGTGAGAGTGTCAGTTTAAATGAGAGTGTCAGTGAGAGTGTCAGTGAGAGTGTGAGTGTCAGTGAGAGTGTCAGTGAGTGTGAGTGAGAGTGTGAGTGTGAGTGAGAGTGTGAGTGAGAGTGTGAGTGAGAGTGTCAGTGCGAGTGTCAGGGAGTGTGTCAGTGAGAGTGTCAGTGAGGGTGTCAGTAAGTGTGTCAGTGAATGTGTCAGTGAGTGGGTCAGTGAGAGTGTCAGTGTCAGTGAGAGTGTCAGTTAGAGTGTCAGTGAGAGTGTCAGTGAGTGTCAGTGAGAGTGTCAGTGAGTGTCAGTGAGAGTGTCAGTTGTAGTATCAGTGAGAGTGTCAGTGAGTATCAGTGAGAGTGTCAGTGAGAGTGTCAGTGAGTGTCAATGAGAGTGCCAGTGAGATTGTCAGTGTCAGTGAGAGTGTCAGTAAGAGTGTCAGTGTCAGTGAGAGTGTCAGTGTCAGTGAGAGTGTCAGTGTCAGTGAGAGTGTCAGTGTCAGTGAGAGTGTGAGTGTGAGTGTCAGTGAGAGTTTCAGTGATGGTGTCAGTGAGAATGTCAGTGAGAGTGTCAGTGAGTGTCAGTGAGAGTGTCAGTGTCAGTGAGAATGTCAGTAAGAGTGTCAATGAGATTGACAGTGAGAGTGTCAGTGTCAGTGAGAGTGTCAGTGAGAGTGTCAGTGAGAGTGTCAGTGAGAGTGTCAGTGAGAGTGTCAGTGTTAGTGTGAGTGTCAGTGAGAGTGTCAGTGAGTGTGAGTGAGAGTGTGAGTGTGAGTGAGAGTGTGAGTGAGAGTGTGAGTGAGAGTGTCAGTGAGAGTGTCAGGGAGTGTGTCAGTGAGAGTGTCAGTGAGGGTGTCAGTAAGTGTGTCAGTGAATGTGTCAGTGAGTGGGTCAGTGAGAGTGTCAGTGTCAGTGAGAGTGTCAGTTAGAGTGTCAGTGAGAGTGTCAGTGAGTGTCAGTGAGAGTGTCAGTGAGTGTCAGTGAGAGTGTCAGTTGTAGTATCAGTGAGAGTGTCAGTGAGTATCAGTGAGAGTGTCAGTGAGAGTGTCAGTGAGTGTCAATGAGAGTGCCAGTGAGATTGTCAGTGTCAGTGAGAGTGTCAGTAAGAGTGTCAGTGTCAGTGAGAGTGTCAGTGTCAGTGAGAGTGTCAGTGTCAGTGAGAGTGTGAGTTTGAGTGTCAGTGAGAGTTTCAGTTATGGTGTCAGTGAGAATGTCAGTGAGAGTGTCAGTGAGTGACAGTGAGAGTGTCAGTGTCAGTGAGAATGTCAGTAAGAGTGTCGATGAGATTGACAGTGAGAGTGTCAGTGTCAGTGAGAGTGTCAGTGAGAGTGTCAGTGAGAGTGTCAGTGAGAGTGTCAGTGTTAGTGAGAGTGTCAGTGAGAGTGTCCGTGTCAGTGAGAGTGTCAGTGTCAGTGAGAGTGTCAGTGAGAGTGTCGATGAGATTGTCAGTGAGAGTGTCCTTGTCAGTGAGTGTCAGTCAGACTGTCAGTGAGAGTGTCAGTGTTAGTGAGAGTGTCAGTGAGAGTGTCAGTGTCAGCGTCAGTGAGAGTGTCAGTGAGAGTGTCAGTGAGAGTGTCAGTGTGAGTGTCAGTGAGTGTGTCAGTGTCAGTGAGAGTGTCAGTGAGTGTGTCAGTGAGTGTATTAGTGAGTGTGTCAGTGAGTGTGTCAGTGTGAAATTCAGTGAGAGTGTGAGTGTCAGTGAGAGTGTCAGTTTCAGTGAGAGTGTCAGTGAGAGTTTCAGTGAGAGTGTCAGTGAGAGTGTCAGTGTCAGTGAGAGTGTGAGTGAGTGTGAGTGAGAGTGTCTGTTTCAGTGAGAGTGTCATGAGAGTGTCAGTGAGGATGTCAGTGAGGGTGTCAGTGAGTGTGTCAGTGAGAGTGTCAGTGTCAGTGTCAGTGTGAGTGTCAGTTAGAGTGTCAGTGAGAGTGTCAGTTTCAGTGAAAGTGTCAGTGAGAGTGTGAGAGTGTCAGTTTCAGTGAAAGTGTCAGTGAGAGTGTGAGAGTGTCAGCGAGAGTGTCAGTTTCAGTGAGAGTGTCAGTGAGAGTGTCACTGAGAGTGTCAGTGAGAGTGTCAAGGTCACTGTGAGTGTCAGTGATAGTGTCAGTGTCCGTGAGAGTGTCAGTGAGTGTGTCAGTGAGTGTGCCAGTGAGTGTGCCAGTATCAGTGAGAGTGTCAGTGAGAGTGTCAGTGAGTGTCAGTGAGAGTGTCAGTGAGTGTCAGTGAGAGTGTCAGTGTGTGTCAGTGAGAGTTTCAGTGAGAGTGTCAGTTTCAGTGCCAGTGTCAGTTAGTGTCAGTGAGAGTGTCAGTGAGAGTGTCAGTGAGAGTGTCAGTGAGTGTGAGTGAGAGTGTCAGTGAGTGTGTCAGTGAGTGTCAGTGAGAGTGTCAGTCAGTGTCAGTGAGAGTTTTAGTGAGTGTCAGTGTCAGTGAGAGTGTAAGTGAGAGTGTCAGTTTCAGTGTGTGTCTGTGAGAGTGTCAGTGTCAGTGAGTGTGTCAGTGAGTGTGTCAGTGAGTGTGTCAGTGAGTGTTTCAGTGAGAGTGTCAGTGAGAGTGTAAGTGAAAGTGTCAGTGAGAGTGTCAGTGAGAGTGAGTGAGAGTGTGAGTGAGAGTGTGAGTGAGAGTGTGAGTGTCAGTGAGAGTGTCAGTGAGAGTGTCAGTGAGGGTGTCAGTGAGGGTGTCAGTGAGGGTGTCAGTGAGGGTGTCAGTGAGTGTGTCAGGGAGTGTGTCAGGTAGTGTGTCAGTGAGAGTGTCAGTGAAAGTGTCAGTGAGAGTGTCAGTGAGAGTGTCAGTGAGTGTCAGTGAGAGTGTAAGTGAGAATGTCAGTGTCAGAGAGAGTGTCAGTGAGAGTGTCAGTGAGAGTGTCAGTGAGAGTGTCAGTGAGAGTGTCAGTGAGAGTGTCAGTGAGAGTGAGAGTGTCAGTGAGTGTGTCAGTGAGTTTGCCAGTGAGTGTGTCAGTGTCAGTGAGTGTCAGTGAGTGTGTCAATGAGTGTCAGTGAGAGTGTCAGTGAGTGTCAGTGAGAGTGTCAGTGTGTGTCGGTGAGAGTTTCAGTGTGAGTGTCAGTGAGAATGTCAGTGAGAGTGTCCGTGAGAGTGTGAGTGAGAGTGTGAGGGTAAGTGTCAGTGAGTGTGTCAGTGAGTGTCAGTGAGAGTGTCAGTGAGTGTCAGTGAGTGTGCCAGTGAGAGTGTCAGTTTCAGTAAGAGTGTCAGTGAGAGTGTCAGTGAGAATGTCAGTGCGTGTGAGAGTGTGAGTGAGAGTGTCAGTGTGAGTGAGAGTGTCAGTGAGTGTGTCAGTGAGAGTGTCAGTGTCAGTGAGGTGTCAGTGAGAGTGTCAGTGAGAGTGTCAGTGAGAGTGTCAGTGAGTGTGTCAGTGAGTGTCAGTGAGAGTGTAAGTGAGAGTGCCAGTTTCAGTGTGTGTCTGTGAGAGTGTCAGTGTCAGTGAGTGTGTCAGTGAGTGTTTCAGTGAGAGTGTCAGTGAGAGTGTAAGTGAAAGTGTCAGTGAGAGTGTCAGTGAGAGTGTCAGTGAGAGTGTGAGTGTCAGTGAGAGTGTCAGTTTAAATGAGAGTGTCAGTGAGAGTGTCAGTGTCAGTGAGAGTGTCAGTGAGTGTGAGTGAGAGTGTCAGTGTCAGTGAGAGTGTCAGTGAGTGTGTCAGTGAGAGTGTCAGTGTCAGTGAGGTGTCAGTGAGCGTTTCAGTGAGAGTGTCAGTGAGAGTGTCAGTGAGTTTGAGTGAGAGTGTCAGTGAGTGTGTCAGTGAGTGTCAGTGAGAGTGTCAGTCAGTGTCAGTGAGAGTTTTAGTGAGTGTCAGTGTCAGTGAGAGTGTAAGTGAGAGTGTCAGTTTCAGTGTGTGTCTGTGAGAGTGTCAGTGTCAGTGAGTGTGTCAGTGAGTGTGTCAGTGAGTGTGTCAGTGAGTGTTTCAGTGAGAGTGTCAGTGAGAGTGTAAGTGAAAGTGTCAGTGAGAGTGTCAGTGAGAGTTTCAGTGAGAGTGTCAGTGAGAGTGTAAGTGAAAGTGTCACTGAGAATGTCACTGTGTGTGAGAGTGTGAGTGAGAGTGTCAGTGTGAGTGAGAGTGTCAGTGAGAGTGTCAGTGAGTGTGTCAGTGAGTGTGTCAGTGAGAGTGTCAGTGTCAGTGAGGTGTCAGTGAGAGTGTCAGTGAGAGTGTCAGTGAGTGTCAGTGAGAGTGTCAGTGAGTGTGTCAGTGAGTGTCAGTGAGAGTGTCAGTCAGTGTCAGTGAGAGTTTTAGTGAGTGTCAGTGTCAGTGAGAGTGTAAGTGAAAGTGTCAGTGAGAATGTCAGTGCGTGTGAGAGTGTGAGTGAGAGTGTCAGTGTGAGTGAGAGTGTCAGTGAGAGTGTCAGTGAGTGTGTCAGTGAGTGTGTCAGTGAGAGTGTCAGTGTCAGTGAGGTGTCAGTGAGAGTGTCAGTGAGATTGTCAGTGAGAGTGTCAGTGTCAGTGAGAGTGTCAGTGTCAGTGAGAGTGTCAGTGAGAGTTTCAATGAGATTGTCAGGAAGAGTGTCAGTGTCATTGAGAGTGTCAGTGAGAGTGTCAGTGTTAGTGAGAGTGTCAGTGAGAGTGTCAGTGTCAGTGACGTGTCAGTGAGAGTGTCAGTGAGATTGTCAGTGAGAGTGTCAGTGTCAGTGAGAGTGTCAGTGTCAGTGAGAGTGTCAGTGAGAGTTTCAATGAGATTGTCAGGAAGAGTGTCAGTGTCATTGAGAGTGTCAGTGAGAGTGTCAGTGTCAGTGAGAGTATCAGTGAGTGTGAGTGAGAGGGTGAGTGAGAGTGTCAGTGTCAGTGAGTGTGTCAGCTAGAGTGTCAGTGTCAGTGAGGTGTCAGTGAGCGTTTCAGTGAGAGTGTCAGTGAGAGTGTCAGTGAGTTTGAGTGAGAGTGTCAGTGAGTGTGTCAGTGAGTGTCAGTGAGAGTGTCAGTCAGTGTCAGTGAGAGTTTTAGTGAGTGTCAGTGTCTGTGAGAGTGTAAGTGAGAGTGTCAGTTTCAGTGTGTGTCTGTGAGAGTGTCAGTGTCAGTGAGTGTGTCAGTGAGTGTGTCAGTGAGTGTGTCAGTGAGTGTTTCAGTGAGAGTGTGAGTGAGAGTGTAAGTGAAAGTGTCAGTGAGAGTGTCAGTGAGAGTTTCAGTGAGAGTGTCAGTGAGAGTGTAAGTGAAAGTGTCACTGAGAATGTCAGTGTGTGTGAGAGTGTGAGTGAGAGTGTCAGTGTGAGTGAGAGTGTCAGTGAGAGTGTCAGTGAGTGTGTCAGTGAGAGTGTCAGTGAGAGTGTCAGTGTCAGTGAGGTGTCAGTGAGAGTGTCAGTGAGAGTGTCAGTGAGAGTGTCAGTGAGTGTCAGTGAGAGTGTCAGTGAGTGTGTCAGTGAGTGTCAGTGAGAGTGTCAGTCAGTGTCAGTGAGAGTTTTAGTGAGTGTCAGTGTCAGTGAGAGTGTAAGTGAAAGTGTCAGTGAGAATGTCAGTGCGTGTGAGAGTGTGAGTGAGAGTGTCAGTGTCAGTGAGAGTGTCAGTGAGAGTGTCAGTGAGTGTGTCAGTGAGTGTGTCAGTGAGAGTGTCAGTGTCAGTGAGGTGTCAGTGAGAGTGTCAGTGAGAGTGTCAGTGAGAGTGTCAGTGTCAGTGAGAGTGTCAGTGTCAGTGAGAGTGTCAGTGAGAGTTTCAATGAGATTGTCAGGAAGAGTGTCAGTGTCATTGAGAGTGTCAGTGAGAGTGTCAGTGTTAGTGAGAGTGTCAGTGAGAGTGTCAGTGTCAGTGAGAGTGTCAGTCTCAGTGTGAGTGTCAGTGTGAGTGTCAGTGAGAGTGTCAGTGAGACTGTCAGTTTCAGTGAGAGTCAGTGAGAGTGTGAGAGTGTCAGTGAGAGTGTCAGTTTCAGTGAGAGTGTCAGTGAGAGTGTCAGTGAGAGTGTCAGTGAGTGTCAGTGAGAGTGTCAGTGAGAGTGTCAGTGAGAATGTCAGTGGGAGTGTCAGTGAGTGTCAGTGAGAGTGTCAGTGTCAGTGAGAATGTCAGAAAGAGTGTCGATGAGATTGACAGTGAGAGTGTCAGTGTCAGTGAGAGTGTCAGTGAGAGTGTCAGTGTTAGTGAGAGTGTCAGTGAGAGTGTCAGTGTCAGTGAGAGTGTCAGTGTCAGTGAGTGTCAGTGAGAGTGACGATGAGATTGTCAGTGAGAGTGTCCATGTCAGTGAGAGTGTCAGTCAGAGTGTCAGTGAGAGTGTCAGTGTTAGTGAGAGTGTCAGTGAGAGTGTCAGTGTCAGCGTCAGTGAGAGTGAGAGTGTCAGTGAGAGTGTCAGTGTGAGTGTCAGTGAGTGTGTCAGTGTCAGTGAGAGTGTCAGTGAGTGTGTCAGTGAGTGTATCAGTGAGTGTGTCAGTGTGTGTGTCAGTGAGTGTGTCAGTGAGAAATTCAGTGAGAGTGTGAGTGTTAGTGAGAGTGTCAGTTTCAGTGAGAGTGTCAGTGAGAGTTTCAGTGAGAGTGTCAGTGAGAGTGTCAGTGTCAGTGAGAGTGTCAGTGAGTGTGAGTGAGACTGTCTGTTTCAGTGAGAGTGTCATGAGAGTGTCAGTGAGGATGTCAGTGAGGGTGTCAGTGAGTGTGTCAGTGAGAGTCAGTGTCAGTGAGAGTGTCAGTGTGAGTGTCAGTGTGAGTGTCAGTTAGAGTGTCGGTGAGATTGTCAGTTTCAGTGAGAGTGTCAGTGAAAGTGTGAGAGTGTCAGCGAGAGTGTCAGTTTCAGTGAGAGTGTCAGTGAGAGTGTCAGTGAGAGTGTCAGTGTGAGTGTCACTGAGAGTGTCAGTGAGAGTGTCAGGGTCACTGTGAGTGTCAGTGAGAGTGTCAGTGTCAGTGAGAGTGTCAGTGAATGTGAAAGAGAGTGTCAGTAAGTGTGTCAGTGAGTGTGTCAGTGAGTGTGCCAGTGAGTGTGCCAGTGAGAGTGTCAGTGAGAGTGTCAGTGAGAGTGTCAGTGAGTTTGAGTGAGAGTGTCAGTGAGTGTGTCAGTGAGTGTCAGTGAGAGTGTCAGTCAGTGTCAGTGAGTTTTAGTGAGTGTCAGTGAGAGTGTAAGTGAGAGTGTCAGTTTCAGTGTGTGTCTGGGAGAGTGTCAGTGTCAGTGAGTGTGTCAGTGAGTGTGTCAGTGAGTGTGTCAGTGAGTGTTTCAGTGAGAGTGTCAGTGAGAGTGTAAGTGAAAGTGTCAGTGAGAGTGTCAGTGAGAGTTTCAGTGAGAGTGTCAGTGAGAGTGTAAGTGAAAGTGTCACTGAGAATGTCAGTGTGTGTGAGAGTGTGAGTGAGAGTGTCAGTGTGAGTGAGAGTGTCAGTGAGAGTGTCAGTGAGTGTGTCAGTGAGTGTGTCAGTGAGAGTGTCAGTGTCAGTGAGGTGTCAGTGAGAGTGTCAGTGAGAGTGTCAGTGAGAGTGTCAGTGAGTGTCAGTGAGAGTGTCAGTGAGTGTGTCAGTGAGTGTCAGTGAGAGTGTCAGTCAGTGTCAGTGAGAGTTTTAGTGAGTGTCAGTGTCAGTGAGAGTGTAAGTGAAAGTGTCAGTGAGAATGTCAGTGCGTGTGAGAGTGTGAGTGAGAGTGTCAGTGTGAGTGAGAGTGTCAGTGAGAGTGTCAGTGAGTGTGTCAGTGAGTGTGTCAGTGAGAGTGTCAGTGTCAGTGAGGTGTCAGTGAGAGTGTCAGTGAGATTGTCAGTGAGAGTGTCAGTGTCAGTGAGAGTGTCAGTGTCAGTGAGAGTGTCAGTGAGAGTTTCAATGAGATTGTCAGGAAGAGTGTCAGTGTCTTTGAGAGTGTCAGTGAGAGTGTCAGTGTTAGTGAGAGTGTCAGTGAGAGTGTCAGTGTCAGTGACGTGTCAGTGAGAGTGTCAGTGAGATTGTCAGTGAGAGTGTCAGTGTCAGTGAGAGTGTCAGTGTCAGTGAGAGTGTCAGTGAGAGTTTCAATGAGATTGTCAGGAAGAGTGTCAGTGTCATTGAGAGTGTCAGTGAGAGTGTCAGTGTCAGTGAGAGTATCAGTGAGTGTGAGTGAGAGGGTGAGTGAGAGTGTCAGTGTCAGTGAGAGTGTCAGTGAGTGTGTCAGCTAGAGTGTCAGTGAGGTGTCAGTGAGCGTTTCAGTGAGAGTGTCAGTGAGAGTGTCAGTGAGTTTGAGTGAGAGTGTCAGTGAGTGTGTCAGTGAGTGTCAGTGAGAGTGTCAGTCAGTGTCAGTGAGAGTTTTAGTGAGTGTCAGTGTCTGTGAGAGTGTAAGTGAGAGTGTCAGTTTCAGTGTGTGTCTGTGAGAGTGTCAGTGTCAGTGAGTGTGTCAGTGAGTGTGTCAGTGAGTGTTTCAGTGAGAGTGTGAGTGAGAGTGTAAGTGAAAGTGTCAGTGAGAGTGTCAGTGAGAGTTTCAGTGAGAGTGTCAGTGAGAGTGTAAGTGAAAGTGTCACTGAGAATGTCAGTGTGTGTGAGAGTGTGAGTGAGAGTGTCAGTGTGAGTGAGAGTGTCAGTGAGAGTGTCAGTGAGTGTGTCAGTGAGAGTGTCAGTGAGAGTGTCAGTGTCAGTGAGGTGTCAGTGAGAGTGTCAGTGAGAGTGTCAGTGAGAGTGTCAGTGTCAGTGAGAGTGTCAGTGTCAGTGAGAGTGTCAGTGAGTGTGTCAGTGAGTGTCAGTGAGAGTGTCAGTCAGTGTCAGTGAGAGTTTTAGTGAGTGTCAGTGTCAGTGAGAGTGTAAGTGAAAGTGTCAGTGAGAATGTCAGTGCGTGTGAGAGTGTGAGTGAGAGTGTCAGTGTCAGTGAGAGTGTCAGTGAGAGTGTCAGTGAGTGTGTCAGTGAGTGTGTCAGTGAGAGTGTCAGTGTCAGTGAGGTGTCAGTGAGAGTGTCAGTGAGAGTGTCAGTGAGAGTGTCAGTGTCAGTGAGAGTGTCAGTGTCAGTGAGAGTGTCAGTGAGAGTTTCAATGAGATTGTCAGGAAGAGTGTCAGTGTCATTGAGAGTGTCAGTGAGAGTGTCAGTGTTAGTGAGAGTGTCAGTGAGAGTGTCAGTGTCAGTGAGAGTGTCAGTCTCAGTGTGAGTGTCAGTGTGAGTGTCAGTGAGAGTGTCAGTGAGACTGTCAGTTTCAGTGAGAGTCAGTGAGGGTGTGAGAGTGTCAGTGAGAGTGTCAGTTTCAGTGAGAGTGTCAGTGAGAGTGTCAGTGAGAGTGTCAGTGAGTGTCAGTGAGAGTGTCAGTGAGAGTGTCAGTGAGAATGTCAGTGGGAGTGTCAGTGAGAATGTCAGTGGGAGTGTCAGTGTCAGTGAGAATGTCAGAAAGAGTGTCGATGAGATTGACAGTGAGAGTGTCAGTGTCAGTGAGAGTGTCAGTGAGAGTGTCAGTGTTAGTGAGAGTGTCAGTGAGAGTGTCAGTGTCAGTGAGAGTGTCAGTGTCAGTGAGTGTCAGTGAGAGTGACGATGAGATTGTCAGTGAGAGTGTCCATGTCAGTGAGAGTGTCAGTCAGAGTGTCAGTGAGAGTGTCAGTGTTAGTGAGAGTGTCAGTGAGAGTGTCAGTGTCAGCGTCAGTGAGAGTGTCAGTGAGAGTGTCAGTGAGAGTGTCAGTGTGAGTGTCAGTGAGTGTGTCAGTGTCAGTGAGAGTGTCAGTGAGTGTGTCAGTGAGTGTATCAGTGAGTGTGTCAGTGTGTGTGTCAGTGAGTGTGTCAGTGAGAAATTCAGTGAGAGTGTGAGTGTTAGTGAGAGTGTCAGTTTCAGTGAGAGTGTCAGTGAGAGTTTCAGTGAGAGTGTCAGTGAGAGTGTCAGTGTCAGTGAGAGTGTCAGTGAGTGTGAGTGAGACTGTTTGTTTCAGTGAGAGTGTCATGAGAGTGTCAGTGAGGATGTCAGTGAGGGTGTCAGTGAGTGTGTCAGTGAGAGTCAGTGTCAGTGAGAGTGTCAGTGTGAGTGTCAGTGTGAGTGTCAGTTAGAGTGTCGGTGAGATTGTCAGTTTCAGTGAGAGTGTCAGTGAAAGTGTGAGAGTGTCAGCGAGAGTGTCAGTTTCAGTGAGAGTGTCAGTGAGAGTGTCAGTGTGAGTGTCACTGAGAGTGTCAGTGAGAGTGTCAGGGTCACTGTGAGTGTCAGTGAGAGTGTCAGTGTCAGTGAGAGTGTCAGTGAATGTGAAAGAGAGTGTCAGTAAGTGTGTCAGTGAGTGTGTCAGTGAGTGTGCCAGTGAGTGTGCCAGTGAGAGTGTCAGTGAGAGTGTCAGTGAGAGTGTCAGTGAGTGTCAGTGAGAGTGTCAGTGAGTGTCAGTGAGAGTGTCAGTGAGTGTCAGTGAGACTGTCAGTTTCATTGCCAGTGTCAGTTAGTGTCAGTGAGTGTCAGTGAGAGTGTGAGTGAGAGTGTGAGTGAGAGTGTGAGTGAGAGTGTGAGTGAGAGTGTCAGTGGGTGTGTCAGTGAGTGTGTCAGTGAGAGTGTCAGTCAGTGTCAGTGAGCATTTCAGTGAGTGTCAGTGTCAGTGAGAGTGTAAGTGAGAGTGTCAGTTTCAGTGTGTGTCTGTGAGAATGTCAGTGCCAGTGAGTGTGTCAGTGAGTGTGTCAGTGAGTGTTTCAGTGAGAGTGTCAGTGAGAGTGTAAGTGAAAGTGTCAGTGAGAGTGTCAGTGAGAGTTTCAGTGAGAGTGTGAGTGTCAGTGAGAGTGTCAGTTTAAATGAGAGTGTCAGTGAGAGTGTCAGTGAAAGTGTGAGTGTCAGTGAGAGTGTCAGTGAGTGTGAGTGAGAGTGTGAGTGAGAGTGTCAGTGTCAGTGAGAGTGTCAGTGAGAGTGTCAGTGAGAGTGTCAGGGAGTGTGTCAGTGAGAGTGTCAGTGAAAGTGTCAGTGACAGTGTCAGTGAGAGTGTCAGTGAGTGTCAGTGAGAGTGTAAGTGAGAATGTCAGTGTCAGAGAGAGTGTCAGTGAGAGTGTCAGTGTCAGTGAGAGTGTCAGTGAGTGTGTCAGTGAGTGTGCCAGTGAGTGTGTCAGTGTCAGTGAGTGTCAGTGAGTGTGTCAATGAGTATCAGTGAGAGTGTCAGTGAGTGTCAGTGAGAGCGTCAGTGTGTGTCAGTGAGAGTTTCAGTGTGAGTGTCAGTGATAGTGTCAGTGAGAGTGTCCGTGAGATTGTGAGATTGTGTCAGTTTCAGTGTGAGTGTGAGTGAGAGTGAGTGAGAGTGTCAGTGAGGGTGTCAGTGAGTGTGTCAGTGAGAGTGTGAGTGAGTGAGAGTGTTAGTGAGAGTGTCAGTGAGTGTGCCAGTGTCAGTGAGAGTGTCAGTGAGTGTCAGTGAGAGTGTCAGCGTCAGTGAGAGTGTCAGTGAGAGTTTCAGCATCAGTGAGAGTGTCAGTGAGAGTGTCAGTGTGAGTGTGAGTGTCAGTGAGAGTGTCAGTGAGAGTATCAGTTTCAGTGAGTGTGTCAGTGATTGTGAGTGACAGTGAGTGTGTGAGTGACAGTGAGTGTGTGTGTGGGGGTTGTGTGTGTGTCGGGTTGTGTGTTTGTGTGTGGGGTTGTGTGTATGTGGGGTTGTTTGTGTTTGTGGGGGGGTGTTGTTGTGTGTGGTGTGTGGGGTTGTGCGCGGTGTGTGGGGTTGTGTGTGTGGGAGTAGTGTGGTTGTGTGTGGGGGTGTGTGTGGGGGGTTGTGTCATGTATGTGTGGGGGTTTTGTGTGTGTACGTGGGATGTTGTGTGGGGGGTTGTGTGTGGGGGTTGTGTGTGGTGTGGTTGTGTGTGGGGTTGTATGTGTGGGTATGTTTTTGTGGGGTTGTGTTTGTGTGGGGTTGTGGTTGTGTGTGGGTTGTGGTTGTGTGTGTCTGTCATGTATGTGTGGGGGGTTTTGTGTGTGTGCGTGGGTTGTTGTGTTGGGGGTTGTGTGTGGTGTGGTTGTGTGTGTGGTGTGGTTGTGTGTGTGGGGTTGTATGTGTGGGTGTGTGTGGGGGAGTGTGTTTGTGGGGTTGTGTGTGGGGGGTTGTGGTTGTGTGTGGGGGGTTGTGTGTGGGGGGATTGTGTGTATGTATGGTTGTGTGTGTGACGTGTGTATGGGGGGGTTGAGTGTGTGGGGGGTTGTGTGGGGTTTTTTGTGTGGCGTTGTGTGTGTGGGGGGTTGTGTGTGTGGGGTTGTGTGTGTTGGGGGTGTTTGTGTGGGGTTGTGTGTGGGGGGTTGTGTGTGGGGTAACAGAATGGGATGGGAGGGGAGGTGAGGCAGTGAATGGGATGGAAAGGAAGAGGAAGTGACAGAAGGGGAGAGGACTAAAGAGGTAAATAAGAAAGTAAAGGAAATAAAGGGGGAGGGGGGACATGGAGGGAGAGGGGTAGTTGGAGGGTGGAGTAAAGGGAAAGAAGGGATGGGTTGGGGAATGGAATGGAAAGGGAAGGAAAGGAAGAATGAGGGGAAGAAGGCGGAGAAGAGAAAGGAGGAGAAAGGCAGGGAAAGGAATTGAGAATGGAGGGGGAGAGGGTAAATGAGAGAGAGGGGGGTGAGGGGAAGGGTAATGAGGGGTAGGGTATGGTATGGAAGAAGGGATGGGTGTGGGGAAAGGGGAGCAGAAAAGGAGCAGAGGCAATGGGAACAGATAGGAAGGGAAAGAGGCTGGGAATGGGAGGGAATGGAGGGGAAGAGAAGGGAAGGGGTGGGTTGGAGATGGAAAAGGAGATAAGAGAGTACAGGATGGGACCGGAATGGATTGAATAGGAAGGGGAGGGGATTGACAGAAGGGGAGAGGATTAAAGAATGATGGAGAAAAGGGAACTTAAAAGAAAGGGGGAGAAGGGGATAGGAGAGGAGAGATAGGACTGTAAGGCAGAGAAGGAAAAACGGGAAAGAGAAAGGAAGAGGGAAGGGATGTTTCAAGCCAGTATCAAGTCAGTATCAAGCCAGTATCAAGTCAGTATCAAGCCAGTATCAAGTCAGTATCAAGTCGGTATCAAGCCAGTATCAAGTCAGTATCAAGCCAGTATTAAGTCAGTATTAAGTCAGTATCAAGCCAGTAACAAGTCAGTTTAAAGTTTGGATTCAAGTTCGGTTTCAGTTTGGTTTCAAGTTTGGTTTTCATTTGGTTTCTATACTCACCGTGTCCCTTTCACCCAGCCCCGTCCAGTTCTTTTTGGAGCCTGTGAGGCCCTGGCCCCCTGGCCTCTCGGGGGCCTTGCCTCCGGCCGCCAGCAGTGGTCCTCTCCGTCCGGTGCTCATGAGAGCAATGCCGCGGCTGCCTGGTTACCAGCCTTGTATACCACGGACACGTCACAATAGACATTCAACCTGTCATCATGCATCACAGGCTTATGGGCGATGACAAGTGTTGCAGTGTAAGGGGGGGGGGGACAGCGGAGACACGGATATTAATTCAATTACCTAAAAAAAAGCAAAAATCTATTTAGTCACAAAAGGATCCTGCGATGAACCTCAAAGACGATCTAATCCTGCCCGACCTTCTGCCCCCTCAGGGACCTCTCCTTGTCTCTGCTCCGGCGGAGGCCTCCCCTCTGCACTTAACCTCGACCTCATGACATCACAGGGGAGGGAGGACCTGGAACGTCAAAGGTGTTCCATCCACAGGCTTCCCCTGCTGCTGCTAGCTTCGACCTTGTGACGTCACAGTGGAGGGCCGAGCATGGCACAGGTGTTCCATCCACAGGATTCCCCTGCTGCTGCTAGCCTCGACCTCGTGACGTCAGAGGGGAGGGAGGGCCTGGCACGTCACAGGTGTTCCATCCACAGGATTCCCCTTCTGCTGCTAGCCTGGACCTCGTGACATCACAGTGCAGGGCCTGGCACGTCACAGGTGTTCCATTCACAGGATTCTGCTGCTGGGATTGCACGGGCCTTTTATATGAGTTTTAAATGTGGAGTTTTCGTATTCTTCGTTTAAAATAAATATTTTCGACATTATCTGCATTGTTCTGCACCAGGTGCGCAATGAAGGGAGACCTCGGGGGAGAGTCAAGGGATGGGTAGAGGCTGGGGAGTGAGATGAAGGGAGACCTCGGGTGAGTCAAGGGGTGGGTAGAGGCGGGGAGTGAGATGAAGGGAGACCTTGGGGGAGAGTCAAGGGGTGGGTAGAGGCCGGGGAGTGAAATGAAGGGAGACCTCGGGGAAAGTCAAGGGATGGGTAGAGGCCGGGGAGTGAGATGAAGGGAGACCTCAGGGGAGAGTCAAAATGGTGGGTAGAGGCTGGGGAGTAAGATAAAGGGAGACCTCGGTGAAGGTCAAGGGGTGGGTAGAGGCTGGAGACTGAGATGAAGGGAGACCGCAGGGAGAGTCAAGGGATTGGCAGAGGCTGAGGAGTGAGATGAAAGGAGTCCTCGAGGGAGAGTCAAGGGCTGGGTAGAGGCTGATGGAGCGAGTTTCAGAAATTATTTTATTCTGACTCGCAAAATTAATTCCCTGTAACATGAACTAATCTATTAATAAATTGTTGCACTTTTTTAAAATTAATTCAACCTAGAGTAAAATTGCATTCACACAAACACGCGGGACTAATGTTATGTGCTCTTGTTGGATTTGCGAGTTTGTCATGTAACACATGATTAATATTGTTTTGTTCGTCCAATTGTCCTTGTCACTATTAATGCGGCTGATCATTTTATGGCATGTGCTTTCATTATGTGTGCTTATATGTTTGTCTTATGTTGTGACTGTTTGTCTGTGTATTATTCGATCATCTTTTTACTCTTTCAGATACATAAAGACTTCAGCTGGACATTATGAAGAATGGTAGATATTAAATGTGCTGCTTTATTTGTTTGCTTCTGCTAGATGACATTTATTAATGGGTTAATTATTAGCAATGGTAGGGTGGGTAACAGAAGGGTTTATTTTACTTGAATTAATCACCTTTTTGTGTTTGTTTAAATACTAGCTCAAGTGAAAAGTTTGGGGCCTAGTGCTAATGAAAAGTTGGTTGGCCTGACAAAAGGAGCAGAGCGCAACGTGACGATCTTGTCATTTAAAAAAAAAAACTTCCACGGAAATGTGCAGAAGCTCAAACAAAGAACGTTCAGTGCATCTAGCTCCGAAAGCAAAAGCGTCAAGGCCAGGGAAGCGTGTAGAGGCGCTTGGCTAAAATCCTGGAGGAAGTAACTGAGAACTTTTAGTTTAATGTATCAACTCTGGGAAGTCAGTGTTGCTTCGTGTCAATGGACAATGACATAATGATGTCACCAAGACTGATGCGTTGGCCTCTCGGTGGTCTGATGGATGTCAACCAATTAGGTTGCTGCTTTCCTTAAAACATATCATTTAGTTAGATTAGTGAGTAAGAAAAGGTATATAAACTTGGCCTCTTGAGGGGAGCGGGGCTGACTGTTTCCTGAGGGCGAAGTGCTGTCCGTTTTCTTTAGGACACGTAAGGCATATTTGCTTAATAAATTGTTTTCCTTTTCAGGTCAGAAAGCTAACTTAGGGAATAGGTTTGATGTTTTCTTTAATTCATTATTTTATGCAATGTTGAAGTGTCAGACCTTTTGAGCCAATGATTTAATGAATAAAACTGAATTAATAAAATGAAATTAATAAATGAGCTAATAAAGATTTTGAAACGTTAAGATTTTAAAAATAAAAGACTTAAAACGTCAAGCTGGTCTTGATTATTTAGTCGTTACCATTAGTATTTTTCCATTGGCCTCAGTGGTCTAATTAATGTTTCTTTGATAAATCTATGATTATAAATGTTTTTTTTTTTTTTTTTTTTTTTTTTTTGAAAAAAGACCTTTATTGCGAATGTTGCCAACCATCAGAACACAGAAGTCATTGCAGTTCGACTGTACAGTGCATCAAAGTTTACATAAGCTCTAAGAGCAGATTCGCTGCTCCTAATACACAGCATGTGTGCCGGCATCCCGGAGGCCCAGCGGCATAGCTCGATGTCATAACTTAATGAAGAACAATGCGATCGTGCACAGTTGGCCCCCAGCGTAGCATCCAGACAGCCGACAGTCAAGAAATGGAAACATAATAGTGCGGTCTTTCATGAACCAGGAAAGGGCAGGAAAGCAAAAGTGAAAAAGGGAAACACTAACCCAAACTACCCCCAACCACCCCCCAGGCCCACCCCGTTTGCTATTAAGTACCGTGAATGAGTCCTAGTGGCGCTTCCTGTGTGCGTGATGTCTGTACGTATCGTGTGTGTGCTGCACCCGTCCCCCGCTAGCCCTGTCCCCTAAGCCATAACACATCAATCCCCCCGACCCCGTCACTCGCCTACACTGGCCCTGAACCCACCTCCCCCCAGTGGAACACTAAAGCCCCCCCTGCGGTAATTGTCTTTGCTCCATAGCAGTTTCTAACCCCTCCTCTTGCGGGTCCACGTCCTCCGACGTGTCACTGTCGTCCACTACCCCCGTTTGTTGGTACTCCTTGTAAAGCTCCCAAAAGGATTTCGGTCTACTCTTGGGCGGCAGCAGCTCGCTGTACAGTTCCGTCTGTGTGCAACAGTATTGGAGATCCCTGAGCCATCTCGCCTTGGTGGGGAGAGGACCGCGCATCCAGCACGCAGCCACCACCCTTCTGGCCAGTAGCAACGCTACTTCTACTAACCTGCGCAGCGCAGGTGCCAACGGCTTGGAGAAGCCCAGTAGTGCAAGCGATGGGGATCTCAACAGCGGTTCCCCTATAATCTGTCCCAACTCCGCGAAGACCTCCTCCCAGAACGCACTCACTCCCGGGCACAGCCACGCCAGATGAAGGAAACCAGCTGACCCGGTCCCGCAGCGCTCACACTCCGGGGAGCCACGTAGGCCGTAGCGGTGTAGCCGCTCCGGTGTATAGTATACTCTCTGTAGGTATTTGAAGTGCACCAAGCGGTGTCTGCCATTAAGCGAGACCCTGCGAGTGTTGGCGCAGCAGTAGCGCCACATAGCATCGTCTATGGGGGTTTGGAGATCCGCTTCCCACGCCGCCCTAGGGGCCGAAGTAGTTAACGCCTGATACGCAGGCCCAAGCCTGTTAACCGCAGAGATCAATTTGGCCGGAGTTTTCGTTCTGATGATGTGCGTCAGTTCTGGGACCTCTTCAGGCTCCTGTAGCGCGGGGCCCAGTATTACTCTGCAGGCCGACCGTATCCTGTGATACTGAAACTTCTGCAGCAGCGATGGGGCCGGGGCGACAGGTGGGAGTTGTTCCCAGGTTTTCAGCGTTCCGTCCGAGAACAAGTCCTCCATTTTGTGCACGCCCAGGGCTTTCAAGGCCTCCGTCACCCCCCTCTCATTGAGCGGATCCAACCACAGGGCCCAGGCTACCGGCATCTGTGGGGAGTACAGTAAGGGACATCCCCTTTCTCTCAGCAGTGCTTGCCACGCATGGTTCGTCACCTTAAGCGAGTCCATTCGCCCAACTGCTCGGTCGGTTGGGAGACAAATCGTGGCGGGTAAGGGAAGTGGGTCAGCGAATAGTGTCTCCAGTATGAGATGCAGAATGCGGGCATCTCCATGGATCCAGGAGTGTAAGTGGGACGCCTGTGCCACCCGGTAGTAGCGCTCCAGGTCCGGCGCCCCCAGGCCCCCCATTTCACATGGGAGCATCAGTGTCGTCCACTTAACACGAGGTTGCTTCCCGCCCCAGGCGAGCTTAATCAGGACTTGGTTCAAGCGCTTAAAGAACGATTTCGACAAAACCACCGGAATATTAACAAAGAGGAAGAGAAACCGGGGGAGGATCACCATCTTCATGAGGGCAATCCTGCCCAACAAGGAGAGGGGGAGCTTAATCCAGGCGTCCACATCATCCTCAAGCTTGGTAAACGCAACCCCATAGTTATCGCGAATCAGGACCTCTGGGTCCGTGTGGAGACGGATGCCCAGGTACCTCACTGAGTCGTCCGTCCATTGCAGGGGATATTCCATCTCAAACGGTCGCGTGACTGGGGTCAGGGGGAAAGCAATGGACTTGTCCCAGTTCACTTTGAGACCCGACATCGCCCCAAACCGGACCACCTCCCTGAGTATCGGTGCTAGATTAGTGACCGGGTCCCGGACGTACAGTAAGGTGTCATCTGCATAAGTGGAGATGCCAATCTTGTATGTGGGGAAGCTGACACCCTCCAGGCTATGATATTCTCGCATGGCACACGCCAGTGGCTCAGCCACCAATGCATATAACAGGGGGGACAAGGGGCATCCCTGTCGGGTGCCTCTACCGATGTGTATCGGTGCCGAGACCCTGTCGCCGAGACGCAGGCGGGCTGAGGGGCGATGATAAAGGGCCCCTATTCTCTGAAGAAACGGCTCTCCCAGCCCCAGTTTGCGCAGGACCCTGATCATGAACGGCCATTCGACAGAGTCGAACGCCTTCTCCATATCTAAGAATATCGCCAAGGCGGGGTTCTCCTGCTTCACATGCTGTATCGTCCCCAGCACCGTACGGATATTATAGGTGAGGTTCCTGCTAGGTACAAAGCCCGATTGTTCCGGCGCCACTAAGTCCGGGACCAGCAGTGCAAGTCTGTTAGCTAGCACCTTCGCGTAGAGCTTCGCATCCACGTTCAGTAAGCTGAGCGGGCGGTACGACCCACATTGGTCCGGGGGCTTCCCTGGTTTCGGGATCGTGACCAGCAGCGCTTCTCGCATTGTGGTCGGCATTTCGCCCTCCTCGCAGATCGTGTCAAAGAGGGCAAGCAAGTGTGGGAGTAACAGGTCCTTATAGGCTTTGTAAAAGCCTGCCGTGAGACCGTCAGAGCCCGGGGCGCTCCCCGAACGCATACCAGTCAGTGCATCCAGAATCTCTTCCTCATGAAAGGGGGCCATCAGGAATTCCCTGTCTGAATTCTTAAGGAACGGCATCGATATGTGATCTAAATAATCATCCATCTCGGTTTCCACACCTCCCGCCCTAGCACTGTACAGGTCCGAGTAATATCGGCGGAACGTCTCCAATATTTGGTCCTCCTCAACCACTCGGACGCCCTCCAGAGTCTGCAATTCGTCTACCACCAATGGTTTACGGGATCCCTTGGCCATACGCGCCAGCAGGGCCCCCGGCCTCTCCCCCTCCCCATAAGCCCGAGCCGTGGCATACTTTCCCATATAGAGAACTTCCCTATCCGCGAGCGCGTGATATTCTGCCAGCATGGGCGCTAGGTCTCGCCCCGCCTCTCCCTCCGGGTCCGTTATTTGTTCCCTCTCCAGGGCCGCAATCTTGTTCTCGAGTGTAGAGAGATCCCTTCTAATGGAGCGTAGGACACTGGAGTGTTTGGACATGGCCATCCCCCTTATATAGACCTTGAAGGCTTCCCACACGGTAAAGAAGCTGTCCACGGAGTTAGCATTGGTGGCGAAAAACCTTTCTATGTCTTCCGCTAGTTCCCCGCGGAAGGCGTCATCAAGGAGCGCGTAGGGCGGGAAACGCCAAGTATATGGCGGGATCCCCTTCCTGGCAGTGGAGAGACTGAGCAAGACCGGGGAGTGATCCGATAACGTGCGTGGGAGAACTGTACACGAGCTGATGCTACCCATTATCGAGGAGGAGGCGAGCCAGTAGTCTATCCTAGTGTGTATGTTGTGGTATGCGGAGTAGTGCGTGTAACCGCCCTGCGTAGGGTGCCTTTCCCGCCAAACATCCACCAGGTCCAGCTTCGTCATTTCCGCTCTCATGTAGACAGCAGACGCCACTGGTCTCCTAACAGGGCCCGCCGAGCGGTCCCTGTCGGGGTCAAACACAAAGTTGAAGTCTCCCCCCCATAACATTTTGGTGTATGTGTGTGTCCTACAGGTGGCTGACAGTGCTGTGTAGAAGTCCGGGCTGTCATGATTAGGGCCATAAACGTTCACCAGGAGCAGGTCCAACCCTCTCCCCGTGCACTTAGCCACTACGTATCTACCCCCAGTGTCCACAGATAGAGTGGTAAGTCTCAATCTCGAGGCAGGGTTAACCCAGGTGATTACACCGCGGGCGTGTGAGGTGAAACCCGCTGCTGCTATATTCCCGGCCAACCCTCTGGCCTGTAACATCTTACTGTGGGCAGGCAGGTGTGTCTCTTGTAGCAGGGCTATATCCACTTGGTGTCTATTTAGGAAGCTCAGCACCTTCCTCAGTTTTCGGTGGTCATTCAGCCCTCGAACGTTCCAGGTTAGCAGGGACAGCGCGCGCACCGGCTGCGGGTGCTCAGACACTACAGCAGCAGACATCTTGTATCATAGCACACCATGGGGACTCCATCGGGAGGCATCGGACCCCCAAACAATACGTCATCACACAAGACAAGCAGACAGTCACCCCGCTCACTCTCACGCTCCGTTCGCCAGGCATTCATAGCAAACCACAGGCCCTTCAATTCCCGAACAACAAACCCCTCAACTTTTGTCCATCCACCCTCCCCCCTGACCCCGCCCCACCCACAGCTGACCACCCCCAACCCGGCCAGACAGCACCCCCCACAATTCCCCATCAACTCAAATGCCCCAAAGTAGCGGGCGAAACAAGTCCCAACTCTCTGGGGAGTGCCTCAGCCAGAAGCACAGGGGCAAAGCGTGCCGAAACTGCGTAATAACCACCAGAGGTGTAAAAGTTCTCTTATCTCCAGTTCCGCCCCCCCGCCCAGCCCCCCCGTGTTGCAATGCCTCAAACTGAACCCACTCGGTTCCCCCCGTGCCCCCCAACCCTTCTCTGAGTATAACATAGTGATCACCTCACCAGCATTCGTGAATCGGACCAGTAACCACAAGGCGGTATGAGTCGTTGTGACGCGCCTCCACCCGTCTCCCGGCCATTACCTCTAGTTGAGTCCAGGCCACGGCCCACGACAGGGAGACTCAGAGTGCATCCGTAGTATCTAATCCGACAAACACACTACTACTGAAAATAAAGCAGGCGCAACTCCTCAGTCCTGTTCCTCCATCGTTGACGCCCCCTCCGAGTCCTCTCCGTGCCGCTGTCGGTGCTCCTTGCGTTCTTTGGCCCAAGTTTTCAGAGATTTCTGCAGTTCCTTCGGGTCCGTGAAGAAATACGATTTCCCGCCGGTGTTGATCCTCAATTTGGCCGGGTACAGCATCGCATAGTCTAGGCCCAGCTCGCGCAGCTGCTTCTTGTGCGGAATGAACTGGCGGCGTTCCTCCTGGACTTTCGCCGTGAAGTCGGGGTACAATGATATCTTCATACCTTCCAACTGTAGTTGTCCTTTCTCCCGTGCTAGTCGCAGGGCCGTGTCTCTGTCCCTGTAGTTTAGGAGCTTGGCAATGATGGGACGAGGTGGCAGACCGGGTTGGGGTTGAGGGCCCAAAGTGCGATGCGCTCTCTCCACTATGAACATTGGGGAGAAGGCCTCCTCCCCAAGTAGCGTTTTCAGCAGGCGTTCCACGTAGAGTTCCATTCTGCCCGTCTGAGTTGATTCCGCCACTCCCGTTATGCGAATGTTCGATCTGCGGGAGCGCGCTTCCAAGTCCTCGGCCTTATCACGGATCACTTGGAGCAGCCTGCCGAACTGTCGACGGTCTTTGTCCCACTCGGTCTGTGCCTCCTCCGCCTCCGTGAGGCGTCTTTCTGCCATGTCGAGGCGCTCAGCATGTTTGTCCACACGTTCTGCCATGCGGTCCATGCGGTACGACAAATCGTCGATCTTGGAGCCCACCGCTTCTATGCTGTTCTGGATTCCTTTCTCCATCGCCGCCAGCAGCTCTCTTAGGTCCGCAGGGGTCGAGGACGCTGCGGCCCCTTTTGGGGAGGCCTCTGCCGCCTGTGACTCCGGCCCCCTCGTTTTCCGGCGGTCAAACGAGAGTTTCGCTTGCGTTGTATCGTTTTTCCCCATGGTGAGGATCCGGCCCCAGTGCGGGTCTCACCCCGTGAATGTCCAGGCAGAGCTGCAAGTGTAGAGGACCACACTCTTCTCAGTCCCAGCTACGGCGGCACTGGCGAGCCCAAAATGGCGGCCGCGTCGCAGAAATTACCTCCGGGGTGCTCCTCGTGTCGGGATGCGCCAACCACCCAGCACCGTGTCTGGCCTCGACAGGCGTACTAATGACAGTGTCCCTTCAGACGTATCTCCCCTGCGTCTGGTCTTCCAAGTGAGCCTTGGTGGGCATGTGAATCGCGCACCGCCCCAGAATCTGCGTGTTGCGCTCTCCGGCTCCTCCGGGTGACAGGGCCGCACGTCAGGAGACGTCGCGCGGCCAGCTCCGCAGGGCAGGTCGCGGCTTCAGGCCTGGTCCGCGCCTCTCTCAGTCGCCAATCTTGTGCGGGTCTGTACTCACAGCCACCGGCGCTCCGGGCCAATCAACCGGGTCAGGGGGCCACCGAGGGTCACCAGGCACCGAACCCAGTCAATTCGGCATTTAGCAGGATAGTATTGCAGGATGTTTAAGGGGCTTAAGCGAGGAGCCGAGAGCTCACACGTCCGCCATCGACGCCGGCTAGCTCCGCCCCCCCCATGATTATAAATGTTATACTGCAGTTATAAATATGTATATATAAGTTTGATAGTGTGATTAATTAGGCCATATGATTCAGCTTCATAATGGGGGGCGTGGCTTGGGCGCCGATGGCGATGGTCGCCTGAGAGCTCGGCTCCGGGACTGAGCCCGTGATTATCCTGTAAATCGGAGGCTGCGGGGCACCCCAAACCCCGCATTCTGCTGAACGGCCCGACGGAGACCTGCCGGGGCCCTTGGCGCGGTCTGAACGAGGGGTGACCCGGCGGAAAATCGAAGTTTGCGGAGTTGCGGAGTGCGACCCAATATGGCGCCCGGACTTCATTGTCCCCCTGGCCGGATCTTTTAGACTGGAGGGGCATCACCAGCGGCGGCACACCCCCGGCTCTGCCATCTCCCAGTGTCCTGTGTTCTGGTTATCGGTCAGATTGGACCTTTTTTTTTTTTTTAACAAGGATTGCACTCGGATGGGTGACTGGGCGGATGCCCACGCTATAGTGGATCCCGCACGCGGAAGTCTGGAGTTCCCGGCGGTGGCCCCACTCACGACACTGCATTTAGCTACCTTTTCCTGGCCGACCCACTTCCATGGGAGGCGCAACCCTCTGGCGCCGCAAATCGTCCGGTGGAGTTGGTGACCCTCACCCCGGGACTTTATCGGCCGCGCGGACCTGCCCCACCTGGCGGCGATTGTCTCCGCCTCCTCCTCGGTGCCCTCGGACGACGTGGTGGTGGCGCGAGCCGAAGCGGAGAAGATCCAACAGGCCCTGGAGACGGAGATCTCTGGCGCTCGACTTGTGGCCCAGTAACCGGGAGAGTCATAACCGGAGCCTGCACTCAGAGACGCCTGTTTCTGGACCAGCACGGAGTGCGCCCGGCGACATGGGGAAACCTAGAGGAGCTAAGGGGACTACCCCAGCCGCCTCAGACTCGGAGACCCAGGACAAAGAGGAACGTGGGGACCCGGAGAGTTCTGCTGGTGCATCGATGCAACAGCAATTTGACCGCGTCTTGGAGGCGATAGCGACCACGCGCTCGGCCCTCCAGCAGGACATTGCCCAGGTAGCGACGAGCCTAGGTCTCCTTAGAGCGGACCACGGCAAACTTTCGGACCGGGTCAAGGAAGTGGAGAGCTCGGTGAAAACCTTGGAGCCGGCGCAGCGAACCTTGGCTGCGACTATGAAGGATGCTTTATCCCGGATTACGGCCCTGGAGCAGAGAGCGGAGGATGCGGAAGGCCGCAACAGGAGGAACAACATCCGTGTGGTGAGCCTGCCGGAAAAGGTTGAGGATGGCGACATGGTGGCATACTTGGAGGCCTGGCTCCGTGACACGGTGGCCCCGGAGGGTCTATCCTCCTTCTACACCCTGGAGCGTGCCCATAGAGTCCCGGCGAGGCCGCCGCAGCAGGGACGTGCCCCGAGACCAGTGGTGGCGCGGTTATTGCATTTTAGGGACAGAGACTTCATCCTCAATGCCGCCAGACATAATGGTCCATTCAAAGTGGCGAACAGCCAGGTGAACATCTTCCCGGATTACACCTACGAAACTCAACGCAGACGGTTTTCCTTCCTGGCGGTCAAGCGCGAGCTCAGGAGCGAGGGCATCCAGTACTCGCTCCTCTATCCTGCAAGGCTCCGCATAATTGTCGATGACAAAACTCAGTTCTTTGATACCCCGGAGGATGTCTGTGCCTGGCTTGAACTTTATAGAGCGGGGAAAGATGGCTTCGGCTCCTCATCCCAGCAGGCGGCGGAGCCGGAGCAGAGACGGCGATCCAGGAGGATTCGGAGTCGGCGTGGCCGCTCGGGGGGGCCCTCAACTGCGGAGACATCGACGGAGCGGAGGGGAGTGCTGGAGGTGTTATCTGCGCTATCTGGCTCACGGGACGATGCCATTGAGGAGGAAGCAGACCCTGGTGACGAGGAGGGCACCAACGGACTCCGAGGAATCGGTGACTGATAGCGTCCATACACCGGTGATCACACCGAAATCGGTGGAAGACCTTCTGGATGGACAAGGGTGATGGGGTGAGCTACTTCATTTTGGGAGGGGGCCCGGCAGGGGGGTGGCGGATGCCGACAATTGATGCTGTCTCCCGGGGCAGGGAGGGTGGGGTGCCCTGTTTTTGCCCCGAGGGTTTTTGGCACTGCTTTGGGCTTGCTTTAGTCCTGGTAGCCTGAGCGTCGAGGGCCCACTGCCTCCGCCCGGCCCGTACCTGACCCTTAAGGCCTTCCTACGGTGGCGACCGCAGGATTAGTAGGGGTTAGTGGGTTGTTGAAGGGTATGGTTTGGATAGGAACTAGATGGTGCTATTTGGGTCCTGTTCTGGGGGGGATGGTTGGGGGTTTGGTTCATTCTTGGGTTGTTCAGTTTTGGTTGGGGAAAATGGCCGCCATCAGTGCTGGGATGATTGCTATCCTTTCTTTGTTGGGACCCAGATGGGGAGACTTTGCGAGAACGATATGGGACAATGGCTGATGTTGCTAATTTGAAATGTGTTACTTGGAACGTGCGGGGGCTTCATACTATGTCCAGGCGCCACAAAGTCCACGCTTATTTAGTGCGTAGGGGGGTACAAATGGCGCTGCTGCAGGAGACTCATCTGAACAAGGCAGAAGGGGCGGCGCTACAGCGTAGATGGAGGGGGCAGGTCTTTTGCACTTCGTACTCCGCGTATGCCAGAGGGGCGCTGATTTGGGTTAGAGCTGGGGTTCCCTTCCAGGTCACGAAAACAGTGATAGATCCAGAGGGGCGTTATGTGGCTATCTCGGGCACTTTGGGAGGGAGGGACTTAAACGTTTGCTGTGTATACGCTCCTAATATAGACCAGACTGCCTTCCTTTCCAGGTTATCGGGCTCGTTGGCCCACTTCTTCTCCGGGCCCCTTCTGCTCGGGGGAGATTTCAACTCAGTAGTGGATGTAGACACTGACCGCTCGCATCCACCCCTTCCCGATTCTCCGGTTCGTCACGTGGCTAAGGGTCGTAGGGACTGGCAGACCCACTGGGGTCTAACGGATATCTGGAGAGCGCACCACCCCACATCTAGGGACTATTCCTACTTTTCGAGCCTCCATGAGTTGCATGTTAGACTGGACAGATTTCTTGGCTCGCCCGAACTGGTTTCGGCAGCGGTCCGATCTGAATATTTGTCCAGAACCATATCAGACCACAACCCCCTCCTGCTGGACCTTCGTTGGTTCCCCGGGGCGCCTGCGGTGCCCACCTGGAAATTACGGCCCGAGATCCTTGAGGACAGTGTTTTCAGGGCGGACCTGGGTGATAAGGTCTCAGAGTACTTTGCGTCCAACGGTGGCACCGCGAGCACGAGAGCGTTAGAGTGGGACGCTTTTAAGGTGGTGGTGAGGGGTTACTGTATTTCTAAAAAGGTAGGCATGAGGCGAGTTATCCTCGCCGACCTAGATGCAGCGGACCGGAAACTCCGCGAGCTGGAAATTCGCCGCCCCGGGCGCCCTGAATTACAGGTACGCACGGCGGAGGCGAAGGAGGCGGTGGCGGCGGAAGTCGAACGGCTTCGCTGTTTTGACTACAAGGCCTATACGGTTCGGTCCATCGCAGAGGGGGATAGATCGAGCGCGTTGCTGGCATGGCTGGCCAACCCTACGCGTCAGTCCTCATTGACGACATCTATGCGCAAGGCAGACGGAACCGAGGTGTACACTCAGCCTGAGATTCTGAGCTGCTACCGGCAATATTACGAACGGTTGTACCGCAGTCGCTCAGCCCGAGACCCTGACCTGCTCAATAATTATTTACGACCACTGGAGCTCCGAACAGTGGAGCAGGACGTGGCGAAAGCCCTGGGGTCCGACATAGAACTAGGAGAGATCCGTAGCGCCATTAAAAGGATGGCGAGGAATAAGACCCCGGGCCTGGACGGCCTTCCTGTGGAGTTTTATGCGGCTTATGCTGACCTCCTAGCCCCTAGGTTATTGGTAGTCTACAGAGAGGCGAAGAGGCTCGGGTGACTCCCGAGCTCGATGTGCGAGGCGTTGGTGGTTCAACTCCTCAAACCCGGAAGGGACTCGTCCGACCCGGGGTCTTACCGTCCCTTGTCAATGCTGACGGTTGACTATAAAATACTGAGCAGTATCTTGGCCTCGAGGCTGCTGGGACACATGAGCTCCCTGGTGCATGAGGACCAAGCTGGTTTTATCCCTAGGCGTAACACGACCATGAACATTCGCAGGTTGTTCCGCTTGCTAGGGGAGCCGCTTGTGGATGCCCCGTGCCCGGTTGTCCTATCGGTAGACCTAGAGAAGGCTTTTGATAGCCTGGAATGGGACTACCTTTGCACTGTGCTACGGAGGTTCGGCCTCGGTGAGGGCTTCGTCAGATGGACCACGGTTCTCTATGCCTCTGCATCGGCCAGGGTTCGGGCGGGACCACTGATTTCCTCACAATATCCGGTGGAACGGGGCACGAGGCAGGGATGTTCGCTATCCCCACTTCTCTTTGCGCTGGCGGTGGAGCCACTCGCGCTGCATCTCCGATCGGGAGCCCATTATACGGGCCTATGGACTCCTTCGGGCCCGCACTATATTTCGCTGTATGCAGACGACCTGCTGCTCTTCCTAGAGAACCCGTTCGCCGCCCTACATGGAGCTGCGACGGCGCTCACGGAGTTTGGGGAGGTCTCGGGCCTCCGGGTGAATTGGACTAAGACCTGTCTTTTCCCGGTTCGCAAGGGCACCCACGCCCCAACTCTAAGTAGGGAGATTAGATGGGAACCCGACTGCTTTAAGTACCTGGGGGTGTACGTCTATCACGAACCATCCGACCTCCTCGATGGGAACATTGCCCGCAGCACCCGAGCACTTCGAGGCTGTATGGACTTCTGGGCCACGCTACCGCTCTCAGTGGCAGGGCGGATCGCTTTGCTTAAAATGGTGGCGCTTCCCCAGTTGCTATATTATTTCCGGACACTACCGATTTGGGTCCCACCGGCCACGTTTCGACTGCTGCGATCAATGATAGTCGGATTCCTCTGGGGCTCGGGCCGCCGACGGGTGGCCCTCAAGACCCTGATGAGGCCGAAGGATGAGGGTGGGCTTGCGGTGCCGGACTTTGAAAAGTATTATTTAGCGGCGCAGCTCCAGACCTTCACCCAGGAGATCGCCCAGGAATTCCGGGGCCCAGAAGACAGAAGGGGGACGGGTATGGCCAGGCATGTTCTCTCCTTCATAGCGCTGCGACAACGTTTGGCCCTACGGGACTTGTCGCTGGAGGAGCGGACCGTTCGCCTGTGTTGGAACCGAGCACACGCCCGGGGCCATCTGAGGACACCGTATGCGCCCGAAATACCTTTGGGGATGCTGACGGCCTTCCCCCATGGCGGCGATTGGTCACGATTGGCGAACTGGGAGGACGCCGGCTTACAGCTAATAGGGGACCTGTATGAGGACGGGGTGCTCTTGCCCTTTCAGGAGCTCATTGATCGCTTCGAGATCCCCCGCGGCGACTTTCTGCTGCACTCGGCCCTTGTCCGAGCGATCCAGGCGCACTGGAAAAGTGGGCAGGAGGAACCAACTTTATCTCCGGTGTGCCAATACGTGATGATGTCTGCGGGCACGGTGAAGGCGGTCACTTGCCTTTACGGCAGACTGATCAACGAGGGGCTGGCTCCCCTCACTACTTTGAGAAACCGCTGGGAGGAGGACATTGGCAAGGAGATCCCGGAGACGACCTGGTCCCAGCTGGTGCGGCGAGCCTGGAAGGGCACACGCCACGCCCGCTTTCAACTGGTCCACTATTACGTGCTCCATAGAGCATATCTGACCCCGGTGAAAATCAGGCGATATTCTGCTACGAATTCGGCGGACTGCCCCAGGTGCCCGGCCCAGGAGGCGGACCTTCTCCACATGCTGTGGGCCTGCCCGGGATTGTCATCCTACTGGGTAGAAGTGGGGAAGACCCTGGAGGAGGTGACGGGGAGGTCCTTATCGTTTGACGCGGCGGTGGGACTCCTGCACTGGTTCCCTCATACCCCCAAGAATAAAATATCTAGTAAATTCATCGACTTAGGGCTACTCCTTGCTAAACGAGAGGTGACCAGGAACTGGAAGGCACGAGTTGGTCCGACAGGAAGCCGATGGCACAGCGAACTCTTGAAGTGGGCGGCGGGGGAGAGCACGCTAAGATACCAGCTAGCTTGGAGGCAGCGTAATGAGAAGGCGCAGGAGGCAGCGCTGGAGTGGGAAACGTTAGTGCAGGCCCTTAGGGATTATTGCGCCCCCAGCGACTCTGAAGGTGAGGAAGCGGCTCGCCCCATGTCCCGATAAACGATTGCACTTTCAGACATGTTGCTTTCCCCACGGGTCCCTTAGCAGATCCTGTAGCGGTTGTTACCGGGCGCTGATGGCGGGGTTGGGTAGGGTTTTCTTTGGTTTGTAGCGTTTTGAGGGTGGGGTTTTTCTTTCTGGGTTTATAGGCTTGTTTGGAAAAGCAGATGACGGACAGTGGATCATCCGGACCAGCTTCGACATCCTTCTGAGCCCCCATTGAATTTCGCCGCCCGACCCCAGGGTTGTGGGCCGAATGGCTGTGTAAGAAACTCACGGCGGGGGGACGGAGGGTTGTATCTCATTGATTTTGCTTGTGCTATAATGCTGGTCGATTATGTAACGATTTACTGATTCCTGCAATAAAAATATATTTAAAAAAAAAAAAAAAAAAAAAAATGATTCAGCTTCATAATATTCTGTCCTGGTTGCATTGGCCTAGTTATTGATTAGTTTGGTGCGTATTAGGTAGTGAATGGTGATGCATATGAGACAGAATTTCTATAGTGACGCTGGATCAATTCTTTTGGTAGCAGATTCCGGTTATTATGGTAACATACATGTTACATGTAAATTACATAGGATACATGTCTAAAAATTGTTGTTAAGTTTGTTCACTTGATATATGTAGTCGAAAGGATTTTTCCAGCAGTGTGGAAAATTCCTGGTTATTTGCCGGCAAAGAGTAGTGTGACTAGAAGAGTTGTACAGTGCATTTGTTCTGTTTCAAAATTGTGGTATAGAATATATCACGTGTTGTGGACGTACAACACAAGTTTAGGGACCTTAGATGTGATTGGTTGAATGTTATAGTGAGGATTGCCTATGAAATCTTAGCATTAAGCATAGGGACCTGGTGAGCCTGTTTTAAAACTTTTTGTGAAAAGAGTAATAGGATTTATCCAAGCTTGAGAGAAGGGTGAGATAGTGTTGTCTATTCTTATTAACGTTTGACGTTTTCTGTGGTTGGTTCAAGTCCTGCCAAGATCTCGTGCGTGAATGATTAGGGTTTTCGTATGAATGCGCGAATGATCGTATAGAAATAGCGTCGTCTATTTTATGCGGAGAGAGAGTTCTGAATGTTTGTAAAACTATCGCTTTGTTAGCGAAACAGACAAGTGGTTTGTTTATTTGTAGTTACTAATTAAAATTCATTGGAAAGTATTGATTAAAATGGCGCCGCAAAAAAGTTTTGTGAAGGAGGGGTGAGTTTACGGAGTAACACACAGAGAAGCTGCAGCGGCAGCATACGTCATTTCGGTTCGCACTGTGATTGGCTAACATACGTCACAGAAAGCGCACTGATTGGCTCACGTGACAGTGACGAGCTGGTGCCAGATTGGTCGGTTCTAAATACTGTATTTCTATTGGTGGAGCAAGGTGGTGACGTGGCTTAACCTGATTGGCTTGTTGGTGTCTTTCGCGCACGGATTGGCTAGAATAGCGGAACACCAAGAGAACATTTCGAAGCTTACGGAATGAACGATTTTGATTTAAAACATGAGTTTTTGGAACAATAGTGAGATAAAGAAGCCTTCATGGTTTCAGAAAGTGAAAAATTTGTTTAAACCTGACAAGAAAATTGAAACGCGTGGTGGTAAATTACTTCATAAGTACAAAACACCCGCAGCCTATATGGAAGGCGAATATGGCTATCATACTGTAATTTGGTTTGATAATTGGATGCATTATACTAAGAACGATGGCGTATTAGCCTGGCCAGAAGATACGTCATTTAACCACATGGCTGCTGGGCGTTTTCCCCCTCTGTGCTGGAAAATGCCATTTTAGTGGCACCATGACGAGCTCAGCTCGTCATCAGCACACGACACCCGTGGGTGATGACGAGCTGAGCTCGTCATCAGCATCGAAAGGGTTAATATGAAAGTTTTGAGAAACTTGAGAGGAAAAATGATGGATCTTGTGCCGAAGCCTAGACCTACACAATTTGAGGCACTAGTTGAATGGGAGGTTGAGATGATGGAACTTGAGCGTGAAAGCAAATGCTTGGCACCTAGAAATTCTAAATATATTCTAAATAGAGAAACACATGAAGACAAAATGAGACGCTGGAGAAAGGCAGATATGTATGATGGTCTGTATCCAGTGAGAATAATGATTACTGAAGATCTAGAACAAAAGAGAGCTGAAAAAAGACTTGATGAGGAATTAGATGATGCAGTTTTAGAAGACATTTATGCTACTAAACGCAAACCGCCACCTTATCAAGCAGGTTCTCAATCTACCCCAAGAGTTTCTACAGGAACTTCTCCAAGTGCACCTCCTAGAGAAGCAGAGGAAGGCTCTCCTAGATTTTTAAAATTACCTGAAAGAGTAGGGTCAAAAAATAATTGTAGTACACCTAGAGAAAATAGATTTCCTCAGCAGGAAAATAATTTTGTAAGAAATCAGGAAAGAATAACTGCTGACATTCAGGAAATTTCCAGTTACAATAAAGCTGAGGAAGATTTAATTCAACAATTGACAAAAAGCATGGAAGCAGTAACAGTACCAGTAACCATTGGTCCTGTTGTACCAGTTTTCGATCAAGGAGAAAATAGACATTCTGCCTTGACAGTTCCATTAAATGCAGAAATTCAAAAAGTGGCTGAGAGATTTTATTCGGAACTTTCAGAGATGCATAGGGAAAAATCTATGATGCCAAATTTAACTTTAAATGGAAGTCTGTCAGGTTCGCAAACACCATCTGTGGCAGAATCAGATTCAGGTCTGTCAGAGGGAAGTCTAAACAGAATAGATTTAACCCAAAATGCATTGTCTCCAGAAGCTTTTGATTATAAAAAGCTTGATGTTGCAAAATTAAAAGCGGATTTAGAAGAATTAATTATTGGCACAATTGGTACTGACAATTTGAAATTGTATCACGATGATGAACTCCTTTTTATCTGTAAAAGCATTCAGTGGAAAACGAAAAACAGGTATGAACAACTGGAAGAAATGGCTGCTGAATTAGAAATTGATTTAAGTAAACAGAAACATTTACAGAAAGACTACAGAGTGGATTTTTCTGAAAGAGATATTGACAATCTCAATGTTGCTGGAAGGATGGCCCATATAAAAGAATTAATAAGTTTTCTCAAAAAATTAAGCGAATTAGGTAAATGGAGAATTAAAGGGTCAAAGAATAAAGAACAGGATAAAAGGTTGAGAAATGAAGTGGTTTCAGAATTTCCAATGAGGGAAATAGCAGGAGGAGGATATGTGCATGTTCCTTGGTCCAGACAGGATATTCTGTTGTTTACCAATGATTTCCCTCGTTTGAGAGAGAAGCCAGTTGAGTGGTATCGACAGGTAGACAGATTTATAAAAGTGTCAAAAGTTCTGTGGATTGATCTGGATGGATTTTTTGACATTGTTGTCCCATCAGAACTTTGGACAGAATGCAAAATTTCTGTGGATTGGCCAAAAGAAGAACCTGCCCGAGACACAATTACAGGTGCCCCGTCAAAAGATGTCATGGACCTTTATAATAAAGTAATTTACTGGCTGAAAGGGAAAATTCCCCCGAAAGAAGTGGACTGGGTTAAAATTGACAGAACGAACCAGGAACCAAAAGAGTTAGTTCATTCATTTTATGAAAGGTTACTGTTAGTCTTCAAACAGTAAAGTGGCTACGAAAAATTAGACGAAAAAGACATGAGCCATTTTATTTACAGATTTGTTTATGGGCTGAGACCTGAAATTAGCGATATGATTAGAAACGGGATTGTGTGCTGGCAATCACTTTCAGTTGATGACATTCTGAGAAAGGCAAAATATTGCAGTGATGAGATAGATGCAAAACATGTCAAATGCTTCTCAATTTTGGCTGAAAGACAAAGAAGAGAGTGATTATTCAGAATATTACTCATGACGGTGCCTGAGAGAGGAAGAAGAGTGTGTGCTTGGACCCACTCTTGAGGTAGATCAGTCTGGTCCATTTGTAAATGGTAAAGTGAATGATGTTAATATCACTTTCCTTGTGGACACAGGTGCTACCCGCTCTACTGTTAGATCAGCAGAAATAGAACATCTTCCTCTCTCTGGTGAGTCCATCCAAGTTGTAGGTGTAGCAAATTAAAACAAGTTTAACAGAACCAGTTAAAGTAGAAATAGGGAACTACAAAGATAAACATAGATTTCTAGTTTGTGACAGCAGTCCTGTGAATCTGTTGGGTCGTGATATATTGTGCAAAATGAATTGCAAGATATATTGCTCACCAGATGGCATTGAAATGCAAACATCAGAAGAAGATGGGCTTTATAAATTGACAATGTTAATGGTTGATGAAGAAAAGACATTACTGTTTCCTGTTTTTGATAAAAATGATTTGCCAGAAGAACTCAAAAAGCCAGTTAATCCAGCAATTTGGGATCTAACTGGAAATGACATGGGTCTTATGAAAAATGTAGATCCAGTAAATATTACTGTGAAGCAGGGAATAGATTTTCCAAATGTTCCTCAATACAAAATGAAAGCTGAGACAATCGAAGGTGTCATTCCAGTGATTGAAAAATTCATAAGTCAAGGTGTGCTAAAAGAAATTGAGAGCAGCCCATGTAATTCACCGATTATGGGTATTAAAAAACCAAACGGAACATATAGAATTGTTCAGGATCTGAGAAAAATTAACCAGATTGTTGTTCCATGTTGCCCAATTGTTCCAAACCCTGCGGTAATTCTTTACCAGATTCTGCATGATGCAGAATGGTACACAGTCATTGACTTGTGTAATGCCTTCTTTACAGTTCCATTGCATCCAGAAAGCCAGCAAATATTTGCTTTCAGGTTCCAGAATCGCATCCTAGCATGGTGTTGTATCCCACAAGGGTATACTGAGAGTCCATCTATCTTTAATCAGTTATTAAAGAAGTCTCTGGAAGATCTGATATTGCCTGGTAATTCCACACTGGTACAGTACATTGATGATTTGCTTGTGGCAGCAAAAACACGAGAAAATTGTGTGACTGATACCATTACTCTTTTAAATCGTTTGGCAGATGAGGGACATAAAGTGTCACCTGCAAAATTGCAGTTTTGTAAACAAGAAGTAAAGTATCTTGGTCACAGAATTGCAAAAGGAACAAGAAAAGTGACAGTTGAAAGAATTAAAATGATTCGAGCAATTCAGCCACCAACAACACAGAGACAGGTCAGAATGTTTCTGGGAATGGTTGGTTACTGTCGACAATGGATTAGTGGATTTTCAGTAATTGCAAAAGCACTTCAGAGACTAACAAAAGCAGACATAAAAGATCCAATCAGATTGTCAAAAATTGAACTGGAAGCTTTTGAACAATTAAAAAAGAGCTTATGTGAAGCTCCAGCTCTGGGTATGCCAGATTATGAGAAAGAATTTGAACTATACTGCAGTGAAAGGGAAGGATGTGCATTGCCTGTGTTGATTCAGAGACATGGTAAGTTGAGAAAGCCTATTGCATACTTCTCAGCTGTTTTGGATCCTGTTGCAAAAGCTTTGCCTGGTTGCTTAAAAGCAGTGGCTGCAACAAGTGTAAGTCTTGACCAAAGTGAGGGTATCATTATGGGATTTCCTGTAAAAGTATATGTACCTCATTCAGTTGAAATTCTTCTTACCAGAAGTAAAACCCAACATTTGACAAGTAGCAGACTGACAAAATATGAGAAAACAATTCTGGGATCAGATAACGTATCAATTGCGAGATGTGTGAACCTGAATCCTTCCACACTGTTGCCAGATGGAGTCGTTACTGAGGTAAATAATGAAAGTGACATTGATCATGAATGCCTGGATGTTGTAGATTATTGCACAAAACCACGACAGGACATAAAAGATGTTCCTTTGCCTGAATCAGACTTAGTGTACTTTGTGGATGGGTCCTGTTTGAGAACTGATGAAGGGATTCTGAGAGCAGCATATTCGGTATGTACAGTTTCGGATGTTGTTGAAGGTTCACCTCTTGATGGAATTCATTCTGCTCAAATTGCAGAGTTAATTGGTCTAATTCGAGCTTGTGAAAAAGCAGCTGGCAAAAAGGTAACCATAGTGACTGATAGTCAGTATGGATATGGCGTAGTTCACGACTATGGACAGCTATGGTCTCAAAGAGGTTATTTAACCTCTGCAGGTTCGCCAATCAGAAATGCAAAATTGATCAAGAGATTGATCGATGGCATTCAGTTACCAGAGCAAATTGCTGTTGTCAAATGTGCAGCTCACAAGAAGGGTGATGATTACATCACTAAAGGAAATGCATACGCAGACGAAATCGCAAAGTACTGCGCAAAAAACAATTATTCAATCAATCAGGAAAAAGACCAAAGTCATACGTTGAATTCTCTCATGCTAATTTCTGTAGTTGAAACATGGCAGGAGGTAAAAGAATTACAGGATGAGGCAGATGATGAAGAGAAAAACACATGGTTAAAAAAGGAGTGCAGACAGCGAGAGGAAGATGGAATTTGGGTTTACAAAGATGGAAGGCCTGTAATGCCAGACTGCATGATTGCTGACATGGCACGGATGTACCATGGTCCAGGGCATTTAGGGAGAGATTCTATGATTAGACTATTCAGAGAAACATGGTTCAGTCCAAAATTTAGAATCATTGCAGAGTCACTTTGCCAAAAATGTTTGACCTTTCAACAGATGAATCCAAATAGGAAAACTGTTGTAAGCATGGGAACCATAGGACGGGAGGGTGGTCCTTTTACCAGATTACAGATGGATTTCATTGAAATGCCGATGCACAACAGGTTAAAATATGTGCTTGTGTTTGTTTGTCTGTTTTCAAGATGGGTGGAAGTTTTCCCAACTCGTCACAATGACTCAGTCACTGTGGCAAAATTGCTTTTGAGGGAGATTATACCTAGGTACGGATTTCCAGTGACCATTGAAAGTGATTGCGGAACCCATTTTGAAAACAGATTGATGAAATTGATTTGTGAAGCCTTAAACATTGAGCAAAAGCTGCATTGTGCATACAGACCAGAAGCATCAGGTGTTGTTGAACAAATAAATGGAACTATCAAAAATAGAATTTCAAAAATGTGTCTAGCTACAGGAGTAAAGTGGACAGATGCTCTTCCACTTGTTCTGATTTCATTGAGAAGTATTCCTCAGAAAAAGACGGCCTTAGTCCCCATGATATTGTAATGGGTAGAGTAATGAGGCAAGCATTTGTTCCAGTTGGCAACTTATTGAGTATTAATGATAGTGCAATCATTGAATATTGCCAAAATCTCTCTGATGTAGTTAATTCTGTATTTCATCAGGTGGGAACAGATGTAATTTCTAAGGAGAAAGAGCAAGCACATGATTTGTTACCCGGAGACTGGGTGAGGACTAAAGTTCATCGAAGAAGAAACTGTTTAGTACCAAGGTGGCAAAAAGCAAGGCAAGTGATTTTGGTCACAACAAATGCTATCAAGTGCAAGGGGTTAAAAGGGTGGGTGCATGCGAGCCACACAATTCGTGTACCACCTCCTGAAAATCCTGATGAAGACAGTGAGGCAACAACTGATTCAGATTTAGAAGGAGATCCAGAAGATCCCGAGTCTGATGATCAGCAAGAAAATCAACATCAAGAAAATCTAGATGAGAATCAGAACTTAAATGAAGAAGATCTGAATATTGAAACTGGAGATCGAGGTGTTGATGAAGACGTGCTAGAAAAAGAATCTCAAAAAGAAAAGGGAGATTCAGGAGCAGAAGATTCTGAGCAAGACGAAAATCAAATCCAGGAGAGTATTGAAAAGAAAAGAAGTAACTCTGTGTACAGGAGCAAGAAGCCTGAAACTGGGAAGCTGAAGGTGATTCCTGAAGAAGAGGAAGAATTACCAAGTACCAGTAAGGATATTGTTCCTAATGGAGTGAAGCTGCCGAGTAAAGAAGTTCCTAGGTACAGATTTGAAGTCTCAGATACAGATACTGATGAGAGTGATGAAGAATCTGAAATAAGAAAATTCAGAAAAAGAGCTTGGAAAGCTGAATGTAATGAAAACGTGCCAAAGAGGAAGATCCTGAGGAAAGGAGATATTTGGCCTGAAGATAATTTGAAATTTAAATTGGTGAAGAAATCAAAAGAGCAAATCAACGAAGTTTCTAGTCAGGGGGATGACTCTGAAAAGAAAAACGAGAATAAAAAGATTGAAGTGATCTCTCGTAAGACAAAAAGAGTAATAAAGCCAAATCAGAAGTATAAGTCCCCAGAGTGGACCTATATTATCATACCACCAATTGTAGAGGTGGAAAGCAGTAGTCAGGAAGATTTGGAAGAACTCAGTGACAAAGATTGATTTTGTTCAAATTTTGGATAAGGGTTTGTTTCCTGGCATAAGGCTGAAGAAAATGTGTTAGGTGACTTTAGGTCGAAGAAATTGTGTATAGTTAGAGAGCATATATTTATGTGACACAAGGTCGAAGAAAAGCTGTTTAGGGTTTTATTCTAAAAAAAATAAAAAATAAAAGGGGGGATATAGTTTATAGTTTAATAGTTTACTCACATTTCACATTTTAGTTAATTCACATTATTTTAATTTTTTGTTTTTCAAATCGTTTTTCAGAATGCCTAGATCAGATACTTCAAGGTGTTCAATACTGAGAAGATGTTGCAAAATGACTTCAATTTGTGTGGTTTTATTAATTTTAGTTTGGTTAATATTAGCTGTAGTTTACCCTTTTGGTATTGACAAGCAAAAACTCAAGACTAATATAACAAGTAAGGCAGAGACTAAACATGAGAAACATGCTGGCAAGTCTAGCAGAGTTATTGAGCATGATCCAGAGATTCATCAAGACAGATCTGTTGGAGATTTCTCAAGCAATTCATTTTCAAGGCTTCTGTCTGAATATGTTAAAGTAATGAATGTTAAAGATTGTTATGTTTGCGTGAAGCTGCCTGCTTCTGTTTCAGAGGTGGTGACTTATAATATGTTACCTCTCACTTATGGCATTACTTGCAGTGTAATAGCTAGCTTGTTTTATCAAACTGGTCGTCTGGAATATTATTATTCAGACTTTGATGAGGTTTTTGCAAATCTCAAAGTTGTAAATAGCTTGAACAAAGTAAAACCTGCGAAACAGATGAGGGAATTCTTTTTAGTTACTAATGAGGTATACAGACAAAATATCGATTTTTAAATATCGATATACAAAAATATCGAAGTTTAAATATCAATGGGACAAAATATCGAAGGTAAGTAATATCGACAGTCTTAATATCGATATTAGTATGATATCAGTAATATCGAAGTTTTAAATATCGATGTCAATAATATCGAAATAAATAACTTCGATGTTACTAATATCAATTTTTAAATAAATTTAGTGTATATTATATTGTATTTATTATGTTTTATTATTTATTTTTAATGTAATTTAATTAAATATTGTCTTTTACTACTGTAGCGGGTTGTGGGTTTATAGGGGAATAGGGTGGGAAGTAATTTAATTATGTTAAATTAATTATTAATTAGTAGGAATTATTAATTAATTAATTGAGAAATAATTTTTTAATTAATTTTAATTAATTGATTAATTGATAAATATGTTCTGTAGCGGGTTATGGGTTTATAGGGGAATAGGGTGGGAAGTAATTTAATAATAATTAATTAATTAATATATGTTTGTACATATTTTAATTAATAATTAATTGGTAATTAATTTATATTAATTAGTTAATTAATTAATATAATTTTGTACATATTTATAATTATTAATTAGTTGGTAATTAATTAATATTAATTATTTAATTAAATTAATTATAGTAATTTTTTATATATAATTTTTTGTTATTCTTAATTAATTAATTGGGAAAAATAATATTAATTATTACATTGAATTAATTACAGCTAATGTGCTAATATATTTACTTTATTGTTATTGTTAATTAATAATTAGTTGGTAATTAAATAATATTAATTAATTTTGGGTAAAGGAGTATTTTTAGGGTTCAGGGTCAGTTTTCAGTTTTTGGGTAAAGGGGTATTTTTAGGGTTCTGGGTCAGTTTTCAGTTTTTGGGTAAAGGGGTATTTTTAGGGTTCAGGGTCAGTTTTCAGTTCATGGGTAAAGGGGTATTTTAGGGTTCAGGGTCAGTTTTCAGTTTTTGGGTAAAAGGGTATTTTTAGGGTTTAGGGTCAGTGTTCAGTTTTTGGGTAAAGGGGTATTTTTAGGGTTCAGGGTCAGTTTTCAGTTTTTGGGTAAAGGGGTATTTTTAGGGATAAGGGTCAGTTTTCAGTTCATGGGTAAAGGGGTATTTTTAGGGTTCAGGGTCAGTTTTCAGTTTTTGGGTAAAGGGGTATTTTTAGGGTTCAGGGTCAGTTTTCAGTTTTTGGGTAAAGGGGTATTTTTAGGGTTCAGGGTCAGTTTTGGGTTTTTGGGGTACAGGGATATTTTTAGGGTTCAGGGTCAGTTTTGGGTTTTTGGGGTACAGGCGTACAGGGTAAAAACAAAAAAATATTACATTAAATCAAATAAATAACATTAAAAAAAATTACATTACATTATTAAGTGTTTTATTTATTTTAAATGTATATGTATTACTTTTAATTTTGTTTTAATATTTTTATTTAATATTTGTAAAATTATATGTATTTTAAAATTATTTTTACATTATTATTAATACATTTAACAAAACGATATTTTTGATTCCGATATTTTTGTACTACGATATTATTTTTTCAATATTTTTGTACTTACCTTTATGAAGATAGGATTCCGATATTTTTGATGTCAATATTTTTGCTCCGATATTTTTGTATTTCGATATTCTGTCTGTCGATATTATGTCAGACATTCACTAATGAACTTAACTATGAGTATGCATATAGAAATAATTTAACATGCAAAATGAGAGCAGAAGAAAAGACTTTCCTGAACATGGTTGAGGAGAGAAGGGCTGTTTACAAGAGAAATGAGGTGCTTAAACATGCCAAGTCAAAGTATTGGCAAATGGAGGACGCTAAACTTAACGGTGTTAACACAAATGCTGCTATACACATAGATGAACCAGTTAGTGGTAAATTTTGCGTTAGAAGAGATAACACTCTTTATGATAACTTCTTTGTGGGTGCTAGTCAATGTGAGGATACCTATCGTATCATAGGGGGATGGGGATTTAAAGGTGGTAAGGATCCAATTTTTCCTGGAATTTATTTTATTTGTGGCAATAAAGCATATTTTAGCCTCCCAGACCATTGGTATGGGACATGCTATCTTGGCTTAGTTTTTCCAAAATGTTTTCATGTTGATAGAAATGAAAAGGGTACCTTTGAATTTGGTGAACATCTGAATAGGTACAAAAGAGAACGTTTTACAGAAGTCCTGGGAGACATCTTTGGTGCTGTTATTCCTATGGTAGGAATTACCATGAATTCAATCAAAATCAGAAAGGTTTCTACAATCGTAGATAGGTTGTCAACAGATACTGCAAGTGGTTTCCAATTAGTTAATACAGAACTTGTTGCTACCAGGAGCATGGTTATGCAGAATCGTCTTGCATTCGACATTCTGCTTGCAAAAGAGGGAGGAGTCTGTAGGGTCTTACATGTCCAACATTGCTGTACTTATATTCCTGACAAGAGTCGGAATATAGAGTCGCTTATTAAGAACATTACTGAGTTTCACGAGGAAATAGAACCCATGGAAGAAGAAAGTTTCACAGAATGAATAGGCAAAAGAATGGAGGCTATAAAAGAATGGTTTTCAGAAGTTGGAAGCTCCATCATTGGCAAAGTGCTTTATCCAGTAATTGTCATCATTATAGTGATAATGTTGCTAAAAATTAGTTGCATGATTCACAAGAGGAAGAAGCATCGGAAGGAAAAGAGGAGGATTTACAAACTCAGAAAGGAACAGGAGAAGGAATATGAGTTAGAAGAAATGCGAAGGGCTCAGTTTGAAAGAGATGACCTGACAGCAGAAACAGGGGTTTAGGGAGACTAATACAGAAAGTGTGATGTCTCTAAATTGGGTTCAAAATTTTCATGACATTTTTGGGTGTTGTTTGGTGATTTTCAAATCACCAGATGAGGGAGTTGATGGAGCGAGTTTCAGAAATTATTTTATTCTGACTCGCAAAATTAATTCCCTGTAACATGAACTAATCTATTAATAAATTGTTGCACGTTTTTTTTAAATTAATTCAACCTAGAGTAAAATTGCATTCACACAAACACGCGGGACTAATGTTATGTGCTCTTGTTGCATTTGCGAGTTTGTCATGTAACACATGATTAATATTGTTTTGTCCGTCCATTTGTCCTTGTCACTATTAATGCGGCTGATCATTTTATGGCATGTGCTTTCATTATGTGTGCTTATATGTTTGTCTTATGTCGTGACTGTTTGTCTGTGTATTATTCGATCATCTTTTTACTCTTTCAGATACATAAAGACTCCAGCTGGACATTATGAAGAATGGTAGATATTAAATGTGCTGCTTTATTTGTTTGCGTCTGCTAGATGACATTTATTAATGGGTTAATTATTAGCAATGGTAGGGTGGGTAACAGAAGGGTTTATTTTACTTGAATTAATCACCTTTTTGTGTTTGTTTAAATACTAGCTCAAGTGAAAAGTTTGGGGCCTAGTGCTAATGAAAAGTTGGTTGGCCTGACAAAAGGAGCAGAGCGCAACGTGACGATCTTGTCATGTAAAAAAAAAACTTCCACGGAAATGTGCAGAAGCTCAAACAAAGAACGTTCAGTGCATCTAGCTCCGAAAGCAAAAGCGTCAGGGCCAGGGAAGCGTGTAGAGGTGCTTGGCTAAAATCCTGGAGGAAATAACTGAGAACTTTTAGTTTAATGTATCAACTCTGGGAATTCAGTGTTGCTTCGTGTCAATGGACAATGACATAATGATGTCACCAAGACTGATGTGTTGGCCTCTCGGTGGTCTGATGGATGTCAACCAATTAGGTTGCTGCTTTCCTTAAAACATATCATTTAGTTAGATTAATGAGTAAGAAAAGGTATATAACCTCTTAAGTGCTGCGTCGGGCGTTGGCCGACGGCAGCACTACCTCCCCAGTGCTGCGCACGTCCATTGGACGTCCATTCAGCACTAGTTCCAATGGACAGCGCAGCACTGGGGAGGGATATTTGCGCCGCATCTAAGGTGCTAAACTCGGCCTCTTGAGGGGAGAGGGGCTGACTGTTTTCTGAGGGCGAAGTGCTGTCCGTTTTCTTTAGGACACGTAAGTCATATTTGCTTAATAAATTGTTTTCCTTTTCAGGTCAGAAAGCTAACTTAGGGAATAGGTTTGATATTTTCTTTAATTCATTATTCTATGCAATGTTGAAGTGTCAGACCTTTTGAGCCAATGATTTAATGAATAAAACAGAATTAATAAAATGCTTGGAATTAATAAATGAGCTAATAAAGATTTTGAAACTTTAAGATTTTAAAAATAAAAGACTTAAAACGTCAAGCTGGTCTTGATTATTTAGTCGTTACCATTAGTATTTTTCCATTGGCCTCAGTGGTCTAATTAATGTTTCTTTGATAAATCTATGATTATAAATGTTATACTGCAGTTATAAATATGTATATATAAGTTTGATAGTGTGATTAATTAGGCCATATGATCCAGCTTCATGATATTCTGTCCTGGTTGCATGGGCCTAGTTATTGATTAGTTTGGTGAGTATTAGGTAGTGAATGGTGACACATATGAGACAGAATTTCTATAGTGACGCTGGATCAAGGCTGAGGAGTGAGATGAAGGGAGACCTCATGGAGAGTCAAGGGGTGGGTAGAGGCGGGGGAGTGAGATGAAGTGAGACCTCGGGGAGAGTCAAGGAGTGGGTAGAGGTGGGGGAGTGAGATGAAGGGAGGCCTCAGGGAGAGTCAAGGGGTGGGTAGAGGCGGGGGAGTGAGATGAAGTGAGACCTCGGGGAGAGTCAAGGGATGGGTAGAGGTGGGGGAGTGAGATTAAGGGAGACCTCAGGGAGCGTCAAGGGATGGGTAGAGGCGGGGGAGTGAGATGTAAGGAGACCTCGGGGGAGAGTCAAGGGATAGGTAGAGGAGGGGGAGTGAGATGAAGAAAGACCTCGGGGGAGAGTCAAGGGATGGGCAGAGGCGGGGAGTGAGATGAAGGGAGACCTCGGGGAGCGTCAAGGGATGGGTAGAGGCTGGGGCGTGAGATGAAGGGAAACCTCGGAGGAGAGTCAAGGGAAAGGTTAGAGGCGGGGGAGTGAGATGAAGGGAGACCTCGGGGAGCGTCAAGGGATGGGTAGAGGCTGGGGAGTGAGATGAAGGGAGACCTCAGAGGAGAGTCAAGGGGTGTAAAGAGGCAGGGGAGTGAGATGTAAGGAGACCTCAGAGGAGAGTCAAGGGGTGGGTAGAGGCTGGGGAATGAGATGTAAGGAGACCTCAGAGGAGAGTCAAGGGGTGGGTAGAGGCTGGGGAGTGAGATGAAGGGAGACCTCGGGAGAGTCAAGGGATGGGTAGAGGCTGAGGAATGAGATGAAGGGAAACCTCAGAGGAGAGTCAAGGGGTGAGTAGAGGCGGGGGAGTGAGATGTAAGGAGACCTCAGAGGAGAGTCAAGGGGTGGGTAGAGGCTGGGGAGTGAGATGAAGGGAGACCTCGGAGAGAGTCAAGGGATGGGTAGAGGCTGAGTAGTGAGATGAAGGGAGACCTCATAGGAGAGTCAAGGGGTGGGTAGAGGCTGAGGAGTTAGATGAAGGGAGACCTGGGGGAGAGTCAAGAGATGGGTAGAGGCTGAGGAGTGAGATGCAAGGAGACCTCAGAGGAGAGTCAAGGGGTGGGTAGAGGCTGGGGAGTGAGATGAAGGGAGACCTCAGGGAGAGTCAAGGGGTGGGTAGAGGCTGGAGAGTGAGATGTAAGGAGACCTCGGGGGAGAGTCAAGGGATGTGAAGAGGCGGGGAAGTGAGATGTAAGGAGACATCGGGGGAGAGTCAAGGGTGTGAAGAGGCGGGGGAGTGAGATGTAAGGAGACTTTGGGGGAGAGTCAAGGGATGTGAAGAGGCTGAGGAGTGAGATGAAGGGAGACCTCAGGGAGAGTCAAGGAATGGGAAGAGGCTGAGGAGTGAGATGAAGGGAGACCTCGGGGAGAGTCAAGGGATGGGAAGAGGCTGAGGAGTGAGATGAAGGGAGACCTCGGGGAGAGTCAATGGATGGGTAGAGGCTGAGGAGTGAGATGAAGGGAGACCTCGGGGAGAGTCAATGGATGGGTGGAGGCTGAGGAGTGAGATGAAGGGAGACCTCGGGGGAGAGTCAAGGGGTGGGTAGAGGCTGAGGAGTGAGATGAAGGGAGACCTCGGGGAGAGTCAAGGGATGGGTAGAGGCTGAGGAGTGAGATGAAGGGAGACCTCTGGGAAAGTCAAGGGATGGGTAGAGGCGGGGGAGTGAGATGAAGGGAGACCTCTGGGAAAGTCAAGGGGTGGGTAGAGGCTGGGGAGTGAGATGAAGGGAGACCTTGGGGAGAGACAAGGATGGGTAGAGGCGGGGGAGTGAGATGAAGGGAGACCTCTGGGAAAGTCAAGGGGTGGGTAGAGGCTGGAAGTGAGATGAAGGGAGACCTCGGGGAGAGTCAAGGGATGGGTAGAGGCGGGGGAGTGAGATGAAGGGAGACCTCGGGGGAGAGTCAAGGGGTGGGTAGAGGCTGAGGAGTGAGATAAAGGGAGACCTCGGGGAGAGTCAAGGGATGGGTAGAGGCTGAGGAGTGAGATGAAGGGAGACCTCGGGGAAGAGTCAAGGGGTGGGTAGAGGCTGAGGAGTGAGATGAAGGGAGACCTCGGGGAGAGTCAAGGGATGGGTAGAGGCTGAGGAGTGAGATGAAGGGAGACCTCTGGGAAAGTCAAGGGTTGGGTAGAGGCTGGGGAGTGATATGAAGGGAGACCTCGGGGAGAGTCAAGGGATGGGTAGAGGCTGAGGAGTAAGGCACCGACGGATAGGTGAGTTATAGAGTGCTCGCACTTGAGTTAAGTACAGTCCTGTTCGGGACACTGGAATATTTATTCCCCGTTATACTAGCCAGTTTAGTAGAACTCGGCATGGCTCCTATTTCTCTATTTGATTTAGGGCCAAGGTATCCTACCTTTTTGATATGTCTATAGAGGTCAGAAGCCCATGGACATGGGTGGCCTAGATAGCCACTCAGGGGCTTTTTCTAAAAAAAAAACCACTTATGCATAAGTGCTGGAGTCCCCAATAGGTCTTCAGCTCCCCTATCCCTAGACACTTTGAAAATACAGATATTATTTTCTTTAAATACTTCAGTATTGGTTTAGGGTATAGAGTATTTTTCTAAGGAGTCACCTAGAGACACACATTTACACCAGTGAACTGGGTGATGTTTAGTATCGCAGTATGTACGATTTCCATGTACCCCGAAGGAATCTTTGTGGTGGTCAGTGCTGGGTGTGACTTTTTGGTTCACTATCACACGTTTGTTGGGTTATATGTGTAGAACCATTGGGTTGGGCACTGTAGAGCTGTGTGCTTATTGTGTCTTTTATTTCTACACTATAGAGCGGGGCCTCATACTCCCGAGCGGTTGCCGGGTGAGGTGAGGCTATCACCCACACAAAGCTGGGTGAGTATCACTGAGAGGAAATGCCTCTAAGTGATCAAACTAATATGTTTTTTTGAAATGCAGAATGTAAACTATTCCTGTAGGTGTGTCTGCATGGTCTATGTGTGTGTACGGTGAGTGTGTGTATGAAACTTCGTGTTGTTTGACATACTGTTTTTATGTTCTTTTTCTTTCTTTAGGAAGAAGATACTTTTCTTTTCCTCCAGTGGACATTTAAGTATACATGTTCCTGGTATATATGTAACTTTGTATCAGTACATTTTGATTATCCTTCACTTAAAACACATCACATGTAGTTGCAGTAGCTATTTTTCTGTTAAAGGTCCTGAAGAAAGCTGGGCTAATTGCTATTAAAGCTGAAACATGTCGACCGTACTGCATAGCGCCATTGAGTAGTCTTACTACTTGGCGTGTTTTTAATGTTTGACACTTGGACTTCTATTGTAATGTTCTTCGGAGTCCTGGTAGCCAATTTTATTTGATATTTTTTGAGCACTGCACTTTTTTCATTCACATCACTTCAGGATGTCACAACAAGACTATGTTCTTGTCAACTCTTCCCGTATCGACACTATATGGTCGGACCTGGGATGGGAAGATCAGTGATTCCCAGATGACGCAAATTCCACCACATGGGTGGTCTGATGGGAATTACTTTAGCCTTTTTGTGACTAATAGTCTCAATTTTTTACAACCCTTTGTCTCATGCACTCACCACTAGTGCCTCACAGCCGCCATTGCAGCTACACACCGTTTTCAGACCTTGTCTGCTCTTATGTGTGTTTTCTACCTGGTTTAGACCTCGGGGAGAGTCAAGGGATGGGTAGAGGCGGGGGAGTGAGATGAAGGGAGACCTCTGGGAAAGTCAAGGGGTGGGTAGAGGCTAGGGAGTGAGATGAAGGGAGACCCCGGGGAGAGTCAAGGGATGGGTAGAGGCGGGGGAGTGAGATGAAGGGAGACCTCGGGGAGAGTCAAGGGATGGGTAGAGGCTGGGGAGTGAGATGAAGGGAGACCTCGGGGAGAGTCAAGGGATGGGAAGAGGCTGGGGAGTGAGAGAAAGGGAGACCTCGGGGAGAGTCAAGGGATGGGTAGAGGCTGGAGAGAGATGAAGGGAGACCTCGGGGAGAGTCAAGGGGTGGGTAGAGTCTGAGGAGTGAGATGAAGGGAGACCTCAGGGAGAGTCAAGGAGCGCGTAGAGGCTGAGGAGTGAGATGAAGGGAGACCTCAGGGGAGAGTCAAGGGATAGGTAGAGGCTGAGGAGTGAGATGAAGGGAGACCTTTGGGAGAGTCAAGGGGTGGGTGGAGGCTGGGGAGTGAGATGAAGGGAGGCCTCGGGGAAAGTCAAGGGATGGGTAGAGGCTGGGGAGTGAGATGAAGGGAGACCTCAGGGGAGAGTCAAGGGATGGGTAGAGGCTGAGGAGTGAGATGAAGGGAGACCTCGGGGGGAGTCAAGGGGTGGGTAGAGGCTGGGAAGTGAGATGAAGGGAGACCTCGGGGAGAGTCAAGGGGTGGGTAGAGGCGGGGGAGTGAGAGGAAGGGAGACCTCGGGAGAGTCAAGGGAAGGGTAGAGGCGGGGGAGTGAGATGAAAGGAGACCTCGGGGGAGAGTCAAGGGATGGGTAGAGGCTGGGGAGCGAGAGAAAGGGAGACCTCGGGGAGAGTCAAGGGATGGGTAGAGGCTGGGGAGTGAGATGAAGGGAGACCTCAGGGGGAGTCAAGGGATTGGTAGAGGCGGGGGAGTGAGATGAAGGGAGACCTCAGGGAGAGTCAAGAGTTGGGTAGATGCTGGGGAATCTGATAAAGGGAGACCTCAGGGAGAGTTAAGGGATGGGTAGAGCTTGGTGAGTCAGAGGAAGTAGTTGTGGGTTTAGGGAGAGAGAGTTGTGGCATGTTTATCAAGCAAAGGACGAGCTGCTGCGATGACGATGTGGTCATGGGTTTGACTGGGGTTGAGGATTAGCTTCGGGGGGATTAGAGAGGTATTGAAGTCAGAAGATGTCATAAGTTTGATGAGTGTGAAAATAAATGGAGGCTGTGGTGCAAGGGCAGAATAATTGGAGGCTGGAATAGAGGGCCAGTGCTGTCCCACAGTGCTAGACTGACAGCCAGTGCGGGCCAGTTCTAACTGACTGCATTGTCCACTGTTGTTTGTTGTCGATGGGTCTGGTGGTAAATGAAGGAGTAGCACGGGGAGGAACCGGGTTCAAGCCCCCCACCCCCCACATACAAGTACCAGCACATGGAGTGGGCATGCCCATTCCCAATGTGTGTTGCATAGCAGAAAGCTGATTTTCTCAAATTTTTTCCTGCCAACCTCTGCCTGTCCACCACATCTATCTACCCTTCTGCTGATTCCCCAGCCTCTCGGTATGGGGAGCATTCCTCCGCCCGTGTGTCAATGAATTGTGCTATGTTGTGGTAATATGTGCATTGTTGTGACATTGTGGAAATGGGGCAAGTGAGTACATTTCTATTGGGTTCTGAAAAATGGGCGAATATGTGCCATGCTGAGTTAGTAGTGTATGTCAAGGGGCATTTTACTTGGCAGCAAAGGGTTAATGTGTGTAATGTGTAGGTATCTGGTTTTCTAATGTTATGTTGTCATGTTATCTGTTCTGCTAGGCTTGTACCATTAGTATGGTGTTGCAATAGCGGTTGGTGTTGACCAAGAATGGCGGGTGGGGAGATGGAAAAAAAATGTACCTTCGACCTGCCGCTTCACACTCTTTTGCTCCTCTCCTCTCTTCTCCTCTCCTCTCCTCAAAACACAGGCTCCCAGACTCCACTGCGGCCAATCCGGGTGCTGCTCTCATGCTGCTGGTTGCAGCATGAAAGCAGTGTCAGGATTGTCCTGAGCGCCATGAACTTACGCTCCCAGTGAGACTGGGAGCCTGTGCCTGCTTTCTCCAGCCCGGCAATGCAGCTCGGGATAGAGACAGCTTCAGTGCGCATGTGGGTTTGGCCGGCCAAACCGTCTTGCTCACTGAAGGCAGGGCCCACCACTACCCCTCAGTGCCTGTAACTCCCCCTGCCCACCCCCAAAGACTGGTCAGTAAAGGAAGAATAAAACAATAATAAAAAGTATTTATTATCGTTTTACTATTCCTTTCCTGCCATTTTCAGACAGCCGGCAGTGTGAGGGGGTCTGTGGGGGGGCAGGGGGGGTCGACACTTCTCACCCTTATCAAAGGAGCCGCCGCTGTGGTATTGTAGTGCTTTCACATTTGTGCCCTTTCATACATTGGCAGATTTCCTTCAATCAATTGTTAATTGTTTGGTTGTGTTTGATTGTGATGGTTAGTAGTAATTCCTTAAAGGTCTTGTTTAGTAAAGTTTATTGTTACTTAACATGGAACTAGTATGAGCTGATTCTAGTAAAGGCCTTTTAGTGGTCGGAGTTTGTGGTGTGCTGAAGCACTTTTGTGTTTTTTATTGAGCTGGGTGGTCAGTTGTCCATTGGCCCGGCCAAGGGAGATTGTTTTCTGGCAGCATCACTAGTCTGGTCAAAGTTACTGATGCAATGTGTGTAGTAGATTTAGGTTAAGATTATCTGAATGCCTACAAGGCGTATGTTGATGTGTTACTTGGGTAGAGCTGTAGAGCTGGCAGCACTTTGCCAACTGTATACAGCGCCAGGCTACCCCCAGGGTGATAAGCAGCGCTATACAAATACCGTCTGATTGATTGATGGATATGACTTTGGTGTTCTCATGTGCAGTCAGTGAAGCTATCTTTTGTGTTTGAGAAAATAAAGATAATTAATCTAGTTGGCAAGGTGTAGTGTAGTGGGTATAGTTGCAAAAAATCAAGTTCTTGTGTGATGGGAGGTAGGATCAGAGAAGCAAAGCAGGAGAGAGGGAGTGAACAAAATGAATTCAGTGTGTGTGTCTGTATGAGGCGTGTGTGCAGTGTTTTTTGGGCCTACCGCTTTGCAGAGGGCCTGTCTTAGCAGATGTTCCAGGGGTTGTCAGACGCTCTTCTGGGACTCTCCTCTCTGGAGAGATATTTAGGATCAGTAGCTCAAAAGTAGCAGCTCTTGAAGAAATTCTGCTCACTTCAACAGGAAGGAGAGAACAAGCTGAGATACCGGAAAAGCAAGAAGAGACCAGAGGAGGGAAAAAACTGAGATAAAAATGAAAAGGTAGACAAAGTAGACAGAAGATATCAGCAAAAATATGAAAAACATTAGTATGTAAGCGAAGGAGCCAGAACTCGAGAATATGGGCAGGAAAGGGAAAAGAAGGAACATTATTTATCAATTGCAAAAAGTGTGTGTTAAAAATGTGATTTAGGTGCCTCGTGATTGTGAACTTTCAAGAATTATAGGTGTAATTTGCTGTTGAGTGGCGATTTTTAAGGGGGGGGGGGGTAAATGCACCATATGCAGAGATTATTTGTAATTTATTTGTCCCAGGTTCTGATCCTCCTCCTTTATGATAGTGGGTAAACTCAGATTCTGCACATATCTGTGTTACCTTTGTATCAAAAATTCCAATTCTAAAAACGTAGCTCCATTCTAGCAGTTTCCTGGCAGTAGGAGCTTTGTATCAGGGTTTAGGGAGTAAAATGAGAGAACTTGAACAAATATATTAAAACATACTAAATTGCACCATTTCACGCCCAAGATCACCTCAATCTGTCCGAACTGACATGCTTTTGCTACTATAAAACGTTTTGAACTTGTCTGTTGTGGTTCATGTAAGATTTGGTTATTAAGTAGGACAAGTGGATTTCTCTAGAAGGGCAAGCAGATTTCTGAATAATTTTGCCCTTTAGGCAAGTAGATTTTTAAAAGACGTCCACACCCCTGAAACCGACTCATCTTTTTTTCCCTATACATTCCAAAAAGAATAACGAAGTAGATTTCCCATTGAAACACAGTACAAACACAGTGTGGTCTAACCAATATGGCTGCCTTTTTATTTTTCAAGGGGTTAGATTAACCAATCATACTGGGTGTCTTCATTCACATGTACTGTGGTATACCGCCAAGGTACCACAGTATACAGCGGCCCAATATATCACTAAGTTATTGTGCCTTATTACTGAAAAACAAGTGAAAAAATTCAGATCACATAACAAAAAAGACCCTTCCCACCCCATAATCTATATTCATGCCAGATTCATGTACATCTTTTCAGTCATTTTGTCGCTACCCCTGTCTAAAAAGTCTATGGAAAAAACATAGGTGGATAAACCTGTTTTGGGACCCATCGTTTTTTATTTGCACTGTCTTAACTAATCATCACAAAACTTTGTGTTGGCTGCCAATGTAGAAAAAAGAATAGGTCTGCTAAGTTTTGTGGAGATTCATCAAACCGTGACAGTTATTAGCAAGCAAAAATCTGACGAATTCCTACCTCTGGGAATCCTAACTATAACTGCAGAGTGGTTATCGTCACTGTGTTATATATGTATGTGTATATATATATATATACATATACATATATATATATATATATATATATATATATATATATATATATATATATATATATATATATATATATATATCGCGGTGCATGACTCCATTGACACCTTCCATGAGCTCGTGACAAACAAAATTAAAAAGTTGAACAAACGTATTAATATGACAAAGAAATACCCAAGTTTACAAGACAGGAAATACCGACAACTTATGACCAAACTAAAGGCTAACAAACAAGTGGTCATATGTAATAGTGACAAGGGCGGCAACATCGTTTTGTGGTCCCAGGAGGAGTACAGGGCTGAGGCATTAAGCCAGCTCAATAACAGGAATTGCTATGAGCGCAGCAACAGTACTCTACTTAAAGCTATGTATGCCACTTACAACAGCATGCTACAAAAATGGTGGAAAAAGGAATTAATTAGTGAAGATGAATTTGTTCCTTCGCAAAGAAAATCCAACGGTTCCCACCATTTACTTCATCCCTAAAATCCACAAACATGCCAAGAAACCCCCGGGCCGGCCCATAATCACTGCCTGGGAAAGCCTGTTGGAGAACACTTCAATCTATGTTGATTTCTTCCTCCAGGGATTTGTTAAGTCACTCCCGTCATATGTTCGGGATACATCTGACTTCATCAACAAGATTAGGAATGTTGTGTGGGATGATGATTTCTTACTTGTAGCATTGGACGTTACTTCCTTGTACACAAGCATTGTGCACAAGGATGGTTTAAATGCGGTTCAATTCTATCTTGACCAAAGACCTAATGTACACTCAAAGCACAACAGAATGTTGCTGAATATGATAAAATTTTGTCTTAACAATAACGTGTTCATGTTCGACAATCTCATGTATAGACAGACTCAGGGAGTAGCAATGGGGGCCAGCTTTTTCCCAAGCTATGCGTGCTTGCACCTTGGCTGGTGGGAGGAGCTGGTCCTCAGAACCCGCCATGCAGACATCATGACTAACAACGCAGTGATTTGGCTCAGATTTATAGACGACCTGTTTATAATCTGGAGAGGCACACAGAGGGAAGTAGAGGATTTCATTAACACCATCAACACTAACACTCTCAACCTCCACTTCACAGCCTCAATTAGTGACACAACTGTTAATTTTCTAGACACTGAGGTCTTTATTCAAAACCACAAGCTTGAGACCCGTCTGCACCGCAAAGAAACTGCTGGGAATTCAATCCTGCATGCCTCAAGTGCCCATCCTCGTCACTTGATCCAGAGCATCCCCTATGGGGAGATGCTCAGATTGAAACGCATATGCAGTACAGAGTCAGACCTGCAACTAGCACAGGAACAGAGTAGACAACGTTTCCTCGAGAGAGGATACTCAGTCAAATGCTTGGAGCAGCCCCTTAGTAAAACCAAGCGGCTAGACAGAAATATCCTTTTGGCGGACAAAACAGTGGTGTCAGATACTGGAGGGCAGAGAGCCGATGTTTCAATAGATACACAACCAGAGTTCAGGATTATCATGAATTACAGCCGCCAACACAAGGAAATCAACAAGATCATTCAGTCCTGTTGGCCGATGGTCTTCAGTGACCCCGTAATTGGACCCCTGCTACCGCAGAGGGTGTCCATCACCATCCATGCGTGACAGTTTAGTCAGAACTAATCCTGAAATCCTGGTCAAGACAGATTGGTTACAGAACCACAAAGGCTTTATCCGGTGCAAAACCTGTAAAGCCTGTGCACATGGGGTGAATACCACCACATACCTCATGCCTTTCAGCGACTACCCTCACAAAATCACCAAGCTCTTAACATGCAAGACTGAATTTTGTGTCTACGTGCTGTCCTGTCCGTGTGGACTTCGATATGTGGGCAGCACGAAGTTACAAGCGCACAAAAGAATCCTCCAGCATCTTAGAGCAATAACACACTCAGATAATACCTACCCGGTAGCCAGGCACTTCAAAGAGTTTCACAAATCAAACAACAGTTGCCTGAGCTATTTCCTAATAGACTCCATACCACCGAGCAGGAGAGGGGGAGACAGCGAAACAAAGCTCAGAAGACTCGAAACGAGGTACATATTACAATTAGATACTAAGCAACTGAACGGGCTTAATGTTACGGAGGATTTGTATACGTGCCTGTAACCATAAGAGTCGAGACTCAATGAATAGCTACAAGTTTAAAACCAAGATAGTTGGTGGTATATAGGCACATCAACATTTACAGGTAGCCAGCCTTTCCATGACTAGATGACATCATTGTCCCTTATCCACAACAGGTAGACATCAGTGCTCGTACAGGATTTTGAGTATTATATAGTACACCTGACTCTTGCAAGTCAACTACAATTATTGCTTACATTAGGCAGGACACATCAATTCGATCTTGGACTTAAGGACAAGTACTAAGACAAAATGCGGTTCTTAGATGGATTTATTAAGTCCATATATATATGAAATGTATTTATATGTATATGTATATATAGTGATGTATATGCTGATATATTTATCTTTTAGAATCTATGTATATTTTGACACACACATATCTATATTTATATATTTATTATTGCATATATCTTCGCAGGTGCATATACATACATGTATGTGTGTGTATATATATATATATATATATATATATATATAGACGTACTAAAAAAACGACAAGGGAGGAAGCCCTAGTGCCCAAAGTTAGACCGAGTGCAGAGGATGCTAACAATGAGCTAATTCAATCTAGAGCCATTGTTACCTACAGTAACCAACATTCCCAAATTAGGAAAATCCTGAAAAAATCTGGTTAGAGGTGACCCAATCATAGGGAGCCTGGTACCGGATAAACCCAGTCTCACTTTCCGTAGATCCCCCAGCTTGGCCAGTGCATTAGTCAGTAATACATTAGAGCCCACTAAATCCTGGATGGATCACATTACAGGTTTCAAGAAGTGCCAAACGTGCAAAGCCTGTCGCCACGGGATTAACAAGACACAGGTTTCACGTCCCTTTTCAGAAAAGCCTTTTGTGATCAACAAGAGACTCACTTGCAAGACGGAATACGTTGTCTATGTCTTGCAATGCCCTTGCGGACTACAGTATGTGGGCAGTACCCGCCCACCCGCCCACAAGCGCATCTTACAGCACCTCAGGGCTATTTCTGGAAAGGACCAAGCCTACCCAGTGGCTAGGCACTTCGAAACAGTACATAATAGTGACCCCAGTAGCCTACAGTACTTTCTTGTTGACTCAGTCCCGCCTCTGAAAAGAGGGGGAAATCGGGACGCCAAATTGCGCCTGTTGGAAACCAGATTTATTCTTGAGTTCAACACGAAGAATCCTGGAGGTTTGAATGCTAGCGAGGATTTATACACCTGTCTCTAGTCAATGTTAACCTGTTGTTAGTCACATTGCATTTACTACACATCAATTTCATATTTGAATAATTGTGGGTTTCTGAATAGTTCCCCCAGAAAGGATCTCGATTTGTTTACATTTGACTCTGCAGCCTGCTGTGAACTGTAGTATGTTTTTAATATTAGCATTAGCACTTTTCACTTTATTACAATTTTTGATCTGCAGTAACCTTAAAAGGGTAATTTATTAGTGCGTCACTATATTGGATTTATGAGCTTGTACAGTGTTGAGTTATGCCCACTTGGGCGTGATTTTCTTAACAGTGTATACTACACATCACTCGAGTATTGAATTGAAGTGATAAATTTGGGGTTCTTATAGCACTTACGAAAATAATATGTTGTACATGGAATGTATTATCCCATATGCACATGATGAAAGAACTTCTCTTCAGATTAACGTGTATATATATGAAAGAAGAAATTTTTGAAGTATGAGTGGGAATTTTAAACCTTGTATATATATGAATTTATTTATTTATATGCATTTTTTAAATTTAATACATCCTTTATTCTAGCATCTATGTGCTTTAGAACCCGTAGGGCACCATGCCCTTTATCCTTCGCTAACTCAGTGTAGTATGTTTTCACTGTTTTGTAACAAGCACAGCTGTATCCAGTTAAGCACTAGCACTTTAAATTCCCTTGTTTGTGTCCATGGCACGCTATGTGATCAAGCCTCTCTTGAGGTGAAACGCGTCATGGCGGATTGCAGGCTGTAACTCTGGGCACAAAATAAATGCACTGAAGAATTTGTACCTACTTTGTGGTCTCGCTCCTTTCGTTGTTCTGTGGGGGAAGCAGGAGCAAAAACGACGACTTTTGGAGATATATATATATATATATTCTTTTAATGCAACATATTTATTTAGATATTTGATGAGTATATGTTTACAAATGCATTACTTTGTACTTGCATAACAGACACTTACTGGCTACATTTTGTAGCTACATTGGGCAGTCTGTTAAATTAAGTCCCATCAATTGTATAAGTATCCGCCAGGCACTATAGGACATTTAATCACTGACAGTACAAGAATCAAATCAAACAGATTAGATAACAACGAAAGAACTGATCAGCATTTTACCTTTGAACTATGCTGATATGTGCTCACCACTCTTTGATTTAAGGGATCGGGCACCTATGATAAGTTTTCTCAGAAATGTCATTGTACTGGTGTTTATTACACACGCAACAAACAGACCAAACATTAACATTTTTTTTATTATTACACTTAAACATGCAAAACCGCACTTTAAGGGTGTATCAGCACTAGGGGGATGTGTGTTCTTGTCATGAGATATCAGATTAATATGGTCATGGAGAAGGAGAAATGGATATATAAGGGGTTACCGGAACACATGGGTGTCAATCCGCTAGTTGGAATTTACAAGTGGAGGGGTATTATAAACGACACATGTGCAGTACATAGGAGACATCAAACAGCAGTAGCAATGAGATCATGGAGACTTACAATTGTTATATGCAAAATCACAGTGTACATATATGGGTAAATTTTTTATGTCCTAGTACTACGTTTTTGTATGTTCCAAATGCCCACATACAGAGTATTTTACCGGTATAACTCAGTTTACCCCAGCACTGTAAGTATTTAACGTGTATTGTGTGAGGATTTTTTTCATTTCCATAGTCGATGAGTGTCACTTGACACACTAATCGTAGGTGTATGTCACTTTAAAAACAAATCAGTTTCACGGTACTATGTCGAAGTGAACAAGCAGTGCAAGCTGCGAAATGCGTCTTTGGCTGTGCCAGAAATAAAATCACCGTGAGCACGAAATCTGGGTCTGTGTCCGAATTTGCGGCAGGAGGCGCTGGGAGGAAGCTAGCGCTCACAGCAGGTTGGAAAGTTACGATATATATATATATATATATATATATATCCAAACGCAAAGAACCCTGAATTGAGAAGCCGTACACAGCCGTGTTTGTCAGCTTCTTTATTCGGTAAGTAGCAGGGAACCAGACGTTGCCTCCACACCCCAGGTTCACCAAACATGTTTCGGGCCATCATGCCCTTGATCTCTGGCATCAAATGAGGCACCGCTGCAATAGTCTTACCCTCACTCGCAGCACATGAAATATCCTCCGGCCCAGTGGGCGTGTCACATTTGCATTCTGGTCGCTGTAGTTCTAAAAATTCATTAGCCATAATGAAATGCAGCAATGTCTCTCCTTGTGTAAAAACTCAAGTAGTTTGTGCATGTAGAAAGCACGGCTGGGTCCCTGCTTGTGTCGCTCACCAAAACTGGTTCATGCTGTTCCATTAAGCACTTCAAAGTTCATTGCACTAATGGAGCCGCTCTTTTGCAGGAGGCCCGCGGTCCCTGCAGGGGACCCCATAGGAGGGCAGACCCCGTAGTAGGTTCGTGGGCAGCCGGCCGCCCATTCCAGGGGTGGGGGGCGGTAGTTGGGGGGCGTCAACGATAAGGGGGGGCGGGTTGAGGGGGTGGGCCCCGGGGCAGGATATAAGGTTAGCCCCTCCTACCGCGCGCCCTCTTTGCTGCTGCCCCCACACCAGTTAGTTCGCTCCACTGGCTGCTCCTCGCCAGCCGTAGGGTCGTAGGTTGCCCCCACCCCCTCCCCTTCTCCGTCGGACGCGAGGGCCGCGCTTTTCAGCTCTGATAAGGAAAGCGGAGTACACTGCCTCCCCCTGGGCCCCGTCCTTGGGCAAAACCCAAGTCGACAGGGCTCCGTGGCTATGCCACGGGGGGGCAGGAGATCCGTGATCGTGTTACGGGTAGGGGGCTTGTTGTGGGGGTGTGGGGTACCGAAGTGCGAGCGGCAGGCGGGTGTGAGGGCAACAACTGTGTGCGATGTAAATATGGGCCACGCGCTCAGCCAGGCGTTTTGCCTTGTGTGGGTGCACCGGAGGTCAGGGTGTTAGGCCGTAGACCGTGGAGTCTTTGAATGAGGACCGCGCAACCGGCCATGCGGCTAGCTTTGCGGTATAGGTTGTTTTCAATGAGATGTCGGCCTGTAATCTATATGGTAATTTATTTACAGCGGCTGAGGCGGTAATATGCAGCTGAACGTCTAGAGCGTGGTCCCCGCCGGCATTTCAAGCGGCCGAGACTGCGATAGGCCGTTAGCGTTTTAATCAGGTTATCAACCGCATGCTGGGCTCTCTATGCTTAAAAGAGCTGCTTAGCGTGTCAGGATGCTGCTTCACTGCTTCCAGTCATCGGAGTCCCCTCCGGGGACGCTGATAGCGTGGCCCTCGGGAAGAGCGTCACACGGGCGGGCCCCGGGCCCTTGGGAGCAGGAGGCTTCTATTCAGATTGACAAGGTGCAAGCATTCATGATTTGGGCGAAAGATGAGGGGAAGAGCCACTCGTGGATGGCGGGTCACCTGTCGGCCATCGGGCATCATGCCAGGCTGTTAGGTCAGAAGGACCCCACCACATTATTTACAACCAGGGCAGCGACAAAGGTTGGGCAAGAGTGATGCCTAAATCAGTAGACCAAAGGGCCCCCATTGATTACAAGACATTAAAAAGCATGATAGACGCCCTTCCCACGGTCACCCACTCTGCCTACGAAGCATCCCTCTTCGCAGTGACATTCAGCTTAGCGTTTTTTGGAGCCTTTAGAATAGGGGAGTTGGTGGCCCGCTCCAAGAAAGAGATGAACTCTCGGGCCCTCCTGATGAAGGACGTGCGACTTACAGCTGAATCAGTAGAGATTTACTTACAATTCTCAAAGACAGACCAAGCAGGCAGGGGTAGGAGCATCTCATGACATTGCCTGGGCAACAACAGCTACTGCCCGGTGGCCCTGCTAGCCGCCTTCTTGTCTTGCCGCCCATGTACAGAAGGGCTGCTATTGATACACTTAGACGGCTCCCCGGTTACTAAATACCATGTGGAGCATGTGATGCAAGGGTGCCTATTCTTGGCTGGCTATACAACAAAAGGGGCCAAGTTCCGCTCCCACTCTTTTAGAATAGGGGCGGCCACCACAGCTTTCAAGGAAGGTCTGCCAGCCGAGGCAATTAAGAGGGTAGAGCGGTGGGACTTCAACTGCTTCAAAAGATATGTGAGAACAGTTGGTGCAATACCCCCTTTTAGCAGAAGTGAAGTAGGGAAGGTGTAAGCAAAGAGAGAATATGTTTACGTATGCCACGGTTACGTGGCCTTTTCTGGTTTGTAGTGCAATGTGAATTATAGACTACAGTTGCCACGTTTTGGTGGTTGTTTTACTTTGCAGTGCTTTGAAGTGTTCAAATAAACTATAATCTTGCAACACATTGTGTTTTATTGCAGGCACAGAGGTGTCGGTGATGGGGCACTCTTATGTCACAAGATTGGCGAGATGGGTGAATGCAAGCACGTGGAAGCATGGCTTCAACAACACTAGTATATCCTGGTTTGGCCTCCCTGGAATGCACTGGTCTACACTCTTAGCGACGCTGCGTAAGACATTGAGGGAGAATAGACGACCGCCAAACATCTTGGTGGTGCATTTAGGGGGGAATGACCTGGTATCATTAGGCAAGAGACGACTATTAGATGCGATGAGGAAGGATTTGAGCATCCTGAGCAGTGAGCTGGGACCATGCAGCATATGGTGGTCGGAAATAACTGCAACACAGGAGATTCTCAAAGGATCATCCTTTGAGAATCTCCTGTGTTGCATTGACTGAGTGGTACGGGTGATTTGGGGTACTTCTTTATACTCCTGGGCATTCTCCTTTTAGACCCTCTGGTATCTTATGTTTTCTATATGTTCTCTGGGGATTGTATCCAGAGTGTGGTCTATAAACTTCCCCAAGGTCCTCCTCCATCGTAGTTTGATTGTTGGTCGGAAATAACTCCCAGACCTATATGGCATGGAGCGATCTCGCAGGAGGCGCTGGAAGTTACCCGCAGGCGTGTAAACGCAGCTATGCGTAAATTTGCAGATATGCGAGGGGTGGGTTTCATCAGGCACGGCCTGCTGCATGCGAAATCCATTGGTTGCTGGGAATCTGACAGGGTGCATTTGTCCAAGGTAGGCATGGCAATATTCCTATTAGATTTAGGGGAAGCACTGGAAACAGCAGGATGCAAGTAGAGGAGAATAGGGGGCTAGGTAGTGGGGGCTCTGGGCGCAGCGGGTGCCACGCCCAGGGCTGTGGAAGAGGTACAAGGTGATCCCCATACTGGACAGGCGCAGGAACAGGACCTGAAGCCCCAGTGCGAAACGCACCGTGCTGAGTCATACATAATCGAAGGGGCCCTTCTTGGGGACTTGGTTTCGACGGCGCCCCGTTAGTCCTTAGGGCGGTTGTAAGCCTGAGCAACCGGGGGCTTGCCGATAGCGCCCCGCCCGGATGAGTAAGATGTGAGTTAACTCTCCCTTGTCCGGAGGGTGGGGTGGGTGGACGATAGGTCCGCCGGTGGGAGGAATTTCCTCCCAGGTACCACACCGGGCTATGGCCGCTGGTGTCTGTTACTTTGGCTCAACTTCAGGCTCCCTGCAACAAGGGGTTGCGGGGTGGAGGGGGTCGCCTGTCAGTTAACCCATCCTGTTATTTGTCCTACAAATAAACCTGCAACTTCTTCATCCCAACATACTTGTCTGTGTTTCATTTGGGGTTTTGGGGAGGTTGTGGGCAGAGGTGTACCGATGGAACTACTATGCAGGAGGCCCGCGGTCCCTGCAGGGGACCCCATAGGAGGGCAGTCCCCGTAGTAGGTCCGTGGGCAGCCGGCTGCCCATTCCAGGGGTGGGGGGCGGGAGTTGGGGGGCGTCAACGATAAGGGGGGGCGGGTTGAGGGGGCGGGCCCCGGGGCAGGATATAAGGGTAGCCCCTCCTACCACGCGCCCTCTTTGCTGTTGCCCCCACACCAGTTAGTTTGCTCCTCTGGCTGCTCCTCGCCAGCCGTAGGGTCGTAGGTTGCCCCCGCCCCCTCCCCTTCCCCGTCGGACGCGAGGGCCGTGCTTTTCAGCTCCCCTCCCTGCCGCTCACCTACTGAAAGGTGGAAAGTGGGGAGGGGGGACATTAATAATGTATTAATGTTTTTTCTTGTTGCAGTAGGAGTTACAAGGCGATCCCCATACAGGACAGGTGCAGGAACAGGACCTGAAGCCCCAGTGCGAAACGCACCATGCTGAGTCATACATAATCCAAGGGGCCCTTCTTGGGGACTTGGCTTCGACGGCGCCCCGTTAGTTCTTAGGGCGGTTGTAAGCCTGAGCAACCAGGGACTTGCCGATAGCGCCCCGCCCAGATGGGTAAGGTGTGAGTTAACTCTCCCTTGTCCAGAGGGTGGGGTGGGTGGACGATAGGTCCGCCGGTGGGAGGAGTTTCCTCCCAGGTACCACACCGGGCTATGGCCGCTGGTGTCTGTTACTTTGGCTCAACTTCAGGCTCCCTGCAACAAGGGGTTGCGGGGTGGAGGGGGTCGCCTTTCAGTTAACCCATCCTGCTATTTGTACTACAAATAAACCTGCAACTTCTTCATCCCAACATACTTGTCTGTGTTTCATTTGGGGTTTTGGGGAGGTTGTGGGCAGAGGCGTACCGATGGAACTACTACGCAGCGGGGCTTCTCGCGACCCTGGCCGGGCCGCAACAATATCCAAACGCAAAGAACCCTGAATTGAGAAGCCGCACACAGCCGTGTTTGTCACCTTCTTTATTCGGTAAGTAGCAGGGAACCAGACGTTGCCTCCACACCCCAGGTTCACCAAACATTTTTCGGGCAATCATGCCCTTGATCTCTGGCATCTAATGAGGCACCGCTGCAATAGTCTTACGCCGCACTCGCAGCGCATGAAATATCCTCCGGCCCAGTGGGCTGCCTGGGTCACGGAAAGCCCCCTCGCCGAGAACTGTGAGTCTCAGGCACTGACAAGCCAAGTAATTGCCAGGAGAGCAATGTGGGACTATTGGTTGCGAAACAGAAGGCAGTTTACTTACTCAGTGTTTATGCATACCTACTAAAGGATGAGAAAGTATCAGAAGCACAATGGGAGGTAACCCACGAAGGGTATTGAAATAACGGAACTTTAAATACCAGAATGCACTACATGGCACGCCCACTTTGGCAGAACGTTTATAATCACGCTGCGAGTGCAGCGTCACTTCTTGCCTACACTGCTCCGAATACATATATCACGCACAATGCACTTTGGGAGAAGTAGTTCAGCATTACAGTCATGTGGTGCACCGTGGTAAATCAGGCTCGGGCGCACCTGGGTCCTTGTGATCCAGTCTGTGAGCAAGGCATGACGCCGAAACGTTAGACGCATGGAAGCAGGCACTTTTGAGACTTTGGAAATAAAGCCAGTTTCTACTGTATTGCCCCTCACCTTGTTTGTTTTGCCAGGAAGGTGATGGTGGGCTGCCCTGTGCCCATGTTTATCTGATGCTTTTTTGGGGAATATATATATATATATATATATATATATATATATATATATATACACACACACACACAGAAACTCCAGAGTCTTCCTCTATTCCACTCTCAGGCAAAGTTAGTGATAGAGTAGGCATTTCAAATGCACTTGTTCCTCACCCTCTTACTTATCCCATGTATCCTTCCCTGGATTCAATTACACACCTGCGGCTTTCCTTTTGAATCCCGCTTTTTCCACTAATCTTCTGGGGAGAGACCTTTGGCATAAACTGAACTATCATGTATAATGTAGTAGTAACAGTGCCTGTCTGGATGTGCCAATTGAAAATTAAAGTGACTACCCTGGGCGAAAACGGTAGACAGTCAAAATATCGAGTTGTAAATATCGACTTACCATAATATCGAGTCTGTAATATCGAAGGAGCATAATATCGAAGGCAAGAATATCGTAGGACAGAATATCGACCCAAGGTAAGTAATATCGAAATACTTAATATCGATGTAAGTAATATCGAAGTTAGTAATATCGATAGCATATATATCGATGTTAATAATTTCGATGACACTAATATCGATATTTGTATTATTTTATAGTTTTTTATTATGTATGTGTTATATGTTTAATTTAAGTATTTAAAATAATTACTATTATATGTGTATACATTTTCTATAATAATATAGAAATTTATAAGTAAATTTGATGTTTTAGTACCGGAGCGGGTTGTGGGTTTATAGGGGAATAGGGTGGGAAGTAATTTAATTATGGTAAGATGATTAATAATTAGTAGGATTAATTAATTAATTATAATTATTTGCTAATTAATATTGATTAATTGGGAAATAATTAATTGATTAATTGATATATATTTTCTGTAGCGGGATGTGGGTTTATAGGGGAATAGGGTGGGGAGTAATTTAATAATAATTAATTAATTAATGTATGTTTTTAAATATTTATAACTAATTAATTGGCAAATAATTAATATTAATTAGTTAATTAATTAATATAATTTGGTACATATTTTAAATTAGTAATTAATTGGTAATTAAATAATATTAGTTAGTTAATTACATTATTAGAGTAATTTATTTATATATAATTTTTAGTTACTGTTAATTAATTAATTGGGGAAAAATGATAATAATTATTAAATTATATTAATTACAGCTTATGTGCTAATATATTTAGTTTATTGTTATTGTTAATTAATTATTAATTGCTAATTAAAAAATATTATTTAACTTTGGGTTAAGGAGTATTTTTAGGGTTCAGGGTCATTTTTGGGTTTTTGGGTAAAGGGGTATTTTGAGTGTTTAGGGGCAGTTTTCAGTTTTTGGGTAAAGGGGTGTTTTTAGGGTTCAGGGTCAGTTTTCAGTTCATGGGTAAAGGGGTATTTTTAGGGTTCAGGGTCAGTTTTCAGTTCATGGGTAAAGGGGTATTTTTAGGGTTCAGGGTCAGTTTTCAGTTTTTGGGTAAAGGGGTATTTTTAGGGTTCAGGGTCAGTTTTCAGTTCATGGGTAAAGGGGTATTTTTAGTGTTCAGGGTCAGTTTTCAGTTCATGGGTAAAGGGGTATTTTTAGGGTTCAGGGTCAGTTTTCAGTTCATGGGTAAAGGGGTATTTTTAGTGTTCAGGGTCAGTTTTCAGTTCATGGGTAAAGGGGTATTTTTAGGGTTCAGGGTCAGTTTTCAGTTCATGGGTAAAGGGGTATTTTTAGGGTTCAGGGTCAGTTTTCAGTTCATGGGTAAAGGGGTATTTTTAGGGTTCAGGGTCAGTTTACAGTTTTTGGGTAAAGGGGTGTTTTTTTAGGGTTCAGGGTCAGTTTTCAGTTCATGGGTAAAGGGGTATTTTTAGGGTTCAGGGTCAGTTTTCAGTTCATGGGTAAAGGGGTATTTTTAGGGTTCAGGGTCAGTTTTCAGTTCATGGGGAAAGGGGTATTTTTAGGGTTCAGGGTCAGTTTTCAGTTTTTGGGTAAAGGGGTATTTTTAGGGTTCAGGGTCAGTTTTCAGTTCTTGGGTAAAGGGGTATTTTTAGGGTTCAGGGTCAGCTTTCAGTTCTTGGATAAAGAGGTATTTTTAGGGTTCAGGGTCAGTTTTCAGTTTTTGGGTAAAGGGGTATTTTTAGTAAATTAATTATTAATACTTATTGTTTAGTACATATATATTATATCTTTACTGTATATATTTTTATTTATTAATTTTAAACATTATTAGATACTTTTAAATATGTTTATTTTATTTATTAGTGTTATATACTTACTTTTACATTTATATATATTAAAAAAAAAAACGATATTTTTAACATCGATATTTTTTACAACGATATTATTTTTTCGATATTTTTGTACTTACCATGTTGTAGATAGGATGTCGATATTTTTGCCCTCGATATTGTTGACTCGATATTCTTGTAGGTCGATATTTTTGTAGTCGATATTCTGTCATAGATCCGGCGAAAACGATCAGTCTGCGAATTTATCAATAATGATGTATCAATATCACTACTAAATACTCCTGGCGCATTAGTACAAGTCCCTTACTCTTTGTGGTCTCAACATGCTAATAATGTACGGTGCATTTTAACTACAGAGCATTTCAGTATCAGATTCAACCCAATGAAGAAGCGTCCCCTTATAGCCAGAACCACTGGAATTATGAGGCAGGGGAGGGCCGAATTATGCAGCAGGGATGAGTAAATTGGGTGAGAAAAGACAAATTATGAGGCATTATGCGGCACATTTTGGGAGAGTAATACTACAATATTGTGTCATTTTTAAACATATTATCACTCTCTGTGCATTAATTGCAAGTCATTAGTACTAGTTTAAGGGAAACATCCTTTACGACACAACTTTTACCACGCAGTGCCTTTACAACGCAGGTTTTTCAACGCAAGTCATTACTACAAATTGCGCTGGGGGGCGCTCTAGGATAGGTAATAGTTTAATTTACTATCCAACACCTTCCCTACTATCCACGGGGACTGGAGTTGGAATAGTAAATTAAACTATTCACTATCCAGCACCCTGCGTTAAAAAACCTGCGTTCTAAAAGCATGCGTGGTAAAAGCATGCGTTGTAACAATGTACATCCCCAGTTTAACACCCCCCCAAAATAAATATGCTACAGAAACGTGACAAGTCAGCATTTCAAATGAGCCTTCGACTGCACTGCAACACATGTTGCTGCGTTTTTATGAACTTTTAAACCATTTGAGCCAGTCGCGGCCCATGCAGGTACGCATGGTGGGGTGGGGCAGGGTGGGCGGAAGTGAAAGTGACAAACGACGGAGTAAGGAAAATAAATAAATAAATAAATAAAACCAATTACTGCTGCAACGTGCTTACCTGCATGGGCCGCAAATAGTTTGAGCTCGAAACATATTTTTGTTGCTGTTGTTAAAATCTGCAAATTATGCAGCAATTGCGCCAAACTCACATAAGTCACCACCTGTGACTTTCCATAGGCCAACTGGCCTTGTGGGGGCTAGGACGCCCTGTGTCCCAAAGTCAGGGGGAGCCTAAACGTAGCAGCTGCCCAAGAAGTGCTGGGCAGCTGTGGAGACACTGGGGCCAACGCTGGAGCCTTGTGGCCCTAAACAAATACAATGCCCCCTGAGCCTCTCAGGCTCTGAAGAATGAAATGCCCCCACGAGCCTCTCTGGGCTCGCAACTTAAGGAATGCCTGGAGCCTCTCTGGGCTCCAAGTAAAGAAATGCCGCCAAGAGCCTTTCATGCTCGAACACAAACTGCGGCCTTTGTTGGAGTCTTGCTGGGCTCAAAAATAAGCAATGCCCCCGAGCCTCTCTGGGCTCTGAAAACAACTGCTGCCTGTTTGGCTGGAGTCCCCCTCTGGGGACTCAAAAAGGACAATGGCCACCGGAGCCCTCGTGGGCTTCTGAACAAATGCCCCCAGAACCCTTCAAGCTCTAACTAAACAAATGGGCCGTCGTTGGAGTGACAAGAGAAATGCCGCCTCGAGCCTCGCAGGCTCGTAAATACAAATCTGGCGCTGTGAGCCTCTCGTGGCTCTCAGCATCAATGCACCGTTGTTGGAGTCCCCCTCCTGGGGACTCTGACAAGGGCTCTGTATACCATAAAGCTCAAGAGCCTTTCACGGGGCTGAGGAGGGACCCGCGGGGACGCCCGCACTCACCGGTAGTAGGTGGCGTCTCCCCTCGGCGGTGTCTCCTATCGGCTCCTGGGCTGCGGGGCTCTCCCTCCTTTCACGGGAGCCCCGATGGGGGAAAACACCAGTTGCTTCTTTGTGCCGGCACAGGTCTCTCCTGCGACACCGGAGCCCCGCCTGCTCTCTCCACCGCCCTGCTCCTCTCCTCGTGCTGCGGGGGCGGGACTTCCGGGTCGCACCTTCGGCTTCCGGGTCGTCGCTGGCAGCGCGGCGGCCCGGAGGCGAGGACAGCAGCTGGTGGCACGATCTGGGGCAAATGCTAGGTGGGCACCGGCTCCTTTTACATAAATATTAAATCGAGGTGGGCACTCGATCGGGGTCCCAAAAATGGCAACAGGTCCCTGGCCGGGGTGGGCACCTGCCAGGGGTACGAAACCTGCAAAAACGGGTCCAATGCCAGGTGGGCACCTGCCAAAGTGAATAAAGCGCCCCAGGCGCTCAGAAGGCAATTAAAGCGCTCCCAAGCGCTAGCAGCAAGGATAAAGCGCTCCCCAGCGCTAGGGTACAAATAAAGCGCTCACAGGCGCTTAGAGGCCCACAAGTCCAGCAAAGTTTTGGAGGCAGGCAGGGGGGCAAGGCTGGGCCCAGAGCCAGCTCACTGGGCCTCCAGGAAGGGAGGCAGTCCAAGTGGCGGTCCTCCTGGTGCCCAACAGCAACAGCCCCCCTCAACAACAGGATACTGGAAGAGAACAAATTGTAAGGGGACACAGCCCCTTCTTATACTGTAAATTCCTTTGTCTGTGGGTAGGGTGGGGGAAGAACCAGTTGCAGCTGGTCTGGGAGCACCCTTGATGTTCTCAGCACCTCACTCTATTCATTGGCAGGGTTAGGGTCATTAGACGCACCACAGGGGGCAGAGCCAGCATTGTGTGGGGAAAGCCCAGCCCTATTCAGGACCCAGGTGCACTCCTCCCCAGCCATCAGCATGCTAATCTCCACACTCACCACCGGGCAGACCCATACAGACTCCTGGAGCCAGGCTCACCAGCCAGCCCCAGCCAATCAGACGCCAGCACCTTTACAGCACACGCACAGCCATGTCTAGAAGTGGCACTTCCACACTAGACACATACACACAGCATACATCATTTCACAGCATTCAATCACACGAGTCCACACATACCAGACTCGAGCCTGTACACCCCACGCATCAGGAACTACCAGGGATACAGACATTCCCCATGCATTCCTATGGGAAGGCAGGCCAACCTTACTCAGAGTGCGCACGCACTTTCCACTGGGACACAGTGAAAGTGTGCAGAACCCAAAAATCACCATCACCAGGTCACCATTAAAAGCAAAAAGTTTAGGGGTGAACCTGCCAGAAGGGCCAAGTCCAACACAACCCCCTTCCAGCCAAAACGCAGGGGAGACCAATCACCACCATGATGGACTTCCCTGCTTGGGGCGATAGAACACGGACGTGGGCCCGCAGCTGTAGGGACACCCTCCTGTTCTACGCCACGGTGAACACATGGGATTCCTTCCAAAACCACTGTCTGGAACAACTGGGCTACCCCACTGGTACTCCCAAGCTGTCCCCGGCCAGGATCAGGCCCTGGGCCACCCAGGTGCCACTGGTCCTTGCCTATTCGCAGAGCGGGGGTAGTAACCCCTGGCACATAGTAGCCATTCTCCACTCTTCCTGTCTGCAAGACAGGACTAGACTGCCACTGGTTCTCCAGCCTAGGGTCTACACCCTTAGGCGGACCAGGAGTCTCAGAGAAGGCTCTCCTCCCCCTACCTCTTCTTCTAGGGTTCCTCCACCTCTGACGAGGGGTACACCTAGAACGCCATTCAAACCCAGGGTTTAACCCCTCAGGTTGCACCGGGGTCAGAGGTGGGCTCTCCCACCCTCTGCACTCCCTTCCAGAGTCCTGCTCCCTACCAACTGGGGCGGTACCTCTGGAAGAAGAACCGGTCAGGACACTGATTACAGTCGTCCTTACCTCCAGGTCAGGCGCATCCTGAGCCTGACCTTCCAACCTCTGGTCTAGAACCTTTGGAGGAATAACTGCCTGGCACTCCAGGACTTCTGGGGATTCACACGCCATCCCCCTGAGGCTGACACATGACCCATGTGTCGTGTAACTGTCTGTCTGGCGCAGATCTCCCGTCCCCGATCCCCTAGAGCAGAAGTGGCGCCACCCGGGTCCCCCCAAGAAGATCTAGCCCAACTGGCTAGTCCCTGGTCCACTGGTGCATCCACTGAGAAACTCATCCCCCAATCACTCCTCACTTCGGACTTCTGTGCCCTCCCAACTGGAGTGACACTGCCGGACACTGGAACCCCTGGAGCTCTAGTTACAGATGCTCCAGGTTCCCTAGACACTAGGAGATCCTCCTCAAGTGGACTAACAGGGCAACCTAGGTCCCCAACCTGGTGTTCCCTCATGAAACCACCCAGGTTCTGAGATAGGGATTCGGCCATCTGGGGACTCTCAGCCACCCACTGACTCCTGCTCCACTGAGCCAGGTAGTAAGCCTCTCCACCCCTCTCACTATACTGGGACCTAGCTGGGCTACACTGAGCCTCTTCCACCACGCTGGGCTGGAAAATACCTGAACCACTACTTTTGGAATCACTCACTAATGACTCTAAAGAACCTCTGGCACTTTCCCAGCGGTCTGCTTCATCTGCAAGCTCACAGGCATCAGACAATCCACACCCCAACAGGTGTTGGCGCAACCCTGGTGAACAACAACTGAGCAGGTGCTCTTTGACAATCAGATCAAACAGTTTGTCAAAATCAGAGTCAGTGTGAACCTGTACCCAATCAAACAGTGTCCCACAACATTCATCTTCAAAATCTTCCCAAGACTGGTGAGACAGTTTCTTACTGTCCCTGAACTTCAACCTTAACTCCTCCTCTTGGGAAACAGGTACCATACTTTGGGAACTGGGAATGGGACTGCTCGCACTGGGCTCTATATAGCTGCCATCACTGGACTCAACCCGCCCTGGGGAGTCCAGAAAATTAAAACTGCGCGCAGGGGATAGTCTACCCTCCAGAGGTAAGTTCTCTCTGGTGAAGGCCCTCTCAGCCTCCTCTATCCTCTCCTGTGCTAAGACCCTCTGAGTCTCTAGCTGTTGCTTTCTAATGCCCAGCTGTGCCATAGCCTGGGCATGCTCTGACCTGAGCTTTTCTAAAGCCAGCTGGTGCTCCCTTTCTTTCCTCCTATCTTCTCACTCCTCTGGGGACAGGGAAAGGGATGAGGCACTGCCTCCTACACTGGACCCAGCAAGGGACTCCCTATCTATGGGGTCCTCACTATCTGCGGGCGTCCCTGTACTCTCGTTATTTTCCTCCTCTTCAGACTCTTCAGGGCTCCCCTCAGACCTACCACCCTCATGGTGTGAGACCCGGGCCATCTCCTCACTGTGCTCACTCTCCCAGTCATCCTTCTGCCATTGGATTAGGTTACCCCTAAGTTGGGACCTGGTGTCTGACTCATTCACTGCAATGTCTCTCTCTTTGCAAAATTCTCTCAACTCATGCATAAACAGACCCCAGACATTAAAAGCAGACTCCATCTTGGCAGGATGCTCACAGACACGTGCAACACAGGGGACTTAACTGTCAGAGCTGAAGCAAGCGTACAACATTTACAAAAAAATTCAGTGAGCTCCCTATCCCAGAGAACTCACACTCACTTGTCTAGTGCCACACACCATTCATCCACACACAACCCCCCCCCGCCTCGGACTAGTAAGGCAGTTTCTACCACCCCTGATTTCTCAACCTGACCACACGTGACACAGGTACCAGACTCTGGGCGCAGGGCGGGGAACAAATGTACTGGACACTATTACGCTGCTACCACTGGATCCCACCCTCTGGTGAATCCAGAAAATTCAAACTGTACTTAGGGGATAGAAAACCACCCAGAGCTAGTGACACTAACTCACAGTGCACAAGAAACACATTTCCAAAGAAATGACATTAAGAACAATTTAGAAACAATAATTCCAAAATGTGATTTATCTAAAATGCAAAGTTTTGTAGTGCGGCCAGTTGCCACTGAGGTAACACAAATCCTTATCCTTTCCGCTGCCGCCAATGTTAGAAATGGGATCCCTGGCTGGCCAGGGCTTGCTAAAACAAGGAGAGAGTTTTCCCTATCGACCCAGAAAGGACTGGGAAATGTAGCTACACAAAGGGTGGTTCCTTTCTGTGGTTGCTAAATAAAAGCGCTAAATGCTTTTACACATAAGACACCGATAACATTTCTAATCACAATGATATGTATCCTGACCTGTTCCTCAATTATTTCAAAACAGCATAATTTTCATTAAAATCAGATTTATTAAAACCTTAGTTAAAGGCTAACATGGTATGCATTCCACAATTTTACAATATTAAAAACAAATGCAGTACATTAACATCAAGCACATATACATTTTTTACAAAAGTTAAAAACAGAGAGTAATCAAGTTGTCGACGCGTTTCGGTGTTAAAGCTGGATGGTACACCTTCCTCAGGACTACAATCAAACTTCTTTAATCTAAATACTATTTATACACCATCAGCTATGGTGTATAAATAGTACCGGCTCTCCCAGCATAACATCTGACGCTGGAGACCGGGTTACCAGGCAGGCGGAGAGGAGCGTATCTCATAAAGGTAAGAGAATGGGGATGTTAGGTCCATTCTGTCCCTTTGCATGATTGGACACTAGGGATCTTAGGCTATACTATGATCATTAACAAAGGCTCTTTCACCCTGCTAAACTAGAGACAAACCTAAGAGGGCTGGCTCTTTTTGTTTGTTTAAATAAACATTAAAACAAACTGCACAAACTAGAAAGTGTATGTAACAACACGGTGCACTATTACAGATAAGCCAATTATAAGGGGAAGTAAATCCTTGCGCCTAAAGAGGATGTTAATATGTCTCTTTATATATGTGGCTTTAACCATATATGCTATTGGTCTAAAAACATAGTATATAGAGCGCAAACCCAAACCTGTACTTAATCACCACAAGGAATGTGATATGCCTAAGTATAAAATGTGCACTCCATTTCTCTATGTAGACAGAAGGTATCGCCTTCAAATTTTAAAAAAAGAAGCACTCCATCTCCTGTAAATTTAAGCAAGAAGTGAACAAGACGCTCACCGGAGGTTCACCCTGAGTCTATCGCGCAAAGAATGAAATTTAATACTCCCATCTTTAACTAAAATGTAAGCATCTTCTTTCAGGTTCACTAAATATTTGCAAATTCAGTGTCAGAAAATGCAATACACTGATGACATACCTAATATTATGTACACACAGGTTATTTTAAAGGAACCACCTTGAGTGTGAACAGTGGACATGAGAAACATCCACATGTTTGAAAAACAATAACCTTAAGGCTCCTTCCGTACAAAATTACGTAAGCATTTGTTTATTTTTATTGGAAAAAGGACTTAGATGTAGTAGTGTGGATCAAATTATACACACTAAATTAATAATATTTGTACATACAGGTCTTTTAACAGAAGAACAATTGAACCATATGAGTGGATAAGATTTATCTATCCCCAGGATTTAGACTGAAACCGCAAATTGAACACTGCGAATTGAGTAAGAAATTCTTTTGCGCACACTTTAGTAGACACTAGTAGAAGTGTAAATAACTTTCTGTAAATAAGATCTCACAATGTATGTATACTAATTGACTGTTCCGTATATTTTTAGATTAAAGAAGTTTGATTGTAGTCCTGAGGAAGGTGTACCATCCAGCTTTAACACCGAAACGCGTCGACAACTTGATTACTCTCTGTTTTTAACTTTTGTAAAAAATGTATATGTGCTTGATGTTAATGTACTGCATTTGTTTTTAATATTGTAAAATTGTGGAATGCATACCATGTTAGCCTTTAACTAAGGTTTTAATAAATCTGATTTTAATGAAAATTATGCTGTTTTGAAATAATTGAGGAACAGGTCAGGATACATATCATTGTGATTAGAAATGTTATCGGTGTCTTATGTGTAAAAGCATTTAGCGCTTTTATTTAGCAACCACAGAAAGGAACCACCCTTTGTGTGGCCAGGGCTTGCGCCAAAGTCAGTCAGAGACCACCACTTCCACGTCAGGGCAAGGGAGTTACACACCAAGATAACTCCTGCTCACTCCCTTGGTAACGTAGCACGAGCAGTAAGGCTAAACTTGGAGGCAATGTGAGTTAATTGTTTGCGCACGCACCCCAGCAACAACACCCAAGGCCCACCACAAAGGAAACTCCACACAAGGTTATATATAAAAATAGCCTTTGTATTACACCAAAACACATTAGATAAAAACACACACTTTACAATGTGCCAACAGGCACAGGCAGAATTTACAGGGCATATGTACAAGACAGGGCCACCAGGACCACTGTCAGGAATCAGCACTTTTAGAACTAGCACTTAGAATATCACTTAGAACATAGCACATAGAATGTAAAATCACTGTAGCACAAATTAGAAAATGTAGCACACAACCAGTAACTACTGGTAACAGGTAAATACCACCTACGCAACCCTAACCACCTTAGGAGAATATTGTGCAGGGAACCTGGACCTCACTAGCAACACCTGCACTAGGAGAAAAACAACCACCTAAGTATCACAATACCTGTAGGGGCATAGGCACATTACGCATGATGCATCACTACACATTCAGAGGTGTAGGGAAGGAAAACACATGATGCATACCATACTTTCAGCGGTGTAAGAACATGGCACATGACACATTAAAACACATTCAGAGGTGCAGGGAAAGAACAATTGCGCCAAACTCATATAAGTCACCACATGTGACTGTCCAAAGGGCCAACTGGCCTTGTGGGGGCTAGGACGCCCTGTGTCCCAAAATCAGGGGGAGCCTAAACGTAGCAGCTGCCCAAGAAGTGCTGGGAAGCTGTGGAGACACTGGTGTCAACCCTGGAGCCTTGTGGCCCTAAACAAATACAATGCCCCCTGAGCCTCTCAGGCTCTGAAGAATGAAATGCCCCCAGGAGCCTCTCTGGGCTCGCACCTTAAGGAATGCCTGGAGCCTCTCTGGGTTCCAAGTAAAGAAATGCCGCCAAGAGCCTTTCAGGCTTGAACACAAACTGTGGCTGTTGTGGGAGTTTTGCTGGGCTCAAAAACAAGCAATGCCCCCGAGCCTCTCTGGGCTCTGAAAACAACTGCTGCCTGTTTGGCTGGAGTCCCCCTCCTGGGGACTCAAAAACGACAATGGCCCCCGGAGCCCTCGTGGGCTTCTGAACAAATGCCCCCAGAGCCCTTCAAGCTCTAACTAAACAAATGGGCCGTTGTTGGAGTCCCCCTCCTGGGGACTCTAAGACAAGAGAAATGCCTCCTCGAGCCTCGCAGGCTCGTAAATACAAATGTGGCGCCGTGAGCCTCTCGTGGCTCTCAGCACCAATGCCCCGTCGTTGGAGTCCCCCTCCTGGGGACTCTGACAAGGGCTCTGTATACCATAAGGCCCAAGAACCTTTCACGGGGCTGAGGAGGGACCCGCGGGGACGCTCGCACTCACCGGTAGTAGGCGACGTCTCCCCTCGGCGGTGTCTCCTCTCGGCTCGTGGGCTGCGGGGCTCTCCCTCCTTTCACGGGAGCCCCGATGGGGGGAAAACACCGGTTGCTTCTTTGTGGCAGCGCGGGGCTCTCCTGCGACACCGGAGCCCCGTCTGCTCTCTCCACCGCCCAGCTCCTCTCCTCGTGCTGCAGGGGCGGGACTTCCGGGTCGCCCCTTCGGCTTCCGGGTCGTCGCAGGCAGCGCGGCGACCCGGCGGGGAGGACACTAGCTGGTGGCACGATCCGGGGCAAATGCCGGGTGGGCATCGGCTCCTTTTACATAAATATTAAATCGAGGTGGGCCCCAAAAACGGCACCAGGACCCTGGTGGGGTGGGCACCTGCCAGGGGTACGAAATCTGCAAAAACGGGTCCAATGCCGGGTGGGCACCGGCCAAAGTGAATAAAGCACCCCCAGGCGCTCAGAAGGCAATTAAAGCGCTCCCAATCTCTAGCAGCAAGGATAAAGCGCTCCCCAGCGCCAGGGTACAAATAATGCGCTCACAGGCGCTTAGAGGCCCACAAGTCCAGCAACGTTTTGGAGGCAGGCAGGGGGGCAAGGCTGGGCCCAGAGCCAGCTCACTGGGCCTCCAGGCAGGAAGGCAGTCCAAGTGGCGGTCCTCCTGGCGCCCAACAGCAACAACCCCCCTCAGCAAAAGGATCCTGGAAGAGAACAAATTGTAAGGGGACACAGCCCCTTCTTATACTGTAAATTCCTTTGTCTGTGGGTAGGGTGGGGGAAGAACCAGTTGCAGCTGGTCTGGGAGCACCCTTGATGTGCTCAGCCCCTCACTCTATTCACTGGCAGGGTTAGGGTCATTAGACGCACCACAGGGGGCGAGCCAGCATTGTGTGGGGAAAGCCCAGCCCTATTCAGGACCCAGGTGCACAATTTTAATAATTTAGTGTCACTTTCATTACCTGTTTCAATTCTCCTGCACACTTCCCCTGTACCCTGCTCTGGGCTCACACGCTCTGGACCTAAACCGCACAGCGGATCTAAGCGCTGATTGCAGTTTCAAACTGCAAAACACAGGGATGCAATTCCCGCTGCGGACACAGGCCACGCCCCTTTCTCAAGAGGCCACGCCCCCCGCCGGCCGTCACTACTAAAGGACGCTGAATACAAGCGTCACATAGATAGAAATTTCTCCTGAGGCGGAAGCCGGGAGTAGGTTGCACAATTTTAATATTTGAGTGTCACTTTCATTACCTGTTTTAATTCTCCTGCACACTTCCCCTGTACCCTGCTCTGGGCTCACACGCTCTGGACCTAAACAGCGCAGCGGATCTAAGCACTGGTTGCAGTTTCAAACCGCAAACACACAGGGACGCCATTCCCGCCGTGGACACACGCCACGCCCCTTTTTTGAGAGGCCACGTCCCCCGCCGGCCGTCACTACTAAAGGACGCTGAATACAAGCGTCACATAGATAGAAATTTCTCCTGAGGTGGAAGCCGGGAGTAGGTTGCACAATTTTAATAATTTAGTGTCACTTTCATTACCTGTTTTAATTCTCCTGCACACTTCCCCTGTACCCTGCTCTGGGCTCACACGCTCTGGACCTAAACCGCACAGCGGATCTAAGCGCTGGTTGCAGTTTCAAACCGCTAAACACAGGGACGCCATTCCCGCCGCATACACAGGCCACGCCCTTTTTTTGAGAGGCCACGCCCCTGCCGGGTTATCCTTCCCGGTATAAAAAATGTGTATCTTCCGGTCGCGCAGCGGGCGCGCCTAAGGCAAGCCCGTCTGGGCCCGTCCGCGCCTGGACCGGGCCGAGGGCCATGCCCCTTACATCTCGGCCACAAAAGACCAGGCAATATAGTGCGGAAGCTCTCCTCAGCATAAGCCCTTTAGGAACTGATTGTGGCTTGCACTGTTATCATGCTACAGAGCTCCCAGTGATCTGCCCAAAATTTAAACAAATCCTCAAACCTAAGCAGGTTCGTGATGCAAAACAGGATTACTGTATGTTTTTGTTAAACTGCAGGTCCCTGCCAAAACATAGGGTGGAAATTGCCCTTTTGTTAGAGGAACGCATGCCAGATGCAGTGTTTCTCACTGAAACGTGGCTTGCGTTGGACTCTGACCCTGTCTTAGTGACAGCCCTTCCTCCAGGTTTCCAAATTATTCGGCAAGATCGTCCTGAAGGGAGAGGAGGAGGCCTAGCCATTATATATAAGGAGCAATACCACTGTCGAGTAATCTCTGAAGTAATTCCAGATGGTGAGAGCTTAGCATTCACTCTGGAATTCTCCCCTAACAATTGCTTTTCAGGTACGGTGGTATATCGCCCCCCGGGACGCCCCAAACAGTTTCACAATCTCCTTCCGCCAATCGTGGCTGAACGTGTTAGCACTGCCTCTAATTATACTTTGCTAGGGGATCTCAACTTTCATTTTGATACTGCCCTGGATCATACAGCTATGACACTTGTAGACGACCTAGCTGCTCTACAATTAGTCCAACGTGTGAAGGCACCGACTCACGTTAAGGGTCACTTACTGGACCCTGTGTTCAGTAATTGTGCAGACCTTGTGGTTGGGCTACCAATCTCCCTCCCGTGGACTGATCATCTACTGGTGCCTTTCACCTGGACCACATTTAAGCCACTCCCTTCGAGACCCACTGTAAGGCATGCCAGAACCTGGGCGCGGCTACCAGTCGATGACTGGGCAAGTAGACTCGCGACTGACCAACCCTCCTATAATGAGGACCCATGTTTGGCCAACCAGGAATACGAAGACTGGATCAAACAATCCCTTGAAGCCACTCTCCCCCTGAGTAAGATAATGCTGAAACGTTCCCAAAAAACTGCCCCGTGGTACTCAGAGGCTCTCAGGGAAAAGAAACGCCAATGCAGGAAAATAGAAAGACAATGGCGTTTAGATTACTCTTTGGAGGAAAAAACCCGATACCGAGAGGCAATTAAAATCTACAAAACCGAGGTTAAATCTGCCCAAACTGTATACTTCTCTGATAAAATCTTACAAGCTAAGTCCAAGCCTAAGGAAATTTTTCAAATACTGAAAAAACTCACAAAACTTCCCCCTTCTAGCTTGCACGAGGAAAAAACAACAGCCCACTGCAATGACCTGGCAGAATTTTTCCACCAGAAAGTTAATAAAATATATTAATCTCTCCCCTCTATAGCAATTGTCCCCATAGCTCAGGATCGAACAAATCTGGGGGATACTTCGTTGGAACCCTTGCTAACACTGGACCACTTCCCTCCACTAGACCTTGAATCTTTGGATTCTATTGCCCGCAAGGTACAATCTGGGTCTCCATGTGATCCAGCACCTCCAGAAGCCATGATGTTGGCATCTCAGGTCACTTTACCAACTATTTTGGACCTCCTGAATGCCTCCATCACCTCTGGCACTGTCCCTCCCGCTTGGAAGCGGGCCATGGTCCGAGCTCTGCTAAAAAATCTCAATCTGGATCCCTCTGACTTTAGCAAATATCGGCCGCTTTCTCTGCTCCCCTGGGTGAGCAAAATCCTTGAGAGATACATCAATCTCCAGCTGGTGAATTTTCTTGAAAACAACCAGCTGTTAGATGCCACCCAGATGAGTTTTAGACCCAGACACGGAACAGAGACTGCCCTTCTAGCAGTCACGGAGGAAACCAGAAAAATCCTAGATCAGGGGAGGTCAGTGGCAGTGATCCTCCTTGACCTAAGCGCGGCATTCGATACGGTCAGCCATGACACTCTGCTGACTCGCCTCTTGAATGTCTGAATAGTGGATGGAGCTTGGCTATGGCTCAAATCCTTCTTGAGTGACAGATCATTCCAAGTTTTTGATGGAGACACTGTATCCATGAGCAGGCCGTTGAGGTGTGGAGTCCCACACGGCTCCTCTTTAAGCCCCGCGCTTTTTAACATCGATATGAGACCACTGGCAGAGGTTTCGTCCATTTGGGGTTAAGATTATTTCTTACGTGGATGACACCCAGCTGGTGGTCTCCTTGGCGCAGGAGGCCGCTCTACCGTCGTCAGGTGGGCTAATAAAGTGCCTAGAGGAGGTAAAGGGCTGGATGACCTCCTCATCTCTTAAGCTCAATGGGAACAAAACAGAGCTGATGCTCCTGGGTCCCTCAAACCCCACCTTTTTCAACTCCTTGTGGCCTCCTTGTCTAGGTACCCCCCCAGTACCCAAGGACAATATTAAGAGCCTTGGGGTGTGGCTGGACAAGACCCTCTCGTTTAACATCCAGGCTACAAAACTCTCGGCCACCTGCTTCGGACTTCTCAGGATGCTAAAGAAAGTCCTCCCTCTTTTGCCTATGGAGGCAAAGCAGGTGGCCATCCAAGGTCTGATACAGTCCCGCTTAGACTTCAACAATGTCCTCTACCATGGCGCCCCGGAATACACCTTGCGTAGACTACAAATAGTGCAGAACTGTGCGGCCCGCACACTGTTAGTGCTGCCACGCAGACAATCAGCCAGACCTGGTCTGATTAGCCTGCACTGGCTGCCAATGCGACAGAGAGTCATCTTTAAGGCCATGTGTATTGCCCATCAGGCCTTTTGGGACACAGGACCAATGATTACCCAGGACCTAGTAAATCAGTACCAACCTGGCAGAAACCTTCGCTCTAGCCAGGCCTGTTTGGCTATAGCTCCGAGAATAAAAAAGACAAGGGCGGGCGGCAGGACGTTTACCTACAATGCCGCCAAGATCTGGAACTCACTTCCTCTTCATCTCAGATCCAACCCTAACCTCTCCTCCTTTCGAAAACAGCTGAAGACTTTTTTGTTTAACACTCCTTGTTAAATTCTGCAAGTTACCCTTGTCAAGCAATTTCTATTCTGGTCTTTAGCGCTTGGACGCCTCTGGGCAGCAACCGCACTCTACAAATCTACTTTTCATTTCATTTCATTTCATTTCATTTCCTCCCCAGCCATCAGCATGCTAATCTCCACACTCACCACCGGGCAGACCCATCCAGACTCCTGGAGCCAGGCTCACCAGCAGCCCCAGCCAATCACACGCCAGCACCTTTACAGCACACGCACAGCCATGTCTAGAAGTGGCACTTCCACACTAGACACATACACGCCGCATACATCATTTCGCAGCATTCAATCACACGAGTATGCACATACCAGACTCGAGCCTGTACACCCCACGCATCGGGAACTACCAGGGACACAGATATTCCCCATGCATTCCTATGGGAGGGCAGGCCAACCTTACTCCATGCGCTCAGAGTGCGCACACACTTTCCACTGGGACACAGTGAAAGTGCGCAGAACCCAAAAATCACCATCACCAGGTCACCATTAAAAGCAAAAAGTTTAGGGGTGAACCTGCCAGAAAGGCAAAGTCCAACAATATATATATATATTTTTGGGAAGTTTTATATAGCGCAAACTAGACCCGAAGGTATCAGAGCGATTTACCTGAGCACTAGTTAGGTTACACATACATTTTTGTTAGGCACGGGGAGATTAAGCGATTTGCCCAGAATCACAGAATGTTGAGCGTCCCTGCTGAGACTCGAACCCGAGTCCCCAGCTCCGAGGTCGACCGCCCTAGCCGTTAGGCCACATTCTCTCCCCCTTCATGCTTTCTGCTGTGAAGGAAAGAGTTAGGGGTACCAGTGGCCAGACTTGTTTTCACTGCTTCTGAAGCCACAATGTAGACCAGCATCTGTACCCATTGCCCTGCATAGGGGTAGTGCACTGCAGGGGCTGCTACTGGAGGGAAGATTGAGCTGAGGCTGTAGGGATTAGTGTGAGACAGGGGAGATGGTTATGGAGGAGCCGCAGTGGTTAATTTGTAAAAATAAATACGTGCAAGGGCTCTCGTCAGGTGGCAGCCTGCACCAGCCCATTTCTTTTGTAACACTGCCTGAAACAGAGCCAACTACTAACTAGGCAGTGGGGAAAGGGTGTGGCATAGTGACCAGAGCTGCGGACCTCGGAGCTGGGGAACCAGGTTCGGGTTTTGACATCAGCTCAACATCCTGTGATTCAGGGCAAATCACGTAATCTTCCTGTGCCTACCAAAAATGAGTGTGTCCTGGCGCTCATGAAACTACTGAGCCGGTGTTGATGATTACATTTCAGTGCTGAGGACCAGAAACCACTGGCTCAAATTAAGCACTGAGGAGCTGGTGTATTTGGAGAGAGTAAACTGAGGCTGTGAGTTGGTGTGGGAGGAGTGAGTGTTGGTAGGAGGCTTTTTGGGATGGCAACCCATAGGCTATGGCTGCAGCAAACAGCACATTAATTGGATTGCCGGAAAGGGTGGGTAGGTGTGTTTTCTGGACTTCATAAATGCAGATGGGGAAGAAAAAACACAAAGAAGCTCAGACTTCATCACAATTTGTGCAGCAACCATTTTAATGTGGGACAAAACCTTATCAGAAAGCTCTATTCACCAATACTTCTACCAGTCATACTGCTAACAGCTTCCAGAGCAATACTGTTAGCCAGTACTATCACACCATGATTTTGGGGTGTTCCTCTTGCACACTACCATGTCAGTTTTATGGGGCAGTCATGTTAGGTAAGGTAATAACCCTAAGGAGCAATAGGAGTGCAGGAAACACTCTGCAGCTAATTCACGAAGGTAAACGTAGTCCTGGAGTCTAAGTTTAGACTTGAGGTCTAAAGGGCCAATTTTCAAGGGTACATTTAGACCTGAATTGTAAGGGCCCAATTCTCAAAGGTAAATTCAGACCTGAAGTGTAAGGGCCAAATTCACAAAGGTAGACTTAGACTTGAAGCCTAACTTTACCTTTAGGATCTTGGCCCTAAGACTTCAGGTCTAAACTTAGACTTCAGATCTAACTTTACCTTTGTGAACTCAGCCCTTAGACTTCAGGTCTAAACTTAGACTTCAGGTCTAACTTTACCTTTGTGAACTCAGCCCTTAGACTTCAGGTCTAACTTTCCCTTTGTGAACTGGGCCCTTAGATTTCAGGTCTAAACTTAGACTTCAGGTCTAACTTTACCTTTGTAAATTGGGCTTTTAGACTTCAGGTCTAAACTTAGACTTCTTTACCATTGTAAATTGGGGCCTCCTTCTCTGCAGCAGCATATAATACTTGCCCAATCACGTGCTTTACTCAAGGTAACCAACATGAGTTGAGCCAACACCTTCTCTTAGTTGCACCCTTCATAGGTCCTTTTCTTTTGATCACACAAGTACTGGCTGCAGCTGCACTATCAAGCCAAATCTAAAAAAGTAAGTCTCTGAAGTACTGAAATACACCCACGAAGGTGCTGAAAAACAATCTAATAATGAATGGTTGGGGGTATTGCACTCAGTGTAATACCCCCAACCATTCATTAATTGATTCTCTACTGCACCCACGAGGTATTGGCACCACGGACAAAATGTCTTTCGACTCAATAGCAGCAATAACGGATAGCCGGGCAAATACCAAAGTATATACGCCGGATGAAGCGACACAAATATACAAATTAATAAAGGAGACAAAATCTATTGATGCACAAGGAGGTTCAGTTGTACAACAACTAAAACAACTTGAATATTTGTCTAAGCGTGAACTCAACCAACGTTTACACGCAACCACCCTCATCCAGTATCACCGTGTTCGAAGAATCCTGCGAGGATTGAGGCTAGCCATTAGACCTATGCTCTACAGATTAAACAGTAATCCAAAATTTATGGAGAAATGGTTCGAGATTCTGAACAAGTGTTCCCTGGATTTAATATTGTTACTTATTGAAGAACTTGCCAAAACAATAAAAGATCTAGAGGAGGAAATATACAATGTAAAAAAAGAACTATCGGAAAGGATAGAAGAAGAACAGTGGAGAAAATATCTGGAAGAAATAGACATCAAACTAGAAAAGTACGGAAAAGAACTACAGGAGACGAAGTTGCATAAATTCAAACGCGACACGATAGACTATAAATTGTATGAGGCCTACACTTGGGCAGAAGTCTACGCCAAAAGACGATTTGCAGGGAAAAAGCAACAAACAACTTCATCCCAAGAGAGCTTGGTTTCTGATAGCGATACAAGCATTTCAAGACAACCTTTAACTCAAGAGCAATCGGAGTCAGAGCAGAATATAGTAATCAATATCTCTAAATATTCACCATCTAAATTTGAGATCCAACTATTAAACAAAGGACCGACTTTCGTGAGCACTTATCGCACGAATGAACTCGAGACTGAAGTGGCCTTTTTCAGATTTATGAGGATACTACGTCTAAAATATTTCTTTACTATTCTAAATCCTATTGAGACACCGGATAATGTAGCCGATCAGTTCAAACCTAAAAGTAACTTTATGGCTCCAGTTTCCCATAAAAGCTTGAATTTGTTCGAAACTCTGGTCAAGGCAGACATGACTAAAATTCAGTACAAAAGCAAATTGAAAAATTTGACACGAGCAGAGCATAGTGCGCTACGCGCTCTGGGCAATAATAAAGACATTACCATCCAAAAGGCAGACAAAGGGGGAGGCCTTGTTATCATGGACACTGATTTCTACATTAAGAAAGGTAATGAACATGTGCAAGATGATGAAGTTTATCTCAAACTTCCACAAGACCCGACAAATGAGATATCCCACAACCTGGACCTAATTCTTGATAAGGCTGAGGAATTAGGCTGGATTACCCTTGCAACAAAAATATATCTCAGACAAGTATACCCAAGAAGACCCAAAATTTAGTTTTTGCCAAAAGTACACAAACAATTGCAAAATCCCCCCATCAGGCCTATCGTATCTGGTTGCGCGTCAATCTTTGAAAATTTGGGCATTTTCATCGATTCCCACATGCAAACATTCATACAAAATTGGCCTACATATCTGGAGGACACATCGCATTTTCTGAGAAGCCTGACTTCCCTTAATTCGGAAGAACAAGGGAGTTTAACACTCGATTCCCCACAATTTGGGCCTCGAGGCTATGGAATGGGCCCTGTTGAGGACGGATAAACCCGTAGAAACGAAATGTTTGATCATGCAATTGTTGGAGTTTTGCTTAAACAACAGTTATTTCATTTGGCAAAATGAATACTATACCCAACTAAGCGGCACTGCCATGGGCTTTCCGGGAGCGTGTATCTACGCAAACATATTCATGGCGAAATTCGAATTAGAGTACATATTGGAAGATAGCACCTGGCATGATGGCATCTTATACTATAAACGGTATATTGATGATATCTTTTTAATATGGAAGAAACCAATCGCAGACCTAAAGAGAAATATTGACAGCTTGAACCTTGTGAATCCCAGGATAAAATTCACGAGTCTGATGAGTACCACTTCAATTCCATTCTTGGATGTATCAGTTGGAATAAATGGCAACACTATCGTCACAGAACTGTATAAAAAACCCACTGATAAGAATACATCATTACAGTATGGAAGTTTCCACCCAACTACCTTGAAAGACAACCTCCCAATATCCCAATTCATGAGAATTAAAAGAATATCATCCAATGAAACTCAATGTGCAAGAAGCTTGGAACATCAAAAACAATGTTATCTTGAAAGAGGATATCCCGAAAAACTCATTACGATGCAAATGGAAAGAGTTAAAACAATACCATGAGTGGAACTTCTACAGAAAAAGACTAAAGTCGCAAACAAGAGAATGGTGTTTGTTTCGAAATACTCTACCACATCAAGGGATATAAAAAGAACTATAACTAAGAGGTGGGAAATTTTACAAATGGAAAGTGATTTTGGAGAACTTTACAAACAAAAACCACTGTTTGCTTATAAAAGGTCACGGAACTTGAAGGAACTTCTTAACAAACCAGGAGACATGGAACTCTGCGCAGTCACCCCTAAAGGCACAACAAAGTGTTTTAATTGCAAGAACTGCAACAATGTAATCAGGGCAGTACGTTATCGCATCCACGAACAGGAGAAAGGATTACCTTAAGACATTCAGCAAACTGCAATGCAGAACATGTGGTCTACTCAATAAAGTGCCCTTGCGGGCTACTATACATTGGTAAAACCGATCGAAAACTGAAAACACGTCTGTCTGAGCACAAGAGTAGAATCCGGAATAAAAATTTAACATCACCACTTGCAAGACATTGGATTGAAATGGGGCACACCATAGCGCAAATTCGCTTTCAAATCATTGAACAGGTTCCACAACGTCTAGGATTAGACAATGCCAAAATCCTCCTTAGGAGGGAGACCTTCTGGATTCGCAGATTGCACACTTTGGCCCCTGACGGGTTGAATGATAAACTGGAAATGATTTGTTTCTTATAAACACAAATTCAGACATAAGTACACGTAGCTGAGTTCTCAAGGGATACATTAACACAGTGTTACTTAAAAACAGGTTGCAACAACATACATTGTCCATCACAAATTGTAAATCTGACCGTATATTTTGAATGTTTTTGATTTTCAAATTAATGATTCATAATAACAAGACATTTTGTTGTTTATCGCATGTATTAACATTGGTCATCAACAATGTAAAGTGTCATCAACAATCTAAACTGATGCCTATCACTCTTACTTGCACACCGATAGAAAGGCTAATACACACTGTAAATATTAACAGCATCCTCACCGCGTTCGAAAATACATCTAGTTACTTGGGATATTTCCCATTCAGTAATGGCCGCAGTGGCGGCTCCTCCATGGGGGCAAATGGGCGCCGCCCCCCTGCTTTCTCGCCGTGCGAGAAGGCAGAAACAAATGGTAGTTAATAACTACCATTTGTTTCTGCTTTCTCGCACGGCGAGAAATGAATTTCCTGGTTTAAAGTCAAGTGGGCGGTGTGTTACTCGAGGGCAGGGGGGAGTGGCTTGGGGGAGTGGTTTGCTCACTGTTGTTAATACTGACTGTTTGGGCGGCCTGAGGCCGACCAAACAGACAGTATTACCAACAGTGGGAAAGCCACTCCCCCATGCCACTCCCCCCTGCCCTCGAAAACACCACCCACTCACTCTCCCTGTATGCTGCAGCAGCAGCATACAGAGAAAATGACGTAGGTGGGGGCAGCCGGCCGCACCTATCAAGAACGCAGCGGTGGAGGGGAGGGAGGCTGCCTGCTCCACCGCCTTCCTGATCCTGATGACGTGCTGGGACTTGAATGCCAGGACGGCGGGAGTTGTCTCCGGAGATTGAGAACAGACTGTAAGTGTTCTTTATTTTATATGTATTCTATGTAGGCCTCTGTGAAATTCTAAATATGTATATTTTTGTCGAAGTAATACAGAGCGCAGGGAATAGGATAGCTGGGCTGGGAGGTTTACAGTAATTAGCAGCACACCAAATTAAGCTGACTTCAGGCCTGGTTTCTCCCCCGGTGCTCAAACTTCAGGCACCTGTTGCACTGAAAATGCGAGCCCGCGTGGGGGAGGCCGGGGCATGAGCTGCGACCCTGCTTTGCCTCAGTTTCTTTAGTCTTCCGTTCCGGGTTAACAAAATTTGAATTTCGGATTCATGTATCCCTTGAGTATTGTGGTCTTTTGTGTGACGTGCACTTGTGATTGTTAATGACAGCAACAGATGTTCACATCTCCAGGGTGAAACCGCAATAAATATGCGTCTTTGTGATGAAACGCGCTGTTTTATAAAACTGCAGCAACTGACGCTAAATGAGAGTTATTTTAGGAGAGGAATAAAAAAAAAATAAGCGATCCTGAAACAGCCTGCAAAACACGACAAATCAGTAGATGAGCCCGCTGTTAACCCACTGAGCTGGCTTAGAGTATCCCCAAGCAAGCGTGTCATTTGGTGTGGATTGAGTTTTTGAGCTAATTTATTAAACACCTTGGGCCGCTGTTTGCCTTGTAACAATGAGCTGCACGCCCAGGACAGGACCTCTTCTTAGCGCCTTGAAGCACTGCAGGAAGGAGACTGTGTGCGAGTTCAATGCAGATCAAAGTGGCAAAGTCGCTCGTCACATCAGAAATCTGTGAGTCTGCCTCTTTAAATGATTTCCTTGTTCACTAGGTCTGTTCCCAAGAGACTGCGGGGGCGTTTCACAAGAGAGGTTTTCACACAATCTGATCCCGATCACAAAGGAAGGATCAGTGTTTTTGCGTGGGGGGTTTAAGAGTGTGTTCGTCATGAAAATAGATCAGTCGGCAGCCAAAAGTGACACCACTGATTCAGATTTTCAATGACTTCACGTTCTCCACACAGTACACCCTACCCCACCCATCCACACCCCAGGTTTTATTCTCCAAGCAAAAAAATGAATGAGACTCGAAAACAAGACTCCAACAAGGCTGTTGTGAAGGTGCCGAGCAGCTGAGAAGGGGGTGGCCCGGGGGCAGCTTTGGGGTTCTTTTCTGAACAAGAGTCTTGTCACTCCTCATGGGACGAGATGAAAACCAGAGCAGAATATTCTTACCACACGGATTACGTCCGAAGGAAGGGACACGTTGGTTCCGCGAAGAGATGTTCTCACAAAACTCACTCACCACTACCTTCCTTTCCCTCCTCTTTTTCGCCCGTCCTTCCTTCCACTCCCTCTCTACATTTCGTCCCAAAACCTCTACCTTCATTCCTGTCTCTCAACTTTCCTTCTTCACCTCTCTGCCTCTCACCCAACACATCTGCCTTTCTCCCTTTTCCTTTCTCTCCCCCCTCTCTCTCCCCACACCCACAACTCCTTCTGTCTCTCTCCTCACTGCCTCACTCACCACTGCGCCTTTCCTTTTTGTCCTCCCTCTGACACTCACTCCACTTCTCTCCATTCCTCTTTCCCACCAAGTTTCCTCCTTTCATCCTCTTTCCCTTCTATGCTTGTCACCAACTCCTTCCCCTGCCTTCAGTTATTCTACCACTTTCCTCCTTATTTCTCTCCCTTTTACTCCTTTTCTCGACAACCTTCTCCTTTTCTCTCACTCACCACTCCCTCTACCTTTCGATCTCTAGTCTCTGCCTCAACTTCCCCTTTCCTTTCTCTACCCTCTCCTCTCTACTCTCACCCAGCACTCACTCTACCTTTCTCTCTGTCCACCCAGCTCCCCATTCCTTTCTCTGCACACTCTCTCCTTTCACTCACATCCCTCTACATTTCGAGGTCTCTGTCCACCCAGCTCCCCTTTCCTGGATCTACATTCTCTCTCCTCTCACCCACCACTCTCTACTAGACTGATGCCATCTATATTCTATGAGTGAGAAAGAAGCACCCATTCCTTGCACACAAGGGAACGCGAGGGCATCTTGAAAGTAAAACAGGCTTGTTTAAGTGGAAAAACATGATGTGCATATGGCTGGAATTAAAGGTGCATGCTTTTTAAGCTACCTACACCATTATCATATGAAATGTCTTTATTTCATAACTACACTTTCACAATTGTTTTATCAACTCTCTTGCTTCCTTAAATGCACCATTTGCCTGCTCTTTTTTTCCCCCCGAATTTCCCTGAGCCCCACCATATGGTGGCTGGACTCGCTCGCTACACTCACTCGCCTTTGGGCACTCAGAAAAAACGTTTACGCCCTACCACTTTCAAATGTCACCAGCCGCCACTGAATGGCCGCCACCATTCCTCCAATTAGTCGTTCTTCAATGTTGAGTTTAACAAACAAATACAAAGAAAGGACTCCACACATGATTCCGCCATCGGTACAAACATCGAGTAAGGACGCCGTTACAAAGCCGGTTCATTTTTTCTCCCGGTAAGCCGACCTCCGTAAAGTTTTAATACGCAAAGGTTGCCGATCAAGGTAACGGCATACTAAATTCGGCATTTGTCTATTTTTGTTTTCTCCAGCATGGGAGTAACGTCGTTACAAGCGAGACCATAAAGTATAAACTCGAGGCTCGCAGGTAAACTTTTTTCTTAACAGACTGCGGTAAAGTTACAACAAATTACATCGTTTGCAATAGGTTTTAAACAACATTCATTCATTTATTCCAATAGATTCCATATTTCTGTGGCTACATACACAAGACCTGCAGGTGAGCTTCGTGTTTTAGTCTGTATATAATCAGACTAATAGGCATAATAAAGATAGTACTTGACATGTATTTTTAATTATTTTCAGATAGGTTCTTTTCAACCTTGGAATCCAGGTAATTCACTTGAGTACCCTTTTTCAACTACATAGCGCTTTTCTACATATGAATCATATCATTGATTCCTCCGTTTTTTCAACTTTTTAGATTTACCATACCTTTACAACTCACACGACAACGAAACAACCAGTTATTTTGGTAAGACATTCACGCAACACCGAAAGATTACATAAAGCATATCTCCTAAAGCATCTAGATTAATCAAGTTTCCTTTTTCTTCTTTTCCTTTAGACCCCTGACGAAGGGGTGTAAACCCCGAAATGCATTGGGTTGTACATATAATTGTGTTGTGTATTAATTGTTTTGAGAAATGCATATGATTTATTTGCAATGATCGTTTATTGTGTATGCATTGTTTAAATTGATGAAAATGAATTTGATTCACTAAACTCGTGACAATTCAACGATAAAATATGTTTTGAATAATGGTTTCATTTGCAAAATTTATCATTCGCTGTGCGCACTAGAGTTCTGGTGATCTAGTGATCCCAGGCCACATTCATAGAAAAACAATCTAAAGCACTATTCAAGAGCATTAACTCTTCAACGATTAAGCATGGAGTTATATCATGTGGCGGGGAGTACTGGTGAACACCAGTAAAGTATTTCAAATAACAGTATTAGTTTAATTTAAAATCCCCCTGTTCTCACTCCTTTGATTTAAGTCTTTAGTGCCAAGAAATTTGCACCATTTCTTTCTGCATCCATTGTGCCCTTGACTACTATTGGCAATGTAGTATTGAGTGAATCGCAGTGACTATATAGAGTTAGGAGTCACACAGTGCATAGTTGGTCAGTTTGAGTACATACTCTTTCTATTAGAGGACATGTGTCAGACCCTTTCAGGGGGCATGGTGTAAGCATGGGTTACTTAGACCTCACTTTTAGGGCTGAAGTTGTTTGCCTCGGATGTCCAGAAAGCCATCCTATCAAGGCTGTAAAAACTGGGTCAAATACATCCCCTGCCTCACTTCAGTGGTATCCTTGGGAAACAGTCACAGGCTTCTCAGGGAGGTAGTGTGGGGTGTACAAACTCAGAACTTAACCACCCAGCAGAACAATTTGTTTGCCCAGTACAGGGCTTACATTGGATACATTGAGAACTCACTATAAATGGGGTGAAACATAGGTATTAGTAGCAGGTGCAATAATATACATTGCAGCATGAACTACTGTGCTTTGGGATAATGCCCTTTTTTCCCCGTTTCCCCAAAGTCACTCCTCTTGTGTCAGTCAGCCACTCAAATCACTTTACCTTTTGGCCACCATGGCCATAAAAGTACAAACAAGTTGGGAACTTATTGGGAGGAGGTAGGGGAACTCCTGAATGAAGTGACTGACAGGGAGGTGGACTTCGACATGGCGACGTGTCTCTTGCTCTGGTTCCCGCATACTAAGCACACCAAGGTGACCAGTAAATTCATAGATCTGGGTCTGATATTGGCTCAAAGGGAAATTTCGTGGCACTGGAAGGCCAGGGGGGGTCCCTCACTGCGTAGATGGAAGAATGAGTTGCTACGATGGTCTGACTGCGAGAGCGTGCTCCGGATGAAGCAAGCAGTGAAGTTGGGGAATGAGAAGGCTCTGGATGCGGCGCGTGCATGGGAATTAGTGGTACAGGCTCTGCGTGATGCTTTGGTTGAGGATGAGGACGGCGAGGACTAAGCCGCTGGACACCGCGGGGCGAACACAGAAGTATGGCATTACGTACTGTAATGGAACCATCCAGTTCGGTAGAGCGAGGTACACACCTTAGCAGTTGCCAGGGGGGGGGGGGCGTTGGGGGGGTTAGTTGTAGGGGGGCTTGGGGAGGGCCGGAAGCCATTGGAGGGTTGCTGGAGGAGGCCTTGGAACTACTGGGACAGGGGGCATTGAGTGGCGGGCGGACTGATTGGATGGGACGGCCAGGCACGAAGGCCCGAATAGCCTAGAGCAGGCCCCGACGGGGGGCAATTAAGTTGATACCACGGAGATGGCTGACGGGACTGTTGTTGTGGGTGGGGGGGTAAAAGCAGTTACGTAAAACGACCATCCGCCAGGGTCCCAATGGGACGTACACTGTGTTGTGCTCCTCTAGAGCGATCTGATATGCCGCCCGGCCTCCGGGATGCGGGCTGAATGGCTGTGTACAACTGTGAACTGTTACTGGATGGGGGGGGGCCCACAAGTGCACTGGCGGTTTACTTTTTCCTGTTGTTTATAACTCTGCAATAAAAATATATTTAAAAAAAAAAAAAAAAAGTACAAACAAGTTAAAGCAACAATAAATAGATACCATAACTCATAAAAACATAGTTACAGACCAGAGCTACATTAAACAAGCATTTGCAATGAAATAGGTCTCGCATTAATTAAGTTTGAGCTATTGGCATTGCTAAATATTGCAACACCAATTGCAAAAAATGTCTATAAATTGTAGGCCAAAAAATGTGTATCTATTTTTTTAGCAATGGTGGCATGCTGCGCTTTAGATTAATATGTTTAGTAAAGTGTGACATACTGCGATTGCTACAATAATTAATTGTGGATGCGTAAACAATTGATGTGTGCACTGATGGCTGGTGGTGTGTGTGCCTGTAGAAATTGTGCACTGATGGCTAGTGGTGTGTGTGCCTTTTGGAAGTGTGCACTGTTGGCTGGTGGTGTGTGCCTGGTGAAAGCGTGCACTTACAGCTGGTGGTGTGTGTGTCCCTGGTGAAAGTGTGCACTGATGTCTGGTGGTGTGTGTGTGCCTGGTAAAAGCGTGCACGGACGGCTGGTGTTGTGTGTGTGCCTGAAAGCGTGCACGGATGTCTGGTGGTGTGTGCCTGGTGGAAGCGTGCACTGACGGCTGGTGGTGTTTGTGCCAAGTGAAAGCGTGCACTGACGGCTGGTGGTGTTTGTGCCCATTGAAAGTCTGCACTGACGACTGATGGTGTCTGTGCCTGGTGAAAGTGTGCACTGATGGTGTGGTTGAGTGTGTGGTTCTGTGTGTGGTTCTAGGTGTGTGGTTGTGTGTGTGGTTGTGTGTGTGGTTGTATGTATGGTTGTATATGTGGTTGTGTGTGATTGTTGTGTGTGGTTGTGTGTGTGTGTGTGGTTGTGTGTGTGTGTGTGTTTGTGTGTGTGGTTATGGTTGTGTGTGTGGTTGAGTGGGGAGTGAGCCAGAAAGAACTAGTGGTTGGCAGTATGGAGAGAGTTACAAAGATAGATACCATTAAATGTAGATATTCAAAGGAAAAATAAATTGTTAAAGGCAGACAGTGAAGCAAAGGCAGGGTTGAAACAGGGAGAAAGGCAGGTGGAAATGTTATAAGCAATTAAATAAAAGAGAAGATTAGATAAAGAAAATAAAGGGGGCACATTTTGGAGGGACCGAAACAGAGGTGTAGGAAAGAGCGTGAGAGAGAAAAAAAATAGCAGAGAGGTGAAGCAGGCGACTGGCCTATACATAGATGGAGGATGGAAAACAGGAGAGAATAAACTGAAAGGAAGAAACGAGAGTTGAGAGCAGAAAAAGACAGAAGTGAAGATAGTGGAGGAGAAAAGGAGGTAATAAAAGAGATGAGAAAATGCAGAATAGACAGTAAAAAAGGTTGAATAGGGAGAGAGGAGCGAAATATTAGAAGAGGGAGCGACGGAGAGCACGTCTACAGTTAGTTTCAAATAGTACAGCTGTGAACTGTGACTGCTCAGCTGCCCATATCTTGCTTGAAAGTACATCGGAATAGACAAATGTTCTGGTGTTTCAAGATATAAAACACAAAAAGTTATGTTTTTATAAGAACCAAGTCCACTCTTCCAGGGCAGAGGCATGTCATTTGCGGATTCACCGTGAGTGGTGCTAGGCCTGGACAGACATTTGTTGGAGAGCTGTCCTGTGTTTCTGTGACCTGCCCTAAGCAAGCACATGCGTGCACCCATTCATCAAGAGAGCCAAAGAAAGGTACAATTAAGTGGAAAATGAACCTGAAATACAGGATCAAACACCGAAGTGTAACAAGATTTGTCACAGCGTGCAGGTTACATGCACAGTCCTCTCAGTGTGTTCATTGTCACCTTTATAATGGATTGTGAGATAGCTTTCAGTGAGGCAGCAACACAGATCCGATTGCTCGAGCACGTGTTTTGTACTTTGCTTGAATTCATATAACTCGCTTACCAAACTCATTGTGAGACGTAATGCGCCCGGCAGACGACCACCCCGCTTGTCAGTGCAGAGTTGGTACCAGAGAAGCACAAGAGCGCCATCACTCGTCGCAAGCCTTGCAGGCTGCTTCTGAAACTTGGGAGGGTGGAAGTGAGGAAGTGGAGGCGGGGGTGTGTTACCACCCCATGGGGTAAAGTGGTTGCGCCCAGTTTGTACTGGAAAAAGATGCGGTTTCTGTAGTTTGTTTCTTGCATGTGATAAATAACAGGGGGAGGGGCACTGGCGGGTCACAAATGCATCACGATGATAGTGTGTTAAAACAAGTAGGGAGATAACATTCTGAAATGTAAATTCTGTTTATTCGGCGGAAAAGTTGGGCGTTGTAACCCACGTGTAGTGTTAGGTTAATAACTGCCGAATCCGCAGGAGTGAGACGAAAGCGGCCTGCGGCAGTAGTTTTATCCGGGAGAGGAGGAAGGCAACATGCACCGCCTCATGAAATGGATCCAAAGAAAACTAAGCTCTCGAAATTGATGTGGCGGGGCGGGTTACATGAGGTAAAAGTGACAATTGTGAGCAAACAAAATACAAGAGGTAGCAAACGGTGCATTACAGGAGGAAAAGTGACATGTGTGCAAGTTACAAAGGCGTAACTCAGGAGGCAGATGACTGCAGTGATGAAAGATGCTGGCGAATGTCGAGCCAGGGCAAACTCCGGAGACCTGCCTTAAGCAAGCACATGCGTGCACCCGTTCATCAAGAGAGCAAAAGAAAGGTGCCATTAAGTGGAAAACAAACTTGAAATATAGGACCAAACACCGGAAGTGTAACAAGATTTGTCACAGCGTGCAGGTTACATGCACAGTCCTCTCAGTGTGTTCATTGTCACCTTTATAATGGATTGTGAGGTAGCGTTCACAGTGAGGCAGCAAAAGAGATCCGATTGCCCGAGCACGTGTTTTGTACTTTGCTTGAATTCATATAGTGCTTGGTTACTTACCAAACTCATTGTGAGACTTAAAGCGCTCGGCCGACGGCAACCCCACTTGTCAGTGCAGAGCGGGTACCAGAGAAGCGCAAGAGCGCCATCACTCGTCACAAGCCTGGCAGGCTGCCTCTAAAACTTGGGAGGGTGGAAGTGAGGAAGTGGAGGTGAGGGTGTGTAGCCACCCCATGGGATAAAGTGTTGGCAAATGGAATCAGAGCGGCCGGGGTCGCTTTGATGTTCTTGTCTTGTCTTGCTTCGTGGGAGGGGTAGGGGGAGCGAATTGCTGTGCACGCGCCTGGCTCACATAAACTGTACGCGATCCGCAGTGGGTAGACCTTTTAGGTCTGCTTACTATAAATCTCGCCTATCTTTCCTTTGGGATGGACAGGCGAGACCTATAAAATAAAAGCTAAGTGCAATGTTAATCACGGATTTGAAATAAGAAGTGCACATAGATACGACAACAGGATTTCCCCAGGATAAATAGTCCATGTGATATCAGGCAAATACAGGGGTACCTTTCTTCTAAGGCCCCTTATAGCAGCCAAGGATTTGGCAACAGATATGGCAACAACCGGACGGCTATCCACCCTGAAAATGTCAAAGGTGCGGAATAATTACGTAGGTCTAGCAGCATACATATAGTAGCTGGCCAGGTGCGGCAGGGGAGGCGTAAGCTGGACACAAGTACTAGCGGATCGCTCTGCTCCGCCCGAGGAGTGTGCAGAGATTTGCCTACTCCACGGAGAACGCGGGGAAGGCAAATCTTCGCACACTCCACAGCTTAGCGGAGATGACCAGCCCCCGCCTCCACCCCGCCTATTAAGAATTAATTCAAAATACATTAAAGGTGAAAGAAAAAAAGCGTACCTTGACTGCAGCGCCCAGGGGCGTCCTTGCGAGAAAGGCACATGCACGGGTGCGCACGCATGCGCAGATCACCCTGAGACGGCGAGGAAGAGGAGAACAGCAGCCTGGGGTCGCCACAGTCAAGGTAAGTCTTTTTTCTTTTACCTTTAATTAATTTTTAATTAATTATTATTAGGGGATTAGATGCAGGTGACGGAGTGGAGTTCCACAGAATTTTTTCCTAACTCCGTGGACCTCCACGTAGTCCAGCTCTGCCAGCTCCGCCCAGGGTTACTGGACACACAAAGAAACATGCGGAATGCTCTTGACTGTAGAGATCTAAGCGGGGCACGCCAAAGCTCCCCCAGCTGCCTAATTGGAAGTGAACACTCTCAGTGGGAGGCTCCCCACTCGGCCCTGGAAGTAAAGCTTCCTGTCCAGCACAACAGACACCTGATCCCAGAAGAGCTCAAACCCACAAGTGGGCTTGAAATCAATCTAATCATTAGTAAGCTTAGAGGAGGCAGCTTTTCTGGATTTATTGCCCATTAGTGTTGCCCAGTAATGCTTTTACAGAAAATCTTTGGACAGGAAATGAGTGGAATCTGGCTGATCCCACAACTCAGGCATCCCAAGTCAGTGTAACGCCTCCTTGATTCTCGTGAACCAGGGGACCTTACTGAAGTGGTCAGCCTTCATGACATCCTTAAGACAAATCACACAGTGGACAAGTTTAGAGGTGGTCCATAGGCATCTCCAATAAAATATGGGGCTTAGAAGGAGTTTAACCGAACCCTATTTACTTCCAGGTCCATTAAAAGCAAACAGAGTGGAGTGCTAGGAGGAAGATAGTCAAGATTTCTAAAGAATTTATTTTCAGTTATGGTTAATTCTAAATGGTTGGAAAATCCCCACAGTTCCGCCCTGTATAGGGTGGAACCCAGTGCTTTGGCCTTGTAAAGCTGGCGTAATGGGTTGGGTGTATGAAGATGAATACTCTTTGAGGTACACAGCAGTGGTCTGCTTAAGTTTCAAGGCTGCCTTTTTGATGTGGGAGTCATACCCCCAGAAATTGTTACCCCAAGATAGGTAATAGAATCAACCCACTCCAGGGGGACCCCCCCCCCCCCCCCCCCCCAGGACTATACTCCCCTTGTACGATTTATGTGGATTAAACAACATCCCTTTGGTTTTAGAGGTGCTGATCTCCAAGCCAAGAGCAAGGCAAGCTAGGTGAAGCGAGTCAAAAGTGTCTGAGCCCAACAAAGTGTTGTCTGCAAAGAGGAGAATCTGAGATATGATTTGTGCCAAGGAGGAAGCATCTGTATCAAAGTGGGACAGGAAGTGAACAATATCAATTATAAATAACAAGAATAATGTGGGGGCCACAACACAACTCTGGCAAAAACTTTTGCAAACTGCTAACCTTTCAGTAAATTGACTTTGCGCCCCCCACCTAATATGTGCATAATGGTCCTCATGTAAACAGATTAGTAATGATAGAATGTGAGGAGGTATAGCCAGATCAGCAAGGGATTTCCAAAGGGCAGACGGGGGATCAGGTCAAAAGCCAATTTTAGATTGACAAAGTCAATGTAAAGGTTGGACTGGCCAATCACAACGGTTCTCCCAATAGATTTTTAAAAATGGAAGACCTGGTCGCTGGTTGAGACCTTCCTGCGAATTTGTTCTGAGGACATCTTGTTCCACAATCCAATCATGGATTTTTGGCAGCAGACAGAGGCAAAACCACTTTTTGGAGGCAGTTTATTGAGCTTATTGGTCTGCAATTGCTCAGTTGAGATCGGTCACCATTTTTATGGATGGGTAAAACCATTGCGCTCTTCCAAGAATCAGGAATGGGTGCCCCCTTTGACTGATGGCATTAGCAATGGCTAAAATATAGCTTGACAATCCTCCATATCAAATAAGAATGTGTCAGCTGGAACACCATCTGGTACTGCGGCTTGGCCCCGCGAGACAGCGTTTAGGGGCTCGATGATATCAGTGATAGCAAACATGGGTATAACACGGGAGGGAGGCGAAAGGACTTCGGTTGTAGCCTGAGTTGGAGTGTTAGAGTCACGAGAATATAAAGTGTGAAAGTAATCAACCCATTCAGATGGAGCAACTTCATTTTATGGCTCCAATATGGCTGAAGAGCCACCAAATGCGACTAATTTCTAGAATTTGGTAGAATCTGTGGCTGAACATACATCCAAAAGGGCCCTCCACCTCTGTTCATCCCAGTCCCATTTAGCATTAGCAATGGCCATCTTGTAGGTCTTCCTCTACAAGGGAATGTGGACAGATCCTTAGATGTGATGGCCGTAACTAGGGAATGATTGAGTTTGCAGCATTCTTTATTAAACCAGGATCGATTCTTACCAGTAAGTTTCCCGTTGCGTGAAACAGGGATGGTGAAATTACGTAAAATGCGCTCAAAGGGGGCCTTATGAATATCCATCAATTGGCCTGGTGTGTCTAACTGGTCAATCTCAATTTGAGCCAGACTGTTTTAAGGTCCATATCTATGACAGATAATATATCAGGAAGAGCAGCTACCTGATGTCATTTCAGGTAACGCTTGTCAGCAGTCAAGGTAATATCCCTGGTGTAAGAGGGCAGATCAAGATCTGAAGGGATGCTCTCACAAAAGGCATGGTGGTTAAAGAGAGGGGGTTGTCATTGCTTTCTGATCTTTCTAAAACAATCATATCGATTACAGATGACTACAGCCTTAAGTCGACTAATATATAATCAATTTGGCTTGTGTGATGTGACTTGTTGTAAGTGTGGACACCTTTTAAATCAGATTTATTTCAAGCATTAAGGGCCCTGAGGCCATGCTCCACTGTAAGTGCCTTTAATTGGAGAGCGGCTTTTGTCCATCTGTTTATTGGTGGAATATCTAACAAAGGAATAGCCCAAGCATAATCTTCATACCTGGTTAAATAAACGTCATCTTTGTCGAGTGGCTCGAATGTTATGTTAAAGTCACTCGCTACAATAAGACAGTGTTGGTAAGAGCGCTGTTCAAGAAAGTTTCCAAGAACCTGTAGCATTTGCGAAACCATACTGTTCCTGATCCCTCCTACATAGACATTAAAGATGGTTGTTCCGTGGTTATTTCTAGTGTTCAACAAGATACCCAAGATGTCAGGAGAATTCATGTTAAGTTGACGTATTCAACAGTTTAGTGAGGGTATAACCCAGATGACTAGACCCCCTCTGGTTAGGAATTGCAAGAATGAAAAAACTAAGATAATCCTACCTGTGGATTGAATCTAGTGACCAGGTTTCTTGTACTAGACATTCATCAAAATTGTCCATAAATTGGTTCCAGTCTAGAAGGGTTACTTTGGATCTATGCTCTGTCACATTCCAGGAGACAAAGAGCAGCTCGCTGGGCTTAGAAGATGGAGGTCCCTTGTGTATAACACCATCACGGCTGGACTGGGAACCGAAAACGGCCCTGGCAAACACCTCGGCCGGCCCCTGGGTGTGCTAGTTTAGAGCACCACTCCCATCTCACTGCTGCAGTTTACAATGGGCCGATATTGCAGCTATGTTGCAAAACCACCCCCGGTAACAAAAACGGCCTCCGTGGGGTCAAAAATGGGTCCCTCCCCACCCTGGCGGTCCACTGGGTAAATGCCCGGTGACTACTCCGGCCAGTCTGGCACTGAGCACCATTCTCAGACAACTCAACTGAGATGACACTATCACGGCTGGACTGGGAACCGAAAACGGCCCTGGCAAACACCTCGGCCGGCCCCTGGGTGTGCTAGTTTAGAGCACCACTCCCATCTCACTGCTGCAGTTTACAATGGGCCGATATTGCAGCTATGTTGCAAAACCACCCTCGGTAACAAAAACGGCCTCCGTGGGGTCCAAAATGGGTCCCTCCCCACCCTGGCGGTCCACTGGGTAAATGCCCGGTGACTACTCCGGCCAGTCTGGCACTGAGCACCATTCTGAGACAACTCAACTGAGATGACACTATTGGACACAAAAGGGACGTAATTGTTAGGACCACTAGAGGAATATTCACAAGCAAGCTATGAATTAAAGTTAGTAGCAGACATGATCAACACCTCGGAGGAACAGGAATGAGTTGGATGGTCAGACCCCCTAGCATCCATTGGACAGCCAGGCAGAGCAGAATTGAATATAAGCAATATTGATGGGTCAGAAGGTGGAACAGCCACCCCCTGAGTCAGTTATTATCACTAAGATGTGAGATGGAATTGAAAGACACCCTCTGGGATCTCTCACCAGGGAACTGTACTGTCCTGGGATACTTAAATAGAATACTGGAATGACTAGGGGGGCTTGTCCTAACAGAAAGGGCCACCAAATTCTCAACCATAGCTTTGTAAATGAGAATTAGGTATATCGCGCCAAAGTTGGAATCAGGGATGACTATCGTTTTGGCACTGATAATGTAATCTCAGATTAGTGAATGACAACCCCTGACGTAACATATCCAGTGTGTCATTGTTCTTTATATATTTTTTCTTTTCATGGCCAATTTAATGGGTCAGCTTAGGACAGGGGCCTTCAAACCTTTCAGTAATAATAGCTACTTATGTTCAATGAAGGTCATCCTGAGCTAATAATAGTACGAGTGTTACAATAGTGACCATATCAGACAAGATTACATTAGTGGTCTCCAAATGCAAGATGACTAACAGTGATCTCATCAGTGCATCAGTCAGGATTGCCGGCAATAATGTTAATAAGCCTTTATCAGTTCGGAATGCCTCTACATCAGAAGTCTTCAAACTGTGTAGTGTGCCTCCCAGAGGGGCGTAAATGCCTCTGCAAGTACATGTAAATGAAGATGGCCTGGAAGTGCAGCGATGTTTATTTGCTGCATTTCCAGGCTGTCTTCATTTACTTTGAAACCCTTGAAGTGAGATCGGAGTGCCGTGGGGCCGTATGTCAGTGAGTGTGGTGCTGCCGGCTTGGCTGGGCAGTGTCTGGAGTCTTATCTCTGGCACACCCGAGTTTTTCACAGGTCTTTAAAGACCATTTGTATATTTACATACCGTTGTATGCCTCTGTTATTTTTCTGGTTCCAGAACCCCCTATTCCTTACATTTGTATTTTACATTTACTAGTGTGAGCATGCATTTCATGAAAAGGAATATAAAGTAGGGTTGCCAAAAGATAAATGCCAGCCATATGTTGTTTAAAGAACCTGCAAAGATCTCGTCTTCACACTAAATAGGGTTATAAATAAAAAGTATGTATTCATTTGTAATGTGACTTTTCTGTCTTTATTCCCTTTAATTATCAGTCGGGAATCATTCAGGCCACGCCAGGAACACAATTAAAAGTGCTTTCTATTTATTTGTGCTGTTCGAAGTGTGCACCTGTTTATTTTTCTACTGTCTGCGACATCAAAATAATGAGCTGGCAACCCTAATCATAAGACTGGAAGTTTGCTGCAGAATCAGCACATCATTTGTTTCCTCCACCCTCGATCCCTGAATAATGCCATAAAAGCAATAGTTTCACTTATATCTGAAACCCTATGCCGCCATCAATAACATGCTGCGTTACTTCAAGTGTCTGGGAATGCACCCTGCATTCAGACAACTCACTCCTCATTCTTGCCCTTTACTTTCACGTTCACCCTGCACTCACAGCGATCACAATGCACTCACAGTGATCACCATGCACTCACATCATTTACCCGCTCCCCCTGCACTCACAGTGAAAACCCTGCACTCACAATCCACTTGCACTGTTCACCCTGTATTTCACCCTGCAGTCACACGAGCACACTACTCACCTTTCACTCATGTGATACTTCACTCACCTGTCCCCCTCACTGCTCAATCTGCAATCTCACTCAAACAAGCCCATCACTAACCATGCATTCATTCGTCCCACTCTGCACTTACATCCGCACCCAAAATCATATGGTCACCTCACTCACCCTGCAGTCACTCCTTTTACCCTACTCTCTCACTGTCGCATCGCTCACTGTGCACTCACATAGGCACTCCTACCACCCACACAGCGCAGAAGGTTAATGTGCCTGCTACAAAGAACGGGTGTCATGTTGATCACAGAACTGAGTGTGAGTAAACTATGAGAAGCGCTATTAAAAAATGAAATGTTTGTCTGAAAGGGGCTATAAAGAGATGAGGTGCATTGCTGGTAAGTAGTAGTGAGGGAATTCATGGAGGCAAAAATGGGGGAGGGGCGCCAAAAAAGACTGTTACACCGTGTGCGGCCAGTGCTAGGGCCAGCCCTTGGTTCGGAATGTTAGCCCCCCGAAGTTCGGGTCTAGCTGCAACCCTCGTGTGCTGGCAGGGTCAAAGAAGTTGCTAAAAATAAAATGAAAAGCCTACGCATTATGTGTTTTCACAGTTTTGCAGGTGTGTATAAATAATGCAATAACAACTTAATTGGATAATAAATGCGAGTTAAACTAACTGGTGATAACTGCACTCTTTTAGGATATGAAACCTCAGTTCGTGACTGCCATCACTGCAGATGTCTGTGTGTGTTAAAGCTAAGCAACACATAATTGAACCCTAGTTGGTGCAGAGGAATAGTGACCTTTGTAATTATAGTCAGGGCCACTGGAATTATGCAATTGTGCAGTTTGGGCATTTTGTGCATAGTTATGGATTTCCCGCATTTTCCACATAATCCATTGTCTGCTACATAAATTGCAGATTTAAAAAAAAACTTGTTTCTAGCTCAAATGGTTCAAAGGTTACTAAAAATGCAGCAACACATTACCTCACAGTGGAAGGCCCTTTCTAAAGGTTGACTGATCTCCTTTCTGTTGCTTATTGCTATATGTGGGTATTAATGTGGTACTTATGAGGGCCAATAAAACCCAGGGCAGTGTTAACAAGTGTACAAATTGCAAAATAATGCAGTAATGCTAATGACGAAATATGCAGCATTATGCAGCATATTTCACCTTTATTTGCTGCAGAATTTAGTCAACACTGCTGCATAATTTGGCCTTCTCCTGCGTAATAATTCCAGTGGCCCCCTGTTTATAGTGCTAAGAGGTCTCAGCCTGTGGCAGAAAGCACTGTGAATATGTAAGTCATTATTTTAAAACAATATTTACATACTCTAAGCTAGGTTGCTGCATATGTATCCAATACAGACATTTTTGTAAGTGTCTCCCCTATTCCAGATCTCGGCTGATAACACCCTTACATTACATCTCAAAAAGAATACATCTTTGCCACCATGAAGCCTTAAGCAGAGCCACTGGAATTATTCAGCAGAAGAGGACCTCATTATGCGGCATGCTTGACTAAATTATGCAGCAAGAAAAGGTAAATTATGCGGCACAATGCGCCACATTTTGTGGTTAGCATTAATTCATTATTTCGTCATTTTAACTCAAGGTAACGCTGTCACTGGAAATATTTCCCCTCATTATTACCAGTTTAACACCCAAATACAGAAGTAAGCAACTACAAGACTGCCAGTGAATCTTTGCAAAGGGCCTTCCAATTCTCCGGAACACTTTGTCATGCATTAAGTAACTTTTGTTCCGTTAGAGCTAGAATCATGTTTCTTTAGTTCAAATTTGTAGCTTAGGGAGCAAGTGCTGTAAAACTATAATTATGTGGAAAACACTGCTGATGCAGAAACTCGTAATTCCAGTGGCCCTGGCTTTAAGTGACTCAATCAATTAATAGCTGGTAAGAAGGCTGTTTTTTTAAAACTATCTGCACTTCCACCACACCCTTCGCTTTCAGGCAGAGGCACCTCAAAGTCAGTATTAACCATTCATGGCAGTTTTTTGTGTGAATGCTGAGTCAATTGGGTGGCAGGTAGAAGGTAAGCAGGGTTGCATTCAAATGCAGAGCTCTAATCCTCTCGATCCCTGGGGCCTCACAGTAATGGTCTAGGAGACAGAGGAAAGGAGCGAGATTCATAGATTTTGTCACAGAGAAGGCCCAGAATAGAGAGCACTGTATGGGGAATTATTTTTATGTTTTTATGTTACAAATGGCCAGAGACAGCTTCTTCAGAGATATACCCCAAAGAAGGGGACAATATGAGTTTTTTAAAAAATGTTAGGGACATTCATTAGTGAAGCTGGTACTGCTGCCAAGTGTGTAAGTAGACAATGCTGGTTATCAATAAGGAAGCAGATCCATCAGGACTGCGGCCCGGGAATTTGAGAGTATGACTGTCTACCTTTAAAAAAGGGGCATTGGAGCTTATTTTCCTTTCAATCATTAGGACCGAGGTGATGATCCATCATGGTGGGGAAGAGGTAAAAGATGCAGAGGAGATGGCCTGCTACTCAGGACTGCGGTTATCATTAGTACAGCAGGTATAGTTGCTTTGGGGTCAAAGAGTATGAGAGGCTCATAACACCCCAACTATGGGGAGAAGTTTTGTTTGGGATAATGTCTGTTTTTGTATGATGCATTTGCTGTCTTATGAGTCTCATATTTAGTGCGGTTCGTAAGATATAGAAAAAGTATTCTTGAAATTGTCTCATAAGCCCAGCTCCTTGCATGAGCCATGTCCCTCCCGCTCCCCCAATCCTTGCCATAATGTTTTAAAGGGGGGGCCTGACCTCAAAACATTCTGCTTACGTGGGGCTCAGAGTGAAAATGTTTGAAGACCTCTGCTCTACATGGATAAAACATAACAGCCATAGATGCAATGCAGCTGGCACCAAGGTATTAATAGTAGTACTACGTCTCCCCATTGCCACCTGATTTATCACTGAAATATCAGCTTTAAATGTGTTTGCGAAATTATGAGGTTTAAAAATACAAGTATTTTTGTGTTGAATAGACACTTTAAAATTGTGGTCAACACGACTAATTTAACTAACCAAAAGTGTCTAATTTAGTAGGTTGGGCTATATATATATGTATAAGGTCTCCTTGTGTATCGTATTGATTATTACTAGGTTGAGAGTCTAATGTTGTCAATCAGGTTAAATCTTCATGATGAATCGCATTTCTCAAAGCGTAAGGATAGGTATGTGGTATACCCTAACTACTTTTAAGGGATAAAAGGTCTCATAATTAGGTAGTTCTCAAAGTTGTGTATTGACTGTGTGGCCCACATAGCCCACAGTTCTCAACGTTTTATGGAACTTAGGAGTGGGAGTGAAAAGAAAAGAGGTTTTTGTAAAAAGGGGAAAAAGGAAAAAAGTGAGAGGTGAGAGGGGTGGGTCACTAAGGCAATGAAATGACCCTGAACAGATAGGGAATAATGTATTATCAGTGACAATGTAGTATATGATTTGAAACCTGGCTGATGTTTGTTTGTTTTAAAGTGTGTCAATTGAAGCCTAAATAAGATCTGTCTGTGGTTTTGATAATCAATCGCCAATTTTCCATTTCTCTTTATGTGTTTCCACGTAAAAATGTATTTCATCCCCCTTCCGCGGCGGCACATTTTAGAGAGGTGGTTTATAGATAACCACAAGGTGTTTTGTTTTGGACTACATCCACACAATGTAATTTGCTGTTGTGTTTTTTAACAGTCTTTCCCTAAATCTGGATACTGTGTCGTTCTTTTGAAAAGCTAACAATCTAATCATATGTCTTTCCTTTTTAAAATGAATTGTGAAATGGGAAATATTTACAAGACCTTCGACACATGAAACTGATGTTAGCTTTCTTTTATCTATTCTGTTTTCAGCCCTGAAGAAATTACCTGGAAGGGAGTGAAACGCGTTGGCTGACCTTTTTGTAAAATATCTGGTGAATTGCATTTTAAGAATGGACAAAAACAAATAAAGAACTTTTCTGCATACTTGAACGAAACTCTCTTTGGACTTCTATTTGGTGCGCCCCCATAAACATTGAACAAAATATCTATTTGATCTGAAAAACACAGCAACGTCAAACAGCAGCTGACGTTGGGGTTGGCAGCACAAAGTGTTAAAGAGGACTTATTTTGGAACTGGATTTTAGGTGCGGCGTTGTAGGGTCCGCTGCTGCTTCTTTTGTTGATTTTCAAGGACAAAGGGATGTATGACGTTACAACGCATGCATTTACCACGCATCCCTTTACAATGCGGTTTTTACATCGCAATCCATTACAACGCATAGCGCTTAGAGGTGCTGGATAGTGAAAAGTTTAATTTACCAGGACAAAGACATGGGATTGGTAATACAAATGACCAAAGAAGGTTGGTCTAGCAAAAACAAGTTAAATGCCCAAGCGAAACCCTTCTGGGAAGTTAGAAACGAATTATCAATGGAGGATGGACTACTTATGAGAAGCGGAAGATATGTACCGCCAACAGTTATCAGGGAGAATATTTTGGAAATATGCCATGAAGGACACCTGGGCATCACTAAAAGCAAAAACAGAGTGAAAAACATGTATTGGTGGCCTGGTGTCAGCCTGGATGTAGAAAGAAAGGTTAGATGTTGTAAGTTGTGCATGAACTCTGACAAGGCACAAGTAACTTTTAAACCACCTTTGCATCCAATACAATGTCCATCCATGCCATGGGAAAGGATTGGCATTGACATAATGGGCCAACAACAAAAGACCCTGTCCAAAGGACGCTACTTGTGTCAGTTACTTATATAATAGGACAGTCTAAACGTACTGATAACTATTATCGTCCCCTACATACTTTTGTTCTGATAAGGGGACATTTCACTGCACCTCGTCCATAGTTTTCTTACAATTAGGAATAAAAACCAACGGCCAGACCTCTTTGACAGCTACACAGAACACCATACAGAAATGTCTGATACTTCTAATCAATACCAAGCATCCACGCCATCAGTGTTAGACCAAGTTCTACGTAGAAAAAAATGTGCGAGAAACGAATGACACCTCGCGGAAACACCACCAACGGGGTAACTGGTATGTAATCTCCAGACAGGCCCCTGTCTCATCATCGGTTGTCATCTGATTCTCAAAGAAAAAGGAGGAAGAGTGTCCAAAACAACAAACAAAACAGTGCAACGAACAGTGGAAGCAGAGGCAATCTGCTAGTGACAAACAAATAACATAAACAAGTGCATAAAACAATAGGTAATGGTATGCATGAATAGCTACCAGCCTTTTTAATCTCAATTGCAGTCATTCATCTCTCTATGAATAAAGTTATTAAAGAGATTTGGATGCTGTGTTTTAAAACTGGATTCTTACTAATATCTCCACCAAAGAAATACACAGAAGTGAAGGAATGGTCCAATATGATCACAGCATTAAATTGCACCCCTACCCTAGTTGGCTCAGCGAAATCTCTAGGAATCACTCTAGATGAGAAACTAAACATGAAAGCTCATATCAACGCAATGGCAAAAAGCGCCCGCTACCATCTGAACTACATCAGAAAAGTGAAACCATTCATATCCAAAGCAGACCTCAAACTGGCAGTTCAGTCTCTAGTTATCGTGAGGATTGAATGTGGATGCACAACACTAGCAGGTCTACCAAAAATTTCAACAGCACCTCTGAAAGCATGTCTCAATGCAGCCACACGACTGATCACCTGATCAAGGATATTTGACCATATATCGCCACATTTGAAGGCATTAAACTGGCTATCGTACAAAGCCAGAATCCAGCTAAAAATGGCATGCATAACCCACAAGGCGCTCCACCACAATACACCCAAATACCTTGCTCAGAAAGTTATCTGGAGTTAACAGACCAGCCAGGAGCACAAATGAGCTAATGCTGAGACCTGCCATCTTCCAGAAGAAGGAAACTGACGACAGGGCTTTCTCAGGAGCAGCCCCTAGAATCTGGAATTCACTTCCGTCAAACATTAGAAAGATTGAAGATACAGCATCCTTTAAGAGGGAGACTAAGATCTTCCTAATGAGTAAATTCCTTCCTTAGACGAGACACGGGAAGTCAGAATTCATGTTTGATGACTGGAGCTGAAACATACACAGGAAATAGACCATTAGGATCGATTGATTCTATTGCACATTATATTTTACTATATACTAAACCTGTGTCATACTATATGCTATTACTTTTTGTAGAAATGTTATTGATATAGTCGCTTTATGTATCATATATGTACCTACCTCATAATATTGTAAAGTTACGATAACAATGCAGGACTTTAACTACCTCATGTAATGTGAAGCGCTCTGATACCCAAGGGTCTTGTTCGTGCTATACAAAACTCTTAATAAATAAATAAATAAATAAATAAATAGGGCATCATGACTTGTACCTCACAGGGAATATTCCCATCCCAATAGCATGTTCAGGCAATATTATGTTTTCCTAAATTAATATGGCTTCCCTTATGGTCTTTCCACTCTGCAGGTGTAAATCTGATGTTTTGTGGATACTAAACAAGTGCCCATGTGTGGCTCAGTGTATAGTCACTGGTATAAACATACATTATTTCCATGCACACATGCGGTAATAGCTGCTCTTCAGCCTGTAAATGGTAAACAATGAGGATGTTTTATGTTATTTTCTTCTGAAGAAGGTCGTGAAGAAAGCTGGCTGAAGCGATACCTGAGGACTTCCTTGCTTCAAGGAGACCTGCCCTTTGACCGGGGGAGGTGAGCTGCAGCTTGGCGAGTGGACCGCAGCCGAGAGCCCAGAACACAAGAAAGGAAATCTGAATAGAGAGAGCTGCTGAGTGGCCTGTACACCTGACAAGGGGCCTGTAAGTCACAAGCAACAGCCCCTCTAAAAGAGTTCAGAGCAGAAAGGTTCCTTCAACCGCAATACCTGAAGTGGTAGTATCTAAAGACATCTTGGTTCCTTCGCAACACACTAAAAACGCCTTCACACCCCTGACCCTGGCGGTCTGCAGGACACACCTGAAATAATTCCCACTCACCTGTGTCAGTCTTCCTCCTTGCCTTCCCACTGCTCAACCACAATTCTAGCAGCACAGCCCAGTTCACCAGAAAACAAAACATGAAATCACCTTTAACCTTCCTAACCATAGAAGAATTCATCAATGCTGAAAACGCTTGCCTTTGGGATGTCTGTCGTGCCTAGCTACGCAGGGGGTGAGCAGGGGTTATCTTAGGTGTGTATCCCCCTTACCCTGACTAGAAGCAACGGTCCCAATTTGGACAAAGGTACCTACCTCTGCCAAGTAGAGAACCCCATTTCTAATAATAAATTAACATGTCACAAATCAAAATATGTATGTGCAGCAAAAGGATCAAACACTGCTATGAACCATTTGGCCTTAGTAGCTAGCCCCCCACGTAACTCAACCCTAGGTAGGATTATAGGGGTAAACATGGACTCCAATCTTTCAATCTTAATCAGATTGGGTTTGTCCAATGTGCCTAAACTGCTAAATGTGTCACTTCTTTCCCTCATATTGGCTATCAAGGTGGGTCTGCACGCATTGCCTGAAATTCTTGGCCCGCTCCACTTGCTGGAAGTGTTAGCCCCCCCCCCCCTCCAAAAAAAAAAAGATTGGGTCTAGTTGCTCTCCTGAGCACAAGTTTTTTGCAGAGCTGTCAAGTTTTTTAGGTCCATCCGAGGTGTGCTGCTCCAGTCTACGTTTTTTCCTTGAATTCTGGGACTTGTAGTCTTGTTTATTTCATTATAAAAAAGGACTACATGTCCCATAATTCAGAGGGAAAAACCTGGACTGGAGCCGCACATCACACAACGGCCGAAGAAACTTGGCAGTTATGATAAGACAAGCACCCCGGAGCAACACACAGTAAAGATTGTTCTAGAAATTCACACAAGTGAGACCCGTCACGAGCCTGGTGAAGAATGAGAGCTCCTGCTGTGAATGATATACAGTCCAGGAGGGGTGAGCCATCTATCAGCAGGGACGCAACAACTGCTCCCGGGTGTGATTGGTTCGAAGTTATCTCACTGTGACCAATGAAGAGTGGCCCTAATTGGTCTCTCTTGTTAAAGTTCATAATAAATTGTAGCGTATGACCCCCCTGTGTGAGTGTCTTCACACGTGCTTGTATGGATGTGTGTGTGTGTGCAAGTTGTGACAGCCTTAGGGCCCTGCCTTCCCAGCAGCAGAATCCTGTGGATGGAGCACCAGTGACGTGCCAGGCCCTGCACTGTGATGTCACGAGGACCAGGCTAGCACCAGCAGGGGAATCCTGTGGATGGAACACCTGTGACGTGCCAGGCCCCGCACTGTGATGTCACGAGGTCCAGGCTAGCACCAGCAGGGGAATCCTGTGGATGGAACACCTGTGACGTGCCAGGTCCTGCACTGTGATGTCACGAGGTCCAGGCTAGCACCAGCAGGGGAATCCTGTGGATGGAACACCTGTGACGTGCCAGGCCCTGCACTGTGATGTCACGAGGTCCAGGCTAGCACCAGCAGGGGAATCCTGTGGATGGAGCACCTGTGACATGCCAGGCCCTGCACTGTGATGTCACGAGGTCCAGGCTAGCACCAGCAGGGGAATCCTGTGGATGGAACACCTGTGTGGTGCCAGGCCCTGGACTGTGATGTCACACGGTCCAGGCTAGCTCCAGCAGGGGAATCCTGTAGATGGAACACCTGTGACGTGCCAGGTCCTGCACTGTGATGTCACGAGGTCCATGCTAACACCAGCAGGGGAATCCTGTGGATGGAACACCTGTGACGTGCCAGGCCCTGCACTGTGATGTCACGAGGTCCAGGTTGCACCTGCAGGGGTATCCTGTGGATGGAACACCTGTGACGTGCCAGGTCCTGCACTGTGATGTCACGAGGTCCAGGCTAGCACCAGCAGGGGAATCCTGTGGATGGAACACCTGTGACGTGCCAGGCCCTGCACTGTGATGTCACGAGGTCCAGGCTAGCACCTGCAGGGGCATCCTGTGGATGGAACACCTGTGACGTGCCAGGCCCTGCACTGTGACGTCACGAGGTCGAGGCTAGCAGCAGCAGGGGAATCCTGTGGATGGAACACCAGTGATGTGCCGGGCCCTGCACTGTGACGTCACGAGGTCGAGGCTAGCAGCAGCAGGGGAATCCTGTGGATGGAACATCTGTGACGTGCTGGGCCCTGCACTGTGATGTCACGAGGTCGAGGCTAAGTGCAGAGGGGAGGCCTCCGCCGGAGCAGAGACAAGGAGAGGCCCCTGAGGGGGCAGAAGGTCGGGCAGGATTAGATCGTCTTTGAGGTTCATCGCAGGATCCTTTTGTGACTAAATAGATGTTTGCTTTTTTTTTTAGGTAATTGAAATAATATCCGTGTCTCGTCCCCCCCCCCCCCCCCCTTACACTGCAACACTTGTCATCGCCCATAAGCCTGTGATGCATGATGACAGGTTAAAGGTCTATTGTGACGTGTACGTAGTATACAAGGCAGGTAACCAGGCAGCCGCGGCATTGCTCTCATGAGCACCGGACGGAGAGGACCACTGCTGGCGGCCGGAGCCGAGGCCCTTGAGAGGCCGAGGGGGCCGGGGCCTCACAGGCTCCAAAAATAACTGGACGGGATGGGTGAAAGGGGCAAGGTGAGTATAGAAACCAAATGAAAACCGAACTTGAAACCAAATGAAAACCGAACTTGAAACCAAACTGAAACCGAACTTGAATCCAAACTTTAAACTGACATGATACTGGCTTGATACTGGCTTCATACTGATTTGATACTGACTTGATACTGGCTTGAAACTTCCCTTCCCTCTTCCTTTCTTTTTCCCGTTTTTCCTTATCTGCCTTACATTCCTATCTCTCCTCTCCTATCCCCTTCTCCCCCTTTCTTTTAAGTTCCCCTTTTCTTCATCACTCTTTAATCCTCTCCCCTTCTGTCACTCCCCTCCCCTTCCCATTCAACCCATTCCGGTCCCATAGTGCACTCTCCTATCTCCTTTTCCATCTCCACCCCACCCCTTCCATTCTCTTCCCCTCCATTCCCTCCCATTCACAGCCTCTTTCCCTTCCAATCTGTTCCCATCGCCTCTGCTCCTTTTCTGCTCCCCTTTCACTTACCCATCCTTTCTTCTTTATTCTTCCTTCCTTCACCTACCTTCCTCTTCACCATTCCCTCCCCATCCCCTCACCCATCCCTTCCCCTCATTACCCTTCCCCTCACCTCCCTCTCTCTCATTTGCCCTCTCCCCTCCATTCTCCTTTCCTTTCCCTGCCTTTCTCCTCCTTTCTCTTTTCCACCTTCTTCCCCTCATTCTTCCTTTCCTTTCCTTTCCATTCCCTGCCCCCGCCCTTCCCTAACCCATCCCTTCTTTCCCTTTACCCCACCCTCCAACTACCCCTCTCCCTCCATGTCCCCCCTCCCCCTTTATTTCCATTACTTTCTTCTTTACCTCTTTAATCCTCTCCCCTTCTGTCACTCCCCCTCCCCTCCCATCCCATTCTGTTACCCCACACACAACCCCACACACAAACCCCAAACACAACCCCCCCCACACAACCCCACACACAACCCCCCACATGCACAACCCCACACACATGCTACACCCAACACACACAAACCCACACACACATACAACTCCACACACCACACACACCCCACACTTCACACACAACCACACACACCACACACAACCACACACACCACCCCACTCACACACAGCCCACCACACACACAACCCCCCACACACAACCTCCCCCTCACACACACAAACACACAACCACACACACACAACCCCTAACACACACAACCCCCACACACACAACCTCCCACACAAGCCCACAAACAGGCAACCAACACACACACAAACCCACCACACACACACAACCACCCCCCACACACACAACCCCCCCCCACACACACACACAGCCCCACACAGAGACAACCCCACACACACAAGACCCCTAACACACACAACCCTCACACACACAGAATCCCACACACAATCCTCCACACACAAACCTGCACACATGCAACCCCATACCCCCCCACACACACTACGCCCCACACACACAACCCCACACACACACAACCCCCCCCAAACACACAACCCCACACACACACAACCCCACACACACACAACCCCACCCCCCACCCCCCACACACACACTACCACCACACACACTACCCCCACACACACAACCCCCTCTACACACAACCACACACAACCACACTACCACACACAACCCCGCACACACACACAACACACAACCACATACACTTTCTTCCCACAAACTCGATGTTTGTGTTCCTTTATTTTGAGATGCTTTTAGTACAGTCAAACACACAATCCCCACACACAACACCACAACCCCATGCACACAAACCCACACACACACAACCAAACACAAACCCACACAACTCCACACACACACTACCCCCACACATACATACAAGTCCAACACCCCTACAATGCCACACACAATCCAACACACAACACATACAACCCCCCACACACAAATACACAACCCACACACACACATCCATTAACACACAACCCCTAACACAATCCCACACAAATGCAACCCCACACACAAACAACCCCTAACACACAACCCCCCACACACACAACACCCCACATACACAAAACCACACATACACAACCCCACACACACATCACCACACACACACAACCCCACACACACACTACTCCACATGCACACAACCCCCACACACACGACCCCATGTACACAACCCCCCACACACAATACCCCCCGCACAACCCCTCCACACACAACCCCGCACACACAACCGACCACACACACACAACCCCACACACACAACCCCCCCCCCACACACACACACACACCCACACACACACACACTACACCCACACACAAACCCACACACAATGTCAGTGAGTGGCAGTGAGAGTGTCAGTGTCAGTGAGGGTGTCAGTGAGAGTGTCAGTGAGAGTGTCAGTGAGAGTGTCAGTGAGAGTGTTGATGAGATTGTCAGTGAGTGTCAGTGAGAGTGTCAGTGTGTCAGTGTTAGTGAGAGTGTCAGTGTGTCAGTGAGAGTGTCAGTGTGTCAGTGAGAGTGTCAGTGTCAGTGAGAGTGTCGGTGAGAGTGTCGGTGAGAGTGTCAATGTGAGAGTGTCAGTGAGAGTGTTGATGAGATTGTCAGTGAGAGTGTCAGTGAGAGTGTCAGTGTGTCAGTGAGAGTGTCAGTGATAGTGTCAGTGAGAGTGTCAGTGAGAGTGTCAGCGAGAGTGTCAGTGAGAGTGTCAGTGAGAGTGTCAGTTGGAGTGTCAGTGAGAGTCAGTGAGTGTCAGTGAGTGTCAGTGGGAGTGTCAGTGAGAGTCAGTGAGAGTGTCAGTGAGTGTCAGTGAGAGTGCCAGTGAGAGTGTCATTGAGAGTTTCATTGAGAGTGTCAGTGTCAGTGAGAGTGACAGTTTCAGTGTGAATGTCAGTGAGAGTGTCAGTGAGTGTCAGTGAGTGTCATTAGGAGTGTCAGTGAGTGTCATGAGAGTGTCAGTGAGAGTGTCAGTGAGAGTGTCAGTGATAGTTTCAGTGAGAGTGTCAGTGTGAGAGTGTCAGTGTCAGTGAGATTGTCAGTGAGAGTGTCAGTGAGAGTGTCAGTGAGAGTGTCAGTGAGTGTTTCAGTGAGAGTGTCAGTGTCAGTGAGTGTCAGTCAGTGTGTCAGTGAAAGTGTCAGTGAGAGTGTCAGTGAGTCAGAGAGTGTCAGTGAGTGTCCATGAGAGTGTCAGTGAGTGTGTCGGTGAAAGTGTCAGTTAGTGTGTCAGTGAGAGTGTCAGTGTCAGGGAGAGTGTCAGTGAGTATCAGTGAAAATGTCAGTGTCAGTGAGAGTGTCAGTGAGTTGGTCAATGACATTGTCAGTGAGTGTCAGTGTGAGTGTCAGTGAGAGGGTCAGTTTCACTGTGAGTGTCAGTGAGAGTGTCAATGAGAGTGTCAGTGAGTGTGAGTGAGAGTGTCAGTGTCAGTGAGAGTGTCAGTGAGTGTGTCAGTGAAAGTGTCAGTGTCAGGGAGTTTTAGTGAGAGTGTCAGTGAGAGTGTCAGTGAGAGTTTCAGTGAGAGTGTCAGTGAGAGTGTCAGTGAGAGTGTCAGTGAGAGTGTCAGTAAATGTCAGTGAGAGTGTCAGAGTCAGTGAGAGTGTCAGTGAGAGTGTCAGTTAGTGTCAGAGTGAGTGTCAGTGAGAGTGTCAGTGAGAGTTTCAGTGAGAGTGTCATTGACTGTCAGTGAGAGTGTCAGTGAGTATGTCAGTGAGAGTGTCAGTGAGAGTGTCAGTGAGAGTGTCAGTGAGAGTGTCAGTTTAACTGTGAGTGTCAGTGAGAGTATCAGTTAGAGTGTCAGTGTCAGTGAGAGTGTCAGTGAGAGTGTCAGTGAGAGTGTCAGTGAGAGTGTCAGTGAGAGTGTCAGTGAGAGTGTCAGTGAGAGTGTCAGTGTCAGTGAGAGTGTCAGCATCAGTGAGAGTGTCAGTGAGAGTGTCAGTGAATGTGTCAGTGAGAGTGTCAGTGAGAGTGTCAGTGAGAGTGTCAGTGAGTGTCAGTGAGAGTGTCAGTGAGTGTCAGTGAGAGTGTCAGTGAGAGTGTCAGTGAGAGTGTCAGTGAGAGTGTCAGTGTCAGAATGTCAGTTTCAGTGTGAGTGTCAGTGAGAGTGTGAGTGTCAGTGAGAGTGTCAGTGTCAGTTCGAGTGAGAGTGTGAGTGAAAGTGCCAGTGTCAGTGAGAGTGTCAGAGTGTCAGTGAGAGTGTCAGTGAGAGTATCAGTGAGAGTGTCAGTGAGAGTGTCAATGAGTGTCGGTGAGAGTGTCAGTGTCAGTGAGAGTGTCAGAGTGTCAGTGAGAGTGTCATTGACTGTCAGTGAGAGTGTCAGTGAGTATGTCAGTGTCACTGAGAGTGTCAGTGAGAGTGTCAGTTTAACTGTGAGTGTCAGTGAGAGTATCAGGTAGAGTGTCAGTGTCAGTGAGAGTGTCAGTGAGTGTGTCAGTGAAAGTGTCAGTGAGAGTGTCAGTGTCAGTGAGAGTATCAGTGAGAGTGTCAGTGAGAGTGTCAGTGAGAGTGTCGATGAGATTGTCAGAGTCAGTGTCAGTGAGAGTGTCAGTGAGAGTGTCAATGAGAGTGTCAGTGAGAGTGTCAGTGTCAGTGAGAGTGTCAGCATCAGTGAGTGTCAGTGAATGTGTCAGTGAATGTGTCAGTGAGAGTGTCAGTGAATGTGTCAGTGAGAGTGTCAGTGAGAGTGTCAGTGTGAGTGTCAGTGAGAGTGTGAGTGTCAGTGTCAGTGAGAGTGAGAGTGTGAGTGAGAGTGCCAGTGTCAGTGAGAGTGTCAGAGTGTCAGTGAGAGTGTCAGTGAGAGTATCAGTGAGAGTGTCAGTGAGTGTGTCAGAGAGTGTCGGTGGGAGTGTCAGTGTCAGTGAGAGTGTCAGTGAGTGTGTCAGAGAAAGTGTCAGTGAGAGTGTCAGTGGAAGTGTCAGGGAGTGTCCTTGAGTGTCAGTGAGATTGTCAGTGAGAGTGTCGATGAGATTGTCACTGAGAGTGTCGATGAGATTGTCAATGAGAGTGTCAGTGAGAGTGTCAGTGAGAGTGTCTGTGTCAGTGAGATTGTCAGTGTCAGTGAGAGTGCCAGTGAGAGTGTCAGTGTCATCATCAGTGTCGGCATCAGTGAGAGTGTCAGTGTGAGTGTCAGTAAGAGTGTCGGTGAGTGTCAGTGAGTGAGGGTGTCATTGAGTGTCAAAGAGTGTCAGTAAGAGTGTCAGTGTCAGTGTCAGTGAGAGTGTCAGTGAGAGTGTCAGTGAGTGTGTCAGTGAGTGCGTCAGTGTTTCAGTGAGTGTCATTGAGAGTGTCAGTGAGAGTGTCAGTGAGTGTCAGTGAGAGTGTCAGTGAGAGTGTCAGTGAGAGTGTCAGTGAGAGTGTCAGTGAGTGTCAGTGAGAGTTTCAGTGAGTGTCCTTGAGTGTCAGTTAAGGTGTCAGTGAGAGTGTCAGTGAGTGTCAGTGAGAGTGTCAGTGAGAGTTTCAGTGCCAGTGTCAGTGAGAGTTTCAGTGAGAGTGTCAGTGAGAGTGACAGTAAGTGTCAGTGAGAGTTTCAGTGAGTGTCCTTGAGTGTCAGTTAAGGTGTCAGTGAGAGTGTCAGTGAGTGTCAGTGAGAGTGTCAGTGAGAGTTTCAGTGTCAGTGTCAGTGAGAGTGTCAGTGAGAGTGTGAGTGAGAGTGTCGATGAGATTGTCAGTGAGAGTGTCAGCATCAGTGAGAGTGTCAGTGAGAGTGTCAGTGTCAGTTAGAGCGTCAGTGAGCGTGTCAGTGAGTGTCAGTGAGAATGTCAGTGAGAGTGTCAGTGAGTGTCAGTGATAGTGTCAGTGAGTGTCAGTGTAAGTGAGAGTGTCAGTGAGAGTGTCAGTGTCAGTGTCAGTGAGAGTGTCAGTGAGAGTGTGAGTGAGAGTGTCGATGAGATTGTCAGTGAGAGTGTCAGTGTCAGTGAGAGTGTCAGTGTCAGTGAGAGTGTCAGCATCAGTCAGAGTGTCAGTGAGAGTGTAAGTGTCAGTGAGAGCATCAGTGAGCGTGTCAGTGAGTGTCAGTGAGAATGTCAGTGAGTGTCAGTGAGTGTCAGTGATAGTGTCAGTGAGTGTCAGTGAGAGTGTGAGTGTCAGTGAGAGTGTCAGTGTCAGTGAGAGTGTCAGCATCAGTGAGAGTGTCAGTGAGAGTGTCAGTTTCACTGTGAGTGTCAGTGAGAGTGTCAGTGTCAGTGAGAGTGTCAGTGAGTGTCAGTGAGACTGTCAGTGTCAGTGAGAGTGTCAGTGTCAGTGAGAGTGTCAGTGAGTGTCAGTGAGATTGTCAGTGAGAGTTTCAGTGTCAGTGTCAGTGAGAGTGTCAGTGAGAGTTACAGTGAGTGTCAGTGAGAGTTTCAGTGAGTGTCCTTGAGTGTCAGTTAAGGTGTCAGTGAGAGTGTCAGTGAGTGCCAGTGAGAGTGTCAGTGAGAGTTTCAGTGTCAGTGTCAGTGAGAGTGTCAGTGAGAGTGTGAGTGAGAGTGTCAATGAGATTGTCAGTTAGAGTGTCAGTGTCAGTGAGAGTGTCAGTGTCAGTGAGAGTGTCAGCATCAGTGAGAGTGTCAGTGAGAGTGTCAGTGTCAGTTAGAGCGTCAGTGAGCATGTCAGTGAGTGTCAGTGAGAATGTCAGTGAGAGTGTCAGTGAGTGTCAGTGATAGTGTCAGTGAGTGTCAGTGTAAGTGAGAGTGTCAGTGAGAGTGTCAGTGTCAGTGAGAGTGTGAGTGAGTGTCGATGAGATTGTCAGTGAGAGTGTCAGTGTCAGTGAGAGTGTCAGTGTCAGTGAGAGTGTCAGCATCAGTGAGAGTGTCAGTGAGAGTGTCAGTGTCAGTGAGAGTGTCAGTGAGCATGTCAGTGAGTGTCAGTGAGAATGTCAGTGAGAGTGTCAGTGAGTGTCAGTGATAGTGTCAGTGAGTGTCAGTGAGAGTGTCAGTGAGAGTGTCAGTGTCAGTGAGAGTGTCAGCATCAGTGAGAGTGTCAGTGAGAGTGTCAGTTTCACTGTGAGTGTCAGTGTCAGTGAGAGTGTCAGTGAGTGTCAGTGAGACTGTCAGTGTCAGTGAGAGTGTCAGTGAGAGTGTCGATGAGATTGTCAGTGAGATTGTCAGTGAGATTGTCAGTGAGAGTGTCAGTGTCAGCATCAGTGTCGGCATCAGTGAGAGTGTCAGTGTGAGTGTCAGTAAGTGTCGGTGAGTGTCAGTGAGTGAGGGTGTCATTGAGTGTCAAAGAGTGTCAGAAAGAGTGTCAGTGTCAGTGTCAGTGAGAGTGTCAGTGAGAGTGTCGGTGAGTGTGTCAGTGAGTGCGTCAGTGTTTCAGTGAGTGTCATTGAGAGTGTCAGTGAGAGTGTCAGTGAGAGTGTCAGTGAGAGTGTCAGTGAGAGTGTCAGTGAGTGTCAGTGAGAGTTTCAGTGAGTGTCCTTGAGTGTCAGTTAAGGTGTCAGTGAGAGTGTCAGTGAGTGTCAGTGAGAGTGTCAGTGAGAGTTTCAGTGTCAGTGTCATTGAGAGTTTCAGTGAGAGTGTCAGTGAGAGTGACAGTAAGTGTCAGTGAGAGTTTCAGTGAGTGTCCTTGAGTGTCAGTTAAGGTGTCAGTGAGAGTGTCAGTGAGTGTCAGTGAGAGTGTCAGTGAGAGTTTCAGTGTCAGTGTCAGTGAGAGTGTCAGTGAGAGTGTGAGTGAGAGTGTCGATGAGATTGTCAGTGAGAGTGTCAGCATCAGTGAGAGTGTCAGTGAGAGTGTCAGTGTCAGTTAGAGCGTCAGTGAGCGTGTCAGTGAGTGTCAGTGAGAATGTCAGTGAGAGTGTCAGTGAGTGTCAGTGATAGTGTCAGTGAGTGTCAGTGTAAGTGAGAGTGTCAGTGAGAGTGTCAGTGTCAGTGTCAGTGAGAGTGTCAGTGAGAGTGTGAGTGAGAGTGTCGATGAGATTGTCAGTGAGAGTGTCAGTGTCAGTGAGAGTGTCAGTGTCAGTGAGAGTGTCAGCGTCAGTCAGAGTGTCAGTGAGAGTGTAAGTGTCAGTGAGAGCATCAGTGAGCGTGTCAGTGAGTGTCAGTGAGAATGTCAGTGAGAGTGTCAGTGAGTGTCAGTGATAGTGTCAGTGAGAGTGTGAGTGTCAGTGAGAGTGTCAGTGTCAGTGAGAGTGTCAGCATCAGTGAGAGTGTCAGTGAGTGTCAGTGAGACTGTCAGTGTCAGTGAGAGTGTCAGTGAGAGTGTCGATGAGATTGTCAGTGAGATTGTCAGTGAGATTGTCAGTGAGAGTGTCAGTGACAGTGTCAGTGAGAGTGTCAGTGAGAGTGTCAGTGTCAGTGAGAGTGTCATCATCAGTGAGAGTGTCAGTTAGAGTGTCAAGTCAAGTCAAGTCAAAGATAGCTTTATTCGAATTCAATAAGAAATCATAAAAGCACATTAAAAGCACATTAAAATGCATAGATGCAATAAAATCCAATAATAAAATGATAGAATAATACTATCCCCAACACAGTTCATTTGAAGTAGGGGCTTACAGCATGGTAGATTTACATCTAATAATACTTTTTAGAAACAATGAGACCGCAGTTATAGACATTTCATCTTGCAATAATTAGATCTTGAAAAAAGCGGGTCTACACGCTCTCAGGCCCCATACCTTTAACAAGGGTAACAAGTATCTCTTCCTGTCCCAAGAATAAAATGTACAAGATAAAATACAATGTATTGTTGATTGCAAAGAGGAATCGTCACATGGACATCGTATTAAGTTTTTCGACCAGTCGTGTATACCTGAAAAGGTAATCAGCCTAAAAAAAGTGCCTGTTACTGAACTGGTTAGAGGACAGATAAATCTGGATACCAGCACCCTGTAAAAGAAGATGGTGCTCAAAGACAGATACCTTCTTCCTCTCTGGTTGCCAACGTTGATCTTCCAAGAGCGCAAGGCAAAGATCCTTGAGTGCTTTTCTTGTAATGGAGGGCAGTGAAGATGGAGAGTTGTAGAACTCGGGGTGGCCTATATCTATTAAAAATCCTTTACGTAAGAAAGCCAGTAGATGTATTTTGCCCCCTGATGTTTAACACAGTCCTGAATGTTGGCCCTGTTAAACTCAGTTGCAGCAGAAGTCCACACCTTGTGCCATAACAGTACCGGGCTTACCTTGACTAAATCTGAAATGTAGGCCAAGGCAAGCTCCTTATGACAAACATGGGTAGAAGTAGATTTTGGGACAGCTAACAAGTATCGCAGGAATGCATTTTCACTTGTTTGGATTTCCTGGCAATCTGCGACCCCCCAGATGCCAGCCCCGTATATGGCAGTCGACACGCATTTAGCCTTATAAATATCAAGCAAGATACGTACCGGTCTGCCCCCCAGCTTATTAGCGAACTGTTTAACTGCGTCAATAGCGCGGGAGAATGCTAGCTTTCTTGTGGTTACTGCTTTAGTCCATGTGCCTTTTTAATTAAAAACGATCCCTAAGTATGAAAAAGTGCTAGTTAATCCTATCTTTGACTGTTCTAAAAGGTGTTACAGGATACATTTATTTTAGATGAGCAGCACATGGTGAATGTTTTCCCAATATTGATCTTTAGCCCCCTAGATCCCATGTATTCTGAGAATCTAGTTAACACCTTCTGAAGGCCTACTTGGGTTCTCGTCATTATAACCGCATCATCTGCGTACAACAGTATGGGCACTGCAACACCTTCTACTTGGGGATAATCCAGGTCTTGTTCAGTTTCTAAAGCTGCAACACTGTTGATATATAAATTAAATAGAAAGGGTGCCAGGATGCAGCCCTGACGAACACCTTTCATTATTGGAAATGTAGTTGTACATTCCCCCTTTTTCCCAAATCGAACCTTTGCCCCTGCCCCTCTGTACAATTCTTTAACAAAATTAAGAATATTAAGGTCATTGCCAAGGTATGCTAGGGTATCCCACATAACTTTGTGGCTCAAGCAGTCAAATGCTGAGCTCAGGTCGACAAAGGTCATGAATAGGTTGCCCTTTTTGGCCACCACATACTTTCCCGTTATCATGGCCAAATTCAGTCCTTGTTCAACAGTACCTAGACCTGCCTTGAAGCCATACTGGAATTTAGAGAGAATACCTGCTTCCTTAGCCATGTCTGTAGTCTATTTAATATAATTCTACCCACAACTTTCATCAGGGAGTCTAGTAGCGATATAGGCCTATAACATTTGGGGTTGTTTCGATATCCCTTTTTAAATATTGGCACTACATTCGCTTCCTGCCAGGTTGATGGAAATCCGTTGTTATTGCAACTATTTAGCACATTGGTCAGGAGGGGAGCCCATAAGGAGGTGTTAGCCTTATAAACATCTATCGGGACTCCGTCAGGTCCTGGAGCTTTGCTAGTAGAACTTTCTGAGATTGTTTTTTACATACCTGAAGTGGAACTAGCAATGTCCAAGGGAAACAGTCCCAGAGTGTTAGACTCCGGGTTTATCAAATGACCTAGACGACTGACTGAGTCATCCTTATATAGGTCAGTAAAGTAATTTACCCATGCAGTTTCCTCTATGGCAATCTCTATCGAGTCCGATTTCCTTTCTACAAAAAAAGGGGCATTCACGGCCCTCCAAAAGGCAGTGTTGTCTCTCAGAGAACACGCCTTATGGAGGGCTTCCCACGCAGCCTCTTTCAATTCCATTTTCCTATTTTTTATTGAAGCTTTATAAAGTACTCTAGCAGACCTTATTTCTTGGAGATTTTTGGGTGTTTTTTTGAGAATTGACTTTAAAGAGGAGTGCGCTTTACTGAATTCAGCGGCAAACCAGCCTTCGGCTTTTTTTCTATTGCCTTCCCTTATCGTGCCTGTTAGGTTACTACAGATTTGTCCTGTGATCTTTTGGAAAGCTATTATGACCAAGGATGGGTTAGGATTCTCAGAAAGACAGGTCATAAAATCATTTAGGTGATCTGTTATTAAGGTATGCAGGAAATTAGCGGGGTCCACCCTGTTACATTTTATTGAATAACCATTAACTCTGGCCAGGGTGATCCCATGGCGATATAAGTTTTCAGCCACATCGATGTTCCGGGTACAACTCTGGCCAAAATTAAAAGTTAAGCTAATCAGGAAATGGTTGCTCTTTGCAATGTCCTCAGTATTAAAACACAGAACACTGTGATGATAACTTGTGTGTCAGTGAGAGTGTCAGCATCAGTGAGAGTGTCAGTGAGAGTGTCAGTGTGAGTGTCAGTGAGAGTGTCAGTGAGAGTGTCAGTTTCACTGAGAGTGTCAGTGAGTGTCAGTGAGAGTGTCAGTGAGAGTGTCAGTGAGAGTTTCAGTGTCAGTGAGATTGTCAGTGAGTGTGAGTGAGAGTGTCAGAGTCAGTGTCAGTGAAAGTGTCAGGTAGAGTGTCAGTGAGAGTGTCAGTGAGTGTGTCCGTGAGAGTGTCAGTGTCAGTGAGAGTATCAGTGAGAGTGTCAGTGAGTGTGTCAGTGAGTGTCAGTGAGAGTGTCGGTGTCAGTGAGAGTGTCAGTGAGTGTGTCAGTGAGAGTGTCAGTGAGTGTGTCAGTGAGTGTGTCTGAGAAAGTGTCAGTGAGAGTGTCAGTGTCAGTGAGAGTGTAAGTGGGAGTGTCAGTGAGTGTCAGTGAGAGTGTCAGTGAGAGTCAGTGAGAGTGGCCGTGAGTGTCAGTTAGAGTGTCAGTGAGAGTGTCAGTGTCAGCAAGAGTGTCAGTGAGTGTCATTGAGAGTTTCAGTGTCAGTGAGTGTTGATGAGATTGTTAGTGAGAGTGTCAGTGTCAGTGAGTGTCAGTGAGAGTGTCGGTGTAATTGAGAGTGTCAGTGAGAGTGTCAGTGAGAGTGTGTCAGTGAGAGAGTCACTGTCAGTGAGAGTGTTAGCATCAGTGAGAGTGTCAGTGAGAGTGTCAGTGAGAGTGTCAGTGAGAGTGTCAGTGTCAGTGAGAGTGTCAGTGAGTGTGAGTGAGAGTGTGAGTGAGTGTCAGAGTCAGTGTCAGTGAGAGTGTCAGTGAGCATGTCAGTGAGTGTGTCAGTGAGTGTGTCAGTGAGAGTGTCAGTGAGAGTGTCAGTGAGAGTGTCAGTGTCAGTGGGAGTGTCAGTGAGTGTGAGTGAGAGTATCAGTGTCAGTGAGAGTGTCAGTGAGAGTGTCAGTGAGGGTGTCAGTAAGTGTGTCAGTGAGCGTGTCAGTGAGTGTGTCAGTGAGAGTGTCAGTGTCAGTGAGAGTGTCAGTGAGAGTGTCAGTGAGAGTCAGTGAGAGTGTCAGTGAGTGTCAGTGATTATCAGTTTCAGTGTCAGTGAGAGTATCGGTGAGAGTGAGTGTCAGTTTCAATGTCAGTGAGAGTGTCAGTTTCAGTGTCAGTGAGAGTGTCAGTGTGTGTCAGTGATAGTGTCAGTGAGAGTGTCAGTTTCAGTGTCAGTGAGAGTGTCAGTGTCCGTGAGAGTGTGAGTGAGAGTATCAGTGTCAGTGAGAGTGTCAGTGAGAGTGTCAGAGAGGGTGTCAGTAAGTGTGTCAGTGAGTGTGTCAGTGATAGTGTCAGTGTCAGTGAGAGTGTCAGTGAAAGTGTCAGTGAGAATGTCAATGAGAGTGTCAGTGAGTGTCAGTGAGAGTGTCAGTGAGTGTTAGTGAGTATCAGTGAAAGTGTCAGTGAGTGTCAGTGAGTCAGTGAGTGTCAGTGAGAGTGTCGGTGTCAGTGAGAGTGTCAGTGAGTGTGTCAGTGAGAGTGTCAGTGAGTGTGTCAGTGAGTGTTTCAGTGAGTGTCAGTGAGAGTGTCAGTGTCAGTAAGAGTGTCAGTCAGTGTGTCAGTGAGTGTCAGTGAGAGTGTCAGTGGGAGTGTCAGTGAGAGTGTCAGTGAGAGTGTCAGTGAGAGTGTCAGTGAGAGTGTCAGTGAGGGTGTCAGTGAGTGTCAGTGAGTGTCAGTGAGAGTGTCAGTGAGTGTCAGTGAGAGTTTCAGTGAGTCAGTTTCAGTGTGAGTGTCAGTGAGTGTCAGTGAGAGTGTCAGTGAGTGTCAGTGAGAGTGTCAGTGAGTGTCAGTGAGAGTGTCAGTGAGTGTCAGTGAGAGTGTCAGTGAGAGTTTCGGTGAGAGTGTCAGTGTCAATGAGAGATTCAGTGAGAGTGTCAGTGTCAGTGAGTGTCAGCGAGAGCGTCAGTGAAAGTGTCAGTGAAGTGCCAGTGAGAGCTTCAGTGAGAGTTTCAGTGAGAGTATCAGTGAGAGTATCAGTGAGAGTGTCAGTGAGTATCAGTGAGAGTTTCAGTAAGAGTGTCAGTGAGTGTGAGTGAGAGTGTCAGTGTCAGTGAGAGTGTCCGTGAGAGTGTCCGTGAGAGTGTCAGTGAGAGTGTCAGTGAGAGTATCATTGAGAGTGTCAGTGAGTGTGTCAGTGAGTGCCAGTGAGAGCGTTGGTGTCAGTGAGTGTGTCAGTGAGAGTGTCAGTGAGTGTCAGAGAAAGTGTCATTGAAAGTGTCAGTTTCAATGCGAGTGGCAGTGAGAGTGTCAGTGAGAGTGTCAGTGAGTGTCAGTGAGAGTGTCAGTGAGAGTGTCAGTGTCAGCAAGAGTGTCAGTGAGTGTCATTAAGAGTGTCAGTGTCAGTGAGAGTGTCAGTGAGAGTGTCAATGAGATTTTTAGTGAGAGTGTCAGTGTCAGTGAGTGTCAGTGAGAGTGTCAGTGTAATTGAGAGTGTCAGTGAGAGTGTCAGTGTCAGTGAGAGTGTCAGCATCAGTGAGAGTGTCAGTGAGAGTGTCAGTTTCACTGTGAGTGTCAGTGAGAGTGTCAGTGTCAGTGAGAGTGAGTGAGAGTGTGAGTGAGTGTCAGAGTCAGTGTCAGTGAGAGTGTCAGTGAGTGTGTCAGTGAGTGTGTCAGTGAGAGTGTCAGTGAGAGTGTCAGTGAGAGTCTGTGAGGGTGTCAGTGTCAGAGTTTCAGTGAGAGTGTCAGTGAGTGTGTCAGTGTGAATGTCCGTGAGAGTGTCAGTGTCAGTGAGAGTATCAGTGAGAGTGTCATTGAGTGTGTCTGAGAAAGTGTCAGTGAGAGTGTCAGTGTCAGTGAGAGTGTAAGTGGGAGTGTCAGTGAGTGTCAGTTAGAGTGTCAGTGAGTGTCAGTGAGTGTCAGTGAGAGTGGCCGTGAGTGTCAGTTAAGGTGTCAGTGAGAGTGTCAGTGTCAGCAAGAGTGTCAGTGAGTGTCATTGAGAGTTTCAGTGTCAGTGAGTGTTGATGAGATTGTTAGTGAGAGTGTCAGTGTCAGTGAGTGTCAGTGAGAGTGTCAGTGTAATTGAGAGTGTCAGTGAGAGTGTCAGTGAGAGTGTAAGTGTCAGTGAGAGTGTCACTGTCAGTGAGAGTGTCAGCATCAGTGAGAGTGTCAGTGAGAGTGTCAGTTTCACTGTGAGTGTCAGTGAGAGTGTCAGTGAGAGTGTCAGTGTCAGTGAGAGTGTCAGTGAGTGTGAGTGAGAGTGTGAGTGAGTGTCAAATTGTCAAATTAACTTTATTCGATTTGATAAAATCATACAAAGTACATAAAAACATTATTATTTACAGTTAAAAAGGAATTAAACAGTTTCATTTCTCAGCAAGTTAATTTGATTAAATAAATGCATTTAAAATATTTAAAAGACCCGTTATGTACATCAGTTTTCCAAGTTCATGCTCCTTCTGGCTCTGGTTGCTGCCACCAGAAAATTGCCCATGGCAAAAGTAATGCAAATGTTGCCCAATGATTGTAAATATAGCATTGCTGCTCTCACCTGGGAGAAGCCAGCTTCTCTTAGAACTGGTAGCAGGTATTTTTTTCTTTGGGCGGGTGAGAAATCACAAAACATAACAAAATGTAAACTGTCTTGAGCAGAAAAATTGTCACAGGTGCAAGGTGGTGCTAACTCAGGATTCGTCCATTTGTTAAAATTGCCCAAATAAAAGTGAATAATGTTGAATCTGAATTTTGTTAACAAAAATCTGTGAAAAGGGTTTGTGACAATACATAAATAAGGCTCAATTGCAAGTGACTGAAGAGTTAAGTAGTGCGTTCGAACAGAGGGTTTGGATAATTCAACTTCTTCTCGCAACATGTATGCCCTAGACATAAACTGTTTTTTTATGACACTCACATCCTGCTTTGTGATACACGAGGGAGAGGTGAATAAATCTGGGCGACCTAGTTCATTAAAACATTTGTGCAAATACCCCAGCCATGGTATCGTGTGGCTGTATTCCAAACTCATCACATCCCTCATGATCATGTGGTTTAACGATAATTCAGGGTTTAACCAGGTCTTAAGCCAGTATGTTAGTGGAGCCAGTCTCAGTTTGTCCTGGATATAATCCATACCAAGTTCTGAATGAATGGAAAACACCGGGGAGGATTGGGGGAGGGACAGGACTGAACGTAAAAAACTATTCTCAGCTACCTGAATTTTGTCTAGGCGTACATAGCCCCATAAGGAGGCACCATACAAAGCCACGGGAAGGGATTTGCTGTTATAAACCTGGATAATGGCCTTCATAGGTTTATGGCCCAGCCTTTTAGCGAAGCTTAAGATGGCCATAGATGTTCTAGAGACCGCTAGGCTTTTTGCGCGTATCTGTGGGCCCCAGGTACCCCTGCTGTCAAAAAGGACTCCCAGATATGGAAACACGGGGACTCCCGATACTATCTCCCCTTTACAGAAAAAAGTTTTTATTCCTCTCTTGGGCCTTTTCCCTTGTCTGCTTACGACCATGGTGTGTGATTTGGAAGCATTAACCCTCAGGTCCAACCGGTCCATAAAGGTCCCAAATGCATCTAACAGTTTTTGTAGGCATACCCCTGTGCGTGCTATTAGTACAGCGTCGTCCGCGTATAGGAGAGCAGGGATCTTAACTTCTCCTACACGCGGAACGTCACTAGCAGCTCCAATTAAGTGTTTGCCTAGGTCATTTATATAGATGGTAAACAACAGTGGGGCCAGTATGCATCCTTGCCTAACACCACGAAGGGATCTAAAGCGTGACGTGCATCTACCCTCTTTGGTTACTCTTACAGCAGCAAATAGGTCCTGGTGCATAGATGCTATAAACGCCACCAGGTCTGCATCAATACCCATGTTAATCAGAATATCCCATAGCTTAGACCTGTTGACCAAGTCGAAGGCCGAGGAGAGGTCCATAAATGCTAGATACAAGGAGCCCTCCTTGGCCACCGTGTACTTGGCAATCAAGAGGTGGAGATTTGAGCACTGTTCTATCGTACCCCTTTTTTCCCTGAAGCCATACTGTATATCAGCCAGACCCCCACACTCCTCCAGGCTATCTCTTAGTCTGTCTAAAAGGACTCTGCCCAGGATCTTGATAGCAGAGTCCAGCAGGGAGATAGGACGGTAGCACCCTGGATCGTCCCTTCGACCCTTTTTAAATATAGGCACTATGGTGGAAGTGGCCCACGTATTTGGGGGGGAGAAGTATTTGCGGCTGTGAACACATTGGCCAGAATGCCAGCCCAGAGTTTGGGGGAATGTAGATAAAAGTCAGCTGGCACCCCATCTGGGCCAGGGGCTTTATTCCTAGTTGTTGCGCAGATTGCTTTTTCCACTTCCCCGCTGTTAAACTGTAGAGGTGTGGCCACCAAACTTGCACAGTTTTGTAAATGCGGCCGGTCCCCCGACTCACCATAAACCGAACTGAAATGGGCTAGCCACTTCTCATCTGGTATTACGCAGTCAGTGTCTGCATTGGGAGATTCTGAGAAATAAGGGTGGTTTACTACAGCCCAGAATTGCCTACTGTCCCGCAAGATGTTAATGTCGGTTAGTTGTTCCCAAGCCTCCTGCTTGATGCAATCCCTTCTAGATTTCGTGGCAATCCTGTACTCTTTTCTCAGTGTTGAGACCAGAGCCCTGTCCCTAGGTTGAGCTTTAAGGGCAGCTTTTAAAGCTCTAAGGGCCTTACTGCATGCAGAGTCAAACCATTTGTGTGACTTTGGTTCTCCCCTGCCCTTTGGTGCCGTAAGGTTCTCAGCCACGATGTGGCATATTGATTGAAATGCGGCCATGGTATCATTGCCTGGGAAGGTCGGGTCTTGGCAGATTTTAATCTGCTCTTCGATCTCTTGACCGATGTTTCGATCAAAATCGTCTGCCACCACATTCCCCCACTTCAAACGCCTGCCTTGATCTGTAGGGCGAAGAATATGGCCCTGTTTAGGCTGCCCTCGCATGGGTCCCAACGCTCCCCCCCAGCGGATCGATAGAAAAACAGGGTTATGGTCGCTAAAAGGGGAAAATACAGTGCGATAGGAAATGATACAATCAAGAATGGCAGAGGTCACAAAAATATAATCAATAACAGAACCCATGGGAGAGCCCTTGTACGTTGGAGCTCTAGATACCCCCTCTCCTGCTGCGAATTCAAGGAGGTTATAGTTGGCCAGGAGGTCCTCCAGTTCCTCTCCAGGCCTGGTGTGTTCGAAGTGTGGGCCCTCCTGGTCCCAAGTCTCCACAGCTCCCTGCCTGGGACAACCGAAGTTACAGGGGTGAATGTTAAAATCTCCCATTAGCACTATTTCATAGCTGGTAGACGAATTTTGGATGAATGTGTTTAGAAAAGAGTCCAGTTGGGTGATGTTATTGCCCCCAAATTCCTTGTTGACCGAGTTGTAGAAATTGATAAACAGAATACTTTTAGATGAGCAGCTTTGCCTTTCTACGATTAGACAGTTTTGGGAGTCATAGTCAATTTGTTTTAGTGGACCCGTGAGGTCAAGGGAAAAGAGGGTCAAGAGGCCTCCCCTCGCTCTGCCTGCAGTGCTGGGGCAGGCCGCGACTGAGAAGCCTACAAAGCCGTCCAACCACAAACTAGATGACAAGTCCCAAGTTTCTTGCAGAGCGATGACGTCGTGTTCTGATACAAAGGTGACCCATTCGATGTCGCTCATTTTTGAGCTAATTCCGGCAATGTTCCAGCTAATTATTTTGCAACCATTTTGATCATTCGGCACAGCCAAAGAGGCCCTTGCGACCTCACTAGATGTGGTAACTTCATCTGATGATAGTCAGTCCATGTCATCCAGGCCCGACAGGGGAGAGAACTGGTTTGTTAAGCTTATACATGTCCCCTCGACCAAAGATACTGCCTGGGTGGCCTGTTGGGACAAAGTGGGAGGGATGGGAAAGGGCGCTGCTGAGTGGCTTGAGAGAGGGGCGTGTGTGTTTATGCGGGCCGTTGCTGACCTTTTACCCTGCCATCTGGCCTGGTAGTTGATATTGAGTTTGCGTAGAGACGGAGGTTGGTAGAAAAAACCCAAAGGGACCGGTCTTAGACGATCCCTCCAAGAGATTTTTGAGCCGTCCCAAAAGAGTCTGTCAGCCACGTCCGCCCTGCAGAAGTTAACGACCACACAGTCGTCAAACGTTGATTTAGGTTGTTTCCCAATCCATCCCACCCTTCTTGCGTGGATGATCAACTCCGCTATGTTTTCACCACTGCATGTGTTACCACTCCAATTCTTAACTTTGGTGATCAGGTCCTCCGTAGATTCCCTGTCCCCTTCCCCAAGTGGGTCTACTCCAATAAACACTGCAACCAAAGGTGATGCTTCTGGTGGGAGGTGGAGTTTATATGTGCTTGGCACTGCCTTTTTTCTGCATGGCTGGCTGTTATCTGGTGGGGCAAGTGTTGCAGAGGCCCCGCTCGGATTGTTCGTCAGTGCTGACGGGGGGAGTATGTTGTGTTCACATGTCCTGTTGTCGTTGGTTGGATTACTGCCTACATGGTCCATCGGCGCTATTGGCCCCTCAGTGACCCTGATTGTGCTCATATGATCAGGACTAGCCCCATTACTTGGATTGTGATTAGTGGGAAGTGCTTGCATAATTCTGTCCAGAAGTGAACATTTCTTCAGGAGACCTTCCAGACAGGTATAGAGAGTTTCTACAATGTCCTTTGCGATCCCTACCAGCAAGGGTTCAATCCTCGCCACAAATAGTTCTTCTAGTTTGTCCTCCAGCATGGTTGATCTGTCTTCAGGGGGGGGCAGACTATGTACTTTTTTCCCTCTTTTGCGTGAGCTAGGTCTGGTGACTAACTGGTTTAAAGCACTGGGAGATGGGACAGATGGGCCCGGTTGAGAATCCGAGCATGGTTGTACACTGGGGGGGCAGTTAGCTATCACCACAAGCGGATCTAGTGGAACATTGGCAGGGACGCCGGGAGAGTAGGATGTTACAACCTCTGCCAGTGAGGTGGGTGAAGTATTCGGAGTAATTAATGCGGTGGCCAGCTCTTGCTCCACGTCTGCTATCTCCTTTGTTAGAGCCCCCACAGCCGAGGGGAGGTATGACATGATGGTGTTGGAGTGCTTAGGAATTTTGGCATTTTTACCCCCCTCCTCCGCATTCGTCTGTTTCTTCCTCTTACCCATGTTGGCTGGTGGATGTTAGCGACGTGACCCGGCCCGGCCTCCTTCGGCCCCGGACGGCCACAGACGGCCCGCCCTCTGCCCGGGCTCCGCCCGACGTCGCCCGCGCGCGTCCCGCGACGCGGAGGGAGCGTCTGCTGTTTTGTAGCGCCACCAGGCGCGCTTACTCTGTGTGGCCGGAAGTTGGCGCTATGCTCGCTGGGAGCTGTAGTCTCCAGCCGCTTGATGGCGCTGATGCGGCGAGACTGCAGCGTTCCCCACCCAGGAGCTGGCGCGGTGACCGGTGTTCTTTCTGGCGGTTCCGGCGGTGGTGAGGTAAGCTCCTCACTGTCCTTGGCCCCCCGCTCCACCGAGGGAGCGTCTGCTGTTTTGTAGCGCCACCAGGCGCGCTTACTCTGTGTGGCCGGAAGTTGGCGCTATGCTCGCTGGGAGCTGTAGTCTCCAGCCGCTTGATGGCGCTGATGCGGCGAGACTGCAGCGTTCCCCACCCAGGAGCTGGCGCGGTGACCGGTGTTCTTTCTGGCGGTTCCGGCGGTGGTGAGGTAAGCTCCTCACTGTCCTTGAGTGAGTGTCAGAGTCAGTGTCAGTGAGAGTGTCAGTGAGCGTGTCAGTGAGTGTGTCAGTGAGTGTGTCAGTGAGAGTGTCAGTGTCAGTGGGAGTGTCAGTGAGTGTGAGTGAGAGTATCAGTGTCAGTGAGGGTGTCAGTAAGTGTGTCAGTGAGCGTGTCAGTGAGTGTGTCAGTGAGAGTGTCAGTGTCAGTGAGAGTGTCGGTGAGAGTGTCGGTGAGAGTGTTGGTGAGTGTCAGTGATTATCAGTTTCAGTGTCAGTGAGAGTGTCGGTGAGAGTGAGTGTCAGTTTCAATGTCAGTGAGAGTGTCAGTTTCAGTGTCAGTGAGAGTGTCAGTGAGAGTGTCAGTGTGTGTCAGTGATAGTGTCAGTGAGAGTGTCAGTTTCAGTGTCAGTGAGAGTGAAAGTGTCTGTGAGAGTGTCAGTGAGTGAGAGTATCAGTGTCAGTGAGAGTGTCAGTGAGAGTGTCAGAGAGGGTGTCAGTAAGTGTGTCAGTGAGTGTGTCAGTGAGAGTGTCAGTGTCAGTGAGAGTGTCAGTGAAAGTGTCAGTGAGAATGTCAATGAGAGTGTCAGTGAGTGTCAGTGAGTGTCAGTGAGTGTCAGTGAGAGTGTCAGTGAGTGTTAGTGAGTATCAGTGAAAGTGTCAGTGAGTGTCAGTGAGAGAGTCAGTGAGTGTCAGTGAGAGTGTCGGTGTCAGTGAGAGTGTCAGTGAGTGTGTCAGTGAGTGTGTCAGTGAGTGTCATTGAGAGTGTCAGTGTCAGTAAGAGTGTCAGTCAGTGTGTCAGTGAAAGTGTCAGTGAGAGTGTCAGTGAGTGTCAGTGGGAGTGTCAGTGAGAGTGTCAGTGAGAGTGTCAGTGAGGGTGTCAGTGAGTGTCAGTGAGAGTGTCAGTGAGAGTGTCAGTGAGTGTCAGTGAGAGTTTCAGTGAGTCAGTTTCAGTGTGAGTGTCAGTGAGTGTCAGTGAGAGTGTCAGTGAGTGTCAGTGAGAGTGTCAGTGAGTGTCAGTGAGAGTGTCATTGAGTGTCAGTGAGAGTGTCAGTGTCAATGAGAGATTCAGTGAGAGTGTCAGTGTCAGTGAGTGTCAGCGAGAGTGTCAGTGAAAGTGTCAGTGAAGTGCCAGTGAGAGCTTCAGTGAGAGTGTCAGTGAGAGTATCAGTGAGAGTATCAGTGAGAGTGTCAGTGAGTATCAGTGAGAGTTTCAGTAAGAGTGTCAGTGAGTGTGAGTGAGAGTGTCAGTGTCAGTGAGAGTGTCGGTGGGAGTGTCCGTGAGAGTGTCAGTGAGAGTATCAGTGAGAGTGTCAGTGAGAGTATCAGTGAGAGTGTCAGTGAGAGCGTTGGTGTCAGGGAGTGTGTCAGTGAGAGTGTCAGTGAGTGTCAGAGAAAGTGTCAGTGTCAGTGAGAGTGTCAGTGAGAGTGTCAGTGAGTGTCAGTGAGAGTGTCAGTGAGTGTCAGTGAGACTGTCAGTGAGAGAGGCCGTGAGTGTCAGTAAGAGTGTCAGTGAGAGTGTCAGTGTCAGCAAGAGTGTCAGTGAGTGTCATTAAGAGTGTCAGTGCCAGTGAGAGTGTCAGTGAGAGTGTCAATGAGATTTTTAGTGAGAGTGTCAGTGTCAGTGAGTGTCAGTGAGAGTGTCAGTGTAATTGAGAGTGTCAGTGAGAGTGTCAGTGTCAGTGAGAGTGTCAGCATCAGTGAGAGTGTCAGTGAGTGTCAGTGAGAGTGTCAGTTTCACTGTGAGTGTCAGTGAGAGTGTCAGTGTCAGTGAGAGTGAGTGTGAGTGAGTGTCAGAGTCAGTGAGAGTGTCAGTGAGTGTGTCAGTGAGAGTGTCAGTGAGAGTGTCAGTGAGAGTCTGTGAGGGTGTCAGTGTCAGAGTTTCAGTGAGAGTGTCAGTGAGAGTGTCAGTTTCAGTGAGAGTGTCAGTGAGAGTGAGTGAGAGTGTCAGTGAGTGTGTCAGTGAGGGTGTCAGTGAGTGTGAGGGTGTCAGTGAGTGTGAGGGTGTCAGTGAGAGTGTCAGTGAGATTGACAGTGAGTGTCAGTAGGAGGGTCCATGAGAGTGTCAGTGTTAGTGTCAGTGTCAGCGAGAGTGTCAGCGTCAGTGAGAGTGTCAGTGAGAGTGTCCGGGAGAGTGTCAGTGAGAGTGTCATTTTCAGTGAGTGTCGGTGATTGTGAGTGACAGTGAGTGTGTGAGTGACAGTGAGTGTGTGTGTGGGGGTTGTGTGTGTGTGGGTGTGTGTGTGTTTGTGTGGGGTTGTGTGTATGTGGGGTTGTGTGTGTTTGTGGGGTGTGTGTGGTTGTGTGGTGTGTGGGGTTGTGTGCGGTGTGTGGGGTTGTGTGTGTGGGGGTTAGTGTGGTTGTGTGTGTGTGGAGTTGTGTGTGGGGGGTTGTGTCATGTATGTGTGGGGGGGTTTGTGTGTGTGCGTGGGATGTTGTGTGGGGGGTTGTGTGTAGGGGGTTGTGTGTGGTGTGGTTGTGTGTGGTGTGGTTGTGTGTGGGGTTGTATGTGTGGGTGTGTGTGTTTGTGGGGTTGTGTGTGTGGGGGGTTGTGGTTGTGTGTGTGTGGGTTGTGGTTGTGTGTGTGTGTGTCATTTGTGTGGGGGTGTTGTGTGTGTGCATGGGATGTTGTGTGGACGGTTGTGTGTGGTGTGGTAGTGTGTGTGGTGTGGTTGTGTGTGGGATTGTATGTGTGGGTGTGTGTGGGGGAGTGTGTTTGTGGGGTTGTGCGTGGGGGGTTGTGGTTGTGTGTGGGGGGGTTGTGTTTGTGGGGGGTTTGTGTGTATGTGTGGTTGTGTGTGTGGGGTTGTGTGTGTGAGGCTGTGTGTGTCGGTGGGTTGTGTGGGGGGTTTTTGTGTGGGGTTTTGTGTGTGGAGGGTTGTGTGAGGGGTTGTGTGTGGGGGGGTGTTTGTGTGGGGTTGTGTGTGGGGTAACAGAATGGGATGGGAGGGGAGGTGAGGCAGTGAATGGGATGGAAGGGAAGGGGGAGTGACAGAAGGGGAGAGGATTAAAGAGGTAAATAAGAAAGTAATGGAAATAAAGGGGGAGGGGGACATGGAGGGAGAGGGGTAGTTGGAGGGTGGGGTAAAGGGAAAGAAGGGATGGGTTGGGGAATGGAATGGAATGGAAAGGAAAGGAAAGGAAAGGAAAGGAAGAATGAGGAAAAGAAGGCGGAGAAGAGAAAGGAGGAGAAAGGCAGGGAAAGGAATTAAGAATGGAGGGGGAGAGAGTAAATGAGAGAGAGGGAGGTGAGGGGAAGCGTAATGAGGGGTAGGGTAGGGTATGGAAGAAGGGATGGGTGAGGGGAGCAGAAAAGGAGCAGAGGCGATGGGAACAGATTGGAAGGCAAAGAGGCTGTGAATGGGAGGGAATGGAGAGGAAGAGAAGGGAAGGGGTGGGGTGGAGATGGAAAAGGAGATAAGAGAGTGCAGGGTGGGACCGGAATGGATTGAATGGGAAGGGGAGGGGATTGACAGAAGGGTAGAGGATTAAAGAGTGTCAGTGAGTGTGTCAGAGAAAGTGTCAGTGAGAGTGTCAGTGTCAGTGAGAGTGTCAGTGAGAGTGTCCGTGAGTGTCAGAGTGTCAGTGAGAGTGTCAGTGTCAGCAAGAGTGTCAGTGAGTGTCATTGACAGTGCCAGTGTCAGTGAAAGTGTCAGTGAGAGTGTCGATGAGATTGTTAGTGAGAGTGTCAGTGTCAGTGAGAGTGTCAGTGAGAGTGTAAGTGTCAGTGAGAGTGTCAGTGATAGTGTCAGTGTCAGTGAGAGTGTCAGCATTAGTGAGAGTGTCAGTGAGAGTGTCAGTTTCACTGTGAGTGTCAGTGAGAGTGTCAGTGTCAGTGAGAGTGTCAGTGAGTGTGAGTGAGAGTGTGAGTGAGAGTGTGTGGGGGGTTTTGTGTGTGTGCGTGGGATGTTGTGTGGAGGTTGTGTGTAGGGGGTTGTGTGTGGTGTGGTTGTGTGTGTGGGGTTGTATGTGTGGGTGTGTGTGTTTGTGGGGTTGTGTGTGTGGGGGGTTGTGGTTGTGTGTGTGTGGGTTGTGGTTGTGTGTGTGTCATTTATGTGTGGGGATTTTGTGTGCGTGCATGGGATGTTGTGTGGAAGGTTGTGTGTGGTGTGGTAGTGTGTGTGGTGTGGTTGTGTGTGGGGTTGTATGTGTGGGTGTGTGTGGGGGAGTGTGTTTGTGGGGTTGTGAGTATGGGGTTGTTGTGTGTAGGGGGTTGTGTGTGGGGGGGGGGGTTGTGTATGTGTGGTTGTGTGTGTGGGGTTGTGTGTCTGAGGTTGTGTGGGTGGGTTGTGTAGGGGGTTTTGTGTGGGGATATGTGTGTGGGGGGTTGTGTGCGGGGTTGTGTGTGTGGGTGGTGTTTGTGTGGGGTTGTGTGTGTGGGGTAACAGCATGGGATGGGAGGGGAGGTGAGGCAGTGAATGGGATGGAAGGGAAGGGGGAGTGACAGAAGGGGAGAGGATTAAAGAGGTAAATAAGAAAGTAATGGAAATAAAGGGGGAGGGGGACATGGAGGGAGAGGGGTAGTTGGAGGGTGGGATAAAGGGAAAGAAGGGATGGGTTGGGGAATGGAAAGGAAAGGAAAGGAAAGGAAGAATGAGGAAAAGAAGGCAGAGAAGAGAAAGGAGGAGAAAGGCAGGGAAAGGAATTGAGAATGGAGGGGGAGAGAGTAAATGAGAGAGAGAGGGAGGTGAGGGGAAGGGTAATGAGGGGTAGGGTAGGGTATGGAAGAAGGGATGGGTGAGGGGAAAGGGGAGCAGAAAAGGAGCAGAGGCGATGGTAACAGATTGGAAGGGAAAGAGGCTGTGAATGGGAGGGAATGGAGGGGAAGAGAAGGGAAGGGGTGGGGTGGAGATGGAAAAGGAGATAAGAGAGTGCAGGATGGGACAGCAATGGATTGAATGGGAAGGGGAGGGAATTGACAGAAGGTGAGAGGATTAAAGAGCGATGGAGAAAAAGGGAACTTAAAAGAAAGGGGGAGAAGGGGATGGGAGAGGATAGGGATGTAAGGCAAAGAAGGAAAAACGGGAAAGAAAAAGGAAGAGGGAAGGGATGTTTCAAGCCAGTATCAAGTCAGTATCAAGTCAGTATCAAGTCAGTATCAAGCCAGTATCAAGTCAGTATCAAGCCAGTATCAAGTCAATTTAAAGTTTGGATTCAAGTTCGGTTTCAGTTTGGTTTCAAGTTCGGTTTTCATTTGGTTTCTATACTCACCGTGTCCCTTTCACCCAGCCCCGTCAGTTCTTTTTAGAGCCTGTGAGGCCCCGGCTCCCTGGCCTCTCGGGGGCCTCGGCTCCGTCCGCCAGCAGTGGTCCTCTCCGACGGGTGCTCATGAGAGCAATGCCGCGGCTGCCTGGTTACCAGCCTTGTATACCACGGACACGTCACAATAGACATTTAACCTGTCATCATGCATCACCGGCTTATGGGCGAAGACAAGTGTTGCAGTGTAAGGGGAGGGGGGAGGGGACAGCCGAGACACTGATATTAATTCAATTACCTAAAAAAAATGCAAAAATCTATTTAGTCACAAAAGGATCCTGCGATTAACCTGAAAGACAATCTAATCCTGCCCGACCTTCTCCCCCCTCCGGGGCCTCTCCTTGTCTCTGCTCCGGCGGAGGCCTCCCCTCTGCACTTAGCTTCGACCTCATTACATCACAGGGGAGGGAGGGCCTGGAACGTCACAGGTGTTCCATCCATAGGAATCCCTTCCCTGTTGCTGCTAGCCTCGACCTCGTGACTTCACAGTGGAGGGCCTAGGGCGTCATATGTGTTCCATTCACAGGATTCTGCTGCTGGGATTGCACGGGCCTTTTATATGAATTTTAAATGTGGAGTTTTCGTATTCTTCGTTTAAAATAAATATTTTCGACATTAGCTGCATTGTTCTGCACCAGGTGCGCAATGAAGGGAGACCTCGGGGGGAGAGTCAAGGGATGGATAGAGGCGGGGGAGTGAGATGAAGGGAGACCTCGGGGAGAGTCAAGGGGTGGGAAGAGGCGGGGGAGTGAGATAAAGGGAGACCTCGGGGGAGAGTCAAGGGATGGGTAGAGGCTGGGGAGTGAGATGAAGGGAGACCTCGGGGAGAGTCAAGGGGTGGGTAAAGGCGGGGGAGCGAGCGAAAGGGAGACCTCGGGGAGAGTCAAGGGGTGGGTTGAAGCTGGGGAGTGAGATGAAGGGAGACCTCGGGGAGAGTCAAGGGGTGGGTAGAGGCTGGGGAGTGAGATGAAGGGAGACCTCGGGGAGAGTCAAGGGATGGGTAGAGGCTGGGGAGTGAGATGAAGGGAGACGTCGGGGAGAGTCAAGGGGTGGGTAGAGGCGGGGAGTGAGATGAAGGGAGATCTCGGGGAGAGTCAAGGGGTGGGTAGAGGCTGAGGAGTGAGATGAAGGAAGACCTCAGAGGAGAGTCAAGGGATGGGTAGAGGCTGAGGAGTGAGATGAAGGGAGACCTCGGGTAGACTCAAGGGGTGGGTAGAAGCTGGGGAGAGATGAAGGGAGACCTCAGAGGAGAGTCAAGGGGTGGGTAGAGGCTGGGGAGTGAGATGAAGGGAGACCTCAGAGGAGAGTCAAGGGATGGGTAGAGGCTGGGGAGTGAGATGAAGGGAGACCTCGGGGGAGAGTCAAGGGGTTGGGTAGAGGATGGGGAGTGAGATGAAGGGAGACCTCGGGGGAGAGTCAAGGGATACGTAGAGGCTGGGGAGTGAGATGAAGGGAGACCTCGGGGGAGACTCAAGGGGTGGGTAAAGGCTGAGGACTGAGATGAAGGGAGACCTCGTGGAGGGCCAAGGGGTGGGTAGAAGCTGGGGAGTGAGATGAAGGGAGACCTCAGAGGAGAGTCAAGGGATGGGTAGAGGCGGGGAGTGAGATGAAGGGAGACCTCGGGGAGAGTCAAGGGATGGGTAGAGGCGGGGGAGTGAGATGAAGGGAGACCTCGGGGGAGAGTCAAGTGATGGGTAGAGGCTGGGGAGTGAGATGAAGGGAGACCTCGGGGGAGACTCAAGGGGTGGGTAGAGGCTGAGGACTGAGATGAAGGGAGACCTCAGGGGAGAGTCAAGGGATGGGTAGAGGCTGAGGAATGAGATGAAGGGAGACCTCAGAGGAGAGTCAAGGGGTGGGTAGAGGCGGGGAGTGAGATGAAGGGAGACCTCGGGGAGAGTCAAGGGATGGGTAGAGGCGGGGGAGTGAGTTGAAGGGAGACCTCGGGGAGAGTCAAGGGGTGGGTAGGGGCTGAGGAGTGAGATGAAGGGAGACCTCGGGGAGAGGCAAGCGATGGATAGAGGCGGGGGAGTGCTGTGAAGGGATACCTCGGGGAGAGTCAAGAGATGGGTAGAGGCGGGGGGTGAGATGAAGGGAGACCTCAGGGAGAGTCAAGGGGTGGGTAGAGGCTGAGGAGTGAGATGGAGGGAGACCTCGGGGAGAGTCAAGGGGTGGGTAGAGGCTGAGGAGTGAGATGAAGGGAGACCTCAGGGAGAGTCAAGGGGTGGGTAGAGGCTGAGGAGTGAGATGAAGGGAGACCTCGGGGGAGAGTCAAGGGGTGGGTAGAGGCGGGGAGTGAGATGAAGGGAGACCTCGGGGCGAGTCAAGGGGTGGGTGGAGGCCGGGGAGTGAGATGAAGGGAGACCTCGGAGGAGAGTCAAGGGATGGGTAGAGGCTGGGGAGTTAGATGAAGGGAGACCTCGGGGAGGGTCAAGGGGTGGGTAGAAGCTGGGAAGTGAGATGAAGGGAGAGCTCAAAGGAGAGTCAAGGGGTGGGTAGGGGCCGGGGAGTGAGATGAAGGGAGACCTCGGGGAGAGTCGAGGGATGGGTAGAGGCTGGGGAGTGAGATGAAGGGAGACCTCGGGGAGAGTCAAGGGATGGGTAGAGGCTGGGGAGTGAGATGAAGGGAGGCCTCGGGTAGAGTCAAGGGGTGGGTAGGGGCTGAGGAGTGAAATGAAGCGAGACCTCGGGGAGAGTCAAGGGATGGGTATAGGCTGGGGAGAGACATGAAGGGAGACCTCGAGGAGAGTCAAGGGATGAGTAGAGACTGTGGAGTGAGATGAAGGGAGACCTCAGGGAGAGTTAAGGGATGGGTAGAGGCTGGGGAGTGAGATGAAGGGAGACGTCGGGGAGAGTCAAGGGGTGGGTAGAGGCTGGGGAGTGAGATGAAGGGAGAGCTCAGAGGAGATTCAAGGGATGGGTAGAGGCTGGGGAGTGAGATAAAGGGAGACCTCTGGGGAGAGTCAAGGGATGGGCAGAGGCTGAGGAGTGAGATGAAGGGAGACCTCGGGGGAGAGTCAAGGGGTGGGTAGAGGCTGAGGAGTGAGATGAAGGGAGACCTCAGGGAGAGTCAAGGGGTGGGTAGAGGCTGGGGAGAGACATGAAGGGAGACCTCGAGGAGAGTCAAGGTATCAGTAGAGGCTGAGGAGTGAGATGAAGGGAGACCTCGGGGGAGAGTCAAGGGATGGGTAGCGGCTGAGGAGTGAGATGAAGGGAGACGTCGGGGGAGAGTCAAGGGATGGGTAGAGGCTGGGGAGTGAGATGAAGGGAGACCTCGGGGAGAGTCAAGGGGTGGGTAAAGGCGGGGGAGTGAGATGAATGGAGACCTCGGGGAGAGTCAAGGGGTGGGTAGAGGCTAGGAGTGAGATGAAGGGAGACCTCGGGGAGAGTCAAGGGATGGGTAGAGGCTGAGGAGTGAGATGAAGGGAGACCTCGGGGAGAGTCAAGGGATGGATAGAGGTGGGGGAGTGAGATGAAGGGAGACCTTGGGGAGAGTCAAGGGATGGGTAGAGGCTGGGGAGTGAGATGAAGGGATACCTCGGGGAGAGTCAAGGGGTGGGTAGAGGCAGAGGATTGAGATGAAGGGAGACCTCAGGGGGAGTCAAGGGGTTGGGTAGAGGATGGGAAGTGAGATGAAGGGAGACCTCGAGGAGAGTCAAGTGATGGGTAGAGGCTGAGGAGTGAGATGAAGGGAGACCTCGGGGGAGAGTCAAGGTATGAGTAGAGGCTGAGGAGTGAGATGAAGGGAGACCTCGGGGCGAGTCAAGGGGTGGGTGGAGGCCGGGGAGTGAGATGAAGGGAGACCTCGGAGGAGAGTCAAGGGATGGGTAGAGGCTGGGGAGTTAGATGAAGGGAGACCTCGGGGAGGGTCAAGGGGTGGGTAGAAGCTGGGGAGTGAGATGAAGGGAGAGCTCAAAGGAGAGTCAAGGGGTGGGTAGGGGCCGGGGAGTGAGATGAAGGGAGACCTCGGGGAGAGTCGAGGGATGGGTAGAGGCTGGGGAGTGAGATGAAGGGAGACCTCGGGGAGAGTCAAGGGATGGGTAGAGGCTGGGGAGTGAGATGAAGGGAGGCCTCGGGTAGAGTCAAGGGGTGGGTAGGGGCTGAGGAGTGAAATGAAGCGAGACCTCGGGGAGAGTCAAGGGATGGGTATAGGCTGGGGAGAGACATGAAGGGAGACCTCGAGGAGAGTCAAGGGATGAGTAGAGACTGTGGAGTGAGATGAAGGGAGACCTCAGGGAAAGTTAAGGGATGGGTAGAGGCTGGGGAGTGAGATGAAGGGAGACGTCGGGGAGAGTCAAGGGGTGGGTAGAGGCTGGGGAGTGAGATGAAGGGAGAGCTCAGAGGAGATTCAAGGGATGGGTAGAGGCTGGGGAGTGAGATAAAGGGAGACCTCTGGGGAGAGTCAAGGGATGGGCAGAGGCTGAGGAGTGAGATGAAGGGAGACCTCGGGGGAGAGTCAAGGGGTGGGTAGAGGCTGAGGAGTGAGATGAAGGGAGACCTCAGGGAGAGTCAAGGGGTGGGTAGAGGCTGGGGAGAGACATGAAGGGAGACCTCGAGGAGAGTCAAGGTATCAGTAGAGGCTGAGGAGTGAGATGAAGGGAGACCTCGGGGGAGAGTCAAGGGATGGGTAGCGGCTGAGGAGTGAGATGAAGGGAGACGTCGGGGGAGAGTCAAGGGATGGGTAGAGGCTGGGGAGTGAGATGAAGGGAGACCTCAGGGAGAGTCAAGGGATGGGTAGAGGCTGGGGAGTAAGATGAAGGGAGACCTCGGGGAGAGTCAAGGGGTGGGTAGAGGCTGGGGAGTGAGATGAAGGGAGACCTCGGGGAGAGTCAAGGGGTGGGTAGAGGCTAGGAGTGAGATGAAGGGAGACCTCGGGGAGAGTCAAGGGATGGGTAGAGGCTGAGGAGTGAGATGAAGGGAGACCTCAGGGAGAGTCAAGGGGTGGGTAGAGGCTGGGGAGTGAGATGAAGGGAGACCTCGGGGAGAGTCAAGGGGTGGGTAGAGGCTAGGAGTGAGATGAAGGGAGACCTCGGGGAGAGTCAAGGGATGGGTAGAGGCTGAGGAGTGAGATGAAGGGAGACCTCGGGGAGAGTCAAGGGATGGATAGAGGTGGGGGAGTGAGATGAAGGGAGACCTTGGGGAGAGTCAAGGGATGGGTAGAGGCTGGGGAGTGAGATGAAGGGATACCTCGGGGAGAGTCAAGGGGTGGGTAGAGGCAGAGGATTGAGATGAAGGGAGACCTCAGGGGGAGTCAAGGGGTTGGGTAGAGGATGGGAAGTGAGATGAAGGGAGACCTCGAGGAGAGTCAAGTGATGGGTAGAGGCTGAGGAGTGAGATGAAGGGAGACCTCGAGGAGAGTCAAGGGATGAGTAGAGGCTGAGGAGTGAGATGAAGGGAGACCTCGGGGGAGAGTCAAGGTATGAGTAGAGGCTGAGGAGTGAGATGAAGGGAGACCTCGGGGAGAGTCAAGGGGTGGGTAGAGGCTGGGGAGAGACATGAAGGGAGACCTCGAGGAGAGTCAAGGGATGGGTAGAGGCTGGGGAATGAGATGAAGGGAGACCTCGGGGGAGAGTCAAGGAATGGGTAGCGGCTGAGGGGTGAGATGAAGGGAGACCTTGGGGAGATTCAAGAGGTGAGTAGAGGCTGGGGAATGAGATGAAGGGAGACGTCAGGGAGAGTTAAGGGGTGGGTAGAGGCTGGGGAGTGAGATGAAGGGAGACCTCGGGGAGACTCAAGAGGTGGGTAGAGGCTGGGGAGTGAGATGAAGGGAGACCTCGGGGGAGAGTCAATGGATGGGTAGAGGCTGAGGAGTGAGATGAAGGGAGACCTCGGGGAGAGTCAAGGGATGGGTAGAGGTGGGGGAGTGAGATGAAGGGAGACCTCGGGGGAGAGTCAAGGGATACGTAGAGGCTGGGGAGTGAGATGAAGGGAGACCTCAGGGAGAGTTAAGGGATGGGTAGAGGCTGGGGAGTGAGATGAAGGGAGACGTCGGGGAGAGTCAAGGGGTGGGTAGAGGCTGGGGAGTGAGATGAAGGGAGAGCTCAGAGGAGATTCAAGGGATGGGTAGAGGCTGGGGAGTGAGATAAAGGGAGACCTCTGGGGAGAGTCAAGGGATGGGCAGAGGCTGAGGAGTGAGATGAAGGGAGACCTCGGGGGAGAGTCAAGGGGTGGGTAGAGGCTGAGGAGTGAGATGAAGGGAGACCTCAGGGAGAGTCAAGGGGTGGGTAGAGGCTGGGGAGAGACATGAAGGGAGACCTCGAGGAGAGTCAAGGTATCAGTAGAGGCTGAGGAGTGAGATGAAGGGAGACCTCGGGGGAGAGTCAAGGGATGGGTAGCGGCTGAGGAGTGAGATGAAGGGAGACGTCGGGGGAGAGTCAAGGGATGGGTAGAGGCTGGGGAGTGAGATGAAGGGAGACCTCGGGGAGAGTCAAGGGATGGGTAGAGGCTGGGGAGTAAGATGAAGGGAGACCTCGGGGAGAGTCAAGGGGTGGGTAGAGGCTGGGGAGTGAGATGAAGGGAGACCTCGGGGAGAGTCAAGGGGTGGGTAGAGGCTAGGAGTGAGATGAAGGGAGACCTCGGGGAGAGTCAAGGGATGGGTAGAGGCTGAGGAGTGAGATGAAGGGAGACCTCAGGGAGAGTCAAGGGGTGGGTAGAGGCTGGGGAGTGAGATGAAGGGAGACCTCGGGGAGAGTCAAGGGGTGGGTAGAGGCTAGGAGTGAGATGAAGGGAGACCTCGGGGAGAGTCAAGGGATGGGTAGAGGCTGAGGAGTGAGATGAAGGGAGACCTCGGGGAGAGTCAAGGGATGGATAGAGGTGGGGGAGTGAGATGAAGGGAGACCTTGGGGAGAGTCAAGGGATGGGTAGAGGCTGGGGAGTGAGATGAAGGGATACCTCGGGGAGAGTCAAGGGGTGGGTAGAGGCAGAGGATTGAGATGAAGGGAGACCTCAGGGGGAGTCAAGGGGTTGGGTAGAGGATGGGAAGTGAGATGAAGGGAGACCTCGAGGAGAGTCAAGTGATGGGTAGAGGCTGAGGAGTGAGATGAAGGGAGACCTCGAGGAGAGTCAAGGGATGAGTAGAGGCTGAGGAGTGAGATGAAGGGAGACCTCGGGGGAGAGTCAAGGTATGAGTAGAGGCTGAGGAGTGAGATGAAGGGAGACCTCGGGGAGAGTCAAGGGGTGGGTAGAGGCTGGGGAGAGACATGAAGGGAGACCTCGAGGAGAGTCAAGGGATGGGTAGAGGCTGGGGAATGAGATGAAGGGAGACCTCGGGGGAGAGTCAAGGAATGGGTAGCGGCTGAGGGGTGAGATGAAGGGAGACCTTGGGGAGATTCAAGAGGTGAGTAGAGGCTGGGGAATGAGATGAAGGGAGACGTCAGGGAGAGTTAAGGGGTGGGTAGAGGCTGGGGAGTGAGATGAAGGGAGACCTCGGGGAGACTCAAGAGGTGGGTAGAGGCTGGGGAGTGAGATGAAGGGAGACCTCGGGGGAGAGTCAATGGATGGGTAGAGGCTGAGGAGTGAGATGAAGGGAGACCTCGGGGAGAGTCAAGGGATGGGTAGAGGTGGGGGAGTGAGATGAAGGGAGACCTCGGGGGAGAGTCAAGGGATACGTAGAGGCTGGGGAGTGAGATGAAGGGAGACCTCGGGGGAGACTCAAGGGGTGGGTAAAGGCTGAGGACTGAGATGAAGGGAGACCTCGTGGAGGGTCAAGGGGTGGGTAGAAGCTGGGGAGTGAGATGAAGGGAGACCTCAGAGGAGAGTCAAGGGAGGGGTAGAGGCGGGGAGTGAGATGAAGGGAGACCTCGGGGAGAGTCAAGGGATGGGTAGAGGCGGGGGAGTGAGATGAAGGGAGACCTCAGGGGAGAGTCAAGTGATGGGTAGAGGCTGGGGAGTGAGATGAAGGGAGACCTCGGGGGAGACTCAAGGGGTGGGTAGAGGCTGAGGACTGAGATGAAGGGAGACCTCGGGGGAGAGTCAAGGGATGGGTAGAGGCTGAGGAATGAGATGAAGGGAGACCTCGGGGAGAGTCAAGGGGTGGGTAGAGGCGGGGAGTGAGATGAAGGGAGACCTCGGGGAGAGTCAAGGGATGGGTAGAGGCGGGGGAGTGAGATGAAGGGAGACCTCGGGGAGAGTCAAGGGATGGGTAGAGGCGGGGGAGTGAGATGAAGGGAGACCTCAGGGAGAGTCAAGGGATGGGTAGAGGCAGAGGATTGAGATGAAGGGAGACCTTGAGGAGAGTCAAGGGATGGGTAGCGGCTGAGGAGTGAGATGAAGGGAGACCTTGGGGAGATTCAAGAGGTGGGTAGAGGCTGGGGAGTGAGATGAAAGGAGACCTCGGGAGAGTCAAAGGGTGGGTAGAGGCGGGGAGTGAGATGAAGGAAGACCTCAGGGAGAGTCAAGGGGTGGGTAGAGGCTGGGGAGTGAGATGAAGGGAGACCTCGGGGAGAGTCAAGGAGTGGGTAGAGGCTGGGGAGTGAGATGAAAGGAGACCTCGGGAGAGTCAAGGGGTGGGTAGGGGCAGGGGAGTGAGATGAAGGGAGACCTTGGGAGAGTCAAGGGATGGATAGAGGCGGGGGAGTGAGATGAAGGGAGACCTCGGGAGAGTCAAGGGATGGGTAGAGGCTGAGGAGTGAGATTAAGGGAGACCTCGGAGGGAGCCAAGGGATGGGTAGAGGCTGAGGAGTGAGATGAAGGGAGACCTCAGGGAGAGTCGAGGTATGGGTAGAGGCTGGGGTGTGAGATGAAGGGAGACCTCGGGGAGAGTCAAGGGATGGGTAGAGGCTGGGGAGTGAGGTGAAGGGAGACCTCGGGGGAGAGTCAAGGGACGGGTAGAAGCTGGGGAGTGAGATGAAGGGAGAACCCGGGAAGGAGAGTCAAGGGGTGGGTAGAGGCTGGGGAGTGAGATAAAGGGAGACCTTGGGGGAGAGTCAAGGAATGGGTAGAGGCTGGGGAGTGAGATGAAGGGAGACCTCGGGGAGAGTCAAGGGGTGGGTAGAGTTGGGGGAGTGAGATGAAGGGAGACCTCGGGGAGAGTCAAGGGATGGGTAGAGGCGGGGGAGCGAGATGATGGGAGACCTCAGGGAGAGTCAAGTGATGGGTAGAGGCTGGGGAGAGAGATGAAGGGAGACCTCGAAGAGAGTCAGGGGATGGGTAGAGGCTGAGGCGTGAGATGAAGGGAGACCTTGGGGTAGAGTCAAGGGATGGGTAGAGGCTGGGGAGTGAGATGAAGGGAGACCTCGGGGGAGAGTCAAGGGATGGGTAGAGGCAGAGGATTGAGATGAAGGGAGACCTCAGGGGGAGTCAAGTGATGAGTAGAGGCTGAGGAGTGAGATGAAGGGAGACCTCGGGGGAGAGTCAAGGGGTGGGTAGAGGCTGGGGAGTGAGATGAAGGGAGACCTCGGGGGAGAGTCAAGGGATGAGTAGAGGCTGAGGATTGAGATGAAGGGAGACCTTGGGGAGATTCGAGAGGTGAGTAGAGGCTTAGGAGTGAGATGAAGGGAGACCTCAGGGAGAATCAAGGGGTGGGTAGAGGCTGTGGAGTGAGATGAAGGGAGACCTCGGCGAGAGTCAAGGAGTGGGTAGAGGCTAGGAGTGAGATGAAGGGAGACCTCAGGGAGAGTCAAGGGATGGGTAGAGGCTGGGGAGTGAGATGAAGGGAGAACCCGGGAAGGAGAGTCAAGGGGTGGGTAGAGGCTGGGGAGTGAGATAAAGGGAGACCTTGGGGGAGAGTCAAGGAATGGGTAGAGGCTGGGGAGTGAGATGAAGGGAGACCTCGGGGAGAGTCAAGGGGTGGGTAGAGTTGGGGGAGTGAGATGAAGGGAGACCTCGGGGAGAGTCAAGGGATGGGTAGAGGCGGGGGAGCGAGATGATGGGAGACCTCAGGGAGAGTCAAGTGATGGGTAGAGGCTGGGGAGAGAGATGAAGGGAGACCTCGAAGAGAGTCAGGGGATGGGTAGAGGCTGAGGCGTGAGATGAAGGGAGACCTTGGGGTAGAGTCAAGGGATGGGTAGAGGCTGGGGAGTGAGATGAAGGGAGACCTCGGGGGAGAGTCAAGGGATGGGTAGAGGCAGAGGATTGAGATGAAGGGAGACCTCAGGGGGAGTCAAGTGATGAGTAGAGGCTGAGGAGTGAGATGAAGGGAGACCTCGGGGGAGAGTCAAGGGGTGGGTAGAGGCTGGGGAGTGAGATGAAGGGAGACCTCGGGGGAGAGTCAAGGGATGAGTAGAGGCTGAGGATTGAGATGAAGGGAGACCTTGGGGAGATTCGAGAGGTGAGTAGAGGCTTAGGAGTGAGATGAAGGGAGACCTCAGGGAGAATCAAGGGGTGGGTAGAGGCTGTGGAGTGAGATGAAGGGAGACCTCGGCGAGAGTCAAGGAGTGGGTAGAGGCTAGGAGTGAGATGAAGGGAGACCTCAGGGAGAGTCAAGGGATGGGTAGAGGCTGGGGAGTGAGATGAAGGGAGACTGTGAGAAGTTGGCCTGATATGTAGTGTTTCCAATTCTGGAACCACTGGGTATCAGTCCAAACAAACCCCAAAGATGTCTGGTTGTAAGTCAACCTTGTTAGACAAGCTATCCTCGTGGTAGCATGGACTAAGCAGCCTAAAGGCTAAACTTAAGAGGTCGTGTTAAGCGAGCTGTTTTACCACATACAATCCTGTAATCAAATGAAAGGACACCACACAAGTATATATTGTAAAAATATATGTATTTATTTCTAAATTACTCCCCAGTACTCTTTATGAGGAAAGGGGCACAAGCGTTAAATCAAAAGCACTGTTAAACATATAAAGTTGGCACAATTATGGCTGAGGGCGGGGGGCCACTCAGACCATATACTAAAAAAATGGTATAAGTAACACTTATCGAATATTGGTTAGGCCTAGGGCCTAGAGATTCGCTGGGAGCAGTCAGGACAAGCAATGAAGAAGTCGGGAGTAGCCCACAGGATACGGGTGCAGCACGGAAAGTGCGGCGCGCACCAATGTAAAGTCAATGGTGCGTAAAAGTTAGTTAAAGTGAATTAAATGATACTTCCGCTGAACCTAGAAACACAAAACTTCAGACACAGACCCTAGAGGTGTGTACCAGTGTAAAGACACCGGCGTTGCAAAGTTACCTCACCCACAGGCCGTGGGTGCACAGGGTCGAAGTGGCGTCGGGTTCTGTCACGCAGGTTCTGGGTGCTTGGAGCTGTTGCAGCTGCAGGCGCTGTGAAGCAGAAGTGTCCGGTGCGATCCAAGGGTGGATCGATGTAGAAAAGTACCTGAAAGCAGAGGGGACAGAGTCTGGGTCACTCAGCAGTGACCAGGGTGGAACCAGAACGGAACCAGGCAATGTCGGGCGCAATCAGGCGGTTGTCGATAGGCTTCTCTCCGCTGTCACGTGGGCTCTGGGGCATCTGCGACGTCCAGGAGCAGGTCACGATCTGTCCCACGTAGGCTCTCGCCGTCAGCACCGTCGGCTTGAAGATTGTAGCAAACAGCACTTGGCAAAAGCAATCCACGCGGAACCGGGAGATTGCTTATCACTCGAACCAGGAGGGTCAGAGTGGGTGCTCCTTTTCACAGGAGCTGGTGCAGATCTGGAGCAACCAGAAAAGCAAGTCGGATTTCAAAGTTCGTCGGCACAGGGGCCACAAGCCAGCTGGCAAGTGACCGGGCCAACGCGTCGAGCACACACAGGCAGAAGGGCCCCACGCAGCACTCGTCGAGTGTGGAGGGGTGAGCTTTGGTGCAAGTGGAGCTCGGGGCTGGGGCTTCTCAAACCCCGGTGTACAGCTTCGAGGGTCACTCGTGGACTGCACGGTCAGCGTCTCGTGGCCTTTTCAAGATGGCGTGCCCCACGCTTCCGGTCGCCTCCACGGGTCTCAGCTCTGCAGGGACTGTGGATCGGGCAGGTAGAAGGCAGGCAAGCTTGATCTCGTCGATCTCTGTCGCTCGAGTTCCGGCGGGAACTGCAACAAAGCAAGGGTCGAGGGCTGGATGGTGCCTGTTTGCACAGGGTGGTCACTCCTTGACCACAAGGGAGATTCTTCAGTCTTCTCACGTCGTGTAGAAAGTCGAAGGGTCCAGATTTCGTTTCTTATGTTTCTTCAGGATGATCTGAGTTGCATTGGCACTGCTCCCCCTCTTATTCCAATCTGAGGGGTGGATCTCCTGCTAGGTCCCTCCCCTATGGGTGGGACCAGGAAGGGGGGTGGTTACACCCCCTTTCCTTTGTCCAGGTCTCACTGGAGCTGGGGCTGGGCTGCCCCAGAACCGGTTTGACAGGATTATGCAAGGGGAAGCCTTGTGCTCCCCAGGCACTGTCTGGTTTCATTCAAACCTCCCTGCTACAATCCACTATCTCCTGTCTGGGGTGGTGTCACACCTCCCTGTGACAGGAAATCCTTTGTCCAGGCCTCCTCTGCTGAGTTTCGGTCAGCAGCAGGAGGTCAGACATGTGTCTGTGGCAGAAGCATCCATTTTGTGGATCTGAGGCTCTTTTAAAAATCAACCGCGTTTTAGCAAAAGTAACATGTCGTCCCCTCTAGAGGGGTGGAATGCTACCCCCGTCGCCAGGACTGGCGAGGGGGTAGTATTCCAAATCGTATGACACCTTACACGACATGTTTTGATAAAGCCAAACCAAAGTTGACATATAACCGCGAGGATTATAATGCACTTAATAGTATATGGTTTGGCATTATCCCGGATCAGCTTAGGGAGTTGTTCCCGACAGCTGCAGACAGGCTCAGCTCATGCCAGAGCACCATCTCACATAAAACCACGCACTCTGCCTCCAGGATTGATGAGGCCTTCCATAGGAGTGGCTTACAGGCTATATATGTGTCCAGATATAGGTTTAGATATAGGTATACTATATCTAAGCAAGGGGTGATTACACCCACTTGCCCCAGCTGAGTGATCAGCCAGTTGTGTCAATTTAGATAGCCAGCCAGGGGTGGCAAAAGATATGCTGCAGCCCCTGGTAGGCCTTGGATGCACCTATGCCCTGGGCACCTATAGTGCTCTGTACAGGGGCTGATAAGGTGACCCAAGCCAATCTAGTTATGCACCTAGGGTACATGGAATCCATTTTACAGAGAGAGCAGATAGCCTGGGGCCCTGATTAGCAGGGAACCAGGCCAACTAAGTCGAAAACCAGCTAAACACAGGGCAAAAAATCTGGGGTAACCATAGTCAGGTAGCCACCTTCCTACATAACCCCCCCCAAACGAAAGGAGATAAGGCTATCCTTGGCCAGGTAAGCCTTTATTGCCTGAGTGGCCATATAAGGAAGTACCTGCACTAGCATGGGTACCCCCTGTCTCATGGTCCACTAAGCAGTCCCTCACCCTAGGGGTATTAGAGGGTCTCCACCATAGGGAATCACTACCTTGGGTGTGTTTATGCAAAGTTAAAGGCTGGTTTGGATATGGAGTATTGAAGTGAGGCTCCACTATTTTTGGGCTCAACTTCCTCCAATTATCTTCCACCATGTGTGCCTTTCTTTCTTCAACTGAGTTGCACTGAGCTCTCAGGGTCAACCTCTGGCTACCTAAAGCTGGAGGCTGGGTCCCTCTGTTTGGCTTGCTGGAGGGACAGTTCAGGTTTGGGCCCTTTGGGTCCCAGGTTTGGCTGTGCCCAACAGAATCCATCCGGGGGAGGTCCCTAACTGTTTTTAAGGGGGCTCCCTCAGGAGTTTTTAAAGTCTTCACCTTACTAGGCCTACTAGTTTTGGTGCCCCTAATCTGTTGATGGGGGTGCTTTATTTGACAGGGGGCCCTCTGGGTCTCACTGTCCTTCTTGTCCTCTGCAGCCCTGGGCTGACTAAGGCAAGGTAGAGAGGGGCAGGTTACCTGCTCCAGACTGGATCCCACCTGAGAAGGGTCCACTGCCATCAGAGGCTCTGTCAGGCCAGGCCTAACAACCTCTGGGGCAGTTCCTTCATCAGGGGTAAGATCAGTTCCCTGAGGAGGCCGATCCTGTCCTACTGTCTGGTGAGGGGGAGATTTCTCTTCCTCCTCCATGCTCTCAGTTTGGGTGGAGTGATCCATCATTTCAGGCTTCACAACACACATATCTGTTTGAGTTTGGGCTGTGGCCATCACAGCCCCACCAACCTTTTCAGGAGGAGACTCAGTTTGGGTTTCTGCTGTTATCATAACAGCTTTGCTATTCTGTCTTGGAAGAGCTTCTGGTACAGATGGGGCAGAGAGTTGCTCAGCCCTACCAACCTTTTCAGGAAGGACATCTTGAATAGGGGCTATAGCCAGTACAGCCCCACTAACCTTTCCATTGGAATTTACCATTCTAGAATGGATTTTCTGTTCAACCTCAGCCCAGGCTGAGATTTCCAAATCATTACCCAGTAGACAGTCTACAGGCAAGTTTGGTGACACTGCCACTCTCTTTGGGCCAATGACACCTCCCCAGCTGAGACTTACTACTGCCATGGGATGATTTGTTTGGATGCCATCAATGTTTGTTACCTGGTATGTGGCACCTGGTAAAAGTTGCTTAGAGGGGACTATACAGTCAGCCACCATGGTGATGCTAGCCCCTGTGTCTCTAAAAGCTTCAACTTTCAAACCATTGATGATGGGTTCTTGTCTATATTTGCTCAAGGTATTTGGGCAAACAGAGAAGTTGGCAAACCCCATGCCAGTCTCATAGACAAGATCATTTGGGGATGGAGACCTGGATAGGCCAGGGTCCCCTTGGGCTCCAAAAGTAAACCCACCCAGATTCCTGGGTGTGCTCCCACTTCCTGGGGGATTACTGCTGACAGTAACAGGAGGTGTTGGAGCTGGCTTTGGAGGTATGTTTTCTTTATTGCCATTCTTGGGACAACAGCTGTCTGTTTTGTAATGCCCAACCTGTTTACAGGCATGACAATAAGGCTTTTTGTCAGTTGATGAAGTGTCTTGGGACCCACCCCCCTTCTTGGAGTTTTGGGGCCCTGGGGAAGTGTTTTCTTTACTTTTATCCCCACCCTTATCTTGAGGCTTGGTAGACTCCTTCTTCTGGTTACTGTCCTGATTCTTAGGCCTAATCCTGGTTCTGACCCACTTATCTGCCCTCTTTCCCAATTCTTGGGGAGAGGTCAAATCTGAGTCCACCAGGTGCTGGTGTAAGAGCTGGTTCTGACAATTACTTAGGATCTGCTCCCTCATAATCAAATTATACAATCCTGTGAAGTCATGTACTTTGCTGCCATTTAGCCAACCCTCCAGAGCCTTAGTTGCACAATCAACAAAATCAGTCCAGTCCTGAGTCTGTGTCTTCTGGGTGTCTCTGAACTTTAACCTGTACTGTTCAGTGGTTAAGCCAAACCCATCTATCAGAACACTCTTCAGGACTTTGTAATTGCTGGCATCCTCATGTCTGACAGTGAGGAGCCTGTCCCTCCCTTTCTCTGAAAAGGAGTACCATAAGATTGCTGCCCACTGTTCCTCAGGAACCTGCTGTACCATGCAGGCTCTCTCCAGAGCAGTCATCCATTTGTGGATGTCATCCCCTTCCTGATAGGGGGGCACAATCTTTGTCAGGTTTCTACTATCATAGGACCTGGGTTTCTCTTTAGGAATTTTGCTGCCACCAGTGGCATCTAAGCCACTTAATTTCTGTTCCCTAGCCAAGGTAAGTTTAGCTTGAGCCAAGGTAAGTTTAGCTTGAGCCAGAGCTACCTCCTCCCTCTCTATCTGGAGTTGGACAGCCCTCATTCTGGCCCTATGCTCTTTTCTCTGGGAGGAAGTCATCCCTCTTTGAGATTCTCTTGAGGCACTAGAAAGATGAGAATCCCTTGATAGAGATCTCACCCTCCTGTTACCTGGGAGAATTTGGTTATGAGATCTGGAGTGGTGCTGGCCCTCTCCATTCCCATGTAGGTCCAAGTTGGCCTGGTTAAGCCTGGCAACCTGTACCTGGTTTCCCCCCTGATCCTGATCTTCAGGCTCTTCTACATCAGAGCCTTCCTCTTCCTCTTCCTCCTCTTCTTCTTCTTCTGGAAGATTCTCATTCTCAGGGGAGTTTATCCCTTCACCTGAATCTAAGGGAGCCTGACTCACCTTATCTAGATCATCCTTTTCTAGGAGAGCTACTAGGGAAGGAATGGTAGGGCCTCTGCCCTTTTTTAGCCCCCTGGCTGTGCACAAGGCACTCAGGTCTTTGTGGCTAAGGTTGTCATATCTGGATGTTGTCCCTATAGGATCAACTATTACAGGAGCAGAGCCTGAAGCTCTACCTGTATCAGACATGACTGCTAGTGAGGTGTAAGTGGTGCACTTACCTACACTAAGTGGTTTCCTACTGTACCTTGCTAGTGAGTTGTAGTCAGGGTGTGCTAATCCCTTTAATCTACAACTACTAAGTTCAGTAGAACTTAATATGCTAAGCTTTTGATTTATATGTACCTAGAGGTACTTGATGTGATCTTTCAATTTGATAAAGATTGCAATGGTAAAATAACAGCAAGCTCAAATCCGCACCGCTGCACACCAATGTGAGAAGTTGGCCTGATATGTAGTGTTTCCAATTCTGGAACCACTGGGTATCAGTCCAAACAAACCCCAAAGATGTCTGGTTGTAAGTCAACCTTGTTAGACAAGCTATCCTCGTGGTAGCATGGACTAAGCAGCCTAAAGGCTAAACTTAAGAGGTCGTGTTAAGCGAGCTGTTTTACCACATACAATCCTGTAATCAAATGAAAGGACACCACACAAGTATATATTGTAAAAATATATGTATTTATTTCTAAATTACTCCCCAGTACTCTTTATGAGGAAAGGGGCACAAGCGTTAAATCAAAAGCACTGTTAAACATATAAAGTTGGCACAATTATGGCTGAGGGCGGGGGGCCACTCAGACCATATACTAAAAAAATGGTATAAGTAACACTTATCGAATATTGGTTAGGCCTAGGGCCTAGAGATTCGCTGGGAGCAGTCAGGACAAGCAATGAAGAAGTCGGGAGTAGCCCACAGGATACGGGTGCAGCACGGAAAGTGCGGCGCGCACCAATGTAAAGTCAATGGTGCGTAAAAGTTAGTTAAAGTGAATTAAATGATACTTCCGCTGAACCTAGAAACACAAAACTTCAGACACAGACCCTAGAGGTGTGTACCAGTGTAAAGACACCGGCGTTGCAAAGTTACCTCACCCACAGGCCGTGGGTGCACAGGGTCGAAGTGGCGTCGGGTTCTGTCACGCAGGTTCTGGGTGCTTGGAGCTGTTGCAGCTGCAGGCGCTGTGAAGCAGAAGTGTCCGGTGCGATCCAAGGGTGGATCGATGTAGAAAAGTACCTGAAAGCAGAGGGGACAGAGTCTGGGTCACTCAGCAGTGACCAGGGTGGAACCAGAACGGAACCAGGCAATGTCGGGCGCAATCAGGCGGTTGTCGATAGGCTTCTCTCCGCTGTCACGTGGGCTCTGGGGCATCTGCGACGTCCAGGAGCAGGTCACGATCTGTCCCACGTAGGCTCTCGCCGTCAGCACCGTCGGCTTGAAGATTGTAGCAAACAGCACTTGGCAAAAGCAATCCACGCGGAACCGGGAGATTGCTTATCACTCGAACCAGGAGGGTCAGAGTGGGTGCTCCTTTTCACAGGAGCTGGTGCAGATCTGGAGCAACCAGAAAAGCAAGTCGGATTTCAAAGTTCGTCGGCACAGGGGCCACAAGCCAGCTGGCAAGTGACCGGGCCAACGCGTCGAGCACACACAGGCAGAAGGGCCCCACGCAGCACTCGTCGAGTGTGGAGGGGTGAGCTTTGGTGCAAGTGGAGCTCGGGGCTGGGGCTTCTCAAACCCCGGTGTACAGCTTCGAGGGTCACTCGTGGACTGCACGGTCAGCGTCTCGTGGCCTTTTCAAGATGGCGTGCCCCACGCTTCCGGTCGCCTCCACGGGTCTCAGCTCTGCAGGGACTGTGGATCGGGCAGGTAGAAGGCAGGCAAGCTTGATCTCGTCGATCTCTGTCGCTCGAGTTCCGGCGGGAACTGCAACAAAGCAAGGGTCGAGGGCTGGATGGTGCCTGTTTGCACAGGGTGGTCACTCCTTGACCACAAGGGAGATTCTTCAGTCTTCTCACGTCGTGTAGAAAGTCGAAGGGTCCAGATTTCGTTTCTTATGTTTCTTCAGGATGATCTGAGTTGCATTGGCACTGCTCCCCCTCTTATTCCAATCTGAGGGGTGGATCTCCTGCTAGGTCCCTCCCCTATGGGTGGGACCAGGAAGGGGGGTGGTTACACCCCCTTTCCTTTGTCCAGGTCTCACTGGAGCTGGGGCTGGGCTGCCCCAGAACCGGTTTGACAGGATTATGCAAGGGGAAGCCTTGTGCTCCCCAGGCACTGTCTGGTTTCATTCAAACCTCCCTGCTACAATCCACTATCTCCTGTCTGGGGTGGTGTCACACCTCCCTGTGACAGGAAATCCTTTGTCCAGGCCTCCTCTGCTGAGTTTCGGTCAGCAGCAGGAGGTCAGACATGTGTCTGTGGCAGAAGCATCCATTTTGTGGATCTGAGGCTCTTTTAAAAATCAACCGCGTTTTAGCAAAAGTAACATGTCGTCCCCTCTAGAGGGGTGGAATGCTACCCCCGTCGCCAGGACTGGCGAGGGGGTAGTATTCCAAATCGTATGACACCTTACACGACATGTTTTGATAAAGCCAAACCAAAGTTGACATATAACCGCGAGGATTATAATGCACTTAATAGTATATGGTTTGGCATTATCCCGGATCAGCTTAGGGAGTTGTTCCCGACAGCTGCAGACAGGCTCAGCTCATGCCAGAGCACCATCTCACATAAAACCACGCACTCTGCCTCCAGGATTGATGAGGCCTTCCATAGGAGTGGCTTACAGGCTATATATGTGTCCAGATATAGGTTTAGATATAGGTATACTATATCTAAGCAAGGGGTGATTACACCCACTTGCCCCAGCTGAGTGATCAGCCAGTTGTGTCAATTTAGATAGCCAGCCAGGGGTGGCAAAAGATATGCTGCAGCCCCTGGTAGGCCTTGGATGCACCTATGCCCTGGGCACCTATAGTGCTCTGTACAGGGGCTGATAAGGTGACCCAAGCCAATCTAGTTATGCACCTAGGGTACATGGAATCCATTTTACAGAGAGAGCAGATAGCCTGGGGCCCTGATTAGCAGGGAACCAGGCCAACTAAGTCGAAAACCAGCTAAACACAGGGCAAAAAATCTGGGGTAACCATAGTCAGGTAGCCACCTTCCTACAGAGACCTCGGGGGAGACTCAAGGGGTGGGTAGAGGCTGAGGAGAGAGATGAAAGGAGACCTCGGGGGAGAGTCATGAAGGGAGACCTCGCGGAGAGTCAAGGTATGAGTAGAGGCTGAGGAGTGAGATGAAGGGAGACCTCGGGGAGAGTCAAGGGGTGGGTAGAGGCTGGGGAGAGACATGAAGGGAGACCTCGAGGAGAGTCAAGGGATGAGTAGAGGCTGAGGAATGAGATGAAGGGAGACCTCGGGGGAGAGTCAAGGGATGGGTAGCGGCTGAGGGGTGAGATGAAGGGAGACCTTGGGGAGATTCAAGAGGTTCAGTAGAGGCTGGGGAGTGAGATGAAGGGAGACCTCAGGGAGAGTCAAGGGGTGGGTAGAGGCTGGGGAGTGAGATGAAGGGAGACCTCGGGGAGACTCAAGGGGTGGGTAGAGTTGGGGGAGTGAGATGAAGGGAGATCTCTGGGAGAGTCAAGGGATGGGTAGAGGCGGGGGGTGAGATGAAGCGAGACCTCAGGGAGAGTCAAGGGGTGGGTAGAGGCTGAGGAGTGAGATGAAGGGAGACCTCGGGGAGAGTCAAGGGGTGGGTAGAGGCTGAGGAGTGAGATGAAGGGAGACCTCGGGGAGGGTCAAGGGATGGATAGAGGCGGGAGAGTGAGATGAAGGGAGACCTCGGGGGGAGTCAAGGGATGGGTAGAGGCGGGGGAGTGAGATGAAGGGAGACCTCAGGGAAAGTCAAGGGATGGGTAGAGGCAGAGGATTGAGATGAAGGGAGACCTTGAGGAGAGTCAAGGGATGGGTAGCAGCTGAGGAGTGAGATGAAGGGAGACCTTGGGGAGATTCAAGAGGTGGGTAGAGGCTGGGGAGTGAGATGAAGGGAGTCAGGGAGAGTCAAGGGGTGGGTAGAGGCTGGGGAGTGAGATGAAGGGAGACCTCGGGAGAGTCAAGGAGTGGGTAGAGGCTGGGGAGTGAGATGAAAGGAGACCTCGGGAGAGTCAAGGGGTGGGTAGGGGCGGGGGAGTGAGATGAAGGGAGACCTTGGGAGAGTCAAGGGATGGATAGAGGCGGGGGAGTGAGATGAAGGGAGACCTCGGGGAGAGTCAAGGGATGGGTAGAGGCTGAGGAGTGAGATGAAGGGAGACCTCAGAGGGAGTCAAGGGATGGGTAGAGGCTGAGGAGTGAGATGAAGGGAGACCTCAGGGAGAGTCGAGGTATGGGTAGAGGCTGGGGTGTGAGATGAAGGGAGACCTCGGGGAGAGTCAAGGGATGGGTAGAGGCTGAGGAGTGAGATGAAGGGAGTCCTCGGGGAGTGTCAGGGGGTGGGTAGAGGCTGAGGAGTGAGATGAAGGGAGACCTCGGGGAGAGTCAAGGGATGGGTAGAGGCTGAGGAGTGAGATGAAGGGAGACCTCGGGGTGAGTCAAGGGATGGGTAGAGGCTGGGGAGTGAGGTGAAGGGAGACCTCGGGGAGAGTCAAGGGACGGGTAGAGGCTGGGGAGTGAGATGAAGGGAGAACTCGGGAAGGAGAGTCAAGGGGTGGGTAGAGGCTGGGGAGTGAGATAAAGGGAGACCTTGGGGGAGAGTCAAGGAATGGGTAGAGGCTGGGGAGTGAGATGAAGGGAGACCTCGGGGAGAGTCAAGGGGTGGGTAGAGTTGGGGGAGTGAGATGAAGGGAGACCTCGGGGAGAGTCAAGGGATGGGTAGAGGCGGGGGAGCGAGATGATGGGAGACCTCGGGGAGAGTCAAGTGATGGGTAGACGCTGGGGAGAGAGATGAAGGGAGACCTCGAAGAGAGTCAAGGGATGGGTAGAGGCTGAGGCGTGAGATGAAGGGAGACCTTGGGGAGATTCGAGAGGTGAGTAGAGGCTTAGGAGTGAGATGAAGGGAGACCTCAGGGAGAATCAAGGGGTGGGTAGAGGCTGAGGCGTGAGATGAAGGGAGACCTTGGGGTAGAGTCAAGGGATGGGTAGAGGCTAAGAAGTGAGATGAAGGGAGACCTCGGGGGAGAGTCAAGGGATGGGTAGAGGCAGAGGATTGAGATGACGGGAGACCTCAGGGGGAGTCAAGTGATGAGTAGAGGCTGAGGAGTGAGATGAAGGGAGACCTCGGGGGAGAGTCAAGGGGTGGGTAGAGGCTGGGGAGTGAGATGAAGGGAGACCTCGGGGGAGAGTCAAGGGATGAGTAGAGGCTGAGGATTGAGATGAAGGAAGACCTTGGGGAGATTCGAGAGGTGAGTAGAGGCTTAGGAGTGAGATGAAGGGAGACCTCAGGGAGAATCAAGGGGTGGGTAGAGGCTGTGGAGTGAGATGAAGGGAGACCTCGGCGAGAGTCAAGGAGTGGGTAGAGGCTAGGAGTGAGATGAAGGGAGACCTCGGGGGAGAGTCATGAAGGGAGACCTCGCGGAGAGTCAAGGTATGAGTAGAGGCTGAGGAGTGAGATGAAGGGAGACCTCGGTGAGAGTCAAGGGGTGGGTAGAGGCTGGGGTGAGACATGAAGGGAGACCTCGAGGAGAGTCAAGGGATGAGTAGAGGCTGAGGAATGAGATGAAGGGAGACCTCGGGGGAGAGTCAAGGGATGGGTAGCGTCTGAGGGGTGAGATGAAGGGAGACCTTGGGGAGATTCAAGAGGTTCAGTAGAGGCTGGGGAGTGAGATGAAGGGAGACCTCAGGGAGAGTCAAGGGGTGGGTAGAGGCTGGGGAGTGAGATGAAGGGAGACCTCGGGGAGACTCAAGGGGTGGGTAGAGTTGGGGGAGTGAGATGAAGGGAGACCTCTGGGAGAGTCAAGGGATGGGTAGAGGCGGGGGGTGAGATGAAGCGAGACCTCAGGGAGAGTCAAGGGGTGGGTAGAGGCTGAGGAGTGAGATGAAGGGAGACCTCGGGGAGAGTCAAGGGGTGGGTAGAGGCTGAGGAGTGAGATGAAGGGAGACCTCGGGGAGGGTCAAGGGATGGATAGAGGCGGGAGAGTGAGATGAAGGGAGACCTCGGGGAGAGTCAATGGAATAGGTAGAGGCGGGGGAGTGAGATGAAGGGAGACCTCAGGGAGAGTCAAGGGATGGGTAGAGGCAGAGGATTGAGATGAAGGGAGACCTTGAGGAGAGTCAAGGGATGGGTAGCAGCTGAGGAGTGAGATGAAGGGAGACCTTGGGGAGATTCAAGAGGTGGGTAGAGGCTGGGGAGTGAGATGAAGGGAGTCAGGGAGAGTCAAGGGGTGGGTAGAGGCTGGGGAGTGAGATGAAGGGAGACCTCGGGAGAGTCAAGGAGTGGGTAGAGGCTGGGGAGTGAGATGAAAGGAGACCTCGGGAGAGTCAAGGGGTGGGTAGAGGCGGGGGAGTGAGATGAAGGGAGACCTCGGGGAGAGTCAAGGGATGGGTAGAGGCTGAGGAGTGAGATGAAGGGAGACCTCAGAGGGAGTCAAGGGATGGGTAGAGGCTGAGGAGTGAGATGAAGGGAGACCTCAGGGAGAGTCGAGGTATGGGTGGAGGCTGGGGTGTGAGATGAAGGGAGACCTCGGGGAGAGTCAAGGGATGGGTAGAGGCTGAGGAGTGAGATGAAGGGAGACCTCGGGGAGTGTCAGGGGGTGGGTAGAGGCTGAGGAGTGAGATGAAGGGAGACCTCGGGGAGAGTCAAGGGATGGGTAGAGGCTGAGGAGTGAGATGAAGGGAGACCTCGGGGAGAGTCAAGGGATGGGTAGAGGCTGGGGAGTGAGGTGAAGGGAGACCTCGGGGGAGAGTCAAGGGACGGGTAGAGGCTGGGGAGTGAGATGAAGGGAGAACTCGGGAAGGAGAGTCAAGGGGTGGGTAGAGGCTGGGGAGTGAGATAAAGGGATACCTTGGGGGAGAGTCAAGGAATGGGTAGAGGCTGGGGAGTGAGATGAAGGGAGACCTCGGGGAGAGTCTAGGGGTGGGTAGAGTTGGGGGAGTGAGATGAAGGGAGACCTCGGGGGAGAGTCAAGGGATGGGTAGCGTCTGAGGGGTGAGATGAAGGGAGACCTTGGGGAGATTCAAGAGGTTCAGTAGAGGCTGGGGAGTGAGATGAAGGGAGACCTCAGGGAGAGTCAAGGGGTGGGTAGAGGCTGGGGAGTGAGATGAAGGGAGACCTCGGGGAGACTCAAGGGGTGGGTAGAGTTGGGGGAGTGAGATGAAGGGAGACCTCTGGGAGAGTCAAGGGATGGGTAGAGGCGGGGGGTGAGATGAAGCGAGACCTCAGGGAGAGTCAAGGGGTGGGTAGAGGCTGAGGAGTGAGATGAAGGGAGACCTCGGGGAGAGTCAAGGGGTGGGTAGAGGCTGAGGAGTGAGATGAAGGGAGACCTCGGGGAGGGTCAAGGGATGGATAGAGGCGGGAGAGTGAGATGAAGGGAGACCTCGGGGAGAGTCAATGGAATAGGTAGAGGCGGGGGAGTGAGATGAAGGGAGACCTCAGGGAGAGTCAAGGGATGGGTAGAGGCAGAGGATTGAGATGAAGGGAGACCTTGAGGAGAGTCAAGGGATGGGTAGCAGCTGAGGAGTGAGATGAAGGGAGACCTTGGGGAGATTCAAGAGGTGGGTAGAGGCTGGGGAGTGAGATGAAGGGAGTCAGGGAGAGTCAAGGGGTGGGTAGAGGCTGGGGAGTGAGATGAAGGGAGACCTCGGGAGAGTCAAGGAGTGGGTAGAGGCTGGGGAGTGAGATGAAAGGAGACCTCGGGAGAGTCAAGGGGTGGGTAGAGGCGGGGGAGTGAGATGAAGGGAGACCTCGGGGAGAGTCAAGGGATGGGTAGAGGCTGAGGAGTGAGATGAAGGGAGACCTCAGAGGGAGTCAAGGGATGGGTAGAGGCTGAGGAGTGAGATGAAGGGAGACCTCAGGGAGAGTCGAGGTATGGGTGGAGGCTGGGGTGTGAGATGAAGGGAGACCTCGGGGAGAGTCAAGGGATGGGTAGAGGCTGAGGAGTGAGATGAAGGGAGACCTCGGGGAGTGTCAGGGGGTGGGTAGAGGCTGAGGAGTGAGATGAAGGGAGACCTCGGGGAGAGTCAAGGGATGGGTAGAGGCTGAGGAGTGAGATGAAGGGAGACCTCGGGGAGAGTCAAGGGATGGGTAGAGGCTGGGGAGTGAGGTGAAGGGAGACCTCGGGGGAGAGTCAAGGGACGGGTAGAGGCTGGGGAGTGAGATGAAGGGAGAACTCGGGAAGGAGAGTCAAGGGGTGGGTAGAGGCTGGGGAGTGAGATAAAGGGATACCTTGGGGGAGAGTCAAGGAATGGGTAGAGGCTGGGGAGTGAGATGAAGGGAGACCTCGGGGAGAGTCTAGGGGTGGGTAGAGTTGGGGGAGTGAGATGAAGGGAGACCTCGGGGAGAGTCAAGGGATGGATAGAGGCGGGGGAGCGAGATGATGGGAGACCTCGGGGAGAGTCAAGTGATGGGTAGAGGCTGGGGAGAGAGATGAAGGGAGACCTCGAAGAGAGTCAAGGGATGGGTAGAGGCTGAGGCGTGAGATGAAGGGAGACCTTGGGGTAGAGTCAAGGGATGGGTAGAGGCTGGGGAGTGAGATGAAGGGAGACCTCGGGGGAGAGTCAAGGGATGGGTAGAGGCAGAGGATTGAGATGAAGGGAGACCTCAGGGGGAGTCAAGTGATGAGTAGAGGCTGAGGAGTGAGATGAAGGGAGACCTCGGGGGAGAGTCAAGGGGTGGGTAGAGGCTGGGGAGTGAGATGAAGGGAGACCTCGGGGGAGAGTCAAGGGATGAGTAGAGGCTGAGGATTGAGATGAAGGGAGACCTTGGGGAGATTCGAGAGGTGAGTAGAGGCTTAGGAGTGAGATGAAGGGAGACCTCAGGGAGAATCAAGGGGTGGGTAGAGGCTGTGGAGTGAGATGAAGGGAGACCTCGGCGAGAGTCAAGGAGTGGGTAGAGGCTAGGAGTGAGATGAAGGGAGACCTCGGGGAGAGTCAAGGGATGGGTAGAGGCTGGGGAGTGAGATGAAGGGAGACCTCGGGGAGAGTCAAGGGATGGGTAGATGCTGGGGAGTGAGATGAAGGGATACCTCGGGGAGAGTCAAGGGGTGGGTAGAGGCTGAGGAGTGAGATGAAGGGAGACCTCGGGGAGAGGCAAGCGATGGATAGAGGCGGGGGAGTGATGTGAAGGGAGACCTCGGGGAGAGTCAAGGGATGGGTAGAGGCGGGGTGTGATGAAGGGAGACCTCAGGGGGAGTCAAGGGATGGGTAGAGGCTGAGGAGTGAGATGAAGGGAGACCTCAGGGAGAGTCGAGGTATGGGTGGAGGCTGGGGTGTGAGATGAAGGGAGACCTCGGGGAGAGTCAAGGGATGGGTAGAGGCTGAGGAGTGAGATGAAGGGAGACCTCGGGGAGAGGCAAGCGATGGATAGAGGCGGGGGAGTGATGTGAAGGGAGACCTCGGGGAGAGTCAAGGGATGGGTAGAGGCGGGGTGTGATGAAGGGAGACCTCAGGGGGAGTCAAGGGATGGGTAGAGGCTGAGGAGTGAGATGAAGGGAGACCTCAGGGAGAGTCGAGGTATGGGTGGAGGCTGGGGTGTGAGATGAAGGGATACCTCGGGGAGAGTCAAGGGGTGGGTAGAGGCTGAGGAGTGAGATGAAGGGAGACCTCGGGGAGAGGCAAGCGATGGATAGAGGCGGGGGAGTGATGTGAAGGGAGACCTCGGGGAGAGTCAAGGGATGGGTAGAGGCTGAGGAGTGAGATGAAGGGAGACCTCAGAGGGAGTCAAGGGATGGGTAGAGGCTGAGGAGTGAGATGAAGGGAGACCTCAGGGAGAGTCGAGGTATGGGTGGAGGCTGGGGTGTGAGATGAAGGGAGACCTCGGGGAGAGTCAAGGGATGGGTAGAGGCTGAGGAGTGAGATGAAGGGAGACCTCGGGGAGTGTCAGGGGGTGGGTAGAGGCTGAGGAGTGAGATGAAGGGAGACCTCGGGGAGAGTCAAGGGATGGGTAGAGGCTGAGGAGTGAGATGAAGGGAGACCTCGGGGAGAGTCAAGGGATGGGTAGAGGCTGGGGAGTGAGGTGAAGGGAGACCTCGGGGGAGAGTCAAGGGACGGGTAGAGGCTGGGGAGTGAGATGAAGGGAGAACTCGGGAAGGAGAGTCAAGGGGTGGGTAGAGGCTGGGGAGTGAGATAAAGGGATACCTTGGGGGAGAGTCAAGGAATGGGTAGAGGCTGGGGAGTGAGATGAAGGGAGACCTCGGGGAGAGTCTAGGGGTGGGTAGAGTTGGGGGAGTGAGATGAAGGGAGACCTCGGGGAGAGTCAAGGGATGGATAGAGGCGGGGGAGCGAGATGATGGGAGACCTCGGGGAGAGTCAAGTGATGGGTAGAGGCTGGGGAGAGAGATGAAGGGAGACCTCGAAGAGAGTCAAGGGATGGGTAGAGGCTGAGGCGTGAGATGAAGGGAGACCTTGGGGTAGAGTCAAGGGATGGGTAGAGGCTGGGGAGTGAGATGAAGGGAGACCTCGGGGGAGAGTCAAGGGATGGGTAGAGGCAGAGGATTGAGATGAAGGGAGACCTCAGGGGGAGTCAAGTGATGAGTAGAGGCTGAGGAGTGAGATGAAGGGAGACCTCGGGGGAGAGTCAAGGGGTGGGTAGAGGCTGGGGAGTGAGATGAAGGGAGACCTCGGGGGAGAGTCAAGGGATGAGTAGAGGCTGAGGATTGAGATGAAGGGAGACCTTGGGGAGATTCGAGAGGTGAGTAGAGGCTTAGGAGTGAGATGAAGGGAGACCTCAGGGAGAATCAAGGGGTGGGTAGAGGCTGTGGAGTGAGATGAAGGGAGACCTCGGCGAGAGTCAAGGAGTGGGTAGAGGCTAGGAGTGAGATGAAGGGAGACCTCGGGGAGAGTCAAGGGATGGGTAGAGGCTGGGGAGTGAGATGAAGGGAGACCTCGGGGAGAGTCAAGGGATGGGTAGATGCTGGGGAGTGAGATGAAGGGATACCTCGGGGAGAGTCAAGGGGTGGGTAGAGGCTGAGGAGTGAGATGAAGGGAGACCTCGGGGAGAGGCAAGCGATGGATAGAGGCGGGGGAGTGATGTGAAGGGAGACCTCGGGGAGAGTCAAGGGATGGGTAGAGGCGGGGTGTGATGAAGGGAGACCTCAGGGAGAGTCAAGGGGTGGGTAGAGGCTGAGGAGTGAGATGAAGGGAGATATCTGGGAGAGTCAAGGGATGGATAGAGGCGGGGCAGTGAGATGAAGGGAGACCTCGGGGAGAGTCAAGGGATGGGTAGAGGCGGGGGAGGAGATGAAGGGAGACGTCGGGGGAGAGTCAAGGGGTGGGTAGAGGCGGGGAGTGAGATGAAGGGAGACCTCGGGGCGAGTCAAGGGGTGGGTGGAGGCCGGGGAGTGAGATGAAGGGAGACCTCGGAGGAGAGTCTAGGGATCGGTCGATGCTGGGAAGTGAGATGAAGGGAGACCTCGGGGAGGGTCAAGGGGTGGGTAGAAGCTGGGGAGTGAGATGAAGGGAGAGCTCGGAGGAGAGTCAAGGGGTGGGTAGGGGCTGAGGAGTGAGATGAAGCGAGACCTCGGGGAGAGTCAAGGGATGGGTAGAGGCTGGGGAGTGAGATGAAGGGAGACCTCGGGGAGAGTCAAGAGGTGAGTAGGGGCTGAGGAGTGAGATGAATGGGAATGATGGTCTGATGGGAATTTCTTTAGCCTTTTGTGACTAATAGTCTCAAATTTTTTACAACCCTTTGTCTCATACCCTCACCACCAGTGCCTCACGGTCGCCATTGCAGTTACACACCGTTTTCAGACCTGGTCTGCTGTTTTGTGTGTTTTGTACCTTGTTGTAGGGGAGCGAGCAGAAAGGTCATTAAATATTTCACCCCGACCATCCACACACCCGTTTTGTTTTTTCAGTATTTAGTGCAGCTTCCTAGTTGCGGGTCATTTTGATTAGGATGCAAACGCAGTTCAGTTTGCACCTCATAGCTCACCCAACTTAATTGTGTGTGTTGCCTTTCTGTCCACCCTCACTGACACTCAAAGATAATAACATCCATTTTCATCACTGTGAAGCAACAATTATTCCTCATGGGGTCTTGTCTTGTTGTTATTACACAGTGACCTATGATGGCATATATGCCCTTTAATCTAACTAAAAGTCTTGATTCTGCCTCAGACACCGTCCGTTTTCCTCTGTATAATCAACAAGCCGAGGAGTCACTCTTTAAGTATGTCCCATCGCATATCATACACCTTGAGACGCTTGTTGACGAAACTCTTTACCTAGGATAGATGTTTCCGAATTAAAAATAATCACACTCTATGGAAATAATGGAGGAACACTCTTTATTCCATCTGTCATTGTTGATCTACAGGACGGGAGCCCGGCCTGATGAAATTCGCAGGTCCTATGTTATGGAAGCAGTGTCTCCCGTAGGGGTATGCAATCAGGATCCTGACTAAGCCCAGTGAAACTATTGTCATACAATTTTTAGTCCAACCCCCACAGGAGCTGTAGTTATCCAATATAAGAATATTCGCTCTCTAATGTACCAACCGGAGATATCTATTTCCGCTCATTGGCGAGACCTGGTGACTGCGCATGCGTCAGAGAATAGTGGTTAACAGCCTCCATGCATGCGCGAAAAAGCAGCGGCTTCCTCGACGCGATCTGCCGCGATTATGTTTAATCTTTACTCCACGGAGAACTTATCACCTAATTAACGGGAGCTATATAATGAGGAAGGGCGGGATCACTTTCACCTCCACTTCCGCTCGTTTTAGAAGTGAGGGCACTGACGGACAGGTGAGTCGCAGAGTGCTCGCACTTGACTTAAGTGAGATCCTGTTTGGGATACTGGATTAACCATTCCCCGTTGAAGCAGCCAGTTCAGTAGGACCCGGTATAGCCCCTATTTTCAATCTAATTTAGGGCCAGGGTATTCTGCCTTTTGATATTCTTATACAGGTTAAGAGCCCATGAATATGGGTGGCCCAGGCACCCACTCAGGGGCGTTTTCCAGTAACCTCCCACTAATGCAAAAGTGCTGTAGTCTTTAATAGGTCTTTAGTTTCCCCCATCTCTACATATTTTTTAAAAAATATGATGTTTTTTAAAAAACTTTGTATATTGGTTTTGGATATACATTATCTCTTAAAGAAGTCACCTAGAGACACACAGTAATGTCAGTGAACTGGGCTATGTTTAGGATCGCAAGATGTGCAATTTCTATGTACCCCGTGGGAATCTTTGTGGTGGTCAGTGTTGGGTGTGACATATTGTCTACTATCACACGTCTGTTGGGTTATATGTGTAGATCCATTGGTTTGGGCACTGTAAAGTTGTGTGCTTACTGTGTCTTTTATTTCTACACTATAGAGCGGGGCCTCATACTCCCGAGCGGTTGCCGGGTGAGGTGAGGTCATCACCCACACAAAGCTGGGTGAGTATCACTGAGAGGAAATGCCTCAAAGTGATCAAGCTACTATGCTTTTTAGAATGCAGAATGTAAATTATCCCTGCAGTTGTGTCTGCATGGTCTCTGTGTGTGTACGTTAGGTGGGTGTGGGATTTGGTGTTGTTTGACATATTGTCTTTGTGTTCTTTTTCTCTTGATAGGAAGAAGACACTTTTCTTTCCCTCCAGTGGACATTTAAGTATACAGGTTCCTGGTATATATGTAACTCTGTATTAGTACATTTTTGTTATCCTTCACTTAAACACATCATATGTAGTTGCAGTAGCCATTTTTCTGTCAAAGGTCCTGAAGAAAGCTGGGCTAATTGATCTTAAAGCTGAAACATGTTGACCGTACTGCACAGCGCCACAGAGTAGTCTTACTACTTGGCGTGTTTTTAATCTTTGACACTTGGACTTCTATTGTAACGCTCTTCCGAGTCCTGGTAGTCAATTTTATTCAATATTTTTTTAGCACTGCACTGTTTTCATTCACATCACTTCAGGGTGTCACAACAAGACTATGTTCTTGACAACCTTTCCCACATCGACACTATATGGTCGAACTTGGGATGGTAAGATTAGTATTTACCATGTGACGTAAACTCCACCACATGGGTGGTCTGATGGGAATTACTTTAGCCTTTTGTGACTAATAGTCTCTATTTTTTACAACCCTTTGTCTCATACACTCACCACCAGTGCCTCACGGTCGCCATTGCAGTTACACACCGTTTTCAGACCTGGTCTGCTCTTTTGTGTGTTTTGTACCTTGTTGTAGGGGAGCGAGCAGAAAGGTCATTAAATATTTACCCCCGACCCTCCACACATCCGTTTTGTTTTTTCAGTATTTAGTGCAGCTTCCTAGTTGCGGGTCGTTTTGATTAGGATGCAAACGCAGTTCAGTTTGCACCTCATAGCTCCCCCAACTTAATTGTGTGTGTTGCCTTTCTGTCCACCCTCACTGACACTCAAAGATAATAACATCCATTTTCATCACTGTGAAGCAACAATTATTCCTCATGGGGTCTTGTCACGTTGTTATTACACAGTGACCTATGATGGCATATATGCCCTTTAATCTAACTAAAAGTCTTGATTCTGCCTCAGACACCGTCCGTTTTCCTCTGTATAATCAACAAGCCGAGGAGTCACTCTTTAACACCTTGGCTGCTAGGTGTTTTCCCCTCCTGTGCTGACTTTTGATTATTTCCATTCTTTCTTGACGAGCTCAGCTCATCACCAGCACAGCTCAACCGTGCATCAATGCGAGCTGAGCTCGTCATGAGCATGGAAAGGGTTAAGTATGTCCCATCGCATATCATACACCTTTAGACCCTTATTGACAAAACTCTTTACCTAGGATAGATGTTTCCGAATTAAAAATAATCACACTCTATGGAAATAATGGAGGAACACTCTTTACTCCATCTGTCATTGTTGATCTACATGACGGGAGCCCGGCCTGATGAAATTCGCCGGTTCTATGTTATGGAAGCAGTGTCTCCGGTAGGGGTATGCAATCAGGATCCTGACTAAGCCCAGTGAAACTATTGTCATACAATTTTTAGTCCAACCCCCACAGGAGCTGTAGTTATCCAATATAAGAATATTCGCTCTCTAATGTACCAACCAGAGATATCTATTTGCGCTCATTGGCGAGACCTGGTGACTGCGCATGCGTCAGAGAGTAGTGGTTAACAGCCTCCACGCATGCGCGAAAAAGCAGCGGCTTCCTCGACGCGATCTGCCGCGATTATGTTTAATCTTTACTCCACGGAGAACTTATCACCTAATTAACGGGAGCTATATAATGAGGAAGGGCGGGATCACTTTCACCTCCACTTCCGCTCGTTTTAGAAGCGAGGGCACCGACAGACAGGTGAGTCGCAGAGTGCTCGCACTTGACTTAAGTGAGATCCTGTTTGGGATACTGGATTAACCATTCCCCGTTGAAGCAGCCAGTTCAGTAGGACCTGGTATGGCCCCTATTTTCAATCTAATTTAGGGCCAGAGTATTCTGCCTTTTGATATTCTTATACAGGCTAAGAGCCCATGAATATGGGTGGCCCAGGCAGCCACTCAGGGGCGTTTTCCAGTAACCTCCCACTAATGCAAAAGTGCTGTAGTCTTTAATAGGTCTTTAGTTTCCCCCATCTCTATATATTTTTAAAAAAATATGATGTTTTAAAAAAAACTTTGTATATTGGTTTAGGATATACATTATCTCTTAAAGAAGTCACCTAGAGACACACAGTAATGTCAGTGAACTGGGCTATGTTTAGGATCGCAAGATGTGCGATTTCTATATACCCCGTGGGAATCTTTGTGGTGGTCAGTGTTGGGTGTGACATATTGTCTACTATCACACGTCTGTTGGGTTATATGTGTAGAACCATTGGTTTGGGCACTGTAAAGTTGTGTGCTTACTGTGTCTTTTATTTCTACACTATAGAGCGGGGCCTCATACTCCCGAGCGGTTGCCGGGTGAGGTGAGGTCATCACCCACACAAAGCTGGGTGAGTATCACTGAGAGGAAATGCCTCAAAGGAATCAAGCTACTATGCTTTTTAGAATGCAGAATGTAAATTATCCCTGCAGGTGTGTCTGCATGGTCTCTGTGTGTGTACGTTAGGTGGATGTGTGGGATTTGGTGTTGTTTGACATATTGTCTTTGTGTTCTTTTTCTCTTGATAGGAAGAAGACACTTTTCTTTCCCTCCAGTGGACATTTAAGTATACAAGTTCCTGGTATATATGTAACTCTGTATTAGTACATTTTTGTTATCCTTCACTTAAACACATCATATGTAGTTGCAGTAGCCATTTTTCTGTCAAAGGTCCTGAAGAAAGCTGGGCTAATTGCTCTTAAAGCTGAAACATGTCGACCGTACTGCACAGCGCCACAGAGTAGTCTTACTACTTGGCGTGTTTTTAATCTTTGACACTTGGACTTCTATTGTAACGCTCTTCGGAGTCCTGGTAGTCAATTTTATTCAATATTTTTTGAGCACTGCACTGTTTTCATTCACATCACTTCAGGGTGTCACAACAAGACTATGTTCTTGACAACCTTTCCCGCATCGACACTATATGGTCGAACTTGGGATGGTAAGATTAGTATTTCCCATGTGACGTAAACTCCACCACATGGGTGGTCTGATGGGAATTACTTTAGCCTTTTGTGACTAATAGTCTCTATTTTTTACAACCCTTTGTCTCATACACTCACCACCAGTGCCTCACGGTCGCCATTGCAGTTACACACCGTTTTCAGACCTGGTCTGCTCTTTTGTGTGTTTTGTACCTTGTTGTAGGGGAGCGAGCAGAAAGGTCATTAAATATTTCCCCCGACCCTCCACACACCCGTTTTGTTTTTCCGCTGAACAGAAGCCCTACAGGCCGGAACCTGGCAATATGGCAATTCAACATAGGGGTAGTGTCTGTCCCCCAAGCCTCCAAACTCTCGAGGCACACTCAGGGGGGGGGGGGCAACGGGACCCAGTCACAGTTGACCCCGGGGGAGGGGTGACCTCGGGCCTTACCCGGCCTACCGCCCTCCTTCCCGGGGGTTACCTTGTATTTTCGGCCCTCCGGGGCCCTTGTGCAGTCACCAGGCAAAGGAGAGGGGTTACAACTCTCCCGGAGCCTCACTCGGCCCGGCGTGGTGCAGGTACAGCTTCAGGGCACCAGCGCCGGGGGCGAGGTGGTTCGAGCATTCGGGGCTTGGGGCCCGCAGAGGGCCAGGCACGGCCTGGGGGGCCAAGTGGAGGGGGCTCTTGTGGACTTCCACCCCCTCCGCGGTGAACCAGAGCTTCCCCCGGGTGGCGGCCTCGCTGAGACAGGCCCGAGCGGCCGACCAATGGATGCGTGTCCTGGGCGGGGGCGCGGCAGATGACACGTGGTGCGGGCCCAGGGAGGCTTCGGGCCCAGTGCGGCCTGGTGGCTACAATGCGGCGGCCCTCTCCTGACACCGGGGGCCGCCGAGGAGGGATCAATGACGCGACCCTCCACCGGGGCGCCGGGGCTGTCGAAGGAGGATGATTTCCGGCCCAGCGCAGCCTCGCAGGGTTTCCAGCGGCCCTCTCCTGGCATACGGGGGCCGCTGAGGGGGAGTTCCCGCGACCTCTGAGGAGATTCCTCGACACCTCAGGAGAGCGCAGACGGCTCCGGGCCGTGCCGGTGAGTCAATCTGCACTGTGCACTTCAGTCCCAGACCACCCCGGGGGCAAATACACGGCCAATGAAGCGCATGGGTCAGAACAGCGCCGGGAAGCGCTCGAGGCACTCGAGGTAGGGGCGCTCCATGTGCCACAGCAGAGCTCAGGGTAATAGCGCTATACCGTCCAGGCAATCCCAGATGCAGCGCTGGACAGGGGGCATTAGATCACGCTCTTCACACAGTTTAGTAGGGACTGCCCACAGTTCAGTCAGGGGGGGAGACAGAGAGGCCCAGATGAAGGTGGGGAGTGCGCAGGGCAGCACAGTCCAATACCTGGTCGATCCCCCAGCAGTCTCTGGTCAACGGAAAGTAATTTTCTTGGCGCTTGGATGGTTCTGCGCCCTTAGATGTTGGTTTCTGAAGTTGCTGAGAGGGGGGGGGGTTGAGTTGAAGGCTTGATGAGTTTTTCCTCAGTCACTGTAGATGGACCCTGGGGTTCCCTACCACTGGGCCAGATCAGGGGGCTAGCTTAGGACACCTCACCCAGCTTAAATGGCAGCACCTAAATCCTGTCACTCCCAGTAGCATAGGTTCCTAACTAGGCCCTCCCGCCTAAAACTCCTGCGTGGGTTCCCCAGGTCAGTGATGCCCCAACTGACTAGAAAAAGTTCCCTCCCTTGCTTATATATGCCCAGGTCAGGTGACCACTCTCTAAGGAGGGAACAATCAGGTCCGCCTTCCTTCTGAAAGGTTCCAGGAGCTTCCCCACTCTACCTATGGACAGGGGATGGGTGGATTGCAACATTGTATGGGGATCCAGCCTGCTCCTGGCAGCTAGGGTGCTACACTAAAAGACCACGCTGCAATAGCAGGGGCCAGTGGCAGCCATGTTGGAAGTAGAGAGCACCTGCACCCTAACACAGATTAGCTATGAAAAGGTGCCCGAAGACCTATGGGCCAACAAAAAGAAGGTGGGAAAAATGAGGCAAGGGCAAAAAAATCACAGGGAAAGCCCACCCTAGGGCTGACACCCACCCATGAAATCCAACACATATCCAATTATTCAGCAAGCTCGCCATCCAGAGAACTCACACCATTCATCCACACACGCCCCTCCCAGACTGGTAAGGCAGTTTCTACCACCCCTGCTTTCTCAACCTGACCACATGTGACACAGGTACCATTACTCCAGGACAGGGACGGGGGACACATGCACTGGACACATTTATGCTACCACCACTGGATCCCACCCTTCTGGTGAATCCAGAAAACACACGGCACATAGGGGGATGATCTACCCTCCCGAGCTAGGAACACCTAACTCACAGTGCACAAGAAACACATTTCCACAGAAATTACATTTTTAGCAAACTTAAAACAATAATATCCAGGGGCGTGGCCAAGGCGGTGATCCTGGCGGACGCAGCTTAGGTGAGCTCCGTCTCGCCGATCCATTATCCTACATCTATCCCTCGTCTCCTTCACCCCGAGATGCCCAAAACCGACACTTCTGGCCGTCGGACCTAGCTGCGGTGCCTCGGCGGTCTTCTGGAAGCTGTGACAGACTGCCGGGCAGCGGCTCGGGCCCCGGAGCTGTGCGGCCTGCTGCCACGAGTGAAGCCGGGACCCCCGGTCTGCAGCTGTGGGCCGGAAGTGAGGTGTGGCCAGCGAGACGTTGGAGCGGTGGCCGGTCCCTGACTACCGGGACTCCGGAGAACGTGGGAGCGGAGGTGCCCCGAGGGAGACTGGTGAGGAGGCTGGCGGGTCGGCTACGGGGGACCCCGCTCAGCGGCGCCACCGAGTGAGGGGCTGGGACGGCAGCTGGGTGGGCCGCTTGGAGGTCGTGGCGGACTGGCGGAGGTGGCCGGTTTGTAAAGCGGCAGAGACCCCCCCTCCTGGCGATTTAATTTCCCCCCCCCCGCCTTCTGCTACACCCGGACAGTGGCTCCTAGTGCTGCCTGAGGGGGGGGCGAGATATTTGGACTGGGGCAATCACCCGGCGCCTCTTACACTGTGCACTGGGACCTCTCCCCTTCTGTTTTGGGGACACCGATGAGCCGCAAGGCAGGCCCTCAGGAGAAGAGGTGGCAGCAGGTAGCGGTGGCCAGCCACACAACGATTGACGTGAATTAACCCCGTAGGGGTCTGTATCCTGTGGCCTGGCCCGGTGGTGACGGCTCATGAGTCGGTGGTGGTGGGCCCCTTGGAGTGCGCCCTGCGGAGCGGAGTGATTCACGTGGCCCCGGCCCTGGCAGTGGCCCATCTACTGGTCTCCGGAGTGAGGAGCGACCCCATTGAGGTACGGCTGGAGCGCAGGGGTGCTGCGACATAGGCGGAGGCGCGAAATGACCCAGGAAAGGTCACCTGCACCCCGATCGTTATTCTGGTAGCGCCCTGGACCTAGTTTCTGTATATACTGGCAGCTATGACGAGGGGCGGCAACAGCGGACTTCCCATTCCCAATACCGCCGCAATGGTTCCGACTGGTCAACTCGGCACTCGGGCGATTTTTGTGGGCCGGTGGCGCGTCACGGGTAGCTCTGCGGACCTGCTTTCTGTCCACGTACTGTGGGTGACTGGCGACCTCGGATCTTCTTTCATATTACCAAGCATCACACCTGGTAGTCCTGAATCATTGGTGGTACAGTGGCAGAGAGGACCCAGCATATGCCCTAGAAAGGTACCTAATGGAACCAGACTCCCTACACACGGTATTATACTCGGCGCAGCTGCGAAAGAGATTGCCTAGGGCAACGCAAGTAGTATTTCAGATATGGCGACAATCACTGCGTCGTATGGGATGGTGGGGAAAGCTGACGGGGGAGACCCTACTCTGGCATAACGGGCAACTACCGGCCCTGATGTTCCTTCCGGGATTTAGGGGCTGGGATTTGATAGGAATCTCAACATTGGGCCAGGTCCTAAAGGGCACCACACTTAAATCCTTTCAAGACCTTAGCACAGAATTTGACATGCCCCGCACGCAGTTCTTTCAATACACACAATTTAGGTACGCTCTGGCACCTGCGCTTGTGGGTTTGGATACGCTACCTGAATTCAGCCCGATAGAGGCGAAGGTATTTATGGGGGATCTAGAAGACAATAAGATATCCAAAATATACCAAACGTTAGTGACACACTGTTCCTCGGATCTACAGCCCCTGAGAGACCGCTGGGTGTGGGATGTGGGAGAGTTGGAGGAGGAAGACTGGCGGGAGGCTCTCGAGTCCCCCGGGGGGGCAGCAATAGCTGTCCGCTTACGCCTAATACAATTCAAATACCTGCACCGTGCTTATTATACCAGAGAGAGATTGTGGAGGGCTGGTCTGATTGAGTCCCCGGCGGTATACAACGGTTACCACGCATTTTTTACAACGCGGTACCGTTACCACGCTACTTTTACCACGCAAGTCGTTACAACGACATGTGCTGGGGGGTGCTCCAGGATAGTAAATACTTTCATTTACTATCCAACTCCTTTCCCTAGAGTCCACGGGGACTGGAGTTGGAATAGTAAATTAAATAATTTACTATCCAGCGCCCCTCCACGCAAGTGGTTGTAACGACTTGCGTGGTAAAAGTAGCGTGGTAACGGTATGCGTTGTAAAAGTACGCGTGGTACCGTCATACATCCGTCCCCGGCGTGTTTGCGGTGTGGCCATGAATTAGGCACCCTTTTACATACAGTGTGGGAATGTAGTGGCCTGGCGAGATTTTGGACTGGTGTGGGACTGTCTGTCGGAGGTGCTGGGATGGGAGCTCCCCCGTACGGCAAAATTGGCTCTGCTCCATGTGCTAGAAGGGGTGGGCGGTAACGTCTACAAGCGGCACTTGCTGCTGCTGGGTCTAACACTGGCCAAACGAGATATGGCGCAGGCCTGGACGGATTCCAAGGCTCCCAAGGTGATCGGGTGGAAGAAAGGACTGGACTTTTGCATGGGACTGGAGCGGCCGGTGTTTGAGGCCAAAGGCTGCCCCACAAAACACTATAAAATATGGAAAAGATGGGCAGACTACAGGGGATTGTGGCTGGAGCCTCCACCACCGCCAAGGGGCGAGGATGGGCAGTTGTAATGGGCATGTTGAGACAAGGTTACATATACAGACATTTGTATGCTTACCCTAAACAGTGTTGAAGAGACATTGTGTTGCAGGAGGGGGGGGGGTTGGGTAGTTGGGGTGTGGGGTGGAGGGTGAAGGGTATGACAGTTAAATACATTGCACAATATGAAGCATAATTGTCGTCACAGCCCCTCCGGGAATCGGAGCACTGTGTATGTTTATCTCAGCGATCTTAATAAAAACAGTTCTGAAAAAAAAAACAATAATACACAACATGTGATTTATCTAAAATGCAGAGTTTTGTGGTGCAGCCAGCTGCTACTGTGGTAGAGCGCAAACACAAATTCGGATTTCTTCCGCTGCAAGCCAATGTTAGATATGGGATCCCTGGCTGGCAAGGGCTTGCGCCAAAGTCAGTCAGAGACCACCACTTCCACGTCAGGGCCAGGGAGTTACACTCCAAGATAACCCCGGCTCACCCCCTTGGTAACGTAGCACGAGCAGTAAGGCTAAACTTGGAGGCAATGTTTGTTAAGTGTTTGCGCGCGCACCCACAGCAACAACACCCAAGGCCCACCACAAAGGAAACTCCACACAAGGTTATGTATAAAAATAGCCTTTGTATTATACCAAAACACATTAGATAAAACCACACACTTTACAATGTGCCATAAGGCACAGGCAGAATTTACAGGGGATATGTACAAGACAAGGCCACATGGACCACTGTCAGGAATATGCACTTTCATACTTAGTACTTGGTAGAATTAGCACTTAGAACATAGAATATAAAATCACTGTAGCACAAATTAGCATACAACCAGTAACCACTGGTAATCAGTAAGTACCACCTACGCAACCCTAACCACCTTAGGAAAATGTCACGCAGGGAACTAGGACCTCACTAGCAACACCTTTACTAGGAGAAAAACAACCACCTAAGTATCACCATACATTTAGGGGTATAGCATAGGAACATTTAGCACATGATGCATAAACATACATTCAGCGGTGAAAGGACAGGGCACATGACGCATAAAAAGACATTCAGAGGTGCAGGAGAACACAATTGCGCAGAAATCATATTAGTCACCACCTGTGACTGTACCCACGCCAAAGGCCTTGTGGGGGCTAGGACGCCCCGTGTCCCAATGTCAGGGGGGGCCTAAACGTAGCAGCTGCCCACGAAACCAATGGGCCGCCTGGGGGAAGCCTCAGGGCTTAAGTGACAATGCCCCAGGTCGGAGCCTCTCAGGCTCTAGAGAAATGCCCCAATTACTCGTGGAGCGGCCCGCTGTCAACCGGGGCCGCTCTATGTGGAGGGAAACTGCTGGATTGGCTGGAGCTGGCTGGGATGCCAGGCTCCATGAGTCATGATTAGGCATGGGCGGATTTCGCGGATCCACAATCCGCGAATTTGCGGATTTGCAGATTCGCGGATCTGCAAAATCCGCGAATTTGCGGATTCGTGGATTTTGCGGATCATAGTGGGTAAAGGGCGGGAAAACGGTGCACATCACTAGTGTGAGGGGCAGGGCCAAACGGGCGAGGCTTATATGCGAGTTCACATGCCTCTTGTGTGCATAAAAGGACAGGCACGGATCAGAAAAGCTCGTGGTCACAGGAACTGCACAGGGATTGATATGGGGAGAACGCACACCTGCCCAGCCTTGACAAAACTCACATTTTTGGGGGGCTGATTAACTTTGCCATCACGCCGAAGAGCACCGGGGTCCCTCGAGTGAGCTGTCCTTCATAGTGGGTAAAGGGTGGGAAAACGGTGCACATCGCTATTGTGAGGGGCAGGGCCAAACGGGCGAGCCTTATATGCGAGTTCACATGCCTCTTGTGTGCATAAAAGGACAGGTATGGATCAGAGAAGCTCGTGGTCACAGGAACTGCACAGGGATTGAGCTCGTGAAAGTCAATAATGCAAAGGCCTCCATCAAGCATCAAAGCTAATTTTCGGTGATAGATATGGGGAGAACGCCCACCTGCCCAGCCTCGACAAAACTCACATTTTTGGGGGGGCTGATTAACTTTGCCATCACACTGAAGAGCACCGGGGTCCCTCGAGTGAGTTGTCCTTCATAGTGAGTAAAGGGTGGGAAACCGGTGCATATCGCTAGTGTGAGGGGCAGGGCCAAACGGGCGAGCCTTATATGCGAGTTCACATGCCTCTTGTGTGCATAAAAGGACAGGCACGGATCAGAGAAGCTCGTGGTCACAGGAACTGCACAGGGATTGAGCTTGTGAAAGTCAATAATGCAAAGGCCTCCATCAAGCATCAAAGCTAATTTTCGACGATAGATATGGGGAGAACGCACACCTGCCCAGCCTCGACAAAACTCACATTTTTGGGGGGGCTGGTTAACTTTGCCATCACACCAAAGAGCACAGGGGTCCCTTGAGTGAGCTGCCTGCCAGTGCCCATCATCCTGTAACTATTTTAGGATGGCGTCGGCAAGCTGCCAGCGCCATCCTAAAATAGTTACTAAATTAGCTTCATCAGGAAGCACTAATAGATCAAATAAAGCAGGTGCTCGAGCACCTGCTTTATTTTATCTATTAGTGCTTTCTGTTGAAGCTAACTTAGTAACTATTTTAGGATGGCGGGCTTGAACTTTTGCCCCCCAAATCCGGCGCTCGCGGATTTTGCGGATTTTCAGTAAATTCGCGGGAGTTCGCGGATTGCGGATTTACCGAAAATCCGCAAAATCCGCGAACGGAACGGATTTTGCGCTCACCCTGCCCGGTGGTGAGTGTGAAATTAGCATGCTGATGGCTGGGGAGGAGTGCACCTGGGTCCTGAATAGGGCTGGGCTTTCCCCACACAATGCTGGCTCCGCCCCCTGTGGTGCGTCTAACGACCCTAGCCCTGCCAGTGAATAGAGTGAGGGGCTGAGCACATCAAGAGTGCTCCAAAACCAGCTGCGACTGGTTCCTCCCCCACTCTGCACCTACAGACAAAGGGATTTCATGTATAAGAAGGGGCTGTGTCCCCTTACAATTTGTTCTCTTCCAGGATCCCTTTTGCTGAGGGGGGCTATTTCTATTGGGCACCAGGAGGACCGCCACTTGGATTCCCTCCCTGCCTTGAGTCCCAGTGAGCTGGCTCTGGGCCCAGCCTTGCCCACCTACCTGCCTCCAGAACTTTGCTCGAGCTCCGTTGTGCTTGAAGCCCCTTGGGAGCTCTGTTTTATTGACCTCTAGCGCTGGGAGTGCTATGTTCCCGCTACAAGCGCCTGGAAGCACTTTCTCTTTTCCCTAGAGCTGGGAGCGCTTCATGTGCTTAAGACGTTGCCCACCCGGCGTTTGACCCGATTGTGAATTGCCGATTTTCGGCACGGCTGCCCACGCCGCTTATTGCCCCTTTTGCTGTGTTCTTTATTTTAATCTACGAGTGCCCACCTCGACTTGGCCTTACTTCAGGAAAGCCAGTGCCCACCCGGCATCTGCTGCTTTGTCCCCCACCGGGCCGCCGTGCTGCCTGCGATTACCCGTAAGTGGTTGGCGGCCGCCCAATCACATCGCGGCCCAACCGGAAGTCCCGCCCCGCAGCCGGTCAACAAGAGGAGAGGCAGCGGAAGGTTCAGGCGGGGCTCCGTTGCGAGAAGGAGAGCCCTGCCGCCCACGAGAGAGGAGCCGCCCGCCTGACCAGCCGCGGGGCCTCCATGTGCAGAGGAGGGTCCCGCATCCAGCCGGTGAGTGCAAGAGGGCGGGGGCCTCCCAATTGAAAGCAGAGCGGCCCCGGTTGATAGCGTGCCGCTCCACCAACCCCGGGGCATTGCTGGTGAGAGAGCCCCGAGAGGCTCAGCACGCCCCTTTGTAGTTACGAGCCTGCGAGGCTCTAAGTGGCATTTTTGTTTATTGAGGGCCGGCGAGGCTCAGAGGGCCCTGTTACTTTGCAGCCCCAACCCCGTGGCATTGCTGGTCTCGAGCCCACGAGAGGGCTCCGTGGGCCATTTGTAGTTAGAGGGGGCGTCGGGGCACATTGCAGGTGCCCGTCCCCTCCTGCCTGTGAAAACTTGGTCCCAGGGCCTCGAGGCTCCACCGAGGGCATCAGTTGTTATGAGCCTAGAGAGGCTCACAGCTCACTTTTGGTCTAGAGTCCTGAGAGAGGCTCACAGCCCACATTTATGTTCAGAGCCCAGCGAGGCTCTTGGGAGGACACCAGTTAGTTGGATCGAGCCCCGAGAGGCTCACGGTGCCGCATTGGTTTTGAGAGCCCCGAGACTCCTGAGGGCCCTGCATTGTTCTAGAGCCCAGAGAGGCTCAGGGGGCAATCAGTTCGCCAGAGCCTGTGAGGCTTCAACGTTGGCCCCATCATCCTTGTCACAGCTGCACAGCACTTTGTGGGCAGCTGTTACGTTTAGGCCCCCCCTGACTTTGGGACACAGGGCGTCCTAGCCCCAACAAGGCCAGTTGGCCTAGGGACAGTCACAGGTGGTGACTAATGTAATTTCTGCGTAATTGTGTTCTTTTCCTGCACCTCTGAATGTTTTTAGGCATCATGTGTTTTCCTTCCCTGCACCTCTGAATGTGTTTTTATGCGTCATGTGCCTTGTTCTCACACCGCTGAATGTAGGTTCTGCATCATGTGTTTTCCTTCCCTACACCTCTGAATGTGTTGTGATGCATCATGTGTAATATGCCTATACCCCTAAATGTATGGTGATACTTAGGTGGTTGTTTTTCTCCTAGTACAGGTGTTGCTAGTGAGGTCCTAGTTCCCTGCGCAATATTCTCCTAAGGTGGTTAGGGTTGCATGGGTGGTACTTACCTGATACCAGTAGTTACTGGTTGTGTGCTAAAGTGTTTTATATTCTATGTTCTAAGTGCTAATTCTACCCAGTATTTCAAGTTCTAAAAGTGCCTATTCCTGACAGTGGTCCAGGTGGCCCTGTCTTGTAAACATCCCCTGTAAATTCTACCCGTGCCTGTTGGCACATTGTACAGTGTGTGTTTTTATCCAATGTGTTTTGGTGTAATGCAAAGGCTACTTTTATATTTAACCTTGTGTGGAGTTTCCTTTGTGGTGGGCCTTGGGTGTTGTTGCTGGGGTGCGCGCGCAAACACTTAACTCACATTGCCTCCAAGTTTAGCCTTACTGCTCGTGCTACGTTACCGAGGGGGTGAGCAGGGGTTATCTTGGCGTGTAACTCCCTTCCCCTGACATGGAAGTGGTGGTCTCTAATGACTTTGGCGCAAGCCCTGGCCAGCCAAGGATCCCATTTCTAACAGATGGGTAGAGGCTGGGGAATGAGATGAAGGGAGACCACAGAGGAGAGTCAAGGGATGGGTAGAGGCTGGGGAGTGAGATGTAGGGAGACCTTGGGGAGAGTCAAGGGGTGGGTAGAGGCTGGGGAGTGAGATGAAGGGAGACCTCTGGGAGAGTCAAGGGGTGGGTAGAGGCTGGGGAGTGAGATGAAGGGAGACCTCAGGGGAGAGTCAAGGTATAGGTAGAGGCGGGGGAGTGAGTTGAAGGGAGACCTCGGGGGGGAGTCAAGGGAAGGGTAGAGGCTGGGGAGTTAGATGAAGGGAGACCTCGGGGAGAGTCAAGGGATGGGTGGAGGCTGAGGAGTATCATGAGACCTCGGGGGAGAGTCAAGGGATGGGTAGAGGCTGAGGAGTGAGATGAAGGGAGACCTCGGGGGAGAGTCAAGGGATGGGTAGAGGCTGGGGAGTGAGATGAAGGGAGACTACGGGGAGAGTCAACGGGTGGGTAGAGAATGGGGAGTTAGATGAAGGGAGACCTAGGGGAGAGTCAAGGGATGGGTGGAGGCTGAGGAGTGAGATGAAGGTAGACCTCAGAGGAGAGTCGAGAGATGGGTAGAGGCTGGGGAGTGAGATGAAGGGAGACCTTGGGGAGAGTCAAGGGATGGGTAGAGGCTGGGGAGTGAGATGAAGGGAGACCTCTGGGAGAGTCAAGGGGTGGGTAGAGGCTGGGGAGTGAGATGAAGGGAGACCTCAGGGGAGAGTCAAGGGATAGGTAGAGGCGGGGGAGTGAGTTGAAGGGAGACCTCGGGGGGGAGTCAAGGGAAGGGTAGAGGCTGGGGAGTTAGATGAAGGGAGACCTCAGGGAGAGTCAAGGGATGGGTGGAGGCTGAGGAGTATCATGAGACCTCGGGGGAGAGTCAAGGGATGGGTAGAGGCTGAGGAGTGAGATGAAGGGAGACCTCGGGGGAGAGTCAAGGGATGGGTAGAGGCTGGGGAGTGAGATGAAGGGAGACTACGGGGAGAGTCAACGGGTGGGTAGAGAATGGGGAGTTAGATGAAGGGAGACCTAGGGGAGAGTCAAGGGATGGGTGGAGGCTGAGGAGTGAGATGAAGGTAGACCTCAGAGGAGAGTCGAGAGATGGTAGAGGCTGGGGAGTGAGATGAAGGGAGACCTTGGGGAGAGTCAAGGGATGGGTAGAGGCTAAGGAATGAGATGAAGGGAGACCTCGGGAAGAGTCAAGGGATGGGTAGAGGCTGAGGAATTAGATGAAGGGAGACCTCGGGGAGAGTCAGGGGGTGGGTAGATGCTGGGGAGTGAGATGAAGGGAGACCTCGGGGAAAGTCAAGGGATGGGTAGAGGCTGGAGAGTTAGATGAAGGGAGACCTCGGGGAGAGTCAAGGGATGGGTAGAGGCTGGGGAGTGAGATGAAGGAGACCTCGGTGAGAGTCAATGGATGGGTAGAGGCGGGGGAATGAGATGAAGGGAGACCTCAGGGAGAGTCAAGGGATGGGTAGAGGCTGGGGAGTGAGATGAAGCAAGACCTCAGGGAGAGTCAAGGGATGGGTAGAGGCGGGGGAGTGAGATGAAGGGAGACCTTGGGGGAGAGTCAAGGGAAGGGTGGAGGCTGGGGAGTGAGATGAAGGGAGACCTCGGGGAGAGTCAAGGGATGGGTAGAGGCTGGGGAGTGAGATGAAGGGAGACCTCCGGGAGCGTCAAGGGATGGGTAGAGGCTGAGGAGTGAGACAAAGGTAGACCTTGGGGGAGAGTCAAGGGATGGGTAGAGGCTGGGGAGGGAGGTGAAGGAAGGCCTCAAGGAGAGTCAAGGGATGGGTAGAGGCTGGGGGGTGAGATGAAGGGAGGCCTCAGGGAGAGTCAAGGGGTGGGTAGAGGCGGGGGAGTGAGATGAAGGGAGACCTCAGAGGAGAGTCAAGGGATGGGTAGATGCTGGGGAGTGAGATGAAGGGAGGCCTCAGGGAGAGTCAAGGGGTGGGTAGAGGCTGGGGAGTGAGAGGAAGGGAGACCTCAGAGGAGAGTCAAGGGATGGGTAGAGGCTGGGAAGTGAGATGAAGGGAGGCCTCAGGGAGAGTCAAGGGGTGGGTAGAGGCTGGGGCGTGACATGAAGGGAGACCTTGGGGGAGAGTCAAGGGATGGGTAGAGGCTGGGGAGTGAGATGAAGGGAGACCTCAGAGGAGAGTCAAGGGATGGGTAGAGGCTGGGGAGCGAGAGAAAGGGAGACCTCCGGGAGTGTCAAGGGATGGGTAGAGGCTGTAGAGAGATGAAGGGAGACCTCAGAGGAGAGTCAAGGGATGGGTAGAGGCTGAGGAGTGAGATGAAGGGAGACCTCAGGGAGAGTCAGGGGGTGGGTAGAGGTTGGGGAGTGAGATGAAGGGAGACCTCGGGGAGAGTCAAGGGATGGGTAGAGGCTGGGGAGTGAGATGAATGGAGACCTCGGGGAGAGTCAAGGGATGGGTAGAGGTTGAGGAGTGAGATGAAGGGAGACCTCGGGGGAGAGTCAAGGGATGGGTAGAGGCTGAGGAGTGAGATGAAGGAAGACCTCGGGGAGAGTCAGGGGATGGGTAGAGGCTGAGGAGTGAGATGAAGGGAGACCTCAGAGGAGAGTCGAGGGATGGGTAGAGGCTGGGGAGTGAGATGAAGGGAGACCTCAGGGAAAGTCAAGGGATGGGTAGAGGCTGGGGAGTGAGATGAAGGGAGACCTCGGGGAGAGTCAAGGGATGGGTAGAGGTGGGGGAGTGAGATGAAGGGAGACCTCGGGGGAGAGTCAAGGGGTGGGTAGAGGCTGGGGAGTGAGATGAAGGGAGACCTCAGGGAGAGTCAAGGGGTGGGTAGAGGCTGGGGAGTGAGATGAAGGGAGACCTCAGGGAAAGTCAAGGGATGGGTACAGGCTGGGGAGTAAGATGAAGGGAGACCTCGGGGAGAGTCAAGGGATGGGTAGAGGGGGGGGAGTGAGATGAAGGGAGACCTCGGGGGAGAGTCAAGGGGTGGGTAGAGGCTGGGGAGTGATATGAAGGGAGACCTCAGGGAGAGTCAAGGGGTGGGTAGAGGCTGGGGAGTGAGATGAAGGTAGACCTCGGGGAGAGTCAAGTAGCGCTTAGAGGCTGGGGAATCTGATAAAGGGAGACCTTGGGGAAAAGGTAGAGCTTGGTGAGTCAGAGGAAGGAGTCATGGGCTTAGGGAGAGAGAGTTGTGGCATGTTTATCAAGCAAAGGATGAGCTGCTACGATGACGATGTGGTCATGGGTTTGACTGGGGTTGAGGATTAGCTTTGGGGATTAGAGAGGTAGTGAAGTCAGAGGATGTAATCAGTTTGATGAGTGTCAAAAAAAATGGAGGCTGTGGTGCAAGGCCAGAATAATTGGAGGCTAGAATAGAGGGCCAGTGCTGTCCCTCAGTGCTAGACTGACAGCCAGTGTGGGCCAGTTCTAACTGACTGCATTGTCCACTGTTGGTTGTCGTCGTTGGGTCTGGTGGTAAATGAAAGAGTAGCACAGGGAGGAACCGGGTTCAAGCCCCCCCCCCACATCCAAGTACCAGCACATGGAGTGGGCATGCCCATTCCCAATGTGTGTTGCGTAGCAGAAAGCTGATTTTCTCAAACTTTTTCCTGCCAACCTCTGCCTGTCCACCACATCTATCTACTTTTCCCCAGCCTCTCGGTATGGGGTGCATTCCTCCGCCCGTGTGTCAATGAATTGTGCTATGTTGTGGTAATATGTGCATTGTTGTGACATTGTGGAAATGGGGCAAGTGAGTACATTTCTATTGGGTTCTGAAAAATCGGTGAATATGTGCCATGCTGAGTTAGTAGTGTATGTCAAGGGGCATTAGACTTGGCAGCAAAGGGTTAATGTGTGTAATGTGTAGGTATCTGGTTTTCTAATGTTATGTTGTCATGTTATCTATTCTGCCAGGCTTGTACCATTAGTATGGTATTGCAATAGCGGTTGGTGTTGACCAAGAATGGCGGCTGGGGAGATGGAAAAAAAAATGTACCTTTGACCTGCCGCTTCACACTCTTTTGCTCCTCTCCTCTCCTCCAAGCACAGGCTCCCAGACTCCACTGCGGCCAATCCGGATGCTGCTCTCATGCTGCTGGTTGAAGCATGAAAGCAGTGTCAGGATTGTCCTGAGCGCCATGAACCTACGCTCCAAGTGAGACTGGGAGCCTGTGCCTGCTTTCTCCAGCCCGGCAATGCAGCTCGGGACAGAGACAGCTTCAGTGCGCATGTAGGTTTGGCCGGCCAAACCGTCTTGCTCACTGAAGGCAGGGCCCACCACTACCCCTCAGTGCCTGTAACTCCCCCTGCCCACCCCAAAGACTGGTCAGTAATAAAAAAAAGTATTTATTATCATTTTACTATTCCTTTCCTGCCATTTTGAGACAGCCGGCAGGGGGAGGGGGTCTTTGGGGTGTGGGGATGGGGGGGTCGACACTTCTCAGCCATAGCAAAGGAGCCGCCGCTGTGGTATTGTAGTGCTTTCACATTTGTGCCCTTTCATACATTGGCAGATTTCCTTCAATCAATTGTTAATTGTTTGGTTGTGTTTGATTGTGATGGTTAGTAGTAATTCCTTAAAGGTCTTGTTTAGTAAAGTTTATTGTTACTTAACATGGAACTAGCATGAGCTGATTCTAGTAAAGGCCTTTTAGTGGTCGGAGTTTGTGGTGTGCTGAAGCACTTTTGTGTTTTTTATTGAGCTGGGTGGTCAGTTGTCCATTGGCACGGCCAAGGGAGATTGTTTTCTGGCAGCATCACTAGTGGAATGGAATGGAATGGATGTGAATTTATAGAGCGCGAATTGCTGCCCAAAGGCGTCCAAGCGCTAGAATAACCAGGGACCTGCAGAGGGGCCTAACTGGGATTAGTGGGGCAGATTAAAAAGAAAAGTTTTTAACTGTTTCCGGAATGTGGGCAGATTGCAATTGGCTCTCAGGTGCAGGGGGAGGTTGTTCCATGCCATGGAAGCGTTGTAGGCGAACGTCCTGCCGCCAGATCTGGATCTTTTTATTCTTGGTATCGTGGCCAGGAAAGTCTGGCTGGAGCGGAGGTTTCTGCTGGGGAGGTAGTGGGTAATTAGGTCCCAGGTAATCCTGGGACCCGTATCCCAGAAGGCCTGATGTGCAATGCACATGGCCTTAAACAGAATCCTTTTACTAGTCTGGTAAAAGTTACTGATGCAATGTGTGTAGTAGATTTAGGTTAAGATTATCTTAATGCCTACAAGGCGTATGTTGATGTGTTACTTGGGTAGAGCTGTAGAGCTGGCAGCACGTTGCCAACTGTATACAGCGCCAGGCTACCCCCAGGGTGATAAGCAGCGCTATACAAATACCGTCTGATTGATTGATGGATATGACTTTGGTGTTCTCATGTGCAGTCAGTGAAGCTATCTTTTGTGTTTGAGAAAATAAAGATAATTAATCTAGTTGGCAAGGCAGTGTAGTGGGTATAGTTGCAAAAAATCAAGTTCTTGTGTGATGGGAGGTAGGATCAGAGAAGCAAAGCAGGAGAGAGGGAGTGACCAAAGTGAATTCAGTGTGTGTGCCTGTATGAGGCGCGTGTGCAGTGTTTTTTGGGTCTACCGCTTTGCAGAGGGCCTGTCTTAGCAGATGTTCCAGGGGTTGTCAGACGCTCTTCTGGGACTCTCCTCTCTGGAGAGATATTTAGGATCAGTAGCTCAAAAGTAGCAGCTCTTGAAGAAATTCTGCTCACTTCAACAGGAAGGAGAGAACAAGCTGAGAGAGCCGGAAAAGCAAGGAGACCAGAGGAGGGAAAAAACTGAGATAAAAATGAAAAGGTAGATAAAGTAGACAGAAGATATCAGCAAAAATATGAAAAAAATTAGTATGTAAGCGAAGGAGCCAGAACTCGAGAATATGGGCAGGAAAGGGAAAAGAAGGAACATTATTTATCAATTGCAAAAAAGTGTGTGTTAAAAATGTGATTTAGGTGCCTCGTGATTGTGAACTTTCAAGAATTATAGGTGTAATTTGCTGTTGAGTGGCGATTTTTAAGGGGGGGGGGTAAATGCACCATATGCAGAGATTATTTGTAATTTATTTGTCCCAGGTTCTGATCCTCCTCCTTTATGAAAGTGGGTAAACTCAGATTCTGCACATATCTGTGTTACCTTTGTATCAAAAATTCCAATTCTAAAAAAGTAGCTCCATTCCAGCAGTTTACTGGCAGTAGGAGCTTTGTATCAGGGTATAGGGATTAAAATGAGAGAACTTGAACAAATATATTAAAACATACTAAATTGCACCATTTCACGCCCAAGATCACCTCAATCTGTCCGAACTGACATGTTTTTGCTACTATAAAAAGTTTTGAACTTGTCTGTTGTGGTTCATGTAAGATTTAGTTATTAAGTAGGACAAGTGGATTTCTCTAGAAGGGCAAGCAGATTTCTGAATAATTTTGCCCTTTAGGCAAGTAGATTTTTAAAAGACGTCCACACCCCTGAAACGGACTCATCTTTTTTTTCCTATACATTCCAAAAAGAATAACGAAGTAGATACCCCTGTCTATGGAAAAAACATAGATGGACCCATCGTTTTTTATTTGCACTGTCTTAACTAATCATCACAAAACTTTGTGTTGGCTGCCAATGTAGAAAAAAGAATAGGTCTGCTAAGTTTCGTGGAGATTCATCAAACCGTGACAGTTATTAGCAAGCAAAAATCTGACGAGTTCCTACCTCTGGGAATCATAACTGTAACTGCAGAGTGGCCACCGTCACTGTGTTATATATGTAGGTGTATATATATGTATATATACCACAGGTTTGACAAACTTATCTGCCTGCGCCTCCTTAAGATGGCGGGCCTCAACGGGGTTTCGTCTCACCCCAATCAATCCACAAAGACGCCGTCTAAACTCTTCACAAGACAACAAGTCGAGGCCCAGTTTGCATTTCAAGTGAATTTATTTAAGCAACAACACCCAACGCGTTTCGCAGCCTTCGCCGCTTGCTCACGAGTGACAGGTAGTGTTTTACCAATAAAGATATATACAAAAAACGGAAACTTAGTCATGTGACTTAAGATAAACAGTGAAATCAGACTCTCAACATTTAACATTACTTCATGTCATATAATATACTGTTACAATTGTTCGTTTTCATTGCATCACAGTTGCATTCCAGTATTTAGATTTTCAAAAATAATTTAGCCGTTTGCGAGATTGTGAACAGTATTCACGCTTTAAGGACCACTTGTCCCATAATGCATCTTAATGGGCAAGTAAAGCATTCCCCACTCTTGTATGTTTTAAACTATATGTCATTTTTCACTTAATTTGCTTCATTCAGTGGAGTGCCTATTAACGCATATTATTGTCGGGGTTCCAAATAAACAAATAATTTAGTCTATCTGTTTGGGCGGCCTCTAACAAATTGTAGGTGATCGCATTTCTGATGTCGAGCCCCTGTGGGCAGGTCAAAAAAGTTTGCTTGCATCTTTGCACATTTCATTGACATAGCCATAAGGTATGCTTACATCTTTAAACATTTCATTACCGTGGCCATCAACAACCAATATTGAAGCATACTGATTGAGCCCAAGTGGGCTGGTAACCTTAATTCGGTATCTAATGTTTCTCACTCTTATCGTTACAGTTCAGCTTTCATTGTGCTTATTGCACTCATGTTCACTCTTCACTCTTGTGGCTTTCAAACGTATTCATACACTCTGGAATGCAAAAGAATCTTGCGATCTGAAAAATGAGAGAGTATACCCATTAAAATTCTGTATCGACATTTTTGCACATAATGTCATTATACTTCATCATTAAAACATTAATTTCCATGAATTAATTGTATTCAGCAAAATTCATTTGAAAACTAAACTCACACTAGCATATTATTCTCCCAGGTGAGATGCCAGCCCTTCATTGGCATTGTGTCCTGATGGAAAGAGTGTCTGGAATTTGATTATAAACCTAGATTCCAACCTTCTCAATTCTCTCATCCGGTCACCACCTCTTTCTCTCTTAGGTATACAATCTAATACTACAAATGATAATAGGTTCGGGTTTTGGTTATGCTCATTATAGAAGTGGCGGGCAATTGGATACTGTTTATCGTGGTGGTTTATAGCCCTCATATGCTCAAGTACTCTTTTCTTTGCTTTATGTATGGTACTCCCTCTGTAACTCAAGTTACATGGGCATTTGAGGGCATATACTGCATATTCCGTCTCGCATGTCAAGTGTTTTAGAATTTTGAATGGACTACTGCTGGCTGACAACTTCACTCATTTACAATTGGTACTGTGTCTACAGGCTTTACATTTGCCACAGATATAAAATCCCTGTATCGGACTTGCTCTTTTTATTGATAATTTGGGTAAAGTTGCCGGGCTTACCATGTCTTTGATTGATCTCCCTTTCCTAAAGGTGATTTGTGGTGACTCACTTATCGCCTTTCCTATGTCTAGGTCTGTTTGTAAAATGCTCCAGTGTTTTTCCAGGCATTTCCTCACTCCATATGCTTTGTTGCTATATGTGGTTACAAATCTCACTTTTTCGCTGACTTGTGCTTGCTCTTCAATTGTATCGATTTTTAACAGATCCTCTCTAGTTCTCATTCTTGCTTTGGTGCAGGCTGTTGATATGCATTGGTCGCTATATCCTCTCTCTTTGAATCGTTTGGTCATAACCCTACATTCATTCTTGTACCCCTCCACTGTACTGCAATTACGTTTTGCACGCAGTAGTTCTCCATAGGGGATACTTTGGATTAGACTTTTGGGGTGGCAGCTCCAAGTTACATGCTTGGAGCTGCCACCCCAAAAGTCTAATTAATTTTACAATTGTAAATCAGTGAAGTTGTCAGCCAGCAGTAGTCCATTCAAAATTCTAAAACACTTGACATGCGAGACGGAATATGCAATATATGCCCTCAAATGCCCATGTAACTTGAGTTACATAGGGAGTACCATACATAAAGCAAAGAAAAGAGTACTTGAGCATATGAGGGCTATAAACCACCACGATAAACAGTATCCAATTGCCCGCCACTTCTATAATGAGCATAACCAAAACCCGAACCTATTATCATTTGTAGTATTAGATTGTATACCTAAGAGAGAAAGAGGTGGTGACCGGGTGAGAGAATTGAGAAGGTTGGAATCTAGGTTTATAATCAAATTCCAGACACTCTTTCCATCAGGACACAATGCCGATGAAGGGCTGGCATCTCACCTGGGAGAATAATGTGCTAGTGTGAGTTTAGTTTTCAAATGAATTTTGCTGGATACAATTAATTCATGGAAATGAATGTTTTAATGATGAAGTATAATGACATTATGTGCAAAAATGTTGATACAGAATTTTAATGGGTATACTCTCTCATTTTTCAGATCGCAAGATTCTTTTGCATTCCAGAGTGTATGAATACGTTTGAAAGCCACAAGAGTGAAGAGTGAACATGAGTGCAATAAGCACAATGAAAGCTGAACTGTAACGATAAGAGTGAGAAACATTAGATACCGAATTAAGGTTACCAGCCCACTTGGGCTCAATCAGTATGCTTCAATATTGGTTGTTGATGGCCACGGTAATGAAATGTGCAAAGATGTAAGCATACCTTATGGCTATGTCAATGAAATGTGCAAAGCTGCAAGCAAACTTTTTTGACCTGCCCACAGAGGCTAGACATCAGAAATGCGATCACCTACAATTTGTTAGAGGTCGCCCAAACAGACAGACTAAATTATTTGTTTATTTGGAACCCCGACAATAATATGCGTTAATAGGCACTCCACTGAATGAAGCAAATTAAGTGAAAAATCACATTTAGTTTAAAACATACAAGAGTGGGGAATGCTTTACTTGCCCATTAAGATGCATTATGGGACAAGTGGTCCTTAAAGCGTGAATACTGTTCACAATCTCGCAAAGGGCTAAATTATTTTTGAAAATCTAAATACTGGAATGCAACTTTGATGCAATGAAAACAAACAATTGTAACAGTATATTATATGACATGAAGTAATGTTAAATGTTGAGAGTCTGATTTCACTGTTTATCTTAAGTCACATGACTAAGTTTCCGTTTTTTGTATATATCTTTATTGGTAAAACACTACCTGTCACTCGTGAGCAAGCGGCGAAGGCTGTGAAACGCATTGGGTGTTGTTGCTTAACCCCTTGCATGCTGGCCCGATTCCGCCCCCGTGCGGTAAACAAACGAACAGGGGCGGGTCATGACGAACCCCAGCCGTCATCAGCACACGAGCACCGTAGTGCATGACGGCTGGGGTTCGTCACCAGCATGGAAGGGGTTAAATAAATTCACTTGAAATGCAAACTGGGCCTCGACTTGTTGTCTTGTGAAGAGTTTAGCCGGCGTCTTTGTGGATATATGTATATATATATATATATATATATATATCTATATATATATATATATCTATATATATATATATATATATATATATATATATATATATATATATATATATATATATATATATATATATATATATATATATATATATATATATATGTATATCCAAACGCAAAGAACCCTGAATTGAGAAGCCGTACACAGCCGTGTTTGTCACCTTCTTTATTCGGTAAGTAGCAGCGAACCAGACGTTGCTTCCACACCCCAGGTCCACCAAACATGTTTCGGGCCATCATGCCCTTGATCTCTGGCATCAAATGAGGCACTGCTGCCATAGTCTTACCCTCACTCGCAGCACATGAAATATCCTCCGGCCCAGTGGGCGTGTCACATTTGCATTCTGGCCTCTGTAGTTCTAAAAATTCATCAGCCATAATGAAATGCAGCAATGTCTCTCCTTGTGTGAAAAGTCAAGTAGTTTGTGCATGTAGAAAGCACGGCTGGGTCCCTGCTTGTGTCGCTCACCAAAACCAGTTCACGCTGTTCCGTTAAGCACTTCAAAGTTCATTGCACTAATGGAGCCGCTCTTCCGCAGCGGGGCTTCTCGCTACCCGGGCCGGGCCGCAACAATATCTAAGCATGAGCGTAAAATCCGTTCAGCTCGCGGATTTTGCGGATTTTCGGTAAATTCGCAATCCGTAAACTCTCGCGAATTTGCCGAAAATCCGCAAATTCGCACGCGGCGGATTTTTTTGCTTGGTGATACAATATTGCGGCGCGGCGTTCATTACCGTCATTCAGCGTTTGCAGAGTTGTTTTTCTCCATATTTTGCGTGTGCTGCGCCATTTTAGATCTTGCTGCGGGATCCCGCGGGAGTTTGGCGACCGCGATTACGTCATCGCGGCTTGCCACCTTGCACAGCACGCATCGCGAGAGTTTGCAATTGCGAACACGTAGATGCGGCGGGCAGCAACCATCTCGCACTCGCGAAATTGCAAAATTTGCAATTCTGCACAAGAAATCCACCAGCAAGCAGCATAAACCTTCTGAAAATGATGATTTTTATCAGAATAACTCCTCAGGTTGACATTTGCCTGCACTTTTTTTGGCAAGGAGTCCATTTTGGGGGGGGTGGGAGGAAGGAAGTGCCCCACAGTCTCCAACTTCCTGTTCCTGTCCAGCAGGCTCCTCCCAGTGCTTTCTTCATGTGCTGGTCACTTTCATTCGGATCTTGACCTGGAAGGATTACTTTTTGTGGATGCTGCTGGATTTTTGGATTTGAGGCCTTTTTGACTTTCTTTGGATCACTTTTGGATTAGAAATTTCACAAGTAAATTTGTTTGGGTCATTACAGTTGCTGCAACTACAATTATGGAATTTTCGATTTTTGGGCTGTTGTTGGGGCCTTTTGACCAGGGGTAGTGAGTGGTGCATGGGCCTAGTCTTTCTGTGGGGTGTCTTGAATTTAAACATCATGGAGGGCATGGATGGCATTTGATTGTGCTGATTGTTCTGTGTTTTTCGATTTTTGGGCTGTTGTTGGCGCCTTTTGACCAGGGGTAGTTAGTGGTGCATGGGCCTAGTCTTTCTGTGGGGTGTCTTGAATTTAAACATCATGGAGGGCACGGATGGCATGGGATTGTGCTGATTTTTCTGTGTTTTTTAATTTTTTGGGGTGTTCATGGGGACAGGCCATGTGGGTGAGGCCATTTTGAGTGCTGGTACAGGCAGGCCCTGGCCATGTGCTGGCAGGCAAGGGGCCATTTTGAATGCAGGCGGTGTTCTCAGGCCTGCACCCATTTTGCCTACCTTTCATCCGTTATGCCCAGGGGTAGTGAGTGGTGCATGGGCCTAGTCTTTCTGTGGGGTGTCTTGAATTTAAACATCATGGTAGGGCATGGATGTCATGGGATTGTGCTGATTTTTCTGTGTTTTTCGATTTTTTGGGGTGTTCATGGGGACAGGCCATGTGGGTGGGGGCCATTTTGAGTGCTGGTACAGGCAGGCCCTGGCCATGTGCTGGGAGGCAAGGGCCCAATTTGAATGCAGGCAGTGTTCTCGGGCCTGCACCCATTTTGCCTACCTTTCATCCATTATGCCCAGGGGTAGTGAGTGGTGCATGGGCCTAGTCTTTCTGTGGGGTGTCTTGAATTTAAATATCATGGTAGGGCATGGATGGCATGGGATTGTGCTGATTTTTCTGTGTTTTTCGATTTTTTGGGGTGTTCATGGGGACAGGCCATGTGGGTGCGGGCCATTTTGAGTGCTCGTACAGGCAGGCCCTGGCCAGGTGCTGGGAGGCAAGGGGCCATTTTGAATGCAGGCAGTGTTCTCAGGCCTGCACCCATTTTGCCTAGCTTTCATCCATTATGCCCAGGGGTAGTGAGTGGTGCATGGGCCTAGTCTTTCTGTGGGGTGTCTTGAATTTAAACATCATGGTAGGGCATGGATGTCATGGGATTGTGCTGATTTTTCTGTGTATTTCGATTTTTGGGCTGTTGTTGGGGCCTTTTGACCAGGGGTAGTGAGTGGTGCATGGGCCTAGTCTTTCTGTTGGGTGTCTTGAATTTAAACATCATGGAGGGCATGGATGGCATGGGATTGTGCTGATTTTTCTGTGTTTTTTGATTTTTGGGCTGTTGTTGGGGCCTTTTGACCAGGGGTAGTGAGTTGTGCATGGGCCTAGTCTTTCTGTGGGGTGTCTTGAATTTAAACATCATGGAGGGCATGGATGGCATGGGATTGTGCTGATTTTTCTGTGTTATTCGATTTTTGGGCTGTTGTTGAGGCCTTTTGACCAGGGGTAGGGAGTGGTGCATGGGCCTAGTCTTTCTGTGGGGTGTCTTGAATTTAAACATCATGGAGGGCATGGATGGCATGGGATTGTGCTGATTTTTTTTGTGGTTTTCGAGTTTTTGGGGTGTATAACTGAACGGATGGTCCTCTGTCTTCCATTGCTTTTAGGTGCACAAGACTCAAGAGAACCACCAGTGCCAGGAAGACGTCCTGCAGCGGTGTGTGTGTGCAGCATAACGTCACGCGACGTCACGTCTGGCCACAGACAACTCTGCAACTCGTGCAACTGCGGCCTGCTGTTCTGACCTCTGAGGAAGATGGCCCCAAAAAAAGTGCCCCGTAGCTCCTCTAGCAAGAAAGTTGCCAGTAAGGAGCAGAAGAAGCAAGTTACCAAGGAGACTGCTGTGCCGCCCGCCACATTTTTTGGGAATAAAAAAAAAAGTACGCCTGCAGCAGCAGCGGGATCTGCTAGGGACCAAGCTGGGAGCAGCACCCCCGCTTCATCGGGCTCAGTGCCACCACCACCACGCCAACTTAAGTCCAAGCCCTTGAGTGCTGCAGAGGCAGCCAGTCTACTTGTTCAATCACCATCGACCAGTGATGTTGGCTCATCGCACGAAAGTAGCAGCAATGTCCCTCAATCAACACAGGTTGTTGTAACTCATCTGACGAGTGTTAAACAACCACATCCGCAACAACAACCACATGTGCAAGTACAAGCCCAAGTACATGTGGAAGGAGAGGCAGCGCAAGGAGATGCGCAAGCAGAGGTGCAAGGAGGGGCACAACAAGTGCCCACAATAGTTGTTCCTCCCGAAGTAGGGGCACATCAGGAAATCGACAATCAAGCCGAGGTATCATTTGAGGAAGCCACTCCTCCTGATGATCATTCATTGTCTTCCACATCCCTAGCAAGGAAAAGATCAAGGGTGGTGTCTACATCTTTTTCAAGCCCACCTCCTTCTGATGATATGGATTTTACTTGGGAACCAGCACCACTGCCGTCTGAGAGTGAGGCACACCATGATCTGACAAAGGTAGCTAAGCGTAAAAGGAAGGTCGTGGAAACTCTCATAGTTATGGAGTGTGATGACGCTCAACAAGAAGTGGCGTATACTCCTGCTGCTGAAGACTCTCACGACGACAACGCAGTCATCATAGGCTTCACTCCAGCCTCAGCGGGCATGCAGCAAACAGACATTTTGACCCTAGCCCGAAAAGCTGCTGAGCGTGATGATGTTTTCGACGAGGAGGCAATGGGAACACCACAATCATTGGAGTTAACTAGTACACCACCACCTACCGCTTCCATATTTCTTCCTCGCCAGAAGGGACCTCCATCCACCTCAACCTCAATTAGTGGTGGTGAAAGTGCACAACGTAGTAAAGTTCAGCAATACGCATCCTCCACTTCATCTGGCATTAGCAGCATGACCACCACCAGTATCGCCTCCTCCGGCCCCCACAGACATTTCAAGTCCGCAGTTTGGGACTTCTTTAGTGTTTGCCCAAAAAAGGAAAACATAGCCATTTGTAGCATTTGTAAGCTTGCAGTTAGTCGTGGTAAGCTTGGTACCAACTATGGGACCGGAGGCCAGAGAGGTCATCTTAAGAGACAGCACGCTGTCCAATGGTTTGCACACCTAAAGGAGATCAAGGAAGCCCGAATTGCAAGTCAAGAAAACGCTGATGTTTCATCTGATGATGACGAGGAGGAAGAAGCCTCACACACTTCACTTACACCCAGTACCCCTGTCAGCACACCCCCTGTGAGCCACACCAAGAGCGTGGGAGAGAGTGAGACATCAATGCGAAAAAGTTCATCAGCGAGCGTAACTGGGTCGAAGAAGTGATCATCATCCCGTAAAATGGTCCAGGCCAACATTAGAACCATGTTGTTTTCAGACGCGCCACATGAACGCAACCACCCACTGACACGTCTGTATAACACTAAGCTGGCTAAAATGCTAGCTCTGGACCTTCTCCCTTTTTCTTTTGTAGAAGGGGTTGGTTTTCTAGAATTAGTGGCAGCACTCTGCCCTAAATGGAAGGTTCCTAGCCGGTTCTATTTTGCCAGAGTTGCGGTTCCAGCACTACATGAAGATGTGCTGGAGGTGATTGGGGCAGCTTTGCAGAAGAGTGCTGTTCACACTATACTTCTGACAACAGACATGTGGACCAGTGGCGCAGGCACTGATTACATGTGCATCACTGCACACTGGGTCTCTTTTTCAGGGGTTAAAGCAAAGCTAAACGCAGGTGTTGACCCGGACCAAGTTTTTAAAGCTGCTCGGAAACATGCAACACTAGCCATGTTTGGCTTGGAGAAACGTCACACAGCAGAAAACATTTTGAATGAGTTTAACACAAAGGTCTTTCACTGGCTGTCCCCAAAAAAACGCCACATTGGTTATGTTTCCATGGATAATGGCACCAATGTAGTTAAGGCCATGGAGCTGGGTCACTATTTCAGAGTGCAGTGTTTGGCGCACTGTATAAACCTGGTGGTTAAAAAATTCTTGAGTGATGAAGACAGTCCAGTGTGCGAGTTAGTGGCCACCTGCCGAAGAATGTGCAACCATTTCAGCAATTCTTTTAAGGCCCAGAAGCATCTGAGGAGCCTGCTACATGAACGTCGAATGCCAGTGAAAGCACTCATCCAGGAGGTGCCAACACGTTGGAACTCAACCTTCTACATGCTTGAGCGTCTGTATGAGCAGTATACGGTACTCGATCACTATTTCTTAACACTGGGCACAGCTCAGAAGGACCTGAGGCTAGATGTGGCGCAATGGAACCTAGTTAAAAGCCTGACCGACATGCTTCGTCCTTTTGAGGTCTTCACGCGTGCAGTCAGCAAGGAGGACTGTAATTTGGGAAAAGCTATCCCATTGTTGCGCATGCTGGAGTGCCAACTGAAGGAGGTGTCTTCTATGTTTCAAAAAGATGAAAAAAAGCAAGACGCTTTTGTTTTGGCGGAGAAATTATTAGAGCGCCTACTTGGTGATGAACGTCTTAAAATGATCCACTCAGAACAGCATTACATTTGTGCTACTATTCTGGATCCACGCTACAAAAAGGCGCTGGCAGGCAGAGCATTCTTTCCTTTTGGTGATGAAGATGTTACAAAGTCCAAAAGTTGGCTAGCCTTGTCAGCCATGAGGTTTGAAAGAGAATGGCAGAAAATTGAAGGAAAAGGCAGTACATCAGCATCAGCAGGCCATCCCCAGTCTGAAAAATCCACTTCTGCACCTCTGGCTGTGGCAGAAGTGACCTCTCAGCTGTTAAAGACACCGGCAACCGGATCATCTGCACCAGACACAACAGTAACATTGGGTGAAGAAGAGGATTGGCTAACTCAGCTTGGGTTTGGTCCTCAAAAGGTCCCAGCAAAAAGTAAGCAAAGTGGAGGAACCATGGAGAACCTTCAGCTGATGGTGCAGGACTATCTGAATGACTCAACAGAGGTCTATCTTAATGCTAACCCATTGGCGTATTGGCATGGGAAAAAAGAATTGTGGCCAGAGATCACCAACCTGGCTATAAATTACTTGTCTTGCCCACTCGCAAGTGTGTCTTCTGAACATGTTTTCAGTGCTGCTGGTGGCATTGTAACTTGCAAACGGACCCGCCTCTTGCCCAAAAATGTGGAGAGGTTAACAATGATCAAGATGAATCAGCACCTCATACCACCAGATTACAAAGTACGAGAATACACGCCGTAAGAAGACGAGGAAGACAGCAACTTAGATGAGGGAATTTCTTCGCTGTTAGGTGACACTGACCTACTCCTGCCTGAATTCGCAGAGTATGAGGACGAACTCTTATTTCCTGACACCGAGCCCTGAAAATGAGCCAGTGAATCAATAACTTTCTTTTTCGTCCTTATTCACTTTTATTCCTGTGTGTCTGTCTTTCTTTGTTTTGCACAGTTTATATAATTAAATCTTTAATCACCTAATCACAAAAACAAGCCTTTCAGCAGAACTGTCTTCACTTCTTTGCTTATTGATTTGAAGGTGCCGCAGTCTGCATTGCTCAGGTTCACAAGTTCACAAGAACATGCTCCTCTATCCTCCTCCTCCAGACTCCTATTTTCCTCAAAGCAGAGGGCTGGATTATGCACAATGAAGAAAGACTCTGCACTTGTGGGGGTGTTCTACTTCTTTGCGGGTGAGTTGGCGGGTCTTGGGGCATTGCTGGGAAGGTCTAATACCGGATAAAACTGGTTTTGACCAAATCAGACTTGAAAACGTTTTTGACTTTTTGCTCACTATCATGTTTTCAGGGGCCTGTTTGGGGGGCTTCCTGGTGTTTGTGGGTGGGTTTCGGGGTCTGGGAGCACTGCTGGGTATGGATACTTTTGATTGCAAGAGGTTTGAAGCAAATCCATGGTGGCAGAGGGGAGTTAGGACCTAGCTGCAGAGCGCGCGCGGAGTGATTTTGGAAATTGCCATCAAAATGACTAAGTCCCCATTTTTGTACTTTTGCTTTTTGGCTGTTTGGGAGTCTTCTACTAGTTTTCGCCTGGGTTGACGGCTCTGGGGCCATTGCTGGGAAGCTCTAATACCGGATAAAAGTGGTTTGGACCAAATCGGAGGCGAAATATTTTTTGGCTTTTTTGCTGACTTGCTTGTCTTTGAGGTGCTCTTTGGGGAGGTTCCGGGTGTTTTTGGGTGGGTTTTGGGGTGGTCTGGGAGCACTGCTGGCACAGTCTAGTTTTGACTGCATTTGCTTTTCAGGAAATCCATGGTGGAAAACAGGAGTTATGACCTAGCTGCACAGCGTATTGGGACAGAAGGCCGAAAAATATTGTAAGTATGAGATTTCCCATTTTTGCTTTTTGGCTGTTTGGGGGTGTTGTGATTTTTTGCGGGTGGGTTGGCGGGTCTTGGGGCTTTGCTGGGAAGGTCTAATACCGGATAAAACTGGTTTTGACCAAATCAGACTTGAAAACGATTTTGACTTTTTGCTCACTATCATGTTTTCAGGGGCCTGTTTGGGGGGCTTCCTGGTGTTTGTAGGTGGGTTTCAGGGTCTGGGAGCACCGCTGGGTATGGATACTTTTGATTGCAAGAGGTTTGAAGCAAATCCATGGTGGCAGAGGGGAGTTAGGGCCTAGCTGCAGAGCGCGCGCTGAGTGATTTGGGAAATTGCCATCAAAATGACTAAGTCCCCATTTTTGTACTTTTGCTTTTTGGCTGTTTGGGGGTCTTCTACTAGTTTTCACCTGGGTTGACGGCTCTGGGGCCATTGCTGGGAAGCTCTAATACCGGATAAAAGTGGTTTGGACCAAATCGGAGGCGAAATATTTTTTGGCGTTTTTACTGACTTGCTTGTCTTTGAGGTGCTCTTTGGGGGGGTTCCGGGTGTTTTTGGGTGGGTTTTGGGGTCTGGGAGCACTGCTGGCACAGTCTAGTTTTGATTGCATTTGCTTTTCAGGAAATCCATGGTGGAAAACAGGAGTTATGACCTAGCTGCACAGCGCTTTTGGACAGAAGGCCGAAAAATATTGTAAGTATGAGATTTCCCATTTTTGCTTTTTGGCTGTTTGGGGTGTTGTGCTTTTTTGCGGGTGGGTTGGCGGGTCTTGGGGCTTTGCTGGGAAGGTCTAATACCGGATAAAACTGGTTTGCACCAAATCCATGAGGAAAAGCCTTTTGGCACTTTTTGTAACTTAGGGTTCGTTAGGGTTAGCACTAGCAGCAGGTTTGCATGTGTTTTGGGGTGTTCTAGATTTTTGCAACTGAGTTCTGGGGTCTTACAGCACTCGTGGGAATGTGTCATTTTGGTTGCTAGTGATTTGAAGAAAATCCATGGTGGGAAAGGGGGGATTTGGCATAGTTAAAGAAAGCGTGTGCCACTATTCTTAACTTAGGGCTCGTTAGGGTTTGCAGTATTTGTATTGCATGTGTTTGGGTGGGGGCTGTTTGTAGGGGGGGTTTGCGAGTCTTGGAGCGATGCTGGGTATGGATACTTTTGCTTGCTTGCAAGTGATTTGAATACAATCCACGGTGGGTAAGGGGATTTAGGCCTACTTTTACTTTCAAAGTACGTTTTGTCCCCAGTTTTCTACTAGGCCTCGTTTTTTGAGATCTGATTGGGGGTCTTCTACATTTTTGCGACTGGCTTTAGTAAGGGTCTGGGTGGGAGCACTGCTGGGAAGGTCTAATTTTGTTATAAAACACAGTTTACAGTACACCTAGCTTGAGGGGAAAGATCTGCTAAATTAATTTGCCCATACTTATTTATCCTTCAAAAGGAGACTCAGACAGAGTACGCACTTTCAAAAATATTGTACTGTCTATTAGGAAACTCAAAGTGTGACTTTATATTTATTTGTCAGTGGTGTTCTAATATCACTTCCTGTTTTTCCATCAATAATTACAGGCCGGGTTTCAGTTGGTTCAATGGGGAAAAAAAGGATGAAGTCAGGCTTCACATTAGCGAGCCGCAATTCAGCATCCGCCAGGCAGGCAGTGGACAGGGTGTCTTCTGGTCACCAACATTGATGGACAGAGAGTCAGCTGGAATGGAGGAGTCCCGCTAATAAGAGGAATGGTTTGATGCATGTAACTTACCAAATTCAACAGGACAACTACAACATACAGATACAGTATCAATTATTTTCTAATTATCTTTTAAGTAATGTTATTGCTGTGAACTTCTATGAGTGTGACTCTGCATTTCTTTGATCTCTGCTACTACATTCATCCCTACAGCCATTCTATAGGTTTTACTTCTGCTATTTTTTAAACCTAATTTAATGTAAGAAGTGTTTCTCTGAGTGCAGAGATAGGCAAGTGAAAACGCTGCAGCCCTGTACTGTCGCATTCTGTCATTCACGGTTGTCGAAAATACTACTTACTTTTCAGTAACCATGCATGCAGTAGTGCATGCACTTCCTTTATGTCACTTAAAAGATTTAAGGTTAGCTTTGTACCCAAAGATTTCTTTATCTTCAATTATTATTTGTCCATGCTGTGCTTTTTTTTTCTTCTCTCAACAAAACTTACCCAAAAAAAAAAACCCATTCCCATCCATTTTCCAAACCCTAACCCTCTTCCCCCGGGCTGTGTGGTTTTGATTGATGTGTGACTAAATGACAGCAATAATTCCACACACTTGCTGGGGAGGATAAGGTTATAGCAACAGGCTGGTGAAGGAATCCGATGATATATATTCTATTCTTACTCAGCTTGACACTCAGTCACTATTGGCAAATGAAAGCAGATTTTCATGTGCGCCATCAACTTGATAGGTCATCAAGATTAGAACATCCTCCTCCTAGACGTGGCAAATTATTACACTGCTGTGTCCTTCACCTTCGGTACTATTTCTTGTAGTAGTAGCCAACGTCAAAGAAATTCAACGCAAGTACTAGTTATACTTTCAATACTTTACCATTTGTAAGGCTACAATGTAGCCTTACTTTACCATTTGTAAGGCTACATTGTGTCTGTTCTAGTGTACTGTCATCTGCTATATTCTCTATCGTACCGTTCTAATGCTACGGTAAGGACAAACAAGGTTTCATTTTCTTTTTTTTCAGATACTGCAACTGCCACTGTGTAACACCACTAGTACCAACGCAATGATGACATTTCATCCTCCCAGGATTGCCAACCTTAATCGCCATTTGCCGCGCAGCCAGCCCTGTGCCTAGCCCTATTTCCAAACACAAATTACAGGTAAGATAAGCGTTTGGGGGGAGGAAGTATAATGGAGTATTAGGAGAGACGAGAGACTGACGCTAGTACTAGTAAAGTCCTAGGACTATTGAATTCACTTACTCTGTGAGAGGCACTTAGTTTTGAAAACATTTGGGCAATTAATTACACAACTTGAATCAAGATGCCACTTCAGTTTCACGAACACAAAGTTACTGTTAAACCCCTACCCACCAACCTCAGAAGCAGTAAAAAAAACATGTATGCTAAGATAAAGTTTAAAGTATATTTATATCCCTGACAAAAATAATCTCCCACAAGACCCAACCCACCCCCACTCCCTAACCCCAATGAATGTCAGTGAAAAGTCCAAAAAAGTGAAAAAACCCAAGTCCCAATTCCCACCTCCCAGAAGTCTTTAAAAAAGGGGCAAGGGACAGTCTCTCTCCTCCTACTGCTGACTGCTGCTGTTGAATTTCCGGGCCAGGTCGGAATGCTCCTTGCGGAGGGTCTCGAGCAGGGTTTTCATGTTGAGCAGCTACTGCTCGAGGTAGGAAACCCTCAGGGAAAGGCGTTGCATGCCTTTCTTGCAACTGCTGTGGGGGGCAGCTGATTTCTTTGCTCGGCGGTGGCGGGTGGCTGCGGTAACCCGGCTCCGTACCGCTGGAGACCTGCGCCGTCTGGGTGACCCAGGGAGCGCGGAGGAGGATGCAGCTATCCCGGTAGATGTTGTGGTAGACTGCGTGTCCCCCTCCTCCTGGGCCACCAGCCAGCGATATTCAGCGACAGTGGGCTCCAGCCTCCGTTGCCGGGCCAGTCTAGCCAGCTCCTTCCGGGTTGGTTTGGAAGGAGCATCTATATGAACAAAGAAAGACATAGTCTGTAACCAATGCTCTTTAAGATTAACAAAAAATGATTCAGCAGAAAGTTGTGTCACAGTAGAACTAGCAACTTGCAAGTGCAGTACATAACTATTGTGGCCAGTATCTATCTAACCTCCCACTTCTTCACCCTTGCTCTAACATTAGTGGGAGTTTAAGGAATCAATTCTACGAGCACTATGGACTCACTCCATTAGAGTCGACTATGACAGTACACCAGTCTTATTCTTCTTCTTCTCTCTTGTTTAGCAAAATTGGTATGTTGACTTCTGCAAGCCGGCATAATGCCAGCGCAGTCAACTTGCACCCGAGGAAAACAGACGCCCGCCATGATGAGTGAGACAGACTTGCGTTACTGTACCAGTCCAGTACATGCAGGTGGTGATGCTCTTACTTTTCTATTACGGGTGGCACTGAGAATACACTGTTACAAGGGCTACTGTTTAATTAATTTAACTTTCACCCTACAGTGCCAATGAATACTAGAAAAGATAAATGAAGAAGATAAATAATCTGATTATCTATCACTGCACATGGTATGTATTTACTTACATATGGGATGACTTTAGGTGCTTTGCTTTTTATTGAGTGAACAGTGATACATCCACACATGAATGACCAAGTTCTACTAAACTTATTAACAGATGTAGTGAGTGGCTATCGTAATAGCCGGATATATGCTGTGCTTACAATACAAACTACTGCTACTATTCATGGTAGTATTCGGACAAAATTACAACTTCTTTTCCTTGCCTTTCCTACACTGGGACGGACGTGCGGGTGCGGTGTTACATGCTCTTCAAAGTAACACTTAGTTCATCCAGTGACTGTCTACTCTCTCTAGATACACATATGCTATCTAAGAGTCAGATAGGACCATGATCCAGGTATCCATCCATTCAAATTATGGGGCAGATTAGGATTGCGGATTTCCCGCATCCTCCGGGCCGGCGGAATCCACGGCCGGCCAGAGGATGCAGGAAATCCGCAGCGGACTGAAAAAGACCCCCCACCAGATTAGGATGGCTGGGGGATCGTTTTTCAGTCTGCAGCTTTTCCGCCGCGGTCGCCTCCCGTCCGCGGCGGAAAAGCACTAACATGGCTGGCGGTGACATCGCCAGCCATATTAGGATATCTGGAGGAACACATGCCTTTACGCGGCATTTCCGACTTGCAAAGGCATACAGATTTTTGTTTGGGGGCCCGTTGAGGGCCCCCAGAGGTGAAGGGAGGTGAAGGGAGGTGGGGGATTCACATGGGGGGTACCTATGGTACCCCCCTGCATTTGCCTGCACAAAGCGGCAGGCACCACGCGGTGCCTGCCGCTTTGTGCATGCAAATGCACAACTTACATTTTTATCATTGCGGCGGGTGCTGCTTCAAGCAGCACCCGCCGCAATGATAAAAATACAGGATGTGACCGCCAGGGTGGCAGTCACATCCTAATTATCACGGAGGGACCGCCACTGCCCCTGCGGACGGTCCCTCCTACTCTATGGTGGCTGACGGACTCAGGTCCGTTCGCCATCATAACAGGCCCCTAAATGTCAATCATTCTTCTTCATGTCTCTCATCTGGACAAACCTTACGTTTTTTTACGGGGAGCGGCCCACTATGCAGTCTGCAATCTCAATAAGTAAGGAATATAAGAGCTTACCACTGCCCGCCACTACCGTGGCAACCCGCACAGCAGTTTTCTCCGGCACTTGCACCGCCTCCTCCCCAGAGCTTCCCTCCACCTCCGCGCTGGGCCCAGCACCAGATGTTCCACCTACAAAGTACATTTAAGAATGTTAGATGTCATAGACATACACCACTCACTAGTCTTTTGTCTAGGAATGAAGAAATGTGAATACAAAAACGAATCTACTAATTTGTGACTGTCTACTCTAAAGTAAAAATGTCCCTTTTTCCAGGGAAGGGTGTTGTCTTGTAGCATTATTTGGCACAACTGATGAATGTTTGGTTTTTAACATGCACCATTTTCCTCATAACAGACAGAAGCTTCACTTCTAAGAAGAAATCATTAGGATGAAGGGACCAATGATTCCGCACCAAAAAGAAAAATGAGAGTTCAAACCAGGTGAGGGCTCGGCTCGCCCACAATAATTGTGTGAAATAAAAAATGAGTATAAGCACTTTTCCATTTTTAATCAACCGTTTATGTTTTATGACAAGCTTGATTTTAATAAATATTTTAACTTTTAATAAAGCTTTAAAACTTAAATAGACTCTGTGGTTTTTGGTCATGAGTGAATGAGCAAACGGTTTTGCAATTTGCAAGCATGAGTCCGTGCCTCTGACACTTCTGGACTCTGACTCCGTACTCTTGTCCTGCGTTGGATAATCATCATTGGGGATCAATCATCGATGAATTCGGGAGCTAAATGACTCTGCCACACTATCTAGTCAATAAGGAGATTAGGGTTCTTCAAAGTCTGATATCACTGAGGTATGTGGAAAGTCTACCTGCGCCTATTATAATTGATAAACAATGCACTATTCAATGTCCATAGTTCTGTTTGTGCAGATTTGTCACTGCAACAGTAGTAGAATGGATTGCCCTCCCATCCAAACCAAAAGTAAAGTAGTATCTTATTCTTTCTTGGTGGTCATTCACCTTTTTATTGTTGGCAATTGTCAAAGCATAAACATTTAGAAGACTTGAAAAGACATAATGGACAATCCCAGAGGACTGCACTCAGTGCATAGAGCTATTGCTGACTAGAATGGGAGTCCAATGAAATTGCCAAATGTGCAATCTTACTTAGCTACACAGACAGAGTAATAAGAATAATCTAGTAATACCACAGGGAGTCATAGTCGAGGCAGGATAAGAATTTAGATACAGTCTACAAGAAGATCAAAGATGATTTAGAAAAAATCGAATGAGGAACGCTAGGAAAAAATAGGTACTCTATATTAAAATTAAAACTTACCGGGGGCCAGCAAAGGAGCCCTCGCCTGACCGATCCTGGCCTTGTAGAGCAGCAGCAGCCAATATCCCCTCCTCCTCTGTCCTCTTGCCCCTGGGGGGAGCTGATGTACAACATGAAAGAAAGAAAGACCAGAAAACATGGATGATTGTTGTCAACCAAATGAAACATTTCAAAAGAACAATAACAAAATATTTTGGCGAAATAGCAAATGGACAAGTATTCCACAGGATATATTGACCTATCTCATGTGGTCTACTACGATATTAGTATTGCTTGATTTGCGGACCGTCAATTTTGAAAGTTATGTAACTCACTAAACAAACTACTAAAAAGTTTCGCCTAGGACTGGCAGGCAGCAGTCCACAGCACGCCAAGTGTTATGTTATGTTATGTTATGTTATTTGTGTCTTTTATAGCGCTCGGCTACTCAGAAGAGTGTCCCGTCGCTTTATTGACAGCCTGAAAAAGACAAACACAACACACAGATTAAAAGAGAACGGGGTCAGCAGAAAAAAGAAATCTAGGAGGCAAAAAGCCAAGTTGTCAGGCCCTTCCTGAAGGCCAACAAGTTTGAGGTACTGCGCAATGTCAGGGGCAGAGAGTTCCAAAGCTGTGGAGCCCGGGACATAAAGGAACACCCTCCAATACGGGCCCTCCTCACGCGAGGAACAGTGGCGAGAAACATCGACTCTGATCTCAGAGATCGTGAAGGACGATAGAAGACGAGCCTCCTTTGAAGGTATTTAGCCCCTGCGGCATAAAGGGCCTTGTGAGCAAGAGTTAAGGCTTTGAAAACTATCCGCTTTCGGATAGGCAGCCAATGAAGGGACTGCAACAAGCCAGAAACTCTGACTCGCCTATGCAGGCCAAAAATGGCACACGCTGCCGTGTTCTGGACCCCCTGCATCCGTTGCAGGAGATATTCCGGCAGGCCAAGATATAGGACGTTGGAATAGTCCAGTCTTGAACCGATCAAGGCCTGTACCGTAGTCCTCCTGTGGTCCTCGGAAAGCAAAGGGAAAAACTTCTGAAGCATGCGGAGAAGACCAAAACAGGTGCCAGTGAGGGCAAGGATCTGAGATCTTAAAGTCAGGCCAAGTGACAGACAAAGTCCATCGTGATTGCAGATCAGCGACAACACTAAAAAGTTTACTACTACATTAACCAGTCATTAAAATACTCAAACTATCAATCCACCACCACTATTTCTTCTTATTGCCAGGTGTACAAAGGAAGGAATGGACTTGAGTCTGTAGGGGCTGATTTAGAAGCCCCTTGCGGCTCTTTTGCTCCATTGTTGCGTGACTTTTGTGACGCAGCGGCAGAACAAAAGAGGCGCCATGGTGCGGCGTATATTAACAAGGTGACGCATATGGGAGATGCATCACGTTGTAAAGCCCTGCACCATCAGTGGGCGGTCCGGCGCAAGGGAGGGCGTTCCTGCGCAGGAACGCATCCTAAAAGTGGCTGAGGGACATCTACAAGATTTCAATCAGTCACTTTGAGGAAAATGATGCATGACTCAAACCCTGCGCCTGCTTGAAGCAGACTTACGGCTTGACGCAGCATTGGGGAGATAGGGCACCCCAGAGCATGGCTGGAGCTGCACCATCGTTGCGACGCAACTCCAGCAATGCGCCGCCTTTACGGCACAGAAGCGTAACGCTTCGGTGACGTTTTGGGCACATGGTGCGCCGCGTTGTAAATACGGTGCACCATGGGTGGTAGTGGCGTGGTGCACAATTACTGGCGCATCCCTGCTACTTTGCAGGGATGCGCCGGTAATTAAAAATCTGACCCTTAGTGTCTAACATTACGCAGTTCTTTAAACTACACTCATGCATAATTTCACAGGCCAATGAAATGAACACAAAATCGAAAACAAATAAGCATAGAAGCAGCGCTACTGAGAAGGAGAGCAGTGAACCTGAAATGCACAGAAGATTTTGAAATATAATTTACCTACAATGTAATCAGCAGTATTATTGCTCTTGGCAAAAAACAAAAATTTGCAAGATAATAACACACAGAGCAGGAGAAAACAGAGTAGTAAAGAAATAGCTACTACTACTCACCAAGCCCGGGGCTCTCAAGGCCGAGCAGGTCGAGCAGATCGCGTTCCCGGTCCAGGACATCCGTCCAACGGTGGGTGACCTGGTTGTAGGTGCGCTGGACCCGAGAGTGTTGGTACATGGCCCGGCACACCTTCTCCCACCGCTTCCTGCACTCCCGAATCCCGTACCCGCTAGCGATCTTGCCGACTGCCATGATGGTCCTGGGGAGGCGCCGCTGAACATAAATAACTAGTGCGGCCACCTCCTCCGCACTGAAGATCTCCCGGGCTGTGACCTTCTCCCCCCTCAAACGCCCGCACGGGAGCTAGGCACGGGGTGCGGGACCCTTCCCCTTCTCAGGATGCTTCCCGGCTCCCTTTACCATGGTCTGGGCAGAAAGGAAGCTAAATAATAAAGAAGAGTTTGGCAAGATGGCTGCTGGTGGGCTGTAGGGAGAAGTCGTGTATATCTCTGCTCTCCCCTGAGGAGGAAATGGGTCGATAAAACACACCAATTGTCAACGATTGGATGATTTAAACTCCCTGGGAGTTATGCTGCTCAGCTCCAAGATTGATTTAAAGGCATTGAAGGTGTTGAGATTCCACATCGAAAGTTTAGAGGACTATAAGCTGCCATTTTCCCCAGCAAAGATTTGGTTACTTCGGAATAGTAAGGAAAACGTGGAACGTAATTTAGCCCTGTCCCTCCTGCTGTTGGTGGAAATCGCTGATTGGGGTCGGCCCTGTTGGCACGGGACTTCGACACTGTGGGGAGTAATGGCTCCGAAACCGCCGAGAAATACAAGGGAGGATAAGGACAAGGAGAAGGCTGTTTGGAGTGGCTCTGATGTGCCTGCTGCTAATCTACGGGCGAAGAAAGTGCTCCGAAATCAAGAGGAGCGGGCACCTTCCCGGGGTGCTGACTATGGTAAATTCGACGAGGTGACTGGAGGGGCAACCCTAGTGGAGAAGAAGGGGGAAAAAAACAAGGAGAAACCCCTCGCTGCTCAGAGGCAGAATCCCGGAGCTAAAGCTGTTGAGCAGTCGGGTATGAGACAGCCTTCAGTCCTCGAGGCGTTCTCACCCGTAATGTTGAATCCAAACGCGAACCTAAGACTGATGTCGGGCGCTAAAATTACAGATGGAATAACCCGACCCCCTGGTCAAGATACCCCCGACACTCACCACTCAGAGGGGCAGCAAAGTTCGGTTCCCGAGGGGGGCGATACATCTGCAGTGACTGTGGCTACAGGTACGGGGACGGCAGGCTTACAGGGGGCGGTGCTGCAGCTGGGAGGCGATTCATCACGCATTGTGTGGAGCGGAGTAGAGCACCCAGCTGAGAGAGGCATGCATATGCTAGCAAAGGGGGAAGTTGTAACGGTGGCGAGTATGAGCCTCAAAGTGGTGACAGATACACACCTCCTGGAAGAACAGCAGAAGCAGAAGCAGATTTTGGGCAATGGTGATACTCCTGTGGCAGCTGCAATTGTGGAGGTGGCAGGCTTACAAGGGGCGGTTCAACAGCTGGAAGGTGATTTGCCACACATTGTGCCAGGTGATGTGGAGCCCCTAGCGGAGGCGGCAGCAGAGGGAGGGGCTGTGGACATATGCACTGATTTAATAACTGTGACAACCTCGGAAGTAATAGACTTGGTGGAAAAAGTGAATATTGATCAAACAGGCGCAGCAACTAGAATGGATAAAATATCTGTGCAGGTTGAATCGACGGGGCAATGCCCCCAGAGTATGGGGGATAACCTAGGAACTATTGAGCGGAATGACCAGACTACTGGGGGAAATCATGATAAATCTGGCATTGACTTGGGGCAGACTATTTTATCGATACCAGTGCCTTCCTAATTTCAGTCTGATGAGTGTATCAGGGACTCTGAGTTTGAAAATGAGGGCCCTTTCATTCCCTCCGGTACAAACCATGGTATAAATCAGGGTTCACCCAGTGACGACTGTTTCTACTCTGTGAATGAGGGACAGGGTGAGGAGGACGAAGGGGATACGGGGGGAGAAACTGTCTCTATATCTGCATCTGACCTCTCAAACACTGAAAGTGGCTCAAAAGCACCTGGATCGGTTTCAAATTCATATGACACTTCAGGTTCAGGAGAGGATACCATCCAAAGATCGCCCTCTTGCAGAAGGTCAAAGAATTTAACGAAAAAAGCGACGAAGCAAAAAAAGAATGGATACAAGTCCTCTACACACAGAGGTGATAAAAAGACTGGACTGGGATTATTCTGCGACATCACAGCTGTATCAAGAGGGGACAGAGGCAGGGGCAGGGGCAGTGGGCCCCCCTCTGGCAGATCAGGCACAGAGGCAGAGGCATGGGCAACCATCTCCGGGGTTTGATATGATGTACTCAATGCTAAAGCAGATACAGGTGGAAGCGAGAGTGGAGAGTCAAAGAGCAAGACAAGAAAGTAAAAAGATACAAGGCTCTCTCCGGAAAGTGAATAGACTATATGCAGACTTGGTCGGAAGGGTCACAGAAGTTGAGGAGCGAACTGGTAACTTGGAGGACGAAGTCAGGAGATGGCAGGAGTTTAAAGAAGAACAAGAGAAGACCACGTCGGATGTCTTATGGAAGTTGGAAGACTTCGAAAATAGACAACGAAGGAACAATGTTAGACTTTTGGGTGTGGCGGAGGGGAAGGAGGGGCAGGATGTGCGGGCATTTGTAATTGAACTACTTAAAGGTGCGTTCCCGGAGATGGCAGGTTGGAACTGGGAAGCAGAAATACAGCGGGCACACAGGTTCCCATTTTCACAGAGTAAGGGAAACCGGTCAGATAAGCCTAGAGCGATTCTCATATACGTAGGCAACTATCTCTTGAGAGAGGAGATTATGGCAAAGGCAAAACCACAGGCTAAATGTAGGTATATGGACGTCAAATTTTTTGCAAGACCAGACTTTTGCCACACGACAGTGGAAAGGAGATGGAGAATGCGTGAGCTGTAAAAAACAAGAGTACCTGTCAGTCGAGTGACGCTGAGTTGCTTCAGCTAACGCTAGACAAGGTGCACAGAAACAGAACAAGTCAAATGTTAACAATCAAATTGACTATCAACAATTGCTGTTTAAGTCCTATCAGCCCACCCAACTGGCGGAGCCTCATCATGTAGGACACTCAAACCATGGTCAGTCTGCAAACGCCCAGATGTATTTTGGCAATGCATCACTTGGTCATGGTCCGAACACCGCAAATGTTAATACAAGAGGTGAAGCTGATGTGTGCAGTGCAAAAATTATATTTCAAGTGAAGTGGATAAAATGGCTGCCAAGGCAAACAAAGACCTTTAATAGTGATTGCCTGGACGTCAGATTAAAAATAGTGTAGTGACAGTGTGAAATAATCACTGTCTGGCATTGCTTGGTGGAAAAAAAAAATCAGGCCAACATGTTTCTGCCATGTTGTGTAAGTTCACTGGCATTCATCAGGGCCAAGCTCTTATATGCTACTGCAATTGCACTATCAAATGTGTCAAATAAAGTAAGAAAAATTAATCAATAAACCATATTACAAGTGGAATAAGAGTGGTCGTTCACGACCATCCTACCGCATCTTCTTAATTTGCTCAGTGGATGCAGTTGGTCTTCCCTATGATAAAAGTCAAAAGGAGGGAAAAACCGTGTAGAAGGTGTAGACACGTGATACTTTTTAAGACATAAACAACATTTTACACCTTAAGTATAAACTTAGTGACACGTGTTATTACTGTGCAAAACCAGCGATAGTTTAAGCAGAACTCAGACAAGTCCATCACTAATTTATAATGGTCATTCAAGGAGTGCGTGATATAGCGTCACCGACAGTTATTCTGTATAATATTTCAGGAACTTAAGTGTAACACTTACCCATCAATCTGTGGGAAGTAAGCCTCACCTCACCCGGCAACTGCTCGGAAGGATAAGGCCCCGCTCTAGACGTGTAAATAAAGACAGTTCTTAAATTAGATCACTGCCAAGTTTTTAGTACTGTGTACTGTCTACCTAACCCAATAATTTTCTGATCTGCCCACACATGGTATCCCACCACGATGAGCCAGATGTAAACACTAGACGACTAGCTTCTATCCCAACCTTTATGCATATATCTAGTTTGTGTTGCCTGCTGTAAAGTGGCTCAGTTTTAATCTATACTGAACAGTTGCGCAGTATTGATGTTGAGAAAACTAGAGTAATTCCCCCGTCCTGACAAACATACCTCTAGTCATAACTGGCATTGTTGGGCTAATGTCCTTATTAAATGACCAAAGCTTAATGTCAACAACCATCCAAACTTTCTAATCCCATCTTACCTGTCCGTCGGTACCTCACGGCGGGAACTCGAGCCGAAGGGGAGGCACCGACGGACCGGTTGGGCCCAGTTTTATATTAGCGCTGAGTGATTAATTTGTTGCAGCTGGTCTTCGCAACGGTGAAACGGCGCATGGGCGCTATTCTGACTCTATCTACCGCATGCGCAGATGTCACCAGCCATTCAATGCGCATGCGCAACTAGAGTCACTCTCCATTTTAATAGTCATGCATGTCCGATGAACGCCGTGTGGTGGCAAGGCGCATGCGCGTACAAAGACCACTCACAAAGGTGAGTAGCGTATATTCAGTCTACCAATGTTAGTTTTCGCGCGTGTGCAAGACATCACAGCGCCCTTACAAATGTATGTAACATTAGATCCACAAAGTACACAGGGGATCAAGGGGCGCAATTACAGTCACTCTCTACTTGTGCAGATCGCGCATGCCCGAACGAACAGGTGTGGTTGCAGGGCGCATGCGCATGTAAATGATGCCAGTACCTGTGAATGCGCATGCTCAGTTGACCAATGTTGTTAATTGCGCTTGTGGAAGACATTGCGGCGCCCTTGGAGATATATGTGGCATTAAAACCCAAAGGTCCATAAGGGATCCATACTCTGATGAACGGAATTCAGGCGACAAGCGCTGGCCAGCACCAACCAATAGAATCAATAATGTAAGTTCTGAATGGTTAGAGAAAATACATTTCTGAGGCCTGCCTGGGTGAGTATTAGGTATATAAGAGAGGGATCAGGTGATGATCGGACCTACCTAGGCCCAAGATACATTTAGATTCAACAATTTGTCTGGAAGACAAATTAACCCTACAGGAGCACGAGCCTTATGTAGAACAATAGGTGCCGGGTAAGGCGCCTCTATAAACTCGACTGAACACGTATTGTACTAGAAACCACGTAGTCAGCCCTCAAGTAGTGCCCAGCATGTTATTAGGGTCTAAATGATGCCATGGAGGTGCGAGTTGGTAATCCTAAGTATTGAGTGGAACTGCCTACGATCTTGAAGCACCCTTTCAATGTTAGAGACTGCAGAATACAGCTGCCAAACTGGAGATCTTAGTAACTATAGGAACGAGATCCTCCAACATTATGGTCACAGAGAAGTATCAGATGGCAAATGTAGCACTCAGATCGAAAGCCCCAAAGGGTGCACTCAAATCGAAAGCCACGGAATGGTGTCATTCATCCCATTCACATCAGACTTCAATTTAAAAATCCACCGCTGCTCCTTGACAAAGAGAAAGTGCGAAACATCAGAGATGTGGGGTGGAATGTATGGCTGTTCAAGTACCACCCATGCCAGATCCTCTGCTTTATGTTTCGCTTCTAAGAAAAGATTAGTGAGACCTGTGGATTGTTTCTTGCAGCGGATCGTGCTTTTATGTTCGCTGATGCGAGACTTGATCCCATGGTCATTCGGTACAAACCTTTACCACATCCTCTAATGTGGTGAAGAAAACCATACTTAAACACTGGAAGATCTTAAATACAGGGGCGGGCGTAATACCTCGACCTCTATTTGCATTTAAGAGAGGACCATCAATTCGGAATAGTCCGGTTCACACCAGACCACGGAGTGAATTGAAACAAATCACTAACACCCTCTGGAATACCACCCCAGTACAAGGCCATTACTCATGTGGCAATTGTGCGGCCTGTCCACAGACACGCAAGACCCTAACGATTGTCATCGGGACCACCAGACCTTGGAGGTTAACAAAACATACGAACTGTAACTCAGAGAAACTAATCTACTTGATCACGTGTCCGTGTAAGAAGCAATATGTAGGTCATACAACGAGAGTGATCAAGTCTCGCATCAGCGAACATAAAAGCACGATCCGCTGCAAGAAACAATCCACAGGTCTCACTAATCATTTCTTAGAAGCGAAACATAAAGCAGAGCATCTGGCATGGGTGGTACTTGAACAGCCATACATTCCACCCCACATCTATCAATCAATCAATCAGTGACACTTATAAAGCGCGCTACATACCCGTAGGGTCTCAAGGCGCTGGGGGGGGGGGGGAGCCGCTACTGCTCGAACAGCCAGGTCTTCAGCTTCTTCCTGAAGGAGAGGTGGTCTTGGGTCAGGCGCAGGTCGGTCGGGAGGGAGTTCCAGGTCTTGGCGGCCAGGTAGGAGAAGGACCTTCCTCCTGTGGTCGCTCTTCGGATGCGGGGGACGACGGCGAGGGCGTGGTTGGCTGATCGGAGGTGGCGTTTGGGAGCGTAGAAGTTGACTCGGCTGTTGAGGTAGCTCGGGCCTTGGTTGTGTAGGGCTTTGTGTGCGTGGGTGAGGAGGCGGAAGGTGATTCTTTTGTTGACGGGGAGCCAGTGAAGGTCTCTCAGATGTCCGGAGATGTGGCTGGTTCGTGGGATGTCGAGGATGAGTCTGGCTGAGGCGTTCTGGATCCGCTGGAGTCTCTTCTGGAGCTTGGCGGTGGTACCGGCGTAGAGGGCGTTGCCGTAGTCCAGTCGGCTGGTGACGAGGGCCTGGGTGACGGTCTTCCTGGTCTCGGTGGGGATCCACCAGAAGATCTTCCGTAGCATGCGTAGGATGTTGAAGCACGCCGAGGAGACGTTGTTGACTTGCCTGGTCATGGAGAGGGAGGAGTCCAGGATGAAGCCCAGGTTGCGTGCATGGTCTGTCGGTTTGGGTGCGGTGCCCAGGGCGGGAGGCCACCAGGAGTCGTCCCAGGCGGAGGGAGAGGAGCCCAGGATGAGGACTTCCGTCTTGTCCGAGTTCAGTTTCAGGCGGCTGGTTGTCATCCACTCGGCTACCTCTTTCATCCCTTCGTGCAGGTTGGCTCTGGCGGCGGCGGGGTCGTTGGTCAGGGAGAGGATCAGCTGGGTGTCGTCGGTGTAGGAGATTATGCTGAGGTTGTGTTTGCGTACGATGGCCGCGAGGGGGCTCATGTAGACGTTGAAGAGGGTGGGGCTCAGAGATGATCCTTGGGGGACGCCGCAGATGACTTCGGTGGCCTCTGACTTGTACGGTGGTAGGCGGACTCTCTGTGTTCTTCCGTCGAGGAAGGAGATGATCCATTCCAGCGCCTTGTCCTGGATTCCGACGCTGCTGAGGCGCCGTACTAGGGTGCGGTGGCAGACCGTGTCGAATGCCGCGGAGAGGTCTAGGAGGATGAGGGCCGCTGTGTCTCCGTTGTCCATCAGGGCTCGGATGTCATCGGTGGCGGCGATGAGGGCGGTCTCGGTGCTGTGGTTGGCTCGGAAGCCGGACTGTGAGGGGTCGATGTTTCGCACTTTCTCTTTGTCAAGGAGCAGCGGTGGATTTTTAAATTGAAGTCTGATGTGAATGGGATGAATGACACCATTCCGTGGCTTTCGATTTGAGTGCACCCTTCGGGGCTTTCGATCTGAGTGCTACATTTGCCATCTGATACTTCTCTGTGACCATAATGTTGGAGGATCTCGTTCCTATAGTTACTAAGATCTCCAGTTTGGCAGCTGTATTCTGCAGTCTCTAACATTGAAAGGGTGCTTCAAGATCGTAGGCAGTTCCACTCAATACTTAGGATTACCAACTCGCACCTCCATGGCCTCATTTAGACCCTAATAACATGCTAGGCACTACTTGAGGGCTGACTACGTGGTTTCTAGTACAATACGTGTTCAGTGGAGTTTATAGAGGCGCCTTACCCGGCACCTATTGTTCTACATAAGGCTCGTGCTCCTGTAGGGTTAATTCGTCTTCCAGACAAATTGTTGAATCTAAATGTATCTTGGGCCTAGGTAGGTCCGATCATCACCTGATCCCTCTCTTATATACCTAATACTTACCCAGGCAGGCCTCTGAAATGTATTTTCTCTAACCATTCAGAACTTACATTATTGATTCTATTGGTTGGTGCTGGCCAGCGCTTGTCGCCTGAATTCTGTTCATCAGAGTAAGGATCCCTTATGGACCTTGGGGTTTTAATGCCACATATATCTCCAAGGGCGCCGCGATGTCTTCCACAAGCGCGATTAACAACATTGGTCAACTGAGCATGCGCATTCACAGATACTGGCATCATTTACATGCGCATGCGCCCTGCAACCACACCTGTTCGTTCGGGCATGCACGATCTGCACAAGTAGAGAGTGACTGTAATTGCGCCCCTTGATCCCCTGTGTACTTTGTGGATCTAATGTTACATACATTTGTAAGGGCGCTGTGATGTCTTGCACATGCGCGAAAACTAACATTGGTAGACTGAATATGCGCTACTCACCTTTGTGAGTGGTCTTTGTACGCGCATGCGCCTTGCCACCACACGATGTTCATCGGACATGCATGACTATTAAAATGGAGAGTGACTCTAGTTGCGCATGCGCATTGAATGGCTGGTGACATCTGCGCATGCGGTAGATAGAGTCAGAATAGCGCCCATGCGCCGTTACACCGTTGCGAAGACCAGCTGCAACAAATTAATCACTCAGCGCTAATATAAAACTGGGCCCAACCGGTCCGTCGGTGCCTCCCCTTCGGCTCGAGTTCCCGCCGTGAGGTACCGACGAACAGGTAAGATGGGATTAGAAAGTTTGGATGGTTGTTGACATTAAGCTTTAGTCATTTAATAAGGACATTAGCCCAACAATGCCAGTTATGACTAGAGGTATGTTTGTCAGGACGGGGGAATTACTCTCGTTTTCTCAACATCAATACTGCGCAACTGTTCAGTATAGATTAAAACTGAGCCACTTTACAGCAGGCAACACAAACTAGATATATGCATAAAGGTTGGGATAGAAGCTAGTCGTCTAGTGTTTACATCTGGCTCATTGTGGTGGGATACCATGTGTGGGCAGATCAGAAAATTATTGGGTTAGGTAGACAGTACACAGTACTAAAAACTTGACAGTGATCTAATTTAAGAACTGTCTTTATTTACACGTCTAGAGCGGGGCCTTATCCTTCCGAGCAGTTGCCGGGTGAGGTGAGGCTTACTTCCCACAGATTGATGGGTAAGTGTTACACTTAAGTTCCTGAAATATTATACAGAATAACTGTCGGTGACGCTATATCACGCACTCCTTGAATGACCATTATAAATTAGTGATGGACTTGTCTGAGTTCTGCTTAAACTATCGCTGGTTTTGCACAGTAATAACACGTGTCACTAAGTTTATACTTAAGGTGTAAAATGTTGTTTATGTCTTAAAAAGTATCACGTGTCTACACCTTCTACACGGTTTTTCCCTCCTTTTGACTTTTATCATAGGGAAGACCAACTGCATCCACTGAGCAAATTAAGAAGATGCGGTAGGATGGTCGTGAACGACCACTCTTATTCCACTTGTAATATGGTTTATTGATTAATTTTTCTTACTTTATTTGACACATTTGATAGTGCAATTGCAGTAGCATATGAGAGCTTTGCCCTGATGAATGCCAGTGAACTTACACAACATGGCAGAAACATGTTGGCCTGATTTTTGTTTTCCACCAAGCAATGCCAGACAGTGATTATTTCACACTGTCACTACACTATTTTTAATCTGACGTCCAGGCAATCACTATTAAAGGTCTTTGTTTGCCTTGGCAGCCATTTTATCCACTTCACTTGAAATATAATTTTTGCACTGCACACATCAGCTTCACCTCTTGTATTAACATTTGCGGTGTTCGGACCATGACCAAGTGATGCATTGCCAAAATACATCTGGGCGTTTGCAGACTGACCATGGTTTGAGTGTCCTACATGATGAGGCTCCGCCAGTTGGGTGGGCTGATAGGACTTAAACAGCAATTGTTGATAGTCAATTTGATTGTTAACCTTTGACTTGTTCTGTTTCTGTGCACCTTGTCTAGCGTTAGCTGAAGCAACTCAGCGTCACTCGACTGACAGGTACTCTTGTTTTTTACGTTGTTACACTGGGGGGTATTTACCTGTCAGGTCGCTAAACTTTTCCCTCGGACCCTCCCCTACGAATTGTTGATAGAATGCGTGAGCTGATCTCACCATTTCAAAGGTTAGGGTGCGAGGCATATTTATTGTTTCCTAGTCGATTGAAAGTGGTAAGGGACGGCCAGTTTAAGATCTTTTACTCTGAGATCAAAGCCCAAGAATTTTTGACATGGTTAAAAGAGAATATGTCACATGCTGATAAGGAGAGTACAGTGGTCCTGGCGTCACGAGGAGGTAAAAAGAACTAGATGTGATATAGATGTCTTGAGGTAGGAAAATGAGAGGAAGGGAATAATGATGAATAATAACTTGAGTGAGGTGTATGTTTTAGGGACTTGGTGTGGTTTCCTTTGAGTGTTATGGTAGATATTACGGTAGGGGAGGGGGAGGACACGAGGCTCCCACATGGTCACAGCTGTCACACATAGGTCCCGCGGACCTATTTGCCAGTAGGGGGGGTGGGATTGTCGGGGTGGGAACACAGGGGAGGGGGAGGGACAGTGAGGGGGGTATGGGGCACAACGTAACAAGTTACTACAGGGGAACAAAAAAGAGAAATCAAAAGATGTCGAATATTAAACAGAAGTGGAATTTATGTTTGTCTAATATAATGTTTGATTTGAGGGGTAAAATAAGATCTGACCAAATACTCGATTCTCCCTGATGGCTTTACGGATAATGACATGGAATGTGTGTGGTTTAAATGATAGACAAAAGAGACAGAAAGTATCTGTATTAATAAGAAGTCTGAGATTGGATTTTTTGCTCCTACAGGAAACGCATATCCAGGCATCTGAAGTACAGCTGCTGGAGCTATTGGGGTTTACTGTTTTAGCCTTTTCAAGACAGGCGTCCAGGTATAGGGGGGTTGCAATATTATCAAGACAGAGGGTCGTCACTACTAGGAAGAGATTGGAAGATGTTTGGGGGAGATGGGCTTTGATAGAATGTTTAGTGGGCGGTGAATGGACAACTCTTGGTTCTATTTATGGTTCTACAGGGGACGACCCAGAAATTTTTGCACAGTTAGATGTAGAATTGGCTACTTGGGCACCCCGTATCGTGCTTGGAGGAGATTTTAATATTAATGGGGCTGGGGGGCTGGGATTAGGCTTAGGACCATCTGTAAAATTCCAAGGAAGAAAAAAAAGAGTTTTCCGAGCAGTTTGCTCCTTGGCAAGGAATAATGGTCTGCTAGATATTTGGGACGTCCTAAAGTCAGGAGAGATGGGATATACGTACTACTCTGTACCTCATAGGGTGAGTACAAGATTGGACTACTTTTTTGTTAGTAGTATTTATATTTCAAACTTACAGATTGAAAGGTTGCCACGCTTATTGGCTGACCATAATCCCCTAATTATAACTATAAAAGGGACAGCAACCTTAAGAGGGGACATAGTATGGACTTTTGAGAGAGCACTCTTACAGGACGAGATGTACATTCAACATATGATGTGCTGGATTGAAGAATATCTGGCAGTAAATAGGGGGACTACAGCCGAAGGTATGGTCTGGGACAGTTTTAAGGCTGGAGTGCGGGGTGAGACTCTAAGCTATAGCGTAAATAAAAGGAAGCAGGAACAACATAGAAACCAAACCTTAAGAAAAAAGCTACTCTTAGCTGAGGAAGAGCTGAGTGAATGTGCAGCAAATGCAGCAAGGGTAGTAACAACAACACCACCGCCTGGCAATTCAGTGGAGCTTGCCATAATCAAATTAGCTAAGATAAGAATGGAGGCAGAGGAATATATTGCACTTAAGGCGGAAAAAATATATGTATCAAACAGGGAGAAGTGCCATGAGGTAAGTGAACCAGTAGGACGAACGTTAGCAGTCCGAGCAAGGCAAAAAACAGCGCTAGGGGAGATAAAAGCGATTAAAGATAGTTCTGGGAAGGTGGTGACAGACACCCAGGAGATTAGAGAAGTTTTTAGACAATTCTATATGAAATTGTACGAAGAGCAGCAAGAGAAAGATATAGGCGAAATAACAGCATACTTGAATGATACTCCAAGGGTGGAACTGGAAGACCAAGAAAGGGAGAGATTAGATACTCCACTTGATTTACAAGAGGTTGAAATGGACCTTATGAATCTCCCCTCTGGGAAAGCAGCCGGACCGGACAAGATACTGCTAGAGTTCTATAAAGTTTTTTGGAAAGTGCTGGGGAAGGACATGGTGGTTATTATGCAACAGGCTCAGACGGGGTTATCGATACCAGGTTCACGGTCAGCTGCAGAAATTGTAGTTATCCTGAAGAAAGGAAAAACATCCACGGAACCCGGGTCATATAGACCAATAACTCTTATGAACACTGATTCAAAGATCTATTCAAAGGCTTTAGCAACAAGATTCGCGAGTACTATAACACCGCTAGTCACCAATAATCAACATGGGTTTATACCAGGCCGTGGAACTACCCACCATACACGGAAACTTATAACCCTTTTTGATAAAATGGAAGTCACAGGAGACCCGATTGCGGCATTACTCTTAGACGCCGAGAAGGCATTTGATAGGGTCTCCTGGAACTATTTATGGAGTGTACTAAGTAGGGCAGGATTTGGGGTGAGTTTTGTTAATGCAATAAAAGTGTTATATAGGGACCCGGTTGCTGTTGTAAGGATAAACTCAGGATTAACTAAAACAATACAAATTAATAGGGGAACCAGACAGGGTTGCCTGTGCTCCCTGCTGCTCTTCGCTATGTACTTGGATCCACTAATCCGCAGGATGGAACTGAACGAGAATATAATTCCTATAAGTACACATAGAGGGGATTGTAAAATACTTGCATATGCCGATGACGTGGATGTTATAACATCATCACCCACAGAGGCTGTTAGGGAGGTGGAATTGGAGGCCAAGAAATTTGGAAAAATATCCGGGTATTCCCTAAATACTAATAAGACCCAAATAATTAAAAATGACAAAACAATATGTCAGGATCAACGGGTGGTTCAGTTGGGAACATACCTTGGAATTATAATCACAGCAGATTTGGAGAAGGTGGTGGAATTAAATATTGACCCTATTATGACTAAAGTCGGTAAGGATCTAGATAGACTCCATAATCTCCATCTCTCGATAGTTGGCAAGACAAATATTATTAAGATGCTCGTCCTTCCCAAATTTTTGTATATTTTTAGGGCAATCCCACTTATGTTTGATAATTTTTGGTTTAAAAAATTAGAAGTTATGATTAACAGATTTATTTGGTCTAAAGGTAAGACTAGAAGAGCATTAAGATTTATGGTATTACCAAGGGAACGAGGAGGTTGGGCACTACCAGATTTGAAATTATATTATTGGGCTGCTGCCTTACAATACATGGTCGGTTTGATAGGAGGAGCGGAGGCGGAGGGGAGGATGAACTAGGAACATTAGCAATATATGGTCTTTTAATGGGAGAGGAGGTAAATAATATACTTCTCAGACACTTTGATACAGCCTACTTTAAGAGGACTCGGTTTAAGACTCTTATGGCTGCACACAGTATTTGGAAGGCCTTTTGTAAAAAGTATGGCTTGGGGAAAATTAATAGATATTCAAGAATTAAGAATAACCCAGTATTCCCTCCTGATATTTTTTCTGATGCGTTGTTTGCGATATGGCAAAGAAAGGGAATTGAGAGGGTGGGAGATTTGATGGATATCCATGGTACGATGCAGTTTGCCGAGATCCAAGTGAAATATGGTATTGATACTAGACATTTTTTTAAATATCTACAGGTAAGAAGCTTTCTGGCAAATAAAAGGGGGGGCCCCTGTGGTTTTGAGAAAAACGCTATATTGGAGGTGGTACAGGAGGGTGTTACATGTACAATTAAAAGGTTTTATGCTGAACTACTTAAATCAAGACAAGATGATATGGACAAGTGGGGGGAAAGTTGGGCAAGTAAGCTGGAGGTCGAAGTGGAATGCTTCAAAATGTCATTAGAGCTGGGACAGAATGTACTATGCTCTGCAGCATTGCAGGCACAGCACTATAAGACACTGTACCGCCTCTACTATACCCCGGCAAAACTTGCGCAATGGGGAGCGGTTACTGGAGTTAATTGTCCAAGATGTGGAAGTAACCAGGCAGATATAGTGCATATATTTGCAACTTGCCCCCACTTATCACCAATATTGGAAGAAATAAAAACATTCTTGCAGGGAGCTTTAAAATTAACGGTTAATTTAACCCCTTCAGTAATATTACTTGGGGTGAACTCAGATGGTATTCTGGGAGAAGGATCTTATTTTACTTTCGTAGCAATGGCTGTATTGAGATTAAGTATTGCTTCAGCGTGGCTCGATCAGGTACCACCCTCATTTCAACAGTGGTTAGCCAGGATTTTAAACATATATATTTGGAAAAGGCAATCTATGCTAGAAAAGGAAAAAAGGGGAGGAAACTGGGACTGAAAATATGGGAGCCAATATCAATTTGGAAGGAAGAAGTATAAGCCATTATTTGGGAATAATTGGGTGGATTGATTAGAGGCATATGATGATTGGTCTCCTGGGCTTGTATTAAATACAAGTGCTTTCTTTCTGTTCTCTGCTTTTTTTTTACAGGTTAGTGATAAATGTATATTAGACAATATTCATTATTCTATTTTTCCTGTATGTATTGTATATCTGTTTTTTCTTTATTTTTTGTAAATATTGATGTGCTCCACACCCCTGGGTTAGTGGGTAAAAAAATGATGTTAAAAACCTAATAAAAATATTTAAATAAAAATAAATAATAAATAAATAAATAAATAAATAATAAAGAAGAAATAGAATAGGGAAGAAGAAAAGAAAAGAGTTTAAAAAAGTAGTTTAAAATTAACCAAAAGTAGCAGAAAACACAAAAATATAGAGCTAGAAAAATAGAGGGATAGATAATAAGTAAAATAGATTAAAAAAAACTTCAAACAAGCAAAGGATGGCAGAAATTCAGAGAGGATACAGAAAGCATGCCCAGAACAATAGCAATGAATGAGAAACAAGATGGCCGCGCCCGTTCACGACCGCGTGGGTAAGTTCGCGCGAGATTTTCCTCGCGATCACACGCAAAATTGTACTAGCGAGCCGCACACTTTGCGAGATTACACATCGCGCCCGGAAACGGAAATACGTCATGCAAACAAGATGGCCGTGACCGTGAACGACCGTCAGGTTAACTTCGCGCCGTTGCGCTACAAGCGGCTCCCTAAAACGCACAAAACCTTGCGAACTAACACGCAGCAAAAAAATAACTCGCATATTCGCACGAATTCGCGCTTCCGAATTCGATCTCGCGCAAGTTCACGCCCCGCGACTCCCGCGAAATTGCAGAAAAACGAGTTTTGCAAAACTGAAAGCACTCAGCAGGTGCAAAAGTTCAAACTCATCATTAGTAACCATTCCCTGTAGTGCTTCCTGAGGGCCCCCTCCAGAGTTCAGTTGCCTACTTGCAACTATTCTATGACCCTGCTCTGACCCTCACAGCAGGCTCATAGAATAGCTACAAGTAGGCCACAAAGGTCCTGGGAAAAAAATTGCACTGCAACAGAAAGCAAATTGCAGATAAGGAAGCAGGTGCCAGAGTTGAATTTTAAAACAGTGACACATTAATAAATCAACCCCAAATTAATTCATGTCAGTTGAAGCAGGGCAGGTGTGCTTGCTTTTCCCCCCCATAATCTACAGTGATGATGAACCAGAGGGTGGCATTGATGTACCAGAGGGTGGCATGGGTGAAACAGAGGGTGGCAGTGGTGAAACAGAGGGTGCTGTGAACCTGTGATGATGAACCAGACGTAGAAGCAACATAGTCACGACCGTTGCGAGCCGACAAGTAAGTTCGCAATTGCGAACTGGTACAAAACCCTTGTGAACTGGCGGAAACCCTTGCCAACACAAAAAATAAAATCCGCAAATTTTGCGGATTGCGAATTCGCAAATTCGCGAACACCAGATTCGCAAAATTCGCCCATGCTTAACAATATCCAAAAGCAAAGAACCCTGAACTGAGAAGCCGTACACAGCCGTGTTTGTACCTTCTTTATTCGGTAAGTAGCAGGGAACCAGACGTTGCCTCCACACCCCAGGTTCACCAAACATGTTTCGGGCCATCATGCCCTTGATCTCTGGCATCAAATGAGGCACCGCTGCAATAGTCTTACCCTCACTCGCAGCGCATGAAATATCCTCCGGCCCAGTGGGCTGCCTGGGTCACGGAAAGCCCCCTCGCCGATAACTGTGAGTCTCAGGCACTGACAAGCCAAGTAAGTGCCAGGAGAGCAACGTGGGACTATTGGTTGCGAAACAGAAGGCAGTTTACTTACCCAGTGTTTATGCAAACCTACTAAAGGATGAAAGTATCAGGAGCACAATGGGAGGTAACCCACGAAGGGTATTGAAGTAACGGAACTTTAAATACCAGAATGCACTACATGGCATGCCCACTTTGGCAGAACGTTTATAATCATGCTGCGAGTGCAGCGTCACTTCTTGCCTACACTGTTCCAAATACATATATCACACACAATTCACTTTGGGAGCAGTAGTTCATCATTACAGTCACGTGGTGCACCGTGTTAAATCAGGCTCGAGCGCACCTGGGTCCTTGTGATCCAGTCTGTGAGCAAGGCATGACGCCGAAACGTTAGACGCATGGAAGCAGGCACTTTTGAGACTTTGGAAATAAAGCCAGTTTCTACTGTATTGTGCCTCACCTTGTTTGTTTTGCCAGGAAGGTGATGGTGGGCTGCCCTGTGCCCATGTTTATGAGGCCACCCTGAAGGGCCAGAAGCTCGGGTAACTTGTTCCTCACCCTCTTACTTATCCCATGTATCTTTCCCTGGTTTCAATTACACACCTGCGGCTTTCCTTTTGAATCCCGCTTTCTCCACAAATCTTCTGGGGAGAGACCTTTTGCATAAACTGAACTATCATGTATAATGTAGTAGTAACAGTGCCTGTCTGGATGTGCCAATTGAAAATTAAAGTGACTACCCTGGGCGAAAACGAGCAGTCTGAGAATTTATCAATAATGATGTATCAATATTACTACTAAATACTCCTGGCGCATTAGTACAAGTCCCTTACTCTATGTGGTCTCAACATGCTAGTGATGTACAGTGCATTTTAACTACAGAGCATGTCAGTATCAGATTCAACCCAATGAAGAAGCAACCCCTTATAGCCAGAACCACTGGAATTATGAGGCAGGGGAGGGCCGATTATGCAGCAGGGATGAGTAAATTGGGTGAGAAAAGACAAATTATGAGGCATTATGTGGCACATTTTGGGAGAGTAATACTTCATTATTTTGTCATTTTTAAACTTATTATCACTCTCTGTGCATTAATTGCAAGTTAATATTACCAGTTTAAGGGAAACATCCTTTACGACGTAACTTTTACCACGCAGTGCCTTTACAATGCAGGTTTTTCAACGCAAGTCATTACAACGAATTGCGCTGGGGGGCGCTCTAGGATAAGTAATAGTTTAATTTACTATCCAACACCTTCCCTACTATCCACGGGGACTGGAGTTAGAATAGTAAATTAAACTATTCACTATCCAGCACCCCCTAACGCAAGTCGTTGTAACGACTTGCGTTGAAAAACCTGCGTTGTAAAAGCATGCGTGGTAAAAGCATGCGTTGTAACAACGTACATCCCCAGTTTTACACCCCCCCCCAAAAAAAATAAGCTACAGAAACGTGACAAGTCAACATTTCAAATGAGCCTTCGACTGCACTGCAACACATGCCGCTGCGTTTTTATGAACTTTTAAACCATTTGAGCCAGTCGCGGCCCATGCAGGTACGCATGGTAGGGTGGGGCAGGGTGGGCGGAAGTGAAAGTGACAAACGACGGAGTAGGGAAAATAAAATAAATAAATAAATAAAACCAGAGAGGAGGAGCCTAGCCTGCAGCCGAGATGGCCGCCTAGCTCCTCGGCTCCGTCGGCCCTGGCGCCCTTGGCTGAGATCCTGCTCGACATCCTGTGCCTCCTGGCAACACGTTTCCCGGCGCTGCTCTCCTGACCGCGTTGCAGTGTCCCCGGTCCGAAACGGAGCTGCCAGGGCGGAGTTCCACCCCGGTCACCACTCCGGCCTTCAGCAGAGGGAGCGGCCGGGCCAGTGTTAGTGGGGACGGACGGAGGTAACTGCGACAGCGGCGGCCGCTGCGGAGAGGGAGGAGCTGGGGCACCGGCCTCGGAGCTCGGCGCTGGTGTAATTTGGGTAGCAGCCTTCTCCTTGCCAGCAGCTCAGCGCGATTCGATCGCAACATTGTTGCCGGCTCCTGCTTCATGTATCCCGGCCCGGCTGCGAGGGTCCGGGATTGTTTCTTTGTTGCAGTTTGTAGCAGCGGTCGCCATCTTCTGCAACAGGCGCCCTGCTCCTGCCGGTGGGTCTCCCAGCGCCACAGTTGCTCCTAGCATTCCTGCCTCTTCATATTCGGCTGCCTTCACGTTTTCTGCACCACCGGGGCCTCACAGAGGTTTCATGGATTGCCTGATGTCGATGGCTGATGCCGGGGGCTTGATCCCGAGGGCGCTCCATGGCAGATTACCCAAGATGGCGGACACAGCAGCACCCTCCGTTCTCTATCCACCGCTGAGGCTCTGTGACATCCTGGCGGCACTGGGGGACCTGAGATTGGCCTTTCGTGATTTTGCTACCGATTTGGGGGCCCAGCTTGATGGGGCCCTGTTGGCTGGCCAAGATGACTCTCCAGAGCGGTGCGTTAAGCCATACCCTGAGCCGACTGTCGGTGGATTGCCCGAATTGGGGTGCGGATCGGTGGCGGAGGGACGTGTCCCGGGACCCGCTGCGGTACTCCTCGGTCCTTTTCTGGAGGAGTCTGACGACGTTGCCTCTCTTGTGCTGCCGGGGCTCGGGTCCCCGTCGCCGCCTCGCCCATTTCTTCTGTTCACGGGTGCCATGTTGCCGAGCGCCCTCCTGGACTTGCTCTCTGTGCACCGGCCGGCTGCTATCTTGGAACCTATACACCGTTCTGCCCCCTGGAGCTTTAGCCGTGGATTAGCGATGATACGTCCTCTGGTTCCTTACAGTCAAGCAACGATCCAGTTTGCCTTGTCTCCTGCACCCCAACTTTCACGATGGTCTCCAAGGTGGTCCATTTCGTCCATACTGGCTGCGCTGCGACTAGTTTCGATTGGACTACGGATTCGAAGGGGACAAGGCTGAGGATGGGGACTTTCTTGCTGCACACCGGGACATATAAGACTGAGACTGGGACTTGTGATTGCTGGAGGTACAAGTTGTATGGGTGTTAGGTTGGGGCCGGGGGTTGGGTGGCCGCAGGTATCGATTATGTTTTGCTTACATTAATCCTTGGCCCTCCTCCGATCAACCGTGACATTTTATTCTTTTCCTTACTTTTCTCTTTATCTTCGCCTATATTTCGGGTACTCTTTTGGGGCGACAGACACTCTGCTAGGGGGGGGGTAGGCCGTAGCCTCTGCATGTGTGTAGGGTGGGGGGTATATCTTCTTGTTGGATTTTTCTTTCTATGGGCCTCATTTTCCTTTCTTTCTTCTTCCTTCCTCTCTTTTTTCTTCCTGCACTTATTCTTCTGGCTAGCTCTTTCATCACTTCTTTCTTGGGTCTGTGGGTGGAGTGGGCGCTTTTGGGTAGCGTTTTGAGATCGCCATTTGCTATGCTTTTAACTATCCTGGTTCCATTGAGTGCGATCGCTTGCCTGTTGGATAATGTTTGCTAGTCCTCCTTGAGACTGCTGCCCTGTATAAGTCCTACCTGCATTGCCCTGATTCATCTCCTTCCGGACCTGTTGCTATGGACTCATTTTGGATCATTATTTTAAAATTAAACCTCATCATCCTGTTGCCTAGCGGCATGACTTCGTTGGACGTGACTTGACGTATATGTGGTTCTATCGCTTTGCCGCTGGGGGTTGCCATTACTTGCTGATGTGACCATTATTGTCGAGGCCGGCCTGAGGGTTGTAGGCCCGTATTTGTCTGCACATACTGTTCAATAAAGGTTTTCCAAAAAAAAAAAAAAATAAATAAATAAATAAAACCAATTACCGCTGCAACGTGCTTATCTGCATGGGCCGCAAATGGTTTGAGCTAGAAACATATTTTATTGTTGTTGTTAAAATCTGCAAATTATGCAGCAGATGACGGATTGTGTGGCAAATGCGGCAAATCTATAATCATGCAAAATTCACTGCAGTAGCACAATCGCATAATTCCAGAGGCCCTGTTTATAGCACAATGTACCCTTTGTTCTGACACGGAAACATGAACTTGTTAAAACAAAAGGTTTTGGTCCACACTGTTAGCATCTGTAATTCCTTATTCAATCCATCAAGAAGCCAGGAAAAGAAACATATATTGTTTTATTTTGTCTGTGTGCTAGTAATGCTATGGCATAAACTAGTTTCCCTGTTCTATCAGGGAAACCATCTACAGTCAAATGCTTCAAGGTTGTCAATTTATGTTCTTTTTTTTTCTTCTGTCCTTATAAAGTATAGTGCCACGATAACATGGCCTAAATATCGACTGTTACAAATATTATGCTCTAAATATTGTTTAAATACTATTGCCCCTTTAGAGTTAATAATAAAAATCACCACCCAGTGCAGCAATATATTTTTGTTAAAGATGTCTAAGCAACAATATGGCAAACAATATTTTTGATATTCTGGCATCCAACCACTTTTCCAATCTGAAACTAGATTGATTTTATTCTCTTTTGGAGGCTTCCAAGTGATCTGGGCTGAACTTTGAGATCTATCTTTCCACAACCACTTCAAGATGTGGTGGGATGATGTCCCATGTTTGGTGGGATGACGTCTCTTCTTTGGTGGTATGATTCCCCATATTTGGTGGGATGACGTCTCTTCTTTGGTGGAATGATGCCCCATGTTTGGTGGGATGTCGTCTCTTCTTTGGTGGAATGATGCCTCATGTTTGGTGGGATGACGTCTCTTCTTTGGTGAAATGATGCCTCATGTTTGGTGGGATGACGTCTCTTCTTTGGTCGGATGATGCCCCATGTTTGGTGGGATGACGTCTCTTCTTTGGTGGTATGATGCCCCATGTTTGGTGGGATGATGCTCCATGTTTAGTGGGATGATACCCCATGTTTGTTGGGGTGGTGTCTCATGTTTGGGGGCATTTTGTTGCATTATTAACTGATGATTTATTTTTTCCACTCAAGTTACTTATTGATGTCACAATAATCCTAGTTTAAATGACACCTGACACTTCACTTGCCAATCGTCAATGACATGGTGAGTTATTTAGAGGGTCTAGGGATACACTGTCATGAATTCACACAAATCCTACTTCTCACCTTACACAGGTTCACCACTCATCTAACTCACAGGGCACTCCATTCACCCATCACTCACACAGCTCACCCTCCCTTTCCATGAACATATTGGACACCCTGCTGCCACATGGGCACCCCACTTACCTTGCACTCATTTAGGCACACCTTCCACAACGCACTCACAACGCTAACCATGCATTCACACCCCTCACTGTCACCCCATGGGCACACCTTTCACACAGCACACATTAAATAACTCAACAGTTGTAAACATGCACATATATCTACAAATGCACCCACAGAGTATCTGCTCTTCCCATAGTACTCGTTGCCTTTCAGTTCCATCTGTAACCACAGGGTGGTGCCAGAGAGAAGAGTGTACAGAGACTGTGGGTGGAATGGGAAGAGTGATTGGGCTGAGGCTGTGGGGGCTGGTGTGAGGCGAGATCGGTCTTAGTCTGAGGGGGTGAGCCAGCAGGGAGTGGTCCTGTAGTCTGGCAGGGGAAAGCTGCTGGATGGGGAGCAAGCAGCACAGGCTAAAGGTGAAGCACTGCATCTGAGGCTGTGGGCTGGTGTGAGAGCTGGGTGGGAGTAGCAGGCTAAGATATGATGAGGGTGGGCACAGGCTGCAGATGTACTAGTTGGTAGTGAACTTGAGCCTTGTTGGCCTTCATATATGTTAGAAATGGGATCCCTGGCTGGCCAGGGCTTGCCCCACAGTCAGTCAGACACCACCACTTCCACGTCAGGGCAAGGGAGTTATAGGCCAAGATAACCCCTGCTCACCCCTTTGGTAACATAGCACGAGCAGTAAGGCTAAACTTGGAGGCAATGTGAGTTAAGTGTTTGCGCACGCACCCCAGCAACAACACCCAAGGCCCACCACAAAGGAAACTCCACACAAGGTTATATATAAAAATAGCCTTTGTATTACACCAAAACACATTAGATAAAAACACACACTTTACAATGTGCCAACAGGCACGGGCAGAATTTACAGGGGATATGTACAAGACAGGGCCACCTGGACCACTGTCAGGAATCAGCACTTTTAGAACTAGCACTTAGAATATCACTTAGAACATAGCACATAGAATGTAAAACCACTGTAGCACAAATTAGAAAATGTAGCACACAACCAGTAACTAATGGCAACAGGTAGGTACCACCTACGCAACCCTAACAACCTTAGGAGAATATTGCGCAGGGAACCAGGACCTCACTAGCAACACCTGAACTAGGAGAAAAACAACCACCTAAGTATCACAATACCTGTAGGGGCATAGGCACATTACGCATGATGCATCACAACACATTCAGAGGTGTAGGGAAGGAAAACACATGATGCATAACATACATTCAGCGGTGTAGGAACATGGCACATAACGCATTAAAACACATTCAGAGGTGCAGGGAAAGAACAATTGCGCCAAACTCACATAAGTCACCACCTGTGACTGTCCATAGGCCAACTGGCCTTGTGGGGGCTTGGACGCCCTGTGTCCCAAAGTCAGGGGGAGCCTAAACGTAGCAGCTGCCCACGAAGTGCTGGGCTGCTGTGGAGACACTGGGGCCAACGCTGGAGCCTTGTGGCCCTAAAGAAATACAATGCCCCCTGAGCCTCTCAGGCTCTGAAGAACGAAATGCCCCCACGAGCCTCTCTGGGCTCGCAACTTAAGGAATGCCTGGAGCCTCTCTGGGCTCCAAGTAAAGAAATGCCGCCAAGAGCCTTTCAGGCTCGAACACAAACTGCGGCCGTTGTTGGAGTCTTGCTGGGCTCAAAAACAAGCAATGCCCTTGACCCTCTCTGGGCTCTGAAAACAACTGCTGCCTGTTTGGCTGGAGTCCCCCTCCTGGGGACTCAAAAACGACAAAGGCCCCCGGAGCCCTCGTGGGCTTATGAACAAATGCCCCCAGAGCCCTACAAGCTCTAACTAAAAAAATGGGCCGTCGTTGGAGTCCCCCTCCTGGGGACTCTAAGACAAGAGAATGGCCTCCTCGAGCCTCGCAGGCTCGTAAATACAAATGTGGCGCTGTGAGCCTCTCGTGGCTCTCAGCACCAATGCGCCGTCATTGGAGTCCCCCTCCCGGGTACTCTGACAAGGGTACTGTAGACTTTAAGGCCCAAGAGCCTTTCACGGAGCTGAGGAGGGACCCGCAGGGAGGCCCGCACTCACCGGTAGTAGGCGGCGTCTCCCCTCGGCGGTGTCTCCTCTCGGCTCCTGGGCTGCGGGGCTCTCCCTCCTTTCACGGGAGCCCCAATGGGGGGAAAACACCGTTGCTTCTTTGTGGTGGCCAGGGTTTTCCTGCGACACCAGAGCCCCGCCTGCTCTCTCCACCACCCTGCTCCTCTCCTCGTGCTACGGGGGCGGTACTACCGGGTCGCCCCGTCGGCTTCCGGGTCGTCACAGGCAGCGCGTCGGCCCGGCGGGGAGGACAGTAGCTGGTGGCACGATCCGGGGCAAATGCCGGGTGGGCACCGGCTCCTTTTACATAAATAATAAATCGAGGTGGGCACTCGATCGGGGCCCCAAAAACGGCACCAGGTCCCTGGTGGGGAGGGCACCTGCCAGGGGTACGAAATCTGCAAAAATAGGTCCAATGCCGGGTGGGCAACGGCCAAAGTGAATAAAGCGCCCCCAGGCGCTCAGAAGGCAATTAAAGCGCTCCCAAGCGCTAGCAGCAAGGATAAAGCGCTCCCCAGCGCTAGGGTACAAATAAAGTGCTCGCAGGCGCTTAGAGGCCCACAAGTCCAGCAAAGTTTTGGATGCAGGCAGGGGGGCAAGGCTGGGCCCAGAGCCAACTCACTGGGCCTCCAGGCAGGGAGGCAGTCCAAGTGGCAGTCCTCCTGGCGCCCAACAGCAACAGCCCCCCTCAGCAAAAGGATCCTGGAAGAGAACGAATTGTAAGGGGACACAGCCCCTTCTTATACTGTAAATTCCTTTGTCTGTGGGTAGGGTGGGGGAAGAACCAGTTGCAGCTGGTCTGGGAGCACCCTTAATGTGCTCAGCCCCTCACTCTATTCACTGGCAGGGTTAGGGTCATTAGACGCACCACAGGGGGCGGAGCCAGCATTGTGTGGGGAAAGCCCAGCCCTATTCAGGACCCAGGTGCATTCCTCCCCTGCGGACCTCGGAGCTGGGGAACCAGGTTGGGGTTTCGACATCAGCTCAACATCCTGTGATTCAGGGCAAATCACGTAATCTTCCTGTGCCTACCAAAAATGAGTGTGTCCTTTACTGGCACTCATGAAACTACTGAGCCGGTGTTGATGATTACATTTCAGTGCTGAGGACCAGAAACCACTGGCTCAAATTAAGCACTGAGGAGCTGGTGTATTTGGAGAGAGTGAACTGAGGCTGTGAGTTGGTGTGGGAGGAGTGAGTGTTGGTAGGAGGCTTTTTGGGATGGCCACCCGTAGGCTATGGCTGCAGAAAACAGCACATTAATTGGATTGCCGGAAAGGGTGGGTAGGTGTGTTTTCTGGACTTCATAAATGCAGATGGGGAAGAAAAAACATAAAGAAGCTCAGACTTCACAATTTGTGCAGCAACCATTTTAATGTGGGAGAAAACCTTATCGGAAAGCTCTATTCACCAATAATTCTACCAGTCATACTGCTAACGGCTCACAGAGCAATACTGTTAGCCAGTACTATCACACCATGATTTTGTGGTGTTCCTCTTGCAAACTACCGATGTCATTACATTTTTATGGGGCAGTCATGTTAGGTAAGGTAATAACCCTAAGGAGCAATAGGAGTGCAGAAAACACTCTGCAGCTAATTCACGAAGGTAAACGTAGTCCTGGAGTCTAAGTGTAGACTTGAGGTCTAAAGGGCCAATTCTCAAGGGTACATTTAGACCTGAAGTGTAAGGGCCCAATTCTCAAAGGTAAATTCAGACCTGAAGTGTAAGGGCCAAATTCACAAAGGTAGAGTTAGACTTGAGGTCTAACTTTACCTTTGTGAACTTGGTCCTTAGACTTCAGGTCTAAACTTAGACTTCATGTCTAACTTTCCCTTTGTGAACTGGACCCTTAGACTTCAGGTCTAAACTTAGACTTCAGGTCTAACTTTACCTTTGTGAACTCAGCCCTTAGACTTCAGGTCTAACTTTACCTTTGTGAATTGGGCCCTCATACTTGAGGTCTAAACTTAGACTTCAGGTCTAACTTTCCCTTTGTGAACTGGGCCCTTAGACTTCAGGTCTAAACTTAGACTTCAGGTCTAACTTTACCTTTGTAAATTGGGCTTTTAGACTTCAGGTCTAAACTTAGACTTCTTTACCATTGTGAATTGGGGCCTCTTTCTCTGCAGCAGCATATAATACTACCCAATCACGTGCTTTACTCAAGGTAACCAACACGAGTTGAGCCAACACCTTCTCTTAGTTGTGCCCTTCATAGGTCCTTTTCTGTTGAACACACAAGTACTGGCTGCAGCTGCACTATCAAGCCAAATCTAAAAAAGTAAGTCTCTGAAGTACTGAAATACACCCATGAAGGTGCTGAAAAACAATCTAAAGCACTATTCAAGTGCATTAACTCTTCGACAATTAAGCATGGAGTTATAATATGTGTTGGGGAGTACTGGTGAACATCAGTAAAGTATTTCAAATAACAGTATTAGTTTAATTTAAAGTCCCCCTGTTCTCACTCCTTGGATTTAAGTCTTTAGTGCCAAGAAATTTGCACCATTTCTTTCTGCATCCATTATGCCCTTGACTACTATTGGCAATGTAGTATTGAGTGAATCGTAGTGACTATATAGAGTTAGGAGTCACACAGTGCATAGTTGGTCAGTTTGAGTACATACTCTTTCTATTAGAGGACATGTGTCAGACCCTTTCAGGGGGCGTGGTGTAAGCATGGGTTACTTAGACCTCACTTTTAGGGCTGGAGTTGTTTGCCTCGGATGTACAGAAAGCCATCCTATCAAGGCTGTAAAAACTGGGTCAAATACATCCCCTGCCTCACTTCAGTGGTATCCTTAGGAAACAGTCACAGGCTTCTCAGGGAGGTAGTGTGGGGTGTACAAACTCAGAACTTGCGTGTAACAAGAGGGAGAGCGAGCACTGACCAGAAAGACTGTGAGTATCACAAACCTGACAAGCCTCCAAACAACAAACTGGGTAAGCGCTTCTTTCCTCACAGGTCCCTAACACCTACAGCCTATCTCTTTTTCTCCCATAGGGTCATCCCCTTACCGCTTCCCTCCAGGAAGCCTTGGCTAATAACTCAAAGCGTAAGAACAATTTTCTTGCGCCCTGCCACACTAAGTCAACTCCTTTCAGTGTGATTTCTGTGTTTTAGCCACACCACGCTCCTAATTAGTCGCGAATTTTCACTCTGATGGCACCACCAATACCATCACACCTAGCCGACTATAGTCCTCTCACCTTGCACTATAGATCCGGCCACCAAAGCATTGTTGACCATATGTCTAAATTGACTACTGACTCTCTCTGTAAATGTTTTGTTCTTGTTCTTAATGTTTGTTTGTACAGGTATGCATGAGAAGGGAATCCCCCTCTCACATATAGAAAAACGCCTTAGTGAGTGTTTCACATAGTCTGTACCACAACACTAAGTCTGTTTTATTTCACCACACCTTTTTAAAAAACGGTCCTGAGGAAAGCCAGAATACTCTAAGGCACTGGCTGAAACATGTCGACCATCTGAAGGAGGCAGGGGGCAGTAACTCGCCACCCTCACGCGTCCTGTAGCCTTACTTTTAACCGCTGGTGACGGCCCAGTTATTAAAATCTAATTTACCTCGGGTACTGGGACCACCACCAAGCCGTTTTAAATCACAACTCACCCAACCTCACTGCACTCTCAACAATATACCAGCTCTGTTGTAATCAGGCGTCGTAGCACACCCGGGACATACTAGGTGTCACTGGGTGGGCCCGATGATGAAGCATGCCACCAACTAGGTTGGTGGGTGAGGGCTTCATGAATACACCAACAAGGTGCCCGTGACAGAACTAATTTGAGTACTGCAACACTTTGGTCAACTTAAGCTAGTCCTCTTTGTTTAATTACAAACTCAGAACTTACCCACCCAGCAGAACAATTTGGTTGCCCAGTACAGGGCTTAAATTGGATACATTGAGAACTCACTATAAATGGGATGTTACATAGGTATTAGTAGCAGGTGCAATAATATACATTGCAGCATGAACTACTGTGCTTTGGGATAATGCCCTTTTTCCCCGTAAAAGTGGCCATAAAAGTACAAACAAGTTAAAGCAACAATAAATAGATAACATAATTCATAAAAACATAGTTACAGACCAGAGCTACATTAAACAAGCATTTGCAATGCAATAGGTCTCACATTAATTAAGTTTGAGCTATTGGCATTGCTAAATATTGCAACACCAATTGCAAAAAAAGTCTATAAATTGTAGGCCAAAAAAATGTGTATCTATTTTTTTAGCAATGGTGGCATGCTGCGCTTTAGATGAATATGTTTAGTAAAGTGTGACATACTGCGATTGCTACAATAATTAATTGTGGATGCGTAAACAATTGATGTGTGCACTGATGGCTGGTGGTGTGTGTGCCTGTAGAAATTGTGCACTGATGACTAGTGGTGTGTGTGCCTGTTGGAAGTGTGCACTGATGTCTGGTGGTGTGTGTGTGCCTGGTAAAAGCGTGCATGGACGGCTGGTGTTGTGTGTGTGCCTGAAAGCGTGCACGGATGTCTGGGGGTGTGTGCCTGGTGGAAGCGTGCACTGACGGCTGGTGTTGTTTGTGCCCAGTGAAACCGTGCACTGACAGCTCGTGGTGTTTGTGCCCGTTGAAAGTCTGCACTGACGACTGATGGTGTCTGTGCCTGGTGAAAGTGTGCACTGATGGTGTGGTTGAGTGTGTGGTTGTGTGTGTGGTTCTATGTGTGTGGTTGTGTGTGTGGTTGTATGTATGGTTGTATATGTGGTTGTGTGTAGTTGTTGTGTGCGGTTGTGTGTGTCTGTGTGTGTGGTTGTGTGTGGTTGTGTGTGTGTGTGTTTGTGTATGTGGTTGTGGTTGTGTGTGTGGTTGTGTGCGTGGTTGAGTGGGGAGTGAGCCAGAAAGAACTAGCGGCTGGCAGTCTGGAGAGAGTTACAAAGATAAATACCATTAAATGTAGATATTCAAAGGAAAAATAAATTGTTAAAGGCAGACAGTGAAGCAAAGGCAGGGTTGAAACAGGGAGAAAGGCAGGTGGAAATGTTATGAGCAATTAAATAAAAGAGAAGATTAGAGAAATAAAATAAAGTGGGCACATTTTGGAGGTAACAAAACAGAGGTGTAGGAAAGAGCGTGAGAGAGAAAAAAAATAGCAGAGAGGTGAAGCAGGAGACTGGCCTATACATAGATCGAGGATGAAAAACAGGAGAGAATAAACTGAAAGGAAGAAACGAGAGTTGAGAGCAGAAAAAGACAGAAGTGAAGATAGTGGAGGAGAAAAGGAGGTAATAAAAGAGATGAGAAATGCAGAATAGACAGAATCAAGAATGCTATTCCTCTCTCTACCCCTCTTAGCCTTTCTGACTCCCCCCCTCTTAACCCTTGCTCTTTCATCCAGTTCCCACCAATCACCGCCAGCACTCTCGCTGAGCTTACCACTCGTGTTAAATCCGGATCTCCTAGGGACTGCTGCCCCCCCCCAAGTTCTTAGGGCAACTTTCTCTGCTCTGCCTTATTGTATTCTCCCCCTTCTGAATACCTCCCTCAGCTCCGGCTCGGTCCCCAGGGCCTTTAAGGAAGCCATATTGGTCCCCCTCTTAAAGAAGACAGGAGCCGACCCCGCCAATCCTGCCAACTATAGGCCAATTTCTCTTCTGCCTTATATCTCTAAACCTCTCGAGGCCTACGTCACCACCTGCCTCTCGGCATTCGTCGAGAGCTCCGGGTTCTTGGTACCTAACCAGGCAGGCTTCAGACCGGCGCATTCAACCGAAGCAGTCATTCTAAAAGTTTTGGACACCCTTCGGGAGAATGCCGATAGAGGGTCCCCTCAGGCGTTGGTCCTTTTGGACCTCTCGGCCGCCTTCGACACGGTGGATCATGACATCCTTCTCCACCGTGTCGGACAGGCAGGCATCAAGGGACCCGCCTGGGAATGGATCAAGTCCTTCCTCTCGGGCCGTGCCCAAACAGTCCATCTAGGCCCCTTTACCACCACCCAGGTCCCCACCACCTGTGGAGTCCCCCAGGGCTCCTCTTTGTCTCCATTACTGTTTAATTTATATCTGCGCCCACTTATCCATTCACTGAGCTCTTGGAATTGCACTGTCCTCAATTATGCTGACAACATGCAAATCATTTTCCCATTAGATTCCCAGGATGCTGTACCTAACTTTCAGGGAGCAATGCTGCATATCCAACAATGGATGATCTCCAACCAGCTCAAATTAAACCCTGAGAAGACGGAACTCCTCCTGCCTGGTACCAGCCCTCTACACTGGGGCTCTCACTTCTGGCCTAAGGCGCTCGGCATTCCACCTAAACCTTTGAATTCGGTAAAAAGCCTGGGCGTTACCATCGACACTGATCTCTCCCTTAAAACTCACGTTGGTACCACCATCTCTGCCAGCATGTTCCAGCTACGCAAAATTCGCAAGATTTCCCACTTATTCTCCCACGAATCCCTGGTGCAAATTGTCATCTCCCTTGTCCTTTCCCGCCTGGATTTTTCTAATTCAATCTACTGGGGGCTACCCAAGTTCCTCCTCAATCGTCTCCAGCTGGTGCAGAACCAGGCAGCTAGACTTATCTGCAAAACTCCCAAATGGCAATCCGCCAGGCCTCTCCTGGCCAAGCTGCACTGGTTGCCTATCGAACAGCGAGCTGCTTTTAAAATTGGCTGCCTGGTATACAAGGCCCGGCAGTCGAAGGGCCCTGCCTTTTTAGAATCCCTTCTGAACCCTCATTGTCCGGTTCGTAACCTCCGTTCTGCCCATCTTCATCTCCTCACCACGCCGACGGCCAAACTAAAAAAACTGGGCGGCTGTAGATTCAGCTATCTGGCACCTAAATTATGGAACTCCCTCCCTCTTCACATTAAAACTTCTGGTACCCTACTAAGCTTCCGAAAGAGCCTAAAAACATGGCTCTTCTCAAAACTCATGTAAACTATGACTCCCACCTCCAATCTCAATCACAGCGCCAGGAAACCTTTGGTGTCAGTGCGCTCTATAAATACAGCATAAGATAAGATAAGATAAGAAAAAGGTCGAATAGGGAGAGAGGAGCAAAATATTAGAAGAGGGAGCGACGGAGAGCACGTCTACAGTTAGTTTCAAATAGTACAGCTGTGAACTGTGACTGCTCAGCTGCCCATATCTTGCTTGAAAGTACATCGGAATAGACAAATGTTCTGGTGTTTCAAGATATAAAACACAAAAAGTTATGTTTTTATAAGAACCAAGTCCACTCTTCCAGGGCAGAGCAATGTCATTTGTGGATTCACCGTGAGTGGTGCTGGGCCTGGACAGACATTTGTTGGAGAGCTGTCCTGTGTTCCTGTGACCTGCCCTAAGCAAGCACATGCGCGCACCCATTCATCAAGAGAGCCAAAGAAAGGTGCAATTAAGTGGAAAATGAACCTGAAATATAGGATCATACACCAAAGTGTAACAAGATTTGTCACAGCGTGCAGGTTACATGCACAGTCCTCTCAGTGTGTTCATTGTCACCTTTATAATGGATTGTGAGGTAGCTTTCAGTGAGGCAGCAAAAGAAATCCGATTGCCCGAGCACGTGTTTTGTACTTTGCTTGAATTCATATAGCGCTTGGTTCCTTACCAAACTCATTGTGAGACTTAAAGCGCTCGGCCGACGGCAACCCCACTTGTCAGTGCAGAGCTGGTACCAGAGAAGCGCAAGAGGACCATCACTCGTCGTAAGCCTGGCAGGCTGCCTCTAAAACTTGGGAGGGTGGAAGTGAGGAAGTGGAGGTGAGGGTGTGTAGCCACTCCATGGGATAAAGTGTTGGCAAATGGAATCAGAGCGGCGCCTGGCTCACATAAACTGTACGCGATCCGCAGTGGGTAGACCTTTTAGATCTGCTTACTATAAATCTCGACTATCTTTCCTTTGGGATGGACAGGCGAGACCTAAAAAATAAAAGCTAAGTGCAATGTTAATCACGGATTTGAAATAAGAAGTGCACATAGATACGACAACAGGATTTCCCCAGGATAAATAGTCCATGTGATATCAGGCAAATACAGGGGTACCTTCCTTATAAGGCCCCTTATAGCAGCCAAGGATTTGGCAACAGATATGGCAACAACCGGGCGGCTATCCACCCTGAAAATGTCGAGGGTGCGGAATAATTACGTATGTCTAGCAGCATACATATAGTAGCTAGCCAGGTGCGGCAGGGGAGCCGTAAGCTGGACACAAGTGCTAGCGGATCGCTCTGCTCCGCCCGAGGAGTGTGCAGAGATTTGCCTACTCCACGGGAACGTGGCGAAGGCAAATCTCCGCACACTCCACAGCGGAGTGGAGATGACCAGCCCCCGCCTCCACCTCGCCTATTAAGAATGAATTAAAAATACATTAAAGGTGAAAGAAAAAAAGCGTACCTTGACTGCAGCGCCCAGGGGCGTCCTTGCGAGAAAGGCACATGCACGGGTGCGCACGCATGCGCAGATCACCCTGAGACGGCAAGGAAGAGGAGGAAAGCAGCCTGGGGTCGCCACAGTCAAGGTAAGTCTTTTTTCTTTTACCTTTAATTAATTTTTAATTAATTCTTATTAGGGGATTGGATGCGGGTGACGGAGCGGAGTGATATCAGGCAAATACAGGGGTACCTTCCTTATAAGGCCCCTTATAGCAGCCAAGGATTTGGCAACAGATATGGCAACAACCGGGCGGCTATCCACCCTGAAAATGTCGAGGGTGCGGAATAATTACGTATGTCTAGCAGCATACATATAGTAGCTAGCCAGGTGCGGCAGGGGAGCCGTAAGCTGGACACAAGTGCTAGCGGATCGCTCTGCTCCGCCCGAGGAGTGTGCAGAGATTTGCCTACTCCACGGGAACGTGGCGAAGGCAAATCTCCGCACACTCCACAGCGGAGTGGAGATGACCAGCCCCCGCCTCCACCTCGCCTATTAAGAATGAATTAAAAATACATTAAAGGTGAAAGAAAAAAAGCGTACCTTGACTGCAGCGCCCAGGGGCGTCCTTGCGAGAAAGGCACATGCACGGGTGCGCACGCATGCGCAGATCACCCTGAGACGGCAAGGAAGAGGAGGAAAGCAGCCTGGGGTCGCCACAGTCAAGGTAAGTCTTTTTTCTTTTACCTTTAATTAATTTTTAATTAATTCTTATTAGGGGATTGGATGCGGGTGACGGAGCGGAGTTCCACAGAATTTGTTCCTAAACTCCGTGGACCTCCACGTAGTCCCGCTCTGCCAGCTCCGCCCAGGGTTACTGGACACACAAAGAAACATGCGGAATGCTCTTGACTGTAGAGATCTAAGCGGGGCACGCCAAAGCTCCCCCAGCTGCCTAATTGGAAGTGAATACTCTCAGTGGGAGGGTACCCACTCGGACCTGTAAAGTAAAGCTTTCTGTCCAGCACAACAGACACCTGATCCCAGAAGAGCTCAAACCCACAAGTGGGCTTGAAATCAATCTAATCATTAGTAAGCTTAGAGGAGGCAGCTTTTCTGGATTTATTGCCCATTAGTGTTGCCCAGTAATGCTTTTACAGACAATCTTTGGACAGGAAATGAGTGGAATCTTGTTGATCCTACAACTCAGGCATCCCAAGTCAGTGTAACGCCTCCTTGATTCTCGTGAACCAGTGGACCTTAATGAAGTGGTCAGCCTTCATGACATCCTTAAGACAAATCACATAGTGGATAAGTTTAGGGGTGGTCCATAGGCATCTCCAATAAAATAGGGGGCTTAGAAGGAGTTTAACCGAACCCTATTTACTCCCAGGTCCATTAAAAGCAAACAGAGTGGAGTGCTAGGAGGAAGATAGTCAAGATTTCTAAAGAATTTATTTTCAGTTATGGTTAATTCTAAATGGTTGGAAAATCCCCATAGTTCCGCCCTGTATAGGGTGGAACCCAGTGCTTTGGCCTTGTAAAGCTGGCGTAATGGGTTGGGTGTATGAAGTTGAATACTCTTTGAGGTACACACCAGTGGTCTGCTTAAGTTTCAAGGCTGCCTTGTTGATGTGGGAGTCATACCCCCAGAAATTGTTACCCCAAGATAGGTAAAAGAATCAACCCACTCCAGGGGGACTCCCCCCTCCCCCCCAGGACTATACTCCCCTTGTACAATTTATGTGGATCAAACAACATCGCTTTGGTTTTAGAGGTGCTGATCTCCAAGCCAAGAGCAAGGCAAACTAGTTGAAGTGAGTCAAAAGTGTCTGAGCCCAACAAAGTGTTGTCTGCAAAGAGGAGAATCTGAGATATGATTTGTGCCAAGGAGGAAGCATCTGTATCAAAGTGGGACAGGAAGTGAACAATATCAATTATAAATAACAAGAATAATGTGGGGGCCACAACACAACTCTGGCAAACACCTTTGCGAACTGCTAACCTTTCAGTAAATTGACTTTGCGCCCCCCCACCTATTATGTGCATAATGGTCCTCATGCAAACAGATTAGTAATGATAGAATGTGAGGAGGTATAGCCAGATCAGCAAGGGATTTCCAAAGGGCAGACGGGGGATCAGGTCAAAAGCCAATTTTAGATTGACAAAGGCAATGTAAAGGTTGGACTGGCCAATCACAACGGTTCTCCCAATAGATTTTTAAAAATGGAAGATCTGGTCGCTGGTTGAGACCTTCCTGCGAATTTGTACTGAGGACATCTTGTTCCACAATCCAATCATGGATTTTTGGCAGCAGACAGAGGCAAAACCACTTTTTGGAGGCAGTCTATTGAGCTTATTGGTCTGCAATTGCTCAGTTGAGATCGGTCACCATTTTTATGGATGGGTAAAACCATTGCGCTCTTCCAAGAATCAGGAATGGGTGCCCCCTCTGACTGATGGCATTAGCAATGAATAAAATATAGCTGGACAATCCTCCATATCAAATAAGAATGTGTCAGCTGGAACACCATCTGGTACTGCGGCTTGGCCCCGCGAGACAGCGTTTAGGGGCTCGATGATATCAGTGATAGCAAACATGGGTATAACACGGGAGGGAGGCGGAAGGACTTCGGTTGTAGCCTGAGTTGGAGTGTTAGAGTCACGAGAATATAAAGTGTGAAAGCAATCAACCCATTCAGATGGAGCAACTTTATTTTATGGCTCCAATATGGCTGAAGAGCCACCACATGTGACTAATTTCTAGAATTTGGTAGAATCTGTGGCTGAACATACATCCAAAAGGGCCCTCCACCTCTGTTCATCCCAGTCCCATTTAGCATTGGCAATGGCCATCTTGTAGGTCTTCCTCTACAAGGGAATGTGGACAGATCCTTAGATGTGATGGCTGTAACTAGGGAATGATTGAGTTTGCGGCATTCTTTATTAAACCAGGATCGATTCTTATCAATAAGTTTCCCGTTGCGTGAAACAGGGATGGTGAAATTACCTAAAATGCGCTCAAAGGGGGCCTTATGAATATCCATCAATTGGCCTGGTGTGTCTAACTGGTCAATCTCAATTTGAGCCGGACTGTTTTAAGGTCCATATCTATGACAGATAATTTATTAGGAAGAGCAGCTACCTGATGTCATTTCAGGTAACGCTTGTCAGCAGTCAAGGTAATATCCCTGGTGTAAGAGGGCAGATCAAGATCTGAAGGGATGCTCTCACAAAAGGCATGGGTGGTCAAAGAGAGGGGTTGTGATTGCTTTCTGATCTTTCTAAAACAATCATATCGATTACAGATGACTACAGCCTTAAGTCGACTAATATATAATCAATTTGGCTTGTGTGATGTGACTTGTTGTAAGTGTGGACACCTTTTAAATCAGATTTATTTCTACCATTAAGGGCCCTGAGGCCATGTTCCACTGTACGTGCCTTTAATTGGAGAGCGTCTTTTGTCCATCTATTTATTGGTGGAATATCTAACAAAGGAATAGCCCAAGCATAATCTTCATACCTGGTTAAATAAACGTCATCATTGTTGAGTGGCTCGAATGTTATGTTAAAGTCGCTCGCTACGATGAAACAGTGTTGGTAAGAGCGCTGTTCAAGAAAGTTTTCAAGAACCTGTAGCATTTGCGAAACCATACTGTCCCTGACCCCTCCTACATAGACATTGAAGATGGTCATTCCGTGGTTATTTTTAGTGTTCAACAAGATACCCAAGATGTCAGGAGAATTCATGTTAAGTTGATGTATTCAACAGTTTAGTGAGGCTCTAACCCAGATGACTAGACCCCCTCTGGTTAGGAATTGCAAAAATGAAAAAACTAAGATAATCCTACCTGTGGATTGAATCTAGTGGCCAGGTTTCTTGTACTAGACATTCATCAAAATTGCCCATAAATTGGTTCCAGTCTAGAAGGGTTACTTTGGATCTATGTTCTGTCACATTCCTGGAGATAAAGAGCAGCTCGCTGGGCTTAGAAGATGGAGGTCCCTTGTGTATAACACCATCACGGCTGGACTGGGAACCGAAAACGGCCCTGGCAAACACCTCGGCCGGCCCCTGGGTGTGCTAGTTTAGAGCACCACTCCCATCTCACTGCTGCAGTTTACAATGGGCCGATATTGCAGCTATGTTGCAAAACCACCCCCGGTAACAAAAACGGCCTCCCTGGGGTCCAAAATGGGTCCCCACTAGGGGTGGACGTAGTTCGCGAAGTAGCGCTACGCGAAGCTACGCGAAGCTACGCGAAGTGCACTTCGCACTACGTGAACTTCACGTAGCACTACGCGAGCTGCGTAGTAGCATGTTCGCACTGTGCAAGATGCATTTTCAATGATTGCACAGTGCGAACAAGCATCCGGCACTGTGCAATCATTGAAAATGGCATCTTGCACTATGCGAGCTGTATTTTTCTACTGCTCGAGTAGATTATTACTCGAGCGGCAGCTTTCTCAACGCAAACTGGTAGTATCTCATTGAGAGCGGTCGCGAGCATGCGCAACAACTCACAATGAGAAACCTGACCTCCCCACGTTGAGAATCTCGCTGGGATGTCATTTTGCTTGCTCGAGGTCGCGAACGTGAAGTTGAGGACCAGGACCAAGCAAAAAATGACCGCTGCACTACGCGCGTTCGCACTGTGCTACGTGCAGCTCGCGTAGTGCGAAGTTGCGCAAACTTCGCAAACTCCGCGAGCGTAGCGTAGTGCTTCGCCCAGGGTTATTCCCCACCCTGGCGGTCCACTGGGTAAATGCCCAGTGACTACTCCGGCCAGTCTGGCACTGAGCACCATTCTCAGACAACTCAACTGAGATGACACTAGGGACGTAATTGTTAGGACCACTAGAGGAATATTCACAAGCAAGCTATGGATTAAAGTTAGTATTAGACATGATCAACACCTCGGAGGAACAGGAATGAGTTGGATAGTCAGACCCCCTAGCATCCATTGGACAGCCAGGCAGAGCAGAATTGAATATAAGCAATATTGATGGGTCAGAAGGTTGAACAGCCACCCCCTGAGTCAGTCATTATCACTAAGATGTGAGATGGAATTGAAAGACACCCTCTGGGATCTCTCACCAGGGAACTGTACTGTCCTGGGATACCTAAATAGAATACTGGAATGACTAGGGGGGCTTGTCCTAACAGCAAGGGCCACCAAATTCTCAACCATAGCTTTTTAAATGAGAATTAGATATATCGCGCCAAAGTTGGAATCAGGGATGACTATCGTTTTGGCACTGATAATGTCATCTCGGATAAGTGAATGACAACGCCTAACGTAACATATCCTGTGTGTCATTGTTCTTTATATATTTTTTCTTTTCATGTCCAATTTAATGATTCAGCTTAGGACAGGGGCCTCCAAACCTTTCAGTAATAATAGCTACTTATGTTCAATGAAGGTCATCCTGAGCTAATAATAGTACGAGTGTTATAATAGTGACCATATCAGACAAGATTACATTAGTGGTTTCCATATGCAAGATGACTAACAGTGATCTGATCAGTGCATCAGTCAGGATTGCCGGCAATAATGTTAATAGGCCTTCATCAGTTCGGCATGCCTCTACATCAGAGGTCTTCAAACTGTGTAGTGTGCCTCCCAGAGGGGCGTAAATGCCTCTGCAAGTACCTGTATATGAAGATGGCCTGGAAGTGCAGCGATGTTTATTTGCTGCATTTCCAGGCTGTCTTCATTTACTCTGAAACCCTTGAAGTGAGATCAGAGTGCTGTGGGGCCGTATGTCAGGGAGTGTGGTGCTGCCGGCTTGGCTGGGCAGTGTCTGGAGTCTTATCTCTGGCACACCCGAGTTTTTCACAGGTCTTTAAAGACCATTTGTATATTTACATACCGTTGTATGCCTCTGTTATTTTTCTGGTTCCAGAACCCCCTATTCCTTACATTTGTATTTTACATTTACTAGTGTGAGCATGCATTTCATGAAAAGGAATATAAAGTAGGGTTGCCAAAAGATAAATGCCAGCCATATGTTGTTTAAATAACCTGCAAACATCTCGTCTTGACACTAAATAGGGTTAAAAATAAAAAGTATGTATTCATTTGTAATGTGACTTTTCTGTCTTTATTCCCTTTAATTATCAGTCGGGAATCATTCAGGCCACGCCAGGAACACAATTAAAAGTGCTTTCTATTTATTTGTGCTGTTTGAAGTGTGCACCTGTTTATTTTTCTACTGTCTGCGACATCAAAATAATGAGCTGGCAACCCTAATCATAAGACTGGAAGTTTGCTGCAGAATCAGCACATCATTTGTTTCCTCCACCCTCGATCCCTGAATAATGCCATAAAAGCAATAGTTTAACTTATATCTGAAACCCTATGCCGCCATCAATAACATGCTGCGTTACTTCAAGTGTCTGGGAATGCACCCTGCATTCAGACAACTCACTCCTCATTCTTGCCCTTTACTTTCACGTTACCCCTGCACTCACAGCGATCACAATGCACTCACAGTGATCAACATGCACTCACATAATTTACCCGCTCCCCCTGCACTCACAGTGAAAACCCTGCACTCACAATGCACTTGTGCTGTTCACCCTGTATTTCACCCTGCAGTCACACGAGCACACTACTCACATTTCACTCATGTGATACTTCACTCACCTGTCCCCCTCACTGCTCAATCTGCAATCTCACTCAAACAAGCCCATCACCAACCATGCATTCATTCGTCCCACTCTGCACTTATATCCACACCCAAAATCATATGGTCACCTCACTCACCCTGCAGTCACTCCTTTTACCCTACTCTTTCACTGTCGCATCGCTCACCGTGCACTCACATAGGCACTCCTAACACCCACACAGCGCAGAGGGTTAATGTGCGTACTACAAAGAACGGGTGCCATGTGGATCACAGAACTGAGTGTGAGTAAACTATGAGTAGTGCTATTAAAAAATGAAATGTTTGTCTGAAAGGGGCTATACAGAGATGAGGTGCATTGCTGGTGAGTAGTAGTGAGGGAATTCATGGAGGCGAAAATGGGGGAGGGGCGCCAAAAAAGACTGTTACACCTTGTGCGGCCAGTGCTAGGGCCAGCCCTGGCTGGGAGTGTTAGCCCCCCGAAGTTCGGGTCTAGTTGCGACCCTGGTGTGCTGGCAGGGTCAAAGTGGTTGCTAAAAATAAAATGAAAAGGCTACGCGTTATGTGTTTTCACAGTTTTGCAGGTGTGTATAAAATAATGCAATAACAACTTAATTGGATAATAAATGCAAGTTAAACTAACTGGTGATAACTGCACTCTTTTAGGATATGAAACCTCAGTTTGTGACTACCATCACTGCAGATCCCTGTGTGTGTTAAAGCTAAGCAACACATAATTGAACCCTAGTTGGTGCAGAGGAATAGTGACCTTTGTACTTATAGTCAGGGTCACTGGAATTATGCAATTGTGCGGTTTGGGCATTTTGTTCATAGTTATGGATTTCCTGCATTTGCCACATAATCCATTGTCTGCTACATAAATTGCAGATTTAAAAAAAACTTGTTTTGAGCTCAAATGGTTCAAAAGTTACTAAAAGTGCAGCAACACATTACCTCACAGTGGAAGGCCTTTTCTAAAGGTTGACTGATCTCCTTTCTGTTGCTTATTGCTATATGTGGGTTTTAATGTGGTACTTATGAGGGCCAATAAAACCCAGGGCAGTGTTAAAAAATGTACAAATTGCAAAATAATGCAGTAATGCTAATGAGGAAATATGCAGCATTATGCAGCATAATTCGCCTTTACTTGCTGCAGAATTTAGTCAACCCTGCTGCATAATTTGGCCTTCTCCTCCGCAATAATTCCAGTGGCCCCCTGTTTATAGTGCTATCAGGTCTCAGCCTGTGGCAGAAAGCACTTTGAATATGTAAGTCATTATTTTAAAAAAATATTTACATACTCTAAGCTAGGTTGCTGCATATGTATCCAATAAAGACATTTTTGTGTCTATTCCAGATCTCGGCTGATAACACCCTTACATTACATCTCAAAAAGAATAAATCTTTGCCACCATGAAGCCTTAAGCATAGCCACTGGAATTATTCAGCAGAAGAGGACCTCATTATGCGACATGTTTGACTAAATTATGCAGCATGAAAAGGTAAATTATGCGGCACAATGCGCCACATTTTGTGGTTAGCATTACTTCATTATTTTGTCATTTTAACACAACGTAACGCTGTCATGGCAAATATTTCACCTAATTATTGCCAGTTTAACACCCAAACACAGCAGTAAGCAACTATGGGATTACCAGTGAATCTTTGCAAAGGGCCTTCCAATTCTCCAGAACACTTTGTCATGCTTAAATAACTTTTGTTCCGTTTGAGCTAGAATCATGTTTCTTTAGTTCAAATCTGCAGATTAGGGAGCAAATACAGTAAAACTATAATTATGTGGAAAACAGTGCTGATGCAGAAACACGTAATTCCAGTGGCCCTGGCTTTAAGTGACACAATCAATTAATAGCTGGTAAGAAGGCTGTTTTTTTAAAACTATCTACACTACCACCACACCCTTCGCTTTCAGGCAGAGGCACCTCAAAGTCAGTATTAACCATTCAGGGGCAGTTTTTTTGTGAAAGCTGAGTCAATTGGGTGGCAGGCAGAAGGCAAGCAGGGTTGCATTCAAATGCAGAGCTCAAATCCTCTCGATCCCTGGGGCCTCTCAGTAATGCAGTAAGCAGATGCATCAGGACTGCGGCCCAGGAATTTGAGGGTATGACTGTCTACCTTTAAAAAAGGGGCATTGGAGCTTATTTTCCTTTCAATCATTAGGACCGAGGTGATGATCCATCATGGTGAGGAAAAGGTAAAAGATGCAGAGGAGATGGCCTGCTACTCAGGACTGCGGTTATCATTAGTGCAGCAGGTATAGTTGCTTTGGGGTCAAAACGTATGAGAGGCTCACAACACCCCAACTATGGGGAGCAGTTTTGTTTGGGATAATGTCTGTTTTTGCATGATGCATTTGCTGTCTTATAAGTCTCATATTTAGTTTGTAAGCTATAGAAAAAGTATTCTTGAAAAACGTCTCATGAGCCCAGCTCCTTGCACGAGCCATGTCCCTCCCGCGCCCCCAATCCTTGCCATAATGTTTTAAAGGGGGGCCTGACCTCAAAACATTTTGCTTACATGGGGCTCAGAGTGAAAATGTTTGAAGACCTCTGCTCTACATGGATAAAACATAACAGCCATAGATGCAATGCAGCTGGCACCAAGGTATTAATATTAGTACTACGTCTCCCCATTGCCACCTGATTTATCACTGAAATATCAGCTTTAAATATGTTTGCAAAATTATGAGGTTTAAAAATACAAGTATTTTTGTGTTGAATAGACACTTTAAAATTCTGGTCAACACGACTAATTCAACTAACCAAAAGTGTCTAATTTAGTAGGTTGGGCTGCACACAGGAGAGCTACTTACAGGTGGTTGGAGAGCTGCCAGTAGCTCACGAGCTACTCATTGGAGAAGCCTGGCTTAGGAACACCGATCATCATGATGGAATCAGCACTGCCAGGTCTAGCTTTGAGTCTAAGCGCCTAAGCTTTGAGAACTCGAGGTATTGGAAGTTACCCCGTTGTAGTTAAGCGGCCACAAAGGCACATGACTGGGAATTTGCTGATCATGATTAGCAGTGGGAACATCATCGAATATGGGATCGGCACCCTTATTCACAGGAGTCACCATCTGGTTACAGCAGCAGATGGTCTGGAGATGGTTCCGGGTAGATCAATTACCCAATAAATGCATGCTTGTTGCTAAGAGCAAGAAGCTGTTTCAAAGAATTGGTCAGTGATGTAATCATGGATTTTAGACCCCCCACCTCAGTTTTCAAATCTAAGATAAAAGCAAGGAGGGGGGTGGTGAATAACCTTTAACAGTTTTAAACACGTTTATTGTTACTAGATATACATAATGTTGTGACAAACGTAAACGTTAGCAAAATTATATAATTCACAGATATGGATGTAAATTGTTATCAGAAAAGTTAATAAAATATATTTATTTTTAAAACAAGTATTGGCCATCCAAAAAAAACAAATCTAAGCTAGAAGCTGTGTAAGAGGTCTGGTCAGGGGAGATGGGAACAGAAACATCAGGTGCTGTGGAAGAACGCACCAAAATATTAGCAGCATCCTGGTCGTTTGTCATCTTGGCCAATGGGGCAAAGCGTTTACTGCAAGGTAAAGCATCCTCAAGTGTTGATTGTAGTCGCTGACCAGAATCGGGGTGTACTAGTGCGGTTGTTAACAGTGATTGTGCTTTAGCCACAGTATGTTGCTCCTGGGCCTGAAGAGTATGTTCCTTAAACATCCCCTGGATTTGCTTTTGCTTGTTTGTGCTGCATGGGGGGGGATAAATGGGGTGAGGAAGCAAGGCAGCGGGGGCTGGAGCGAGTATCTCCCACATTCAACCAACAGATTCTCATAGCGGTCAAGCACACAATTGCCTCCAGCATGTTTTTGCACATTTTTTTTTTACCAACCCCCTTACCCATCCCCTTTAGTGGCATTCCTTTTCCCCATTTGTAAATGACACGGGCGTATACCAGAGCTGCAAGCAGAGCTATGAAATGGTGGATTACAACATTTTCAGTGAGGTAGACTAGAACAATCAGGGCAACAAGCTTACTTATCAGATCAATGCAAACTGACCCAGTCATACAGCTTAAGATGCTTAGATTTAACAAGGGGTTGAAAACTACAGTACATTTTGGGCGGAAAATAGACATTAGGTGAGGGTCCAGCATTGGGATGTGGGACTTGGAGTCCCCAGTGGTGGTGGCAATCAGCTGCGGTGGCTCCCCCGTTAGGCAGATGAGTCGACGTGTGGGTTCAGTTATGAAGCCCCCACTTAGCAGGGCTTCAGGAAGGTCTGTGTACCACCCCCAACAAGCACAAATGGTCCCTAAGTGAACAACAATGCTCCCTCCTCTTGTGAATCTGGACTAGGCCTGGGCGGTGAACTTCACTCCGTTCGCGGAGTTTGCGGGGTTTTCTGCACTCCGCGGAGCTCGCAGAGTGCAGAAAACTCCGCTTTCGATGTGCAGCGGAGTTTTTTCCCCGCTTGCGATTGCGAAAAGTAAGTTCACAAACAGTAAGTTTGCGAGCGTGAACTGCCGCTCGGGAACAATTTTTACCCGAGCAGCAGAAATACCAGCACAAACTGCAGATCGCACTGCACTCCGCCACTCGTGGAACTTACTGAGTTTTTTTGTAACTTCAAGGAGGTCCACGTAGCAAAACTCAGCAAACTACGCCCAACATGTCCCCCTTAGCTTAGAGAGTTTTGTGTAACACGATTCAAGGCTCAGACGCAGACACCCTAGTTCAGTAATGTTTGAGCTCAGTTGAATCCAGTTTCCTTGGACACAGTCTCACCACAACACAGCCTCCATGTCATTTCGACACAAGCGTCTCCAATCTCTCCCACTTCTGGGATGAGACGTGGTGGTTGCAGAAGAGGCAGTTGATCTTGGTAAGCTGTTAACAGGATGGGTAGTTCTTCGACAAATGCAGATACTGGTGGTGGGGGTCACAGGGCAGGCACTGGACCCACTTCTGGGTCACTTGAGCAGGAGATGGGTAGCCATTTACACAGGGGCACAGCGGCATGCTAGCAGTCACAGTGAGCACTTTGTAAACGCAGCAGTGGCGGCGGTCACAGGCACAAGTCTTAGCTTTGATGGCAAGGATATCCATGGTCACAGTTGTTTCACTTTACCAGCAAGGACACCCCCAATCGTTCTTATTGCACTGCTGCGAGGTTAGTGGCCAATCGACAATTTACATTTGCCACCTCAATTCTGGAGAGACTGTGCCCATACTATTGGGCTCACCAATCAGTCTTTGCCGTCTCCATTCTCCTGGCTAGACCCTCAGCACTTGGCCTGGCTGTTACTCCAACACCTCCTGCAGGGTTGGCAGGAGATTTCCCCCTCTCAGTAGGCCGGCTTGATTCCAGGCACTTAAGGTCAGAGATACAGCTCTTCCAGCAAGGAAAGAGTCCAGGGAATAACCCCTGTCATCTGGGAAGTTGACTGTAAGACAGATGCCAGGTCTGAGGTAAATATAAAAAGTTTGCAAAGAAAGGAATGGTTTAATAAAAATTCCATTCAAACAGAAAAGACAGTGGTCTGTTTGTTGCTCAAAAATAATAAGAGCATAATGTCAAACGGAGCCAGGTTCCTCTTTTTGTATTAAATTTAGTAAACCCCTACCTGGTTCTGGTCCTTTGGGCCTATCCCCCCCCCCCCGCTCCAGTTTTTGTAGCTCTGGGTGCACAGCAGTCATCAGCGTATGCTGCAGAGCAGAGTGATGCTCCCTGTAGTATGCTAGTCTCCATCCAGGAGTAACCACATCAGAGGCACAAAGAGGTGTGAGCTTTCTATACCAGGGGGTATCAACAGCCACACCATGCAGTGATCAGGGGAAATACAAAAGGCTGGCTCACCTAGAAGATCCTTTCAGAAGAGACTTCAGCCTCACCCTTCACCGCCACCACCTTCCAAGTGGCAGTGCTACAGGTAGACTAATCAGCAGCTCCTCTCAGCAAACGGGCTTCAGTGACTTTCTGAAGGTGTCTTGTCTCCTCTGTCCTCACTTTGTTGTCTTCGTCTCTTCCCTCCAGCTTTAGGAATGTCAGCAAAACACTTCCACTGTCTGGGCAAACAATCTCACCCCCATCTTGTGCACAGGAGCAGATTTGGGGCTTCCAAAATGGAATCCAGGGTCATCCATTACACGGGCACACTTGTGTACATATTGCATGTACCATACAAGACACAACATAAACACACGCAGCATATATTTGGAATGTTAGCACAAGGGTTACTCCAGTGACATATAAAAAGGCCTGATCATGACTATGTATACACAAAACATGGTATGCTGCGCCATCGATCTACATGCTTAACCCGTGTCAGGCTGGTAGTACAATATCAGGAAAATGAGGGCATACTTGACATGTCCCTCAAGGTAAATAAACAAAAGAAGAGTGTCTGGGAGAGAAAGAAGAACTAAGCTTGGAGCTCAAAAACAACCACACTGGGATGTTTAGGAAGGCCCTCACTCACCACCTAGTGATGACATGCTTCATCATCGGGCCCCACCAAAGAGACCGAGTGTCTCTTTGGTGTGCTGCAACGCCAGGATTACTGCGGAGCTGGATGGTGAATATAGGGCGTGTTGAGTGAAAATGAAAAATTAGTGAGTGATGAGGGTATTTATTAAAAATTGTCAGTAGTGTATCTGAAGCAATTTTAATAATGATCACTAAAGACAGACAATATAAAAAGTATTTAAGGATCCAGTCCACTTTTAATTGAATGGTGGGATCCTAGAGAGTAGTCAACATGTTTCTTGCCATCGAAACGGTGTTAATTTACCCGGCAATTCTTCAGGACTGGGTGTAAAAAACCCTGGCGGTATGGGCACTCTAAGGCCCACCCTTACCTAGGGACGTGAAATGTGAAAATTATCAAAAATGTGAAAAAAGTGCAAAAAAATTAGGAATAATGGGTTAATTCCTAATTACTCCTGGTTTAGGAGGCTTCAACTGATCGTTTCTGCACTTTTAGGGTGTTAAGAATAAACACCATGGGTCTCAGGAGGGGGGTGGGAGCGTATTCGGCACACCGCCCTCGACGCTCGGCACCCGTAGTGTACCTACGTCGCCCTCGTACCGGACCCCGATGGTCAACAGGTGACAGGATAGGTCCACAACCTCATCACGTCAAGGGACAGCATAGGCCTCTATGCGCTACATTACCACAAGGCTAGGGCCAAAATTAAATAATCTCTGGATTACCAGCTACTCACAGTCAAGTTTTCAGGATAGGGCATCATGACTTGTACCTCACAGGGAATATTCCCACCCCAATAGCATGTTCAGGCAATATTATGTTTTCCTAAATTAATATGGCTTCCCTTATGGTCTTTCCACTCTGCAGGTGTAAATCTGATGTTTTGTGGATACTAAACAAGTGCCCATGTGTGGCTCAGTGTATAGTCACTGGTATAAACATACATTATTTCCATGCACACATGCGGTAATAGCTGCTCTTCAGCCTGTAAATGGTAAACAATGAGGATGTTTTATGTTATTTCCTTCTTAAGAAGGTCGTGAAGAAAGCTGGCTGAAGCGATACCTGAGGACTTCCTTGCTTCAAGGAGACCTGCCCTTTGACCTGGGGAGGTGAGCTGCAGCTTGGAGAGTGGACAGCAGCCGAGAGGCCAGAACACAAGAAAGGAAATCTGAATAGAGAGAGCTGCTGAGTGGCCTGTACACCTGACAAGGGGCCTGTAAGTCACAAGCAACAGCCCCTCTAGAAGAGGTCAAATCTTCTTCCTGGCAGCAAACGGAGCACACCAGCCAGCGAACGCTCACCTGCTGGACGCCACCTCGCTCCTGGGGCCCTGACGCTGTGGTCTCGCCGCTTCACTCCATCACGGCGGCTGGAGACTACAGCTCCCAGAGGGCTTAGCGTCCACTTCCGCCCACTTCCTGTACCAGCGCGCCCGGAGGCGCTATTAAACCAGGGCTCTCCCCTGGAGACACGGGGGTCAAATCTTCTTCCTGGCAGCAAACGGAGCACACCAGCCAGCGAACGCTCACCTGCTGGACGCCACCTCGCTCCTGGGGCCCTGACGCTGTGGTCTCGCCGCTTCACTCCATCACGGCGGCTGGAGACTACAGCTCCCAGAGGGCTTAGCGTCCACTTCCGCCCACTTCCTGTACCAGCGCGCCCGGAGGCGCTATTAAACCAGGACTCTCCCTCCGCGTCGCGGACGCGCGCGGACGGTGCCGGGCGGAGCCCGGGCAGTGGGCGGGCCGTCTGTGGCCGTCCGGGGACGACGAGGGACGGGACGGGCCACCCCCCTTGGCTCCAACGCTTTCGTCTGAGAACTCTGCCAGGTACCGTACTGCTTGTTTGCGCAGGGAAGTTGTATAGGGTATTGAAGCCCTCTGAAAGACATTAGTCCTACCCTTTGACCTCACGAAAGAGGAGTGGAAGGAATCCACGCAGCATAGATTTGTCGCGAATAGGCAGGAATCTTCAGGGGAAACATGTCTACCCATCCTAACACCCGATCGGCTGGGAATAAATCAAATAAAAAACCCACCCCGAAACCACCCAGGGGGGAAACAACAAAGGAGGGAGCCCTTGTAAAAGGGAACAAACCAACGGCAATTGACTTAATGCTAAAGAAAGTGACAGGTGAAATTGAACGCATGGAACGGAGTTTATCCTCCTCGCCGAACCTTAATGCCATTACTCAAACACCCTCTAGAGAAGTCCTAATAATAGATAGCCCAAATACTCAGGGCAGTGTATCTCAAATAATTAATGATACAGAGGACATCCCCTGTGCACAAACATCAGGTCCAGAAACCTCTGAGCTTAATGATATAACCCTTAGGAAAAAAAGGAAGCGACTGGGGAGAAATAAGGGACACCAGAGACAGAGGAAAGTACCAGTAAGAGACAATTCTTCAACATGCACCCAAGAGCACACAATAGCAGTAAATGTCTCGCAAGTAGAACCTATACCACCAGGGTGGATTGACATGGTAGTTATGGATCTGAAAAAACAACTAGAATCATTCATCACAGCACAACTAAAGCCCATTATAAGTAAGGTGGATAAAATAATGTGTGAGCACGCCAAACAAGCTAAGGTTCTAGAACACACACTTACTAAAACTCCCCCCGACCCACCCCAATTAATTGAGGAAGTCACAAATGATAAGGCACACCCAAAGAGAGCGCAAAATAACAATTGTGTTAGTCACTCCCAGCAAGAAATAGTCCAGATTCACGAGGCCCCCAAAACTGATCAAAACCCCAAAGGGGGTATTAATGATAACGCAAGAGGGAGACAAAACCAAGGGGCAAATAATACACAAAGAGAGAAACCCACCCCACAACCTTTAATGCAATGGAGACAAGACGATCACACCCAGAGGGAAGGGAATTATAATCACTGTCACACAGACCCTGACCCCTTTTATAACAACAATGCTCCACACATAGATCTCCCCCCCGAGGAATGCCCTTTTGTAGTTATCTTTACAGGGGTCCCGGAAATTAGACCAAATGAGCGAGAAAGCCATTACCAACTGCTGCCCAAAATCTCCAAGTGGCTGAATATCCATAGGCCCTTAAATAATGGGGAGAGAGGAGAGATAGCAAGTGTAAGAAGGGCAAGCTGGATTGGAGGTAGAAATAAAGACATCAGAGGTGACTGCATAGTTGCACACTTCACGGATACAAGTTTGGTTGAGTATATCTTGAAGAATCCCAATAGGAACCAAACCAGTACCATTTGTGCACTCCCACTTGGGTATTTTTACCCTAGGTTTAGGAATAATAATCGCGGGGGTGACGAAGGAGGGTGGACGCGGGTTAGAGCACAACGCCCACACAGACCGAGACTAGCAAGCCGCCCTGAACAGCCCTACCCCCCCCCCGAGATTACGCACAATGGTCAAATAGATTTGCCCCATTCCAATCACTAGAAGATATTGATTGACTCACACCCCCAGAAAATACTAGCGACATAGGCCTGGCTACCAGTGGCTGTTCTGGCCCAGAAACACGGGGTGTACGTGGGACTGGGGAGAGCACCCAAACTGAGAGCCCAGACTTACCGCGGAGGCAGGGGGGAATCAAATTGTCTAAAATAGATTCTCCAATAGTTGGGGAGGACATATTAACTCTAACACCCAAAATAAAAGGCAAGGACAAGATGGAGGGTCTGACCATCCTTTCTTGGAACATCGCAGGGCTAGAAGCCAAACTCAAAAGCAAGGAATGGTTAGAATTCATAAAGTGTTTCCATGTCATAGCACTCCAAGAAACTTGGGCTAAGGACTCAGGCCCATGCCAATTGGAGGGCTATAAGTGCTTTTTTAAACCCGCCCAAGGATCAAACTCCGGTAGAGCAAAAGGAGGCCTAGTAGTCTATGTAGACTTAGATCTGAAAGGTAACTGGTCATACCCAGATTGTCTCTCAGACAATATACAAACAGTCAGACTTCTTCATAAGGGGGAGAGTCTACTGTTGGTAAACTTCTATAACTCCGGACCAGTGGAAGGGAACTTCCCAATACTAGCGGAGCTGGAAAGCAGACTAAGTGAGGAACTAGAGCAAAGGACAACAGGGCCAGAACCAATTGTTCTGTTAATGGGGGATTTTAATTGTCATTTATGCCCCAAATTACTCCCCCCGACCCCTGATTGGTCAGCTTGTCCATTAGAAAAGGGTCCCCACTTTACTCATTGTAAAGAGGGAACAACCTTGATGAAGTTAATAGAAAATTTTGCCCTCACTCACGTCATGGATTTAGCGCCGCTCAAGGTAGGCGATTCCCTAATACCGACATTCAAGGGTAAAGGCGGGGGGTCCATAATAGATTATATAATGATCTCAGCTAGTGCAAGAGATCAGATTTTAAACACAAGAACAGAGTGGAGTCCCTTCAGTGACCATAATCCCATTATAATAGAAATAAAAGGGAATGATTTAACTAAAAAAGATCCAGGGTTGATTCACCAATCAGAAATTCAACCTATTGCCCAAGGGAGACGCTTAAGGTGGACAGTAATCAATCCCCAGGAATTTTATGTCAAACTAGTGGATGAAGGGAAAGCCCATATAGAGACCTGTTTAGAACATACAACAGAGGACAAAGGAGTAGTAGAGGCATTTGAGAACCTGACCAAAATAATTGAGAGACTCCTGACAACCAAGAAACCAGCAATGCAGCTATCCACGCCAAGATGGTTTGACTCTATCTGCTCTAAAGCGCTAAGAGATTTAAAACTGAGCCTGAAAAAAACCCCAAGAGACAAGGTTGAAATCACTCGCTGCAGAAAAAACTATAAAACCCAGGTAAAGATCAGGAAAGGGGCTCTTCAAAAAGAAGTTTGGGCAGGCCTAAGGGAGGCGGGCGAGAACAAAGACTATGCCCAGTTCTGGAAAATCATAAACAGACCATGCTTTCGTGATTCAAACTCCCCAGTCATCAGTTCTAACATCTTACCAGAACAGTGAATTGCGCACTTTAAATCCCTGTACAATCAACAGGAGATAGACACTGGTGATGGAATATGGAGGGGACCAAGGGCAGACAAACTAGAACTATCCTTGGATGAAGTACTCAAAGCAATCTTGGGTCTAACGCGAAATAAAGCGCCGGGTCCGGACGGGACCCCCTCCTGATCTTTTCCTGAGTAACACTGACCTATGGGCCCCAATGGTAACAAGGGTATTGAATGCAGCAATCAAAACGGGACTGCCGAGATCATGGTCCACTGCGGTGATTGTCCCGATTTACAAAAAAGGCTGTAGGGACAGCCCGCAGTGTTACCGTCCAATCTCGCTCATTGACGTTTCCGCCAAGGTACTAGGGAGGGCACTTCTCAACCGTCTACTAGATTGGACTGACACCAATAACACCCTGGTGGACACCCAGTATGGGTTCAGAACAGGCAAGTCAACCACCGACCAATGCCTCAACCTATACTTGCTCTCCGCTAAGTACACCAAGGCATCGGATGGCACCATTTACATGGGGTTTATGGACTTAGCAGCCGCTTTCGATAATGTTAACCGAGCCAAACTCTGGACACTCATGTCAAACCTAGGCATTGACCCGGATCTCATTAACATCTTAAGGGAGCTACACTGGAACACCACGGCCAAGGTCCGCTACAGTGCGGGGGGGGGGAGTACTGATCCCTTCCTGTGCTCGGGCGGGGTGAGGCAGGGGTGTATCCTGGCGCCATTCCTGTTCTCCCTCTATATAAATGGCCTGGAGAATGACCTCATAGCATTGGGAACCGACTGCCCTAAGGTAGGCACGCGTCATCTGCCAGTACTTTTGTACGCCGATGACGCGGTTCTCCTAGCCCGAACGGCGGTTGGTCTGCAACTGTTAATCAAGGGTTTCTCGGATTTCATGAGGAAATTGGACCTCTCTGTCAATATGACAAAATCATTTGTCATGATAGTGGGGAAGAAACCTCAAAAGAAATTTGTATTCAAACTGGGGAATCATGTCCTGGACACTGTTAAAACATTCCCATATCTGGGCCTTTTATTTGACGAGAAGTTAAACTTCGCCCCTTTGATCGAGGAGAGGGCGAGGAGACTAGTCTCAGCTAATGGGGCCATACTGAACTTTGCACGTCGAATGGGTCGTTGGTCCCCAGAACAAGTGATGACTTTGTACAGATCAGTGAGTATCTCAAAGACCACTTACGGAGCAGAAGTGTGGGGCTGCAGAGATGCAAAATTAATTCAAAGTGAGGAAGATAAATTTCTAAAAAAACTACTAAAACTCCCGCTGAGCACCACTGCAGCAATTACTCACGAGGAGCTGGGAACCACATATATTGCTGATATTATTAGACTGAGACCTATAATGGCCTGGCTCAAAATATGGACAAATCCTAAGGCAGAATTATCCAGACAGATCATCCAGGATTGCTTGCTGAAAGAGAAACACCTTCAAATCCCATGGCTGAAATACGTCAAAGATACTCTGGGGGATATTGATGAACAAATGCTATTCTTGGACCCTACCAGGGTGGATATATACGCTAGACACTCTGTACAAAGCCTATTGTTGGATAAATTTAATGGCATGAGGAGGGAGTTGGATTTAACTAAATCCTCGGCAGTTGCCCACTCCCTGGTCTCTAATCAAGTTGGCATGGAACCGTACCTCTTTTTAATGTACAGTCAGCACGAGAGGTTTTTAATGACTCGTTTTAGGCTCAACTTGTTGCACCATATTTTAGCTTATCCATCAGGTTTTACACAAACAATTGAGCAGAAGGGTGCCTGCGGCTGCGACAATAGGTCTCCGCAGGATACCCTTCACTTCGTTTTATTGTGTCCTTTTTATAAAACACCGCGCCAAAGATTTCTGGTGGGCGCCTTGAAGGACTCAAATATTATCCATGCTAAAGCTGCCTTATTGTTCCTGCAAAGAGCCACTGAAACGCGAACCCTATTTGCTGTTATAAGTTTCCTTAAAACTGTTTTTAAACTGAGAAACACAAGGGGATGATGAATTGGTGGGTTAGGGAGGTATCTGAAATGTTATAGGGGGTCCCGTATCACATTTGCTCACAGGTTTGTATCTGTCACAAACAAAATCCTTCCTTTTTTCTTTTTTAACCGGATGTCTTTTTCTCTGTCTTCTTTTTAACAATTGTCATGTTGATCAGAATGTGCCTTCTTGTGATTATGTATTATGATGATTATGTATTTTCATGATGGTTTTTAACCTTCGAAACAAATAAATGATTTGGATTTGGATTTGGAGTTCAGAGCAGAAAGGTTCCTTCAACCGCAATACCTGAAGTGGTAGTATCTAAAGACATCTTGGTTCCTTCGCAACACACTAAAAAGGCCTTCACACCCCTGAACCTGGCGGTCTGCAGGACACACCTGAAATAATTCCCACTCACCTGTGTCAGTCTTCCTCCTTGCCTTCCCACTGCTCAACCAAAATTCTAGCAGCACAGCCCAGTTCTCCAGAAAACAAAACATGAAATCACCTTTAACCTTCCTAACCATAGAAGAATTCATCAATGCTGAAAACGCTTGCCTTTGGGATGTCTGTCGTGCCTAGCTACCCAGGGGGTGAGCAGGGGTTATCTTGTGTGTGTATCCCCCTTACCCTGACTAGAAGCAACAGTCCCAATTTGGACAAAGGTACCTACCTCTGCCAAGTAGAGAACCACATTTCTAACAATGTCACAATATGTATGTGCAGCAAAAGGATCAAACACTGCTATGAACCATTTGGCCTTAGAAGCTAGCCCCCCACGTAACTCAACCCTAGGGAGGATTATAGGGGTAAACATGGACTCCAATCTTTCAATCGTAATAAGATTGGGTTTGTCCAATGTGCCTAAACTGCTAAATGTGTCACTTCTTTCCCTCATATTCGCTATCAAGGTGGGTCTGCACGCATTGCCTGAAATTCCTGGCCCGCACCACTTGCTGCAAGTGTTAGCCCTGCACTGTGATGTCACGAGGTCCAGGCTAGCACCAGCAGAGGAATCCTGTGGATGGAACACCTGTGACGTGCCAGGTCCTGCACTGTGATGTCACGAGGTCCAGGCTAGTACCTGCAGGGGTATCCTGTGGATGGAACACCTGTGACGTGTCAGGTCCTGCACTGTGATGTCACAAGGTCCAGGCTGGCACCAGCAGGGGAATCCTGTGGATGGAACACCTGTGACGTGCCAGGCCCTGCACTGTGATGTCACGAGGTCCAGGCTAGCACCTGCAGGGGTATCCTGTGGATGGAACACCTGTGACGTGCCAGGCCCTGCACTGTGATGTCACGAGGTCCAGGCTAGCACCAGCAGGGGTATCCTGTGGATGGAACACATGTGACGTGCCAGGTCCTGCATTGTGATGTCACGAGGTCCAGGCTAGCACCTGCAGGGGTATCCTGTGGATGGAACACCTGTGATGTGCCTGCACTGTGATGTCACGAGGTCCAGGCTAGCACCTGCAGGGGTATCCTGTGGATGGAACACATGTGACGTGCCAGGCCCTGCACTGTGATGTCACTAGGTCCAGGCTAGCACCAGCAGGGGAATCCTGTGGATGGAACACCTGTGACGTGCCAGGCCCTCCACTGTGACGTCACGAGGTCGAGGCTAGCGGCAGCAGGGGAATCCTGTGGATGGAACACCTGTGACGTGCCAGGCCCTGCACTGTGATGTCACGAGGTCGAGGCTAAGTGCAGAGGGGAGGACTCCGCCGGAGCAGAGACAAGGAGAGGCCCCTGAGGGGGAAGAAGGTCGGGCAGGATTAGATCGTCTTTGAGGTTCATCGCAGGATCCTTTTGTGACTAAATAGATGTTTGCTTTTTTTTAGGTAATTGAATTAATATCCGTGTCTCGGCTGCCCCCCCCCCCCCCTTACACTGCAACACTTGTCATCGCCCATAAGCCTGTGATGCATGATGACAGGTTGAATGTCTATTGTGACGTGTACGTGGTATACAAGGCTGGTAACCAGGCAGCCGCGGCATTGCTCTCATGAGCACCGGTCGGAGAGGACCACTGCTGGCGGACGGAGCCGAGGCCCCCGAGAGGCCAGGGGGCCGGGGCCTCACAGGCTCCAAAAAGAACTGGACGGGGCTGGGTGAAAGGGACACGGTGAGTATAGACACCAAATGAAAACCGAACTTTAAACCAAACTGATTCCGAACTTGAATCCAAACTTTAAACTGACTTGATACTGGCTTGATACTGACTTGATACTGGCTTGATACTGGCTTGATACTGACTTGATACTGGCTTGATACTGGCTTGAAACTTCCCTTCCCTCTTCCTTTCTCTTTCCTGTTTTTCCTTCTCTGCCTTACATTCCTTTCTCTCCTCTCAGAGCCCCTTCTCCCCCTTTCTTTTAAGTTCCCTTTTTCTTCATCACTCTTTAATCCTCTCCCCTTCTGTCACTCCCCTCCCCTTCCCATTCAACCCATTCCGGCCCCATCCTGCACTCTCTTATCTCCTTTTCCATCTCCACCCCACCCCTTCCATTCTCTTCCCCTCCATTCCCTCCCATTCACAGCCTCTTTCCCTTCCAATCTGTTCCCATCGCCTCTGCTCCTTTTCTGCTCCCCTTTCACTTACCCATCCTTTCTTCTTTATTCTTCCTTCCTTCACCTCCCTTCCTCTTCACCATTCCCTCCCCTTTCCCCTCACCCATCCCTTCCCCTCATTACCCTTCCCCTCACCTCCCTCTCTCTCATTTGCCCTCTCCCCTCCATTCTCCTTTCCTTTCCCTGCCTTTCTCCTCCTTTCTCTTTTCCACCTTCTTCCCCTCATTCTTCCTTTCCTTTCCTTTCCATTCCCTGCCCCCGCCCTTCCCTAACCCATCCCTTCTTTCCCTTTACCCCACCCTCCAACTACCCCTCTCCCTCCATGTCCCCCTCCCCCTTTATTTCCATTACTTTCTTCTTTACCTCTTTAATCCTCTCCCCTTCTGTCACTCCCCCTCCCCTCCCATCCCATTCTGTTACCCCACACACAACCCCACACACAAACCCCAAACACAACCCTCCACACACAACCCCCCACACACAACCCCTCCCACACACACAACCCCCCACACACACAACATAACACACACACACCCCACACACACAACCCCACATACACACAACCCCACACACACAACCACAACACACACAGCCCCCCACACACACAACCCCACAAACAAACCCCCAGCCACACACACAACACAACCCGCCACACACAACCCCACAACCCCACACAACCACACACAGCCACACTACCCCCCACACACACAACCCCACACACTGCACACAACCCCACACATCACACACAACCACACAACCACACAAACACATAAAAAACCCAACATACACACAACTCCACACACAAACACATAACCCCCCCCACACACAACCCCCACACAAACCACAAACCCCAGACACATACAACCACAACCACCCACACACACAAACCCCCCACACAAAACCCCAGAAACACACCCCCCACACACACCCACACACACAACCCCACACAATCAACCCCACACAACCACAAAACCTCCCCTCAGACACACAATCCCACACACACAACCCCACACACACTCCACAACCCCACACACACGACACCACAAACCAACACAACCACACAGAAACCCACACAACCACACACGCACAACCCCACACACATGCTACCCCCACACACAAACCCACACACACATACAACTCCACACACCACACACCCCACACTCCATACACAACCACACACCACACAAAACCACACACACCACCCCACTCACACACAACCCACCACATAACCAAACCCCCGACAGACAACCTCCCCCTCACACACACAAACACACAACCCCACACACACAACCCCCCGCACACACACAACCTCCCACACACAACCACACACACAATCCCCCAACACGCAAACCAACACACACTCAACCACACACACACAAACCCCCCACACACAAACCCCCACACACACCCAACCCCCCATACACACACAACCCCCCCACACACACAGCCCCACACACAGACAACCCCCCACACACACAAGACCCCTAACACACACAACCCTCACACACACAGAACCCCACACACAACCCTCCACACACAAACCTGCACACATGCAACACCACACCCCCCACACACTACCCCCCACACACACACTACCCCCCACAAACACACAACCCCCCACAGACACAACCCCCCCACAAACACACATCTCCACACACACACAGCCCCACCCCCCACCCCACACACACACTACCCCCCCACCCACACACAAACCCCTCTATACACAACCACACACAATCACACTACCACACACAACCCCGCACACACACAAAAACCCACACACACAACACACAACCACATACACTTTCTTTCCACAAACTCGATGTTTGTGTTACTTTATTTTAAGATGCTTTTAGTACTGTCACACACAGAATTCCCACACACACCACAACCCCATGCACACAAACCCACACACACACAACCAAACACAAACCCACACAACCCCACACAATACCCCACACACTACCCCCACACATACATACAAGTCCACAAACACCCCCCCACAATGCCACACACAATCCCACACACCACACATACAACCCCCCACACACATACAACGCCACACACAAACACACAACCCACACAAACATCCATTAACACACAACCCCTAACACAATCCCACACACATGCAACCCCACACACACACAACCTGTAAAACACACAACACAACGATACACACAACACCCCACATACACAAAACCACACATACACACCCCCCACACACAGTGTCAGTGAGAGTGTCAGTGTCAGTGAGAGTGTCAGTGAGTGTGAGTGAGAGTGTGAGTGAGTGTCAGTGGTAGTGTCAATGAGAGTGTCAGTGATTGTCAGTGAGAGTGTCAGTGAGAGTCAGTGAGAGTGTCAGTGGGAGTGTCAGTGAGAGTGTCAGTGTCAGTGAGAGTGTCAGTGAGTGTGAGTGAGAGTGTCAGTAAGAGTGTCAGTGTCAGTGAGAGTGTCGGTGAGAGTGTCAGTGTCAGTGAGAGTGTCGGTGAGAGTGTCAGTGAGAGTGTCAGTGGTAGTGTCAGTGAGAGTGTCAGTGGTAGTGTCAGTGAGAGTGTCAGTGAGAGTGTCAGTGAGAATGTCAGTGAGAGTGTCAGTGAGTGTCAGTGAGTGCCAGTGAGTTTCAGTGAGAGTGTCAGTGAGAGTGTCAGTGAGAGTGTAAGTGTCAGTGAGAGTGTCAGTGAGAGTGTCATTGAGTGTCAGTAAGAGTGTCAGTGTCAGTGAGAGTGTCAGTGAGTGTGTCAGTGAGTGTGGCAGTGAAAGTGTCTGTGAGAGTGTCAGTGTCAGTGAGAGTGTCAGTGAGAGTGTCAGTGAGTGTCAGTGAGAGTGTCAGTGTCAGTTAGAGTGTCGGCGTCTGTGAGAGAGTCAGTAAGAGTGTCGATGAACTTGTCAGTGAGAGTGTCAGTGTCAGTGTCAGTGAGTGTCAGTGTCAGTGAGAGTGTCAGCATCAGTGAGAGTGTCAGTGAGAGTGTCAGTGAGAGTGTCAGTGAGAGTGTCAGTGAGTATCCTTGAGTGTCAGTGAGAGTGTCAGTGTCAGTGAGAGCGTCAGTGAGAGTGTCAGTGAGAGTGTCAGTGAGTGTCAGTGAGAGTGTCAGTGAGAGTGTCAGTGAGTGTCAGTGAGAGTCAGTGAGAGTGTCAGTGAGAGTGCTAGTGTCCGTGAGAGTGTCAGTGTCAGTGAGAGTGTCAGTGAGTGTTTCAGAGAAAGTGTCAGTTAGAGTGTCAGTGTCAGTGAGAGTGTCAGTGAGAGTGTCAGCGAGAGTGTCAGTGAGTGTCCATGAGTGTCAGTGAGAGTGTCAGTGAGTGTCAGTGAGAGTGTCAGTGAGAGTGTCAGTGCGAGTGTCAGTGAGAGTGTCAGTGTCAGTGAGAGTGTCAGTGAGAGTATCAGTGAGTGTGTCAGTGAGTGTCAGTGAGACTGTCAGTGTTATTGAGAGTGTCAGTGAGAGTGTCGATGAGATTGTCAGTGAGATTGTCAGTGTCAGTGAGAGTGTCAGTGAGAGTGTCAGTGTCAGTGAGAGTGTCAGCATCTGTGAGACTGTCAGTGAGAGTGTCAGTGAGAGTGTCAGTGAGTATCCTTGAGTGTCAGTGAGAGTGTCAGTGTCAGTGAGAGCGTCAGTGAGAGTGTCAGTGAGTGTCAGTGAGAGTGTCAGTGAGAGTGTCAGTGAGTGTCAATGAGAGTGTCAGTGAGAGTGTCAGTGAGTGTCAGTGTCCGTGAGAGTGTCAGTGAGTGTCAGTGAGAGTGTCAGTGTCAGTGAGAATGTCAGTGAGAGTGTCGATGAGATTGTCAGCGAGAGTGTCAGTGAGTGTCAGTGAGAGTGTCAGTGAGTGTCAGTGAAAGTGTCAGTGAGAGTGTCAGTGAGAGTGTAAGTGTCAGTGAGAGTGTCAGTGAGTGTCCATGAGTGTCAGTGAGAGTGTCAGTGAGTGTCAGTGAGAGTGTCAGTGAGAGTGTCAGTGAGAGTGTCAGTGCAAGTGTCAGTGAGAGTGTCAGTGTCAGTGAGAGTGTCAGTGAGAGTATCAGTGAGTGTGTCAGTGAGTGTCAGTGAGACTGTCAGTGTTATTGAGAGTGTCAGTGAGAGTGTCGATGAGATTGTCAGTGAGATTGTCAGTGTCAGTGAGAGTGTCAGTAAGAGTGTCAGCGTCTTTGAGAGTGTCAGTGAGAGTGTCAGTGAGAGTGTCAGCATCTGTGAGAGTGTCAGTGAGAGTGTCAGTGAGTATCCTTGAGTGTCAGTGAGAGTGTCAGTGTCAGTGAGAGCATCAGTGAGATTGTCAGTGAGTGTCAGTGAGAGTGTCAGTGAGTGTCAGTGAGAGTGTCAGTGAGAGTGTCAGTGAGTGTCAATGAGAGTGTCAGTGAGAGTGTCAGTGAGAGTGTCAGTGTCAGTGAGAATGTCAGTGAGAGTGTCGATGAGATTGTCAGCGAGAGTGTCAGTGAAAGTGTCAGTGAGAGTGTCAGTTTCAGTGTAAGTGTCAGTGAGAGTGTCAGTGAGAGTGTCAGTAAGAGTGTCAGTGAGTGTCAGTGAGAGTGTCAGTAAGAGTGTCAGTGTCAGTGTCAGTGAGAGTGTCAGTGAGTGTCAGTGAGAGTGTCAGTGAGTGTCCTTGAGTGTCAGTGAAAATTCGCATGACCAACACCAACATGTTTTACCTGTGTACATATCATACTATTAATAGTTTTGTGTCATCAAAATTCAAATAATAAAATTTAAACCAACAAAAAATCGTTTCACAATAGATTTTTGTGTGCAGAGATGTTATGGAATGGATTTTTGAAGCAGGAGACGCTTATTCACTAAATTATAAATGTACAGTTAAGGCTTCATCCGAGTTCAGCCCATTTGGAATCTTAGAGTTTAGCAAGATAATGTATCTTGATTCTAAACGTCTTAGGGCTAGTTTACAATTCCCTCCCCTGGGATTCTTCGGGACACTGTCTATAACATAATAGGAGATATGTTTGATATTCCCTTCATGTTGTGTGTTTATGTGTCTGGCCACTGGATAGGTTGGGTCATTGTTTGTAATTGCGCGCAAATGTTGTAAAATTCTAATGTGGGCTTGATGGATTGTGCTCCCCAAATAGCGTTTGCCGCAACTACAGACCAGAACATATATGGCGTACTCGGTCTTACATGAGTATCCGCCCCTGATGATATAGGGTTTCTTCCTGACTGGTACCATGACCTCTTTCATGTTTATACCCTGTTTACAGGCTTTGCACTTAGTGCATTTTCTGAACCCTTTCTGAGGTGGAGGCCAAGTGGCGGGTTTTGTCAGTGTTGGTGCATTACAGACTAATTGGCTGCGCATTGGCTTCGCCTTTCTGAATGTTATGGAGGGTTTGTTGCCATTCAGATGTCCTTTCACTGGGTCGTTTTTTATCAGTGGCCAGTGTTTTTGTAAGATTCTCCTTACTTGATTGTGATACATGTTAAATCCCGTTATCATCCTAGGGATGTTCAATTTGGACTTTGTTTGTTTCTCTTTATTTTCCAAATCTTTAAAAAATAATAAATCCTTCCTATTTTTGGTTTTACATTTTTGTTCAGCTTTATTCAATGTTTCTGGTTTGTAACCCCTCTTATTCAGTCTTTGAAACAGGTCAGTTTTAGCCTTCTCTACGCCTGCTTCCGTACTGCAGTTGCGTGTCATGCGCAGGCATTCTGCATAGGGGATAGACTCTCAATTTTGTAGGGTGAAAGCTAAGCGCATGAAGCACTGCATTACCTGCCGTTTCTTTCCTGTACGTCCTAGTCTGTATCTTGCCATGCTCTACATAGAGTTCTATATCTAGAAATTGGAGCATTTCTTTACTTGAAGAGCATGTAAATTTCAAGTTTAAGGCATTCTCATTTAGTTCTTTAGCAAAAGACTCTGCACTCTCACTTGTCCCTCTCCATAGAATAAAAATATCGTCTATGTAGCGTTTGTATAACACTACATTTTGAGACAAAATTTCAGCATGCTTGGTGGCCAGTACCTGCTCCTCCACCAGCCCATATGCAAATTCGCATAGCTGGGGGAGAAGCAAGAACCCATAGCCGAACTCTGCAGTTGTTTATAGTGTAATTTGTCAAACAGAAATGTATTGTTGTTCAGACACCTTTCCACCATCTGCAAAATCATTAGAGAGTGTTGGTATAGTGCTATTGGTCTTTTATTTAAGTAGTGTTCTAATGCCTTCAGACCATCTGTGTGGCGGATGCTCGTATATAATGCTTTAACATCTAACGTCATGAACACATACTCATCATCCCAATCAAAGTTATACAATTGTTTGAGAAAATCCCCACTGTCCTGTATGTAAGCGGGTAGATCTTTTACAAACGGTTGTAGGAAGTAGTCCACATAGATACTGGTGTTCTCGAACAAACCGCCAATGGCCGATATGATAGGTCTTCCAGGTGGGCGTGTTGGGTTTTTGTGTATTTTTGGTATCAAGTACAGTTGAGGTATAGTGGGATAATCATTTTTCAGGAAGTTAAATTCTGCTTTGCTGATTAAGCTCATATTTCTCCACTTATATAGTTCAGCATGATACCTTTCTTGTATTCCAACTATTAGGTTGGGGCTCACTCTACAGTAGCATTCTTGATCCTGTAATTGTATCATAGCTTCCTGTGATCGTGGGCGGTTGGCGGATTGGAAAAGCAGGCGAGGAGGCCGGATATAGTGCGCTATAGTATTTTATTGTACTCTGAGCAGTATGGTAAAGAGTGAGAGAATCCAACGTATGAGACCCAACACAGGATGTGTAGCTTTCTCCTTGCTCCTCCTGATGTTGTGGGGGTCCAGTGGGGGTCCGGGTCTTGGGTGCAGACGTCTCGGGATGATCGGGAGGCACCTCGGAGGGCAATAAGAGAGAGAGGAGCCGTTAGTCTCACTAGGACCAGAGGTCCGATACCGTCACCGTTAACCGGGAGTGCGAGGAGTAGAAACGATCGTGAGGAAGGGACGGGACGGATAAGGGAAGGTAAAGTATAAGAGGTGCACAGGAAGGTGGCAGGGGGAGGGTGGTGCTATTTATACAGTGTCAAGTGCTGTTTTATACAAGGTGTTCAAGGCTACCAGTGACGTGCCTAGGATAGTGGGAGTATTTATACAAGGGGGGGGTCGTACTATTTACACAGAGCACCTAGCGTGCTTTAAAGGTAGCTGGTACTCACGCGCTCCGCCGTGACTCTCCTCCGAGTTACGGCCGCTCTTCAGCCACCTCCGTGGGACTCCACCAGTCTTCGGACCACTCCTCGATGTCTCCACTCCCGTCTTCTCCTTCTGTCACAGCTCCAGCCAAAATCTCCTGCCACGATACTCCGACGCCTTCTACCTCTCCTCTTCTGTCTTTTCTGTATCCGGCCGTCGGCAGGGAGGCGGGACTTCCGGGGTCACGGGGAAGTCCTTCCGGTCCGTCGTCGCTCCGGATTGGATCCTGTAACAGAGAGAGGGGCAGGGTTCCTGTCGTCACGGAGGCTGTTGTGGTGGATTCCGATTGTGTCACTGGATACGGAGAGCCTTCGAGGGGTGATAGTCGTGGCGGGGGAGTAAGGGTCTCGTGACCCGTGGGGCGATATCACACTTCCTCATTGTGCATTTTTAGTGGCCACAACACTATGTTTCCACCCTTATCCGACCAACGTACCACGATATCGGACCTGGTTTGTATTTTTGCAATTAGAGCACTATATTCTAATCTTTGATTGTGGTTCTTAGTGCAGAATTGTCTTGTGCTCAGAAGTGACAGTTCTTTTAAATCCTTTATCACATTTTCCGAAAAAAAATCTAGACCATCCTTTAGTAAAACCGGCATGAACACAGATTTCGGTTTGAACTGTGTTTGCGTTGTCTGTTGTACATTCAAATTGGCAAGATTTGCTATTTCCCCAGGTGTTAGTTGACTTAATGATTCATCATATTCAAGGGCATTAAGATCTCCCAGGGTTGCCATGTCTGCGATACTGAGAATATTCTCGATTTCTTGGCCTGATTCTCCCAAGTTAGTTCTTTTGTTTGCACAGTTTATAAAATATTTTTGCAACTTGAGTTTTCGTGTGAATTGGAACAGGTCTATTCGAGTTTGAGTATAATCAAAATTAGTCGGTGTGCAATACGTTAATCCCAATGAAAGTATTTTAGTCTCACTCTGTGTTAATTCTAGGTCGGTTAAGTTGATAACTGTGTTGTCCAGATTATTCTCTGAATTATCTTTTAATTCGTCATCCATTATCGTTTTTTGTTGTTCTGTCTGTATTTTGGCTTGGTTTGTTTTGTGGCACCGCCACCCCCAGCGCCTGTCCTTTCTTCTTCTGCTTTTTGTTTTTTGTCTTGGTTGGATTTGCCTTTGTTCCACTCTGGTCGTGAGTTCATCTGAGGCCTTATGGATTTGAGGCGCTGTAACCGAAAATAAGCCAATTCCTGTGCTGGATTTGGAATTTGACCTGTTGCTCCCAACGAGCTATTACTTTCTTGATCTGACTCCACCGAAGTACTTAGATCTGTTCCACTTGTGGCGGGTGTTGTTTGTAATCCGCTCGCTGTTGCTGATAATTGTTGCCTCTTTATATTATCGAATTTCCTGAAAAATGTATATATTCGGCCATTTATATAATCATTCCGGTCTCGCTGGAATTTTATTGCCTTCCGTTCTTTTATTTCTTCTTCCAGTTTGGACAGTCTATTCTTTATTTCTTTCAACGCAGTGGCGATTTCCTCTTTGTTTTCCCTTGCATCCAGATCTTTTAGTATTTCTTCAATTCTGGATATTATTTTATCCCGATCACTTGCCGCATATTTGATCAATATTTTGAGCATGTTTTGCAAGGCTTGGGCGTTGTTGTCCGCCCAATCTTGCAGCATAGCCGGGTCTGGGTTCTCATAAGTGGGGGCTACCAATATTCTTAGTCCACGTGGCACCCTCCCCACATCCAGGTAACGTTGTAGGGACTTGATCTCCCACCATTTGCATACTTCTTTTTTCCGAAGTTTTTCTAATTCTGCACATAGGTTTTTAGTGCTATTGTCTTTATCAGGGACTGTTATCGTGTCTACTTTCTTGCTTTTAACTGACGTGCTCGTATCCGCGTCTACAAACACATCTAGTGCGGCCTCCTCCCGCTCTTTCTCCCATTCCGCAGACATGTTTAGCAGTTTCAAGGATTTGTCTGTTACTTGTGAAATTCACTGCCCATTATATGTAGTTCTCACACAAATAGGGACTACCTCTCCCATAAACCTTTTCGTTATTTACTGACTTTGGTGACACAGATTTTCACTGTCTTACCTGAAAACCCGCAACTGCTCTCCAGCCTTCGCGGGGATTCGGTGAGTCAGCTACTCGTCCGCATCAAAAGTAATCAGTTTCACCACAATTGCCGGTTTCAGGGGGCGCTGCGTTTCTTTCTCCTCGAAAGATTAACCAAACAAATGTCCCGGTTACACAGCACGGCCAGATCGAGGAGGGTCAGCGTAAGGATTCCCAGGAGCTCGAATCCTACGTATTATTTACCAATCCAAAGTCCCACACGATGAAAGGAAGGCGCTGACTCCATGAATTTAACTCAAGGAAAAGTGTTTAATCCAACATGCTGCACAAGACGCGTTTCGGCGGAAGCCTCCGCCTTGCTCACTTACTCTGCTGTGAGTAAAATCAGTATATATAACATATCACATGATGACACTTCAAACACAGGACCTGTATCATGATTGGTTATCCATAACCATAGTTACCATTAGTCATGACCCAGACAGACACGAACTTAGAATAAATGGTTGCCTCTGCGCCATGCTACAGTTACCATTTAAACCAACTAATAAGTATACCATTCCAATCGACTGAAAGTAAACAGCGACTGTTAAGCCATAATATTGGTTCCTAACGTATGTACCATGGTTGCGAGGAAATAATAGCAAAATAATTACATATACTGTAGCATTCTATGTATACACACACATCACAATGCTTAGCAAAACCGCTATACATTTACTATCATTGTTTGATCGGTAACATTTACAGCCCTAACCTGTTCAATGCATTTTAACGTTTTTGTATTATCGTGTCTCAAAAGATCAACATTAAATAATAATAAAAATGAAATTGTCATTCCATTCCTACGAAAGTAAATTTCAAACGTAGCATTAGGTTCTATACATAGAGTCCTTAGAGTAACAAGCCTGTTATTTACAATTTATGAGTAAAAACACATCTTCTCCAAGTGGAGTAGGTAACTCATAGGCAGAAATGAGACGCTGCTCAAATCGCTATTTACACTCTATTTACACATGTGAAAATTCGCATGACCAACACAAACATGTTTTACCTGTGTACATATCATACTATTAATAGTTTTGTGTCATCAAAATTCAAATAATAAAATTTAAACCAACAAAAAATCGTTTCACAATAGATTTTTGTGTGCAGAGATGTTATGGAATGGATTTTTGAAGCAAGAGACGCTTATTCACTAAATTATAAATGTACAGTTAAGGCTTCATCCGAGTTCAGCCCGTTTGGAATATATATATATATATATATATATATATATATATATATACACACACACACAGAAACTCCAGAGTCTTCCTCTATTCCACTCTCAGGCAAAGTTAGTGATAGAGTAGGCATTTCAAATGCACTTGTTCCTCACCCTCTTACTTATCCCATGTATCCTTCCCTGGATTCAATCACACACCTGCGGCTTTCCTTTTGAATCCCGCTTTCTCCACAAATCTTCTGGGGAGATACCTTTGGCATAAACTGAACTATCATGTATAATGTAGTAGTAACAGTGCCTGTCTGGATGTGCCAATTGAAAATTAAAGTGACTACCCTGGGCGAAAACGATCAGTCTGCGAATTTATCAATAATGATGTCTCAATATCACTACTAAATACTCCTGGCGCATTAGTACAAGTCCCTTACTCTTTGTGGTCTCAACATGCTAGTAATGTACGGTGCATTTTAACTACAGAGCATTTCAGTATCAGATTCAACCCAATGAAGAAGCGTCCCCTTATAGCCAGAACCACTGAAATTATGAGGCAGGGGAGGGCCGAATTATGCAGCAGGGATGAGTAAATTGGGTGAGAAAAGACAAATTATGAGGCATTATGCAGCACATTTTGGGAGAGTAATACTACAATATTTTGTCATTTTTAAACTTATTATCACTCTCTGTGCATTAATTGCAAGTCATTAGTACCAGTTTAAGGCAAACATCCTGTACGACGCAACTTTTACCACGCAGTGCCTTTACAACGCAGGTTTTTCAACACAAGTCATTACAACGAATTGCGCTGGGGGGCGCTCTAGGATAGGTAATAGTTTAATTTACTATCCAACACCTTCCCTACTATCCACGGGGACTGGAGTTGGAATAGTAAATTAAACTATTCCCTATCCAGCACCCTGCGTTAAAAAACCTGCGTTGTAAAAGCATGCGTGGTAAAAGCATGCGTTGTAACAATGTACATCCCCATTTTAACACCCCCCCAAAAAAAATATGCTACAGAAACGTGACAAGTCAACATTTCAAATGAGCCTTCGACTGCACTGCAACACATGTTGCTGCGTTTTTATGAACTTTTAAACCATTTGGGCCAGTCGCGGCCCATGCAGGTACGCATGGTGGGGTGGGGCAGGGTGGACGGAAGTGAAAGTGACAAACGACGGAGTAGGGAAAATAAAATAAATAAATAAAACCAATTACTGCTGCAACGTGCTTATCTGCATGGGCCGCAAATGGTTTGAGCTAGAAACAAATTTTTGTTGTTGTTGTTAAAATCTGCAAATTATGCAGCAATTGCGCCAAACTCACATAAGTCACCACCTGTGACTGTCCATAGGCCAACTGGCCTTGTGGGGGCTAGGACGCCCTGTGTCCCAAAGTCAGGGGGAGCCTAAACATAGCAGCTGCCCACGAAGTGCTGGGCAGCTGTGGAGACACTGGGGCCAACGCTGGAGCCTTGTGTCCCTAAACAAATACAATGCCGCCAGAGCCTCTCAGGCTCTGAAGAATGAAATGCCCCCACGAGCCTCTCTGGGCTCGTAACTTAAGGAATGCCTGGAGCCTCTCTGGGCTCCAAGTAAAGAAATTCCGCCAAGAGCCTTTCAGGCTCGAACACAAACTGCGACCTTTGTTGGAGTCTTGCTGGGCTCAAAAACAAGCAATGCCCCGAGCCTCTCTGGGCTCTGAAAACAACTGCTGCCTGTTTGGCTGGAGTCCCCCTCCTGGGGACTCAAAAACAACAATGGCCCCCGGAGCCCTCGTGGGCTTCTGAACAAATGCCCCCAGAACCCTTCAAGCTCTAACTAAACAAATGGGCCGTCGTTGGAGACCCCCTCCTGTGGACTCTAAGACAAGAGAAATGCCGCCTCGAGCTCGCAGGCTCGTAAATACAAATGTGGCACTGTGAGCCTCTCGTGGCTCTCAGCATCAATGCGCCGTTGTTGGAGTCCCCCTCCTGGGGACTCTGACAAGGGCTCTGTATACCATAAGGCCCAAGAGCCTTTCACGGGGCTGAGGAGGGACCCGCGGGGACGCCCGCACTCACCGGTAGTTGGGGGCGTCTCCCCTCGGCGGTGTCTCCTATCGGTTCCTGGGCTGCGGGGCTCTTCCTCCTTTCACAGGAACCCGATGGGGGAAAACACCAGTTGCTTCTTTGTGCCGGCGCGGGTCTCTCCTGCGACACTGGAGCCCCACCTGCTCTCTCCACCGCCCTGCTCCTCTCCTCGTGCTGCGGGGGCGGGACTTCCGGGTCGCCCCTTCGGCTTCTGGGTCGTCGCTGGCAGCGCGGCGGCCCGGAGGGGAGGACAGCAGCTGGTGGCAGGATCCGTTGCAAATGCCGGGTGGGCACCGGCTCCTTTTACATAAATATTACATCGAGGTGGGCACTCGATCGGGGTCCCAAAAATGGCACCAGGTCCCTGGCCGGGGTGGGCACCTGCCAGGGGTACGAAACCTGCAAAAACGGGTCCAATGCCAGGTGGGCACCTGCCAAAGTGAATAAAGCGCCCCCAGGTGCTCAGAAGGCAATTAAAGCGCTCCCAAGCACTACCAGCAAGGATAAAGCGCTCCCCAGCGCTAGGGTACAAATAAAGCGCTCACAGGCGCTTAGAGGCCCGCAAGTCCAGCAAAGTTTTGGAGGCAGGCAGGGGTGCAAGGCTGGGCCCAGAGCCAGCTCACTGGGCCTCCAGGCAGGGAGGCAGTCCAAGTGGCGGTCCTCCTGGTGCCCAACAGCAACAGCCCCCCTCAACAAAAGGATACTGGGAGAGAACAAATTGTAAGGGGACACAGCCCCTTCTTATACTGTAAATTCCTTTGTCTGTGGGTAGGGTGGGGGAAGAACCAGTTGCAGCTGGTCTGGGAGCACCCTTGATGTGCTCAGCCCCTCACTCTATTCACTGGCAGGGTTAGCGTCATTGAACGAACCACAGGGGGCGGAGCCAGCATTGTGTGGGGGAAAGCCCAGCCCTATTCAGGACCCAGGTGCACAATTTTAATAATTTAGTGTCACTTTCATTACCTGTTTTAATTCTCCTGCACACTTCCCCTGTACCCTGCTCTGGGCTCAGACGCTCTGGACCTAAACCGCACAGCGGATCTAAGCGCTGGTTGCAGTTTCAAACCGCAAACACACAGGGATGCCATTCCCGCCGCGGACACAGGCCACGCCCCTTTTTCGAGAGGCCACGCCCCCCGCCGGCCGTCACTACTAAAGGACGCTGAATACAAGCGTCACATAGATAGAAATTTCTCCTGAGGCGGAAGCCGGGAGTAAGTTGCACAATTTTAATAATTTAGTGTCACTTTCATTACCTGTTTTAATTCTCCTGCACACTTCCCCTGTACCCTGCTGTGGGCTCACACGCTCTGGACCTAAACCGCACAGCGGATCTAAGCGCTGGTTGCAGTTTCAAACCGCTAAACACAGGGACACCATTCCCGCCGCGGACACAGGCCACGCCCTTTTTCGAGAGGCCAAGCCCCCGCCGGGTTATCCTTCCCGGTATAAAAAATGTGTATCTTCCGGTCGCGCAGCGGACGCGCCTAAGGCAAGCCCGTCTGCGCCCGTCCGCGCCTGGACCGGGCCGAGGGCCATGCCCCTTACATCTCGGCCACAAAAGACCAGGCAGTATAGTGCGGAAGCTCTCCTCAGCATAAGCCCTTTAGGAACTGATTGTGGCTTGCACTGTTATCACGCTACAGAGCTCCCAGTGATCTGCCCAAAATTTAAACAAATCCTCAAACCTAAGCAGGTTCGTGATGCGAAACAGGATTACTGATTTACTGTATGTTTTTGTTAAACTGCAGGTCCCTGCCAAAACATAGGGTGGAAATTGCCCTTTTGTTAGAGGAACACATGCCAGATGCAGTGTTTCTCACTGAAACGTGGCATGCGTCGGACTCAGACCCTGTCTTAGTGACAGCCCTTCCTCCAGGTTTCCAAATTATTCGGCAAGATCGTCCTGAAGGGAGAGGAGGAGGCGTAGCCATTATATATAAGGAGCAATACCACTGTCGAGTAATCTCTGAAGTAATTCCAGATTGTGAGAGCTTAGCATTCACTCTGGAATTCTCCCCTAACAATTGCTTTTCAGTTACGGTGGTATATCGCCCCTCGGGACCCCCCAAACAGTTTCACAATCACCTTCCGCCGATCGTGGCTGAACGTGTTAGCACTGCCTCTAATTATACTTTGCTAGGGGATCTCAACTTTCATTTTGATACTGCCCTGGATCATACAGCTATGACACTTGTAGACGACCTAGCTGCTCTACCATTAGTTCAACGTGTGAAGGCACCGACTCACGTTAAGGGCCACTTACTGGACCCTGTGTTCAGTAATTGTGCAGACCTTGTGGTTGGGCTACCAATCTCCCTCCCGTGGACTGACCATCTACTGGTGCCTTTCACCTGGACCACATTTAAGCCACTCCCTTCGAGACCCACTGTAAGGCATGCCAGATCCTGGGCGCGGCTACCAGTCGATGACTGGGCAAGTAGACTCGCGACTGACCAAACCTCCTATAATGAGGACCCATGTTTGGCCAACCAGGAATATGAAGACTGGATCACAAAATCCCTTGAAGCCACTCTCCCCCTGAGTAAGATAATGCTGAAACGTTCCCAAAAAACTGCCCCCTGGTACTCAGAGGCTCTCAGGGAAAAGAAACGCCAATGCAGGAAAATAGAAAGACAATGGCATTTAGATTACTCTTTGGAGGAAAAAACCCGATACAGAGAGGCAATTAAAATCTACAAAACCGAGGTTAAATCTGCCCAATCTGTATACTTCTCTGATAAAATCTTACAAGCTAAGTCCAAGCCTAAGGAAATTTTTCAAATACTGAAAAAACTCACAAAACTTCCCCCTTCTAGCTTGCACGAGGAAAAAACAACAGCCCACTGCAATGACCTGGCAGAATTTTTCCATTAGCAAGTTAATAAAATATATTCATCTCTCCCCTCTATAGCAATTGTCCCCATAGCTCAGGATCGAACAAATCTGGGGGATACTTCGTTGGAACCCTTGCTAACACTGGACCACTTCCCTCCACTAGACCTTGAATCTTTGGATTCTATTGCCCGCAAGGTAAAATCTGGGTCTCCATGTGATCCAGCACCTCCAGAAGCCATGATGTTGGCATCTCAGGTCACTTTACCAACTATTTTGGACCTCCTGAATGCCTCCATCACCTCTGGCACCGTCCCTCCCGCTTGGAAGCGGGCCATGGTCCAAGCTCTGCTAAAAAATCCCAATCTGGATCCCTCTGACTTTAGCAACTATCGGCCGATTTCTCTGCTCCCCTGGGTGAGCAAAATCCTTGAGAGATACATCAATCTCCAGCTGGTGAATTTTCTTGAAAACAACCAGCTGTTAGATGCCACCCAGACGGGTTTTAGACCCAGACACGGAACAGAGATGCCCTTCTAGCAGTCACGGAGGAAACCAGAAAAATCCTAGATCAGGGGGGGTCAGTGGCAGTGATCCTCCTTGACCTAAGCGCGGCATTCGATACGGTCAGCCATGACACTCTGCTGACTCGCCTCTTGAATGTCTGAATAGTGGATGGAGCTTGACTATGGCTCAAATCCTTCTTGAGTGACAGATCATTCCAAGTTTTTGATGGAGACACTGTATCCATGAGCAGGCCGTTGAGGTGTGGAGTCCCACAAGGCTCCTCTTTAAGCCCCGCGCTTTTTAACATCTATATGAGACCACTGGCTGAGGTTGTTCGTCCGTTTGGGGTTAAGATTATTTCTTACACGGATGACACCCAGCTGGTGGTCTCCTTGGCGCAGGAGGCCGCTCTACCGTCGTCAGGTGGGCTAATAAAGTGCCTAGAGGAGTGTAACGGGGTCCCCCTGGGGAGCCCCGCAACAGGGCGCAAACTGACCCATTGTGACCCCCCCCTCTTCTTTCCACAGCCCACGCAGTATTCGGAGTGGTACAGCCCCGACTCCTACAGTTGTGACGAGGAGGACGTGTGGCCCTTTAACCAGCCCGGAGGTGAAGAAGGGGAGGAGTCACACAGGTGGATAAAAGAGGAGAACGCCCAACCCCAGGTGTGTCTATACACCGGAGGAGAGGTCAGAGTGGAGAGGAGCGGAGTGGCGGGAAGCAGCGTGGAGGAGCAGAGAGAAGAAGGACGAGAAAGAGGAGCGGAGCGGAGGAGAGGAGGAAGCGGAGAAAGCGAGGACAAGCGGAGCGACAGCATCTGGAGGATAGACGAGACCCCTCGCTCCGGAGGAGAGTCGGCGGATCAAGAGCGGACCTGGGAGCTGTTATCCGAGAGCAGTTCGGACCGAGCCTTGCAGGAGGAAGGAGACGTCGAGACACCCAAGGAAGAACGGGGAAAGCCTGGAGGCCAACACCACGCGTCGCCCAGCCGTACGCCAGGAGGGGTACGGCTCACGGAGGTACGTAAACGCTTCCTGGGGTGGTTCTCTGATAAAGCCCGACTATTAGCAGATCGGGGAGGGAGGAACCTGAGGGAGGTCCCCAGGGGGGAAAGCACGAGCACTCGCCCTCCTCCTTGACTGTAAACTAAGAGAGCAAGAGCACTATACTAAGTGTTTCCTTCACTACCCCATCCCTGTGTTTCCACCTGCTTAACAGTGGCGCATTTCTGATACCTGCCTCTCTTTTCCTTTCTCCCCTTCGGCATCGGTGTGGGCGGCCAGCACGGAGCCTCCAGATCCCCCTGAGCGGCGGAGTCCTGTCCGAAGGAAAGAAGAGGGAACCCGGAAGAAACAACACCGAGAGAGAAGCAGATCCCCACGGAGGTCCACAGTTAGAAAGACCTGTACTGATGCGCTATATGAGCAATTAAAAGCAAGAGTAACAAAAACACGTCTCCTGCCCATTTCTGGTCCCGCCGTTACAGTGGTGGAGAATGCGGGCAACATAGCCATCTGCGACCAGAAGATGGAGAGCGTGGTGCAAGCCTTGGTGCAAGGGCAGGAGAGGCTGGAGAGGTTGGCAGAGCAACAGCTCAGGGCAGCAGAAGCCGATCGAGAACTGATAAAAACCGCCGTGACGGCCCGTGCTTTGGACCCCCCTCTCACGTCAGGCCCGGTGTCAGTCAGTAACGTACCCCACACCATAGGAGGGGTCTCTCTACAAAAGTATCAACCTGGAGAGGACCCCGATGCTTTCCTGTTAAACTTTGAACGGGCGGCCTGAGCCTGTGGTTGGCCTGGGGCCAAATGGCCGTTTTTTTTGGCCCCACTGCTGGTTGGCGAGGCACAAGCCGCCTACCAGGTGGCCAATCCAAGAGGTGATACCCCATATACCGATATCAAACGGATTATCCTGGACCATCTTGGATTGGACAGGGAAGCTTACCGGCTGAGGTTCCGGCGAGAACGAGGTGTAACCGGAGAAACGCCAAAAACCCTCTTTGTCAGACTGAAGATGGCCGCCGACAAATGTCTCAGCCCGACCGAAAGTACCAAAGAGGAAATAATGGACCGGATTTACCTGGAACAGTTTGTAGAGGCGCTACCCTTTGCCACCCAGAGGTGGCTAAAACAACATCCTGATCTGACGACAGCTCAAGCCGTAGAGATGGCTAACACTTATTCCAGAGTACAACAGAGACCCTTGCCGGCCCTGGAGACCGACAAGGGGAAGACGCCCTTCAGATCTGAGAAAAAACTCCTGCGGGCTCCAGAACCACCCAAACCCCGTCCCTGGAAAAGCGAACCCCTCCCTCACACGGGGCCACAGTGCTTTGAGTGCGGGACCTGGGGTCATATAGCCCGAAATTGCCCCAGGAGAAGACCAGCCGACGAACCAATGGAAGTAGGATATCTGCCTCGCACCGTCCTCTACTCGGCCGAGATGGGACACGCATACCGCGTAAGTATGAGGATAAACGGTAACCCGGTGCAGGCGCTCCTGGATTCTGGCTGCCGTCAGTCGGTAGTTCAGGCCCACCACGTAAGGCCCCACCAGCTCATACCCCACGAACAAGTATACATCCGATGTGTCCACGGGGATGTGAAACCATATCCCGTCGCTCTATTGTCCCTAGTACCCCAGGATGGATCAGCCGTAAGGGTTCGGGTTGGGGTGTTGTCGACGCTCCCTGAAGATCTGATAATCGGAACGGACAACCCGGCCTTTTTAACCATGTTCAAGCGGAGCATGGCCCAGACAAAGAGGACACTGGTAACCAGGAGAACATCAGAAGCGGTGACGGCCTTAGCTTCCTCGGATCCCTGGACATTGGACCGCAGTTTCCAATTCGCCCAGGCCAATGACTCCACTTTGATCAACGCCTGGGAGAAGGCACATCACACCCAAGACGAGGACCCCCGGCGTTATCCGAGACTGTTTATCAAAAACGGCCTGCTGTACCGCCAAGGGGGAAAAGAGGACCCCGAGCAGTTGTTGGTGCCTGTGTCATTCCGCGAACAGGTCCTATTCTTTTCGCATTCACATTTAGTCGCCGGTCACACGGGAGCAGAGAAAACCACCCAGAACCTCCTGAAATGTTTTTACTGGCCCGGGATATACAAAGACGCTTTGACATACTGCAAGCAATGTGACATTTGCCAAACCAGAAACATGACGAGGCCCCCTGCGGTACCATTACAACCCCTCCCCATTATCGGAGTTCCCTTTGAACGAATTGGTATGGACATTATTGGACCCCTCCCGAAAACAAAGAAGGGATATTCTTATGTCCTGGTCATCGTCGATTATGCCACGCGATTCCCAGAAGCATTTCCCCTAACGTCCACCACCTCCAAGAACGTGGCGGACAAGATGCTTGAGCTATTCACCCGGGTCGGTTTCCCTAAGGAAATACTAACTGACCAAGGGACCCCTTTCGTGTCACGCCTCATGGGGGACGTATGTAAAGTGCTTCATATACACCAGATCAGGACCGCTGTATACCACCCGCAAACCGACGGACTAGTAGAGAGATACAACCGCACCATAAAAACTACCTTAAGAAAAATGCTGGAAGTCAACAGTAACGAATGGGACCAGGTGCTTCCCATTGCTTTGTATGTAATCCGAGGGCAAACCCAAAGCAGTTTAGGGGTCTTGGCCTTTGAGATGTTATATGGGAGAAAGCCCAGATCCTTACTGGACATGACCAAGGAAGCGTGGGAAAATGAAACCCCAGAGGAAACCGCAAACACTCTAGAATACGCTCGAAACTTGCGTTCCAAGCTAGGGAAACTAAGGGACCTGGCGTTCGCCAATCTCGAGAAACACCAGAACAAACAGAAGACCCTTTATGATAAAGGAAAGAAATGGAGGAGCTTGGAAAAAGGTGATTGGGCGCTAGTGTTGTTGCCCTCATCCACACAGAAATTCAAGGCGGAGTGGAGTGGTCCGTACCAAGTCGTGGAGAAGATCGGTAAGACCAGTTACCGGCTACAAATGAACGCCAGAAAAAAGCAAGTCTACCACATAAACCTGCTTAAAAAATGGCTAGGGACACCCCCCCGCCCGGTCCACCTTGCTGAGTCAGATGAGAACCCTTGCCTCTCTACGATTCCCCTACTCGTGATCAACGATGATTTGAGACAGGAGGAAAAACAGGAGCTGCTGGACGTCCTGCGGAAACAGGAACAGGTGTTTTCGGACCTCCCGGGGAAAACCACGATGGCAGAACACCGCATCGACAGCGAGCCAGGAAAGACGGTGAAAATACGGCCTTATCGGATCCCTGAAGCCAGGAGACAAGACATACGCCGCGAGGTAACCGACATGTTACAACTGGGAGTCATCCGCCCCTCGCACAGCAATTGGTCGAGCCCCATCGTTCTCATACCCAAACCGGACGGATCTCGTAGATTCTGTATGGACTTTCGGGCACTGAACGCCATCTCAAAGTTCGATGCATATCCCATCCCACGGATTGACGAACTCATAGAAAAGCTGGGGGAGGCGCAGTACATAAGTACGATAGACCTCACAAAAGGGTACTGGCAGGTACCGCTGAGGGAGGAGGACCGGCATAAAACAGCCTTTTCAACCACAGAAGGCCATTATGAGTTCACGGTACTACCGTTTGGCCTTCACGGAGCCCCCGCCACCTTTCAGAGACTTATGAATAACGTACTACAAGGCCTGTCGTCCTTCACCTTGGCTTACTTAGACGACATTGTGGTGTTCAGCCCCGACTGGGAGACCCATTTGAGACACCTGTCGCAAGTATTGGATACCCTGAACCAGGCGGGACTAAAGATTAATGCAAAAAAATCACGGCTGGCCTTTCACAAAGTGAAGTACCTGGGGTACGTCCTGGGACACGGCATGATCGAGCCACAAACGGAGAAAGTCCGGGCCATTTCGGAGACACCGTTTCCCACCACAAAAAAGGAACTACGGGCATTTTTGGGGCTAATCGGGTACTATCGACGATTTATACCGAACTTTGCCCAGGTGGCCTCCCCCCTCACGGATGCCCTGCAGACCTCAGTCAAACAGGCCACACTGGCCAAACCCACGGTGGTCATGTTGGACTCTTTCAATGAGTTGAAGAAAAGGATTACTTCCACCCCCGTCCTCAATTCCCCGGATTTTACGCGTCCCTTCGCCTTGCACACCGACGCATCCGAGTTTGGGATCGGCGCGGTGCTGTCCCAGGAAGGCCGGGACGGATTGGACCACCCGATCCTGTTCGTTAGTCGGAAACTGTTCCCACGGGAACTGAAGTATGCTACTGTGGAGAAGGAGTGCCTGGCTATCCGGTGGGCCGTGGAAAAACTGGCCTATTACCTCGAGGGCCGGCCCTTCTCTCTATACACTGACCACGCGCCCCTTACTTGGATGGCGCGGAACAAGTCCTCCAATGCCAGGATCATGAGGTGGTTCCTGGCCTTGCAGCCCTACTCTTTCAGAGTGTGCCACAAGCGTGGCGTGGACAATGTTGGGGCTGACTTTCTGTCCCGTCATCCGCTTCCCGAGCGGAAGCGTCCAGGGGGGGGGGGTGTAACGGGGTCCCCCTGGGGAGCCCCGCAACAGGGCGCGAACTGACCCATTGTGACCCCCCCTCTTCTTTCCACAGCCCACGCAGTATTCGGAGTGGTACAGCCCCGACTCCTACAGTTGTGACGAGGAGGACGTGTGGCCCTTTAACCAGCCCGGAGGTGAAGAAGGGGAGGAGTCACACAGGTGGATAAAAGAGGAGAACGCCCAACCCCAGGTGTGTATATACACCGGAGGAGAGGTCAGAGTGGAGAGGAGCAGAGTGGCGGGAAGCAGCGTGGAGGAGCGGAGAGAAGAAGGACGAGAAAGAGGAGCGGAGCGGAGGAGAGGAGGAAGCGGAGAAAGCGAGGACAAGTGGAGCGACAGCATCTGGAGGATAGACGAGACCCCTCGCTCCGGAGGAGAGTCGGCGGATCAAGAGCGGACCTGGGAGCTGTTATCCGAGAGCAGTTCGGACCGAGCCTTGCAGGAGGAAGGAGACGTCGAGACACCCAAGGAAGAACGGGGAAAGCCTGGAGGCCAACACCACGCGTCGCCCAGCCGTACGCCAGGAGGGGTACGGCTCACGGAGGTACGTAAACGCTTCCTGGGGTGGTTCTCTGATAAAGCCCGACTATTAGCAGATCGGGGAGGGAGGAACCTGAGGGAGGTCCCCAGGGGGGAAAGCACGAGCACTCGCCCTCCTCCTTGACTGTAAACTAAGAGAGCAAGAGCACTATACTAAGTGTTTCCTTCACTACCCCATCCCTGTGTTTCCACCTGCTTAACAGTGGCGCATTTCTGATACCTGCCTCTCTTTTCCTTTCTCCCCTTCGGCATCGGCGTGGGCGGCCAGCACGGAGCCTCCAGATCCCCCTGAGCGGCGGAGTCCGGTCCGAAGGAAAGAAGAGGGAACCCGGAAGAAACAACACCGAGAGAGAAGCAGATCCCCACGGAGGTCCACAGTTAGAAAGACCTGTACTGATGCGCTATATGAGCAATTAAAAGCAAGAGTAACAAAAACACGTCTCCTGCCCATTTCTGGTCCCGCCGTTACAAGGAGGTAAAGGGCTGGATGACCTCCTCATCTCTTAAGCTCAATGGGGACAAAACGGAGCTGATGCTCCTGGGTCCCTCAAACCCCACCTTTTTCAACTCCTTGTGGCCTCCTTGTCTAGGTACCGCCCCAGTACCCAAGGACAATATTAAGAGCCTTGGGGTGTGGCTGGACAAGACCCTCTCGTTTAACATCCAGGCTACAAAACTCTCGGCCACCTGCTTCGGACTTCTCAGGATGCTAAAGAAAGTCCTCTCTCTTTTGCCTATGGAGGCAAAGCAGGTGGCCATCCAAGGTCTGATACAGTCCCTCTTAGACTTCAACAATGTCCTCTAACTTGACGCCCCGGAATACACCTTGCGTAGACTACAGATAGTGCAGAACTGTGTGGCCCGCACACTGTTAGAGCTGCCACGCAGACAATCAGCCAGACCTGGTCTGATTAGCCTGCACTGGCTGCCAGTGCGACAGAGAGTCATCTTTAAGACCATGTGTATTGCCCATCAGGCCATTTGGGACAGAGGACCATTGATTACCCGGGACCTAGTAAATCAGTACCAACCTGGCAGAAACCTTCGCTCTAGCCAGGCCTGTTTGGCTATAGCTCCGAGAATAAAAAAGGCAAGGGCGGGCGGCAGGACGTTTACTTATAATGCCGCCAAGATCTGGAACTCACTTCCTCTTCATCTCAGATCCAACCTTAACCTCTCCTCCTTTCGAAAACAGCTGAAGACTTTTTCGTTTAACACTCCTTGTTAAATTCTGCAAGTCACCCTTGTCAAGCAATTTCTATTCTGGTCTTTAGCGCTTGGACGCCTCTGGGCAGCAACCACGCTCTACAAATCTCCTTTTCATTTCATTACATTTCCTCCCCAGCCATCAGCATGCTAATCTCCACACTCACCACCGTGCAGACCCATCCAGACTCCTGGAGCCAGGCTCACCAGCAGCCCCAGCCAATCACACGCCAGCACCTTTACAGCACACGCACAGCCATGTCTAGAAGTGGCACTTCCACACTAGACACATACACGCCGCATACATCATTTCGCAGCATTCAATCACACGAGTCTGAACATACCAGACTCGAGCCTGTACACCCCACGCATCAGGAACTACCAGGGACACAGATATTCCCCATGCATTCCTATGGGAGGGCAGGCCAACCTTACTCGACGCACTCAGAGTGCGCACACACTTTCCACTGGGACACAGTGAAAGTATGCAGAACCCAAAAATCACCATCACCAGGTCACCATTAAAAGCAAAAAGTTTAGGGGTGAACCTGCCAGAAAGGCAAAGTCCAACAATATATATATATTTTTGGGAAGTTTTATATAGCGCAAACTAGACCCGAAGGTATCAGAGCGCTTTACCTGAGCACTAGTTAGGTTACAGAAGGACACATACATTGTTGTTAGGCACGGGGAGATTAAGCGATTTGCCCAGAATCACAGAATGTTGAACGTCCCTGCTGCGACTCGAACCAGAGTCCCCAGCTCCGAGGTCGACCGCCCTAGCCATTAGGCCACATTCTCTCCCCCTTCATGCTTTCTGCTGTGAAGGAAAGCGTTAGGGGTACCAGTGGCCAGACTTTTTTTCACTGCTTCTGAAGCCACAATGTAGACCAGCATCTGTACCCATTGCCCTGCATAGGGGTAGTGCACTGCAGGGGCTGCTACTGGAGGGAAGATTGAGCTGAGGCTGTAGGGATTAGCATGAGACAGGGTAGATGGTTATGGAGGAGCCGCAGTGGTTAATTTGTAAAAAGAAAATACGTGCAGGGGCTCTCGTCAGGTGGCAGCCTGCACCAGCCCATTTCTTCTGTAACACTGCCTGAAACAGAGCCAACTACTAACTAGGCAGTGGGGAAAGGGTGTGGCATAGTGACAAGAGCTGCGGACCTCGGAGCTGGGGAACTAGGTTCGGGTTTTGACATCAGCTTCAACATCCTGTGATTCAGGGCAAATCACGTATTCTTCCTGTGCCTACCAAAAATGAGTGTGTCCTTTACTGGCGCTCATGAAACTACTGAGCCGGTGTTGATAATTACATTTCAGTGCTGAGGACCAGAAACCACTGGCTCAAATTAAGCACCGAGGAGCTGGTGTATTTGGAGAGAGTGAACTGAGGCTGTGAGTTGGTGTGGGAGGAGTGAGTGTTGGTTGGAGGCTTTTTGGGATGGCAACCCATAGGCTATGGCTGCAGCAAACAGCACATTAATTGGATTGCCGGAAAGGGTGGGTAGGTGTGTTTTCTAGACTTCATAAATGCAGATGGGGAAGAAAAAACATAAAGAAGCTCAGACTTCATCACAATTTGTGCAGCAAACATTTTAATGCGGGACAAAACCTTATCGGAAAGCTCTATTCACCAATACTTCTACCAGTCATACTGCTAACAGCTCACAGAGCAATACTGTTAGCCAGTACTATCACACCATGATTTTGGGGTGTTCCTCTTGCACACTACCGTGTCAGTTTTATGGGGCAATCATGTTAGGTAAGGTAATAACCCTAAGGAGGCAATAGGAGTGCAGAAAACACTCTGCAGCTAATTCACAAAGGTAAACGTAGTCCTGGAGTCTAAGTGTATACTTGAGGTCTAAAGGGACAATTCTCAAGGGTACATTTAGACCTGAAGTGTAAGGGCCAAATTCACAAAGGTAGAGTTAGACTTGAGGTCTAACTTTACCTTTGTGAACTTGCCCCTTAGACTTCAGGTCTAAACGTGGACTTCAGGTCTAACTTTACCTTTGTGAACTGGGCCTTTAGACTTCAGGACTAAACTTAGACTTAAGGTCTAACTTTCCCTTATGAACTCAGCCCTTAGACTTCAGGTCTAAACTTAGACTTCAGGTCTAACTTTACCTTTGTGAACTGGACCCTTAGACTTCAGGTCTAAAGTTAGACTTCAGGTCTAACTTTACCTTTGTGAACTCAGCCCTTAGACTTCAGGTCGAAACTTAGACTTCAGGTCAAACTTTACCTTTGTGAACTGGGCCCTAAGACTTCAGGTCTAAACTTAGACTTCAGGTCTAACTTTACCTTTGTGATCTTGGCCCTAAGACTTCAGGTCTAAACTTAGACTTCAGATCTAACTTTACCTTTGTGAACTCAGCCCTTAGACTTCAGGTCTAACTTTACCTTTGTGAACTGGGCCCTTAGATTTCAGGTCTAAACTTAGACTTCATGTCTAACTTTACCTTTGTAAATTGGGCTTTTAGACTTCAGGTCTAAACTTAGACTTCTTTACCATTGTGAATTGGGGCCTCTTTCTCTGCAGGAGCATATAATACTTGCCCAATCACGTGCTTTACTCAAGGTAACCAACATGAGTTGAGCCAACACCTTCTCTTAGTTGCGCCCTTCATAGGTCCTTTTCTTTTGATCACACAAGTACTGGCTGCAGCTGCACTATCAAGCCAAATCTAAAAAAGTAAGTCTCTGAAGTACTGAAATACACCCATGAAGGTGCTGAAAAACAATCTAAAGCACTATTCAAGTGCATTAACTCTTCAACAATTAAGCATGGAGTTATATCATGTGGCGGGGAGTACTGGTGAACATCAGTAAAGTATTTCAAATAACAGTATTAGTTTAATTTAAAATCCCCCTGTTCTCACTCCTTTGATTTAAGTCGTTAGTGCCAAGAAATTTGCACCATTTCTTTCTGCATCCATTGTGCCCTTGACTACTATTGGCAATGTAGTATTGAGTGAATCGCAGCGACTATATAGAGTTAGGAGTCACACAGTGCATAGTTGGTCAGTTTGAGTACATACTCTTTCTATTAGAGGGCATGTGTCAGACCCTTTCAGGGGGCGTGGTGTAAGCATGGGTTACTTAGACCTCACTTTTAGGGCTGGAGTTGTTTGCCTCGGATGTACAGAAAGCCACCCTATCAAGGCTGTAAAAACTGGGTCAAATACATCCCCTGCCGCACTTCAGTGGTATCCTTGGGAAACAGTCACAGGCTTCTCAGGGAGGTAGTGTGGGGTGTACAAACTCAGAACTTAACCACCCAGCAGAACAATTTGTTTCCCCAGTACAGGGCTTAAATTGGATACATTGAGAACTCACTATAAATGGGGTGAAACATAGGTATTAGTAGCAGGTGCAATAATATACATTGCAGCATGAACTACTGTGCTTTGGGATAATGCCCTTTTTTCCCCCGTTTCCCCAAAGTCACTCCTCTTGTGTCAGTCAGCCACTCAAATCACTTTATCTTTTGGCCACCATGGCCATAAAAGTACAAACAAGTTAAAACAACAATAAATAGATAACATAACTCATAAAAACATAGTTACAGACCAGAGCTACATTAAACAAGCATTTGCAATGCAATTGGTCTCGCATTAATTAAGTTTGAGCTATTGGCATTGCTAAATATTGCAACACCAATTGCAAAAAATGTCTATAAATTGTAGGCCAAAAAAATGTGTATCTATTTTTTTAGCAATGGTGGAATGCTGCGCTTTAGATGAATATGTTTAGTAAAGTGTGACATACTGCGATTGCTACAATAATTAATTGTGGATGCGTAAACAATTGATGTGTGCACTGATGGCTGGTGGTGTGTGTGCCTGTAGAAATTGTGCACTGATGGCTAGTGGTGTGTGCGCCTTTTGGAAGTGTGCACTGCTGGCTGGTGGTGTGTGCCTGGTGAAAGCATGCACTTACAGCTGGTGGTGTGTGTGTCCCTGGTGAAAGTGTGCACTGATGTCTGGTGGTGTGTGTGTGCCTGGTAAAAGCATGCACTGACGTCTGGTGTTGTGTGTGTGCCTGAAAGCGTGCACGGATGTCTGGTGGTGTGTGCCTGGTGGAAGCGTGCACTGACGGCTGGTGGTGTTTGTACCAAGTGAAAGCGTGCACTGACGGCTGGTGGTGTTTGTGCCCGTTGAAAGTCTGCACTGACGACTGATGGTGTCTGTGCCTGGTGAAAGTGTGCACTGATGGTGTGGTTGAGTGCGTGGTTGTGTGTGTGGTTGTGTGTGTGGTTGTGTGTGTGGTTGTATGTATGGTTGTATATGTGGTTGTGTGTGATGGTTGTGTGTGGTTGTGTGTGGTTGTGTGTGTGTGTGTGTGTGGTTGTGTGTGTGTGTGTTTGTGTGGTTGAGTGGGGAGTGAGCCAGAAAGAACTAGCGGTTGGCAGTCTGGAGAGAGTTACAAAGATAGATACCATTAAATGTAGATATTCAAAGGAAAAATAAATTGTTAAAGGCAGACAGTGAAGCAAAGGCAGGGTTGAAACAGGGAGAAAGGCAGGTGGAAATGTTATAAGCAATTAAATAAAAGAGAAGATTAGAGAAAGAAAATAAAGGGGGCACATGTTGGAGGGACCGAAACAGAGGTGTAGGAAAGAGTGTGAGAGAGAAAAAAAATAGCAGAGAGGTGAAGCAGGCGACTGGCCTATACATAGATGGAGGATGGAAAACAGGAGAGAATTAACCGAAAGGAAGAAACGAGAGTTGAGAGCAGAAAAAGACAGAAGTGAAGATAGTGGAGGAGAAAAGGAGGTAATAAAAGAGATGAGAAATGCAGAATAGACAGTAAAAAAGGTCGAATAGGGAGAGAGGAGCGAAATATTAGAAGAGGGAGCGACGGAGAGCACGTCTACAGTTAGTTTCAAATAGTACAGCTGTGAACTGTGACTGCTCAGCTGCCCATATCTTGCTTGAAAGTACATCGGAATAGACGAATGTTCTGGTGTTTCAAGATATAAAACACAAAAAGTTATGTTTTTATAAGAACCAAGTCCACTCTTCCAGGGCAGAGGCATGTTATTTGGGTATTCACCGTGAGTGGTGCTGGGCCTGGCAGACATTTGTTGGAGAGCTGTCCTGTGTTTCTGTGACCTGCCCTAAGCAAGCACATGCGCGCACCCATTCATCAAGATAGCCAAAGAAAGGTACAATAAAGTGGAAAATGAACCTGAAACACAGGATCAAACACCGAAGTGTAACAAGATTTGTCACAGAGTGCAGGTTACATGCACAGTCCTCTCAGTGTGTTCATTGTCACCTTTATAATGGATTGTGAGTTAGCTTTCAGTGAGGCAGCAACACAGATCCGATTGCTCGAGCACGTATTTTGTACTTTACAACAAAAGTACCAGTGCACATCCCTTCTAGTTGCTATAATCCAAATGGCATCAAGCCACGGCAATCCAAAAAGACTTATTTTCACTCTCCTTGTAGTCCTCAAAAAGACATGCACAATGTTCGTTATTATTCAATGTCCATTTATTAGTGATTTCTTTCTTTTGCCACACCGTCACAGCCGACGCGCGTTTCGCCCTCCGCGGGCTTTTTCAAGGCAAGAATATAGTATGGTGAGCAAGGTATATTTGCAGAGGTCAGATTGTTATGTGGCCTGTTGAGCATTGATCCTTTAGGCCTTTTATTTTATGCACCATAGGTTAAGCGTATTGAACATTTTGATCAAGAGAGCAAAAGAAAGGTGCCATTAAGTGGAAAACAAACTTGAAATATAAGACCAAACACCGGAAGTGTAACAATATTTGTCACAGTGTGCAGGTTACATGCACAGTCCTCTCAGTGTGTTCATTGTCACCTTTATAATGGATTGTGAGGTAGCTTTCAGTGAGGCAGCAAAAGAGATCCGATTGCCCGAGCACGTGTTTTGTACTTTGCTTGAATTCATATAGCGCTTGGTTCCTTACCAAACTCATTGTGAGACGTAAAGCGCTCGGCCGACGGCAACCCCACTTGTCAGTGCAGAGCTGGTACCAGAGAAGCGCAAGAGCGCCATCACTTGTCACAAGCCTGGCAGGCTGCCTCTAAAACTTGGGAGGGTGGAAGTGAGGAAGTGGAGGTGAGGGTGTGTAGCCACCCCATGGGATAAAGTGTTGGCAAATGGAATCAGAGCGGCCGCAGTCGCTTTGATGTTCTTGTCTTGTCTTGCTTTGTGGGAGGGGTAGGGGGAGCGAATTGCTGTGCACGCCCCTGGCTCACATAAACTGTACCCGATGCGAAGTGGGTAGACCTTTTAGGTCTGCTTACTATAAATCTCGCCTATCTTTCCTTTGGGATGGACAGGCGAGACCTATAAAATAAATGCTAAGTGCAATGTTAATCACGGATTTGAAATAAGAAGTGCACATAGATACGACAACAGGATTTCCTCAGGATAAATAGTCCATGTGATATCAGGCAAATACAGGGGTACCTTCCTTCTAAGGCCCCTTATAGCAGCCAAGGATTTGGCAACAGATATGGCAACAACCGGACGGCTATCCACCCTGAAAATGTCAAGGGTGCGGAATAATTACGTATGTCTAGCAGCATACATATAGTAGCTGGCCAGGTGCGGCAGGGGAGGCGTAGGCTGGACACAAGTGCTAGCGGATCGCTCTGCTCCGCCCGCTGAGTGTGCAGAGATTTGCCTACTCCACGGAGAACGTTGAGAAGGCAAATCTCCGCACACTCCACAGCGGAGCGGAGATGACCAGCCCCCGCCTCCACCCCGCCTATTAAGAATGAATTCAAAATACATTAAAGGTGAAAGAAAAAAGCGTACCTTGACTGCAGCGCCCAGGGGTGTCCTTGCGAGAAAGGCACATGCACGGGTGCGCACGCATGCGCAGATCACCCTGAGACGGCTAGGAAGAGGAGGACAGCAGCCTGGGGTTGCCACAGTCAAGGTAAGTCTTTATTCTTTTACCTTTAATTAATTTTTAATTAATTCTTATTAGGGGATTAGATGCGGGTGACGGAGCGGAGTTCCACAGAATTTGTTCCTAACTCCGTGGACCTCCACGTAGTCCAGCTCTGCAAGCTCTGCCCAGGGTTACTGGACACACAAAGACACATGCGGAATGCTCTTGACTGTAGAGATCTAAGCGGGGCACGCCAAAGCTCCCCCAGCTGCCTAATTGGAAGTGAACACTCTCAGTGGGAGGGTCCCCACTCGGACCTGGAAGTAAAGCTTCCTGTCCAGCACAAAAGACACCTGATCCCAGAAGAGCTCAAACCCACAAGTGGGCTTGAAATCAATCTAATCATTAGTAAGCTTAGAGGAGGCAGCTTTTCTGGATTTATTGCCCATTAGTGTTGCCCAGTAATGCTTTTACAGAAAATCTTTGGACAGGAAATGAGTGGAATCTGGCTGATCCCACAACTCAGGCATCCCAAGTCAGTGTAACGCCTCCTTGATTCTCGTGAACCAGGGGACTTTACTGAAGTGGCCAGCCTTCATGACATCCTTAAGACAAATCACATAGTGGACAAGTTTAGGGGTGGTCCATAGGCATCCCCAATAAAATAGGGGGCTTAGAAGGAGTTTAACCGAACCCTATTTACTCCCAGGTCCATTAAAAGCAAACAGAGTAGAGTGCTAGGAGGAAGATAGTCAAGATTTCTAAACAATTTATTTTCAGTTATGGTTAATTCTAAATGGTTGGAAAATCCCCATAGTTCTGCCCTGTATAGCGTGGAACCCAGTGCTTTCGCCTTGTAAAGCTTGCGTAATGGGTTGGGTGTATGAAGTTGAATACTCTTTGAGGTACACACCAGTGGTCTGCTTAAGTTTCAAGGCTGCCTTGTTGATGTGGGAGTCATACCCCCAGAAATTGTTACCCCAAGATAGGTAATAGAATCAACCCACTCCAGGGGGACTCCCTCCCCCCCCCAGGACTATACTCCCCTTGTACGATTTATGTGGATCAAACAACATCCCTTTGGTTTTAGAGGTGCTGATCTCCAAGCCAAGAGCAAGACAAGCTAGGTGAAGCGAGTCAAAAGTGTCTGAGCCCAACAAAGTGTTGTCTGCAAAGAGGAGAATCTGAGATATGATTTGTGCCAAGGAGGAAGCATCTGTATCAAAGTGGGACAGGAAGTGAACAATATCAATTATAAATAACAAGAATAATGTGGGGGCCACAACACAACTCTGGCAAACACCTTTGCGAACTGCTAACCTTTCAGTAAATTGACTTTGCGCCCCCCCCACCTATTATGTGCATAATGGTCCTCATGCAAACAGATTAGTAATGATAGAATGTGAGGAGGTATAGCCAGATCAGCAAGGGATTTCCAAAGGGCAGACGGGGGATCAGGTCAAAAGCCAATTTTAGATTGACAAAGGCAGAACCCCCTATTCCTTACATTTGTATTTTACATTTACTAGTGTGAGCATGCATTTCATGAAAAGGAATATAAAGTAGGGTTGCCAAAAGATAAATGCCAGCCATATGTTGTTTAAAGAACCTGCAAAGATCTCGTCTTGACACTAAATAGGGTTATAAATAAAAAGTATGTATTCATTTGTAATGTGACTTTTCTGTCTTTATTCCCTTTAATTATCAGTTGGGAATCATTCAGGCCACGCCAGGAACACAATTAAAAGTGCTTTCTATTTATTTGTGCTGTTCGAAGTGTGCACCTGTTTATTTTTCTACTGTCTGCGACATCAAAATAATGAGCTGGCAACCCTAATCATAAGACTGGAAGTTTGTTGCAGGATCAGCACATCATTTGTTTCCTCCACCCTCGATCCCTGAATAATGCCATAAAAGCAATAGTTTAACTTATATCTGAAACCCTATGCCGCCATCAATAACATGCTGCGTTACTTCAAGTGTCTGGGAATGCACCCTGCATTCAGACAACTCACTCCTCATTCTTGCCCTTTACTTTCACGTTACCCCTGCACTCACAGCGATCACAATGCACTCACAGTGATCACCATGCACTCACATCATTTACCCGCTCCCCCTGCACTCACAGTGAAAACCCTGCACTCACAATGCACTTGCGCTGTTCACCCTGTATTTCACCCTGCAGTCACACGAGCACACTACTCACCTTTCACTCATGTGATACTTCACTCACCTGTCCCCCTCACTGCTCAATCTGCAATCTCACTCAAACAAGCCCATCACCAACCATGCATTCATTCGTCCCACTCTGCACTTACATCCGCACCCAAAATCATATGGTCACCTCACTCACCCTGCAGTCACTCCTTTTACCCTACTCTCTCACTGTCGCATCGCTCACCGTGCACTCACATAGGCACTCCTACCACCCACACAGCGCAGAGGGTTAATGTGCCTGCTACAAAGAACGGGTGCCATGTGGATCACAGAACTGAGTGTGAGTAAACTATGAGTAGTGCTATTAAAAAATGAAATGTTTGTCTGAAAGGGGCTATAAAGAGATGAGGTGCATTGCTGGTGAGTAGTAGTGAGGGAATTCATGGAGGCGAAAATGGGGGAGGGGCGCCAAAAAAGACTGTTACACCTTGTGCGGCCAGTGCTAGGGCCAGCCCTGGCTGGGAGTGTTAGCCCCCCGAAGTTCGGGTCTAGTTGCAACCCTGGTGTGCTGGCAGGGTCAAAGTGGTTGCTAAAAATAAAATGAAAAGGCTACGCGTTATGTGTTTTCACAGTCTTGCAGGTGTGTATAAAATAATGCAATAACAACTTAATTGGATAATAAATGCGAGTTAAACTAACTGGTGATAACTGCACTCTTTTAGGATATGAAACCTCAGTTCGTGACTACCATCACTGCAGATCCCTGTGTGTGTTAAAGCTAAGCAACACATAATTGAACCCTAGTTGGTGCAGAGGAATAGTGACCTTTGTACTTATGGTCAGGGCCACTGGAATTATGCAATTGTGCGGTTTGGGCATTTTGTTCATAGTTATTTATTTCCTGCATTTGCCACATAATCCATTGTCTGCTACATAAATTGCAGATTTTAAAAAAACTTGTTTTGAGCTCAAATGGTTCAAAAGTTACTATAAATGCAGCAACACATTACCTCACAGTGGAAGGCCTTTTCTAAAGGTTGACTGATCTCCTTTCTGTTGCTTATTGCTATATGTGGGTATTAATGTGGTACTTATGAGGGCCAATCAAACCCTGTGTAGTGTTAACAAGTGTACAAATTGCAAAATAATGCAGTAATGCTAATGACGAAATATGCAGCATTATGCAACATAATTCGCCTTTATTTGCTGCAGAATTTAGTCAACCCTGCTGCATAATTTGGCCTTCTCCTCCGCAATAATTCCAGTGGCCCCCTGTTTATAGTGCTATGAGGTCTCAGCCTGTGGCAGAAAGCACTGTGAATATGTAAGTCATTATTTTAAAACATTATTTACATACTCTAAGCTAGGTTGCTGCATATGTATCCAATACAGACATTTTTGTGTCTCCCCTATTCCAGATCTCGGCTGATAACACCCTTACATTACATCTCAAAAAGAATAAATCTTTGCCACCATGAAGCCTTAAGCATAGCCACTGGAATTATTCAGCAGAAGAGGACCTCATTATGCGACATGTTTGACTAAATTATGCAGCATGAAAAGGTAAATTATGCGGCACAATGCGGCACATTTTGTGGTTAGCATTACTTCATTATTTTGTCATTTTAACACAAGGTAACGCTGTCAGGGGAAATATTTCACCTCAATATTACCAGTTTAACACCCAAATACAGCTGTAAGCAACTACAAGATTACCAGTGAATCTTTGCAAAGGGCCTTCCAATTCTCCAGAACACTTTGTCATGCTTTAATAACTTTTGTTCCGTTTGAGCTAGAATCATGTTTCTTTAGTTCAAATCTGCAGATTAGGGAGCAAATACAGTAAAACTATAATTATGTGGAAAACAGTGCTGATGCAGAAACACGTAATTCCAGTGGCCCTGGCTTTAAGTGACTCAATCAATGAATAGCTGGTAAGTAGGCTGTTTTTTTAAAACTATCTACACTACCACCACACCCTTCGCTTTCAGGCAGAGGCACCTCAAAGTCAGTATTAACCATTCAGGGGCAGTTTTTTTGTGAAAGCTGAGCCAATTGGGTGGCAGGCAGAAGGCAAGCAGGGTTGCATTCAAATGCAGAGCTCTAATCCTCTCGATCCCTGGGGCCTCTCAGTAATGCAGTAAGCAGATGCATCAGGACTGCGGCCCAGGAATTTGAGGGTATGACTGTCTACCTTTAAAAAAGGGGCATTGGAGCTTATTTTCCTTTCAATCATTAGGACCGAGGTGATGATCCATCATGGTGAGGAAAAGGTAAAAGATGCAGAGGAGATGGCCTGCTACTCAGGACTGCGGTTATCATTAGTGCAGCAGGTATAGTTGCTTTGGGGTCAAAACGTATGAGAGGCTCACAACACCCCAACTATGGGGAGCAGTTTTGTTTGGGATAATGTCTGTTTTTGTATGATGCATTTGCTGTCTTATAAGTCTCATATTTAGTGCGGTTCGTAAGCTATAGAAAAAGTATTCTTGAAAACGTCTCATGAGCCCAGCTCCTTGCACGAGCCATGTCCCTCCCGCTCCCCCAATCCTTGCCATAATGTTTTAAAGGGGGGCCTGACCTCAAAACATTTTGCTTACATGGGGCTCAGAGTGAAAAAGTTTGAAGACCTCTGCTCTACATGGATAAAACATAACAGCCATAGATGAAATGCAGCTGACACCAAGGTATTAATAGTAGTACTACGTCTCCCCATTGCCACCTGATTTATCACTGAAATATCAGCTTTAAATGTGTTTGCGAAATTATGAGGTTTAAAAATACAAGTATTTTTGTGTTGAATAGACGGATTGGTGTCAGTACAACGCGGTTTTTTACAACGCATTCCGTTACATCGGATTTTTTACAACGCAGGATCCATTACATCGGATGCCATTACAAGGCATGGCATTACATAGCAGATGCTATTACAACGCATGGCATAACATCGTAAGTATAGGTAAGTATACCTTTTTTTAAAAATGTAATAAGGTTAATTTTATTAATTTAATTTAATTAATTTAATTAAAATACATTTTAAAATAGTAATTAATTTAATTTAATAAAATAAAATCTATTTATTTAATTTAATTTTAATAAAAATTGTAATTAATTTTATTTAATTAATATAAAGAAATTAATTTAATTTAAATATTTTTTAAAATGTAATTTAATTAAATTAATTAAAATAATTTATTTAATTTAATTAATTGAATTAAAAAATGTAATTAATGTAATATAATTAATTTAATTTAATAAATATATTTTAATTAATTTAAAAATGGTAAATATAATTTAATTAGCCCTAAACACAAACCTACCCCTACCCCTGAACCCTAAAATACCCCTGTACCCCAAAACCCAAACCCTGCCCTAAAACCTAAAAACACCCCTATACCCCAAAACACAAACCCTGCCCTAAAACCTAAAAACACCCCTGTACCCCAAACCCAAACCCTGCCCTAAAACCTAAAAACACCCCTGTACCCCAAAACCCAAACCCTGCCCTAAAACCTAAAAACACCCCTGTACCCCAAAACCCAAACCCTGCCCTAAAACCTAAAAACACCCCTGTACCCCAAAACCCAAACCCTGCCCTAAAACCTAAAAACACCCCTGTACCCCAAAACCCAAACCCAGCCCTAAAACCTAAAAACACCCCTGTACCCCAAAACCCAAACCCTGCCCTAAAACCTAAAAACACCCCTGTACCCCAAAACCCAAACCCTGCCCTAAAACCTAAAAACACCCCTGTACCCCAAAACCCAAACCCTGCCCTAAAACCTAAAAACACCCCTGTACCTCAAAACCCAAACCCAGCCCTAAAACCTAAAGACACCCCTGTACCCCAAAACCCAAACCCTGCCCTAAAACCTAAAAACGCCCCTGTACCCCAAAACCCAAACCCTGCCCTAAAACCTAAAACCACCCCTGTACCCCAAAACCCAAACCCTGCCCTAAAACCTGAAAACACCCCTGTACCCCAAAACCCAAACCCAGCCCTAAAACCTAAAAACACCCCTGTACCCCAAAACCCAAACCCTGCCCTAAAACCTAAAAATACCCAAGCACCACAAAACATATACCTCAGTACCCCAAAACATATACTCCTATACTCATACTTATTAAAAAAATTACTTAAATTAATATATTTAATTTATAATATTAAACAACATAAATAAATTAATTTATTTAAAATTAATACTGATTAAATTAAATATATAATATTAAAAAAAAAATTAAAAAAATTATATACTTACCAATACTTACGATGTAATGGTATGCGTTGTAATAGCATCTGCTATGTAATATCCTGCGTTGTAATGGCATCCGATGTAATGGAACCAGCGTTGTAAAAGCTGCGTTGTAACAGCATTACGACGTAAAAGTTGCGTTGTAACAGTGACATACCGAATAGACACTTTAAAATTTTGGTCAACACGACTAATTCAACTAACCAAAAGTGTCTAATTTAGTAGGTTGGGCTGCACACAGGAGAGCTACTTACAGGTGGTTGGAGAGCTACCAGTAGCTCACGAGCTAATCATTGGAGAAGCCTGGCTTAGGAACACCGATCATCATGATGGAATCAGCACTGCCAGGTCTAGCTTTGAGTCTAAGCGCCTAAGCTTTGAGAACTCGAGGTATTGGAAGTTACCACGTTGTAGTTAAGCGGCCACAAAGGCACATGACTGGGAATTTGCTGATCATGATTAGCAGTGGGAACATCATCGAATATGGGATCGGCACCCTCATTCACAGGAGTCACCATCTGATTACAGCAGCAGATGGTCTGGAGATGGTTCCAGGTAGATCAATTACCCAATAAATGCATGCTTGTTGCTAAGAGCAAGAAGCTGTTTCAAAGAATTGGTCAGTGATGTAATCATGGATTTTAGACCCCCCACCTCAGTTTTTCAAATCTAAGATAAAAGCAAGGAGGGGGGTGGTGAATAACCTTTAACAGTTTTAAACATGTTTATTGTTAATAGATATATATAATGTTGTGACAAACGTAAACGTTAGCACAATTATATAATTCACAGATATGGATGTAAATTGTTATCAGAAAAGTTAATAAAATATATTTATTTTTAAAACAAGTATTGGCCACCCAAAAAAACCAAATCTAAGCTAGAAACTGTGTAAGAGGTCTGGTCAGGGGAGATGGGAACAGAAACATCAGGTGCCGTGGAAGAACGCACCAAATTATTAGCAGCATCCTGGTCGTTTGTCATCTTGGCCAATGGGGCAAAGCGTTTACTGCAAGGTAAAGCATCCTCAAGTGTTGATTGTAGTCGCTGACCAGAATTGGGGTGTACTAGTGCGGTTGTTAACAGTGAGTGTGCTTTACCCACAGTATGTTGCTCCTGGGCCTGAAGAGTATGTTCCTTAAACATCCCCTGGATTTGCTTTTGCTTGTTTGTGCTGCATGGGGGGGGATGAATGGGGTGAGGAAGCAAGGCAGCGGGGGCTGGAGCGAGTATCTCCCACATTCAACCAACAGATTCTCATAGCGGTCAAGCACACAATTGCCTCCAGCATGTTTTTGCACATTTTCTTTTTTACCAACCCCCTTACCCATCCCCTTTAGTGGCATTCCTTTTCCCCATTTGTAAATGACACGGGCGTATACCAGAGCTGCAAGCAGAGATATGAAATGGTGGAGTACAACATTTTCAGTGAGGTAGACTAGAACAATCAGGGCAACAAGCTTACTTATCAGATCAATGCCAACTGACCCAGTCATACAGCTTAAGATGCTTAGATTTAACAAGGGGTTGAAGATATACCAAACAACAGTACATTTTGGGCGGAAAATAGACATTAGGTGAGGGTCCAGCATTGGGATGTGGGACTTGGAGTCCCCAGTGGTGGTGGCAATCAGCTGCGGCGGCTCCCCCGTTAGGCAGATGAGTCAACGTGTGGGTTCAGTTATGAAGCCCCCACTTAGCAGGGCTTCAGGAAGGTCTGTGTACCACCCCCAACAAGCACAAATGGTCCCTAAGTGAACAGTAATGCTCCCTCCTCTTGCGAATCTGGACTAGGCCTGGGCGGTGAACTTCACTCCGTTCGCTGAGTTTGCGGGGTTTTCTGCACTCCGCGGAGCTCGCAGAGCGCAGAAAACTCCGCTTTCGATGTGCAGCGGAGTTTTTTCCCCGCTTGCGATTGCGAACAGTAAGTTCACGAACAGTAAGTTTGCAAGCGTGAACTGCCGCTCGGGAACAATTTTTACCCGAGCAGCAGAAATACCAGCACAAACTGCAGATCGCACTGCACTCCGCCACTCGTGGAACTTACTGAGTTTTTTTGTAACTTCAAGGAGATCCACGTAGCAAAACTACGCCCAACATGTCCCCCTTAGCTTAGAGAGTTTTGTGTAACGCGATTCAAGGCTCAGACGCAGACTCCCTAGTTCAGTAATGTTTGAGCTCAGTTCAATCCAGTTTCCTTGGACACAGTCTCACCACAACACAGCCTCCGTGTCATTTCGACACAAGCGTCTCCAATCTCTCCCACTTCTGGGATGAGACGTGGTGGTTGCAGAAGAGGCAGTTGATCTTGGTAAGCTGTTAACAGGATGGGTAGTTCTTCGACAAATGCTGATACTGGTGGTGGGGGTCACAGGGCAGGCACTGGACCCACTTCTGGGTCACTTGAGCAGGAGATGGGTAGCCATTTAGACAGGGGCACAGCGACATGCTAGCAGTCACAGTGAGCACTTTGTAAACGCAGCAGTGGTGGCGGTCACAGGCACAAGTCTTAGCTTTGATGGCAAAGATATCCATGGTCACAGTTGTTTCACTTTACCAGCAAGGACACCCCCAATCGTTCTTATTGCACTGCTGCGAGGTTAGTGGCCAATCGACAATTTATATTTGGCACCTCACTTCGGGAGAGACTGTGCCCATACTATTGGGCTCACCAATCAGTCTTTGCCGTCTCGATTCTCCTGGCTAGACCCTCAGCACTCGGCCTGGCTGTTACTCCAACACCTCCTGCAGGGTTGGCAGGAGATTTCCCTCTCTCAGTAGGCCGGCTTGATTCCAGGCACTTAAGGTCAGAGATACAGCTCTTCCAGCAAGGCTAGAGTCCAGGGAATAACCCCTGTCATCTGGGAAGTTGACTGTAAGACAGATGCCAGGTCTGAGGTAAATATAAAAAGTTTGCAAAGAAAGGAATGGTTTAATAAAAATTCCATTCAAACAGAAAAGATAGTGGTCTGTTTGTTGCTCAAAAATAATAAGAGCATAATGTCAAACGGAGCCAGGTTCCTCTTTTTGTATTAAATTTAGTAAACCCCTACCTGGTTCTGGTCCTTTGGGCCTATTCCCCCTCCCCCTCCAGTTTTTGTAGCTCTGGGTGCACAGCAGTCATCAGCGTATGCTGCAGAGCAGAGTGATGCTCCCTGTAGTATGCTAGTCTCCATCCAGGAGTAACCACATCAGAGGCACAAAGAGGTGTGAGCTTTCTATACCAGGGGGTATCAACAGCCACACCATGCAGTGATCAGGGGAAATACAAAAGGCTGGCTCACCTAGAAGATCCTTTCAGAAGAGACTTCAGCCTCACCCTTCACCGCCACCACCTTCCAAGTGGCAGTGCTACAGGTAGACTAATCAGCAGCTCCTCTCAGCAAACGGGCTTCAGTGACTTTCTGAAGGTGTCTTGTCTCCTCTGTCCCCACTTTGTTGTCTTCGTCTCTTCCCTCCAGCTTTAGGAATGTCAGCAAAACACTTCCACTGTCTGGGCAAACAATCTCACCTCCATCTTGTGCACAGGAGCAGATTTGGGGCTTCCAAAATGGAATCCAGGGTCATCCATTACACGGGCACACTTGTGTACATATTGCATGTACCATACAAGACACAACATAAACACACGCAGCATATATTTGGAATGTTAGCACAAGGGTTACTCCAGTGACATATAAAAAGGCCTGATCATGACTATGTATACACAAAACATGGTATGCTGCGCCATCGATCTACATGCTTAACCCGTGTCAGGCTGGTAGTACAATATCAGGAAAATGAGGGCATACTTGACATGTCCCTCAAGGTAAATAAACAAAAGAAGAGTGTCTGGGAGAGAAAGAAGAACTAAGCTTGGAGCTCAAAAACAACCACACTGGGATGTTTAGGAAGGCCCTCACTCACCACCTAGTGATGACATGCTTCATCATCGGGCCCCACCAAAGAGACCGAGTGTCTCTTTGGTGTGCTGCAACGCCAGGATTACTGCGGAGCTGGATGGTGAATATAGGGCGTGTTGAGTGAAAATGAAAAATTAGTGAGTGATGAGGGTATTTATTAAAAATTGTCAGTAGTGTATCTGAAGCAATTTTAATAATGATCACTAAAGACAGACAATATAAAAAGTATTTAAGGATCCAGTCCACTTTTAATTGAATGGTGGGATCCTAGAGAGTAGTCAACATGTTTCTTGCCATCGAAACGGTGTTAATTTACCCGGCAATTCTTCAGGACTGGGTGTAAAAAACCCTGGCGGTATGGGCACTCTAAGGCCCACCCTTACCTAGGGACGTGAAATGTGAAAATTATCAAAAATGTGAAAAAAGTGCAAAAAAATTAGGAATAATGGGTTAATTCCTAATTACTCCTGGTTTAGGAGGCTTCAACTGATCGTTTCTGCACTTTTAGGGTGTTAAGAATAAACACCATGGGTCTCAGGAGGGGGGTGGGAGCGTATTCGGCACACCGCCCTCGACGCTCGGCACCCGTAGTGTACCTACGTCGCCCTCGTACCGGACCCCGATGGTCAACAGGTGACAGGATAGGTCCACAACCTCATCACGTCAAGGGACAGCATAGGCCTCTATGCGCTACATTACCACAAGGCTAGGGCCAAAATTAAATAATCTCTGGATTACCAGCTACTCACAGTCAAGTTTTCAGGATAGAGCATCATGACTTGTACCTCACAGGGAATATTCCCACCCCAAAAGCATGTTCAGGCAATATTATGTTTTCCTAAATTAATATGGCTTCCCTTATGGTCTTTCCACTCTGCAGGTGTAAATCTGATGTTTTGTGGATACTAAACAAGTGCCCATGTGTGGCTCAGTGTATAGTCACTGGTATAAACATACATTATTTCCATGCACACATGCAATAATGTGTATAGCTGCTCTTCAGCCTGTAAATAGTAAACAATGAGGATGTTTTATGTTAATTTCTTCTGAAGAAGGTCGTGGAGAAAGCTGGCTGAAGCGATACCTGAGAACTTCCTTGCTTCAAGGAGACCTGCCCTTTGACCTGGGGAGGTGAGCTGCAGCTTGGAGAGTGGACAGCAGCCGAGAGGCCAGAACACAAGAAAGGAAATCTGAATAGAGAGAGCTGCTGAGTGGCCTGTACACCTGACAAGGGGCCTGTAAGTCACAAGCAACAGCCCCTTTAGAAGAGTTCAGAGCAGAAAGGTTCCTTCAACCGCAATACCTGAAGTGGTAGTATCTAAAGACATCTTGGTTCCTTCGCAACACACTAAAAAGGCCTTCACACCCCTGACCCTGGCGGTCTGCAGGACACACCTGAAATAATTCCCACTCACCTGTGTCTCTTCCTCCTTGCCTTCCCACTGCTCAACCACAATTCTAGCAGCACAGCCCAGTTCACCAGAAAACAAAACATGAAATCACCTTTAACCTTCCTAACCATAGAAGAATTCATCAATGCTGAAAACGCTTGCCTTTGGGATGACTGTCGTGCCTAGCTACCCAGGAGGTGAGCAGGGGTTATCTTAGGTGTGTATCCCCCTTACCCTGACTAGAAGCAACGGTCCCAATTTGGACAAAGGTACCTACCTCTGCCAAGTAGAGAACCCCATTTCTAACAATAAATTAACATGTCACAAATCAAAATATGTATGTGCAGCAAAAGGATCAAACACTGCTATGAACCATTTGGCCTTAGAAGCTAGCCCCCCACATAACTCAACCCTAGGGAGGAATATAGGGGTAAACATGGACTCCAATCTTTCAATCGTAATGAGATTGGGTTTCTCCAATGTGCCTAAACTGCTAAATGTGTCACTTCTTTCCCTCATATTCGCTATCAAGGTGGGTCTGCACGCATTGCCTGAAATTCTTGGCCCGCACCACTTGCTGCAAGTGTTAGCCCTGCACTGTGATGTCACGAGGTCCAGGCTAGCACCAGCAGGGGAATCCTGTGGATGGAACACCTGTGACGTGCCAGGCCCTGCACTGTGATGTCACGAGGTCCAGGCTAGCACCTGCAGGGGTATCCTGTGGATGGAACACCTGTGACGTGCCAGGCCCTGCACTGTGATGTCACAAGGTCCAGGCTAGCACCAGCAGGGGTATCCTGTGGATGGAACACCTGTGACGTGCCAGGTCCTGCACTGTGATGTCACGAGGTCCAGGCTAGCACCTGCAGGGGTATCCTGTGGATGGAACACCTGTGACGTGCCAGGTCCTGCACTGTGATGTCACGAGGTCCAGGCTAGCACCTGCAGGGGTATCCTGTGGATGGAACACCTGTGATGTGCCTGCACTGTGATGTCACAAGGTCCAGGCTAGCACCTGCAGGGGTATCCTGTGGATGGAACACCTGTGACGTGCCAGGCCCTGCACTGTGATGTCACGAGGTCCAGGCTAGCACCTGCAGGGGTATCCTGTGGATGGAACAACTGTGATGTGCCTGCACTGTGATGTCACGAGGTCCAGGCTAGCACCTGCAGGAGAATCCTGTGGATGGAACACCTGTGACGTGCCAGGCCCTCCACTGTGACGTCACGAGGTCGAGGCTAGCGGCAGCAGGGGAATCCTGTGGATGGAACACCTGTGACGTGCCAGGCCCTGCACTGTGATGTCACGAGGTCCAGGCTAAAAGCAGAGGGGAATCCTGCAAATGGAACACTAGTTCTGTGCCAGGCCCTCCCCTGTGATGTCACGAGATCCACACTAGCACCAGCAGGGGAATCCTGTGAATGGAACACCTGTGGCGTGCCGGGCCCTGCACTGTGACGTCACGGGGTCGAGGCTAGCAGCAGCAGGGGAATCCTGTGGATGGAACATCTGTGACGTGCCGGGCCTGTAATGTTGCCCAATGATCACTCGTGACACGTAGTGGTTCTTCTACTGATTTATTATCACAAGTATAAGAATTCTACCGAGGAGCGCCGGCCGGCACTCTGCTCTCGGAAATGCCCAGCGCGCTAATGGATGCGCGCGCACCTCGGCGCCAACATGGCGCCTACGTCACGTCAACGTGACGTGACAACAACTAGACCGCTACATATCTCCCCCTTTTACCAAACCAAGGATAGTCACTTACAGTTCATCGTTTAGTTCAAAGTCCTGGAACCTGGCGGGTCTCACCACTTGCCTTCCACTCCTGGTCACCTTACCCACGTTCTTGCGAGTCCCTTGGGCCTGCGTTTCCTCTACTTCCGTTCCTTCACTCGTTGCTCCTTCACCGTTCACATTGCCTCTCGGCCTGTCCTTTTCTACCTCAGGGGCCTCACCCCTTAGCTCGCCGTCTTGCTCCTCTCCTGCACTTGTCTCTTCAGTTCTCTCACTTCCACCCATCCTGTTCTCATCGTCCTCATCTGCCATGTCCTTGCCTTCTGGACACCACTGGTCCCATCTCAATATTTTGTTGCACCGGGCCATGCGGTCCTGCGACCACACATTTCCGTCACTGAGCAAGGCTGCTCGATCGTATACTTCCTTAACCTGCATCGGCTTGCTGTACTTGCTGTCTCCTTTTCTTTGTAGGGTGGCCAGCTTTACTCTCACCCATTCTCCTTTCTCTAAGCGCGTGTCCTTCACATTTCTCCTCTTGTTGTAGTTGGCGGTGTAGATGGTTTGCGCTCTTTCCAAATTTGCTCTTACTACTGCCGGGGACCACTCGCTGGTCACCACCTTCTCCTTCCAGATTCTATTGTCGTGCGTGAAGGGTTCTCGTCCTCTCAATATTTGAAACGGGCTGTACCCCGTGCTTGTTGGCGTTATCCGGTAGGCCCATACCATGTTCTCCAACGCTTTCTGCCAGTCTTTATTACAGGTGATGGCCGCTTGAATGGCCCCCATCACCACTCTGTTAAATCTTTCAACTAGTCCGTTGCCTGCTGGATGGTATATGGCCGTGTGTTTTACAGCGATGCCGTTTCTACTCATGAATTGTTTCCACCCTTCAGACGTGAACTGTGGACCGTTGTCACTTAAAATGGTCTTGGGAATTCCTTCTCGAGTGAATGTTTCGGACAGAAATTCTAGAATGTTCTCTGTGTCCATAGATTCGCTGACTTTTATTTCTGGCCATTTGGAATAACGGTCGATGAGGACACACACGTATTTCTGTATGCTCTGGTCATCCAGCACTGGTCCTAGAATGTCTATTGACAGCTCTTCCCATGGGTTCGATGGATTTTCAAATTTTCCAAGGGGTGGACGTAGTGGTCTCAATGTTTTGTCGGCCCCTTGACATTGGGAGCACTCCCTGACGTGCCTCTCTGCTCTTACGTCCATCCCTGGCCACCAGTAATTCTGTTTTGATCTAGCCTTGAGCTTTCCTATGCCCAGGTGGCCAGCGTGCAATAAGTCCAGTAGCTTGTTGATGAGGTTCCTGGGGGGGATTACTCTGTCTCCCCTGTAAATGAATATGCCCTTGTCTCCTACTGCCAGTTCTTCCTTCACTTCATAAAATGGGATGAGGTTGGTGCTCACCTTTTTCTTATCAGGCCATCCTTGGGTGATGTGCGTTTTTACTTCCTTGAGGACCGAGTCTTCGTCATAGGCTTCCATCCATTCTTGTATGCTGATTATTTTTTCTTGGTCCTCTATTAGAGCTACCATTTCTCCTCTGTCCGCTGGGTCTTCTTCTCCCGGCTCCATAGCCGCCGCTCGACTCAGGTAGTCCGCCACTCGATTCTTGTTTCCCGGGATGTACTCCACGTCGTATCTGAATTCCAACAGTTTTAAGGACATCTTTGATATCCTGGGTGTGGCGCTGGCGTGTCCGCCCGATGTCAGAACCTTCACTAACGGCTTGTGGTCCGTCTTGAGTAGGAATCGGGTGCCCCATAGAAACTGCCGGAACCTCGTCATGGCCCACACTACCGCTAACATCTCCTTCTCGATGACACTGTACTTGCCTTCTGTCTCCGTCAATGCTCTGGAGGCGAAGCTGATTGTCTCCATGTCTCCTCTTCCTCGGTCTTGCATGAGTACAGCGCCTAACCCCTTGTCGCTGGCGTCGGTGATGAGCACTGTAGAGCCTTGCGGGTCATACCCCTTGAGTGGTATGGCTTCCAGGATTCCCTTCTTGATGACTTCAAATTCCGCTTGAGCTTCCGGTGACCACTGAAATACCGTGCTCTCTCTGGTCAACATCCTCATGTTGTAGGTCTTGGATGCGAAGTTTACTACGAATTTGCTATAGTACTCCGCCATTCCTAGGAATGATCTGACTTCCTCCTTGTTCTTGGGGGGCTGTGCTTCAGCGATGGCTTTCACGTTCTCCGTTTTGGGCGTGATCCCCTGTAGCCCTATTTCATGGCCTAAGTAGGTTACCGACTGAAGTCCCAACCGACATTTCGACCACTCGGCCGTGAGCCCCTTGGCCTCCAGAGTCTGTAGTACCCTTTCTAGTTTCTGGTCATGATCTCTCCTATCTCTCCCCATCACTAGGATATCGTCCTGGAAGTACTGTACATCCTTGCAGTCTCTGAACAGTTGGTGCATCATCTTTTGAAAGACGGCTGCCGCCGACGCTAGTCCAAACGGCATGCGGCAAAATCTGTAGCACCCAAACGGGGTGATGAACGATGTCAGGCTCTTGCTGTCCGGGTGTAGGGCTACCTGGTGGTACGCTGACGTGAGGTCAATAGTGGAGTACCACTGAATTCCTCTGGTTTTTGCTAACATTTCCTCTATCTTGGGAAGGGGAAACTTTTCCACCACAATGTTTTTATTGAGTTCTCTCAGGTCCACGCAGAGCCTGACCTTCCCGTTGGGTTTCATCACGACCACCAAGGGAGCCAACCACTCGGCGCAGGTAATTGGTTCTATGATGCCCTTCTTTTCCAAATCTTGGAGTTCCGCCTGGACAGCTTCCCTTACTGCAATGGGCACATTCCTTGCTTTGTGTGCCACTGGGGTGGCACCTTCCTTAAGCACTATTCTATGTTGAAATTTCTCCATCTTTCCAACAGTGCCGCCGAACACCTTTGGGTAATTCTTTTTCCATCTGTTCGTGTCCGGCCATTCCTTCTGTTCGGTGAGAAGGATTTGTTCTTTCCCTCCTGGGTCGAGTTTAATGCCTAGATCTCCCTGGTCTAACCATCCTAGGACGGAGGGTCCTTTCTCCGCCACGTAAAGTTTGCACCGCGCTGATCGGCCTCTGAATTCGAACAGTAGGCGCCGGAAGCCTAACATGGGGATGCGATCCCCATTGTAGGTGACTGGGCGTATGTCTAGTTTCTCCAGATCCGGGCCCAACTTGGGTTTGAATTTTTCTTCCCACACTTCTCTCTGTATGATGGTGAATGGGGATCCGGTGTCCGCCACAACTGAGATGGTGATGCCTCCCATGGACATCTCTAGGACTGGTTTGGTCGATCTCTTGTCGTCTACACTCAGCACCTGGTCGTATATGCACAATACGGTTATCTCTTCTTCCTCTGTGGCTTCCTCCCGGTCTTCTTCACTTTGGTCAACGTATTTCACCACTCCCTTCTGTTGTTTCTTCTGACACACCTTCTCGTAGTGACCAATGATACCGCAGTGTAGGCATTTGGCTCGGAAGGCCGGGCATCGTCTGTCGTGGGCTTCATGGGTCCCACTCCCACACCTGTAACACGTTTTCTTGTTCTCGCTGTTTGCTTGTTTCCCTTGCCATCTGTTGGTCCCTTTAGCTGTGGGTTGTTTGCTTTTCTGGTCTTTCCGGTGATCTTCCTCCTGTATCTTGTTCACCATTATAGGGTTGTGCGCTTCTTTCTTGGTAGCGGTTGCGCACCTCTTTGCGAGTTCTGCCCTCTTCACTATGACCAGTACCTCCTTGAGTGTAGTGTCCCCACTCGCCCACAGCTTGTCTTGAACATTATCACTGGTGGTATGCATGACTACCTGGTCTTTTATGAATTCGTCTTCCCACAGTGCGTACCTACACGGGGCTGCTAACTTCCTCAGCGCGGCTACGTACTCTTCGATGGTTTCTCCCGCCTTTTGTTTTCTTTGCTGGAAGTTATATCTATCCACTGAAACACAGATGGTGGGGCGATATCGCTCCTCTAGGTCCTCCATTGCATGTGCATACACGTCGTCGTCCGTGTCCTCTCTCTTCTTTGGTACTAGACTCTTGTATATTCTCAGTCCTTCTGGGCCTAAGTTTAGTAGCAGGATGCGTTTTTTCCTCTGAGGGGTGAACTTTTCTTCACTCTCGTCCTCCAGTACTCCTATAAAATTGTCTATGTATTCCTTCCAGTCCTCCCACTTCATCAGTGGTTCTCCAGGTTTCGGTAGGAACTGTACAGGCGCGATCGCGTATCCCGCCGGGGTACTCATCTTCACTTCCTTGATGTTCGTTCCGTCGGTGGCTTTGCTCGGGGGGCTGCCCGGGGTGTTGTTGTCGTTTCCTGTGTGCTTGGTTCTCTGGGGGCTCTTGTTGTTAGACCCCTCCTTCTCCTCTTTGGTAGCCAGCGCAGCGCTCCCCGTGCGTGGTTGGGGGTGAAGATGGCACGTGTGCTGTAGGCTGTCTTTGGGTAGCGCCGTCCCTGTGGACTATGTGCAGTTCTTGCGCTGTGCTGTGGCACTGCCACGCTCCTCGGTTGCTCCGTACCTCTGATCGTCTACCGCGGTTGCTTTGGCCGCGTTCCGTGTTTTCGCCTCTCCGGGAGGGCCTGTCTGGAGTTTTGTTTTCTCTGGGCCTGGTGACTCGCTGCGTGTCTACCGTCACCTCGTGGTGGCCACGTGGAGTGCTGTTCTTTCCTGTGCTCCAGCGTGGGCCTGGTCTCAATCCCGACCTCGTCGCCACTGTAATGTTGCCCAATGATCACTCGTGACACGTAGTGGTTCTTCTACTGATTTATTATCACAAGTATAAGAATTCTACCGAGGAGCGCCGGCCGGCACTCTGCTCTCGGAAATGCCCAGCGCGCTAATGGATGCGCGCGCACCTCGGCGCCAACATGGCGCCTACGTCACGTCAACGTGACGTGACAACAACTAGACCGCTACAGGGCCCTGCACTGTGATGTCACGAGGTCGAGGCTAAGTGCAGAGGGGAAGACTCCGCCGGAGCAGAGACAAGGAGAGGCCCCTGAGGAGGCAGAAGGTCGGGCAGGATTAGATCGTCTTTGAGGTTCATCGCAGGATCCTTTTGTGACTAAATAGATGTCTGCTTTTTTTTTAGGTAATTGAATTAATATCCGTGTCTCTGCTGCTCCCCCCCCCCCCCTTACACTGCAACACTTGTCATCGCCCATAAGCCTGTGATGCATGATGACTGGTTGAATGTCTATTGTGACGTGTGCGTGGTATACAAGGCTGGTAACCAGGCAGCCGTGGCATTGCTCTCATGAGCACCGGACGGAGAGGACCACTGCTGGCGGCCGGAGCCGAGGCCCCCGAGAGGCCGAGGGGGCCGGGGCCTCACAGCCTCCAAAAAGAACTGGACGGGGCTGGGTGAAAGGGACACTGTGAGTATAGAAACCAAATGAAAACCGAACTTTAAACCAAACTGATTCCGAACTTGAATCCAAACTTTAAACTGACTTGATACTGGCTTGATACTGACTTGATACTGACTTGATACTAGCTTGATACCAACTTGATACTGACTTGATACTGACTTGATACTGGCTTGAAACATCCCTTCCCTCTTCCTTTCTCTTTCCCGTTTTTCCTTCTCTGCCTTACATTCCTATCTCTCCTCTCATATCCCCTTCTCCCCCTTTCTTTTAAGTTCCCTTTTTCTTCATCACTCTTTAATCCTCTCCCCTTCTGTCACTCCCCTCCCCTTCCCATTCAACCCATTCCGGTCCCATAGTGCACTCTCCTATCTCCTTTTCCATCTCCACCCCACCCCTTCCATTCTCTTCCCCTCCATTCCCTTCCATTCACAGCCTCTTTCCCTTCCAATCTGTTCCCATCGCCTCTGCTCCTTTTCTGCTCCCCTTTCACTTACCCATTCTTTCTTCTTTATTCTTCCTTCCTTCACCTCCCTTCCTCTTCACCATTCCCTCCCCTTTCCCCTCACCCATCCCTTCCCCTCATTACCCTTCCCCTCACCTCCCTCTCTCTCATTTGCCCTCTCCCCTCCATTCTCCTTTCCTTTCCCTACCTTTCTCCTCCTTTCTCTTTTCTGCCTTCTTCCCCTCATTCTTTCTTTCCTTTCCTTTCCATTCCCTGCCCCCGCCCTTCCCTAACCCATCCCTTCTTTCCCTTTAACCCACCCTCCAACTACCCCTCTCCCTCCATGTCCCCCTCCCCCTTTATTTCCATTACTTTCTTCTTTACCTCTTTAATCCTCTCCCCTTCTGTCACTCCCCCTCCCCTCCCATCCCATTCTGTTACCCCACACACAACCCCAAACACAACCCCACACACAACCCCCCCCACACAACCCCACACACAAACCCCAAACACAACCCCCCACACACACAACCCCCCACACACAAACCCTCCCACACACAACCTCACACACACAACCCCACACACACAACCCCACATACACACAACCCCCCACACACAACCACAACCCCCACACACAACCCCACAAACACAATCCCCCACACACACCCACACATACAACCCCACACACACAACCACAACACACACACACAACCACAACACACACAACCCCCCACACACACAACCCCACAAACAAACCCCCAGCCACACACACAAACCCCCCCCACACACAACACAACCCGCCACACACAACCCCACAACCCCACACAACCACACACAGCCACACTACCCCCCACACACACAACCCCACACACTGCACACAACCCCAAACACCACACACAACCACACACCCACACAAACACATACAACCCAACATACACACAACCCCACACAGAAACACATAACCCCCCCACACACACAACCACAAACCCCAGACACATACAACCACAACCACAACCACCCGTTACGTTACGTTACGTTAAAATTATTTGTAACGCGCACTATCACCGTAGGTTTCTTGGCGCTCAATGACAAATAACGTGATCCAGAGTGAGAGGGTTATTCATATGCGGATTGAAAGAGCAGAGTTTTCAGCAGTCTGTGGAAACAGTCATAATTTTGGCAGAGACGGAGGGAAAGTGGCATTGAGTTCCAGGTGGTAGGAGCCAGAACAGAAAAGCTCAGGCCACCATGCTTCTTCCTTTTAAATTTGGGAACGACGAGGAGATTTTGTGATGCTGAGCGAAGGGCTCTAGAAGGGAGGTGACGGGATAGGACCGAAGAGATGAACGCAGGGGCTGCATCCGAGAGGGCCTTATAGGTTGTGCATGCCAATTTGAAGGTGCAGCGTTTAGAGACCGGGAGCCAATGTAGACTACGGAGGAGGGGAGTGACGTGCTGATGTTTAGGCTGGCGGAAAATCAGGCGGGCGGCCTGATTCTGCACCAGCTGCAGTCGGTGGAGGTGACATGCAGGGATTCCTGCGTACAAAGTGTTGGCATAGTCGAGCCTAGAGGTGATCAGCGCAATAACAACTTGGATCAGGGCTTCTTTGGTGAGAAACCTGCTTATCTTGCGGATCCGCCTGAGGTGGAAAAAACAGGCCGAGGTGACCGCGTTGATTTGCGGTCTCATGGATAGATCTTCTGAAATGATCACCCCCAGGCTTTTGACTGAGCTCACGGGAGTGGGTGCTGTCCCCAGAGATGTTGGCCAGAAGGTGGAATTCCATGGATGATTGGGGCCTCCTACCAAGACGAGCTCAGTTTTGGTAGGGTTCAGCTTTAAGTGGCTGTGGTACATCCACTCCGCGATGGTCAGCATGGTGGACTGGAAATTCATACTGGAGGAAGGGAGGGAATCTATAGGAAAGATTAACTGGAGATCGTCCGCATAGTTGAAAATCTTGACTGGGGAGTTGTGAAAGGAGGCTAACAAGGGTTGAAGGTACAAATTAAAAAGAAGAGGGGAGAGTGCAGAGCCCTGAGGTACACCACAGGGGAGGGAGGTGTAGGGTGCGGAGAAGGTGGAAAGGTGAACGGACTGAGAGCGCTGGTGTAGGAAAGATCTGAGCCAGTCAAGGGCTAATCCCTGAATGCCGGCGTTGTGGACACGGTCGATCAAGATGGTGTGATCGACCGTGTCGAACGCCGCCGAGAGATCCAGTAGGACAAGGGCTTGAGGGATGTTTTTGTCAGCGCCCTTCCTGAGAGTGTCCATGACTGCTACAATGACCGCCTCGGTGGAGTGGAGGGGTCTGAATCCCGCTTGTTGAGGGTCTAAGAAGGAAGATTTCTCAATAAAAGAGCTCAAGCAGCGGGTGACGTGGGTCTCCAAGATCTTTCCAAGGTAGGGGAGGAGGGAGATGGGTCTGTAATTGCTAAGAATTGATGGGTCTGCATTGGGTTTCTTTAGTATGGGTAGGACTGCAGCTTGCTTGAAGGAGGATGGGACCTTCCCGGTAGCGAGGGAGTTGTTAAGTAGAGCTAGAGGGGGGCCTGGACATGCAAGAAAGGCTTCTTTCAAGATCTGCGGGGGACAGCAGTCATTGGGGGATCCCGATCTGATTTTATGAAGGAGAGAAACAAACTCTTGTTGGGATATGGGTGGGAACTCTGTCAAGGTACTGGTATTAGTGGGGGGAAGCGGAAGAGGAGTAGGAGATGCCGGAGTCGGAATATTGTTTTTTATTGTCGTGATTTTCTCTATGAAGTAAGAGTTAAGTGAATCACAGAGGGTTTAAGTCGACTGGGGTTGGGGAGTGACTCTATCTGGCAGGGAGAGCTCATTGACGATTGAAAAAATGTCTTTCGTTTTATTATTAGAGTCCAAGATTTTTTGTGAAAAATATGCCGTCTTGGCAGCCAGGATTGATTGTTTATAAGATTTAAGGGTTTCGTTAAATGTGAGTTTGAGCTGTGGGTCGTAGTGACGACGCCAGCGGCGTTCAGTTTGCCGGAGGGTTAGTTTTTCCGCTTTGAGTTGGTCTGTGAACCAACGTTGTGCGTCGTGGGGGCGTTTTGCTTTGATTCTTTTAAGAGGGGCAGCTTTATCACTAGCCTGACGCAGCCAATCATCAAGTATGACAGCCTGACTCTCTAGTGATGTCAGCGACGTGGGTGCAGTGGAGGCTAGGGAATCATGAAACTCAGGCAGGTTGGCCCTTTTCCAATTACGAGCCATGATATTTTTAGTACAGGGGGGCGGACACAGAGTGTGCAAATGTAAGTGAAAGGAGATGAAATAATGGTCAGACCAGGAGCAAGGGAAAACTGAAGCAGGTGAAATATCTAGGTTAGATGTCCAGAGTTGGTCAAGAATATGACCTTTCAGATGGGTGGGGGTGTGGATGTGTTGGGAAAGATTCATACCTTTTAGGAAGTCTGTGAAGTCCACCGACGATTGGCTTTCATGGACATCGGCTGGCCAATAATTAAAGTCTCCAATCACCATGATGTTGGCGTGGTTGATTGCTAATTGAGCGATAACGTCGCTGAATAATTGGGGAAAGGTGGGCATAGAATCGGGGGGTCTGTATACAAGGACACAAACAAAAGACGATTTAGGGGAGGAAAATTTTAGTGCCAGGTATTCAGTTTTAGGGATAGGGGTCAGCGTGATATCAGAGAAGATGTGTTCAGAGCGGATGATAGCCGCCACTCCACCACCAGTCTTTCCAGCGGGCCGATTGGCATGCAGGATGTAGTATCCCATAGGGAGTGCAGCGAAAATATCGGGGGCTGAATCTTCAGTGATCCAGGTTTCCGCTAACACACAAACCCCCACACAAAACCCCACAAACAACCACACACAAACAACCCCACACAACCACAAAACCGCCCCCTCAGACACACAATCCCACACACACAACCCCACACACACTCCACAACCCCACACACACAACACCACAAACCAACACAACCACACAGAAACCCACACAACCACACATGCACAACCCCACACACATGCTACCCCCACACACAAACCCACACACACATCAACTCCACACACCACATACCCCACACTCCACACACAACCACACACCACACACACCACCCCACTCACACACAACCCACCACACACACAACCCCCCACACACAACCTCCCCCTCACACACACAAACACACAACCCCATACACAGAACCCCCCGCACACACACAACCTCCCACACACAACCACACACACACAATCCCCTCAACACACAAACCCACACACACTCAACCACACACACACAAACCCCCCACACACAAACCCCACACACACCCAACCCCCAATACACACACAACCCCACACACACACACGGCCCCACACACAGACAACCCCACACATACAAGACCCCTAACACACACAACCCTCACACAAACAGAACCCCACACACAACCCTCCACACACAAACTTGCACACATGCAACCCCACACCCCCACACACACTACCCCCACACACACACTACCCCCCACAAACACACAACCCCCCACAGACACAACCCCCCCAAACACACATCCCCACACACACACAACCCCACCCCCCCACCCTACACACACACTACCCCCACACACACTACCCCCCCACACACACAACCCTCCACACACAACCCCCTCTATACACAACCACACACAACCACACTACCACACACAACCCCGCACACACACAAAAACCCACACACAACACACAACCACATACACTTTCTTTCCACAAACTCGATGTTTGTGTTTCTTTATTTTAAGATGCTTTTAGTACTGTCACACACACAATCCCCAAACACAACACCACAACCCCATGCACACAAACCCACACACACACAACCACACACAACCAAACACAAACCCACACAACCCCACACACTACCCCACACACTACCCCCACACATACATACAAGTCCACAAACACCCCCCACAATGCCACACACAATCCCACACACCCCACATACAACTCCCCACACACATACAACTCCACACACAAACACGCAACCCACACACACATCCATTAACACACAACCCCTAACACAATCCCACACACATGCAACCCCACACACAAACAACCTGTAACACACACAACACCCCCATACACACAACACCCCACATACACAAAACCAAACATACACAACCCCCCCACACACAGTGTCAGTGATAGTGTGAGTGAGAGTGTCAGTGTCAGTGAGAGTGTCAGTGAGTGAGAGTGTGAGTGAGAGTGTCAGTGGAAGTGTCAGTGGAAGTGTCAGTGGTAGTGTCAATGAGAGTGTCAGTGATTGTCAGTGAGAGTGTCAGTGAGAGTGTCAGGGGAGTGTCAGTGGGAGTGTCAGTGTCAGTGAGAGTGTCAGTGAGTGTGAGTGAGAGTGTGAGTGAGAGTGTCGGTGAGAGTGTCAGTGTCAGTGAGAGTGTCAGTGAGAGTGTCAGTGTCAGTGAGAATGTCAGTGAGAGTGTCACTGAGTGTCAGTGAGAGTGTCAGTGAGAGTGTCAAAGTGTCAGTCAGAGTGTCAGTGAGTGTCAGTGTCAGTGAGAGAGTCAGTGAGTGTGTCAGTGAGAGTGTCAGTGTCAGTGAGAGTGTCAGTGAAACTGTCAGTGAGAGTGTCAGTGATTGTCAGTGAGAAAGTCAGTGAGGGTGTCAGTGAGTGTCAGTGAGAGTGTCAGTGAGAGTTTCAGTGAGTGTCAGTGTCAGTGAGAGTGTCAGTGAGAGTGTCAGTTTCAGTGTAAGTGTCAGTGAGAGTGTCAGTGAGAGTGTCATTGAGTGTCAGTGAGAGTGTCAGTAAGAGTGTCAGTGTCAGTGAGAGTGTCAGTGAGTGTGTCAGTGAGAGTGTCAGTGTCAGTGAGAGTGTCAGTGAGAGTGTCAGTGAGTGTCAGTGAGTGTCCTTGAGTGTCAGTGAGAGTTTCAGTGAGAGTGTCAGTGAGAGTGTCCGTGAGAGTGTCAGTGAGAGTGTCAGTGAGAGTTTCAGTGAGAGTGTCAGTGTCAGTTAGAGTGTCGGTGTCTGTGAGTGTCAGTGAGAGTGTCGATGAAATTGTCAGTGAGAGTGTCAGTGTCAGTGTCAGTGAGTGTCAGTGTCAGTGAGAGTGTCAGCATCAGTGAGTGTCAGTGAGAGTGTCAGTGTGAGTGTCAGTGAGAGTGTCAGTGAGTATCCTTGAGAGTCAGTGACAGTGTCAATGAGTGTCAGTGAGAGTGTCAGTGAGAGTGTCAGTGTCAGTGAGAGTGTCAGTGAGAGTGTCAGTGAGTGTCAATGAGATTGTCAGTGAGAGTGTCAGTGAGAGTGTCACTGAGAGTGTCAGTGTCCGTGAGAGTGTCGATGAGATTGTCAGCGAGAGTGTCAGTGAGTGTCAGCGAGAGTGTCAGTGAGTGTCAGTGAGAGTGTCAGTGAGTGTCAGTGAGTTTCAGTGAGAGTGTCAGTGAGAGTGTCAGTTTCAGTGTGAGTATCAGTGAGAGTGTCAGTGAGAGTGTCAGGGAGTGTCAGTAAGAGTGTCAGTGAGTGTCAGTGAGTGTCACTGAGAGTTTCAATGAGAGTGTCAGTGAGAGTGTCATTGATTGTCAGTGAGAGTGTCAGTGAGAGTGTCAGTGAGAGTGTCAGTGAGAGTGTCAGTGAGTTTGTCGGAGAAAGTGTCAGTTAGAGTGTCAGTGTCAGTGAGAGTGTCAGTGAGAGTGTCAGCGAGAGTGTCAGTGAGTGTCAGTGAGAGTGTCAGTGAGAGTGTCAGTGAGTGTCAGTGAGAGTGTCAGTGAGAGTGTCAGTGTCCGTGAGAGTAACAGTGAGAGTATCAGTGAGTGTGTCAGTGAGACTGTCAGTGTCAGTGAAAGTGTCAGTGAGAGTGTTGATGAGATTGTCAGTGAGATTGTCAGTGTCAGTGAGAGTGTCAGTAAAAGTGTCAGCGTCTTTGAGAGTGTCAGTGAGAGTGTCAGTGTCAGTGAGTGTCAGCATCTGTGAGAGTGTCAGTGAGAGTGTCACTGTGACTGTCAGTGAGAGTGTGATTGAGTGTCAGAGTGAGTGTCAGTGAGACTGTCAGTGAGTGTCAACGAGTATCCTTGAGTGTCAGTGAGAGTGTCAATGAGTGTCAGTGAGAGTGTCAGTGAGAGTGTCAGTGAGTGTCAGTGAGAGTGTCAGTGAGAGTGTCAGTGAGAGTGTCAGTGTCCGTGTCAGTGAGACTGTCAGTGAGAGTGTCAGTGAGTGTCAGTGAGAGTGTCAGTGAGAGTGTCAGTGAGTGTCAGTGAGAGTGTCAGTGAGAGTGTCAGTGAGAGTGTCAGTGAGAGTGTCAGTGTCCGGGAGAGTGTCATTGAGTGTCAGTGAGAGTGTCAGTGTCAGTGAGAATGTCAGCGAGAGTGTCAATGAGATTGTCAGCGAGAGTGTCAGTGAGTGTCAGTGAGAGTGTCAGTGAGTGTCAGTGAGAGTTTCAGTGAGAGTGTCAGTGTCAGTAAGAGTGTCAGTGAGAGTGTCAGTGAGAGTTTCAGGGAGTGTCAGTAAGAGTGTCAATGAGTGTCAGCGAGTATCACTGAGAGTGTCAGTGAGAGTGTCATTGAGTGTCAGTGAGAGTGTCAGTGAGAGTGTCAGTGAGAGTGTAAGTGAGAGTGTCAGTGAGAGTGTCAGTGAGAGTGTCAGTGTCAGTGAGAGTGTCAGTGAGAGTATCAGTGAGTGTGTCAGTGAGTGTGTCAGTGAGTGTCAGTGAGAGTGTCAGTGTCAGTGAGAGCATCAGTTAGTGTGTCAGTGAAAGTGTCAGTGAGAGTGTCAGTGTCAGTGAGAGGGTTAGTGAGAGTGTCAGTGTCCGTGAGAGTGTCAGTGAGAGTGTCAGTGAGAGTGTCAGTGAGTGTCAGTGATTGTCAGTGAGACTGCTTTGTCAGTGAGAGCTTTGTCAGTGAGAGTGTCAGTAAGAGTGTCGATGAGATTGTCAGTGAGATTGTCAGTGTCAGTGAGAGTGTCAGTAAGAGTGTCAGTGTCATTGAGTGTCAGTGTCAGTGAGAGTGTCAGTGTCAGTGAGAGTGTCAGCATCAGTGAGAGTGTCAGTGTGAGTGTCAGTGAGAGTGTCAGTGAGAGTGTCAGTTTCACTGTGAGTGTCAGTGAGAGTGTCAGTGAGAGTGTCATTGAGTGTCAGAGTGAGTGTCAGTGAGAGTGTCAGTGAGAGTGTCAGTGAGTATCCTTGAGTGTCAGTGAGAGTGTCAATGAGTGTCAGTGAGAGTGTCAGTGAGAGTGTCAGTGTCAGTGAGAGCGTCAGTGAGAGTGTCAGTGAGTGTAAGTGAGTGTCAGTGAGTGTCAGTGAGAGTGTCAGTGAGAGTGTCAGTGAGTGTCAGTGAGAGTGTAAGTGAGAGTGTCAGTGAGAGTGTCAGTGTCCGTGAGAGTGTCAGTGAGTGTCAGTGAGCGTGTCAGTGTCAGTGAGAATGTCAGTGAGAGTGTCAATGAGATTGTCAGCGAGAGTGTCAGTGAGTGTCTGAGAGTGTCAGTGAGTGTCACAGAGTGTCAGTGAGTGTCAGTGAGAGTTTCAGTGAGAGTGTCAGTGTCAGTGAGAGTGTCAGTGAGAGTGTCAGTTTCAATGTGAGTGGCAGTGAGAGTGTCAGTGAGAGTGTCAGGGAGTGTCAGTAAGAGAGTCAGTGAGTGTCAGTGAGTGTCACTGAGAGTGTCAGTGAGAGTGTCAGTGAGAGTGTCAGTGAGAGTGTCAGTGTCAGTGGGAGTGTCAGTGAGTGTGTCAGTGAGTGTCACTGAGAGTGTCAGTGAGAGTGTCATTGTCAGTGAAAATGTCAGTGAGTGTGTCAGTGAAAGTGTCAGTGAGAGTGTCAGTGTCAGTGAGTGTCAGTGAGTGTCCTTGAGTGTCAGTGAGAGTGTCAGTGAGAATGTCAGTGAGTGTCAGTGAGATTGTCAGTGAGAGTGTCAGTGAGAGTGTCAGTGAGAGTGTCAGTGTCATATGAGACACACACACAACCTCCCACACACAACCACACACACACAATCCCCTCAACACACAAACCCACACACACTCAACCACACACACACAAACCCCCCACACACAAACCCCACACACACCCAACCCCCAATACACACACAACCCCACACACACACACGGCCCCACACACAGACAACCCCACACATACAAGACCCCTAACACACACAACCCTCACACAAACAGAACCCCACACACAACCCTCCACACACAAACTTGCACACATGCAACCCCACACCCCCACACACACTACCCCCACACACACACTACCCCCCACAAACACACAACCCCCCACAGACACAACCCCCCCAAACACACATCCCCACACACACACAACCCCACCCCCCCACCCTACACACACACTACCCCCACACACACTACCCCCCCACACACACAACCCTCCACACACAACCCCCTCTATACACAACCACACACAACCACACTACCACACACAACCCCGCACACACACAAAAACCCACACACAACACACAACCACATACACTTTCTTTCCACAAACTCGATGTTTGTGTTTCTTTATTTTAAGATGCTTTTAGTACTGTCACACACACAATCCCCAAACACAACACCACAACCCCATGCACACAAACCCACACACACACAACCACACACAACCAAACACAAACCCACACAACCCCACACACTACCCCACACACTACCCCCACACATACATACAAGTCCACAAACACCCCCCACAATGCCACACACAATCCCACACACCCCACATACAACTCCCCACACACATACAACTCCACACACAAACACGCAACCCACACACACATCCATTAACACACAACCCCTAACACAATCCCACACACATGCAACCCCACACACAAACAACCTGTAACACACACAACACCCCCATACACACAACACCCCACATACACAAAACCAAACATACACAACCCCCCCACACACAGTGTCAGTGAGAGTGTGAGTGAGAGTGTCAGTGTCAGTGAGAGTGTCAGTGAGTGAGAGTGTGAGTGAGAGTGTCAGTGGAAGTGTCAGTGGAAGTGTCAGTGGTAGTGTCAATGAGAGTGTCAGTGATTGTCAGTGAGAGTGTCAGTGAGAGTGTCAGTGAGAGTGTCAGGGGAGTGTCAGTGGGAGTGTCAGTGTCAGTGAGAGTGTCAGTGAGTGTGAGTGAGAGTGTGAGTGAGAGTGTCGGTGAGAGTGTCAGTGTCAGTGAGAGTGTCAGTGAGAGTGTCAGTGTCAGTGAGAATGTCAGTGAGAGTGTCACTGAGTGTCAGTGAGAGTGTCAGTGAGAGTGTCAAAGTGTCAGTCAGAGTGTCAGTGAGTGTCAGTGTCAGTGAGAGAGTCAGTGAGTGTGTCAGTGAGACTGTCAGTGTCAGTGAGAGTGTCAGTGAAACTGTCAGTGAGAGTGTCAGTGATTGTCAGTGAGAAAGTCAGTGAGGGTGTCAGTGAGTGTCAGTGAGAGTGTCAGTGAGAGTTTCAGTGAGTGTCAGTGTCAGTGAGAGTGTCAGTGAGAGTGTCAGTTTCAGTGTAAGTGTCAGTGAGAGTGTCAGTGAGAGTGTCATTGAGTGTCAGTGAGAGTGTCAGTAAGAGTGTCAGTGTCAGTGAGAGTGTCAGTGAGTGTGTCAGTGAGAGTGTCAGTGTCAGTGAGAGTGTCAGTGAGAGTGTCAGTGAGTGTCAGTGAGTGTCCTTGAGTGTCAGTGAGAGTTTCAGTGAGAGTGTCAGTGAGAGTGTCCGTGAGAGTGTCAGTGAGAGTGTCAGTGAGAGTTTCAGTGAGAGTGTCAGTGTCAGTTAGAGTGTCGGTGTCTGTGAGTGTCAGTGAGAGTGTCGATGAAATTGTCAGTGAGAGTGTCAGTGTCAGTGTCAGTGAGTGTCAGTGTCAGTGAGAGTGTCAGCATCAGTGAGTGTCAGTGAGAGTGTCAGTGTGAGTGTCAGTGAGAGTGTCAGTGAGTATCCTTGAGAGTCAGTGACAGTGTCAATGAGTGTCAGTGAGAGTGTCAGTCAGTGAGAGTGTCAGTGTCAGTGAGAGTGTCAGTGAGAGTGTCAGTGAGTGTCAATGAGATTGTCAGTGAGAGTGTCAGTGAGAGTGTCACTGAGAGTGTCAGTGTCCGTGAGAGTGTCAGTGAGAGTGTCGATGAGATTGTCAGCGAGAGTGTCAGTGAGTGTCAGCGAGAGTGTCAGTGAGTGTCAGTGAGAGTGTCAGTGAGTGTCAGTGAGTTTCAGTGAGAGTGTCAGTGAGAGTGTCAGTTTCAGTGTGAGTATCAGTGAGAGTGTCAGTGAGAGTGTCAGGGAGTGTCAGTAAGAGTGTCAGTGAGTGTCAGTGAGTGTCACTGAGAGTTTCAATGAGAGTGTCAGTGAGAGTGTCATTGATTGTCAGTGAGAGTGTCAGTGAGAGTGTCAGTGAGAGTGTCAGTGAGAGTGTCAGTGAGTTTGTCGGAGAAAGTGTCAGTTAGAGTGTCAGTGTCAGTGAGAGTGTCAGTGAGAGTGTCAGCGAGAGTGTCAGTGAGTGTCAGTGAGAGTGTCAGTGAGAGTGTCAGTGAGTGTCAGTGAGAGTGTCAGTGAGAGTGTCAGTGTCCGTGAGAGTAACAGTGAGAGTATCAGTGAGTGTGTCAGTGAGACTGTCAGTGTCAGTGAAAGTGTCAGTGAGAGTGTTGATGAGATTGTCAGTGAGATTGTCAGTGTCAGTGAGAGTGTCAGTAAAAGTGTCAGCGTCTTTGAGAGTGTCAGTGAGAGTGTCAGTGTCAGTGAGTGTCAGCATCTGTGAGAGTGTCAGTGAGAGTGTCACTGTGACTGTCAGTGAGAGTGTCAGTGAGAGTGTGATTGAGTGTCAGAGTGAGTGTCAGTGAGACTGTCAGTGAGTGTCAACGAGTATCCTTGAGTGTCAGTGAGAGTGTCAATGAGTGTCAGTAAGAGTGTCAGTGAGAGTGTCAGTGAGTGTCAGTGAGAGTGTCAGTGAGAGTGTCAGTGAGAGTGTCAGTGTCCGTGTCAGTGAGACTGTCAGTGAGAGTGTCAGTGAGTGTCAGTGAGAGTGTCAGTGAGAGTGTCAGTGAGTGTCAGTGAGAGTGTCAGTGAGAGTGTCAGTGAGAGTGTCAGTGAGAGTGTCAGTGAGAGTGTCAGTGTCCGGGAGAGTGTCAGTGAGTGTCAGTGAGAGTGTCAGTGTCAGTGAGAATGTCAGCGAGAGTGTCAATGAGATTGTCAGCGAGAGTGTCAGTGAGTGTCAGTGAGAGTGTCAGTGAGTGTCAGTGAGAGTTTCAGTGAGAGTGTCAGTAAGAGTGTCAGTGAGAGTGTCAGTGAGAGTTTCAGGGAGTGTCAGTAAGAGTGTCAATGAGTGTCAGCGAGTATCACTGAGAGTGTCAGTGAGAGTGTCATTGAGTGTCAGTGAGAGTGTCAGTGAGAGTGTCAGTGAGAGTGTAAGTGAGAGTGTCAGTGAGAGTGTCAGTGTCAGTGAGAGTGTCAGTGAGAGTATCAGTGAGTGTGTCAGTGAGTGTGTCAGTGAGTGTCAGTGAGAGTGTCAGTGTCAGTGAGAGCATCAGTTAGTGTGTCAGTGAAAGTGTCAGTGAGAGTGTCAGTGTCAGTGAGAGGGTTAGTGAGAGTGTCAGTGTCCGTGAGAGTGTCAGTGAGAGTGTCAGTGAGAGTGTCAGTGAGTGTCAGTGATTGTCAGTGAGACTGCTTTGTCAGTGAGAGCTTTGTCAGTGAGAGTGTCAGTAAGAGTGTCGATGAGATTGTCAGTGAGATTGTCAGTGTCAGTGAGAGTGTCAGTAAGAGTGTCAGTGTCATTGAGTGTCAGTGTCAGTGAGAGTGTCAGTGTCAGTGAGAGTGTCAGCATCAGTGAGAGTGTCAGTGTGAGTGTCAGTGAGAGTGTCAGTGAGAGTGTCAGTTTCACTGTGAGTGTCAGTGAGAGTGTCAGTGAGAGTGTCATTGAGTGTCAGAGTGAGTGTCAGTGAGAGTGTCAGTGAGAGTGTCAGTGAGTATCCTTGAGTGTCAGTGAGAGTGTCAATGAGTGTCAGTGAGAGTGTCAGTGAGAGTGTCAGTGTCAGTGAGAGCGTCAGTGAGAGTGTCAGTGAGTGTCAGTGAGTGTCAGTGAGTGTCAGTGAGAGTGTCAGTGAGAGTGTCAGTGAGTGTCAGTGAGAGTGTAAGTGAGAGTGTCAGTGAGAGTGTCAGTGTCCGTGAGAGTGTCAGTGAGTGTCAGTGAGCGTGTCAGTGTCAGTGAGAATGTCAGTGAGAGTGTCAATGAGATTGTCAGCGAGAGTGTCAGTGAGTGTCTGAGAGTGTCAGTGAGTGTCACGGAGTGTCAGTGAGTGTCAGTGAGAGTTTCAGTGAGAGTGTCAGTGTCAGTGAGAGTGTCAGTGAGAGTGTCAGTTTCAATGTGAGTGGCAGTGAGAGTGTCAGTGAGAGTGTCAGGGAGTGTCAGTAAGAGAGTCAGTGAGTGTCAGTGAGTGTCACTGAGAGTGTCAGTGAGAGTGTCAGTGAGAGTGTCAGTGAGAGTGTCAGTGTCAGTGGGAGTGTCAGTGAGTGTGTCAGTGAGTGTCACTGAGAGTGTCAGTGAGAGTGTCATTGTCAGTGAAAATGTCAGTGAGTGTGTCAGTGAAAGTGTCAGTGAGAGTGTCAGTGTCAGTGAGTGTCAGTGAGTGTCCTTGAGTGTCAGTGAGAGTGTCAGTGAGAATGTCAGTGAGTGTCAGTGAGATTGTCAGTGAGAGTGTCAGTGAGAGTGTCAGTGAGAGTGTCAGTGTCATATGAGACACACACACAACCTCCCACACACAACCACACACACACAATCCCCTCAACACACAAACCCACACACACTCAACCACACACACACAAACCCCCCACACACAAACCCCACACACACCCAACCCCCAATACACACACAACCCCACACACACACACGGCCCCACACACAGACAACCCCACACATACAAGACCCCTAACACACACAACCCTCACACAAACAGAACCCCACACACAACCCTCCACACACAAACTTGCACACATGCAACCCCACACCCCCACACACACTACCCCCACACACACACTACCCCCCACAAACACACAACCCCCCACAGACACAACCCCCCCAAACACACATCCCCACACACACACAACCCCACCCCCCCACCCTACACACACACTACCCCCACACACACTACCCCCCCACACACACAACCCTCCACACACAACCCCCTCTATACACAACCACACACAACCACACTACCACACACAACCCCGCACACACACAAAAACCCACACACAACACACAACCACATACACTTTCTTTCCACAAACTCGATGTTTGTGTTTCTTTATTTTAAGATGCTTTTAGTACTGTCACACACACAATCCCCAAACACAACACCACAACCCCATGCACACAAACCCACACACACACAACCACACACAACCAAACACAAACCCACACAACCCCACACACTACCCCACACACTACCCCCACACATACATACAAGTCCACAAACACCCCCCACAATGCCACACACAATCCCACACACCCCACATACAACTCCCCACACACATACAACTCCACACACAAACACGCAACCCACACACACATCCATTAACACACAACCCCTAACACAATCCCACACACATGCAACCCCACACACAAACAACCTGTAACACACACAACACCCCCATACACACAACACCTAACATACACAAAACCAAACATACACAACCCCCCCACACACAGTGTCAGTGAGAGTGTGAGTGAGAGTGTCAGTGTCAGTGAGAGTGTCAGTGAGTGAGAGTGTGAGTGAGAGTGTCAGTGGAAGTGTCAGTGGAAGTGTCAGTGGTAGTGTCAATGAGAGTGTCAGTGATTGTCAGTGAGAGTGTCAATGAGAGTGTCAGTGAGAGTGTCAGGGGAGTGTCAGTGGGAGTGTCAGTGTCAGTGAGAGTGTCAGTGAGTGTGAGTGAGAGTGTCAGTGAGAGTGTCGGTGAGAGTGTCAGTGTCAGTAAGAGTGTCAGTGAGAGTGTCAGTGTCAGTGAGAATGTCTGTGAGAGTGTCACTGAGTGTCAGTGAGAGTGTCAGTGAGAGTGTCAAAGTGTCAGTCAGAGTGTCAGTGAGTGTCAGTGTCAGTGAGAGAGTCAGTGAGTGTGTCAGTGAGAGTGTCAGTGTCAGTGAGAGTGTCAGTGAAACTGTCAGTGAGAGTGTCAGTGATTGTCAGTGAGAAAGTCAGTGAGGGTGTCAGTGAGTGTCAGTGAGAGTGTCAGTGAGAGTTTCAGTGAGTGTCAGTGTCAGTGAGAGTGTCAGTGAGAGTGTCAGTTTCAGTGTAAGTGTCAGTGAGAGTGTCAGTGAGAGTGTCATTGAGTGTCAGTGAGAGTGTCAGTAAGAGTGTCAGTGTCAGTGAGAGTGTCAGTGAGTGTGTCAGTGAGAGTGTCAGTGTCAGTGAGAGTGTCAGTGAGAGTGTCATTGAGTGTCAGTGAGAGTGTCAGTAAGAGTGTCAGTGTCAGTGAGAGTGTCAGTGAGAGTGTCCGTGAGAGTGTCAGTGAGAGTGTCAGTGAGAGTTTCAGTGAGAGTGTCAGTGTCAGTTAGAGTGTCGGTGTCTGTGAGTGTCAGTGAGAGTGTCGATGAAATTGTCAGTGAGAGTGTCAGTGTCAGTGTCAGTGAGTGTCAGTGTCAGTGAGAGTGTCAGCATCAGTGAGTGTCAGTGAGAGTGTCAGTGTGAGTGTCAGTGAGAGTGTCAGTGAGTATCCTTGAGAGTCAGTGACAGTGTCAATGAGTGTCAGTGAGAGTGTCAGTCAGTGAGAGTGTCAGTGTCAGTGAGAGTGTCAGTGAGAGTGTCAGTGAGTGTCAATGAGATTGTCAGTGAGAGTGTCAGTGAGAGTGTCACTGAGAGTGTCAGTGTCCGTGAGAGTGTCAGTGAGAGTGTCGATGAGATTGTCAGCGAGAGTGTCAGTGAGTGTCAGCGAGAGTGTCAGTGAGTGTCAGTGAGAGTGTCAGTGAGTGTCAGTGAGTTTCAGTGAGAGTGTCAGTGAGAGTGTCAGTTTCAGTGTGAGTATCAGTGAGAGTGTCAGTGAGAGTGTCAGGGAGTGTCAGTAAGAGTGTCAGTGAGTGTCAGTGAGTGTCACTGAGAGTTTCAATGAGAGTGTCAGTGAGAGTGTCATTGATTGTCAGTGAGAGTGTCAGTGAGAGTGTCAGTGAGAGTGTCAGTGAGAGTGTCAGTGAGTTTGTCGGAGAAAGTGTCAGTTAGAGTGTCAGTGTCAGTGAGAGTGTCAGTGAGAGTGTCAGCGAGAGTGTCAGTGAGTGTCAGTGAGAGTGTCAGTGAGAGTGTCAGTGAGTGTCAGTGAGAGTGTCAGTGAGAGTGTCAGTGTCCGTGAGAGTAACAGTGAGAGTATCAGTGAGTGTGTCAGTGAGACTGTCAGTGTCAGTGAAAGTGTCAGTGAGAGTGTTGATGAGATTGTCAGTGAGATTGTCAGTGTCAGTGAGAGTGTCAGTAAAAGTGTCAGCGTCTTTGAGAGTGTCAGTGAGAGTGTCAGTGAGTGTCAGCATCTGTGAGAGTGTCAGTGAGAGTGTCACTGTGACTGTCAGTGAGAGTGTCAGTGAGAGTGTGATTGAGTGTCAGAGTGAGTGTCAGTGAGACTGTCAGTGAGTGTCAACGAGTATCCTTGAGTGTCAGTGAGAGTGTCAATGAGTGTCAGTAAGAGTGTCAGTGAGAGTGTCAGTGAGTGTCAGTGAGAGTGTCAGTGAGAGTGTCAGTGAGAATGTCAGTGTCCGTGTCAGTGAGACTGTCAGTGAGAGTGTCAGTGAGTGTCAGTGAGAGTGTCAGTGAGAGTGTCAGTGAGTGTCAGTGAGAGTGTCAGTGAGAGTGTCAGTGAGAGTGTCAGTGAGAGTGTCAGTGAGAGTGTCAGTGTCCGGGAGAGTGTCAGTGAGTGTCAGTGAGAGTGTCAGTGTCAGTGAGAATGTCAGCGAGAGTGTCAATGAGATTGTCAGCGAGAGTGTCAGTGAGTGTCAGTGAGAGTGTCAGTGAGTGTCAGTGAGAGTTTCAGTGAGAGTGTCAGTGTCAGTAAGAGTGTCAGTGAGAGTGTCAGTGAGAGTTTCAGGGAGTGTCAGTAAGAGTGTCAATGAGTGTCAGCGAGTATCACTGAGAGTGTCAGTGAGAGTGTCATTGAGTGTCAGTGAGAGTGTCAGTGAGAGTGTCAGTGAGAGTGTAAGTGAGAGTGTCAGTGAGAGTGTCAGTGTCAGTGAGAGTGTCAGTGAGAGTATCAGTGAGTGTGTCAGTGAGTGTGTCAGTGAGTGTCAGTGAGAGTGTCAGTGTCAGTGAGAGCATCAGTTAGTGTGTCAGTGAAAGTGTCAGTGAGAGTGTCAGTGTCAGTGAGAGGGTTAGTGAGAGTGTCCGTGTCCGTGAGAGTGTCAGTGAGAGTGTCAGTGAGAGTGTCAGTGAGAGTGTCAGTGAGTGTCAGTGATTGTCAGTGAGACTGCTTTGTCAGTGAGAGCTTTGTCAGTGAGAGTGTCAGTAAGAGTGTCGATGAGATTGTCAGTGAGATTGTCAGTGTCAGTGAGAGTGTCAGTAAGAGTGTCAGTGTCATTGAGTGTCAGTGTCAGTGAGAGTGTCAGTGTCAGTGAGAGTGTCAGCATCAGTGAGAGTGTCAGTGTGAGTGTCAGTGAGAGTGTCAGTGAGAGTGTCAGTTTCACTGTGAGTGTCAGTGAGAGTGTCAGTGAGAGTGTCATTGAGTGTCAGAGTGAGTGTCAGTGAGAGTGTCAGTGAGAGTGTCAGTGAGTATCCTTGAGTGTCAGTGAGAGTGTCAATGAGTGTCAGTGAGAGTGTCAGTGAGAGTGTCAGTGTCAGTGAGAGCGTCAGTGAGAGTGTCAGTGAGTGTCAGTGAGTGTCAGTGAGAGTGTCAGTGAGAGTGTCAGTGAGTGTCAGTGAGAGTGTAAGTGAGAGTGTCAGTGAGAGTGTCAGTGTCCGTGAGAGTGTCAGTGAGTGTCAGTGAGCGTGTCAGTGTCAGTGAGAATGTCAGTGAGAGTGTCAATGAGATTGTCAGCGAGAGTGTCAGTGAGTGTCTGAGAGTGTCAGTGAGTGTCACAGAGTGTCAGTGAGTGTCAGTGAGAGTTTCAGTGAGAGTTTCAGTGAGAGTGTCAGTGTCAGTGAGAGTGTCAGTGAGAGTGTCAGTTTCAATGTGAGTGGCAGTGAGAGTGTCAGTGAGAGTGTCAGGGAGTGTCAGTAAGAGAGTCAGTGAGTGTCAGTGAGTGTCACTGAGAGTGTCAGTGAGAGTGTCAGTGAGAGTGTCAGTGAGAGTGTCAGTGTCAGTGGGAGTGTCAGTGAGTGTGTCAGTGAGTGTCACTGAGAGTGTCAGTGAGAGTGTCATTGTCAGTGAAAATGTCAGTGAGTGTGTCAGTGAAAGTGTCAGTGAGAGTGTCAGTGTCAGTGAGTGTCAGTGAGTGTCCTTGAGTGTCAGTGAGAGTGTCAGTGAGAGTGTCAGTGAGTGTCAGTGAGATTGTCAGTGAGAGTGTCAGTGAGAGTGTCAGTGAGAGTGTCAGTGTCATATGAGATTGTCAGTGAGATTGTCAGTGTCAGTGAGAGTGTCAGTAAGAGTGTCAGTGTCAGTGAGAGTGTCAGTGTCAGTGAGAGTGTCATTGAGAGTGTCAGTGTCAGTGAGAGTGTCAGCATCAGTGAGAGTGTCAGTGAGAGTGTCAGTGTGTCAGTGAGAGTGTCAGTTTCACTGTGAGTTTCAGTGAGGGTGTCGATGAGATTGTCAGTGAGATTGTCAGTGTCAGTGAGAGTATCAGTAAGAGTGTCAGTGTCAGTGAGAGTGTCAGTGAGTGAGAGTGTGAGTGAGAGTGTCAGTGGAAGTGTCAGTGGAAGTGTCAGTGGTAGTGTCAATGAGAGTGTCAGTGATTGTCAGTGAGAGTGTCAGTGAGAGTGTCAGTGAGAGTGTCAGGGGAGTGTCAGTGGGAGTGTCAGTGTCAGTGAGAGTGTCAGTGAGTGTGAGTGAGAGTGTCAGTGAGAGTGTCGGTGAGAGTGTCAGTGTCAGTGAGAGTGTCAGTGAGAGTGTCAGTGTCAGTGAGAATGTCAGTGAGAGTGTCACTGAGTGTCAGTGAGAGTGTCAGTGAGAGTGTCAAAGTGTCAGTCAGAGTGTCAGTGAGTGTCAGTGTCAGTGAGAGAGTCAGTGAGTGTGTCAGGGAGAGTGTCAGTGTCAGTGAGAGTGTCAGTGAAACTGTCAGTGAGAGTGTCAGTGATTGTCAGTGAGAAAGTCAGTGAGGGTGTCAGTGAGTGTCAGTGAGAGTGTCAGTGAGAGTTTCAGTGAGTGTCAGTGTCAGTGAGAGTGTCAGTGAGAGTGTCAGTTTCAGTGTAAGTGTCAGTGAGAGTGTCAGTGAGAGTGTCATTGAGTGTCAGTGAGAGTGTCAGTAAGAGTGTCAGTGTCAGTGAGAGTGTCAGTGAGTGTGTCAGTGAGTGTCAGTGAGTGTCCTTGAGTGTCAGTGAGAGTTTCAGTGAGAGTGTCAGTGAGAGTGTCCGTGAGAGTGTCAGTGAGAGTGTCAGTGAGAGTTTCAGTGAGAGTGTCAGTGTCAGTTAGAGTGTCGGTGTCTGTGAGTGTCAGTGAGAGTGTCGATGAAATTGTCAGTGAGAGTGTCAGTGTCAGTGTCAGTGTCAGTGAGTGTCAGTGTCAGTGAGAGTGTCAGCATCAGTGAGTGTCAGTGAGAGTGTCAGTGTGAGTGTCAGTGAGAGTGTCAGTGAGTATCCTTGAGAGTCAGTGACAGTGTCAATGAGTGTCAGTGAGAGTGTCAGTGAGAGTGTCAGTGTCAGTGAGAGTGTCAGTGAGAGTGTCAGTGAGTGTCAATGAGATTGTCAGTGAGAGTGTCAGTGAGAGTGTCACTGAGAGTGTCAGTGTCCGTGAGAGTGTCAGTGAGAGTGTCGATGAGATTGTCAGCGAGAGTGTCAGTGAGTGTCAGCGAGAGTGTCAGTGAGTGTCAGTGAGAGTGTCAGTGAGTGTCAGTGAGTTTCAGTGAGAGTGTCAGTGAGAGTGTCAGTTTCAGTGTGAGTATCAGTGAGAGTGTCAGTGAGAGTGTCAGGGAGTGTCAGTAAGAGTGTCAGTGAGTGTCAGTGAGTGTCACTGAGAGTTTCAATGAGAGTGTCAGTGAGAGTGTCATTGATTGTCAGTGAGAGTGTCAGTGAGAGTGTCAGTGAGAGTGTCAGTGAGAGTGTCAGTGAGTTTGTCGGAGAAAGTGTCAGTTAGAGTGTCAGTGTCAGTGAGAGTGTCAGTGAGAGTGTCAGCGAGAGTGTCAGTGAGTGTCCTTGAGTGTCAGTGAGAGTGTCAGTGAGAGTGTCAGTGAGTGTCAGTGAGAGTGTCAGTGAGAGTGTCAGTGTCCGTGAGAGTAACAGTGAGAATATCAGTGAGTGTGTCAGTGAGACTGTCAGTGTCAGTGAGAGTGTCAGTGAGAGTGTTGATGAGATTGTCAGTGAGATTGTCAGTGTCAGTGAGAGTGTCAGTAAAAGTGTCAGCGTCTTTGAGAGTGTCAGTGAGAGTGTCAGTGTCAGTGAGTGTCAGCATCTGTGAGAGTGTCAGTGAGAGTGTCACTGTGACTGTCAGTGAGAGTGTCAGTGAGAGTGTGATTGAGTGTCAGAGTGAGTGTCAGTGAGACTGTCAGTGAGTGTCAACGAGTATCCTTGAGTGTCAGTGAGAGTGTCAATGAGTGTCAGTGAGAGTGTCAGTGAGAGTGTCAGTGTCCGTGTCAGTGAGACTGTCAGTGAGAGTGTCAGTGAGTGTCAGTGAGAGTGTCAGTGAGAGTGTCAGTGAGTGTCAGTGAGAGTGTCAGTGAGAGTGTCAGTGAGAGTGTCAGTGTCCGGGAGAGTGTCAGTGAGTGTCAGTGAGAGTGTCAGTGTCAGTGAGAATGTCAGTGAGAGTGTCAATGAGATTGTCAGCGAGAGTGTCAGTGAGTGTCAGTGAGAGTGTCAGTGAGTGTCAGTGAGAGTTTCAGTGAGAGTGTCAGTGTCAGTAAGAGTGTCAGTGAGAGTGTCAGTGAGAGTTTCAGGGAGTGTCAGTAAGAGTGTCAATGAGTGTCAGCGAGTATCACTGAGAGTGTCAGTGAGAGTGTCATTGAGTGTCAGTGAGAGTGTCAGTGAGAGTGTCAGTGAGAGTGTAAGTGAGAGTGTCAGTGAGAGTGTCAGTGTCAGTGAGAGTGTCAGTGTCAGTGAGAGTGTCAGTGAGAGTATCAGTGAGTGTGTCAGTGAGTGTGTCAGTGAGTGTCAGTGAGAGTGTCAGTGTCAGTGAGAGCATCAGTTAGTGTGTCAGTGAAAGTGTCAGTGAGAGTGTCAGTGTCAGTGAGAGGGTTAGTGAGAGTGTCAGTGTCCGTGAGAGTGTCAGTGAGAGTGTCAGTGTCAGTGAGAGTGTCAGTGAGTGTCAGTGATTGTCAGTGAGACTGCTTTGTCAGTGAGAGCTTTGTCAGTGAGAGTGTCAGTAAGAGTGTCGATGAGATTGTCAGTGAGATTGTCAGTGTCAGTGAGAGTGTCAGTAAGAGTGTCAGTGTCATTGAGTGTCAGTGTCAGTGAGAGTGTCAGTGTCAGTGAGAGTGTCAGCATCAGTGAGAGTGTCAGTGTGAGTGTCAGTGAGAGTGTCAGTGAGAGTGTCAGTTTCACTGTGAGTGTCAGTGAGAGTGTCAGTGAGAGTGTCATTGAGTGTCAGAGTGAGTGTCAGTGAGAGTGTCAGTGAGAGTGTCAGTGAGTATCCTTGAGTGTCAGTGAGAGTGTCAATGAGTGTCAGTGAGAGTGTCAGTGAGAGTGTCAGTGTCAGTGAGAGCGTCAGTGAGAGTGTCAGTGAGTGTCAGTGAGTGTCAGTGAGAGTGTCAGTGAGAGTGTCAGTGAGTGTCAGTGAGAGTGTAAGTGAGAGTGTCAGTGAGAGTGTCAGTGTCCGTGAGAGTGTCAGTGAGTGTCAGTGAGCGTGTCAGTGTCAGTGAGAATGTCAGTGAGAGTGTCAATGAGATTGTCAGCGAGAGTGTCAGTGAGTGTCTGAGAGTGTCAGTGAGTGTCACAGAGTGTCAGTGAGTGTCAGTGAGAGTTTCAGTGAGAGTGTCAGTGTCAGTGAGAGTGTCAGTGAGAGTGTCAGTTTCAATGTGAGTGGCAGTGAGAGTGTCAGTGAGAGTGTCAGGGAGTGTCAGTAAGAGAGTCAGTGAGTGTCAGTGAGTATCACTGAGAGTGTCAGTGAGAGTGTCAGTGAGAGTGTCAGTGAGAGTGTCAGTGTCAGTGGGAGTGTCAGTGAGTGTGTCAGTGAGTGTCACTGAGAGTGTCAGTGAGAGTGTCATTGTCAGTGAAAATGTCAGTGAGTGTGTCAGTGAAAGTGTCAGTGAGAGTGTCAGTGTCAGTGAGTGTCAGTGAGTGTCCTTGAGTGTCAGTGAGAGTGTCAGTGAGAGTGTCAGTGAGTGTCAGTGAGATTGTCAGTGAGAGTGTCAGTGAGAGTGTCAGTGAGAGTGTCAGTGTCATATGAGATTGTCAGTGAGATTGTCAGTGTCAGTGAGAGTGTCAGTAAGAGTGTCAGTGTCAGTGTCAGTGAGAGTGTCAGTGAGAGTGTCAGTGAGAGTGTCAGTGTCAGTGAGAGTGTCAGCATCAGTGAGAGTGTCAGTGAGAGTGTCAGTGTGTCAGTGAGAGTGTCAGTTTCACTGTGAGTTTCAGTGAGGGTGTCAATGTCAGTGAGAGTGTCAGTGAGTGTCAGTGAGAGTGTCGATGAGATTGTCAGTGAGATTGTCAGTGTCAGTGAGAGTATCAGTAAGAGTGTCAGTGTCAGTGAGAGTGTCAGTGAGAGTGTCAGTGTCAGTGTCAGTGAGGGTGTCAGTGAGAGTGTCAGTGTCATTGGAAGTGTCAGTGAGAGTGTCAGTGAGTGTCAAGTCAAGTCAAGTCAAAGATAGCTTTATTCGAATTCAATAATAAATCATAAAAGCACATTAAAAGCACAAATAAAATGCATAGATGCAATAAAATCCAATAATAAAATGATAGAATAATACTGTCCCCAACACAGTTAATTTGAAGTAGGATCTACATCTAATAATGTTTTTAGAAACAATGAGACCGCAGTTATAGACATTTCATCTTGCAATAATTGGATCTTGAAAAAAGCGGGTCTACACTGTCTCAGGCCCCAGACCTTTAACAAGGGTAACAAGTATCTCTTCCTGTCCCAAGAATAACATTTACAAAATAAAATACAATGTATTGTTGATTGCAAAGAGGAATCGTCACATGGACATCGTATTAAGTTTTTCGGCCAGTCGTGTATACCTGGAATGGTAATTAGCCTAAAAAAAGTGCCTGTTCACAATCGTGCTAATAACATCCTACTATAACTGGACTGGTTAGAGGACAGATAAATCTGGATACCAGCACCCTGTAAAAGAAGATGGTGCTCAATGACAGATACCTTCTTCCTCTCTGGTTGCCAACGTTGATCTTCCAAGAGCGCAAGACAAAGATCCTTGAGTGCTTTTCTAGTAATGGAGGGCATTGAAGATGGAGAGTTGTAGAACTCGGGGTGGCCTATATCTATTAAAAAAGCCTTTACGTAAGAAAGCCAGTAGATGTATTTTGCCCCCCGATGTTTAACACAGTCCTGAATGTTGGCCCTGTTAAACTCAGTTGCAGCAGAAGTCCACACCTTGTGCCATAACAGTACCGGGCTTACCTTGACTAAATCTGAAATGTAGGCCAAGGCAAGCTCCTTATGACAAACATGGATAGAAGTAGATTTTGGGACAGCTAACAAGTATTGCAGGAAAGCATTTTCACTTGTTTGGATTTCCTGGCAATCTGCGACCCCCCAGATGCCAGCCCCGTATATGGCAGTCGACACGCATTTAGCCTTATAAATATCAAGCAAGATACGTACCGGTCTGCCCCCCAGCTTATTAGCGAACTGTTTAACTGCACCAATAGCGCAGGAGAATGCTAACTTCCTTGTGGTTACTGCTGTAGTCCATGTACCTTTTTTATTAAAAATGATCCCTAAGTATGAAAAAGTGCTAGTTAATCCTATCTTTGACTGTTCTAAAAGGGTGTTACAGGATACATTTATTTTAGATGAGCAGCACATGGTGAATGTTTTCCCAATATTGATCTTTAGGCCCCTAGATCCCATGTATTCTGAGAATCTAGTTAACGCCTTCTGAAGGCCTACTTGGGTTCTCGTCATTATAACCGCATCATCTGCGTACAACAGTATGGGCACTGCAACACCTTCTATTTGGGGATAATCGAGGTCTTGTTCAGTTTCTAAAGCTGCAACACTGTTGATATATAAATTAAATAGAAAGGGTGCCAGGATGCAACCCTGACGAACACCTTTCATTATTGGAAATTTTGTTGTACATTCCCCCTTTTTCCCAAATTGAACCTTTGCCCCTGCCCCTCTGTACAATTCTTTAACAAAATTAAGAATATTAAGGTCAATGCCAAGGTCTGCTAGGGTATCCCACATAACTTCGTGGCTCAAGCAGTCAAATGCTGAGCTCAGGTCAACAAAGGTCATGAATAGGTTGCCCTTTTTGGCCACCACATACTTTCCTGTTATCATGGCCAAATTCAGTCCTTGTTCAACAGTACCTAGACCTGCCTTGAAGCCATACTGGAATTTAGAGAGAATACCTGCTTCCTTAGCCCATGTCTGTAGTCTATTTAATATAATTCTACCCGCAACTTTCATCAGGGAGTCTAGTAGCGATATAGGCCTATAACATTTGGGGTCGTTTCGATATCCCTTTTTAAATATTGGCACTACAATCGCTTCCTGCCAGGTCGATGGAAATCCGTTGTTATTGCAACTATTTAGCACATTGGACAGGAGGGGAGCACATAAGGAGGTGTTAGCCTTATAAACATCTATCGGGACTCCGTCCGGTCCTGGAGCTTTGCTAGTAGACCTTTCTGAGATGGCTAGTTCCACTTCGGGTATGTAAAAAACAATGTCCAAGGGAAACAGTCCCAGAGTGTTAGACTCCGCGTTTATCAAATGACCTAGACGACTGACTGAGTCATCCTTCTTATATAGGTCAGTAAAGTAATTTACCCTTGCAATTTCCTCTATGGCAATCTCTATCGAGTCCGATTTCCTTTCTACAAAAAAGGGGCATTCATGGCCCTCCAAAAGGCAGTGTTGTCTCTCAGAGAACACGCCTTATGGAGGGCTTCCCACGCAGCCTCTTTCAATTCCATTTTCCTCTTTTTTATTGCAGCTTTATAAAGTACTCTAGCAGACCTTATTTCTTGGAGATTTGTGGGTGTTTTTTTGAGAATTGACTTTAAAGAGGAGTGCGCTTTACTGCATTCGGCGTCAAACCAGCCTTCGGCTTTATTTCTATTGCCTTCCCTTATCGTGCCTGTTAGTTTACTACAGATTTGTCCTGTAATCTTTTGGAAAGCTGTTATGACCAAGGATGGGTTAGGATTCTCAGAAAGACAGGTCATAAAATCATTTAGGTGATCTGTTATTAAGGTATGCAGGAAATTAGCAGGGTCCACCCTGTTAAATTTTAGTGAATAACCATTAACTCTGGCCAGGGTGATCCCATGGCGTTATAAGTTTTCAGCCACATCGATGTTCCTGGTACAACTCTGGCCAAAATTAAAAGTTGAGCTAATCAGAAAATGGTCGCTCATTGCAATGTCCCCAGTATTAAAACGCAGAACACTGCGATGATAACTTGTGGTAACTAGTGTAAAATCGATCACTGATCTGAAGCCCCGACCAAATAAAGGTAGGGTGAAAGGCAACCTGTGGGTTACAAAACTTGTTTGCGAATCCTAAATCCCACTCGTGTAGTAAATTATTAAGTAAGTTCCCAATCATGGTATGCTCAAAGTGAGTAGAGGGATCTCCCTTAAGGTTAACCAGCCCACACGTGCCAGAGTCACAGTGGGGGCATAGGTGACAATTGTAGTTACCCGTCAATATAACACACCTCTCTGTTTGCCCAGATTCCGGTTGGTTGTGAAGGATATTATATAAATCCTCCACAGCCTTAATTAATTCAGCCTTTGGAATATTGTTATAAAAATTGATCAGGAGAACTTGCTGATTTCCTCCTACCTTGAGCAAAAGTAGCTGATAATAGTTCCCCCCTGTGTTTAACTTTTTAACCGTTATATTGACCATATTTGATATGAAGGTACAAAGTCCGCCTGAACTCCTGCCCCTACTAGTCTGCTTGGCTGCGGAAAAAAAGGTGCGATAACCATTTATATGTGTCTCACACTGATCCCAACACTCCTGTAAACAAATCACATTAAAATTATCTATGAATGCCAGGAATGTAGGGTCCTTAATTTTGTTTGACAGACCTGCTACGTTCCAGGATAAAAGGGCAAGATTTCCCCTTGGTTCAGCCCTTACACACAATGGATCTATTGAAATATAATCAGGTGTACCATTATCCTGTAATACGGGCTCTAGACACTCTCCAGAATCCTCCATCACATTGCTTATGGCCATAGGCTGATAGGCCTTACTGTCTGCACCTACATGGGCAGTTATGATCTTGGTAGTGTTATTTTCGTCTATCCCCTTATTTAATGGGCAGTCCGTGATAGAATTGTCTGCACCATCATTACCCCTTTTCTCAGATAGTATATTTTTGTTATGATGGACAATCAGATTGTCAATCGTATTAAACTTGTCTTGACCCTCCCTATACTCATTCAGGGTCCCTGTAGTCGTTGCCAGTCAGTCTACCATCTCTAGACAACTATACCTATTAGCAGTAGGGATTCCCCTCCAATTACCCATGTACACTTGATCCCTGTTGGGATTTCCTCCCCAATCTTGATGTCCTACTCTGCCCCAATTCCCTCCACGGTCGAGGCCGAAATGGTTCCTTTGTGGATAAAAATATCAAAGCTGTCTAGTTTCTTTACCTCTACTACTATTTTTTGTTCTCCATGAGCAGATATATTCGACCATACGTGGATCCTCAAAGTTAACTAACACACAGTCCCCGTGAGTTTTCTTCCTATCGTGCCCTACCCATGGCACCCTACGTACCATTAAAATCTTACTTAACATGTGAGGTGGTAAGGGTCAGTTAGGATTGAACCAGTTAGAAACTTTATTCTTTAATGACCAACTTGGCTCCTCAATGGATTTTTCCAGTTCCGGGACCCAGTCAAGATGACTACATTAGGGCTCGCCTCTGGGGGCGAATTAACAGCAAATCTACCCTCTGTACCAGCCCTTGTTCAATTCCCTTTAGGGTGCGGGACAGGGGCCTTGGGTAAAATCTCCTGTTGCCTAGGTTGCTGAGTTGGGCCTGGGGGTCTATCGACAGATGTCTTCTCCGATACAATTGTAGGGTTAGAGTTTACTTTTTGCACTAATATCGGGGCCTTTTTAGTTGGTAAGCCTGTTTGTCCAGTATTTGGAGGTTTATTGCATGCTACCTTTTTTGCCCCATTGCTTGGTAAATTCCTAGTGAATTTGTCAAGTTTAGCAAGCTGCTTTTCAATATGCATTAATCTGGTTTCTAGTGGTGCTAGAAAAGATTTAAGTAACTTCCCCATTCTTGCTAGAAGTTGACCTTCAGGTTCGTCCTTGCTTTCCCCATCTATGCTAACTGCTACCTCAATACTACTAGTGTCCAAAACCACATCATCTTTTTGCAATTGTTCGCACCGATTCTGTGGCGCTTGTTCAGGCACCTCCCCCTGCTTGTTAGATGTATCACAGGTACCCCTGGTTTTAGCAATATTACGTTTTTTGTCCCCTGAGATGGTCCTATTGGCACATTTCTTTTTAGGTATTGTGCCCTCCCTCTTCTCCCTCGACTGCCTGGTATTTATTTCCCCCAGCGTGCAGTTCAAATTTAGTTCAGGGGTCTTCTCTAAAGCCGAAATTGACAATGGGTCTAGTAGAGGTCGGGAGTTTGACTGATCTACCCCCATTGATAGATTATGCACATCCACATGTACATCTGTCAAAACTGTTCCTTTGACAGGCTCAGGAGTAGGAGCCGACGCAAAGTGCCCCATAGATGATCTTTTTGCAAGCGCTAAATCTTGGGACACTCTACGTTCCATTAGGCTAATTCCTTGATCTATGACTGAATTAGCCCTTGTTATAAAGTTGTCTAGAGTGCCTGTTAACTGAGCCCCTGCCACAGTTTTACTCCTACTTCCTCGTGTAGTCATATTAAAATGCGAACAATATATGTATCCACAAACAGATCTACTCTAAAATATAATATATTAATACAAGGACACACATACAGTTCACACTATAGCAGGGGGAAGAGGGGGGGCCAGGTCCGGTTTTGATCGGTCTTGAACGGGCTTAAACGGGCCTGCCCTTGGCCCGGGCTTGGCCCGGCACACGCCGGCGCGCGTCCCGCGTGCACGTGTTTGAGCGTGACTAAATAGGGAGGCGAGGCGGGAAGAGGACCCAGGTGCGGCCGGTGACTCTGCCGCTTAGCAACCTGGTCCTCGCAGTCCCGATGTTCGGTCCGATGATGAGCCCCAAGTTGGCGTTATCTCCAATGTGGCAGGCGACCCGGAATTGCGGCAACAAAGTGTCTCTGACCTAGAGCGGCTCCGGCGTAGCAGGGGCAGCGAGGTGCTATCAAGTGCTGGGAGGCGGGGCGGGAAGAGGACCCAGGTGCGGCCGGTGACTCTGCTGCTAAGCAACCTGGTCCTTGCAGTCCCGATGTCCGGTCCAATGATGAGCCCCTAGTTGGCATTATCTCCAATGTGGCAGGCGACCCGGAATGGCGGCAACAAAGTGTCTCTGACCTCGAGCAGACTCCGCGTAGCGGGGGCCGCGAGGAGTTATCAAGTGCTGGGAGGCGGGGCGGGAAGAGGACCCAGGTGCGGCCAGTGATTCTGCCGCTAAGCAACCTGGTCCTCGCAGTCCCGATGTCCGGTCCGATGATGAGCCCCAAGTCGGCGTTATCTCCAATATGGCAGGCGACCCGGAATGGCGGCAACAAAGCGTCTCTGACTTCGAGTGTCAGTGAGAGTGTCAGTGAGTGCCAGTGAGAATTTCAGTGAAAGTGTCAGTGTAATTGTGAGTGTCAGAGAGTGTCAGTGTCAGTGAGTGTGTCAGTGAGAGTGTCAGTGAGTGTGAGAGTGTGAGTGAGAGTGTCAGTGTCAGTAAGAGTGTCAGTGAGAGTGTCAGTGAGAGTGTCAGCATCAGTGAGAGTGTCAGTGAGAGTGTCATTGAGTGTCAGAGTGAGTGTCAGTGAGAGTGTCAGTGAGAGTGTCATTGAGTGTCAGTGAGAGTGTCAGTGAGAGTGTCAGTGTCAGAGAGAGTGTCAGTGAGAGTGTCAGTGTCAGTGAGAGTGTCAGCATCAGTGAGAGTGTCAGTGAGAGTGTCAGTGTGAGTGTCAGTGAGAGTGTCAGTGAGAGTGTCAGTGAGAGTATCAGTTTCACTGTGAGTGTCAGTGAGAGTGTCACTGAGAGTTTCAGTGTCAGTGAGTGTGAGTGAGAGTGTGAGTGAGAGTGTCAGAGTCAGTGTCAGTGAGAGTGTCAGTGAGTGTGTCAGTGCGTGTGTCAGTTAGTGTGCCAGTAGGTGTGTCAGTGAGTGTCAGTGTCAGTGAGAGTGTCAGTTTCAGTGTCAGTGAGAGTGTCAGTGTCAGTGAGAGTGTCAGTGAGCGTGTCAGTGAGTGTGTCAGTGAGTGTGTCAGTGAGAGTGTCAGTGTCAGTGAGAGTGTCAGTGAAAGTGTCAGTGAGAGTGTCAGTGAGAGTGTCAGTGAGTGTTACTGAGTGTCAGTGAGAGTGTCAGTGAGTGTCAGTGAGTGTCAGTGAGAGTGTCAGTGAGTGTCAGTGAGTATCAGTGAGAGTGTCAGTGAGAGTATCAGTGATAGTGTCAGTGAGAGTGTCAGTGAGAGTGAGTGTCAGTGAGAGTGTCAGTTTCAGTTTCAGTATCAGTGAGAGTGTCAGTGTGTGTCAGTGAGAGTGTCAGTTTCAGTGTCAGTGAGAGTGTCAGTGTCAGTGAGAGTGTCAGTGAGTGAGAGTGTGAGTGAGAGTGTCAGTGTCAGTGAGAGTGTCAGTGAGTGTCAGAGAGGGTGTCAGTAAGTGTGTCAGTGAGTGTGTCAGTGAGTGTCAGAGAGGGTGTCAGTAAGTGTGTTGGTGAGTGTGTCAGTAAGTGTGTCAGTGAGTGTGTCAGTGAGAGTGTCAGTGTCAGTGAGAGTGTCAGTGAAAGTGTCAGTGAAAGTGTCAGTGAGAGTGTCAGTGAGAGTGTCAGTGAGTGTCACTGAGTGTCAGTGAGAGTGTCAGTGAGTATCAGTGAGAGTGTCAGTGAGAGTGTCAGTGAGAGTGTCAGTGAGAGTGAGTGTCAGTGAGAGTGTCAGTTTCAGTGTCACTTTCAGTGTCAGTCAGAGTGTCAGTGAGAGTGTCAGTTTCAGTGTCAGTTTCAGTGTCAGTTTCAGTGTCAGTTTCAGTGTCAGTGAGAGTGTCAGTGTCAGTGAAAGTGTCAGTGAAAGTGTCAGTGAGTGTGAGTGAGAGTGTCAGTGAGAGTGTCAGTGAGAGTGTCAGAGAGGGTGTCAGTAAGTGTGTCAGTGAGTGTGTCAGTGAGTGTGTCAGTGAGAGTGTCAGTGTCAGTGAGTGTCAGTGAAAGTGTCAGTGAGAGTGTCAGTGAGAGTGCCAGTGAGTGTCAGTGAGTATTAGTGAGAGTGTCAGTGAGAGTGTCAATGAGAGTGTCAGTGAGTGTCAGTGAGAGTGTCAGTGTCAGTGTGTGTCAGTGAGAGTGTCAGTGAGTGTGTCAGTGAGTGTTTCGGTGAGTGTCAGTGAGAGTGTCAGTGAGAGTGTCAGTCAGTTTGTCAGTGAACGTGTCAGCGAGAGTGTCAATGAGTGTCAGTGAGAGTGTCAGTGAGAGTGCCAGTGGGAGTGTCAGTGAGAGTGTCAGTGAGTGTCAGTGAGTGTCAGTGCGTGTCAGTGAGAGTGTCAGTGAGTGCCAGTGAGTGTCAGTGAGAGTGTCAGTGAGAGTTTCAGTGAGAGTGTCAGTGTCAGTGAGTGTCAGTGAGAGTCAGTTTCAGTGTGAGTGTCAGTGAGAGTGTCAGTGAGTGTCAGTAAGAGTGTCAGTGAGTGTCAGTGAGAGTTTCATTGAGTGTCAGTGAGAGTGTCAGTGAGAGTGTCAGTGAGAGTGTCAGTGAGAGTGTCGGTGAGAGTGTCAGTGTCAGTGAGAGATTCAGTGAGAGTGTCAGTGAGTGTCAGTGAGAGTGTCAGTGAGAGTGTCAGTGAGAGTGTCAGTGGGAGTGTCAGTGAGAGTGTCAGTGAGTGTCAGTGAGAGTGTCAGTGAGAGTGTCAGTGAGAGTGTCAGTGTCAGTGAGTGTCAGTGAGAGTCAGTTTCAGTGAGAGTGTCAGTGAGAGTGTCAGTGAGTGTCAGTAAGAGTGTCAGTGAGTGTCAGTGAGAGTTTCATTGAGTGTCAGTGAGAGTGTCAGTGAGAGTGTCAGAGTGTCTGTGAGAGTGTCAGTGTCAGTGAGAGATTCAGTGAGAGTGTCAGTGAGAGTGTCAGTGTCAGTGAGAGTCTCAGTGTCAGTGAGTGTCAGTGAGTGTCAGTGAGAGTGTCAGTGAGAGTGTCAGTGAGTGTCAGTGAGAGTTTCAGTAAGAGTGTCAGTATCAGTGAGAGTGTCAGTGAGTGTGAGTGAGAGTGTGAGCGAGAGTTTCAGTGTCAGTCAGAGTGTCCGTGAGAGTGTCTGTGAGAGTGTCAGTGTCAGTGAGAGTGTCAGTGAGAGTGTCAGTGAGTGTGTCAGTGATTCTCAGTGAGAGTGTTGGTGTCAGTGAGTGTCAGTGAGTGTGTCAAAGAGAGTGTCAGACAGTGTGTCAGTGAGAGTGTCAGTGTCAGTGAGATTGTCAGTGAGAGTGTCAGTGAGTGTCAGTGAGAGTGGCAGTGAGTGTCAGTGAGCGTGTCAGTGAGAGTGTCAGTGACAGCAAGAGTGTCAGTGAGTGTCAGTGAGTGTCAAGGAGAGTGTCAGTGTCAGTGAGAGTGTCAGTGAGTGTCAGTCAGTGTGTCAGAGAAAGTGTCAGTGAGAGTGTCAGTGAGAGTGTCAGTGAGAGAGGCAGTGAGTGTCAGTGATAGTAACAGTTAGAGTGTCAATGACAGAGAGAGTGTCAATGAGTGTCAATGAGTCTCATTGAGAGTGTCAGTGTCAGTGAGAGTGTCAGTGTCAGTGAGAGTGTCAGTGTCAGTGAGAGTGTCAGTGTCAGTGTCAGTGAGAGTGTCAGTGAAAGTTTCAGTGAAACTGTCAGTGAGAGTGTCAGTGAGGTGAGAGTGTCAGTGTCAGTGAGAGTGTCAGTGAGTGTCAGTGTCAGTGAGAGTGTCAGTGAGTGTCATTGAGAGTGTCAGTGAGAGTGTCAGTGAGAGTGTTGATGAGATTGTCAGTGAGAGTGTCAGTGTCAGTGAGTGTCAGTGAGAGTGTCAGTGTAATTGAGAGTGTCAGTGAGAGTGTCAGTGAGAGTGTCAGTGAGAGTGTGAGTGTCAGTGAGAATGTCAGTGTCAGTGAGAGTGTCAGCATCAGTGAGAGTGTCAGTGAGAGTGTCAGTGAGTGTGAGTGAGAGTGTAAGTGAGAGTGTCAGTATCAGTGAGAGTGTCAGTGTCAGTGAGAGTGTCAGTGACTGTGTCAGTGAGTGTGTCAGTGAGTGTCAGTGAGAGTGTCGGTGTCAGTGAGAGTGTCAGTCAGTGTGTCAGTGAGAGTGTCAGTGTCAGTGAGATTGTCAATGAGAGTGTCAGTGAGTGTCAGTGAGAGTGGCAGTGAGTGTCAGTGAGAGTGGCAGTGAGTGTCAGTGAGAGTGTCAGTGACAGAGAGAGTGTCAGTGAGTGTCATTGAGAGTGTCAGTGTCAGTGAGAGTGTCAGTCAGTGTGTCAGAGAAAGTGTCAGTGAGAGTGTGAGTGTCAGTGAGAGTGTCAGTGAGTGTCAGTGAGAGTGTCAGTGAGTGTCAGTGAGAATGTCAGTGAGAGTGGCAGTAAGTGTCAGTGAGAGTGTCAGTGACAGCGAGAGTGTCAGTGAGTGTCAGTGAGTGTCATTGAGAGTGTCAGTGTCAGTGAGAGTGTCAGTGTCAGTGAGAGTGTCAGTGAGAGTGTAAGTGTCAGTGAGAGTGTCAGAGTCAGTGTCAGTGAGATTGTCAGTGAGAGTGTCAGTGAGTGCGTCATTGAGTGCGTCATTGAGTGTGTCAGTGAGAGTGTCAGTGTCAGTGAGAGTGTCAGTGTCAGTGAGAGTGTCAGTGAAAGTTTCAGTGAAAGTGTCAGTGAGGGTGTCAATGAGAGTGGCAGTGTCAGTGAGAGTGTCAGTGTCAGTGAGAGTGTCAGTGAAAGCTTCAGTGAAACTGTCAGTGAGGGTGTCAGTGTCAGAGTGTCAGTGTCAGTGAGAGTGTCAGTGAGTGTCATTGAGATTGTCAGTGTCAGTGAGAGTGTCAGTGAGTGTTGATGAGATTGTCAGTGAGAGTGTCAGTGTCAGTGAGTGTCAGTGAGAGTGTCAGTGTAATTGAGAGTGTCAGTGAGAGTGTGAGTGAGAGTGTGAGTGTCAGTGAGAGTGTCAGTGAGAATGTCAGTGTCAGTGAGAGTGTCAGCGTCAGTGAGAGTGTCAGTGAGAGTGTCAGTGTCAGTGAGAGTGTCAGTGAGTGTGAGTGAGAGTGTAAGTGAGAGTGTCAGTGTCAGTGAGAGTGTCAGTGAGAGTGTCAGTGAGTGTGTCAGTGAGTGTCAGTGAGAGTGTCGGTGTCAGTGAGAGTGTCAGTGAGAGTGTCAGTGTCAGTGAGATTGTCAATGAGTGTCAGTGAGTGTCAGTGAGAGTGTCAGTGATTGTCAGTGAGAGTGGCAGTGAGTGTCAGTGAGAGTGGCAGTGAGTGTCAGTGAGAGTGTCAGTGAGAGTGTCAGTGAGTGTCATTGAGAGTATCAGTGTCAGTGAGAGTGTCAGTGAGAGTGTCAGTCAGTGTGTCAGAGAAAGTGTCAGTGAGAGTGTCAGTGTCAGTGAGAGTGTCAGTGAGAGTGTCAGTGAGTGTCAGTGAGAGTGTCAGTGAGTGTCAGTGAGAGTGTCAGTGAGAGTGGCAGTAAGTGTCAGTGAGAGTAACAGTGAGAGTGTCAGTGACAGCGAGAGTGTCAGTGAGTGTCAGTGAGTGTCATTGAGAGTGTCAGTGTCAGTGAGAGTGTCTGTGAGAGTGTCTGTGAGAGTGTAAGTGTCTGTGAGAGTGTAAGTGTCAGTGTCAGTGAGAGTGTCAGAGTCAGTGTCAGTGAGAGTGTCAGTGAGAGTGTCAGTGAGAGTGTCAGTGAGTGCATCATTGAGTGTGTCAGTGAGAGTGTCAGTGTGAGTGAGAGTGTCAGTGTCAGTGAGAGTGGCAGTGTCAGTGAGAGTGTCAGTGACAGCGAGAGTGTCAGTGAGTGTCAGTGAGTGTCATTGAGAGTGTCAGTGTCAGTGAGAGTGTCTGTGAGAGTGTCTGTGAGAGTGTAAGTGTCTGTGAGAGTGTAAGTGTCAGTGTCAGTGAGAGTGTCAGAGTCAGTGTCAGTGAGAGTGTCAGTGAGAGTGTCAGTGAGAGTGTCAGTGAGTGCATCATTGAGTGTGTCAGTGAGAGTGTCAGTGTGAGTGAGAGTGTCAGTGTCAGTGAGAGTGTCAGTGTCAGTGAGAGTGTCAGTGAAAGTTTCAGTGAAAGTGTCAGTGAGGGTGTCAGTGTGTCAGTGAGAGTGTCAGTGAGAGTGTGAGTGTCAGTGAGAGTGTCAGTGAGTGTGAGTGAGAGTGGGAGTGTCAGTGTCAGTGTTGATGAGATTGTCAGTGAGAGTGTCAGTGTCAGTGAGAGTGTCAGTGTAATCGAGAGTGAGAGTGTGAGTGTGAGTGTCAATGAGAGTGTCAGTGAGAGTGTCAGTGTGAGTGAGAGTTTCAGCATCAGTGAGAGTGTCAGTGAGAGTGTCAGTGTCAGTGAGAGTGTCAGTGAGAGTGTCAGTGAGTGTGGGTGAGAGTGTAAGTGAGAGTGTCAGTGAGAGTGTCAGTAAGTGCGTCATTGAGTGTGTCAGTGAGAGTGTCAGTGTCAGTGAGAGTGTCAGTGAGAGTGTCAGTGAAAGTGTCAGTGAGAGTGTCAGTGAGGGTGTCAGTGTCAGAGTTTCAGTGAGAGTGTCAGTGTCAGTGAGAGTGTCAGTGAGTGAGAGTGTGAGTGAGAGTGTCAGTGTCAGTGAGAGTGTCAGTGAGTGTCAGAGAGGGTGTCAGTAAGTGTGTCAGTGAGTGTGTCAGTGAGTGTCAGAGAGGGTGTCAGTGAGTGTGAGTGAGAGTGTGAGTGTCAGTGTCAGTGAGAGAGTCAGTGAGAGTGTCAGTGATTGTCAGTGAGGGTGTCAGTGAGTGTTGTCAGTGAGAATGTCAGTGAGAGTGTGAGTGTCAGTGAGAGTGTCGATGAGATTGACAGTGAGAGTGTCAGTGTCAGTGAGAGTGTCCGTGAGAGTGTCAGTGAGTGTCAGTGAGTGTCAGTGTCAGCGAGAGTGTCAACGTCAGTGAGAGTGTCAGTGTCCGGGAGAGTGTCAGTTTCAGTGAGAATGTCAGTGAGTGTGTCAGTGAGTGTGTGAGTGAGTGATTGTGAGTGACAGTGAGTGTGTGAGTGATAGTGAGTGTAGGGGGGTTGTGTGTGTGGGGAGGGGTGTTTGTGTGGGGTTGTGTGTATGTGGGGTTGTGTGTGTTTGTGGGTATGTTTGTGTGGTGTGCTGGGTTGTATGCGGTGTGTGGGGTTGTGTGTGTGGGGGGTAGTGTGGTTGTGTGAGTGTGGGGTTGTGTGTGGGGGTTGTGTCATGTATGTGTGGGGGTTTTGTGTGTGTGATGTTGTGTGGGGGGTTGTGTGTGGGGGTGTGTGTGTGGTGTGGTTGTGTGTGTGGGGTTGTATGTGTGGGGGAGTGTGTGTGTGGGGTTGTGTGTGTGGGGAGTTGTGGTTGTGTGTGTGTGGGTTGTGGTTGCGTGTGTGTGTCATGTATGTGTGGGGGTTTTGTGTGTGTGCGTGGGATGTTGTGTGGAGGGTTGTGTGTGGTAGTGTGTGTGGTGGTTGTGTGTGGGGTTGTATGTGTGGGTGTGTGTGGGGGAGTGTGTTTGTGGGGTTGTGTGTGGGGGGTTGTGGTTGTGTGTGGGGGGTTGTGTGTGTGGGGGGGTTGTGTGTGTGGGGGGGTTGTGTGTGTGGGGGGGGTTTGTGGGGTTATGTGTGTGGGGGCTTGTGTGTGGGGTTGTGTGTGTGGGGGGTGTCTGTGTGGGGTTGTGTGTGGGGGGGTTGTGTGTGTGGGGTAACAGAATGGGATGGGAGGGGAGGTGAGCCAGTGAATGGGATGGAAGGGAAGGGGAAGTGACAGAAGGGGAGAGGATTAAAGAGGTAAATAAGAAAGTAATGGAAATAAAGGGGGAGGGGGACGTGGAGGGAGAGGGGTAGTTGGAGGGTGGGGTAAAGGGAAAGAAGGGATGGGTTGGTGAATGGAATGGAATGGAATGGAAAAGGAAAAGGAAAAAGGAAAAAGGAAAAAGGAAAAAGGAAAAGGGAAAAGGGAAAAGGGAAAAGGGAAAAGGGAAAAGGGAAAAGGGAAAAGGGAAAAGGGAAAAGGGAAAAGGGAAAAGGGAAAAGGGAAAAGGGAAAAGGGAAAAGGGAAAAGGGAAAAGGGAAAAGGGAAAAGGGAAAAGGGAAAAGGGAAAAGGGAAAAGGGAAAAGGGAAAAGGGAAAAGGGAAAAGGGAAAAGGGAAAAGGGAAAAGGGAAAAGGGAAAAGGGAAAAGGGAAAAGGGAAAAGGGAAAAGGGAAAAGGGAAAAGGGAAAAGGGAAAAGGGAAAAGGGAAAAGGAAAGGGAAAGGGAAAGGGAAAGGGAAAGGGAAAGGGAAAGGGAAAGGGAAAGGGAAAGGGAAAGGGAAAGGGAAGGAAAGGGAAGGAAAGGAAAGGAAAGGAAAGGAAAGGAAAGGAAAGGAAAGGAAAGGAAAGGAAAGGAAAGGAAAGGAAAGGAAAGGAGGAATGAGGGAAAGAAGGCGGAGAAGAGAAAGGAGGAGAAAGGCAGGGAAAGGAATTGAGAATGGAGGGGGAGAGGGTAAATGAGAGAGAGGGAGGTGAGGGGAAGGGTAATGAGGGGTAGGGTAGGGTATGGAAGAAGGGATGGGTGAGGGGAAAGGGGAGCAGAAAAGGAGCAGCGGCGATGGGAACTGATTGGAAGGGAAAGAGGCTGTGAATGGGAGGGAATGGAGGGGAAGAGAAGGGAAGGGGTAGGGTGGAGATGGAAAAGGAGATAAGAGTGCAGGATGGGACCGCAATGGATTGAATGGGAAGGGGAGGGGATTGACAGAAGGGGAGAGGATTAAAGAGTGATGGAGAAAAAGGGACTTAAAAGAAAGGTGGAGAAGGGGAGAGGAGAGATAGGGATATAAGGCAGAGAAGGAAAAACCGGAAAGAAAAAGGAAGAGGGAAGGGATGTTTCAAGCCAGTATCAAGTCAGTATCAAGTCAGTATCAAGCCAGTATCAAGCCAGTATCAAGTCAGTATCAAGCCAGTATCAAGTCAGTTTAAAGTTTGGATTCAAGTTCGGTTTCAGCTTGGTTTCAAGTTCGGTTTTCATTTGGTTTCTAAACTCACCGTGTCCCTTACACCCAGCCCCGTCCAGTTCTTTTTGGAGCCTGTGAGGCCCCGGCCCCCTCGGCCTCTCGGGGGCCTCGGCTCCGGCCGCCAGCAGTGGTCCTCTCCGTCCGGTGCTCATGAGAGCAATGCCGCGGCTGCCTGGTTACCAGCCTTGTATACCACGGACACGTCACAATAGACATTTAACCTGTCATCATGCATCACAGGCTTATGGGCGATGACAATTGTTGCAGTGTAAGGGAGGGGGGGAGGGGGGGGGGGAGGGGGGGGAGGGTGTGACAGCCGAGACACGGATATTAATTCAATTACCTAAAAAAAAAGCAAAAATCTATTTAGTCACAAAAGGATCCTGCGATTAACCTCAAAGACAATCTAATCCTGCCCGACCTTCTCCCCCCTCAGGGGCCTCTCCTTGTCTCTGCTCCGGCGGAGGCCTCCCCTCTGCACTTAGCTTCGACCTCATGACATAACAGGGGAGGGGAGGGCCTGGAACGTCACAGTTGTTCCATCCACAGGATTCCCCTTCTGCTGCTAGCCTCGACCTCGTGACGTCACAGTGCAGGTCCCGGCACGTCACAGGTGTTCCATTTACAGGATTCCCCTGCTGGTGATAGGCTGGGCCTCGTCACATCGCAGTGGAGGGCCTGGCACGTCACAGGTGTTCCATCCACCGGAATCCCCTGTTGCTGCTAGCCTCGACCTCGTGACGTCACAGTGGAGGGCCTAGCGCGTCACATGTGTTCCATCCACAGGATTCTGCTCCTGATGCTAGCCTGGACCTCGTGGCATCTCAGTGCAGGGCCTGGCACGTCACAGGTGTTCCATTCACAGGATTCTGCTGCTGGGATTGCACGGGCCTTTTATATGAATTTTAAATGTGGAGTTTTCGTATTCATCGTTTAAAATAAATATTTTCGACATTAGCTGCATTGTTCTGCACCAGGTGCGCAATGAAGGAAGACCTCTGGGAAAGTCAACGGGTGGGTAGAGGCTGGGGAGTGAGATGAAAGGAGACCTTGGGGAGAGTCAAGGGGTGGGTAGAGGCGGGGAGTGAGATGAAGGGAGGCCTCGGGGAGAGTCAATGGATGGGTAGAGGCTGAGGAGTGAGATGAAGGGAGACCTTGGGGAGATTCAAGAGGTGAGTAGAGGCTGGGGAATGAGATGAAGGGAGACGTCAGGGAGAGTTAAGGGGTGGGTAGAGGCGGGGGAGTGAGATGAAGGGAGACCTCGGGGGAGAGTCAATGGATGGGTAGAGGCTGAGGAGTGAGATGAAGGGAGACCTCGGGGAGAGTCAAGGGATGGATAGAGGCGGGGGGTGAGATGAAGGGAGGCCTCGGGGAGAGTCAAGGGACGGGTAGAGGCTGAGGAGTGAGATGAAGGGAGGCCTCGGGGAGAGTCAAGGGACGGGTAGAGGCTGAGGAGTGAGATGAAGGGAGGCCTCGGGGAGAGTCAAGGGACGGGTAGAGGCGGGGGAGTGAGATGAAGTGAGACCTCAGGAGAGTCAAGTGGTGGGTAGAGGCTGAGGAGTGAGATGAAGGGAGGCCTCGGGGAGAGTCAAGGGACGGGTAGAGGCTGAGGAGTGAGATGAAGGGAGGCCTCGGGGAGAGTCAAGGGACGGGTAGAGGCGGGGGAGTGAGATGAAGGGAGACCTCGGGGAGAGTCAAGGGAAGGGTAGAGGCGGGGGAGTGAGATGAAGGGAGACCTCGGGGGGAGTCAAGGGATGGGTGGAGGCTGGGGAGTGAGATGAAGGGAGACCTCAGGGAGAGTCAATGGGTGGGTAGAGGCTGGGGAGTGAGATGTAAGGAGACCTCGGGGGAGAGTCAAGGGATGTGAAGAGGCGGGGGAGTAAGATGTAAGGAGACCTCGGGGAGAGTTAAGGGTGTGAAGAGGCGGGGGAGTGAGATGTAAGGAGACTTTGGGGGAGAGTCAAGGGGTGGGTAGAGGCGGGGAGTGAGATGAAGGGAGACCTCAGGGAGAGTCAAGGGGTGGGTAGAGGCTGGGGAGTGAGATGAAGGGAGACCTCGGGGAGAGTCAAGGGGTGGGTAGAGGCTGGGGAGTGAGATGAAGGGAGACCTCGGGGAGAGTCAAGGGATGGGTAGAGGCTGGGGAGTGAGATGAAGGGAGACCTCAGGGGAGAGTCAAGGGATGGGTAGAGGCGGGGGAGTGAGATGAAGGGAGACCTCGGGGGAGATTCAAGAGGTGGGTAGAGGCGGGGGAGTGAGATGAAGGGAGACCTCGGGGAGAGTCGAGGGATGGGTAGAGGCTGAGGAGTGAGATGAAGGGAGACCTCGGGGGAGAGTCAAGGGGTGGGTAGAGGCGGGGGAGTGAGATGAAGGGAGACCTCGGGGAGAGTCAAGGGATGGGTAGAGGATGGGGAGTGAGATGAAGGGAGACCTCGGGGAGAGTCAAGGGGTGGGTAGAGGCTAGGAGTGAGATGAAGGGAGACCTCGGGGAGAGTCAAGGGGTGGGTAGAGGCTGGGGAGTGAGATGAAGGGAGACCTCAGGGAGAGTCAAGGGATGGGTAGAGGCTGAGGAGTGAGATGAAGGGAGACCTCAGGGAGAGTCAAGGGGTGGGTAGAGGCTGGGGAGTGAGATGAAGGGAGACCTCGGGGAGAGTCAAGGGGTGGGTAGAGGCTGGGGAGTGAGATGAAGGGAGACCTCAGGGAGAGTCAAGGGGTGGGTAAAGGCGGGGGAGTGAGATGAAGGGAGACCTCGGGGAGAGTCAAGGGATGGGTAGAGGCGGGGGAGTGAGATGAAGGGAGACCTCGGGGAGAGTCAAGGGATGGGTTGGAGGCGGGGGAGTGAGATGAAGTGAGACCTCGGGGAGAGTCAAGGGATGGGTAGAAGCGGGGAGTGAGATGAAGGGAGACCTCGGGGAGAGTCAAGGGATGGGTAGAGGCGGGGAGTGAGATGAAGGGAGACCTCGGGGGAGAGTCAAGGGGTGGGTAGAGGCTGGGGAGTGAGATGAAGGGAGACCTCGGGGGGAGTCAAGGGGTGGGTAGAGGCCGGGGAGTGAGATGAAGGGAGACCTCGGGGAGAGTCAAGGGATGGGTAGAGGCCGGGGAGTGAGATGAAGGGAGACCTCGGGGAGAGTCAAGGGACGGGTAGAGGCTGAGGAGTGAGATGAAGGGAGGCCTCGGGGAGAGTCAAGGGACGGGTAGAGGCGGGGGAGTGAGATGAAGGGAGACCTCGGGGAGAGTCAAGGGAAGGGTAGAGGCGGGGGAGTGAGATGAAGGGAGACCTCGGGGGGAGTCAAGGGATGGGTGGAGGCTGGGGAGTGAGATGAAGGGAGACCTCAGGGAGAGTCAATGGGTGGGTAGAGGCTGGGGAGTGAGATGTAAGGAGACCTCGGGGGAGAGTCAAGGGATGTGAAGAGGCGGGGGAGTAAGATGTAAGGAGACCTCGGGGAGAGTTAAGGGTGTGAAGAGGCGGGGGAGTGAGATGTAAGGAGACTTTGGGGGAGAGTCAAGGGGTGGGTAGAGGCGGGGAGTGAGATGAAGGGAGACCTCAGGGAGAGTCAAGGGGTGGGTAGAGGCTGGGGAGTGAGATGAAGGGAGACCTCGGGGAGAGTCAAGGGGTGGGTAGAGGCTGGGGAGTGAGATGAAGGGAGACCTCGGGGAGAGTCAAGGGATGGGTAGAGGCTGGGGAGTGAGATGAAGGGAGACCTCAGGGGAGAGTCAAGGGATGGGTAGAGGCGGGGGAGTGAGATGAAGGGAGACCTCGGGGGAGATTCAAGAGGTGGGTAGAGGCGGGGGAGTGAGATGAAGGGAGACCTCGGGGAGAGTCGAGGGATGGGTAGAGGCTGAGGAGTGAGATGAAGGGAGACCTCGGGGGAGAGTCAAGGGGTGGGTAGAGGCGGGGGAGTGAGATGAAGGGAGACCTCGGGGAGAGTCAAGGGATGGGTAGAGGATGGGGAGTGAGATGAAGGGAGACCTCAGGGAGAGTCAAGGGGTGGGTAAAGGCGGGGGAGTGAGATGAAGGGAGACCTCGGGGAGAGTCAAGGGATGGGTAGAGGCGGGGGAGTGAGATGAAGGGAGACCTCGGGGAGAGTCAAGGGATGGGTTGGAGGCGGGGGAGTGAGATGAAGTGAGACCTCGGGGAGAGTCAAGGGATGGGTAGAAGCGGGGAGTGAGATGAAGGGAGACCTCGGGGAGAGTCAAGGGATGGGTAGAGGCGGGGAGTGAGATGAAGGGAGACCTCGGGGGAGAGTCAAGGGGTGGGTAGAGGCTGGGGAGTGAGATGAAGGGAGACCTCGGGGGGAGTCAAGGGGTGGGTAGAGGCCGGGGAGTGAGATGAAGGGAGACCTCGGGGAGAGTCAAGGGATGGGTAGAGGCCGGGGAGTGAGATGAAGGGAGACCTCGGGGAGAGTCAAGGGGTGGGTAGAGGCTGGGGAGTGAGATAAAGGGAGACATCGGGGAGAGTCAAGGGATGGGTAGAGGCTGGGGATTGAGATGAAGGGAGACCTCGGGGGAGAGTCAAGGGATGTGTAGAGGCGGGGGAGTGAGATGAAGGGAGACCTCGGGGAGAGTCAGGGGGTGGGTAGAGGCTGAGGAGTGAGATGAAGGGAGACCTCAGAGGAGATTTGAGGGATGGGTAGAGGCGGGGGAGTGAGATGAAGGGAGACCTCAGAGGAGAGTCAAGGGATGGGTGGAGGCTGGGGAGTGAGATGAAGGGAGACCTCGGGGAGAGTCAAGGGGTGGGTAGAGGCTGGGGAGTGAGATGAAGGGAGACCTCGGGGGAGAGTCAAGGGATACGTAGAGGCTGGGGAGTGAGATGAAGGGAGACCTCGGGGAGAGTCAAGGGGTAGGTAGAGGCAGGGCAGTGAGACAGAGACCTCGGGGGAGAGTCAAGGGATGGGTAGAGGCTGGGGAGTGAGATGAAGGGAGACCTCGGGGAGAGTCGAGGGATGGGTAGAGGCTGAGGAGTGAGATGAAGGGAGACCTCAGAGGAGAGTCAAGGGGTGGGTAGAGGCTGGGGAGTGAGATGAAGGGAGACCTCGGGGAGAGTTGAGGGATGGGTAGAGGCGGAGCAGTGAGATGAAGGGAGACCTCAGAGGAGAGTCAAGGGGTGGGTAGAGGCTGAGGAGTGAGATGAAGGGAGACCTCGGGGGAGAGTCAAGGGGTGGGTAGAGGCTAAGGAGTGAGATGAAGGGAGACCTCGGGGAGAGTCGAGGGATGGGTAGAGGCGGAGCAGTGAGATGAAGGGAGACCTCAGAGGAGAGTCAAGGGGTGGGTAGAGGCTGGGGAGTGAGATGAAGGGAGACCTCGGGGAGAGTCGAGGGATGGGTAGAGCCAGGGGAGTGAGATGAAGGCAGACCTCGGGGGAGTCAAGGGGTGGATAGAGGCTGGGGAGTGAGAGGGAGGGAGACCTCGGGGAGAGTCAACGGATGGGTAGAGGCTGGAGAGAGATGAAGGCAGACCTCGGGGGAGTCAAGGGGTGGATAGAGGCAGGGGAGTGAGATGAAGGGAGACCTCGGGGGAGAGTCAAGGGGTGGGTAGAGGCTGGGGAGTGAGAGGGAGGGAGACCTCGGGGAGAGTCAACGGATGGGTAGAGGCTGGAGAGAGATGAAGGCAGACCTCGGGGGAGTCAAGGGGTGGATAGAGGCAGGGGAGTGAGATGAAGGGAGACCTCGGGGGAGAGTCAAGGGGTTGGTAGAGGCTGGGGAGTGAGAGGGAGGGAGACCTCGGGGAGAGTCAACGGATGGGTAGAGGCTGGAGAGAGATGAAGGGAGACCTCGGGGAGAGTCAAGGGACGGGTAGAGGCTGGGGAGTGAGATGAAGGGAGACCTCGGGGAGAGTCAAGGGATGGGTAGAGGCGGGGGAGTGAGATGAAGGGAGACCTCGGGGAGAGTCAAGGTGTGGGTAGAGGCTGGGGAGTAAGATGAAGGGAGACCTCGGGGGAGAGTCAAGGGATGGGTAGAGGCGGGGAGTGAGATGAAGGGAGACCTCGGGGAGAGTCAAGGGGTGGGTAGAGGCTGGGGAGTGAGATGAAGGGAGACCTCGGGGAGAGTCAAGAAGCGCGTAGAGGCGGGGGAGTGAGATGAAGGGAGACCTCGGGGAGAGTCAAGGGGTGGGTAGAGGCAGGGCAGTGAGACAGAGACCTCGGGGGAGAGTCAAGGGATGGGTAGAGGCTGGGGAGTGAGATGAAGGGAGACCTCGGGGAGAGTCAAGGTGTGGGTAGAGGCTGGGGAGTAAGATGAAGGGAGACCTCGGGGGAGAGTCAAGGGATGGGTAGAGGCGGGGAGTGAGATGAAGGTAGACCTCGGGGAGAGTCAAGGGGTGGGTAGAGGCTGGGGAGTGAGATGAAGGGAGACCTCGGGGAGAGTCAAGAAGCGCGTAGAGGCTGGGGAATCTGATAAAGGGAGACCTCGGGGAGAGTTAAGGGATGGGTAGAGCTTGGTGAGTCAGAGGAAGGAGTTGTGGGTTTAGGGAGAGAGAGTTGTGGCATGTTTATCAAGCAAAGGACGAGCTGCTACGATGACGGTGTGGTCATGGGTCTGACTGGGGTTGAGGATTAGCTTTGGGGGGATTAGAGAGGTAGTGAAGTCAGAAGATGTCATCAGTTTGATGAGTGTGAAAATAAATGGAGGCTGTGGTGCAAGGGCAGAATAATTGGAGGCTGGAATAGAGAGCCAGTGCTGTCCCTCAGTGCTAGACTGACAGCCAGTGTGGGCCAGTTCTAACTGACTGCATTGTCCACTGTTGGTTGTCGTCGTTGGGTCTGGTGGTAAATGAAGGAGTAGCACGGTGAGGAACCGGGTTCAAGCCCCCCACCCCCCACATACAAGTACCAGCACATGGAGTGGGCATGCCCAATTCCAATGTGTGTTGCATAGCATAAAGCTTATTTTCTCAAACTTTTTCCTGCCAACCTCTGCCTGTCCACCACATCTATCTACCCTTCGGCTGATTCCCCAGCCTCTCGGTATGGGGTGCATTCCTCCGCCCGTGTGTCAATGAATTGTGCTATGTTGTGGTAATATGTGCATTGTTGTGACATTGTGGAAATGGGGCAAGTGAGTACATTTCTATTGGGTTCTGAAAAATGGGCGAATATGTGCCATGCTGAGTTAGTAGTGTATGTCAAGGGGCATTATACTTGGCAGCAAAGGGTTAATGTGTGTAATGTGTAGGTATCTGGTTTTCTAATGTTATGTTGTCATGTTATCCGCTCTGCTAGGCTTGTACCATTAGTATGGTATTGCAATAGAGGTTGGTGTTGACCAAGAATGGCGGGTGGGGAGATGGAAAAAAAAATGTACCTTCGACCTGCCGCTTCACACTCTTTTGCTCCTCTCCTCTCCTCTCCTCTCCTCTCCTCTCCTCTCCTCTCCTCTCCTCTCCTCTCCTCTCCTCTCCTCTCCTTTCCTCTCCTCTCCTCCAAGCACAGGCTCCCAGACTCCACTGCGGCCAATCCGGACGCTGCTCTCATGTTATGTTATGTTATATGTTATACTTGATTTTATATAGCGCACGGCTACTCAAAGAGTGTCCCGGCGCTTTGGTTTACACACCTATCTCATAACATAACAAGTAGAAGACAGAAAGAGGATCCAGAAAAAAACAACCCCAGGGAACAACTAAGAAGTAAAAAGCCAGGTTTTGAGACCCTTCCTAAAAGCCAGTAAATTTGATGTCACTGGAAGCGTATTCCATAGCTGGGGAGCCAGCAGTCTAAAAGAACGGCCTCCAATACGAGCCCTTTTTACACGCGGAACCGAGGCGAGGAACAGAGATCCTGACCTCAAGGGCCTGGCTGGATGGTAAAAGGCAAGCCTTTTTTGAAGGTATTTCGCTCCTGAGGCATGCAGAGCTTTATGCGCCAGAGTCAAGGCCTTGAAAATTATCCACTTCCGGACGGGAAGCCAGTGCAGTGACTGCAGGAGGCCCGAGGCTCTGGCACGGCGAGATAGTCCAAAGATTGCCCGTGCTGCCGAGTTCTGGACCACCTGCAGCCGTTGAAGCAGATATTCTGGCAGGCCGAGATAAAGAATGTTCGAATAATCAATTCTCGAGCCAATTAACGCCTGCACTGTAATCTTCCTATGCTCCTCCGATAGTAAGGGGAGAAACTTGCGCAACATCCGGAGCAGGCCAAAACAGGTGCCAGTAAGACCGATTTTCTGAGATCGCAGTGTTAGGCTGTTGTCAATCTTAATCCCTAGGTTTTTAGCCACCTGAGACGAACTTGCTGGTGGAAACATGTTCTCTGGCCACCACACCTTCCAGTCCTGATCTGAGCTGCACCCAAAGAAGAGGACCTCGGATTTATCCGAGTTGCACTTGAGGCTGTTATGTTGGAACCATTGAAAAACAGCCCCAAGGCAACCCCGGATACTCTCTCCGTCGAAATCCACACCACTCTCACAGGTAAAGAGGAGCTGGGTGTCATCGGCGTAGGAAACGATCTGATCCCCGAAGGACTCCGCCAGAGCCGCCAGAGGGGTCATGAAGATGTTGAATAGAGTCGGGCTCAACACTGAGCCCTGAGGGACTCCGACACCCAATGGCGACATCTCGGCGGAGCGGGCAGAGGCCCAGACCGTTTGTCGACGGCCTGCCAAGAACGAACGGAACCAGCTGAGCACCGTCCCCCTTAGACCGATCTCAGAAAGTTTTGCGAGGAGACCCTCGTGGGGGACGGTGTCAAAGGCCGCCGACAGATCTAACATCACCAACATCGCCTTGCCACCTGCATCCAGCACCTCCTTAATCGCCTCCGAAATTTCCAGGAGAGCTGTTTCGGTGATAAGATTGGTGCGGAATCCAGATTGAGTGGGGTGCAGTAGATCGTGGGACTCCAGATAATCGGCAAGCACCTTATGCACATGTTTTTCAATAATCTTGGCGAAAGCGGGCAACAGCGAAATAGGCCTGTAGTTCGCCAGCACCTCTGCGTCCAGTCCGGGCTTTTTAAGCAGGGGAATAATCATCGCCTGCTTCCATATCTGAGGAACCACACCCTGCTCAAGAGAACAGTTCAGCAGGGGGTTCACATATGGGTTAATGGCTACTGCCATTTTCGCCATAAATTTGGCGGGGCAGGCATCCCGAGGTGAGCCCGATTTTAGACAGGCCATCAGGTCCAACGATGAGGCAGTGGAAAGAGGGGAAAAGACTGCCAGGACCGGGCCTGCACTGGACAGGACGACCGGAGCATCCTCCGTCTGCCAGGGCACCTCTGGCTCCTGCACAGGGAAGGAGTCCTGGATCAGCCGGATCTTAGAAGTAAAAAAGTTAGCAATCGCGCTGACCCAAGACTCTGGGGGAGGAGTCTGATTCGACGTGAAGCCGTAAACTCCCGCACAATGGCGAATAGCTCCTTGCAAGACTTAGAGGCAGCTTCGATTTTCCTCTCGAAATAACCCTTCTTCTCAGAGAGGATGTCTCGGTGATAAGCTCTTACTAAAGATCTATAGGCAAGTTTAGCCGTCGGGTCATATTTTGCGCGCCATACTCTTTCCGCTACTTTGCATTGCCGACGTGAAGCCACCAGCGCTTCTGTAAACCAAGGGGCAGATGCACGTTTATCCAACTTGCCTGGGGGCCTCACAGGAGCAAGATCATCAAGCCTCTCCAGGAGCCATGCTTGCAACCGCTCTGCATCCTCGTCTAGGTCCCCTGTCAGGGTGCAGGGATGAGCCGCACATGCCTGTGCCAGTAGTTCCGGAGTGACC